>NC_068953.1:39006857-40243502 GCF_026419915.1 Harpia harpyja
GAAGAGTTGCAACTGCAGAGAGTTGCTTTGACTCTGTAAAACAATCTCCTGCTTCAAAAGCCTCTGCTGGCATTTGGTCCAAATCTGGCCAAACTCCCCTGACAAGGCAGGGAGAAAACTGAACTGTCTCAGGAGCCCAAAAATATGGATGTTAAGTAATTGTACAAACAGTGCAGATCAGGTGAGAAACAACTTGCTCTCTAACTTGCACCCTAACTACACGGCCACAAGTGGCCTTTGCTCTGTCACCTGTGTTGACTGTTGTAGTTAGCACTGGGATGCTGATCCCCTCCAGCTTCAGCCTCTGTAAGATCTATTGATTTGTCATTGTTAAAGATGTAAGGCTGGATCTTGATCACTTGATGTATCAAGTAACTTTCTTGCTGTAGCAAGTATTAATCAAAGGTCTGGCAGGTCTGGTCTTGCAGGCTAGTCTCACTAAAGCCTGCAGGGAGGTAGGACTCTTGGTGGGTGAATGAGAACAGCTTGTTGGGCCTGACTTCCAGCTGCCAAACTGCCATTTCAGAGTAAATGACAAGCGTGTTGCAGCAGCTCACTGTGATGGCTCGAAGCCAGGTTTGCTATGACCAAAGTAACTCTTGGTGTGTTCCTCTGCACAGGTACCTACGGAGAGTGGTCAGCCATCCAACAATGCTGCAGGACCCAGATGTCAGGGAGTTCTTGGAAAAGGAGGAGGTCAGTAGTGTGGAATAACATAGCTACAAGTACCTTGGAATTGCAGAAGGAAATGGTACACAAGCAGTTAACGAGGCATGATGCTCAAAGCTCAGTGAGAAGCAGCAGAACCTTGTAAGAGCTCTTAACCAGTGATGATAACAGATGTGTGGGATTGACCCTGGCTGGATGCCAGGTGCCCACCAAAGCTGCTCCATCACTCCTCTCCTCAGCTAGACAGGGGAGAGAAAATATAGTGAAAGGCTTGTGGGTTGAGATAAGGACAGGGAGAGATCACTCACCAATTACCATCAAGGGCAAAATAGACTCGACTTGGGGAAAATTAATTTATTGCCAATCAAATCAGAGTAGGGTAATGCGAAAACAAAAACAAATCTTAAAACACCTTGCACCCACCCCGCCCTCCTTCCCAGGCTTAACTTTACTCCTGATTTTCTCTACCTCCTCCCCACTCCCCCCCCCAACCCAGCAGTGCAGGAGGATGGGGAATGGGGGTTGTGGTCAGTTTGTCACACGTTGTTTGTGCTGCTCCTTCCTCCTCAGGGGGAGGACTCCTCACACTCTTCCCCTGCTCCAGCATGGGGTCCTTCCCATAGGAGACAGTCCTCCACAAACTTCTTCACTGACCTTGGTGTCTGCAGAGTTGTTTCACATATTCTCACTCTTCTTGCTGGTTGCTGTTGCTCTTGTGCATCAACTTCTTCCCCTTCTTAAATATGTTATCCCAGAGGCGCTACCACTGTCGCTGACGGGCTCAGCCTTGGCCAGCGGTGGGTCCGTCTTAGAGCTGGCTAGCATTGGCCCTATCAGACATAAGGGAAGCTTCTAGCAGCTTCTCACAGAAGCCACCCTTCTAGCCCCCCCGCTACCACAACCTTGCCACACAATCTCAATACAACAGAACTTCCTTCTGTGTCAGTGCTTGTCTAAGCACTGTACGCTCATAAAGAGCTCTGGCCTAGCTTGCGTACATCATGGTGGGAGCATGCGTGGAGAGCAGGGGTAGTCTTTGTTCTCTGAAATCCATGACGGGAGTGTAGCCTGCTGTTTGGAGGTACAGGGTGGTCCTGTGCTGGCTTGGCCTGATGCTGAGATGTTAAGGGAGAGCTAGCTCTGTACTGGAACATGTGGCTGATGTGGTCCCTGCTCCTCCAAGGAGAGTGTGACTGTGCCCAGCTGCGCACCTGATGTGGAGAAGTTGTTCTTAAAGAGGCTGAGCCCTGGGGAAACCCTAGCCTGAGTGATTCCAACACTAATGCTGTGCTGGAGGGCTCTGCTGTAGGAGCAGACATCATGGAAACACCTCACTTTGCTGCTGAGCAGATGCAGCTCCGTCTGGAAGTTGGTGGCTGGTGTAGAGTATTTCCCAGTGTCAAAGCACCGCTCTACTCTAGTGTCCCCCCATAGTGCAAACTGCTACTGGCTTTTGGAGAGATGCCCTGGAGCACTTCTATGTGCTTGTGTGACCTGTGGCAGCTTGGGCAGCCCTCAGTTCAGGGATTCAAGTGGCATGGCTGGTTCTTGCAGATCTGTGTTACCTTGGCCAAGCAGAACAGGCAGACCCCAGGTACAGTGTAAGGTTTAGGAACTCCTCATTTGTTTGAAAACCCCTCCAGTCCATTATTGGAAGTATTGTACAGGTTATGGCACTGCTCAGGTGGTGTCTGGCTATTCCTTTGCAGTAGCTGTGGTGCATGTGTTGCTGTGTGCAGAGAAACCCTGCCTGTCAAGGGACCCACAAGGGAGAATGATGCCACTGGTGGCTGCTCGCTAAGCTGATTTTATCTCCTGGCAAAGCAAACTTTTCTATTTCTTTATAGCTACCAAGAGCAGTAGGCACCCAGACCCTGAGTGGAGCAGGAATACTGAAGATGTTCAACAAAGCTACGGATGCTGTCAGTAAAATGACCATCAAGATGAACGAATCGGACATAGTAAGTATTAGGGCACCTCTGGGCTGTCCTTGCTCTGGCGCTGCGTGCTCTCCCCAGCTCAAGCTTTGGGCGTGAGATGCAAGGAAAGCTCCGCAGCGATGCCATCTGTGGGAATCAGCTCTGGGTTTACCCATTTCAGTGGTTTGAGGAGAAGCTGCAGGAGGTGGAGTGCGAGGACCAGCGGCTACGGAAGTTGCATGCTGTCGTTGAAACACTAGTGAACCACAGGAAAGGTAACAAACTTGGTACCGCTTGCTCTGTAGCTTGGCCTGTAACAGTTAAGCCTTGTGCGGTGCCTGACTGGAGGTTCCCAGCACGCGGGTGTCCTAGGAGGCACTTCTGAGAAGATATGACAGTGCTTCCTTTCTGTAATGGACTCTCAGTCTCTTCATCATGAGAGACAGAAGGAAAACGGTAATCCCACCTCTTCTGTCCAGCCCCACAAGCTTAGGATGATGGTGTTGAGGTGAACCAGTGTCCTGCTGGATGAAGGCTGCCGTGGCAAACCTGAGCAGAGCTGATCTTCTTACTAATTCTGAGCTGTCTTCTGGCAGGGAGCAGGGATGTTTTTCTTCCTCTGCATATTTTGGCTGACTTCTGCAAAGCTGTGCCTGTCCTCCCACCCTGCTGCTTCCCTTCTCCTCCCTGGCCGCAGCTGGCTAGCCCTCCTCCTGCCGTGCTGCAGAAGCTGCCAGCTCTGACCGAGACAGTGCTGGCTCTTCTAGCTGATGTCTCCTGGGGTACAGAAAAGCAGCTCCTTGGGCTGACCTCTAGGCTGGGGCTTTACTTGCAGAGCACCTGCTGTAGCGAGGCCCATCAGTTGACTCTCTTATTCTGTTCACTAGAGCTAGCGTTGAATACAGCCCAGTTTGCAAAGAGTCTGGCCATGCTGGGGAGCTCGGAGGACAACACGGCCCTGTCCCGGGCACTGTCCCAGCTGGCTGAGGTCGAAGAGAAGATTGAACAGCTGCACCAGGAACAGGCTAACAATGACTTCTTCCTCCTGGCCGAGCTCCTGGGAGACTACATCCGCCTTCTCTCAGTTGTAAGGGTAAGCACTCCTTTGGGGCAAGCTCTAGGCTATGCTGCTGCTCCTAGTACTGATCTTAGGTGTGCCAGGAGGCAGCTGGTCTTCTAAATTCAAGCCCGGGGCATGGCATGCCTCTGACCTCTTCAGGCAGAGGGCAAGCTTGCTGCTTGTCCACTTGTGCACGTGTTGGAGTGGTTAGATTGGAGAAGTGGGGTAGGTGAGGCCTGGCTGTGCTGCTGTTCACCCGGGGGTGATGTGGGCCAAGTTTGTGGCTTGTAGGTGGCCTGAACCCTGCCAGAGGTGACGGCTGTGGCTACTGCAGAGGCTGTGAGGTGATAACCTGTGATCTGTGTGTTGCAAATGGATCTGCCAGGCGCCTACTGGGGAAGAGCTTGAGTCTTCAAGTCCATGCAGCCTGCCTGGTGCACTGGCCTCCTTGCTGGAGGCTGAAAGAAACCAGTCCCAAGTGAGCTGCAAGTCTGGCAGGCTGACTTGTTCCTGCCCCAAACATGTCCTGCCTCTGAGCAGTTGTTTCTGGAGGCTACAGAGGCCAGAATGCAGCCTAGTGAGGAGGCAAAGCCTCCTTGGTCTGGCAGTCTGTGTGGTGGGTGCTCCAGAGCAGGACCAAGATCTCTGATAAGTCTTATTACCTCCAGCACTATCTGGGGTGTTCTGGTAAGGAGCCCTAGTGTTGCCTCAGACTTTACCTCTCTCTTGCCTGGTCTGTCCTTCTGACCAGGCTATCGGACACTTTCTGCTTTTCTAGCTCTTCCCCACAGTCTGGCTGGTTGTGTTCAGAAGCCTCATGAGGTCTTCCTTGCTTGGGCTGGTGGTTTGCAGGCCTGCTAAAACCATCTGGCCTCCTGGCAGATGCCTGTGAGCTGCTGCTGGAGATCCAGTGTGGGATAGGGCAAAGGCAGCTCCTTGTGCTGACCATTCTCGATGGCAGGACTGAAGCAGGCAGGCAGCAGAGCTTGGGGATGGGCTGGACACTGTGCTTGGGATGCTGCCAGTTCAGTAGGTGGCCTCAGGCCTGTCTGGGCTTGTGCTGAACCCTGTGCGTAGCTGGAGCTTTTCCGATGACTCTCCTGCCAAACTGTAGAGCAGGTGAGCAAATCCTGTGCTGCTGGCCGTGTACGGAGGGAGGTCCCAAAGCTGCTTGTGAAGCAGGAGTTGGTTGATGTTGCACCTGGGCTGCTTCGGTAGTAGAGCAGTCCGTGTTCTGGCTCAGCTTTGGTTACCCTGAGATGGGCGCAGGACCTCACTGATGAAGCAGCTCTGCTGTTAGCAGATGTCCCCCTTACCAAAGGTGTGGTTGTCACTGTCAGCAGAGCTTCTTGCAGCTGCCTGCTGCTCCTGGTGTCATAGCAGAGGCAGAGCAGAGCTCAGTCTCTGCTCCTTCCTTTCAGGGAGCCTTTGACCAGCGCATGAAGACCTGGCAGCGGTGGCAGGACGCCCAGACCATGCTGCAGAAGAAGAGGGAGATGGAGGCCAGGCTTCTGTGGGCCAACAAACCCGACAAGCTGCAGCAGGCCAAAGAGGAGATCTCGGAGGTAGGGAATGAAGAGTGCCAGGGTCTCTGCTCAGCTCCTTCCCTCTGCGCTCTGCCGCTGAGTGGTGAGAAGGGGACCTTCTGAGCTGAAGGGACAGGTATCTGTTGCCAAGCTTGCATCAAGGGATAAGCCAGCCTTGAGCAAGCCCCACAGGAAGCCTGGGAAGCTGCAGGAGGGACTGCTTGTGGTCTCACCTCCTGTGGCTTCCTTGCTGAGCTTGCAGCAAGCAGGGGATGCAGCTTGTGGTGGCGAGGACCAGAAATGCCAGACTTTGCTCCAGCAGAGCCTCTCATGTGAACAGTCGTGGCTGCGAAACCTCTTGGAGAGGGGAGTGAGAGCTGCTTCGCCTCCCCTCCCCTGGAAACAGCACGCTTCCTCTCTCTGCAGTGGGAGTCTCGCGTGACACAGTACGAAAGGGACTTTGAACGGATTTCTGCCGTCATCCGCAAGGAAGTGATACGGTTTGAGGTACGTTTGGCCCTGCCCTCGGCATGCAACCCACCAGCTGGTTGGCCTTGATGTGCCTTGGCTAGGAACACCAGTCTGGGCTAGCGAAGGGTCACCTTGGCTCCTGACCCTGCTCCTAGTGCAGCGGTTGGCAGTATTTGTAAATCTGGACATGTGTGAGTTGGGGCACCACTGCCGTGGGCAGAGCTGATCTCTTTTGGCTGAGAGGAGGCTTCCACGCAGAGAAGCGTATCTGTTAAAACAAAGGTGCATGAGCAAAGATCCTCTGAGCCATCGGGCTGTGGCCAGAGATGAGCATCATCCTCAGCATCTCAGGCTCTTGTGCTGGTCTCTTTGTGGGGCCCCAGGAGGAACAGGAAAATCCTGGTGGTTTCTCCCTCCCCCTCAAAGGCTGGAGGGTTTTGGTGGTTTGTTCAGCCTTGTACTCACTCCTGTGCCCATCTCTTGCAGAAAGAGAAATCCAAGGACTTCAGAAACCATGTCACTAAATACCTTGAGACGTTATTAAACTCTCAGCAACAGGTGAGTAGCTCCAGTCCCTGCTGTGGTTTTACCTCTCGAAGCTCAGCAGTGCGAGCTTGTGCCCCCCCTCAAGTGTGAACCCCCACTCTGGGTGTGTCCTGCTCCCCAGGTGTGGGGAGGCATTGAACCTCCACGGGCTGGAGGAGGGCAAAATATAAGCAGTGTTGCATCCCCCCTGATGCCTTTTTTTTTTGCGGGGGGAGGGCTGTGCTCTGCGGAAGGGCTTCTGCCCCCCTGCCCAAATGCTTCTCAACTTGCTCTGGGCTTGAACTGTGCTGGCAAACTGCCTGTGAGCTCCTGACTCTCCCCCTCTCTTTTCTCTGCAGCTGGTGAAGTACTGGGAAGCGTTCCTACCCGAAGCCAAGGCCATTTCTTAATTGGACTGACTGAGCAAAAGAGCATACCTGAACTTTGCCTTTTTTTTTTTTTTTTATATACACTATACCTCTTCCTCTTTTACATGTGAATGAACCGTAGTTAAACACTCTGGAGCTGGTAGAGGTTTAACCCCCAGACAAGCAGCTTGCAAGCCAGTAACTCTTCTAACTGTATATTTTTCATTTAGCAACATATATTTTCTTACTGAAGAGAAACTAGTTTCCTGCTTTAAGACCAGACCTGCAGCAGAGTGTTAACGAGATATGTAAAATGTATATTTTTCAGGCTGGGTTTTAGGGCTCTAATGACTATCTTACTCCTGCAGTGCCATTAAAATTCTGTAATAAAACTTCTATCAGGGCAAACAGGCTCTGTCTGTTCATGGGCCGGGGTGGGGAGGGCTAACGGCCGCATCCTGTGGATGCTGAGGGAGGCGGTGGAGCCTCCTGCCTTGTTGTGACTGGGATGGGGGTGACCTTGGGCACTGCCCTGGCCACCTGTCCTGGCTCCTGATAAAGCTTTGGCTTTCTGCCTTGCTCTCGCTGGGAGCTGTTTTTAGGATCTGAGCTCAGCGGGGCCGTGTTGCGGCACCACTTGGTGTGGTTTGGGAGGGGGGACCTGGCCCCCACAAAGGCAGTGTGGAGCCTTTGGGGGCTGTGATGCTCCTTTCCCCCATGACCATGGGGCAGCTCTTTCTCCTTTGACCCCCCCCCAGGACCCCAGCCGTGGATTTCATCAAAACTGATACCCTTTCTTTTGCAATAAAAAAAGGAAAAGGCAGCTTGTGCTGACTTCTCACTTTCCTTTCCCCTTGCCCCTGTAGAGCTGGATCCCTGCGCTACCTCCAGGCTCCAAACCTTCCCCCGCCCCCAGACCTGCTGGATTGGGAGCTGGGGGGTTGCAGGACCCTTCCTTGGGGTGCCCTCGGGCTGCCTTTGGGGTCACCCCGCTGGGTGCCCGGGGACCGGGGCTGGCCCGGAGCGGGGCTGACCCGACTCCCGGAGCCTGCGGGACGTTACGGCGGCGCAAAGCCCCGGGGCCGCCCCCGCTGCTCCCCCCCCGCCCCGGCGGACGATGATCGCCGTTTCCATCCCCGCGGCGGAGCCGCAGGCGGCGGCGCGCAGCCCCGACAAGGCGCACACGGTGAGGGGCGGCCTCGGGGCTGGGGGAGCGGGGAGGGGGGGGTCCCCTCTTGCCGCAGGAGGGGGGAGGTTTGGCCGTTCCCAGGGGGCCCCCACCTGCCCGGGGGGCGGTGGATAGGGGTTGTCTCCTTCTGCCCCGAGGGTTGGAGGTCCCCGGTTGTCGCCAGGGGGTCCCCACGTGTCCTGGGAGTGGAGGTCCCTGCCTGTCCCCAGGGGTCCCTGCCTGCCCAGGGGTGCCTCCACCTGCCCCAGGGGTTTGGGGGGCTCTGCTTGCCCCCCCGTCCTCCCTCCGTCCCAGGGGTTCTGTCTGCTCCCAGGGGTCCCATCTGTCCCAAGGGAGGGGAGAAGGTCCCCACCTGCCCCGGGGGCTGGAGGTCCCTGTCTCCTCTGGGGGGGTGGTGGGGGTGGTGGTGGAGGTCTGTGACTACTCCCAGGGAGTGTATCATCTCCATCTGCCCCAAGGACCGGAGGTCCCCGAATGTCCCCGGGGGACCCCACATGCCCCAGGGGGTGGAGGTCTCAGGCTCCGCGGGGGGTGTGAGGGGGTCCCTGTCTGCCCCAGGGTGCCACTATCTTTCTTGGGTGGGGTGATGGTCCCTCTCTGTCCCCAGGGGTCCCTCCTGGCGGGGACAGCCCCCCTACCTTTGAAAGGGGGGGGGGGGTCCCTCACCCAGGTGGGTTGGGGGATCCCTGTCTGCCCCCACCTGCCCTGGGGGGGGACGACGACACTGACTGCCCAGGTCCCTGACTGCTTCCAGGGGGGGGTCCCCACCTGCCCGAAGCTTTGGGGGTGTGTATGGGGGGGGGAGGGGGGAGTCATCGTCTCCTTCTGTCCCAGGGGTTGGAGGGCTCTGCCTGCCCCATCTGCCACAGGGGAGAAGGTCCCAGTCTCTACCCCTGAAATGGGGAGGGGGGGTGGGGGGGTCTGGCCTATGGTATCCCCCTCTGGCCCCGGGCGGGTTGGGTGGGTGTCTCCATCTGCCCTTGGGGATGATGAGAGGGGAAGGGGAGGTCCCACTTTTCTCAGGAGGTTGGATGTCCCCACGTGTCCTCAGGGTCCCTGCCTGAGGGTGCCCCCCCCGGGTGGAGGTCCCTAACTGCCCCCTGGATCCTGCTGGAGGGGACCCTCTGCCCTTGAAGGGGGCATGGGAGGGGGGGCCCCTCTGTCCCAGGGGTCCCCTGGGGTGGGGAAATGTCCCTGCCTTCCCCCCCCGGCTACCCCCATCTACCCAGGGCTGTGTGACACCCCCCACCCCCCCCCCCGGTCCCCAAGTGCCCCCCGGTGTCCCCACACGCCCAGGGGTGGCGGCAGTGGAGGTCCCTGACTTCCCACAGGGGTCCCTGCTGAGGGAGACCCTCTGCCCTTGAAGCCAGGGTGGGGGGCCCTGGCCTGGGAACCTTGTGGCGCTGTGGGGTGGAGGTCCCTGTCTGTCCTCGGGGTCCCTGCCTGGGGACCCTCTACCCTTGAAAGCGGGAGGGGTGTCCCTGGCCTGGGGGATTCTCTTTGGCCCTGGGGAATGTCGGGAGTGGGGGGTGGTGGTGTCCCTGGGGTCCTGTCTGTCCCCAGGTACCCCCCCCATCTGCTTCAGAGGTGCATGTCCCCACCTGCCCGGGGGGGGCGGGTGGGATGGAGGCCGCAGTGGCTGACCCGTGGCACAGGTGTACAGGGTGGAGGTGCTGTGCAACGGCCGGCGGCACACGGTGGTGAAGCGTTACAGCGAGTTCCAGGCGCTGCACAAGCGGGTGAGACCCCCGGCACCGCGGGGGACACGGGGAGGGGACACCAGCTCCCCAGAGCAGGGAGGACCAGCCTCCTCCTCCATGGTTCCTGCTGCCATGATGTCCCCCGCCACTCTACCCTAGATCAAGAAGACCTGCAAGGTCCCCGACTTCCCTCCCCGCCACGTCCCCAACTGGATGCCCAAAGTGCTGGAGCAGCGCCGGCAGGGCCTGGAGCTTTACATCCGGGTAAGGTGCCAGCTGGCGGTGGGGGTTTTTTTTGGGGGGGGGGGGGGGGGGGGGGGGGGGGGGGGGGGGCGGTGCTGACTCCCCCCAATGCACGGCAGGGTGTCCTGTACCACAACGAGGAGCTGCCCCAGGACGTGCTGGACTTCCTGAAGGTGCGGCATTGCCAGCAGGACCCCAAGGCCAGCAGCCCCCCGTGAGTAGACGAGCAAGCAGACAGCACTGCTGGGCTTTGCCAGCATCTGATTTATCCCACACAGTGCCGGGTTTGTCCCCCTCACGCATTGTGAGCACCCCCAAGACACAGGGTTGGGGACTGGCACGCAGCCAGGTCACCCAGGGTGTAAGTGGGACCCCTCACCGGGTGCTGACGTCTCCTCTCCCATGGCAGTGCCGGCTGCCTGCCCTCCCAGCGGCCTGTCGTCGGCTTCTGCACCGACCCCTACGTGCGGCCACCGGGCACCGGTAAGGAGCAGGACCAGGGATGCAGGTCCCCAAAGCCTCCAAGGGAAAAGGCTCTTTTGGGCGCCCCCAAAACGTGTTTTTCCTTTAATGGGGCCTGGGAAAGAAACAAAGCTGCTTCAGCTCCCCCTTTTCCTCACAGACCTGCTCCCCAACACCATCCTCAGTGGGGTGCTGCAGGGCCTCTACATCCCCTGAGCTGCAACCCCAGCCAGGCAGTGCCCCTAGCCCCCAGCCTGCCAGGCTTCTGAGCACCCACCCAGCACTCAAGGGCCACAGTGGTGAGCAGCCAGGCAGCGGAAAGGATCCCTGCAGTAAGAAGAACTCCTCCCTGCTGGGATGGGGCAAGAAAACTGGGTGAGAGAAGCCAAAGGCGTATGGTGGGGAGCCACAGCTGCTCTCCAGGCCAGTGCTGCTCACCCACCACCATCCAAAGTGCCTTTGTTAGGGAGCAGGAGCTCTGCCTTCTGCCGTGATGTTTTGGGGTTGTGGTAGGAGCCTTTGGACCCTGAACCACGATGGAAAACCCCTCAGCATCTGGGCTTCGGTGCAATAAATCACTTGGGCTTGATTGGCAAAAGATTGCCATGCTCTGTAATTCTGCAAAGGAAATCCAGGGCCAATCGTGGCACTGCTCTCAGCTTGATGAAATGTGAAAGAAGGGGGTTGAAGGGTTGAGGGATGCACCCAGCTGAGGGATGCTAAGTGATCTGCACCCCTCCAAGAACAGAAGAGAGGAAACTCTTTAAAAAACAGATTGGTCACATTTATTGGTGCATGTGCTTCTTACAAAAGTGATGGGAAGAGGAGCCAGCACCCCATCCTGCCCGCTGGCCAGCGGCAGGGTGAAGGGGGAGGCCAGGCAGCAGGGGTGCGGGGCACAGCGGCTCTGCTGCTGCTCACCCACCCTGGGATGACAGGGCAACGCGCGGACGGGGAATTACTCTTTGGCGATGGCAAATGGCTTCTCCACCTCGATGGTGCCACAGTCGGCGATGGCGACATCCTTCAAGGGCTTGTCCCGGCTGTCTGTCTTAGTGTTCTCCACCTTCCTCACCACGTCCTAGGGAAAGCAGAGGCGTGAGAGTGGGGCAATGCTGGGCACGGGCAGAGCCAGCTCAGCGCAATCCCCGCCCCAGAAGGCACCTCCCAGCCCATTCTCCACAGCGCTCTCCCCCCAGCCAGCTTGCCTAGGCAGCATCTGCCTGGTCCCGCTCTCCCCCTGGGAATCGATCACCCTTTTACCGCCCATCACTCCCTTACCATGCCCTCCAGCACTTTGCCAAAAACCACGTGCTTGCCGTCCAGCCACGGCGTCTTCACCGTGGTGATGAAGAACTGGGAACCGTTGGTGTCCTTGCCAGCGTTGGCCATGCTCACCCAGCCAGGGCCGTAGTGCTTCAGCTTGAAGTTCTCGTCAGGGAAGCGGTCCCCATAGATACTTTTTCCTAAGGGGAGGGGAAAAAGGCCACGTTGTGCTTGCTCATGGAAATATGTCAGGGTAGGGGTGGTGATGGCAGCTCTCTCCACAGGCTGGGTGGGGTGGATGAGGACATCCAGAGGGGAGACTAACTACCAATACCACAGGGCTGCAGGGAACCACAAGCTACCTGCGACTGAAGGGAGCTAAAAGCACCCCATGAAGTGGGCAGGAGGAATCATGCCCGCAGGGGACTGGAGCAGGAGGCTGTGTGAGAGCAGATGTGATAAGAGCCTACAAGCCCAAATGCTGGTATCATCAGCTTTACTAATGTTTGCTAAGTGCTGGTGGAAGGTTTGGACTCTTCTGCTACCAGACTAAATGTGTCCTGGCAGCCAGGAGGCCTGGCAGAGGCACCAGCTGCTGCAGAGGAAAGTTTTCTTAGTGAGGAGCTCCAGGTCCTGTGGGGGCAGAGGGCACAGTTACAGGGGTAACATTCAGGTAACAGCCACCCAAGCCTCGCTGCGCCCATCCCTCCCCAGCACCAAGCTCTGCTTCGACGCCAGGTCTCTATGAGCTGTGTGCCCACTCATGCCCACTGTGGCACCATGCTCCAGCTCCCCGCTGGTTCCCAGGGGTAGCCAGGCAATGGGTTGGGAGGCACGGCCACCAGACAGCGGCTGGATCCTTGGGTTGGCGTGGGCCAAATTACCTCCAGTGCCATCTCCACGGGTGAAATCTCCTCCCTGGATCATGAAGTCCTTGATCACACGGTGGAACTTGCTGCCCTTGAAGCCGAATCCTTTCTGGGGGTGGGGAGGGAGAAAACGGAGTGAGGCAACGGGACAGACTAGAGCTGAGCTCCTTCCATCCAGCTCTGCCCCAGGGCACCAAGCAGGAGCCTCCCAGGGGGCTGGGTGAGGCTTGGCCAGGCAGCTGCTGGCCCCTCACCTCTCCGGTGGCCAACGCCACAAAGTTCTCCACCGTCTTGGGCACCGTCTTGCCAAAGAGCCCGATGACGACGCGGCCCACATCCTCCTCGCCGATCCGCAGATCGAAGAACACCTTGGGGGGGGGGGAATGGATGGAGGTAGGTTAGGGGGCCGTCAGCGGAGCCAGCCTCACCTTGCTGGTCCAACCCCCCCCCCCCCTCCAAATCCAGCCAGGCCTAACCTCGCCGAGCCCCCCCCGAGCCCCCAGACCCCCCTCCACCCCAGCTGGGCCCCCCCCTCGCCCCAGGCCTTCACCTCAGGCCTTCACCCCAGGCCCCCCCCCAGCCCAGCCGGGCCCGCCCAGGCCTTCCCCGCCGGGCCCCAGCCCGACCTTGGCGGTGACCTTGGGTCCCTTCTTGCGCTCGTCGGCCCGCGAAGCAGCGGGCAGCAGGAACAGCACGGCAGCGCCCAGCGCCGCCGCCGCCACCACCACCTTCATCCTCCACCGCTCGCAGCCCGGCCACAGCGCCCGCCGCGCCGCCTGCATCCGGCCCCGCCCGTCGCGCTCCCCCCGCCCACCGCCGCGCAGTGGTACGCGCCGCGCCGAGCCGAGCTCCCCGCCCGCTCCAGCCACCCGGGCGCGACCAACGGCCGGGGGGGGGGAAGGGGGAGGAGGAGAAGGAGGAGGCACCTTCCGGCCGGGCGGGGGCGGTGCCGGCGGGAGCCGCCGGGCGGCTGCCACGTTGACCCTCGCTCGGCAGCCGCCGCGCGGCCAATCAAGAACGGGACGGCGCGTTGATTGGCCGCCGCGGAACGAGGAGGCGGGGCGAGGGGGGAGGAGGCTGAGGGGCGGGGCCGCGAGGGTCGCGCCGGCCAATGGGCGCGGCGGGCGGCGGCCTGGTGAGGGGCGGGCGCGCGCGCCTCCGGCTGTTGTGGGGCGTGAGGGGGCGCGCTCCGCCGGCGGGAAGCTGAGGAGGCAGCGAGGGCGCCTGAGGTTTGTGTCCTCGGCGGTAAAACGAACAACCGGCGACGACCGCGTCCCCCCAGGCCGAGGGGGGTGGTGGTGGGGTGTACACCGGCATTAAACGGACAAAGTAAATGACAACGCGGCGCCTCCAGGGCCTTTCGCCGCTCCGGGCCCAGCAGCGGGAGGACGCGGCCTTGACCTTGGTGCAGCCCCCCTCCCCCCGCTGCAAAGATGGAGCCTTGTCCTGAGGTACCCCTCGCGAGGGTACAACGGGGAGAGGGGCTGCTGGGGCTTGCCCCCTTCCCCTCTTTCCTGGGCAAGACTGAGGAGCGGGCGAGGCTGCGTGATAAAGCTCAAGAAAGGCGCGCGAGAGAGGTCTTATTCAGAGGCCCAAATTTCTGTTAAATACCAGATGCAGCAAGGCTGAAAGTGCACAGAACTGTTTGCCGTCTTGCAGGCGCCGATCTCTAGCTTAGCACAGTTGTTCAGAAATACTGGAGTTAGTTGAATACATGGGAATTACCTTTTTTTTTTTAATGTCTACTCAAATAGATCTTGGTCAGTGTTAATCACCTAGCATACACACCTCTAACAGAACTGCCTGGTGGACATGCATGTTTCCAAGGGCCAGAGAAAGCAAGCTTGAGGTTTGTCTTCCTTCTCAGAGCACAAGTGTGCCAAGACGTAATTTTTGGGAACGGGAAATGAAAGTTCATGCTAAAAATACTATGTTTAAGGCTGGGAAACACAAGGAGAAAAAAGCGTCCCAACAAAGATCCCAGTGTGAAGCAGTTTCCAAGAGCGGGAGTTACACTGCAGGTGCTCTCCCTGACTAGATAGAGTGAAAGCTGCTTTTAAAAGATGCTATGTTTGGCTAATAGGTGGCATCTCCTTTAATGCTTTTCTCTGTACTGAGAATAAGCAGCAGCTACTTGCATGCTGGAAAACCTGGCGATCCTGGCAGTCGATTCCATGGAAGCAGCACAGTGCTGCTCCTTTCTACATAAGATCCCGGTAAGTGGACAGAAGCACAGAGGAAGGCAGCACTCGAGGCAGCAACGGTTGGGCCTGCATTGTTGCCACCTTCCTCTGCAGGCACAGCTGCCAGCACAGTGTGTGCCTAGGGATTCGGCTGGTGGTTCCTTCGGCTGGAGCCAAAGCCCCTCGGTGTGTCCTGGCCAGCAGACTGGCGTACACAGTGCCCTTCTACTTGGGGATGGCATGCTTGACGCCTACAGTAGCAGATGTGTAGCTGCTGTTCCAGAGACGCGGGAACCACGTGACAGCATATTTTGGGGTGCTTCAGATCTTTGTGTTCCAAGTAATCAATGGTTTAGCCATTTTGATACCCAGGGTGCTTGAGGCGGGAATGTGCAGGCACAGGGAGAAGAGAAATTGGTGCCGCCATGCCTTGGCCAAGCTCTGTGGGGCTGAACCGTCCACGGCTGTAAAGCACAAAGTGTTGAGAAAGTCCCATAAGATCCCACACCGTGCATCATCCACTCAAGGGAGGACTCAGCTTCTCACAGGAGGCTACCAAGAGTGCCCAACAGAAGCAAAAGAAAAGAAAATGCAATGTTGTCAGGAAGAGGTAATAAATGCATCTATTCATGGAGAACAATGCAGCAGTGCAATGTTTTATTGAAAAAAAAATAATAATCATCTCACTTGATACCTCAGAAGACTGCATCGCAACGCTGGTGGGCCACACCGTGGGAGAGCTACATTGGGGAGGCCAGCACAGCGCCGGGTGCCCCCTGCCGCACAGGCCCAAGAGCCCTCCCCTTGCACCCCTGGGGTCTCCCAGCTGCTAACGACTTCTGGCGAGGAGAGGAGAGTTTGTCCAGGTAGGCTTAATGCCCTTCTTCCTACCACAGCATGGTTGGCTCAGTCTGGCTTGTCTCCTAGTCACCTCTGAGCTCCCTGGGGACAGCGGTTTCCTCAAGCACAGCACTTGCTGTTAACCTGCTTTATTTTCCTTTTCTTTTTTTAAAAAAGCCACCCCACATCTTTGCCCTTTTGAAGAGTCCAACGTACGATTATAGTGCAAGAGGGCTTGGTACAAGTGAGCATTACCAGCATGCCGTGGGGGGACAGTCCTCCCCTACAAACACATCATCGTAGGATTAAAAGAACATCGTATCTCCAGAGAGAAGCGGTAGTGGGTCACCGTGAAATAGCTTTCAAACCAACCCACTTAAAAACAAGGTCAGGAAAGTTTCTAAACAATCAAATACATTCACTTTAAAAAAAACAAAACAAAACAAAACAAAACATTTAAGAACAAAAACTCTTGAGATGGCCCCTTTTCCCCCCCGCCCTCCCTCACCCTGCAAACACTTACATATGCTGCAACTACAAGCTGCTCCTTGACCGGAGGCAGCGAGGAATGACCAAACACGGCAGGAGATGCAGAAGGAACTGAGTTCTGGTGACAGGCACTTAGTGGGGCTTGGGAGGGCAGCAACAGAAGTGTCTCAGGGCCCGGCTCCATCTGCAGCGGGCAGGACCACTCCACAGGGAGCGCCTGTGCCCCTTTCCCCCCCTCCCAAGACGCCAAACCATGGTTTCCTATAGCAGAGAGGTGAACGCCTGTGCCAGAGACACCGGGCTTCTGGGAGCCACAGGCAGCGGAGGAGTTTGAAAAGAGAAGGGTGGAATGCGGCCATGGTCCCTGTCCTCCCTCTGGCAGGAGGGGACAAGAGGGTGAAGCGCCCTGGCATGTGCCTGCAGGAAGTAAGCGGTCCCCTTCCTGCCCCGGCCCATGGTATGGCTCGAGGAAAGCGCTTTGCAGAACGAGAAGGTGGGTGCACGCATCTCCTGGTGGGCGTGCAAGCGAAGAGCTCTGCACCTCAGCCGTGCTCATCGGGATAAGGCGTGGAGAGAATGCAATGGAGAATGGCGAAGAGATGCCCTACAGGGATCCCAGCAAGGAAGCAAGGCTTTTGTGCCCTGGCACCACACCAGCATCTGCCTGCTTTAGGGATGCATGAAGAGCAAGCCCAGAAGCTCCCTGTCCAGGATGATCTCCTGCCCTCTAAGCCCGCTTCTGCCCAGCCAGGGGAACCGATCCTCCCGGGAGTGCCGCTCCATGAACTCCAAGCTATGCAGATCGTCATTAAAAAAAATAAAAGATAATGAGATCTAGTCTCTCCCTTTCCTCCCTTCGTGCTCTCCAGGATTTTGGGGGTGAGCCAGGCCCGAATTTATGACAAGCGAAGTCCCTCAAGTGAACAGTCCCAGCCTGGTCAAGGTGTCACACGTGGAAAGACAAAGTATAAGGAACCTATTCACAACCTCCCCAAAAGCTGCTCCAGTTCTCCCACAGCCCTGCCACACCTACGGTAACCCCCAGGCAGCCTCGGCCTCCTCCGAGTTTGGAGACACTGCAGCCGGACACAAGATTTTTTTTTTTTTTTACATGTGTGCAAAGCACCCCAAGCCCTTTGCTAGCTATTGGTTTGGCTCAAAAGCGGTGCATGAGAACCGTGGCTTCTGTGGGGTGGGATGGTGTCCCACGTGCCCCAGACCCATGCTTGCAGAGAGGACGTGAAGGCTATTCCAGTCAAACCTATCTGACCATCTGGAGATGAAATCAGTGTTAAGGCAGCGAAGTATCCTCTCACCTGCTGGGGAAGCTTTGCTCCTGCTAATGTCTTCTCACAGAGGGTACACGTTCACAACCACCCTGCCGGAGGGATTTGAGAAGGCTGCCCAGTTGCCCACACCGAGAAACGCCTACGCTTCGGGAAATGGCTGCCTCCCATTTACCTTAATCCAGGTCCTACCTCTTAAGCCAGTGCAAACTCCTCCAGCTCAGCAAAG
Organism: Harpia harpyja; assembly: GCF_026419915.1. Lineage (NCBI taxonomy): Eukaryota > Metazoa > Chordata > Aves > Accipitriformes > Accipitridae > Harpia > Harpia harpyja. The sequence continues at coordinate 39,024,152 of NC_068953.1, forward strand.
CTGATGCTGCTCCCTCCTGCCAACACCAGGCTACAGCCCTGCGTCTCCCAGCCAGTTGGGTCAGGCACGGTGTAGGAAACCATGGTAGGGACATTCACCGGCAGCTAAAAAGGGTGATTGAAAATTCAAGTATGCTTTCCTCAGCGCGTGGCCCAAGGCGGGCGTCAGGAACCCCAGACTGGCACGAGGGTTGTGCAGATGTTGTCAACATCCCCACTCGAGGGCATTCTTTGCATCCCACCGTCTTCCCAGCTGAATGTCTGTCTGCGCTGGCGCTGCGTGGCCATGCAGAGATCCACAGATACAATGTGCATCTGTAAATGCTAAAAATAATAAAAAGTGCAACGACGTCAGCTTCTTTAAAACAATCCACATTGCTCTGTTACCGTCAGAGGAGGGAGGTGTCAAGGGAGCCGGAAAAAAAACCTAACTGGAACAGTAGATTGCAAATTTCTCACAGCTTGCACATTACAGTGTAACTGTTCCCAAGGAGCCAAAAAGGGAACTGGTCTCTTACTGCTGCAGCAGTCAGGCCCTTCTCCCACATAACTCTCCTGCCTGCACTGCATCCTCCTGCCCTCTCGACAGCCAATCGAGCCTATGGTATTTCTTCGCGTAATTAAGGAGGGAGGAGGACAGAGGAGCAGAGAGCGCAGGGGAGGGAGGGGAGGAAAGTGAGCAGGAACTAAGCACAGTCCTCAGGTTTGTGTGAACGATGCCTTCGCCGTAAACAACGGGAAGGAGGGTCAGCCAGCCAGCCCCCCTCCCAGGGCGACCAAGACCTGAGCCAGCCACAGTCCTGGTCCCAAAAGGAGCTTCAGGCTTGGAGTGAACGAGGGAGACCATTCAGCAGATCCACCCCAGAGTGGTTTGTTTTGGAACGTTTTCTTCTCTTTTTGGTTTAAAATGTCACTTTTTTTTTTTTTCTCTCTTCCTCCTATGCCTCCTCCTCCCCCCTAAAGAGAAGCCCCTTCCAGTGAGACAGGGCAGGAGCTGCAGGCGTGGTGGTTCCTGCAAGGCCCAGGAGGCACCGGTCACTTGTGACGCTGAGCCGTCTTCTTCCGTTTCCTCTTAAAGAAGCAGCAGCACCTGGGGCACAAAGGACAAGGCGAGTTAGCCCCGCGCCCAGCATCCCGAGAAGGTTCACCACCACCCCGGGCTTCCCTCTGCTCAGCTGCATGCAACAGCACCTCCGTGCGCCTGGCCCAAGGCCCAGACAGACCTGCCGTCCCACGGGACAGTCAGCAAGGTCAGCAGATGCTGGTGGATGGTTGACACCACCAGCCCAGACTGGTAGACCAGCAAAGGCAAGTTAGCCGCACAGTGTGGGGTCCCACTGCCCAAAGGCTGTGGGTGACAGTGGGCTGCAGCCCCTGAGCGCCGGGCTGTCTCCCTCCCAAGGCTCGACTGGGGCAGGAACACAAGGAGCCATCTGGGAAAGCAAGTAAACCAAGGATCCAGATGCTCCACTCCCTCTGTCCGAATCCCGGAGGAAGCGGACTGGGACTGTGAGCCCTGGCTGCTCTTCCCAGCTACAAGACACACGGTTTTCACTACCGTTCGCTAAAAAGACAAGTTCCAAAGAGATCTCGGCTCAGGGACCAGGTTTCTTTACTGAACCTTTCATGATAACCAGAGCTTCCACCTTGGATAAATCATTCAGTGCCGGTATGCAGAACCCCTGCTTCTTCCCCCATCCAATGCGAGGGAGGTGCACAGCACCCGGGGATTAGGGGAAGCAAGAAGGATGGATAGTGGAGGCTGAGGTGGGGAGAAAAACGCCCATCACAGCTGAACCGTGAAGAGTGGTGGTTTCACTTGTGGGATACACTGAAAGCAGTCGCCCAGGTTTTCTGGTCCTGCTGGCTTCCTACAGAATTACTTGGTATTTAAGGTGTATCTACCTTTCTATCCTCAGCCCACTGTCAGGAATCCTCTGCACAGAAGAAGTGTGTTCTGTGCGAGTTCTGCTCCTGACTTACATGTCTTTCTCCTTCTGCTGTTACAGCCATCTCCAGAGAAGCCCAGGTGATGCTGAAAGACTACTTTTTCAGGCTGGTGGAAGGGATGCCTGGCTAAGCAGCAAGAGCAGATGTGAATATGCAAAGACCATTTTTTCCTACAAGCATCTTTTACCAACAGCCAGACCAAAAGCGTTCAAAAACGCTGTAACAACTTCTCCAAATTATTTTCCATTGGGTCCTTCATGGCTCTGAAATGTCAGCATTACACTTCTGTCCTCTCAGAGCTGGAGGAACAGATTTGTTCTCACTCGCACCCCCTGGATGCACAAGCCTTACTACGGGGTGCAAAAGCAATGGGTGACCACCAGCCCCCCCATGAGCCAAGCCTGCCAGCACAGATAATCTGCTGGGGAGACCAAAACCCCTTACAACATGGAGATCTCAAACAACCACAGCAAGACGAGGGCCACCTCCCACCATATGTTCCTCTGGCCTGCACGGACTAAGGGCCAAGGGAAGTTTAATGTCCACGATTTGTCTTTAGGTTCCTAAACAGGCTCCGTTTGGAGGTGAGATGAAAAAAGCAAAGTACTTGTCCTTGCAGGAACATGGGCCGAGTGACCTGTGACAACTCCATCACTACCCACCTAGCCTGACGTTTGCAGCATGCAGTCTGAAGCACCACCCAACCCAGGCTCCTGTGCACGACTGGCACATTTAACCCCCCCACCCCAGGACTGGGCTTGGATTTTATTGTCCTCCGCCACCTGCCACCCTCTCCTGCTTTAACCTGTCGCAGTATTTTTCTCCCACAGCAGCCACCTTCCTTCATGACTTGGGCATTGGTGAGTAAGGGGGAGGATGTTATGGGGAGAGAGGATGGAAAATGCACAAGTTATGATTTCACATGCAGCGGGTAAGGGAAGAAGAGGGCTGAGCAGCACTTGTTTCCTTGGGCACCGAACAAAGGGAGCTGACTAACTTCTGGCTGTTTTTCCTTATGACTGTCTTTTTAGGCTGTTACTCAGAGGTCCAGGGAAGGGTTCAGGAAAGGAAGTCCTGGCAGTTCAGACAGGCAGAGGCAAAACACCAAAATAAAAGAATAAGGCAGGCTGACAATTACAGAACGTGATCTCTCTGCATGCAGACAATGCCCAAGAGAACAGCCCCAGACTACGACATACAGAGAAGCCAGAGATGCCAGAGGTATTGGAGGCAATGCCTATGGAGAGCAGGGCAGAGGCAGTCAGTCTCCCATCCAACAAGGACATTCCTCACTGCACACGGGCTTTGTCACCTCGCTCTGTAGTGATTCCCACCCATCAGCCCTCCCTGGGATCTACAAACTCCTCATCCAAGTCTCCACTTGGTCCTCTGCTTACTGGTTACGTGGTTTCCCCAAGGGACAAGGAGGGAGGGAACACCTCCATGGGACACCTTGAGACAGGGACACTACAGCTGTGGCTTCAAAACCCTGATAAAATCTTACATATGCCTGAGCTCGGCTTGAAGCAATGCTAATCCCAACCCCTCCACCCCTTCTTTCCTGGAGAGGCCTGTTCACCTGCATCCTCAGCTGGCAGCTGCAGTGTTTTTGGAAAGCAGCCATCTCCCACCCACCCTCTCCAAGCAGAGGCTTTAGCTGGGGCTCTGTCACTAACGAGGACTCCATGGCCATGTCTTTCCATCCTCTCTAATGATACACGCCCTGGCCCGTGCTTCTTCAGAGGAAACTCTCCCCGGAAGTGACTAGCCCCCTCCCCTTGATATCCAGCGCAGGGTTTTCCCTTCGTAACTGTCTGTGTGAGGAATTCCTGCAAGATGCTCGGCAAGCCTGCTCCCGACTCTGCCCAACTCCATTAGACATCATCTGCTCACGGACGTAACAGTTTGAGGGAGATGGTAAGCCGAATAGAAAAGGATTAAAATCTGTCTTTTGCATCCATCGGTTCAGAGATCAGCCAAATTGCTCGGCCTAATGTGGCCGCTCAGACATAGCTCACACCCTCCCCAATATTGCATGTGGTCCTCAGCATGGTCCTAAAATCAAAACAGCTCTGGGTTGGCTTTGACTTTGTGCCTTTTTAGGGTTTGGTTGGTTTGATTTTGCCAACCCCAGTCTAGTCTGGTCCGCTCCCCCTTGCATGTGGACTGGAGAGAGGGACTCACCACAAGTTGAGCATTTTCAGGCAGCTACAGAGAGTGTAGAGAAAAAACACAGAAAGGAAGAAAGAGCAATTAGTTCACAGAGGTGGGATGAAAGCATGTCACTGCAGCCATGCAAACATGCAGTGCAGACTGGCAGACACACACCATGCCTGCCCACCGCCCGCCCCCCAGCCCTCACACCACCTCTACCCTTGCCATGGCGCCACTGAGAACTGCCATGTTTTCCAGAGTCTCGAGGCCTCTGACAAACACCCCCTTTTTTCCATGAAGGCAGCGGCCCCGTGAGGTTCTTAGCTGGGGCTGGGATCAGAAAGAGGCTCTGGGCCACCAGGAGAGGAATATGCTCTTGTCCCCTGCAACTCCAGTGGCAGAAGGGCCAGATCACAGATCTACGCCTGGGACCTGCCCTTCAGCAAAACCCACGGCCGGGATCAAGAGTTTTATCTCCAGCATACCCCAAAGCAGAAGCATTGCACAGCTGCTCTGCCTGCTGGGAGTGCCAGGGAAAGACCTTTCTGCTATTGCATCTCGTCTCAAAACACAGAGCCCCAGTTCCAGCTCCTTCTAGCTCTTTCTGTCCCACTTTACTGCAGAGCAGAATCCAAAAGTCCTTTGCCCTCCTCATATAACAGGGGATTTACGATCATAGATGCAAGGGAAGATGAAGCCAGCTCTCCCTGTGGTGAGAGGAATGAAGCGGACTACACTTGGGAATTACAAGAGACCCCAAACCTGTCAGTGCAGAGCAGCTTATGCTCTGCTTCTGAGCACCTCCAACACCAATTTGGGACCACACAAACAAGGGCTGGAGAGAGACAGAACAGTTCCATGCATTGCGAGGCACGGCTTGGGCAACATGGCTCTTGCACACTCCTTTTCACCTGTCGTGACATCTCCCCTGTAAACGGGTGTGGGGTCTGGACCCTGGCCTCGCTGAACAAGGCGCTGTAGAAACACAGGCTGAAGGTCGTCCCATCTTAAAAGCTGGCTTTTCCTTGCATTGGGTTGCTGTATCGAGGACTGGTAAGGGTGGCAATTTGCCCCATCCTAGGAGCAACCCCAAGCCACATGCCCGGGGGGACCCACTTCAGTCTGACTAAGACAGAGCCTGTGATGCCAAACTGGTGGTCTCTGCAGGCCACACTACCCATATCTAAGAGGAATATTGCCCAATCCGCAAGTTGCACCTCAAGATCTCCCCCACCCCGCCATACTTGATGAGGAGCCTGCACCAAAACCAAGGCTCGCTGCTTTGGCTGGGAGCAGAAAGTTTATCTGTTGCTCAGGCACAATGCTGCCAGGATCATGCCTAGGCCAGCTACCAGTGAGCAAGATCACGCACAAGTGCTTCCTGAGGGACAGAGGAACAGACAGAAGACCTTCAGGATGCCCACCAGCACTGGCTTCAGACTGACGCATACCTAGGGACCTTTTCCAACAACACACCCTTTCTCACGCCTGCCAGTTTTCCTCTTCACCCTCCCACAAGCCATTCCTAACAGAAGTTCCCACAAAGGCCGAGACAAACAATGTGGGACAAGTGACACCAGTGTCATCCAGTCAAATTATAACCAGGCAGTTGGGCAACGTCACAGCACCGACCAGTTCAAAGGCAGCCCTGGGGCCTATTTACCCCTCGCACAGGGAGTGTCAGGATTACACTGTGACCTGCTAGGGTCCTGGTCTAGTTCAGAGGCAGCGAGAGGGTCCCATGTTAAGGATCATGCAAAAGGTGACATGATTGTGCCAGATGCAGCACATGTGCAAAGGAGGCTGAAATGGTCAAAGCAGCAACTTTGTATATCGGTTCTCACTCTTGACCACAAGCTATGGAGGAGAGGTCAGCTCAGAGGGAGCACGCTCTTCCCCACAAGCAGGAGGGCTGCTTCTGGTTTCTCTCGCTCAGCTTCTGTTGGGGTGGACCAAGAGAATTCACAGAAAGAGCTACCCGTCCCTGCAAGAGTTACTTTAGGACCATTGTGGATACCTGGCATCCACTTCTTGCAGCCAGCAATAAAGTGTTAACTTTCAGACCAACAATCTCTTCACTGAGCTGTGCTCAAGCTACTCCTACACTCTCAGCACAAGAGTACAGCACGTTCTCCTTTTGGAACAGGGATGCTCACCGGGATTCCTGAAATCAATTCACATTATTTTGGTATTTGTGCTACTGTCTATCTTGCAATACATGCTCTGAGTAAGAGTTACGTTCTCCAGCCATGACAAGTGTAAAAAAGAAGCAGCAGCAGCAGCAGCACTGAAGGCACCATGCACAAAAGCAGCAATATGCAAGGAAAAGGGCATGGGACACGAGCATTGAGTACTTCACCGCAGGTAAACATCCCCACTCGTTTCCCAGGAGGAGGATTAATGACCACACCAGTGGAAAGCCTGTTTGTAAAGCAAACGTACTTAGCTTCCTCCACCACCTCCACCTCCGCCTGCGCTGTTATTGGCGCATTGGAGTGTGCCCCCGTCGGGTCATCCACGTTCAGCTCCCCGTTGGTGGAGCTAACCACCTGAAACACAAATGAATGCCCAGTTAATGAAGTCCCCTTGCACGTGATGCGTCTCCACCCGCCTGGACAAGGGATGCTGTGGGAATGGGAAATCTGCAGAATAACTACTGTTTGCTCCTGTCTCTTTGCACCCTCTTAGCATGCTGTCAGATTCCTTGGATGCCTTTGAATCATGTGCCTGGTTTGGAGAGACCAGCTGGCTCATCCCAAGCAGAACAGCAGGCAAGGGACTGTGTCTGTGTTCACTAATTCACACTCCTGTGCCCAGCACAGGTTGTCTTGTCTTTGGGAGGCGACGCCACTTTGGGAGGCGTGGCCACTAGTGTGAAGACTAGCGGACAGCCCTATATACACACACAAACTGTATTATGTTGATTGTTTTCTCCTGACACTTTTACAGGCAAGCGACTCAGTCCTGTTGCCTGCCATACCATGGGAAGAAGTCACTCAAGAGCCACCAGTGTCTCACCCCTTACACAGCCAGTTTCTGGAATTATGTCCTCACCCAAAAGCTACTGATATGGTCTCTCATCTCTTTTTGCTTCACAGCTGACATTATGGCTTGCTTCAGCATTTCCATTATAGGGATGACCATCCAGATCCCCAGCTGCCAGCAGCTCTGCATTTGCCAGGAAAGCACATAATTTTCTGGATAATTCATCATTGCTCTATTGCCACAACAACTGCCAAAGAAGCTTGTACGGAACCGGAGTTTGGCTGGCCCTTCCGCACTCCATCTGGAAGTTAGGACAGGCTCCTACATGTTGCTGTGAACACCTGGAGCTGCTCCTGTGTCCAGAGCTGTAACGATGCGTGGTTCCCCTCCCACTCCACCTCTTCACCTTTCTACAAGGTAAAAGGAGGTATCTCCCATGGGGGAGGTTAAGGTGCTACTCAGTATTCCTGGTGGCTCTGTATGACCTAACCACCAGAGATGAAGGGAAGGAAGCCATTGAAGCAGATGTCCCTTCACTATTAAGTGCATCTATCCATGTTCATTTTGAATACTTCAGTTCTACCAGCAACTGCTGTTCCTCCAGATCAAGTCCCATGGCCAGTCTCTGCCAAGTCAGGTCAGGACTCAGCTCATGTGGTTTTCAGAGCTCTCCTCGAGTGACAACCCCTTGGGTTCTCTTCACACACCCCTTCCCAGACTCATCACACTGTGGGCCCACCCAGGTTCTCCAGACCCCCACACTTCCCACACAACTTTGCAAAATGCTAGCACTTAATCGTGCTATTCCCAGTGATCTTCCCACACTTTCTTCAGCTACTTGTTAAATTTCATTTTACAAAAGGCTTTGATTTTCCTCCTCTTTTTTTATGTGCCACCACTTCATTTTGATGTGGCAAATTGAACCATTGCCTTAAAGGAAACTGCCACTCAAAGCTACTGACCTCCCAAGGGTTCAGCGTGAGCTGGGGCATCTGTTGAGAAACAACTTAAGCATCTGCAGCCCAACAGCCATGCACAGCAGAAGATTTCCTGTTCTTGGATGCAGATAAGCAGAATTTTAATGCTTACGGTGGCACATATAGGCTTGTAAACTGCTCAGGTAGGCAACCCTCCCAGTCAAATTCAGACTAGGACTGCATTATTGCTGTAGCTACTCTGGCAGAGCTCTGTTTGTGGGGAGACACAGCTCACGCTGGCTTTGTTCAAGGAAACTATTCCCCTTACATAAAAAAACATGAATAAACACACCTGCTCTGTACTTACTGAGGGCTGAATTCATAGAATCACAGAATGGTTTGGGTTGCAAAGGACCTTTACAGATCATCTAGTCCAACCCCCTGCCATGGGCAGGGATATCTTTCACTAGACCAGGTTGCTCAAAGCCCTGTCCCGCCTGACCTTGACACTTCTCCAGTTTACTGTCTGCTCATATCTGAGATCAGAGCTATACATCCATTAGTTCCTCCTTATCTTTCAGTTTCTCTGCTACTTCATAAAATATCTTTAAATGAAAAAAGGAATGTTGATAATCAAGCCAAAAAACCACTGAATCCAACAAAGTATCAGGAATAAGTAAAAATTTCAACCTAATCTGTATTTCACTCAGGGGCATCTTGCACTACCCGTCACCTCAGCTCAGCTCTGTCCCACTCTAGGCACTAATTCCCATTTCACCAGAGCCAATTTTCAAAGTGGTGTGTGTGGCACTAGAGCCAGCTCTTGCAGGCAAACCTCTGCCAAAGAGTTCACCTTGCCAGCACTATTAGACAGTTCTTCTTTGCTTGAATGACTCTCGCATCTTTTCTCTAGTACATCCAGCCATCTTACTCTGACAGTAGCGCAATAAACTTCCTTAGTGAGCCTGAGTAACAACCAGAGGTAGGGATGGTTTCATAAACAGAAGCAGTCTTTTCAGGAATTTAAAAACTCAGCTGTAGTGCCACCTTTAATGCTGTCTGGCACCGTTGCGCATCCTCTGCTCATCCACCTTCCACAGTGCAATCACCCAGAGATCCAACTTGCAGCCACCACGCCCTTACACTGGTGCTGGTCCGCCACTGGATCCATAACTAAAATGCAAATGCACTGGGGAGCAAGAGAACAGGGTCAGTGCAGTGACAGTTCAGCCTGTCTTCCCTCCATCGGGAGGGAGAAGTGGCTGTACAGCCTGCTCGTACCAGCCATCCCCTGTGCATTTCTCCAGTGTGACACTCCTAGATTTCCATTAAGCGCGAGGAATTCAACCAGAACCTCACCTATCAAGCCTGAACTAGAACAGCTCAACTGTTTTCCTAACACTAATGGGGTTTATATGCAACAAACCCTCTTTCAGTTGCTTCTTGCTACCTAAGAGCATCCCCAAGATGGGGATAGAGGGGTGCTTTATAGAACAGACCTGCTATTATACACTCCTTTCTGTGTTCACTTTGACAACTCTGAGTTCAAAATAGCTCTCAGAGGAAAAGCTTCATTGAAATGGTAACAGCAAGGATGTTGGCCATCACAGCTTGGGTTCCACAAAACCATGGCTTGAGCGTTATGTACAGGACAGGACGAAACTGGCTTGTGAAATGGCTCTCCCGACCACGATGTTACTGCAGTTTGAGGAGAATTCAGGGGATTTAACACAAATTCTCGCATCAAGGCTGTACATATCAGGAGGAAGAGGTACCTGTACTGATCCTCCGTGCCGATCTGCAGCCAAATGAGATGTCAAGTACGAGGTATTAGTCTGCCGACTTGGCTGGATCTCCCACTCCCCTCGGCGATCTGATGATGCCTGCTCACAAATTCAGAAGCACGAGAGAAACAGAAGAGAGGACAAAAGGTGAACAAGGGGAAGAAATAAAAAGGTATTTGTTAGTGAGTTAGTTTCTTTGCAAAAAGCAAGGCATTTAAACTTTTAGCTGGGCTAAAATTTCTCTTTACCAAGTGCACCTCATACTTTACTTCAGCGGTCTCTGCAGTAATCCACTGCAGGAGTGGATTTCTTCTCCTCTAGCTGCTAAATGAAGAGAAAGCTCAGATCTATTCAGGAAGTTATTTTACACGGCTTCATTTCCATGGGTTTCAGCATAGAAATAAACACACTGACAGTATGTTAACTTATGTCTGTCAGGTCACACGCACCAGAGCACTTGGCACGGCAGCAAGATTGGATACACAAGCTTGACCTGCCTAAAATACATATTTTTTAACTCAAATTTGCAACATAAAACAAAGCCACATTTTATTTCACCAAAAGCCAGTTCCACACACTGATTCACCTGTACAGTGCAGAAGGAAACATCCACCACACCTGCTTGACTGGAGAGAGGGTTGGTGGCTTTTTGGTTTTCTGCAGAAAAGTAGATAAGAAACTTTTGCTAACAGTTTCTTCTTTATCCCCAACAGATGCAAACTCTATGCAATTTAATTATTAGAATTTTGTTTGTTTTATTAGAAGAACCACTTTGCGCTTGCATGTGAAACTCCTTACAGGTCACCCCGTTTTGATGACAACACATCCAGCATTCACCTAAGACCCAGGAGGATCTTAGCGCACCTAAACCCAACCAACCAGCGGGAGGAACGCTTCCCAAGAGTGGAAAGTGTAGGACAAACAGGTAGATCTGTGCTGGCCTCAGGCCAACAGCTGAGGACATCATCAAGCCTGAAGTGACTGATGAGATGTGTTTAAAAGGTGTATCCCTGGAGACCGTATAAAAATTTAAGCAAATGTTTCAAAGCTGAAGCACAAGTCTGAAAGAAGAGAGGGCAAAGCAGCAGAGTTCCCCCCAGTGCATATGCACCTGGCAGGAGGGATGCTTAACAGAGACACCATGGACCTGGCCAGGAAACAAGAGGCTGAAGCAAATAAACACCAGGTTATCAGCAGTGAAGCTGAAGTAGCTAACCAAAGAGAGGTGCACAGGCCCTGCCTTTCCTCAGCACTACTTTGTGTTACTCCCTGCAACCATGGATGATGAGCCTGAGCCCTAGTCAGAGCAAGAGAAGCCACAGGGCTTAGTGCCACGGTAAAAAAAGGAAAAAAAAAACCCCAAAGACTGCAAGCAGAGAAAGACTCAAGAAACCTTTGAATAAACTTCAACACTTACTAGTAAATTGTCACTCAACTAGAGCAGGAGCATGTGCAAAAAGTAAGAGAATAAAAAAAGATGTCTCCTGGGATTTCATAAAATATTCACTATCATTCCCTTTGCACGTGACCTCTGACCCCTCCTGGAGTAATCCACGGTGCTGCTCCTCCTTCTAAGCAGCCAACAAATCTAGTTCATAGGTACTATTTCCCTAGACGTGGTCTTGTCCAGGCTTGTCCTCTTAAATCTTCTTATTACGTGTTCTTCCTGTCAGCTTGAGATGCTGCTTACCCTTTTTGTACTTGGTGACATTCAAAGGAGAAGCACTTCCCTTGGAATATTTTTTTAATGGCTGCAAGTCACAAGATTATGAACAACTGGAGAATTTAAATGCAGGTTTTAAAAGCTAGTAGAAGACAGATCTTGAGTGCTGCTTCTTCCAAAGCACTATGCCATCAGGTCGCCTGGCTAGCCCAGGTGATGAAGTAGTACCATGCTATGTCAACGTTAGGAGAAGCAAGCTGCTGCCTAGGAGCCTGGAAGCAGATTCTAGGAAAGACTCTGGTAGCCACAAGAGACAGATCTTTTTCTCTTTTAGCTCTACAGCCAAGTATGTGACAAACTGGTTTTGAAGTAGGCTTGAGCTGAGCCACCCAAATTGCAGCCCAAGCTGTGACACTGAGGAAGTGATGCCCGTGAAATTTTGAGAGCATCAAGTTCCCATTAACACTCATCACCTTCCTACCAGCTACCAAATTACAAGACAAGACTGGCACCTAAAGACAGAGGGGGAAGGGCTCACCCATCTTGGATAGTTAAGTATCTTCACTTCCTAGAAGAAAAAGCTACAAAAAGGAAATCACTCTCTCATCAGTGTCTTTAGTGGGAACCAAATATTATAAAAGAGAATCTGCAGTTATTATACCTCGGGAAAAAATAAGGCAATTAAATCTGGAGATCAAGGCAGTCACTTGACCCAAACCCAGGCCTCCAATTCACTACTCTAGATGTTTATTTTTTCTACTTTTTTCCTTTAGAGAAATGGTTTGCTCAATACTTAAAAGGAACATCCCTTGGAAAAGAGCTGTTTATGTTTTGGTGAGAAGAAACTGATTTTCCCTGCATACTGGAATATTAAATAATTCAGCATCCTAAGTAATGTTTAGGTGGACAAAATAGGCGACAAAAGCTGCTATGCAATACAGCATCAAGACTATTTGTGAGGCTCAGAAGAATAAGGACTGAAGGCTGCCTGCATAATATTTTGGGACTAGGACAGATTTCTTTGGGCTACGTACTATAATTTGTGAACTAACATGCTTGAAAATGAAGCCAGGCGTCATTGTCCATTAAAGGAAACAAGATGCCTCATAGGTACACAGCGTGAAGGTCGGTTGTCAAAGCGGACCACTAGAGACTGCCACCCAAAAAAGGGGGGTTAATGCATTAATCAGGCAATATGTTAAAGCAGATTATTTTACTAGTACTCACAAACCAGTCCACACTAATCAGCATGCATAAATACAGTACTGCACACGTGCTTCAAACAATCCAGCTTCCTACAAGCAACGCTTCTAACGAGGGGCATTCATCCTGATTGTAGCTGATGGCTTGAGATGTATTCTAGTCTACGTTAGCTGCTCTACCATTCAGAGCCCAGCTGCATGGAACAAGGAAAGCTGAGCCCAGACAGGTTATTACATCTCACGCTCGATTTTGCACCCACGAACCCCAGCTTGTGCAAGCTGAGTGGGAGCAGAGACGGCAGACAAGGAGCTAGAACGGCACACAGCGGTTAGAGGAGCAGAGCGAGCCCAGAACAACTCACTGGGAAGTAAGAGCACCAACAGCTCTAGCTAGGAGCCGGCAGTTGGAGATCTACTGAACTTCTGATCAGTTCTGTTAATACAGAAAATCCAAACTCTCAACACCAACAAAATATTACAACTAGAAAGGAAAACATGGGGAAATTCAAATTCAAAAACTGGCAGTTCATCTGGACCACGATGCCCAGCCTCCCCAAAGGACCCTACCCTGACAGTCCTTTATGCTCTGCAACACTCACGCCATGAACTGGACACCCTGAGAAGCATATATTACACGTACATGGGACACACACATCCTTACTGCAGCCGCACGGTCTATTGGAATAGGGCACCTGGGGGCATGCTGCCATCGCCACAACTGTTGGTCTACACCACGGTCCATGTGCTATGAGTAAAAGCACCCAAAAGAACATTGTTGGCCAGGTAGGTCAGGTAGTCTGACCAGGCTGGATTGTTGACTTAAACAGCTTACCCACAAACTACAGAAAAATGACCCGTTCCAAATTGCACTCCATTTGGTTCACAATCCCGAGGAATTCCACTGGCTGATACAGTATTTCAGCAACCTGTTGCTTTGACAAAATTCTGCTCAAATCACAGTCTCTATATTCAGCAGGAATTGTGCTTGCCATGACCAAGGCAAGAATCAGCCCCAGCCACCTCTAATGGTGTACAGCTTCTGCTTCTCTGGTCCAAGAGGAATTCAGAGAGGTGCCAAACAATGTGGCATTGCTGAAGCAGTTGTGAGCAACGCACCTGATTGCGAAGGGCCTGCTGCGATGGTCGATCCCTATGGACATGGCTGTCTCTTGTTACTGCGGACGTCCCAGAATCTACGTGAACAGATCCTACTGGAGTAGGCTGGAAAACAAGGCATTCGTTAGGATGAAGCCAATGCTGAAGATGCTGCTCGCTCTCTCAATACATGCATGCACAAACCTAACTTGACAGGCTGGCTCCCATCGGGTAGAAGCAGGAAAACATCAAAACACTGCCCAAAGGTACTGACAATAACCCAAGGAAAATTACAGCCAGGGCTATAAAATCCCCGTGATTTGATGGGTATGGGATTTGATGCTGGACACCAGCACCAAACGTCTTGTATAAAAATTAATTTAAAAGATACAGTTAGATATCTGTATCGGTGTCACACCACACCTAATGAGTCTCACATAGGATTATTACAACTGAAAATATACAGACTTGTTTTCCTCATCTCATCGTCTTGTCACTTTTAAAAATCATGCTTGCATAGAAACAGGACGTGTTAAAATTAAAGCTTCATCTGCTCTATTCTCACCAAAGTCATAATCCCTGCTCACAACATCAAAATCTCCATAGCAACCACTGCAGTTGTCAGCAATAGCATGCTTGTCTTACAAGGTGCTTTTTATCAACTGCTTTTGTAGTTAAACAAAAATGAGGAGAAAAATCATGATTCACAAAGGGAATGATTTCTTATGAAGATGAATTGTTTTGGGCACAGTAAACATTGGTAATGCTAAATATAGTTGGGATGGTAAATCACTGGCAACAGCACCAAGTTTAGTACTGAAGGCATTTGATCTGGCACGAGTGACAATTAATTTACAGATGCCTTTGCCATTGCCAGTGTGCGGTGACTGGCCATTAGCAAGAATGGTATCAGCAGAATGACACAAAACACAAGCGACAGGCAGCCAGCGGAATAGCTTTAGACTTTTCTATCAGATTGCCCCATGACATATCTTTTGGCCAAGGTTGGCTTGAATATAAATGGCTTTTGACAATAGAAGCAATGCAATGAGATCATGATTATGGTCCATCTGGTGTCATGGAACTGCTAAATAGAGTTTGGTTACTCCCACATTTCCTTGCCATGTGCTATAAAGAGCTGGTTCAGCCTCCAGAGTAGGGTAAGCCCCAAGATCTTTTGAGCTCAGAACTGGTTTGCTGTTACTATTCACTGAGCATCCATCAGAGCCCTGCCTAGGTCTCCCATACTTCTTGATGAGAACTCAACCATTAAGGAGGTCTTCCACCATTCAGTGCTGAGGTAGCAAGTACGCCCTCCTGCTTTAAGATGGATGTCTTTAGACATTGGTCTCAAATCCTGTGCTAGACTAGAGGAAATTAAGCCTGGTCATGTTGATTGCCACAAGTGGGAAAATCAGGCTTGAATGCCCCACCAGGGCAAGCCCAAAGAGGTGGGAAGGGGCCCTGTGTGCCTTAGGGAAACTTCAAGGCACTGCAAGAACCCCCTGAACATAACGTCAGGACATCTCACTATGTTGAGCCCATGTTAGCTAGAGAACAGAAGTGAAAGATTTGATCCTAAGCTCACCAGCATTAATTGGGATTATCAGGAACAAAGAGCCAGGTGGTGGGGAAGCAGCACCTGGAAGGCAAAGCACTGCATTTTGCAGGGACAACTTACAATTGGCCTGCCGACCCAGTCATAGGCATAGTCAAAGGTGTAGCCTTTCTTTTCAAACAGCTCTGTGAAGATGGTTCGTAAATAATCGTAGTCTGGTCTCTCAAAGAAGTCTAATCGCCGAACATAACGGAGGTACGTGGCCATCTCCTCTGTTGGAAAAGGGGAAAAAAGTAGCAGCGTCAGTTCTGCTCGCACATGAGCTTCGTCACTTACAAGCCTCTCAGAGCCAACACACACACTGGAAATACGCTTTTCAATTAACTCCAGCAAGGCCTTCCCATGGCACTAGGCTCAAAGTTGATGCTTAAAGTTGGGCTGAGGGCCAGATGACCAGTGACGTGAGTTGTTCAGGCTCTGCTAAGTTCAGCTGAGCCATGCGGATTGACAGAAGCTGAGGATATCCAACAAGTCTTCACCCTCAGTGACCTAGTCAACAGTCTTTTATTGCTAGATGAATCTCGCTTAGCTTTCCAGAGCCCTCTTGCCCTGCCCAGAGTCTAGTAATAGTCTGCTTTTATTCTGAATCTTCTGAATGAGTTGTTATAAACTAAGGTCTGTGTTTTAGCATTGAGCAACACGCTGTGAGAGAATTGTCTGGTCTGCCGGTGCTACCTCTAGCTTTTCCTATAAAAGTAGTGGTTTTTAGTAATAGTCCACAATGCAAATCAATTCAAACACTTCTCAAGGAAAGATGGAAGTCCCACCTCTGCTCCAGAGAGCTGCTGCTCCACCTGAAATCTGAGTTCCACAGCTAGTTTTATTCTATACATTTGTATAAAAACAAATGCTAAAACACACTGTACAATAAATGCCAACTCACTGAACCTGCCAACAGGATGCTCACATGTACATCTGCTTACACAGACATTTAAAATAGCCCAGCGATTTCATCTGGGGAAGGAAAGCAGGAGATGTTGGTGGGCACCCCATGGCACCCCTGAGCTCCAGCAACAACTAGGGTCTGGCTGCGCAAAGTACTGTGCTGCCCAACGTCATTACATCAATCATAGCCTTGAATATTCAAAACAAGACTTAGAAGGGGAGGGTCCAATGTTAATTTACCTGGCGCACACAGAACAGTGTTAGGTGTTAAGCTCATTAATTGCTTTCCTGCATCTGGGTCATACTTTGCATGCACAGAGAACTGAGCCCTGGTAACTCATGTCCTGCCCCTTCCCAGCTCTCCCTTGGCTCACACCTAAGCCAAGGTAGGATGTTTGAGCAGAGCTCAGTACGAGGCGTGAGTCTGTGTACTGCAGTACGACTGATACACCAGCATGGTTTTTGCCTTTAGCTAATAAAAGTAAGAACAGCATTGCTTATCGATACTTAATTCTGTCTGTGGCTTCCAGCTTCCATGTCACCTGGAGGTAAAACAGGAAAAAAAGGAGAAGAAAGGTAATCCCCTGTTCCTGCTACTATCTCTGAAAGGTGGACAACCAACAGGTTTCAGGTGAGCACGGAACAGAAATAAATTCTCTCATCTCCCTTTAGCCGAGACCTGCAGGTGTGACCGAGCTCTGAGGAAGGAGTATTGGGGGAAAAAGACGAGAATGGCCAACCTGGAGCTGTTCTGCTTGGAACTAGGTGGATTTTGGATGCAAATAAGTCTGGGGAATTAGCATGACTTGAGTGAACAATGATCCCCTTCCGGGCTTGCTGCTCCTCACGCTGGGAAAGAGCCATGTGACACAACAGCTCCCACAGGAATGGGACTAATCCTGGGGACCTGGGTGCTCTCCCTGGTGTCAGGATTTCAAAAATCACCAAAAACCCCCCACTCTGTGAAGGCCACAGGGTACCTGGGGAGAGGCCACAGGGTACCTGTGGAGGGCTTTAAGTTTGCACTCTGCTCTCCCGGCTCAAGGTGGACTTTTGTTTAACTGGAGAAAAGGCACTGGGCTTGGCTAGAAGCACATCGTTAGTAACACTCTCCTTAAAACTGCTGTCAGAAGGTGGAATTCAAGGACAGACACATCATCCCATCTTCTAAGCTGGCCACCTACAATTTTAACACCTGTAAAACCTTCAATTTGGAAAAGAATTAACTCGGTAGATCCAACGTGGTCACTTGGGAGAGGGAAAATAACAAGGCCTTCTTTTGGAAGGAAGCCAAGAAACAAAGCAGGAACACCAGGCACTTGAGCATTATCCAGCCTCCTTGATGAGAAGAGTTATGCTCATTTTAAGCCACAGCCACAAGCCCTCAGGCCCTGCTAATTTATAGCAGCAGCTCCAGATGTTTGCCAGCTTAAGGAACAACATAATGGATACACATCATCCAAATACTTTCTGCCAGAGGAACTCAGAACTGTCATTATTTAACAAGGTATGTCCACCTCCAACTGCACTCAGATGGTCCCATTAGGGCTTTACCTGGAAAGTTCTCACAGAGAACTTCCACCGGAGTGTTTCTCTTTGTGTCCCCAATCTTCTGATACCTCTCTTTTAAGGTGTCAGCCTGTAGCGCACAAAGACAAAACAGTTGTGGAGAAAGAGTTCAACCATGTGATAAACGACATGCTGTATGGGAAGAAAAACAAGGTATTTAATACCAAGTCTGGGTGGTATCAGAAGATGTCACTTGTAACTGAACTGCATCCTAGACTACACTATTAGGAATACTGTCTTACCATGTGGTAATTCTCACTATACATTTTACGTGCTATCGGCAAAGAATATCCAGGGACACATTCAAAACATCTTCAGTACTTGGAAGGAAGGACACTTGTTAGCATCTTACAAGGCTAATATCTTACCAGCCCAGTCCTGAGGACCGTATAGGGAAGCTTTCATGGGACAAGAAAACAAAGCTGCATGTACTATGATTGCACATCAGTATCCTGTCCTAGGCTTAGAGCCTTTGGCAACCAAGATGCCTTCATAAACAACTGTAAAAGTAGATAAATTACAACAGCAATTTGGGTTTTACTGTGTATAATAGAATGCCACCACACAGATAACTAGTTTACATCAGTCACACTTGTCCCAAATCCCATGTTATTCCAATATTGCCTCTCCTTTCACCCCCAAACTGTCTCTCTCTCAGACAGCACTGATTAAACATCTGGTCATCAAGAAAATGAAACAATTTTCATTTTAGATTTCCCACCTAAATCCCCCCTGAAGCAGAGAACTCTGCTCCAATTGGCACCCTAAGAACAGGTTTTATTGCCTCCATTTCAAAATATGACAATTAGACCTGGCAGCTGCATAATTAGCATCATAAGATGTTCTCTCAAGACGTTAGCTTTGACAGTATAGACCAAAAGTGTAAGCTGAGGAAACCTAGAATAGTGAAGCTGCCATATTCTAGATCAAGCTGAAGAGTCTGTGTTTGTTCTGGAGCTAAAGAAATGCAGGACTTCAAGAAGCAGTCAGCTAATTCTTATCAAGTTCAGCACTGAACCGAGGAAGTTTTGTAGAACCTTGCCTAAACCTGGAATTATTTTCGAATAATTTACAGGATTAATTTAAAGCAGATGACTTCAACTAAGCCAGAAAAAAAATATGTAACAGAATAACACACACTTACACAGGTGTGAACTTAAAGTCAGAGAGATTCTGATTTCTTTCACAGTCACTTTCATGCTTGAAAAACCCTTTCTTTGCTTTTATGAGTTGCTGCCAACATTTCTGCCACATGTCTGATAAACTGAGACTAACTCTGGATAGCTGGTGACAAAACAGCTTAACAAGGTCTATCACGCAAGCCACGGTCACTGACCGTAGCAGCACTCTGCTGACCTGCTTGCGAGCCCAAAAGCTTGTCTCCCTTTTGCAACAGTACTAACAGGTCTAACAGGAGTTATTGTCTTCATTAATAAACCTTCTCCTAACCTGATCAAATTTGATCCCTTCACTCACTGCAATTGCAAAGTCGAACACAATAGCTTAATCATCAGGAAAGTGATGGACAAGTGAAGATGCAACTACCAACAACTTCAGAGCCAGCAAATGACTTACTACTAGTTAATTCAGCTGACGGATGTTAGCTGCAGTTGCTGTAACTCAATTGCTTGCAGCCCTCCACGTTGTACATGACATTTCATAAACTTCAAAGCACTGAGTGTCCAGTGTCTCTGGAGTGAAGCCAAGCTCAATACTTCTGCCAAAAAACCAGTTTTTCAAGCTGAAGTCCATCTGCATATCTAAAACCATCAAACTGCTCCCGTTATAAACACGTTCCACAGATGCAGCTGGGGGATTGTGTGCTGTAACTGGAATTTCATAAACAACTACTCTGTCCCAGTCGCACTCCAGCTCAGGGCAGCTTCATGTTACAGCAAAGCTGCTCCAACAGCTCAACAGCCCTCTCATTGCCGTCCCTGTCCCAGCTGCTCATCTGCCTCTGCTGAATCTTCTCTCCAGACTTGTACCAATTCAGCTAAGCTAATGGTAACTTGAAGGGACAGGTAACATATTTCTAACTTAAAGTCTTTCCTGTAGGTAAAGCTAATGCCTTGTCGTTAGACTTCAAGGACACAAAGGAGAGGACAGTGTTTCTGGCTAGATTTTGCAAACGTTTCCCCCATCAGATTCTCATTTGGGCAGTGACCAAAGTTTCAAAGGGCAAAACCTAAAGCTCAAACCTACCTTCAATCCTTGCCAGGGCAGACTGCCTCGGAGGAAATACATAAACATATGGCCGAGGGCTTCCAAGTCGTCTCGACGACTTTGCTCTAGAACAGAAGAGATGACAAATTATTGCTGCAGCTGTAGAAATGGATCTGAGATCTGATCAGTAGCCACACCTATTTCTGAGATAAAGTTATCACAGGGAAGTTCACTTGCTGTCTGTAGCTCAGATCTTGTGCAAAACCACCTAGAACCACAAAACCCCATAAAATATGTAAAGAAAAGATCAGCTAGAAGGCATGAGATAACACAGGAGCTGTAAGACATACTGCCCAGCCTTAGGTAGAATGGGTAAGAGGTGGAAGTATTAATCACAGAGGAATAAAGCAGTTCCCCAGTTCTTCTCTGGACCGCCAGCACCAATGGTGCACCTGCAATGTGGTGCTGGACTACGTTATTTCCTCTAAACTACACAGGAACAGGCAGGGGATGCTTGCAACCAGCTGCAGGGAACTACCATGTTGCACAGTGCCAACCCTTTCCCAATTGCTTCTGCAGCTCATCACATCAGAGCAGATCAAAAATAGCTTCTTCTAGCACTGCTTTTCCTTGTGAAACACTTGCTGCTGTTGCCATGCAGATGTTGGTTATAAATGAGGGGGGGAAAAAGGGGCCTCAAGCCAAAGGGAAAAAGCATCCTTAAAATAATCTACCAAAATGTATTGACAAACCCAGGGGAGGATACAGGACAGAACAACAAATCTGGAGCGCAACAGCACGGGACTGCTGCTGTGCTGGGCTGTATTGTGCAGACTTGGGTTCACTGAACTTGCAGATTGATTTGATGCAACCTCCTCTCCTCCAAATCTCCACCTGCAAGCAAATAACGTGCTCCACAGCCGCAATCCAGAGCAGATCTATTCATGCAGCCCACATGCCACGACAAACTGCGTGTGAGCTGTCCCTGTTGCTGCATCATCTGTAAGAGAAAAACGCAGCGCTTTGCCCAGCATGACTCTCCTTCAAAAGCAGCAGCAAATTTAACCCTCAAAAGATGCTGGGGGTGAGAACACTCAGCAGAAGGGAATTGAGATGACAGTTCCAGCAGGTTACCTTAATATAGCTGTAAAAATGGAAAAAAAAGAGGATGTCCTGGGTAATTTAGTGCAATGATGCAGATGAACTTCCCGAGAAGATGGTTGAGTGCACTCATCTTTCAGAAAAATTGCCATCAGACTCCTTCACTTTGCTCGGTCCTGAGGGGACCGACTCCACCTCGGCTGGCCTCACCAGCAAAGCACCAGCCCCACAGAACCCTTCTGGGCAGAGACAGGCCCCTGCACAGCTGGTAGCCAACCTTTTCCTCCTCAAATACACCCACCCAGAACCACCTCTTCCCCCACAGGAGCTGTGGCGTGAGCTGCAAAACCTGCAGGGAAAAGCGTCCTAAAGAAGGCACGTGATGTACTTCAAATGCAAGCAGATCTTCTCTCCCCATCCACCCACAGAGTGCATCCCTGGCACCAGCAGCTCCCGAGCCTGCTCCCACTGTGACTTCTCATTCCTCCATCCCTTCCTGACTCTTCACCAGGTCTTCCAAAATTAGAAGTTGGGCTTATCCCTCCTCACTCCCCA
The DNA here is from genome assembly GCF_026419915.1 of Harpia harpyja. NCBI lineage: Eukaryota > Metazoa > Chordata > Aves > Accipitriformes > Accipitridae > Harpia > Harpia harpyja. The sequence continues at coordinate 39,045,795 of NC_068953.1, forward strand.
AAGAGAGTGAGCTCTCCAAGAGCCATGAAAGCCAGCAATGCCTTGATCTCATAGCTGGGAGGCTACTCAAATTCCATTATCTTACTGCTCTTATGAGTTTAAGTGAATATAAACATTTAATAAGGTTTTTTGCCTTTCAGCCACAGAAATGTAATCTTCTGGTATGAAAGAAGACAGTGAGGAGAGGAGATGAAAGCCAGATTTAAAATTAGTTAAATCATTAATTTTCTCTAACCACTTATTAGGTCAGGGAACATCCAACTCTAACACCTGAAACTGGAAGGTACCAGTACTGAGCTGCGCTATAAAAATCTATTTGGTCATCATTTAGTGCAGCAATTACTACCCGCCTACTGGCTTTTAACAGTGCAGGGTTGCTACCAGTTATTTATTCCTAATAAAAACTATAATTACGAGGCTTCCAACATTTCAGCTGTCTCAGTTCCTCAAAAGGGAGGGAAAAAAGCCTCACAACTGTAAACAGCATCACGGCATCAAGAGGTTTACAAATAGCTTGAAGGGCACGAGAGAGCCATAAGCCAAGCTATTGTCAGAGGCCTACAGGACTCGGCATGGCAAGCTCCCACCAACAGACCTTTGCCAAGATGAGTGTTGATGGACATGTATCTCGCTGTTCCAGTTAAGCTCTTGTGTTCCCTGTAAGGTATGTGTTTTTTGGTTTCCGGGTCAATGTACTCCTTCGCCAATCCAAAGTCTATGATGTGAATGACGTGCTCTTTCTTATTGCCTTGCCGGCCAATAAGGAAGTTTTCTGGCTTGACATCTCGGTAGATGAGGTTCTTCGAATGCACGTACTCCATTCGAGATATCTGCAAAACAATGACGCAAAAGTTATTCATGAGCAGACCAGCTACCATGCTCTCTCAGATAATGAGGCAGCGAGGTTTTGTTAGCCCATCACTGAGCCTCGGCTCAGTGCTATCTCAGATTTCAGCTACTGTACAAGAAACACAACATCGGATGGATTGAACCAAGGCAGCAGTTATGATCGGAGCTGGGTCACGTCCTTCGATGCAGAGTCGGAAGAGGAATTTGTCATCTCCTCCTTTCTCTGGCTACCATCCTGCACTCTCTGACTTTATTCCTACAGAAATTGCAAAGACTGTTTCTGAAACGTTACCACCAGGACACAGCTCTTGGAAGGATGCCACAGGGAATTGCAGCAGCCTTTTTGTATTGATTTTAAACATACTAAACTGGTTACCAAGATCTCTTCCCTTGCCCACAGCCTTCCCTTGTTGCTCTGTGTCTTACCACCTTCCTCCCTCGACCCATATGTTGTCTTAGACATGCCAGATTCTTCATGGAGGGGGATTTTTGGGCAGGTGGAAGCCTTACAATCCTCAACGCTGACTAAAAATAATAATTAACCTCATCGGTTGTCAACTAGGAATAACTAGAGTATTTTTCAGCTTTTGACTAACTTTGTTCTGGCAGTATGACTGAGAAGGGAAGCTAAAAGGGCAGGAACCCCACTTCCAAGGTGATGGAGGGCCATTTCCCCTCTAACAACGCTTATTCAGATGCTCATCATTAATACTGCTTTTGAAACTAAAAATCTTGCAGATGAAGTCTGAATATGTTGCCGGTTCTCCTTTGAGTTCCTAACTTAATAGATGATTCCAATTGGAAATAACTCACAATTTCATTTAATTTATTACCTTTTAATTTCCTTTTTAGGTTTTAAATGAAAACATGTGAATTCCCATTTATGGCCGTCCTGGTCCACAGCTGCCCTGCATGCTGTAGGGCATGGTGGCTTTTTTTGAGCAAGATACTTCTTTGGAAAGGCCTTTTGAATCTACCTGTCTGCATGCAGGCTTGCAACACTACGAAACCATTGCAAAGCTCTCGCAATCTCCAAATTTTGCACTAACGAGCACCAGTCCGCAGAGGTCACTGCCGCACCACTGCGGTGGACCTCACAGTGTGATGCTATCAGATCTGGGGAACATCTAAGGTGAGAGCCACCGGCTGGTCACCCCCCAGGGAGCTCCCTGCGGGGACTCGCTAGTTACTGAGCCGTTCTGCACTGGGTCAATACCGGCAGGACGGCTCTGTGCCTCCCGCACAGGGCAGGCTGGAGCTCTGGATCACCAAGCCAGCTTTTCCCCCAGCTGAGCAGCTTCCCAGGCAGCAGTAACCCCACGTCAGTCCTTCCAGCCATCCTGCTTGCCTCGACCATGAGCACTGTTGGGCTGACAGACCCTGACTGCTCTTTGGCTTCTTGCTCTGAATCCAGATGCATTCTCAGCTTGCAAACCCCAATCTCTCTTTCTCTTCACAGATGTTGGATCCACACCTGGTGGAAAGCTCCACATGCGTGTGATCACTCCATCCCGCTCCCAGAGGTTTATCAGATACCTTATTTTTAAGGAAAATCTGCTGCATTTCCACCACTCAGAAAGAAGTAACAGGCAGGAGGGGGCAGCACTCCTTGCAAAATAAAAAATGCTGTACAGGGAAGGCAGTAGACAGGAAAAAATTGACTGCAGGTGAATCAGTCTTAAAAAACAGGACTTGCTCAAAGGCTCTTCAAAGAAGGTAACAGCACATGTTGCTGTTCCCCTCCCCTGTAAGTAGCGATTTATTTCAATGCACTGAGAAAATGGGTTTCACAGCTAACAGCCATTATTTCTAATCAATTACAGGATGATGCAGAACAGAGCAGATGCTCTGCACTTCAGCCATTCTTCACGCTTTGAATCACCTAGAGGACACAGCAGCAGGTTGGAAGACAAAAAGATATGTCAGGAGGCAATTCAAATTAAGATGCAACCCTTAAAACTGGAACAAAGTGTTTCCTTGCCTCTCCATACATAATAACCTTTCAAACAGAGCCTGACTGGCTCATTTGATTTGTCCCTGCTACCAGAGAAGCTCCATTGTTGAAACGGCAAACAGCAATTACACAACCTGAAAAAAGTATATTTTTTTTTGTTCCTTAAAAACTCACAGCAAGTTGCATTGGCCAGGACAACAACTTGGACAGTTGAGATGTCAGATGAACCGATACACTCCAGCAGCACTTAGAGATACTCATTTATCTGCCTTTTTTGCTTCCACCACACACACAGATGCTGTTGGGTCTTTCATATTCCTTTTTCTTTACTTCCACCTGCCTGGATGCTTCATATGTGCTGCTGGAGAGCTGCACACAGCCAACGACCGCTGAAAGATGCTCTCGAAGTCAGAAAGATGTTTCCTGGAGTAGCCTCCGTGCTTTATTCACCCTGCCAAGACACTCGCCCTGCTTGTGGCTGCTAGTGATGGGGAGCTGGTGACTATCTGCGCTGCATTGCCCTTCCAGGCTTGCTGCCTGAGAAGAAATGAGCAGTGCTGGTGCAGCACGACCTTAGCCTGACTCAAACACACTGCACAGCTGAAGAAGTGGAGAAGTGGAGTTTCCACCCCAGAAATGTGCTGGATGCAGAGACACGGTGCCCACTCCTTTGTGTTTGAACTACAGGTTCTAATGTCCGTGCATTAACTCTTCTATGGACAGAGAAACCACTGCAAGGAGCTCGGACTAACTGTTGGAATTGCTTTTACACTGGAAAAACAGTGACTGTGAAGCAGTGTTAACATCTGCTCTGTTATTTTAACAGTAATAAGAACAGACTATGGCATTTTATTATAGGACACAGGAACACTAGGGGTGGATGGGAGACTGCTTGTGAATTAAAGCAGGATTTCCATGGCCATGGCTGGCCAAGTTCATCTTCGGAGCCACAGATCTCCATTTCAGATGCTGGAGAAACCCCTAGGAGGGGAGAGCATCCCCTGGTACACAGCAGGACCTCTGCTCTGTGGCTGAGAAATAAGAGGATATTTGTGATATTTAACCAGATGCCAAAGAAACCCATGCTTTTATTTTCCTTTCTCTGCCAAGGAAGCAAGTGTAATAATCCCTCTTCCCCCTAAAAGGTAACTCTTAAGCATCTGATCTTGATGGCAATCCTATCTCTAAACCCTCCCAATAAATTTGAGCCCTTCTTCCACACATCACCTGCTTGAATATGTATAGATCAGATCAGCAGAGATAAAAAATTTCTCCTGTTTAAAGGCTGTTTTGGTGTCTCTTACGCAAGCCCATTTTGATGGTCACCAGTCAGAAAACGTTTCACCATGACTTGGTCCAGACTGCAGCCAGAAGTATTTGCACTGTGCCTGGCACAATGGACCTTGTCTCTGACAGCAAGCACTTAAAGCAAGGGTGAAAATAACATTTACTCCTGACAAAACTGAGTTGTCAATGAGCATTGCACATGTTGGACGTAGCCAAGAGTGAAAAATTGAAGCCAGAATAAAAAAACATTCTCCCCCAGCCCAAACACCAAGTCAGCTCTGCAAAGCCCGAAGATGACTTCTGATTTATGGGCTTCAGGGACTGATGTTAGCAAACAGGTTTGTAATTGCCAAGCTTTGCTCTGTTCAGGAACATCAACCACTTGATCTATTCAGCTGCACACGGAGGATGGAGGAAGCAGTTCCAGTTTGATGCTCTTAGCAGAGCAACATGAAGCTTCGGAGACACACAAGTTACAGCAGTAACAGAGCTGGAAAATTTCCACTGGGAGGGAAAACAGAGGACTCCTTCAATGCAGGTTTTCATGGAAAGGTATGAAATAGTGCATGAGACCAAAAGTGTTTCTGATACGACTCAAGCTGTGTTTGATAAGCTGCTGCCAAAGCTCTGAACACAATGCATGCTTACCAGAAGAACATGCAAGCCTAGTGACAAACCTGAGGGCTATGTGGCTCATCCCCCTGCTGAGGCAGACCTTCCTATTGCATCATCTCATCTGAAAAGATTCCAAAACAGGCTCTCCTTCTTGAAGACTCATTATCATCTGGTCTCTATCTCCTTCAGCCAGGAGTCTTCTTCATGTAAAACCACATTTAAATTCTCCCATAATCACAAGTGACACTCCTTAAAACAATGACGATATATTTGTTTCTCCTAGAGGGCTTCTCTTTTTTCTAACATCTGTAGGGTTAAAGGATCCACTCCAGTCCTGAGATGCTGCTACCTGTCAAGCTAAGTAAGACCAGCCAAGCACTTATGCTTATTAAAAAACATCTTTCAGGGATGCCTCTGACTAAAAATTGACCACTGGACACAAAAAAAGGAGATCAAGTGCCACCACACCTCATCCAAAGCTCCTGCCTAGTTTTAGCACACAGCACACATGTAGAGGTCAGAGACGTGCTGCAGCAGCATTCAGGCTTAAGGAGGGAGAGGGGGGAGAAGAAAGCTAAGTGGGACCTTGAAAGCAGCAGCTGGCTGCTGTCGGGCTGAGCTGGCAGCAGGCAGCGGCAAGGAACCATGCAAACAGCAGAAAAGGGACTGGATGCTCCTAAAATCATGGGGATCATTACATGCAGGGTTGGGGAGAAAGATCTAGGGGACAAAGAAATGGACACTTAACAGCCCACTAGCTCAGGACACCCCAGCTGCCAGCATTGCTGCTCCAACAAGTGCAAAGACATCCATGGCAGACCTTTCCTTCCTCCCCCTTCAGAGAGGATCAAGCCCAAGGCAGGAGAGGCAACGCAAAGGTGACTCCCAGCATTGGCTTCATCTGCTCCATGCTGCAGAGGGGCCTCCCAGACAAGTAGTACTGCTTTACCTTTGGGTGGTCTTCCTGGGCTTAAAAAAAAATCATAATTTGATGACATTTTGGCAAGAACTGAACCAGAGTAGCAGTTTTCTGCAACGTGCTGAGTTGTCTCTCACTCCCTACATCAGGGCAGGGTGCTCCTCTCTGCTGTCTGGGTGGTACCGGGCCATTCACATTTTTGGAAGTCTCCCTGGATATTAGGCTTCATTAACAGGCATGTCAAGCATCAGAGGAGAGAAACACTGCTCGTGCAATGCACTGGATTCTGGCAGTGAAGTCTTATGTCTCCTCATGCCTGCAGTCAGAATTACAGCAGCTTAAGCAGGCTTGGCTGGTCAAAAGCAAGAGCAAAACATAATTTATGGAGGTGAACCCACTGAATTTTACAGTCCAACTTTCCTTCTCTGATGTCTCCCTCACACTAGAGCGTGGCACAGTGACTGCAATGATTTAGTGTAGGAACTAAGATAAATCCAAGACAATTTCCCCCAAGGCCTTGTGGGTGGACCGAAGGGTTTTCATTCCAGTCGAGCAGTAAGTGCCAGCCCCTTCAGAGAACATGTCTCCGAGGGCCAGGCTAGCCCTTCTCCCAGTAAACCTCCCAGGGAAGGAGATGGGGCACACCTGAAGATGCTAAATCTGTCTCCTTAAATGCATATGCTCCAAGCTGGTAACTCATGTAATCTTCCTGAGAAGATTGGAAAGGTCCTAAAACATCTCCCCATGGAAAAAGCAGCAGCACTGCCTGCTCCTTTTGGAGAACATCAACTCCTCCATTTGCGACTGCTTTTGGTGTCCCCCTGCATCACCCTAAACATCTGTTTTTCAAACTGATACCAGTGTCTAGATGAATTGGCAGGCTGGCTGAGGTCACAAGATCAGCAGATGATGCCAGTGAAGCCCGTCCAAGTACAGAGCTAATCTGCAACCCTAGGGCTTGGCAAAAGGCAGATGGACACTGCTGTGACAATCTTGATTTCCCCAGCAGTCACGTGGGAATAAATTTAAATCTTTACGTTTTTACAACCAAAAGGTCATACAAGCCATATCCAAGGCTTTGCCATCTGTTGTCACTTGATTTAATAAAAAAACAATACTACAAATTGCTTTTCCACTGATGAAGGAACATGCAAAGTGAAGAAAACTAGACTGCTCAGCCATAGGAGGACAACTTCATGAACCCAATATCAGGCAGGCACTGTTCAAACTTCTGCATCTGTGACCTCAATTTTCCATTTGAGATTCTGCTGTGGCAAACTTCAGTTTATTTAGAAAGGATTGTGTTCCTCACTCCCTTACCATCTTCTCTTTCCTTCAACACTTCTATCCACAGATCTGTTAGTGTGAATATATAATCCCACCTCTGCTGTGCTACTTGGGTATCTGCAGACCACAGGCTGAAAACCAGAAAGCCAAACTAAAATGATAACTGATTGGCCCTACCGACTTGTGGAAGTTCACTCACCACGTTTAGTATGTTCAGTTTTCACATTGTCCACTTTTAATGCAAACACAAATCCAATACCACTTTCAGCTTGGTTTCCTTTCCTTTTCAGGCAAATTAGGGACTCCATGATGCTGCCCACAGAGCTATTATTTTCCAACTGTTAGCCATTTAAAACCATTGGCCAATTTTGACCAAATTTGACCAAGGCAGAGACCTCAAATACTGGTATTTTGGCTAAGCAGAGCTCAGCTCCCATTGCTGTGAGAAGTTTCAGTCTATGACCAGCCTGGTAGCATCAAACCAGTAAAACTGGTAGGAGTGTGGGAGGGTGCTGTGCTCCCTGTGTCGCAGGGAGCGGGTAAGAAATGAGATGTTCTGGGGGATGTCCAAACAGAGGGAGGGAGCTGGGGTAGATACTGGGGCAGGGGTGTGTAGGGGACACAGGACGCAAGTCCATAGGAATCCAGCTTCACTGGTTCTGCTACGCAAGGAGCAAGTTTGCTCATAAGCATAATTTGACCTTCCCTTCATAAGCAAGAGTTTTTCTCAGACCTGAGAAACTTTCTTTTATAAGATGGAGAGAGACTTTTTATCAAGGCCTGTAGGGACAGGACAAGGGGCAACATTTTTAAACTGAGAGAGGGTAGGTTTAGGTTGGGACATAAGGAAGAAATTCTTCACTGAGGGTGGTGAGACACTGGAATAGGTTGCCCAGAGAAGTTGTGGATGCCCCGTCCTTGGAAGTGTTCAAGGCCAGGTTGGACGGGGCTTTGAGCAACTTGATCTAGTGCAAGATGTCCCTGCCCATGGCAGGGAGGTTGGACTAGATCTTTGAAGGTCCCTTCCAACTCAAACTATTCTGTGGTTCTACAATGGAAGGAGATTCTCTCTCTAACCAACAGACACCCCTGAACCTCGCACTGTACCAACCCCATCCTTCAGCTAACCCAGGACTGACATAAACACGAGTCGGCATCATGGAGGCTGCTGGGCAGAGCCCTGCCCGCTGTTACTCACCAGCTGGATGGCTATCATTAATACCGTCTTCAAAGTGAACGTTCTATCACAGAGGTCAAATAAATCTTCCAAGCTAGGACCAAGCAGCTCTAGTACCATGGCATTGTACTTTCCACATGGTCCGAAGTAATACACCTGGGGAAGCCCTTCAGCTGGAAGAATATGAAAAGAATTGAAATCAGTCAACAGGACAATGTTAATAGCCCTCCTCCTGTGTGTAAATCTTTTGCTGGGCAGAGCCTTTATTTTTACCTCTTGAGTGTCCTTTCTGTTTGATCTTGCCCAACAAACAAATAAGTTTCAGCACGCACTGTGAATGAACCGAAGGCCAAATCAGTGCAAGCTTTGCTCAGCTACACCCTTGAATACGCAAATGGATTTCAAAGCAATAACACGACCACATGAAAGTGTCTAGCTTTGGCAGCTTAAATGCTTGGACTTATGGAACAAGACATGGAGTTCCCTACGTTGCACTAAACGCCAGGCAAAATACAACCCCAAACGTGGGCTGGCACTCGTCTGAGCAGTTAGGAAGATGATAGCCCTTGCAGAAAATAAGGCATGTCCAAAAAAGGGCTGCTTTTTCAACCAAGATAATACATAGCCGCAGTTTTTTAGCACAACCTTACACAAAGTTTACTCTTATTATACTCTTGAGAAAGGAAAAAAGAAAAGTTTTCCTTTAAAAAAGAGCAAAGATTTAAATTTTGACCCATCACCATGTAAAAATAAGCAATCGTAGTCATTAAGCATATGTGCAAAGCATTTTGCTGTAGTCGCACACAAAACTCTCGACACCCAACTGGTAGGAGCCAGAGCCTACCCTTCCCACCTAACAGCTCAGCAACAGATTTCTCAGCAAGAGTACGCAATATTTATACTCAGCTGACAGTGGCTTTTTGCATGGATTAGCTTTCTGAAAGGCACCACAAGAAAAGGGAAAAACCGGCCTCGGTGCCTGAACGCTCACTGAGCTGCACAGCGCTCCTTGAATTACCTTTTAGTCAAAAAGAAAAATCAGACCAGCCCATACAGGGAGGAATTCAGTGCAGGGCTAACTGCAAATTTTTCTGATCAGCATCTAGCACAGGCACTTGGCGTCCCGGCATCAGTATCAAGCTGTGTAACACTTCTTTTAAAAAATATATTTCCAGTCTACATCTCATAAGCAGTTCCAAAACACAATGGAAGGGGTTTTGGTTTGAAATATGGGATTTTGTCCTATGTCAAAACAACATCTTTGCTTGAATACACAAAGATATGACGTCCTGCTATTCAGTGTAAAGGCTCAGCAAGGGGAGCACTATTATGTATGCAGCCTTTTTTCACAAAGTTGCACAGAGGTCCGTAAATTATAGAGCATGGGACCTGAAAGCATAGTGATTACAAATTTTACAGCACATTTTAAGTAAACGCGTACACACATCTATATTTACATATGAGATCAATATTAAAAATAGCAAAAAACTTCACTAATTCTCAGACACCAGAATTGAATTGCTTGTGTAACTGCACGGTTTTGTATCTGCTCCGTGGTGTGCTCAGGCAGCCTAGCCCAGCACAGCTTAAGGCAGTGGAACAGGGAAACACTAAGGCTGGAGTGTGTCAGCAACATAATAACTTTATGTCCTACTACAGATTTAGGAAAGCCTCGTTAATCTGCCCAACGGCACTCATCAACTTGCCAACAATACAATAAATGCGGCACTGAGATTACTAAAGCTTAAATATTACAGAACTTATGCTCCCATGTATTACTCAAAAAGAACAAAATGCAGCTTGACAAAGATTACCATAGGATGGTTTTAATCTTGTTAACTCACATGCTTAGGGAATCATATTAGGTATCAGTCATCAGGATGCATTAATGAGATATTACAGAGTATTGCAGGAATTCCCAGTCTAACTGGAGTTTTACGTCCTATGTAAAAGATTTACCCAACCTGGTCTTGGGAGGCTACTGCTCCTAACAGAGCTTCATGTTTTAGGAAGCATTAACAGCAATTAAGTCCTCTAAGAAAACAGCATGGTTTGATGCAGAAGCAATTCAGAAAGCCAAACAATGATGGGATGTGATCCAGGCAGCTCCAAAACATTTTCAAATATCCCCAAATCAACATAAATGATAATTTAATGCCATCAGCTTAGTGCTGAAGGCTTGAATAATTGCAATAGCCCTTGAAGTAACTCATGGTGAGCCACTGAGTTTTCAGTAAAATCTGATGAGAACTTACCTACATAATTACATCTAATACCAAGATCTACTTTTTAGAGAGTAATAGAAGAAGAATAGAGAATAATAGTGGAGAATAACAGAATATTCTATAAAAAGTTTAAAACTGAAACCATTATAAATTCAAGATATAAATACAGTGAGTACTTCTACCACAATTTCTACATCAGAGTAACAGTCTTGAAAAGTGCAAATCAGAAAGGAAACCACTTGGATTAGGAGTGTGCTAATTAAGGTATACAGGAGAAAAAAATTGCAGAAAAGCTCTTAAGGAAGGCGAAGAATCCTGTTCCCAGAGCAAGGGGAAAGGAGTACATTTACAGCCTTACTTGGTAAAGAAGGAGCATTGCAATTAAAATTAAATTCCTACTGGGCATAAGAACCAGGAAGATAAATTGCAGCAAGACTCAAAAGATGGGGATTTCATGTAGGGAAGGAAGCAACGCAACTATTTAGTGCTCTCTGGGGTCCCAACTCCTTCAGTTAGCTTTACCTACTCAAAGCCTTCCAAGCCAAGAGCTTGGAGTACCCTTCTCAGCTTTAAACCTCAGGAAGGCTCTGCTCTTGGTGGGAGCTCCTACAAGGTGAAGCTGTAGCGAAGAACATTAAAAAAAACATCCTAATTGCCAGCCTACAGAAGACATTATTAGTTTCAGGCATATTTTTAGGGTTCGATTTTTCTCTGAGGGTTTTCAGCAGCAATGCTGCCAGCTCTGCAGTCAACAACTTACCTACTGGCTTTGCTAGAATAAAAATGCTGTAGTATATATCTCATTTTTAGACCCAGGCTGCATTGCTCACATACCCTGGACCCAAAGGGGCATTGCTGACAAGCCCTGCAGAGTCTCCCAGCCCAAACCAGGGCTCCTCAGCTCCACACTCATTACTGAAATGAAGTTACAAGGGACACAGGGTAATGCACCCTCAGCTCAGCTCACTCAAACACAAGTGAACACTTAGCATCTTTTTAGGAAGCAGCAAAGCTCAAAAGAGAAGCTGTAAGCTTGATGTAAATATTAAAGGGTGCCTGTTGCCTGCAGGATCCAAGCAGGCAGATGAGGCTAGATGATTTCAGGGTGGTTCTCTGCAAGTTTGAGATACAGGCATCTCTGGACCCATTCTCCTTATGAACAGTAAAAAGGGCAGCTTAAGAAAATCTGCATAAAATTTTATTTAATCACAGCCCATCTGCATAATTCATGATGTAGCTTGGCTCTATTTCAGCAACAAGCAACGTGTCCTGGTGCCACAGAGTCCATTGCCATGGTGAACCACAGGAACTCCACAAATATCACGAGCAGATCTGTAAATACTTAAGAAGGACGTTGCCAACAAAAGAGATTGATTGAGGAAAAAGTATCTTTTGTCTGGGCAGTCGAACTTGAGGTTTTTAATGGCAAGCAATTGTGTTGGCAGAGGACTGAAAAGGTCAAAGCAAGCCACGGTGCTGTGAAGCAGTCTGTCCTAGATGTGCAGTTCTGGATTCAAAGAGTGCATGTATTGGGTCTGACTGAGATGGAGTTAATACTCCCCATAGCAGCCCTCATAGCACTGTGCTCTGCATCAGTAGCTAGAAAGGTGTTGATAACACACCAGTGTTTTGGCTACTGCTGAGCAGTGCTGGCACAGCATCAAGGCTGTCTCTCCAACATTTTTGCCCCCCCCCCCCCCAATGGCAGGCTGGGGCAGGGCGAGATCTCGGGAGGGGACATAACCAGGACAGCTGACCTAAACTAACCAAACAGATATTCCATACCATATGACGTCAGCTCAGATATAAAAGCTAAGTAAAGGGAGATGGAGGGGGGGCATTTTTGTCTTCTGGAGCAACCACTACGTGTACTGAAGCCCTGCTTCCCAGGAAGTGGCTAGACATCGCCTGCTGATGGGAAGTAGAGAATAATATCATTTGTTTTTCTTTGCTTTCACGTGTGACCTTTGCTTTCACTTTATTAAACTGTCCTTATCTTGACCCACGAGCCTTTTGTTATATTTTCTCCCCCCTGTCCAGCTGAGAAGGGGGAGTGATAGAGCGGCTTTAGTGGGCACCTGGCATCCAGCCAGGGTCAACCCACTACAGTGCAGGATGAAAAGCCACAGGCAGAGCAGAGGTCTCATCTTGAGGATTCAAAGGTACAACTCAACACTTGAAATACAAACCATGATCAGTTTAATGCAATTAATGTACAAAATCACATCTAAACAAGGAATTGCTCCATGGCATTAAAGAACAACAACACATCAAGGGAAGAAAATCCAAGCACAACACGTGCAGGTTCTCCTTTGGAGAAAAAGCAGCCTGTTACAGTGGAGGCTGCTGCAAGCAGAAATCGTCCGAATTTGCTTAACAGCTTTGGTCTTTCTTACTGCTGAGTGATTTGGCTTGTAAAAGGCCCCACTCCACCCTTGCTCTTGTGGAAAGTTTATCACCCCAATAAACACAGACTGATCACTGCACTGGAATCCACAGGCAAATTCTGCTATTTCAGCAGTGCGATGTCTTGGAAAAAATTCAAGCTGAGCACAGCGAAAACCTAGCATAGCATTTCGGAGATTAAAGCATCGTGGCTGGAATGAGAGCAAATGCAGACATCAAAGCCGAAAACTCAAGACTTTGCTTCCACCACGCTCCCGAGCAGCCACACGACTCCGGCCTTGGGTTTCCTAAGATGCTAGAACTCTCACTGCTCCTGTGGGCTGCCACCAAAAGGGACCATCCCATCCTCACTCCACCCTCACCCGTCCCACCACCTCCCCGTGCTCACATGGCTGAGCAGTATGTTGGATCAACCCAAAAAAAAGCTTGGTGTTCACTTGAGCTTGAATGCAAGAACGGGAACAGTAACAAACAGCAGGACCACTGCTCTTTGAGAGATCTTCATTTGAGCTGAATTAACACCAGGGAACTACACCTTTCAGCAAATTTCCATTGCAAGATCAAGCATCCTGGCTGATTCAAGTAGTGCTGTCTTGCTGCCACATGCTTTACAGCATGACTAACGGCCCTAATAACTCATCAGAGATCCAGCATACTCCAATAAGCCACGTTAGTCCAGGCATCAGACGTACAAGTCATACAGACAGTCAAAAGCCATTTCCAGGACTGGTTATGAAATGGTGGCTGGCAGAGAGATGCCAATCAAAGGTTATGCCCAAGGGAAATCTGATTTTGCAGCATCTGCCCCACGTGGAAGGCACGGAAAATGGAAACCATCTGCTGCAGCAGAGAATACGTACTGATGCTCTGTATACGGGCATCATGAGAGGCTATGAATAAATCTCATGCAACAGCGAGCAGCCCACAATACACCCAAGAAGAGATGAGGTAGCAAGAGCAGGAAGCTACATGTGGCACCTACATCAGTGGAGGCACAAAAGCCAAGTCCCTGTATCTCAAATTGCCAAGACACAACCACAACTTGTGAAAAGTGAACAATACTGGTAGCTTCTGAATCACCAATTATTTTGGCTCCCATGGGAAATTGGTTTCCACTGCCCTTAGGTGTGGTATGGCCAAATAAAGAGAAGCTGACATCTTCAATTTCAAGAAGAAGAATTACAGAAGAATTTCGTAACCTTTCTTCATGCAGGCTTCAAAGCTGAGCTCTGTTACAGAGAGGATACACTCTTAAGGAATCTCAAATTAGATACCCAAAGACAGAGGGAGACGGGAGCAATCCAATGTCAAACAAATGGCTGATGCTCCATGCAAAAACACACTCTACATGAGCAGCAAGAACTATTCTTCATAGAAATAGATACAGAGACACGACGACAGCAGCATTAGTGCACAAAAAGTTCTGTGTGATTTTAAAGGAGCACTGATGAATGGGACGTAGATTGTCACAAAATTCTCCTTCAGAGCAGAAAGTTTATTTTTACAAATCACAGAACACAAAATTACATGATAAACAGCATAAATAGCAACTGTGTGAGAGCTGAATATCTATAGCTAAAATTAAACATGTTCCAAACAAATTAAACAAATTGCTTTAGAGTAGTCAACCCATTTAAGCTGATTACACTAATGAGGATCTACCCTTCTCTTAATTTTCAAATCGGAATAAAATCCTGGCTGAAACAGAAGCTTTGCTATCAACACTGACTGGGCCAAGATCTCATCTTTTAACCTCTTAAAACACACCTCATGATAGCGGGTTTAAATCTACCTGAGTACGGTGGTTAACAGGTTACATCTATGAGCTGGAATTAAAAAGGCTCATTCTGACCTTCAGGTTTCTGAATAATCTTCTTCAAAAATAGAAAGAGGGGAGAAAAGTTAAGATAGGCTTGTTACTTGGAATAAAGTTATCCTAAAGGTCTTTTAAATATTTGATTGCATATGTTTCAGAGATGTCTTATTTCAAAGTAGGACTGCAAAAGCTTTTCAGTACAGTCCTTCACCTTCAACCTTAATTGGAGGAGTTTGGGGAAGGACAGAGATTTTGGGTGATGGAGAATATTTTCTCATTGCTATAAGAAAACACCCAGCAGTTGAGATGCAAAGGAAAATGAGCAGAAAATGCAATTTCTGACTCTGGAACCAACTCACTTGCAGCTGCGTTGCAGGTGGAAAAGAGGTGATGGCACAGGGTCCACCACAATCTTGCCAACCTCTCCAAGACTTTACAAACCTTGAACTGGCATCAGATTAGGGAAACAACCTAAAAATAGCAAGCTGATCCAACACACACAAAAAACATCAACGTACAGAAGTGGGGTTAGAGCACCACTGTACCTCAGCGGTGACTGCAGTCGGAGGATGGTAGCCACTGCAGCAGCTCCCTGCCCACCGCTCTGATAGAGATCATGGAGATGACCAACCTGCTTGGGAATCATGAGTATTTTCAGCCTGGCTTCTGACTGTAAAGCTCCTGAATAATTTCCTTGCTCTCCTGAGCTTTGATACTGTGGTTTGAGAGCCCACAATTTACCTTTAGTTCTCTCTCACTCATCTGAACAGGGTGAAGAGCAACTGGACCTGTCCAGAGCATCTGGCAGCATCTCACTGTCTCCTGCTCGCTTCCCTGCGATGCTGCCAGGGAGGCAGCTGGGTCACCATTGGCTTGGACTCCTCTGGGAGAAGGGACACTCAGCAGAGCATCACTTAGCAAGGACCAGTCCCATCTGCTCCTCTCCCTTGCCCAAAGCCCAGCAAGGAAAGCAGCAGAGAGGGCAGCCACAGTAGCCACTAGATAAGCCACCTCCTCAAACCTTGACCAGACATTGTCCTGGCTTTCTCTGCTCTCTGCCCCATTTATTCTAGATATCTCCTCCGTAACTGCTCACCCTATTCCAGATGGTATCTCAGCAGCCCTTTTACAGACTCATTATGAGCTCCTCTTATTCACGCTCCCTCCGAACACCCTCCTGCTCTGTTTGCTCCAACTGCTGCCAGACACTTGGCTCTCCACTGCCAGCTTTTCACAACATCCTTTTTCCTGCTTTGGTTGGGCAATGAATCATCTCCTTTCTAGCAAATGCTAAATGCTCCAGCATCGCTGCCCAGCAGGAGTAGCTGCAGCAGGACTTTCCACTTAAGCCCGCCAGTGGGTGAGAAGGGTGCAGAGCTGCTGCCGAGAGGGAGGAGAGGCAGAGCAAGGTGCTTCTCCTGCCCTTGGACGTGGAAGAGGCACGGCTCAAACACTCTCTGAATCCACGAAGTACTTGGAAATAAAGCAAGGGAGAATGTCACAAGTTGGATCAATACCTTCTCCCCTGATGACCGCAGAGCACACCAAGCTTTTAATGGGAAGAGATGACACTCGGCCCACAATGGTACAACAACTGTATACAAACCATGAGTAGACAGAGCCACTCTCATCTCCAATGAGTCTGCAAGTAAAGCATGGCTTCCTTGCAGACTCCAAGACTCCAGCTTCACTCCAGAAAACCAGCATGTTTTGTGCATCTTCTCAGGATACGCAGAATGTATTGAATCCCTGCTGTGTTTTGAGTAGCTTGTTAGTATCTGAATCTACAAAAAAAGGTACAGAAAAAGGAACAGAAGAAAAACAGACTTGGGAAGGACAGAAGGAAGAACATATTTGTTCTTGCTGCTGGTAAAACTCCAAACAATTTCATTTTTACTTCAGTTGCAGAAAAACAATTTTCATGATCGTTGTGTTATTAAAACAGGGTGGCATTTCATTTTCCTTGAGTTGTACAAGCTGGTTTCCTGATACCATGGCTTGACTATTAAACAACTCTTCACATACACAAAGAAAGAAGCAGTTTCAGAGAGTGTACCAAGAGGACGTTCACATTTGTATTCATAAAAATAAAAGAAGATTGGGAGGAGAATCAGCCCTAGCTGGAAAGGCTAAGCTGCAGGAAGACTTTCAAAAATCTGGGAAATTTACCCAGAAACACCCATTCACAGGCAGTTTTTTAGCTGTAGTGAGCAAACTACAGTGAAGTGAAATTGTTTCAATTCTTGACAGAGACAAAAGAATACAGCACAACACAATAAATTGCTTTTTTTGGCAAGTTTCAGGAGACTGAATTCACATTTCTAGGGCTCAAGGGATATGACTGCACTCAAATCTCCACATTACCATTGGATCTTATATCAACATACCCTTTGCACCAATCTCGTTCCAGTGACAATGGCAGCTGGGACGTAAAAGAGAAGGATCAAAACAGTATATAATTTTAGAAGGATTATTTTAAACCACCCCCAAAAGTTCTAGCTAAAGTTCTAGCTTAATTATCTACCTTTTCCCACACACCTGCGATACAAGGACAAGGGTGGAAGAAAATATCAAAAGGTTTCATTTCACATAATTATTCCCACTTTGCTTTCTGGGTTTCTTTGTGCATTCAGTGGAGCCTGTGTTTTTGCTGAAAGGTGTGAGAAGCTGCTGTGCTGCAGTTTTTTTAACTTCTTGAGGGTTAAGTGAGGGGTTACTGAAGGCAATGGGATTTGCCCAAAAAGCTCTCATGTAATTAAAATATAGCCACATCATGAACCAGCTCTCCGGGCTGCTTTTCCACCTCCAAGCTCGGCTTCACAGTTTGAAGGCGTATGTTGCTCCGCACATCGTCTCCATGCTGTTCAACCAGCCAGGCACTATCGGCAGCCTTCGCAGCTGGGATCATGGCTCCCATGTGATGGATATAGCAAGAAAGACGTGACCTCCTGTTCCTGCTACGCTGCAGGTAGCTGCACTGTGTGAGTTTTGCCTGTCAGTGCAAAGCCAGACCGCATCTGTGATGGCCAACTCTGTTCTGCTGGTTAATGCCAAAGAGAAGTTGTTTCCCCTTCAGTTTTCCTTGGCTGTGCAGTTCTCGCATTGGGTCAGCTCTACCTGCTGAAAAGGAATTAAGTAGCAGGTTTTGGCTGCTTAATTTTAACCAGGTAACAGAGAAGTTGAGATGACTAAGGGTATGCTTTGTGATTGCATTTTTTTTTCTTTGAGAACAAGTTATGCATGTTAATTACATTACAGGTATAATCTACAGGAAGCTTAAGAAAAATCAACAACAGAACTCGGTTGAAAGAGAGTGCTCAGCAGCACGCAAATTTAACTCCAGAAGCACTGCCAAGGAAGAGGCTACCTCTTGGCAGATGAAAAATGCTAAGAAAGCAGCAATAATAAAAGACTTCTGCTGAGTCGCTCCTCTGCTGTCCAGAGAAACATTTTGATTTGATCACACGAAGTCCCAGGTGGCCTCTGCCCTTCATCAGCTCATCTCCACTGGAGACTGTTGGCTGGAGGCAGAGCTTTTACCGGCTCCCTACTTCCTCCCCTTCCACACACCAAAAATCTATAGCGCAAGTTAAGTGATACTTTAAGCTTACGGCGTGCCGGCCAGCTGCAAAACAGGGTGAAACTGCCGTGATGACAACGCAGAGGGAATATGACAGCTTGAATCACAGCTCAGCTGCAACTTGCATCTCTGCGCAGTGACCAAGAGTCATTCTAGCCAGGATGGCACAGCAGCATAAGGCAAAACTGGCACATACAGGCAGTATTTGTCGTTGATCCAACAGCATTTGGGTCTTGATGACAGATCAGATGGGTCCAATTTAGCCGGATAAAGCAGACAACAGCATCAGACACGCAGGCTCTGCTTTGTGTGCTCAGGAGTAAGATGATACTCGGCCACGCTCAGGCAGCTCAAGCTGGCCAGCTTCTGCATGCCAGACCATGGTGGGACAATCCGGGTGGCTTTTCTTGCAGTGCAACCCTACGTGCTATCCCCCAACTGTCCTGAGACCTGCTTGCAAAGCCGTGGGTGCAGCTCAGCCCCACAACACTCATGCTCGTCCTACTGGGAGAGCAGCTTGACAGCAGGAATGCTTTGTGTTGCCATCAAAGCTGCTTTAGCATCGGCGCAGGACCCAACAGGAGGACTGGTTAAAAAGCAACGAGATGAACATTTGCTCCTGCAACAGCATCAAACTAGTAAGTGATGGATGCTGAGAGTCAGACACATGTAAACTCTCCTCAACGAGTCAAGAGATTGGCATTCAGCAGTCCCATAACTACTGTATTTTTTGAGGGAAAAAGGGATTTTTCAGATTAGTAGGAAAGCGTTACCCACACGGTCCTTCCAGCCTGATGGAAAACCTCCCAGTCCCTCTTGTCACAGGAGAACCTCCTGCAGAACAGAAGTTCAGAGGCGCTAAATAAGATACTACCTCCAGATATCATCTCTCTCTTTCACCTTAAGATAGCTGAGTACGAGCAGGTAGGAGCAGAATTTTGAAGGAAAAACTGCCACTTGCAGACAGAAAAATTATTACAAAACTTCAAGTCTCCACCCAGCGTAGAGCTTGCTGAAAAGTTCTTCTGGCATAGCTGGATCCATTACAGGTTCAGGGGCAGAGTCTATGGCTTATCTTTTAAAGATGGGAGGAGGTTTTTGGATAGCAGGCTGGACACAGCTCAGAAATGCAAACTCCAAACCCATTTAATAGCCAGTCTGGGAGGTGGGCAGCCCCACGTACCAGAACTTCACTTGCATCAAACCTCCCTGGCACAGCTCAAATGTTTCTCTCTTTAAAGTGAAATGCACCTTAAAAACCTTCAGCATGTGTAGGATGCTTCTGGTGCTTAGGAAGGACAAACATATGAAAGGGATCCCACTAAATCAGGCACCCACCTTCCCAAAGGGAATCAGCTGTGTTTCAATCAAGGCAGTACTCAACACCTGACACATCAGCCCTCCAGAAAGTGAATTGACTTTTATAGCTCTAGACCTCAATTATTTTCTAAGTACAGCATCCCGACAGCTTGAAAAATTTTCATAGAAGGGCTAGGAAAGGGGGACAAGCAGAACAGAAAGGCTAACCAGTTGCTACATAATTATTGTGGCCCTAATTGCCAAACTGGGTTTTCCATTCAATGTAAATATAAATTCCAAGTTTATCTTCAAACATTGAGTATTTTCATCTCCTCACTCAAATGGCTGAGGCACTCAAAGTCCCAAGCACAACCTGAGCTGCTAACAAGCATGAGATATTTCAGCTCAGGGTTTGCTAGAAAGCAGCAGAAGCAGCACAGAGACCTTCATGATTAAATGGCCCGTCCCTCTCCTCAAGTCCAGCTGGATCCTTACAGCAGTTGGGTCAGCAGCACATCTCACAACCTGCTCTTAGTAGACATTGCTGTCTATCAGAAGAACCCAATGAGGCATCTGGGATGACTCAGATTAGTCCGACTGCTACAGATTTATGACCACCATTGCGGGGCATGTCAGGCTTCAAGGAAAAGTGTCTGCAGGAAAGGCATTTTTCAGCTTCCCAGCATCCTGCCATTCCCCTTTGCACGTTGCCCAGTGTCGCTGGGTTTTGATTTATGATTACTGCAATGAATACCGGAAGAGCAAGAGATGCATGAGGCCGTTTTGAAATATAAAAAGGAAACTGCCCTAATCTCATATTCAACTATTAATGGCCTTGCTTTAAAAGCATGTGATAGCTTCCAATTGACAAAGCCTAAATTTAGCCCAAGGAAGTAAAAACTTCTGATGTTAAAAGAGATGCTGAAATGTGCACATTCAGGAAGCCCTTCCTAACAAGGGAACTGCCACATTACAAAAACCCAAGTATTTTTAGATAGTAAAATATTATTCTCCAGAGATCAACAGCAAGCCAGCTTTGAAAGCAGGCAGGCTTTAACTGGGCGCGTTACAGTAATCCACTACATTTTGGTTTGCAATTCAAAAGCTCTGAAGTCAGAGATCCCTCAAGTTCAAAAGTTTGTTGGGCTACCCTGACTTTGTAATGAAACTGCTGATCACCATTCTTTAAGGGTGCAGCTAAGTGTGAGGGACCTCCACACGTGTTGCACTTTATGTTTAAAAAGGCCATTTTCAGATGAATGAAACCATGTCTCCTTGCTGAGGCATCTCAAACTTATTGCCAATGGTACACTTCTTTGCAAGATTTGAGAATGAAGGGAGAAGAGTTTTTCCTCGCTGTCAGAAAATTAACCCAACAGCTTAAAACGAGTGCTAGGGTCTATCACAGGAATTTGAAGTACGGAAATCATCAAACACAAGATGTGACCCAAAGGCGCAAGTTGCTTTCCGTGCAAAGGATGTCAGTTATGTATCATCTTGCACAGATAAGCCACTTACTAAATACTTATAGTAACTGAACACTTATATTCTAAAATATTTCCACATACTTCAAAGAAGGAGGCTGCAGTGCTCATCCAGAGTGTTGTAGTGTGACAGCTATGAACAAACCTTTCCATGCAACGCAGCAGGACACAAACGTACTTCAGGTGATGGCCATGTGTTGCTCCATGCCAGCACAAACCCGCTTTGGGGCACAGAGGGGCAATCCCCACCCAGCAGCTCTCTCCTGCCCCACACCAGCACCTTGCTGTGGGGTGATCTGCTGGCTCAGCTCCCGGCCATGGCAGTGTTTCCATCAAGGTGGCAAATTCAAGTGGGATTTCTGAAGATTAAAGCAACCACAGCAACGGCTAATGCGTATGTTCGCACTCCTTAATTAAACAGGGGTGTAGACATCTTGCACTAACCCGCACTTACGTGGCCTCGAGTTACTCCAGCTCCCTTGGGGAAAAGCGTTGCACACAGCGAGTTCCCCGTGAAATAGCTGGTATTGGCAGCGTGCTCCACCACGGTGACTTGTTTACATCCATCCGTATAACAAGTCTTACCGAAATGACCCTTACCTAGTTGCTACATGAATGACAGCATTGTGCAACCGGCATGGAAAGAATTTCTTTATAAAGAACGCCAGTTCATACAAAGCGTGCAGGAGGTCATGAGTAAAGCAAGAGCAACACAGAATGAGAAAAACGTGCTCAACGTAGACAATCCCCCAAAGCTAACTTAATACGCAGTATGGAGTAGCTGACAGCTCAACTACATTGAAAAATAGATATACAAATATTGACTAAACTATGCAAAAGGCTCGGTTATTTATACCGCCTTCATTTTCCTTGGTCCTACTTCCTGACAAGTAAACAGACTGCTTCACTCCAGTGAGTTGTGCAACAGAAAGAGGTCCAAAAGTAAACACACAGACTCTATACTTCATTAGAGGTGAACTTGTTTACAGAGCAAGAATTAAAACAAAACCACAGAATCCGTCGATATTCTATATGTAATGACATACCCCTCCCTGATTCAGTATATTCTGCTCGTACGCTGTGACTCATCTATTGCGTGGGCTGCGGAGAGCAGGGACCTTCTCGGTTTCCTGGGATTCTCCAGCGTATCAGACTCCTCTCCCGCTTTCCACCACGACACCGTAGAGGCTCATTACATTTGACATCCACTTGCCAATGTCACCTACCCATCCCGGGGATGAGCGCTGGCTACACAGCTATTGCATGAAACTCAACGCATGTTGACACTGGACTGCTGTGAATCACATGTGCCAACGTGGGATTGCAAAGGAGTGGGGGAAGGTGTGACTCATCTGCCAGCTGATATAAAAATAAACTACTACTGAATCAAAAATGCATGACTTCTTCACACTATGTGCACAGGCAGAAGCTGTCACTATGCGGGAACTCGATCATCAGCTCAGTGCAGCCAAAAGAAACCTGAAAATAAGCAGTACTCCATTTTACCTTCCAAAGGCAAGGCTTACAGGAAAGGCATTACATATGGCGTTAACAACCGCAGGGGAGAGATGCCAGGGATGCTTTGAAATGTAGTAACAACAACAAAAAAAATTCATTCCTGTACATCTACTGGTCACTGCTGGAAAGTCAATACTTCCCAGGACCATGGTGAATTATTTATTTGTGTGGAAGCACAACATTAAAGAGCAGTTTCCTGATTGCCTGAAGATGTTTTTCAGCCATGGTTACGTCCTGAGAGAAAGGCAACTGGGCTCAGAGTGGTACAGTAATGGTCATGAAACAGTAGGCTCCCTGTCCTCTAGAAAAGGCTTAGAGTTTGGGGGACAAAAATACTTTGGGGAAAAAAAAATATAGTTAAAGCTTTGCAAGTATACATCAACACAGCAGACATGTTTCCTCAACTTCTCAGCAAAGCAAGGCTTATAGAAAGAGGTAAGTCTTTTTTTCCCCTCCAACCAGCATAGCTGGAGAGGAAAAAAAAAAAGCTTTTGGACAAAGCTCATCTTAAAGTCTCAGCATTTGGCTTCCATTTCTGTTGGGAGGCTCTGCAGGCATGGATACATAAGCTCCATTGGATATGACAGCAGCTGGATGAGGAGAGGCATCAGCTTTCTGCCTGCACAGGCAGGTGCCTGCAGCATCCAGCCATCCTCCTGCAGCACATTAAGTGACATGGAGTGGCTCCGTGGGCTCTGCTGCCGCGTCCGGGAGACAGGGCAGCCCAGCACCCCGGCGTGCAGACAAGCTTTGTCACGCTTCTCTCCCCTGGAATGCAACAGCTTTCTCGAAGCGTTCATGAACAGCGTCTTCAGCTTCCCTTTGGCAAAGGGATATTAAACACTTAGCAGACGAGATACATGCTTACGGCACTGAGTAAGGATACAGAGGTTCCTACACCAGGAAACATAGCAGCGTCTAAAGTTTAAAAGGCTTCACCAATTTAAAACCCATTTAAAGTGTTTTCTATTAGAGCTGATAGCAGTAGGATCCATGTTTCACACTACAGGCTCAAGCAGCACTGCACACAACCCCCACTGCCAGCCCAGATCCTGACCAGAGCAGTTGGTCAACAGGGGAGGCCAGTATCTATCCCCACGTGCAACTCAGACTAGCTGGTTGGAAATACCAGCGTATGCAAAAGGATGTGTAGGAGCTGCGGCAGATTGCAGCCAAAAATCCAAATGACGGGATGGGCAGAGATAAAAGCATGGCCATGTACTCCTGCGTGTCCACATTACACACGGGAAAGAGCAGCTCAAGCCAAAGGCTGCTGAAGAGCGAGAAACAGAGGCTAGGGAATACGGGCACTGCTTGCTGATAAAAGATGAGTTTTCAACAAAAACTTTGGAAGAGATGTTTCCCCTGTGAAGTCTGTAAGAGAGTTTAACTTGAAGGAAAGGTGAGAATCTGGAATCGGCCTTAAAACAAAAAGACCATTCCTGCTGAAGGTCCTCAAACCAGGTCAATAAGCAAAAAGAGCCCACAAGACAAAGCCAACGCAATCGCTAAGGCTTTAGCGTGCTGCCAGCAGGACCCAGCTGCTGAAGGTGGCCCAACGGGCCTGGCAGGGCTCCTGCAAGCTGTGTGAACTGCTTTATTCACCCAAACCAAGTAAGAGGGTCCTGGGATGCTGCTGGGCGAGCAGGGAGCAGCTTGAGCAAAGCAAAAGCTTTGCCTTTTGGTACTGCCCAGGAAATGCAGGAGCTGGGTCTGTTTGACTATGGTCAAAGTAACTCAGTTTTGCTCTGCCAACCCCAGCTTCCCCACCCCAATACTTATGGGGAACCAGACACTCAAACATCAGCCAGCAGTGCGGATGGAGCTCCTCCACTCGTCATCCTGCAAGCTGTAGGGCCTGATTATTCAAGATTTTTTATGAATGATAAGAAGCCAAGCCTTTACTCCACAAACTTGAAGCACAGGAGACAAATGACAGGCTCAAGTGACTGACCCAATACTGGAAACGTGCTGGAAACTTAAACTGCTTCTGGCAGCCCTAGGAGATGTAAAAGCATCCAGTCACATTGGAGGAGGAGCTCCTCTTGTCTCCGAGGTACGGAAGCAGCAGATTTAAGTAGCTGTACGAAGCCTCAGAGCAAGGGGAAGCCCAGCAGCCGAGGAACCAGCCTTGGGGAGGAGGGGAACACCTGGAACAGCCAGTCCTCAAAGAGGGTCATAGAGCAAGAGCCTAGTTTTGGGGAATACCCATTACACTTGACCTTCTTGTGGATAGCTGTGCTACTCATGTTCGTACACAGGTAGGTACTATCCAGCACGAAGAAAATTCGGGACTGACTCTGCCACCACCAGTAAAGCGAGATCCTGGGAATAGCCTGGGCCGGGGTGAATCTTCTGTGTCAGGATATTTGTGCATGCTCACATGGATTTTACAACAAAGAACCACCATGAAACAGTTCAGTATGACACCGGCATCTTACAGGATTGATGACAGAGTAACACAACTAGTTTGCACAGAGATTGTTAAAACTACTGCAATTATCTTGGTCAGCAAACGGATCGCATCCCAGACTACCTAAAACCTAAAGGAATTCTCTTCCGTTCCTGAGACACCCTACGGACTGACCATCAGGTCTTTGACACCATGCCTGCGGTTTGCTTTTTTTTGTTTCACTGCTTACATTAAGGTAAAGCAGTCATACACTATTTTAGGTTATTAAATATTTAATTTCACAGTGAGACAGAAGAAACCAGCAGATGGTCACTGTGCAGCAGGCCCCTGCCTCTTCTTTTGGAGGGTAGAAAAGTTCAAGGAAGAATCATGAAAACCCATTTTTATAAGCAAACATCCCTCCATTCAGAGGGGGTAGGTAATTATAGGGGAGCTATTAGTTTCTCTTACTACAGGGAGGCATTGAAACATCAGAGATAGCATCAATTACCTGCAGAAGCACATCAGACATGTCTGTTAGTTGGTTACTTCTGTGCCAGCACTATCTCTGTTAGCTACTTCTGAATCCACTTGATATATCCACTGGTACTGAGTATTCTGAGAAGCACCAAAAAGAGCTACATTCATACAGTTTAGATCCCTTTATCAAATTTTTCACTGCTCTAATATATCTTAATCTAGTGTGAAATATGTCTTAAGATGTATGAGACACAAGAAATCCAGTCTTCTCCTCAGTTAATCCAAGCTGACTAGTGACCTTTATCTGAGTCACATGGCAGACAAAGAAGCTGGTGCTGATGGGAGGTAACAGATGCAACTTTGGTGCCTTGTCAGAAAGTCTTTTAAACATCGATGCTGATGGAGCATGTGGCACAGGGAGCCACAGAGTAGCTGCAAAAGGAAGAGGCAGCTATCACACAACTGTGCTGCTTCCTCCGCTCACGTGGAAACATCTCACGTGGAAGCTCATCCCAGGAATTAACTTCTGACAGAGCCCTGAATTATTGGGCTGTTTGCTACTCTGTTTAACAACACCAAGGAAAATGCAAAACTAAACTGAACAGCCAAAAAAAAGAGAGACTAATTTCACTAGTGTTTGATGATGGCAACAAGTGAAGCAGGTAACTGTTACCATCAGGCATTGAACTGTAGAATTGTTCTAAAATTTTGGGGCAAAAGTCCACCAAAAATATTCTCTGCAATATACTACAGGACCAGACTCCAAAGTCAGCATTACAGAGCTAGTTGCAAATTTCTCTCCAAAAATAGCACTTGTCCTACCAGTGTGATGGAGCACTTCAGGCCCCCTTAACAACACTGGTTGGGCTTCTGCAGGGGTTTTGATGCACAAAACCTTCAAGCTCCTGAGTTTGGAGGTTGTGCTTCTCGATCTGGTACATTTCAAGCAAGTCTTGACGAAGTTTTCTGCAGTCTTTAGCATCCAAGACCATTCTCTTGGAAGGCCAACTGCCACAAAACACTTTCCTCCAGGCTAGCCCCAACTTCACATGGACACATCCAGTCACATACTAGAGATGAAAAATCTTTTTTCGACACACACAAAGCTATGCGACAAGAAGATTCTTACTTGATCCATAGCCCAGTAGGTTGGTCCCTTCCAACCTAAGTTTTCCTATGATCAGTATCCAAGACTAATATACTTTAAAAATGTTTACTCTGAACATCCAGGAAAAAGGAAATCACAGTTCAAATTCTTCTCATTAGGAAAAAAAAAAATTTTCTCCAAATGCTGCAGGTGATGACAATTTTGACTTCTCACAGAGACGCTGCTCACCGAGACCATCTGGTTGTACATGCAGTTGAACGCAGCAGTTGCACTAATAAGAGGACCACGCCGCTACTGCAGTGTTACAGCAATGCTTTTGCTAGTCTCACTTTTTAGGCTAACAGTGGGAGGTTTCAGTCAGCCACGTTATTTGGCAAGACTAATTGGCTAACTTATTGAACAGTATGTCACATGCAACACTACTGTTGCTCTCCTCTGAGTCACACACACCATGGGCTTGGACACTTTCAGTTTCCATTTGGCGAGTCTACTGTAATTTCAAGTAACCAGTCCTGGTTACTGGAAGTTCAAGGCTGTCTGAGCAGTTGAAGCTTGTAAGCAAGAACCATTAAGGGGAGCCTGGCATTAACAACACCACTGAGAACAGACCCATCTATTTCCCCAAAGTCAGCCCATATTTAGCACCAATCTGTTTTTACAGCAGACGGTCTGCCCCTAATTCTCAGCATGGCATGCAGACACCAAGTTAAGGCTCCCTGGTCCTGGCAGTCTGACTCCACCAAAATTTATTTTGTTCAGCTTCCAAGTTTCATGGAGAGACCAGAGAGGTGGCTCACATCCTCCACCCGAGCTCCTGGCTTATTTCCAGTTGTTTTGGCAAAACTGTAGCACAAGAGCTTCTAATGGCATTCAACAGATTATCAGAGCTGCATTTGCAATGCCCGTGGGACCACACAGAGATAGAAATAAAAGTCATGTTGTTCATGAGGCTTCTCAACAGTCTCTTGACAAATACTGGCAAAAAGGCTTGAGATGACAGTCAGCACCCCCCCCTAGAAAGAGGGGAAGAGAGATCTGGAAGGCAAGATCTCCATGTCTGATGGCAGCATACTCAGAAATACTTCCATTAGCGTGCACAGTATCAGACTGTGCAGAAATGCCCTGTGTGGGTAAGTAAGCAGGATGAAAAATTTTCATTGTAGAATGAAAAGTTTAGATTTGTTAGGAACAGGAGAAAACCCATTAAAAATACTTAATCTAACCAAAATAAAGCCAAACCCCCAACATTTGATCAGTTTTAAAATTCTTCAATAACATCTTTAAAAAGTGGTAGAAAGCTGATGGGTGTAGAAAAAGCAGATAGGGATTCATTCACGTGTCATGAAAGACGTTCAACTGAGTTATCACAGAGATGGCAAGCATCAGTTGAACTCAAGTAGGGACCGAGGAGCAGAATTAAGTGTCTCTCTTATTCTGTGATCCTACATTTGATTTATTTACTACACAGGCTTCAGCAGAAATGCCTAAAGTCTCAAAAGCACAGGTAACTGGAATTAAGCAACAACATTAACCTATCAGGAGCTTTGTCCACAGTACCAGATGCTACCACCAGAATACAAAATACATAGAAAAGAGCAACTTATTTCAGGGGACGAGTTCTGTTTAAAACAAACAACAACAATATTTTAGTGTTTCCAATAGTGACAACTTACTTGGTTCCCACATTCCAGATTTTGCATCCTGTAAGGAGCAAAGAAGCCACAAAATGTAGAGTGCTATAGCACCCAATCTCCACAGGATGTGCTACACAAAATTAAGGAAATGGATTAGAAAAATTAATTGGAACAAGCAGAAAGGAAAAATGCAGGACAACTGTTCAGGCACTGAATATTATGAGCTCAGAGCAGATGTATCTCACATTCTGTTCAACTTAGTATTTTGGTAATATGAGAGCACATCCTCTACCAGTGGAAGCTAGGTCCATCCAGGGAAAACAAGAAAAATAAAATCAGAAGAAAGTGTAAAAATTTTACGGTAATGTAGGGAACTTGCCAAATCCCAAGGTCAATATATGATCAAGGCACAGAAGGAGCAGAGAAGGTCTTTGCTTCAGAGAGACTTCCTTGTGCAGTGGGTAGTCAAGGCTGTGGAAATCTTTGGCATGGGAAACAGCACATGCTAAAAGTCTATATAGGTTTAAAAAGCAACCATAAATTCAGGGAAGAAAAATCCAAACACTATTAGACACAAGCTCAAGCCCTATATTAGGGAAATCAGAGAGCTTGCCAGAAAAAAAACCCAAACAAAAAACCCCACTTTGGCTTATCCTGTTAGATTCTTCTCGTATTTGTTGTAGACTACGGTCGCACAGAGGATACTGAGCCCATGGGCTTTTGGACACTCTTATGATTTAGTAAACATCAATGAAAACAGTATTTCAGGTTTTTATTAGAAAAGCTCTATGCTTGTTACAGAATTTCCTAGATTTTAAGACTTTACGTCATCTTTTTGAAATCTGTCATTCTATACATAAATAACTTGCCCTCCATCAAAGGTTCCTATATTTTACAAACACACTTACACGGGTATTTCCCATATCAGTCACTCCTCACTAACTCAAGTTTCTAGATCCACATAATTACTCAGTATCATTATGATGTTATTCTGACCAAATCTCTTCCAAAACTTGTGTGAGGCTAAAAGAATTTGTCCAGATCAGTAAGTTCAAGTCAGAGTTACACAACAAATACGATGGTGACGTTTGATTTAATAAAGAAATCACAAACTTTCTATAAGCTTAAGGTAGGTTTACTTACCCGCACTTCCAAGTTGTTTATAAAACCTGTATTCTAAATGAAGCTGTGGTGCACGTGACTTTATTGGTTCCTAAAAAAAAAAAAAAAAATAAAATTTTTGGTTAAAATTGGTTTGACTGAAAAGAGTTCTATCCTATACTTGAAGATGTGTCACTGTATATAATGCTTCACATTTCAAGATAAAACACCCTAGACTGAAAGTCTAACAACAGACTTCACCATTAGACGTCATTTAAATAAGCAGAGAACAAAAAGCAATAAGACTTGCACTCTGGAGGATAAATAACCTCCTCACTTAAATACAAAGCTCATTCATGGCAGTGAAATTCAAGAATCGTTCAACAAAGCTCCTGGTCCTTGAAGAATGACCCTAGATATTAGTAGGAGGAAAGTCAAGGTTGCAAAAGATCAAGTCCCAAGTTCACTTTGTGGACTGTGGTTGCCCGCAGTATTTTTGTTGGTCACTAGCCTATATTTTTGAAAAATGTTGAGTCATGTACCTGTGTTTTAAATCAGACCACAGTTGTATAAATGTACAATCTTGCTTGCAGCAAGCACTACAGTGCAGCCAGGTATCTGGTAAAAACACAGAAAGAAGTCTTCCCCTTCAGTAGCAGGTGTCAGTCAAATGTCTCAAAACACTCAAGAATATTCTATTTTTATACACAGAATAATAAAAATGGATAAGTCTGCAATACACCCAAAACATTACATTTCTCAACTGTTACTCATCTGCACTTTATGCACAAAACTTAATGCCTACAATCCATAAAGGCATTAACATGCAAGATTACAAAGCTTCTAAAAAGATAAAGTTAACATGGAGAGGATTAAGAGACTTGAGAAATTACATTTTCAATAAAACTGTGCACTTGGGACAGGCAGTAATGTGGATTCACCTACTTCCCATACATCTTTGAAATGGAAGTTAATACTGCCCTCAATTTTTGTTTGGATGTTGCTTCTTTCCTTGCTTTTGAGAAAAAAAAATGCTCCATGCTCAAAACTACATAAAATTCATAGCACGGCACCAAAATAAGTCTGAATTTCAAAAACCTGCTAAATAGCCCTCTATTTGATGAACTCTTCATCTAGAATTTTGCCTATAAAGGAGCCCCCTAAGACCAACACAAAAAAAGTCCTTTCATGTTTCACGTCAGCTCCTATGAGTCAGAGCAAAAGCATCTTATCTAAGAATTTGAGCCAACATCTTTGATACAGTGGAACAACTCTTCTGTCTGCACAGGAGGACATGAAGGCTTTAGCTGATCTACTTTGTCTTGTTTCACCTCTGGTCTGCAGTGTAAGACTAATGTCCACATTTGGCGTGAACTTCAAGCTAAAGACTTCTTTTTAAGTTGGAAGAATGATTTTTGTACAGGAATTCAGGCAATTTGACTTCCAGCCAAGCTGTTCATCGCCAGCTCAAGTCATCGCCTCCATTTGCCAGCAAGGGGAAAAAATGCTCCTGGTTGCTTCTCAACTTTCTAATGTTTAAAAGCTTCAGAAGTCAAATATGACCAACTACTTAGAAAACAATAGTGAAAAATTTTCTGAGGGCAAAACTGAACCTGTATTGAAGGCAAATATAAAGCAATGCAAAACCAAGTTTGTTATCTAAATCACATTTAAATTAAGATAATTGTTAATGGCAGCTTAAGGGTCAGTCTATAGACACCTTCAAAACAAAGGGATTTAGGGCAACACGAACTCAGCCTGTTCAGTGAATAGTTTATTTATCCAAATAAACTATTTGGATAAAGGCAGAAGGATTAATGTATCAGGACATGAGTCTGCTCGTGACAAAATCAGGGAAAGTAAGCCCAAACCACTTCTGCATCAGGAGCTGCTGGAGCCTGAGCTCTGAACACTTGCCAGAGTCGTGGCAGCTTCCGAGAAGATCATACCAGAACAGATGGTTGTCCTATAGGCCAAGGGCTTAGGGATGCTGGCAGATGTTGCATTTATAGCGAAAATAACTGAATTGCTACTGCCTAACGTACAAGACCCACAGCTCGAACTAATGGCATCACGATCACTACGAGAGGGTACAGCTTGGTACCTGCGCTCACACTACATCTGTATGTTAAAGGGCTGGTTTCATGCAGGGAAGAAATTCCTACTATATGCAATTCAGCATTAAAAACCCTCAGACAATTAAACCAGTAAATACGGCCAAGGCATTTCAGAAGACGAACTCCTCCATGAACTAGATGCCCTTAACCAAATAATGTTCAGCTGAAGAGCAGGAGAAGGAACTGTATGGTGACACCACACAAGTCAGAACACAGGCACTCTTCTCCACCGCCAGCAATTTTCCAAGATGCAGCACAATCCTCAACCCCAAAGAGAAACCATGAGACATTAGCGCTGAATTTCACAGCACTTTCTGATCAGCTCTTTGGCATCCGTTACACAATTCTCTAATTTTCCAGCTTTAACATCATGACAGGAGGCACGAATAGCTGAGCCAGCAGGGTTGCAGTTGCAGAAGACTATCTCACACAGCTAGAGGGACTTGGAGCAGAGTTTTGACTTGGTCCAGCAATGTAGATAAAAAGAAAATGTTGCCTTCAAGTACATTGAAAGCAGCTACTCTACCACTAGTCCACAAATTATTCAAAGGATAAAGAAAATTACACTTAAGTACACATGTAAGAGAAACATATTTGCTGTTGGGGAGGCTGAGTAATTCTTACTCCTGAGGAATATGGTCTAAGATTAGGAGACCAAAAAAACCCCATCTCTTCTACTGTTCCCTCATTAATCTTCTGAAAAATGCAGCAGGTATGCGAATGCCTGGATGGCCACCGGATGGCAATTCCAGTCCTTCAAATGTGAAGGACCAGAAATTTTTAAGCATGAATCACAACAGGGCAAATAAAACTGGAGTGTGTTGCAGAGCATCTGCTTTAACAGTCAGTTATTTTGGGGGGAAGAAAGAATGCTACCAGAAAAAATAACTAAGATTAAGGTAGCAATAAGGTAATGCCATTCAGGTCTGCCACATGGCTATTGAAAGGTTTCAGGTTACTGGGAGGTGTCACTGCAGGCAGTATTTTGAGAGAAACAAGCATCCTTTGGATTAATACGGCTGTGTTTTTCCTGTGTTACTTCCTTATGCCTTCCAATACTGTAACTTTGTGGGATTATCTTTGAAAGCAAATTAGAAGTGTTATTGATTCAATGAAACACCTGGCCTGTGTACACAGCGCATTTTCCATCGTCAG
The DNA here is from genome assembly GCF_026419915.1 of Harpia harpyja. Lineage (NCBI taxonomy): Eukaryota > Metazoa > Chordata > Aves > Accipitriformes > Accipitridae > Harpia > Harpia harpyja. The sequence continues at coordinate 39,078,198 of NC_068953.1, forward strand.
ATTTGCCTAAAAAGCGAGCTACACAACAAGCACCAGTCCACCTTCCTGATGTGGATCCATATCAAGGACAACCTAAGCTCCACTGCAGGTGTTTGTTTATTTTAGGGAATATCTTCTGACATTTGCCAACAGGCTTGAAAACAAGTCCCTCCTGCAAAGCCCTAATTATTTTTCATCTACAACGCATCGTATAAGGAGAATGCTAGAGATATAAAATCTGTGGCACTTGAACGCGATCAGAATTAATGCACCAAGTCCATCTTGATCTTCTGTAATCTGAATGACTCCTGTCATTTTGCCAGACAACATTGGTTGGGCAAACAGGCATGTGTGCTGCTAATATCAAATTAGCATTACAACTTTAACTTCAGATTCTAGGGTTTCAATCTGTGATTAAAGAGCATACCAATGAGAAAAGAGGACATCAACTGAAGACATCAAAGTTGAAAACCCCAAGAGACTAATGAAAGTCTTAGTTTACAGACAGGAAAAGTTAAGGCATAAACACAAACTACTGGACTATGATTTTATAAATCCAGAAGAGCTACGATTTAGAGAGTGTCCCCATCTCCTAGACTCCTACTTCAAATCACTGTTGACCACAGTGCCTTCATACCCTGAAGCAGTCTTCAGAAGACTTTTTACCTGGACCATTCGCTGGTCCAGTATAGAAGAAACATGGAAACTGTCATTGCATGCACCTGGGGAGGGCTACATTGAGCGCAGGGCAGAAAATAATCTGATAACTGGTACTGAAGCTTGTAATACTGGATGAGAAGAGAGCTGTAAACAAAACTGCTTGCACAAGGTCTGAAGTTCGCTACTGTTGGGGCTTGGGTTTTTTAACACAACTCCTGCAATGCTTTGGTGAGCCAATTTGGTTCATTTTTACCATCCTATGACATAAAAGGAGAAAATAATTCTGAAGATGCTATGGCTATATATCCTCAGCCACCCAAATCAACTAGAGAAAAGACTGACCTTCGCTAAATTAGATCTTGTTTTGCCTATTACATCTGCAGTCTCTCAGCATCGTACCAGACTGAGCTGTTATTCTCCCCCAAGGGAATTTTAACCATTGAAACACCCCCTTTCCTGCCTCTCGACTCCAAAAACGTGGAGCAGCAGGCTGCAGAGTGCCACGCTCCTAATCAAATGCTCTGACAACAGCCCATCTAGAGGGAGATAAGAATCTGGAGAATCAATAAGAGTCCTGAACAGAAAGGCTCAACCCAGGAGTGGGAAGAGGTGGCAAACGCACAATCAGTGCCATTCACTGGGACCCGGCAGCCAGCTTGGAAAAAGGAACAAGACTCTCACTGGTGTAAGACGGCTACAGACCATTTAGGTACAAAAAAATGTTCAGCAGGTGGAGGGATGGGTTTTTTTCCTCGTTTTTAGTGTTCTCAAGAATTTATCTTAGTTTAAATAAGTTATTCTAGCTGAGGGTGAGAGCAGCATTAAGCCCAAAGTGAGAGAGTTGCTTTTAGTCTGAATTTTTAATATTAAGTGCAAGCCATTTAAGAACACCTGAAGCTTCTACTTACCAGTTTGATCGCTACATATTCATTGGTGTAGAGATTTTTACCTGCAAAGGAAAAGGAAAAAAAACCTTTTAGTTTCACATTCAACACCTGCAGCTAGAGATACAATGCAGAAGAGTGTCACTGATGGCAGAGCTGTCTTTTCTCAATTCCCCGCTGAAGTTCACGTCTTTAACACAGTGTAAGCCTCAAAATAATAAGTTGCAGCAGTTCACCAGGGCAAGCAAACACTATCTTCCATTCAGCATAAAGTAATCATGTTTTATGGTAGCACTTATATTCGATGCAAGCATTTGAAGAGGCATCCCAGACACATTAGGTTTTATTATCCACATCATGCCAAAAAAGTCCAGGGAACAAAAAATGAAGAGTCAGAGCATCATTTCTTTCAGAAATGTCTTGAATCTGCTGGACACTGAACAATTTTATCCTATGATCTATAGGAGGTTTCACTAGCATAATAGTGCTACATATCAAAGCGACTACTGCAAGAAGGCATGTGAAAATAACCTTTGTACCAACACATAGCTTTTATTTCTTCCTCTATGAACAGGCAGGCAGCACGTATAAAATGCCTTCTGTATGCCAGTAGCACAAAGGCAATCCTCGTAATCTAATAAGGCCAATAACTCTCAGTTGCAATATGGTACAAATGATGTTAAAAAAAATACACTAAAAGAACAAAACCCATTCTCAGGACCCCAAAATATGGAGGAGTGTCTAGTCTGATACTAGCTCTGGCAAGCACAAAGGGCAAGAGCTTAGGACGAGTATAACCAGGCAAGCACACAGCCAGCTGCTGGTATATTGTGGCTCCACAACTCTGAGCCAGAGTTGCTATCCCTGTGTGCTACAGCTGGAGGTGAATTTTTCCTCCAGGAACCTGTCTGGTGTTTGAACCAAGCCCTTGGCCTCCTTAGCAATCCTGCATCTGTGGCAGAGATGCACAGCTACATCTGTCAAGGAGCATCTATCTGTGTGTTCTGAAGCTGCCAGTTATCGTATCATTCAATGTCCTCCAGTTCCTCTGCGAGGTAATTTGAGCAATCACTCCCCCTTCCCCTTCTCCATGTTGCTCATGATTGACAGCAAACTCTCCTGGAAGGGATATCAGTGGGAGGGATGCTCAGGCAGCCCTTGTACCTTATCTGTCCCATCATCCTGACATCTCTGCCACCCTTCTGACCTCCTCTAGTTCCCCTGTATCCTTTGAGGAGGGCAGCCTCCACCGCACAAAGCTCCCCATGGTTTTATACAGGGAAGGGCTGACCGTCTTCGCTCATTATTGCTAGCACCGCTACAGCACAAGTCATGCTTTCATTGAGTGACTGTGTAGCTCCAAAATTCAATAGCAATCTATACTGGAAATTATCAGTGCTTGTTTGTAGCATCAACTTTCCCCAGCTCTATTACACATTTACTTTCCAATTCCTGTAACAGATGCTGATACTTAGAACAGACCAGCTATTGAGAAAGTCCAGGACAGGGAGTAACATACTTCAGAGCAGGCAGGAGTTTGGGCAGCTCTAGCATATCTACATGTCACCACTAAAAAACATGCTATGTCATCTCTTACGTACAGATACTCTTTGCATGCAGCAACAACAGTAAAAGACTCGATAAAATTAAAGACACTATGAACATGAGAGAACACAAACAGTCATCTTTAAACCCTGAAATACTTATCAGGGAAAATTCCCCATTTATTTATTTTACTTTTTAGTAGCTTCATATTTTCTGCATTCAACTTCTTTTGATACCATCCCCGCTATATTGTTCAGTGTAGTTCTGGCCTTCGAATTTTGTATCGGGCACTCCCACTCCAGGTCCCGCGCTGAGCTGATTGCTTTAACATTCATCGGGAAGCCGAAAAAATTTATGGAAAGCTTCAACCTGTTACAGTAACTGGCAATGCTGTTTAATACAGGGCAGGCATTTAAATGTGAGGTTAAAAATCCTTAGAGGAAGTATTTTATGCAAGCAGATGTGTAAGCTGAGCTCCAGCATTAACCCTTGCAACACAAGGTTGTTTGAATCTATTTCTTTAGATCTTTTAATAAAACCTATTATGTCCAGGCTGGAAACGAAGGGTAGAAAGTAGGTTTTGCAGTCACATCAGGAACACTCAGGCATTGGAAAGTGGCTTCAAAGCACTGAAAGAACTGGAAGGCCAAATCAGTGGAAAGGGGGTGGCAGGATAAACTGCTTCACCCTTTGAGACAGATAAGGGCTCCAGTCTGATGCTATCCGACAACTGGTGGGGGGAGAACATGCAAGGACATTAAGGGAAGGCAGACTAAATACATGTAAATTATCTGCTCCATATTAGCTACCAGCAAATGAGTCATATCAGCAGCTCCAGCTGTAGCTCGCCCACTGACACTTACATCCTCTTCCCCTCCTCGTGATAGGGATTGAACTCCTATCAAGACGCTCAGTTTAAGGACACTGAGCCAGACTAAGGGAAGCTCCAGCTCAAATATGTGAGAAAGTTAGATGTTTTAAACAGCAAAAAACCCAAGGAGGGAGGCAGGGGAGCACTATCCCCTACAGATCCCACGACCTCCATCACAATCTTGGAGGTGCACCATTTCAAGGTAGTTTTGGCGCTCAACGTGCAGGGGTATAAGTCCATCCAGGGAGTGATGACCCACAGACCTTCTAGCAACACTTGGGCTCTCCCACCAACATCGGATAACAATATTGAGGAAACAGTGCTCTTCCAAGCTCGTTTCAAGGCAGAGGAGGACACTGCCAACACCTTCCATGTATGTGGAACCATAATCCAGCCTATTATGGTCTGGTTCATAAGGCTGAGGAGTAGACAGAAGATAGTTCCTCAGTTAAAAAAACTGGGATTAGCAAAACACTAGCCTGAGATGTCAGGCCAGCAGCCAAAGGTAAATGAACTAATTAATCCTCCAGTTCATCCCCTTCAGAGCACACACTATGGGGAGACTCTGAACATAAGGGGGGTCCAAATGGATCCAGCTTTTGAACTCCAAACCCTTCTTAAAGCTGCAGCACAAAATGCTTGCTTTGCCAACTGTGAAGGTAAAGCAAATCCCCAAAATCTCTCTGTTGGCTTGCTCCAGACTGAGATCTACCCCTCGGGTTTTTCTATCACACTCTCCAAGGTGTAATGGTTTCTTCTTCCTCCTTCTACAAGGCAGCACTGGTATTAAAATGGAAGAGTAAAGGCAGCACTGCTCACAAGAGAAAGTGAATCTGCACAGTAAAATAAGCCATGAATAGAAGCTGCATCTTATCTTAGTAAGACAAAAGATCTGTAATACAGCTGAGATGATATAACTGTGCTAACAAAAGCCTTTCAAGTTCAGGCAAAGCTTTTGATGGAGCAGCGATTAAGTTCATGCCTCAGTTTTGGGTAGTTCCACGGACAATTATGAACTACATAATGCATCACTTCTCATTTAGAATAAGACACTGGCATTCACGTGGGAAACCTAACAGAGTGGATTTCTCAAGCCCTGGCAGTAAGATGCATTGAATATATGGACAGATTGCAGACCAGTAGAGGATCCCAAACTGATCAATTTCTCATGTGCACTATTCCCAAAGTTGAGCCACAAGTACAAACCTCTCACAAACAACACAAATTAAAAATGCTTTGACCCTTCCTTCTAGTTTGTCACTATATGGATAATACATTCTGATGACAGATCAGGGCTGGGTAATGGAGCAAACATCCAACTAGTTGTCCTAAAGACCAAGCAGAGCTCACCCCAGACAGCAGAGCATCTGCAGAGAGACCAGATCCCATGAACAGCTGAAACATGAGTTCACATCGATTGCGTAGTGCCAGATTTGCTGTGCTTTCTAGAGCACGTCTCCAAACAACAGTTCCTAGCACGGATCCTACACAGGATCTACTCTTACCCATGCCCTCCACATCTAGCATTATTCTAGTCCAATAGTCACATGATTATTTTGTTAATTGGGAAGCAGAGACAAAACCAGCCTCAATATCAGAGACCATTATCATCTTTATTTATTTATTATTGTTTTACTTGTTTTAAAGCAGAGCTCCTGGCTTCAAACTGCAGGCTGGGAGTCTGCTGGGTGGTTCTGGCTTTTGGGGGGGCACCTTCCCAGATCTGATCGACCTGCTCTGACTTGGCAATGTACAAATAATCAGCTTTTGTTCTAGTTTGGGGCTTGCTGCTCACTGTTGAGATGTGCTGAATCTTCATGAGACCTCTGTATGAATCACGCTAACATCTGACTTCTGGACACTACACAATTTCTTTGGGTGGCACATGAAAACAGACTTCTCAAAAAATCCCTTTGATGCAGTAACCTGTCAAGGGAGGATACAAGCAACATACAGGATGTAGCCCTCTTAACATTCCATCTCCCACACCCCCCCTAAGCAGGGAGAAAAGCTGCATTAATCATCATTTTAAAATTATAATTGAACACACTGTTTTGAAAATGCCAGATAATGTTTGCATTAGAGGAAAAGATTTGGGCTCCAGTCTACAGCTCTGCATTAAAATAAGCCCCTGGTCTATCCAGTACTTAATGCTTATTTTAGAAAACCCTCCAACCTACCAAAACTGGAATAATTTTACATTAGTACCTATTTAATTGCTTTACTAAATAAGGGTGCCAAACACTGGGAAAAAATGAGACATTTGAATAGGTTTATTTATCCCTAACATGGCTCATTTGGGTAAATACAAGAAATACCCACAGGGTAAGTCCGTGAGACGATATAAGGAGGTGGTTCATAGTGTCAACTGGCGATATCTTTTCTACAGTGAAGTTTACAGCCATGGCTTATCACAGTACTAGATTTAACAAGTTAAATCCCGTTTTTCCTGAGCAGTGAGCACCTACTGACAGCACACAATTTTACAGCTCAGTGAGTTCGTTTCTCAGGCTGTTTTATGTAATTCTGGTTCTCCTATCAGCTTGGGGTGGAGATGCAGGACCTCATAACAGCAGAAGTCACACTGTAGAACTTCAGGCGTGCTCCAGCTCCCAAGGCAGCAGAAGAATTGAACTGGCAGATAACTGGGAGCTGCATGATAGGGCTTGGTGTTGCAGAAAAGGCAGTGAAACCCCATAAGCGCGCAGAGTCCGGCCCAGGAATGGCAAGCAAGATCCCCTGCTCTTTGCTGGCACTGTACCCCTGCTAGCAGATCGAGCCACTTCAGAAACCAAAGCTCTTACAGACCACCTAACCTGCAGCCTGTCCAAAGAAACAGCAATCAATTAACCCCGCTTCATCTTACTGCTCTGGGCCAGATGCTGAGTTTTGCATTCATCTTCTCATTTCAGCTCCTCTGCGGGCTGGAATCCAACTGTGCTGCTTCCATGTGCTTCAAAAAAGTAATATCCCCAGGGCTATCTCTATTTGCAGCAAGAAAGATCAACCCTAAGCAGCACGCTTGATATTCGCAGAAAACAGCTTCGATACGTACATGCCATCTCCTCCCTGAACAATCAGCCCTCTGTCTGGCGCTGGAGCACAATACAAGAGCAGCTTAGAGTGAAAACACAACACCTGAAAAAAAAGAAATTCTTTGGGGAATTGGAAAAATAGATTTTCCCCCTTGTTTATCAGTGCGTGACTTTGTTCTTCCAGTGTCACTAAAAGCATTCACTGGTGCTTAACTTCTCCAAAACCACCTAAAAAAGCCAAAAAGCAGAGGGCACGCCATTCATCTTTGCAGGACAAAACTGTTATCAGAGACTTGTTTGCTCGTATTTCAGACATGCTGCTTCTCCTTCCCCACAGCAATAATTAGCATCACATCTGTGCAATAGAAATATCTGATATTTGAGCAAACAGGAGTTCTTAAAGCTATAGTGACTGGCAAAAAGCAACAATAATACAGCTTCTGTAAGGACCTACACCTAATTGCTGTTATCAGTATGTATGGCTCATTGCCCAATTACAGCGTGCTACCTAATTAACCCATATTAGCAAAACATTTACCAGTGTACCAAAAAAGAGCCACTCAATTAACAGGTGTTGCTTTTTCTATAGTTAAAACTGAATTTCACTGTAAACTGACCTTTTCAGAAGTTAAATCTCTCATGTAAAGCCCGTGCTTTGAAACAATACATTAGTCAGAAGTCCAATACCGCTAAAATTTTGAGAAACATGAAAAAGAACCACCATGGAAACAGGATCAGCATTTGGGCACCAGCCAAATAAAGGCAAGAGCCATGTACCTGGAGGGATCCACTACTGCTGCTGAACCTCAAAGCAGAGCTTGGATTACAAAGCAATTCAACATCTCCATGGGGATCTTGCTATTCTGATGTTTGCTGTTCAGGGGGGCCTTTGAAAATGCAATACAGCTATTCATGTTATGTTACTGTAAGGATCCAAACTTATCTTCAGCTGCCAGTTATGCTCATGTGCTCATGTTCATGAAGGCAGGAGTTTTTGCCTCTGCCCTTGGTTTCTCTCCACCTTTGGAGCATTATCTCTGTTCCTGCAAATCAATAAAACTTCTCTGATGTAATGCTGAAATGAAACTACCCATTTACTGAGACAGATCATAAGCAAGCTGGTTAATCTTCACACTGTGGAGAAGTGGCACATCATATAAATGCAATAACCAAGCCTTAGAATGGAAGATTACATAGATTAATCTAAGATTACATAGATTCTGAGCAGGAATCTACAAAGATACCATCAGTAGTTGTGTGTTATAACCCTTTGGTTACCTGAAGCAATTTCCTGATTGAATGATTTATTTATCATTCCTTGTGCCTGATGTACAAATGATTTTAATTTCAGTTCTAAATACGTACCAAATTCTGGGCAAATGCTATTTATGTCAGCCAACCTGTCTTGAGCACCCTCAAGTTCACTACCACAGCAATCCAATTCATTCAGCAGAAGAAGAGAAATGCAACTGTTTTAAGTAAGTCAGGATCACGACGATCACAAGGTGCTGCTTCTGAGCAGCTACCCCAAAAAACACGTATTGGGAGCTCAGGGGCATGTAATGAAAAACACCGGCTGCCTCCCCCACCTCATTCAAAAAACATTAAAAAAAATGCTGCAGTGCATTGGGCTCTTAAGTCATCCTAAACAAACAATACATTAGCATAGCCATCTGTTTGGGCAACCAGCTGCAAGACATGCGGTTAGAAGACCAATGGACCACGAAAAATCACGGGCTGCTGGGCCAGTTCAGCAGCTGAGAGGCAGCAGCCAGATGGCCAGTCGGCACACCCCGCTCTTCGCCAGCCAGTGAGTCAAATGCATGCGACAGATCAGGGAGCGGGTGATGGGGCTGAAACTAGGGCACTGAGGTTAGCGAGGGACGTGGAATAGAGAAGATGTGGCTGAGTGCTGGGAAAGAGTCTCACCCATTACTTTAATAGGGCGCCCTAGCTTATGAACAAGAAATTCAGAGCAAGATTTAGCAATCCAGGCAGTTAAGATTTTTTTTCACCTTAGGCAAGACATTCAGTGCTGAGAACAGTCTTCATTGTTGGGATTGTTCAAAATTTGCATCTTTGGCCTCTCCAGTGTATTCACTTTGACTTTATGTAAATAAAAATAATGCTAACAGTTACATCTTCTGAGTCAGAGGCTTCAGGTAAGGCAGCTCGACGCTTGGGAAACAAGACAAGCACACGCATTTCTCAAGCCAGGGTATGTTTTTATATATTTATATTCCAGTGGTGAAATGCTAATCTGGATAATGCAGGCCACTAAAATGGTTACTTCTTACCTAGTCTGAGTTCTCCAAAGTTCCCACACCCAATCTTCTTGCCCACTCTGAAGTTGGGTCCCACCATAAGAACGCCAGAAGACGCCGACGAGCTTGGTCGAGAACCATGCCCGCTCCTTCCCGGCATTCCTTTCGTCGTCCGCTGCCTTTCATCTTTTTCCCTATTAGGATGGTCCATGATCTTAGTGAAATATCTCTGCCAGCAAGCTGGCAGAAAGGAATTTGGAGTACGCACTCTTCTCCTTAGAATAGAAATATATATCCAAAAGTGTCTGAGTCAGGGTTCAAGAGAGTCATGGAAACGCATGGAGTTCCTTTTGGCACTATATCCAGTTTCCTAATGCATCTTGATAATGTACCAAGGGGTCGATTATATTCTTGAGAACTCAATAAAGGCAGGTTGCTTTTGGTTTCTTACCTGGGGAAAAGAAAAAAGATATATGAGAAAAACATCATTATTTTAAAATACTGAGCAAAAAATGTACAACAGCACCAACGTCCAGCACTCTCCTGGTCTCAAGGAAATTAACAGCTATACGGGAACTTAACCATTTTCCTAGCAATTTTCTGATAAAAAGCCCCGATGTTATGAAGAGATATAAGTACTGCCCATCCACTGCTTGCTACTGGAGTTATCAGGACTCACGCTGCATGTACTAACAAAAGAAATTTCAGTTACACCAGCACGTCAGGTGGAAACTGCAAGGAGATCACATCCCATCTTTAAAGCAACTTTCTTCTCACCTCATACATTTATAAAGTATTACACAAAAGCCAGACAAAAAATAAAAAGTGGCAAATGAAAGGTGCCAAGAGAAGAAAATATTGAAGCACTTAGGAAGTCAAATTCTCCTTCATTTTACATCTTTTAAAGTTGACCTCAGATACATTTGCTAATTAAGACTGTTGTCTTACAGAGATGACAAAAATTAGTAGCCAAAGCAAGATTTTTTTTTTAAATAATAAAGCTAGAAATTTCCTGAAATTTATATCAACATACAGTTCACGTTACTAACATGATTTAGTTCCCCAAAAAATGAGGTTTTGGAAAAACGGATGTTCTAATGGAATCGGGTGAGGGACTCAAGGGCCAAGAGCTTCTCCAGCTGCCTGCATTCATGACTGACAAACAAAAGCCTGACAGTTCTCCCAGAGAAAATGAAGTACACCTTCCTCCCACATGTCCAAACTTGTCACCACCATAACCCCAAGGGCAGGCAACTCTGGACTACTCCAGACAGCGTACTGGTGCATCTCATGAGCATCAGTCTGCTAACTCTGTCAAAAGAGGACAAGAAATAGATGTTTCTCAAGCCATGGAGGCCAAGTGGTTCCTCTGTGCCCATGCACCAGCCCAAAAAAGACAGGCAGGAGCTGTATGGACCCAGGAGGTCCTGCTCCACAACTGCAGTCCAGGAGCACAGGGAAGATTGAAATCTCACCACGAGACCCCTTTCCTAGAACGTGAACTCACACTGAATCGTTAGCGCAGCCAAATGATTCAGCTCAGTCCCACTGTGGTCAGAAGGAATTTCTACCACTCAGGCATGAAACTCTGAAGCCTCTGTAGCAACAGATCATTGTGGCCTGATGGGACAGTCCAGAAGTAGCAGCGGTGGTGGGTGAGCTTCCCCTCATTTCCCAAGCAATCAGCAGGATGAAGGGAAAGGCTGCAGCATGCTTTGTCTGTACAGACGCCACCTTGGGAGCCAGTATTAGGTGGCAGATGGGGACACTCTGGAGGTGCTTGTGGTGCAGTTCTTAAGCAAGAACTGAAATAAATATACCTGGAGCTATTCCCCACATCCCAGGACCTATACGTACTGGATTGTACTCCTTTAGGGGACACTGTTGCATTCACGATTTTCCAGATGTGAATGGTAGAGTGCCTGAATAGCTTCAGATACAAGGTTTGTGTCCTACTTCAGCTGTAGGCATCCACGCAGAAGTTTCAATGTTTGCATGGAAGTCAGCAAATACCTCCAAAGTCAGCAGAGAAGTGCTAAATGAAACAGCCTAAACAAGAAAGAGTCAATGTGGAAGGACATCAGCAATCGAACACTATCAGATACGCCCAGAAACACAACCATGTTTAATGAGGGTTCAAAAGTTACTAAGACAATTGGCTTAGTCCTCCTGTAGCAATACGTTTGTAGAGGATTTAACAAGGATGTCTTCTGTTCGTTTCATGAGATGATGAAGCTAACCTACCTACTTCCAGTTATCCAAAAATAAAAGACAAGAATTATTACCCATCCACAAACCAATGGCATGGAATAAAAGCATTAGCCCTTTTGAAACATGAGTATGCTTTCCCTAGCCTTCAACTGTGGTATACTTTTATGTCTGGGAACTTTTGTTTTGATCTAAGGCATCTGTATACAAGGCAGAAGTCATTCACACTAGATCCAGAAAATGCAGGTAGCTGCCAGCTGGAAATTCCAGTTCTGAATATTGAACTAGTCTTTAGCACAACTCTGACCTTTTCTATCCATTTCCATTTGCAGTTCTGTGTGTTTGCACAAAAGAGGGCACAGTTCTCCCCAGCTTGAGCTTCCTCCCCAGATCTTTTTTTTTTTTTTAAATACTTCTGCAAAAAAAGGAAAGATTAAATACAGAGAATGCACAACTTAAACACCACTTCACAATTACTTTCCACTGCTTTTGTTCATATATTATTGCAGGCTTCTATATCAGACAGGGAGTTTGGAAGACTCTAAGCAGACTCCAACTTCATAGGAAGGATGCTGTGTCCCTCCACAGTGTATTAGGAAGACCTTGAGGAACTAATAATAGCGTAAAGAAACATCCATACACGCGAATGGATGCTTCATGCAACATAACAATCCCACAAAACCACCCACCTTTATCAGTTTATACTAATGTTTAGAACCTAGCTCAGGTTGCACAGGTTACAACCCACAGGATATTTCATCTAGCCTGTGACTCAGCAGCCCTCTTTTCTAGAGTGAAAGCAGATGAATTCTCATTGTCACTCTGCACAAAGGTGGATCTCTGCAGAAAATGTCATACAGCATGTTTGCAGCAAATCCAGGAGGTCTGAAAATCATCAGGTCATCTGAGAACCTCTGTATCACATCCATACTACCAGTTTGGCCATACCAACCCAAAAGCTGCAGCATCAAACTCCCAAAATGGTACTAAGTAATGTGCGAAATGCCATTCATTATTAGGTACTGCTGGCCTAGCTACAGACAGAAGAGTTGGAGATGTTCACATACAAGAAATTCAATATTTAGTATTATCAAGCTTTACTTGTACCTGAAATTAATTCAAGATTTAATACTTAAAACTGAATATGGATAAGCAGGAAGCATCCGTTACAGGCAAACAGGATGAACTGGTTTTTCATCATAGACATCCCAACATACTTTCAGCTGCAGTGTTCATTTTGAGGGAGTGAGTTAGTGCTGCCTCTCAAAGCTGTTTGCATAGATGCAAGCACAGTTGTATTTGCTTTGTGAAACCAGCTTGCAGAAGCAATGACAATGCTCTATCAGATATCAGAAAAGCACTTTATTGGACCCCACCCCTGTCCTGGGAGGAGTTACTTGCTTCAAAACAAACAACATAAAAGAGGGATAGTCATTGAAACTAAGGAAGTTAATTGCTGAACAGAAATCAAATGTGAGGATGATGATGATGGAGTGCTTCCACGGCTGGATCACTGAGAAAGATGAGCCGAACAGAGGAATTTTATGAATAAGAAAAGTAGCACTTTGGAAAACACACTTGATCTCACCAAAGCCAGACAGGAGAATTTGTTTCCCCTGGAGACCAATGTCATTATTTTCATCACGGCTGGATAATCCATGGGCAACAACTACAGGCCTCACAAAACGGTAACAGAAAGAAGTCTCTAGCAAGAGCACAAATCCTGCCCAGTTTACACTTGGAAAAAACAATGCACAGCACTGTGTGAGACATGAAGAGCAGCACAGCTCTGTAGACTGAGGAGATACTACTATGAAGGACTACATGGAAGAGGGTTTAAAAACCCTGAAAGAAAGGCAAAATCTGCATGACGGGGACTGATTACAGCACAGGAAGGAGGAATGATACAATTTTTATGAAGTTGCAAACGGATTTTTTTTTTTTCCTTGCTCATTCAGTTAACAGTTACATGGCCAGTAGAGAGCGTAAGAAGAGTCAACATAAGCTAAAACCACTGGAAAGGGTTTCTAAAGAACCCTGATGAACATCAGGTGGACTGGGAAGAGACAGGCTGTTTAAGAATACACTACAGTGTTTTCCTGCATGATGCCAAAAGCCATTTAACCTTCCTTCTGCCATGAAGTACTACCAGCTTTCAACCTGCAGAGTAGATGGATCCAGATAGGGAGGTTTTGCAGCAGAACCTGATGCCTAGGTGCAGATCTTTTCAAAAGTTGTTTGGCTACCTGCTGGCACAAGACAGCATCGTTACAGAAAAGCATTTTACCAGCTACGATAAAATGGAGCTGAAAGCCACCAAAAGGTAAAGGCGCACAATTTAACATTTCAAACGGTTCATATGAGCTGGCCCTGATCTTCAGCAATTACAGGGCAGGTGGTGCTCAGTCAGTGCTTGATGACACAAATACATCATTCCTCTAAGGGCTGCTCAAGCCTCTTGTGAACACAAGCCCTCCTAAGCCTCGATACAGCTTCCTCCTCCTCCAGACTAAGTCTGAACTCAGCTCAAGTCCTGTGTGCCAAGTTTCAGATCCGACATCAGAAATATACTGCTTGGTTTGACACTTACACCATCTTGCTCAGTGCATGTCAGATGAGACAAGCAACTCCATTCTTCTCAGGCAGATTAAGTACAGAGCTCCACCACACGTTTTCTGGCTAATGAAATAAGATGTTAACAGTTATAAGCTACTAAGCCTTCATCCTTCTCCTGTTCCCCATCTGTATAAGGTCTCCCCAGGGAGAAGCATGGAACAGTCATGCCTGGCAGTCTGCAAACACTAAACATCATCTCTCTCAGCTGAAGCATCCTGCAAACAGGAATTCAGATCAGCAACGAATGAGTGAACCAAGCGTTTGAGAACTTCTTTATTATGGTGAACCCTACAAGCAGATCCCAGCTGTCGGTACACTGAATTGCACAAAGTTCTTTCACTATTGTTACTACATACTAAAACCGACTGTAGTAAATATGGCATCAAGTATGGCTTTTGAGGACTAACAAAGTGCTTGGCTTTGGAAGAGGAGTGGCAGAAGAATGAAGACTAGACTGTAATTTGAATTCAGTCACGTTAATATTTAAAGAGTACTCAGAATGCCAGGATTATTTCCTTCCACGATTCAAACTTTTTCATAATGATTTTCCTTCCTACCTTTCCACCCACTCAGCAAGATTGCTCCTGAAAGTTACTTGCATTTAAACAAAGCTGCATGAAGATATTTCCCTAATGGTGACTCAGTCCAATTCCAGTATTCATTTCACTACAATATAGCTGGAGACACAGGAACAGTTATTTAATGAAAGACACAGGCTTGAAAGGAAATTACTTAAAGCACAGTTAGCTAAGTAAAAAAACAACTTTGTATCCTACACACTTCAAAACACTTAAGACCCAAGATCTAAATCACGATCTCACCTCCATGAATAAACCCACAGTGCTAGAGCTACAAACCAGCTTCTAGGCAGTGTTGAAGGTGGCTGCTGTTCACATTGTGATCAGTAGCAGTCTAGTGTGAAGGAAGGTTTAATTGCTTACCAAGCACTCGTTATGGCACAGAGATGTTGCTCACAGCTCACAGTTTTCTCAATGAAGTTCTTAAGTTTGAAAGCAGCAGTAGTAAAGGACAACGCAAACAAGAGACTGGTGTGAAGAAGCCAAAGCAATCTTTATTCCTACCCTTCAACAGAAAAGCTTGCTTCCCTCGCACTGAAAATTTCTTTGATCTACTTGAAATACTCTGGAGACCCTTCCAAGATAAGAACAAGAGCTGTCAAAGTCTTGGTTTGTGGCACAATTTCAGAAAGTCTGTCCAAACTGAAGTTGCTAATGAATCCCCCTTTCTCCAAATCAAATCAAGCAGACCTGATCCAGATCTGTGTGCGGTTTTGACTCATGAAGGAGTCAATACATGCTAGAAATCAAACTGCAAATGCTTGGCAGATGGATCAACATCTTAACAAGCAAAAGTAGCTCAGCCCTACAATTCCTTTTTTCTTCTTTTAAGAGGAGACCTTCAAGAAAGCCTCATTTTCTGTTGGGATGCATGCTCTCATCCCGCTCTCTACAGAAACAGGAACTCAATTTCTCAAAGCAACTCCAAGATCATTGCTTTAGGACAAGGCACATGCCTTCTCACTGGATTTTCCAACATCCACCCCACATGCCTGTGTAATACTTCTGGTAAGTCTCTTGATCTGGAGAGTGCTTTCCAGACAAGATCTGCTACTTCCCACACAACTTCAAAGACTATAAAATCCTCCAGGGCTCTCAACTGACATGTTATAAACATACGGATATGAGATCACCAGCTTCCACCCTCATTCTGTGTAAAAAGTAGAGCCTTCAGCAGCAGAAAATTTTGCTCGCTTTGCCGCAGATTGGGACAAACGGTTCACCCTCTGGAAAAGGTATAGCAGCCAAGATGCAGGTAACAAAGAATATTTTGAAACCAGGACATATATGATGTGTTCACTCACGTTCTCAGCATCTGCCAAGTCATTTTATTAGCTTACACCCTTAAGTTTAGAGGAACAAGCTGGCTTTGTGTCCTCTGCTTCACTGCATACATTAACAGCTTCCTAGGCATCAATGCTCCTCCTATATTACAACACAATTAGTAAACCTTTCACTTACAGCTTTGCTCTCTTCTACGTGTACACTCATGTCCATTGGCTTCAGGTCCCTTCATACCTTCTCATCCCACTGCTTCATCTCTTCCCTTCCATGATGTTCCACTTCTTGTCCTGCTTCTGCCCAATGCTACCTTCCAACTGGCCCCCAAAAAATTTCTTTTTCCAAAGCCACCCCATTACTCACTTCTGGCAAAGTCACAGTTCTACTAACAAGAAAATAAGAGACTTATGAGATCTGTCCTGTTCCTAAGGAGAAAAATCAACAGAAAACCAAATATGCTATCTTGGCCTGACCTGGAAGAGGATCCTGCTCTGGTGCTTGGTTATCTACACAAGCTAGTAGGAAGAGAAGATGAGAGGCTGAATGCTTTCTCCACTCAGCCATAAGAAATATACTTTTTTTTTTTTCCCCTTTTTCTCTCCTACTCAAGAGCTTTCTGGTTACCTAGAGGGTCTTCTACTAGGAGATACTCCCCCAATAAGCCTCCTATTATAAGAGGGTATTTCAACTACCTGCCTGTACACCAGTAGTACCTCCACACAGAGATCAGCATTCATCTGTGCTTTCCCAAACAGCACTAGACTGACCTGGTTTCAGTGTCCTCAATGTTGTGCAAAACAACAGAAAAACTGAAAAAGTAGGTCAAAATTCTCTGTTGCAGTTTAAAGCTGGTAACAGCATTGACAAAGCTGGCTGCAGACTACAGCATGCAGGTGCACTTGACGTCAGGTGCCCCACACTTGGGAGATTCTTTCCAACCTTGAAGTCTACAGATGCCTTTTAAACATTACACGTTGCTTCTGTTGAATCATTTGACCCAACAATTTAATCTTCGGCTTGTGCAGTTAGTTTTGTTCAGCGCTTCACAGGCGGAAAAAATGCCTTACAAGATGAGACACACAAACAGCATTTAAGTCTAAATTGCTGGGAAGGGAGAAGGATGGACAACTGCGGATCACTACACTCATTCATTACTCATGAATGCACAGGACTGTCAAGTTGACATCCTACAATTACAGTTTTTATAGAAAGGGATGAACCCGAACAAACTCATACCATTTTCCATCCCAGAGAAGTGAACTTCCATGAAGTGTTTTCCTCGAAGACCTTGTGAACATGTTAAAACACATTAATTGTATAATCCTCAACTAAAGGCGTTGGCAAGTTACTTTTCCAAATGAGTCTTAGTTGATCGTTTCACCAAGAGTGATTCAAGCACCCATTCTGTAAGTTGATTCCTTAATTTTGTTCTCAATACCCTCTACACAAGCTCAGTGTGAAAGCCAAGAATGCTAGGGAAGGAAAAAGTAATTTAGTTAGTAATTTAGTTCTTTCACTCAGAGTCAAAACAAAGAATAGACCATTTTTCAGGGAAGTGGTTTGTGTGATGTAAGCTAGATTCATTGACTTCTCTTCCCTACTCGAGTTCAAGCCAAACACATGCCAGCAGCCATGTATGCATATTCCTATGTATGTAACAAAGCACTACAGACCATAATCTGTGAGAAAAAGTGTTAGTGCTCTTTATGAAGAGTTGGATTATGCTGGAACAGCTAAATGAACAGTTGAATGCTTGAATAACGTGAAAAAATCCCCTAATGAAACCTGAGCTCTGCATATTTTAGGGTTGTTTTTTTTTAGGCTGGGAAAAGACTGAAGAGCAACTGCCAGATCAGCTCCCCTCTACCTTCTGAGGCTTGCTGCAGAAGTCAGACACACACCCCTCTGCATAAAAGCCTGACAGAGTGCCAAATCCCCGTTTGTCAGCAGCAAGCACCTCCAAACACTGCAGGTGTTCAGCCCACACACAGCTGTCTGCACACCACCAGCCCCAACGCTGCATCCTCAGCAGCCCCAGGAGTCCTACAGTCCCTGGCGCCGCTGCCCCGGGAGGGAACGGCACAAAGGTTTTGAGATCTGCCTCCTGATATGACAGTAACTGACCCCAGCTTTAAAAGCCAGTGTTTGAAAGACTTTCAAAGACTGGCAAAAAGCATGACATTTAGGATACCATCTCTGCTTGCAAAATAGGCTGCGTAAGGCCATGTAAGATCAGGTTTCAGCGGAAACAGGTATTTATGAGAATGCTACAGAGGATATGAGAAAAAAAATCTGGCAGTAGCAAAGGGTCTGCAACAGACCCGGGACAGGATGAGAACCCTGCAGGCGTTCTCTTCTCTGATACACAGGCATCACATATACCTGTATTTTTTTCATCTTAAAAGAGAGCTGCAGATATACCTACACCACCCTCTTCCTTTCAGGCAACGGATTTGAAGAAGAAAGGGGCAAAGCCTAACAGAGAAGAGATGACTTCTACACAGCCATGGGCATCTTCAAGGAATAACCCACATCAGGCAGATTCAGGTGCATCCATGGTGGCTGATGGATGTAGTTTGCAGTTACTGGTATCAACGACGAGCAAAGTCCTCGACAACACCACCACCATGACTTGGGCTCTGGAGCAGGCTTGGATCACTGGCAGCAACATCACTTTTGCAGATTTACGGCATAATTTAACACAGATGCACCTCAATAGTCTATGACTGTTTTATCCATGCACTGCCTGGCAAGGAAAAGAAACCTGGAGGATGAATCGCAGACAGGCTCAGAGAGCTTGAAAAGACTGGTAAATTTGGCGGTTAAACACAAAAAAAACCCCCTTTGCACCATCCAAACCATGAAGTGCTTTTTTCTGCTTTCAGAAAGGAATGCAAGTATCAAGTTCAGAGCCAACACAGCTTTCATGGTGTGTGCGTGTGGGGCGGGGAAAAGCCTCTTACTAGAAGAAAAGTCCTCGTGAACTTGAGGAGACAGCGTCAAAGAAAACTGAAGACCCCTTTATAGCAATGGGTAGGGAGAAGCTGCGTTAGTGAAACCCAGCTCAAGATGACAGCCAGCCCTGACTAATTCAAAGAGGTGCCGAGAAGCATTTGGCCACGTATCAAGACAAACACAAGCACTCATCAGGTACGTGTTTCCCCTGTGGAAGAACACATTTGTGTTAGGTGCCACCCAGTAGCAATAAAGTGTCATTACAAAACAACAGTGAAGTGGGATTCAGATGTAGGATCTCTGTACCTCAACTTGAGAAGAGCTCTAGGTCCCCAGACTTGGCTCGTGACTGCCTGACAGGAACAGGTCGCCTCTCCTCTCTTCCACCAATACCCAGAGTGCCTCAAAAAGCTGAGAACAAGCAAGCAGAACAGTTTCTTGGTTGCCTCAGATCAGAAGGACACCAAACCTCTGCCAATGTTCATATCAGCTCCTAAAACGAGCTTCAGATACCACTGGCCAGAGTGGTTTCACCACTCTGAAACCAGGTTAAGTAGAGACCTGGGATGATGCTTGCTAATAGTCTGAAGCAGCAGTGCACCCTCTGCTTGGTATTAATCAGCACATAGATAAAACAATGTCCAGTACAGAGCTGCAAAGATCAAAAGACTGCTAGACAGGGAAGAGAACATGTGCTGTGTCTTGTCAGTGTAAAGTATCACACTGATGCTGCTGAGCATTTGTACCTGATGGCTCAGGAGACAGAGGAAAACTAGTCTGGCCTCTCACAGCACTGAGCCCTAAATATGGGTGTAAGGGTTCTCTCGGTGTCCAAGTGTCCACCACACAAAGCAGCAAAGCCTTAGAGAAAATACCACTTCTGCACAAAAAGAATGAAGTTATGAAGGTGCATCAGAAATAGGTGCCTTCGGAAATGGAGCTTTATGCAAGTACCTAGTTCAGTGCAAGGGTTTAGGCTCTGAGTGCCAACACACACCATAAATCAGGCAAGATTCATCCCAGCTTAGGTGTGTCCTCCAGGGATGAATACCAGCAATCAGCCAAAGCAAATTTGTCTGTAAGAGACCATGCACGTTCATATCCTACTGTGGGGACATATTCAGCATCACAGAAACTGAAGAAGTTGTTCTTCACCACCACACAGCCTCATATGAATAGAGGACAAAAAGAGAAACCTATAAGAAGGGAACAAGATGAAGAACAAGAGTTTAGGTGGGTAAAAGTCACAGGTATACTCTGTGTGGCCTGTGTAGCTAAACATTAAGACCTGGACTGGCAGGCAAAGTCCATATGCCCCATAGAAAATGGGGAAGAAGACAACCCAACCCTGCCAAGTCCATGTGACTCCATCCCACAGACTCTTGACGTTGCCCAACAGACTTGACTTGGCCCCTGTCTCCAGGTTACTCATCACCAGAAACTCCTTATAAGAGCTGGTTAATAAAATGGAAACACAGTGATATAAGAGATGGTGA
Organism: Harpia harpyja; assembly: GCF_026419915.1. Taxonomy (NCBI): domain Eukaryota; kingdom Metazoa; phylum Chordata; class Aves; order Accipitriformes; family Accipitridae; genus Harpia; species Harpia harpyja. The sequence continues at coordinate 39,098,570 of NC_068953.1, forward strand.
GCTGCAGTATCGGCATCTCTTAAAAAAAATAAATAGTAATGGTGATGCCAAAAGGAGAGACAAGTAGTGTATTAAGAGGAAATACAAGAAAACTTGACACTTAATGATTTAATGTAGAGGTCTTTTTGTTTCAATGCCTGAACTTCACCTTCTTACTTGAAGATACTGCCTTTTCTGGCAGTCATGGGACAGAGGATCAGACCATGCTGTCACTTCATATAATTAGAAGTTTGGCAGGAATTCAACTGACATTACCCTATATATTTTGCTTGCAACTAAACTATGTGTCAAAGAGTAAACTATGTACCTCAGACCTATATACAGAGAGAAATCTCCTCCAGCCTTTAATGTGCTGTTTATTTGGAGGTAAATTGCTGTCAAACAGAGGTGACAAACCTTGCAACCACGTGCAGAGGTTAAAGAGCACAAGGCAGCTGAAAAGGTAAGAACCAAGACTCCTGAGTAATAAATACTGCCTGTTTGGGCTTAATAAATACATTGCTTCAGCCTAAGCAAACAAATCTCAAAGCTGCTACCAAGAAGGGGCAGCAGCTGCAAGCACCCTGATTCCCTGCCATCACCTCATTCTCTCCCACCCCTCTCTTTTTTGTAGGGTAAGGTTTTTACCAGTATAGCCCACTTCCATTAAAAACTGACGGAGCTTAATATTTAAGGCACTGTTACACTCAAAAGCCTGAAACCTGCTGCAGCAATTTGTCTTCCCTTCCCATTATGGGATTATAAAAACCTCCATGAAGTCAGCACTGCAGCTGTGCTACAGCCCCAAAACAAGCTGTCAAAAAAACCCCACCTATCCTACAGGGTAGCATCCTTACAGCATATAAAGAACAATCTTTTCCTTTCTTTCCAAGATTTAAGATTCCCTTTTTTCAGATCTCCCAACTGTGTATCCTTATGAAGCAGCTGAGCTGTCAGAAGAGATTGATCTGAATAGCCTACGCAATTTAAAGATGCCAAGAATTACATGCATGCCAAGCAAAATACCCGCTGGAGAAGTACAGCCCCCTTGCAGGAGGGCCAAAAGGTGCTTAGGAGCTCTGTGATAGTTTTGTGAAATAACCCTGTCTCTTGCCTTTTTTTATTTTTATTTATTTTATTTTTATTTATTTCTAAACAAAGCAAAGGTCACTCCTTTTGCTGGCAGCTATGAGCTGCCTCCTCCCCAGTGCAAGGTACAGGCTTGGTTACTGGTTTCGTTCTGTGCCTGCAAGTGGCAAGATAGGCTACACCCCCACAAACATCATAAGCTCCATAAAAACCTGCACTTCCTCAGCAGAGCAATTAGGCATAATAATCGTAAGCTACACAGTTAGACAGTGGCATTTGTTCACAGAACGTAAATGTTTGTGCCTAGTTATTTCCTCAATATGTCAAGGAAGTAGCCTGTATCACCAGCCCGCAGTGGAAAACCAAGCAGAAGCCATCAATACTCTGGAGAGCAGGCTACACTGCTTTAAAAAATTGTAATAATTTAAAGGTTTCTGTTGTTGGTTGGTTTTGTGAGGTTTTTTTCTTCCTCAAATCTGAAGGTAGCAAGTTGACAGTGCCTTTAAAAGTCTTCACGTGCTGGATGGTTGTTTTAGCTTCTTCCAGATTTATTAGCAAGCACCGTCCCATGCCTGTCATTTTTCTACTAGTACTTCACAAGGTGCAGCTTCTCTGCAAAGATCACCTGCACCACTTGCTGAGATGAGGTCTACGTACTACATCAGGTAGAGCAGCAATGGGAGAGGCAGCCTCTCCATGTTGGCATCCCATGTAAAACCATCCAGCACACGGGGACACATCTGGGCGACACGAGCAGCATAAGATATGGCAACAAATACTCTCTGGTTTCTCACAGCAACAGTCTTGAGACAGGCTCTGGAGGTTTCTTTTGACTGTACCCATCCACTGACAGCATTTGCCTTCATGCACCATCAAGCTCATAAAATTTCCCCCCTTAAGTACACAGTAATCGGACAAATTTAAATTTGCAGAGGATCAGCCTGGTTACAAGACATCACCATCCCTTCCTCATTCACACTCTTATCCTGAACACAGGTTCACAAATACCAGTGGCCAGACATCACCCCGCCTTCGCGCTGGGTGATAGAGAATGTGCCCAAGATGCAAGAGGGTGTTAATGCCAGCAAGGACATCTGGCAATCCACAAAATCCCTGCATACCAAGAAAAAACATAGTCCTCTGCCTCCACAAAAAGGCAGCCTGAAGGCAGACAGCAGCAGTGTCCTGCCCACCAAGAGCCCAGACCCAGTCCCACACAGCAGGACCACTTGATGACTCTGCAACTTGCTAAGCAGCCCCATTTTTCAGCTGCAAACAATAGCTCCGAAGCCATATCCAGCTTCCGCAGTGTGTTTATTTTCATTATCAAAGCCAGATGTATTCAGCAACGCTGCTGCGCTAGGGTCATGGCGGTGGATTTAATTCATGCCAACCTCTGCTACTGATAACCCTTTACCTGCAACTCAGCACTGTCCCACCACCTGATGCTTATTTCTCAGGTCAAGAAGCAGTACTTACATAGTAAGTGAACACCTCAGCTACCTTTTTGCCAGGTCATCTTTCCATTTTGGTTACCTCCATTCAGATTTGAACTCCCCAGTGCCAGAAGAGGATCATCACTGAAGTTACTCAACACCCAAAACGAGGATATCAGATGCTCAACCCACAGGACATTCAGTTTCAAGCAATGACTGCAAGCAGCAGGAGCAAGCAGCACTGACACAAGCGTTGAAGCTCACGTTGTGTTTGGTGGAGCAATGTCAGCTTAACGAAACAGCATGCAAGCTAGCAGGGGAAATAAGCTGAAGAGATGTTTTAGTTTCAGAGAGGTAATTTTACATGACAACTTTTCCTGCTTCTCTCCCTTCCCCAGTGTTAAGGACTTTGCACAGTTCATGGCCTGGCTCCTCTGTTTGCTGTAAACTTGAGACATGCCTATGTAAAGCGACTATTGTGCCAAAACAAACAAATCTTCCACCCACTTGCGGTCCAGCAATCTATTAGGAAGGAAAGGCAAGGCACATACCATTAAAACTATAAATACCACCTAGTATGAACATGAGTAAAGTCTTGCGGTTAACAAAAAGAAATATTTTGCTCCATTCCTCAAGGAATTAGACTTGCATGTAGGCCTTAGCTGTGTTGGTATCCCTGTTTTGCAAGCTTCTAACTCATTCATGTGTTTCAATCCCATTTGACAGAGAATTCAAAGACCTTAAATTTCTCCAGCTATTACGATTAAGCCAGAGGAGAGCAATCCACATGTGTTCCCTAACTGAGAAAAATAATGAAGCACAAGCTCAGTTATGCAGTGTAACACAAAAGAATGCACATGGGAGAGGAGTCGCTCATCCCTGTCCACAAGAAAAGCTTCACAACTTGGGTCTTATTAGATAGTGGATTATCCAAACACTGAAACCACATTTCCTAAGCGTTCTTGAAGTCATTTACTCCCTCTGCTACAGGATCAGGATTCAAAAGACCTCAGGGCAAAGCATGGGTATTTATCTCATCTAAGATGTCCTGATGGGTACAACCTTCCTCCCAAAGCACACAGTACCAGCTAGATTTGCTGTTGTTCTTCATATATAAACACACCAGTAACCATATAAGCTTGCTTGCTATTCAAGTAAGTGAGAGTGAGCACTCAGCAGATATTTCAAATTGGACCTGGCTACCACATACATAAATGAAGGTTTAAGGGAACACAGAAACAGAAGCAACTATAGTAAGTGCAGCTCCATGCTACTCTATTTCCCACCCTATAATGACTTAAAAATTAGTGACACTGCAGAGACAAGCCTAAAGATTTCTCAAAACCCAAAACAAGTCCCTGTGATAAGATTAAGGCAACTCAGATGAGTTTGGTGCAAAGAGATGAGAAGACACCTTATACTTCCCCTGCATTAGCAACAGAGCGAAACCGAAGCCAACGCCCAGCAAAGAAACAAACAGTAAGCAAGGAGCAATGATCAGAGGAAGTCCTTGATTCCTGAAGTTGGAGAAGAAAGCTATTTGTTCTACCCTTTCACACTCATCTAGACTTAAAAGTTAAGTTTATCTTTTAAAATGAAGTGGAGATGCAACGCAGGTACTTGCAGAGATTTGTAACCAAGGAAAGCACATCCTGATGATAACATTCCTTTGCCCTGCAACGCGTGGCCTTGGACTAGTTACAGCCAGCAGATTTCTTCACGTTGAGCTTCAGCATTTATTTCACAAGCACCAATCTTGTTGAGCCCAGAGACAACACCTTATTCCACCCTATTAGTTTTCATATCATGATCTAAAACAAGAAATGGGTTTTTTTTGTCCCATGCAGAGACTTACCTCCTAACCATGGGAGAAGTCAGAGTACTTACACTACCAAGCATCTTTCTGTCCTCTGAAAGGCACCAACCTCCTATCCAAATCCTTCCCCACTGCCAAATCTTCACTTAAATAAAGGCTGAGCTTCTGAGAATATATTGCTGAAACCCTGTCTCCCTCAACTACAGACCACCTTTAGGTACTATATTAAAACTATTTTCAAGATGAATTACTTCATTACAGTGCCTGTTCCCATTTCACGCAAACAATATAACCTTGAGAAAGCTGAAAAAACAAGCCCAATTCTTCAGCCTACAAGGCAAGTCTTCCACAGGGAAAGAGCACCTCTTGATAGCATCCATATACAATGCCCAGTATTTGCTCATGCATCAGGCACTTTTCAAAAGTCATCTTTTGTGGTTTGAAACGTGAAAATGGCTCCATATTCAGCTACAAAATATCCCTTTGAATCACTGCATGTGGAAGAAAATTCATGCTATTTCCAGCTTAGTCTTCTTGGTCAGATTGTGAAAACCGGCAAGTGGCACAAAAACATTTCGGATTTCTCAGAAGAAATTCATGCCATGAAAGTGCAGGTGCAATCAGAGCACGAGCAAGCACACCGAGATGCACAAAGGACGCATTTGGCACAATAACCCATCTTAGATGGCTAGTAGCAACATCTAGCCAAGACCACAGGAGCATGGGAAAGGTACAGCAACGCTCTATATTGGAGGTAAGGCTTGAAGACTGTTTCATGACCTGCAGTGGTATCAATGCAATGATGCTGGACTGATTTTCCCCACTGGAATGAACTTGTCCTGCTTCTTTCTGAATCTGTATAGCCTTCTGATACCTCACTTGATGCAAGCTGCAGAGCAGTTCTGTGAGGTGTGGGTATCTCATCTTGGTTTTGAACCTGCAACCTTCAGAGCTCATTCAACATTAACCAGCATCCTTGTTCACAGGACCAGCACTACATCCCTGAAGACAGCATCCCAGAAAAAGTGAAACTTGACACAGTTTCAGCGTGACCAACTTAGACATCTGCATCTGAAAGGTCTTTTCTTTTTCTAAGTGACATTTCCATTGATATGCGAGAGAACAAGAATACTATTTTGTCACAGAGACTGTACAGATCTGATTCTCCTTCAGCTGGAGAAGAAAGTTTAAGAGAGAGGGACACTGAGGACAATCTGATATCTGCTGCCTTTTAAAGGAAATGCTAAATATTGGACTTCCCAGCATCTGAAGACTCAACATTAAAACGGAAAATAAACTCTCAACTGTGGTGGTCTGGCCATCATCCCTCTGCAGGACGTGTCTCAGGACAAGGCAAAACTGCACATGGAAAAAGGGACAGCCTACCTAAATATAGTCAGACCCTTGTTTGTAATGGATCATTGCTTGACCACATCTATAAAGTACCCGTCAGATGTCCAACAGCTGCCACAACCTCCCCAGGGGACCTCACTTCATTACCTGCACTCTCTAAAGTGATTTACTACAACACTACAAACCAATGCTGCTGCTTGAGGAAGACAAGATGACAGCAACCAGGTATTTGCCTTTAGAAATCACTTACCATTACTTGTCAGCTGGCTACGAAGCAAATAGAATAGCCCCTCTCTGAAGCTTATCTGCTTTTCTTCCACAGGGCACATGTGCAAATGCAGCAGAGTACAATCTGGGACCGCTCACACTGAAGGATTTCTGAAAGGAAATAGAAGATGCCACTCCCAGGAGCAGTTTATCTGAGCACAGCTGAGTTACAGCAGCCAGCAAACCAGTGCTCATTAGTGGGGCTGTTCATCAACGATTCAACCACATAGAAGCCAGCTTAATTACTGCTCAGACTCTTTTGGTTTCCCCTGAAATGCTACCAAATATAGGTGACAGTGCCCACATATCCTCTGACCTCTCTTACACACTTGCATGCTGAAAAAATAAAAGGATTAAGATTTTATAGCCTTCTACAGAAATTATTCCCTAGATTACTGTGGTAGGTGCGTGTTAGCAGTGGGTTTTTGGTTGTTTTTAGGAAAGGTCAGTTATACTGTACCACAATTTCTCCAATTCATGTATACATATAACAAAGCAGCTTATACCTGATCTACGTGGTGATCAGATACATATCATACCAATTCATAAGCTTTAGTTTTCCTGGTGGTGGGGTTTTTTTCCAGGAAAGCAATCAGTGAGACTAAGCATCCATGCACTGCTCAAAAACAGCCTTCACAGATCTATTTACGACAGCACAACCACAGAGTTTGGGTGCGAGTCAAAGCTCCATATGTACTCTGCTTTGGTTTTGATCTTATAGTAGCTCAGATACATGGTGACATGTTTAATATTCAATCAACTGCAAGTGCTGAAGCACAGAAAGAGGTTCAAGGTGATGAGAAAAACCTCCAAAACCTTAGAAGTGAAACAATTAAACATTTACCTCCAGACTTCTCATGACCCGAGGTAAGCGAACAGCAAGCAAACCTTTTTCAGACAGCCATTGGTTTATCCCAGCAACATTTTCTATCCATTTGCCATGCTCTTCCTAGTGACTACCTTCAGGTGGATCCCCAAGTGGCTCCACAAATCCTCTACAGCACCCCACAAGTCTGAAACGCTGCTTCCACATCACAGAGTGGTTCAGACTCCTCCACCCCATCCCCAGGGATGTAACAGACCATGATTAGTCTAAACTATAGCAGCCTTAGTAGTTTAGCAGCCAGGCTGAGACAGGCTAAAAACTGAAATTAAGGAAAGACAAGGCAACTCCAGCCCAAAGGAGCCTCCCAGAGTCGGCAGCTGTAGATCAGGGTCACGGCTCTTCAGCTACAGGGTAACACCCTGCCCATATGATACAAGATGGCTTCACAAATGGTACCAGTAGCACACTGGCATGCTACAACCTGGGGAGCACAGGACAGACTAGCAGTGAGAAGCACGGAGTCCAAGTACTCCCAAGCCTGGTGCTGGGTAGGAGGGAGAGATTTATACCTTCTATCCCCAGAGAAGGGACAGGCAGAGCAGAGCAGTGCCCAAGAGTACCAGCACTTCCCTGCTCCCACATACCTCATTCTGACCTCGCCTGTTTCCATCTTCCTACTCCGACCATGTCCTAGGTACAAGGAAGGACAAAGTGGGAGTCAAAGTCAGGCTTTAGGCGTCTCCTGGGGGCTCAAGGAGAGACGAGCTAGTTAGAACAGCAGAGTAGCCCCTAGATTACCAGAACAGCCATGCCTGGTACATACACATCAGATGGCTTATTCCATTTAACATCTAGCTACCCTATAAGGCATCTTCCATCCATCAAACATCCTCAGGTCTCTCCATTTCACCACCTCCAGCACTCGTTTGACCTCTCGGCAAGCCAACTCCAGAACTGCATGGCTTTGTCACATTCCCGAGCTGAATCCCTACTGAGAGATTAAAAAAGTCTCAGAGACAGCCCAAGGAAAGGTACAGGTATCACCCTTTTCAGCAGCAGCAAGTTGTCACACGCTGTTGTTCCATTAAATGGACAGCTAAGGAACTTCTGGACGATTGGACATTTATGATTCTTCTAACACCTCAAAATAAATGCTTCTACTCGAGGAGTTCTGCTTCCCCTGTTGTTTGGTAATTTTCAGTAGCTCTTTTCATATCCTGTATGATAGCAGAATGCCAAGAACATAAAGGCTTTAATTTGTGTTAACTGCAGTAGCAACAGCTTTCACTGAAACTGCAGCCACATCTTCCACCCTCATGTTTTTGAAACACTGGGATGTAGCACAGCCTCCCTTCCCCCATCCCACCAGGAGAAAACAGGATAGGAAACGTTGAATTTCAAAACTGGCAGATATTTAGCAAGCAAAATAATTTGGTAGTATTTTGAAAAGGAGTTATCTAGCATGTACTTAAAGGAGAAACAAATGCAACTTGTTGTACAAGGATGACAACAGTCGGTAAACACAGTAAAGCCCAGCTACTGGCCAGCGAGCACAGGGTCCACGAGCTCATTTCAGCAAGGTCTTACTGTAAGTATCCCCACACACTAGTTTTGAAAATTATTGCAAATGCAAACCTGATGCAAGCAGCACAAGGGAAAGGAGTTTGAGGTATTACTTTGAGTACCAGTCTCACGTCTTACTAGAAGAAAAGGACATGCAAGTTACCTCCTGCTTAAGCCATGTCAAAATTTTGTGGGAAGGCATGTAGAACTTCTCAAAAAGCACCACAATGAAGGCTAGCATGTACCAAAATCCTTAATTGTGAAGCCTGGAGCATCTGCACTGTGTCCTGAAGCATTTCCAGCACTAGATAAGTATTATTTCCAGCAGAAGCATCTGTAACCTAAACCAGCAGATACTTTGACTTCTGAAACCTTGAAGCCACTTGCAGAGCTGCACTTCACTACCCAATCCATACTTCTCAGGTGCAGACCTGTCACCAGTACCCCCAGTTAAAGACCAATAAATTTATCTTTGAAGATTCTCTCTGCAGTTTTTCATGCATTCAGATCCTTAAAAGCTGCATCGTACCCACACCAACCACGCTGTTCAGAGACTGACTGAAGGTGCAGCCAGGAGATCACCATTACAACCACCTCGGCTGTCCAGTACACACACCTTCATGTCCAAACTGCACAAAAGAGGAAGCACGACGGGATCCAGAGCAAAATATCCTTGTGGAGAAGAGAAAGCAAATGGCACAGCTCTGTTTCGATTTATCTAGTCTCTGCAGACCCAGAGAAGAAAACAAGAGACCCAAAAATCCAGGTAACAGATCATTCACCCCCAGCAGAAGAGTCCCTGTGCAGTCTTCTCCCATACAGAGCAGTCTTGGAAGGACAGTGCTACTTGAAAGCCCTAGAATGGGAATGTTTCAGAGAAAAGAGCTGCTTGGACCTCCTAGCAGTTACCATCAGGACTACTCACCCCACGTCCCCCAGTAAAACATTGGGGCACCCTTTTTACCTAGCTGAAAAACCAAGACAAGAGTTGGTTCCCCATGGAAATATGAAATAGAGTCAGTCTAGCAAAGCACAAAGGTTGATCACAGAACACCTACAGGTAGGTAAGAAGCCTAGCTGACAACCAGAATTCATAGCAGGATCAGTATGGTGGCATATCCACCAGATAGACTTATCCCATACAGTGCTAATTGCCCAAGTAATGCTAATTCGAGTAAGACAGCTTGATCCCATCTCCCCTTCCCAACAGTACATTTATGGAAACATTGAAAGCCATGCAAAAGGCCTCATACCATACCACAAAAAATAAGGATCCATCACTGCTCGAATGAAACTGCATGGGTTGCACTGGGTTTTTAGCAAGGAAATGGAAACCATGCTGACATACAATTGTTCCACCCCCATGTTCGCCTTCACACATTTCTTACAGGTCAATTTTAAAGAATTAAGTCTTGTTCAGCTAAACATCTGGTGGCTGTTGCTAGAGGAAACAGACTATCTGTAACATTTGAGCAAAAATAATGAGTTACATAAAAGCCAGACTGCATAAGCAAGAACAAGCATTTTGCCAGTCTATGAATCTCAAACATAACATGAAACCCCAGATTTAATTTTAGGGTTAGAATACAACTAAGTGAAGCCATACGCACTACAGAAGCCACAAAGATTCAAGTTTTCTATAAGTTTGAGAATATAATCATGCTGTATTGTAATTAACCTTCTAGCTAGCAGCTGTCCTAAAGATTTTCCATAAACAGCAGAGACAGATGAATTACAGCTTAAAAATGGACCAGTTCAGCTCTAGGCGTTTTCAGACTTAGACCAAGTCAGTACAAGCTCAAGAGTCATAGAAGATAGTATTGGTCATTAACTACTTGAGTTAAGGTCTCCCCCGTGCCTAGTGGAAGAATATTTTTCCTTAGTGCTACAGAGCACCTTTTCAGTCACTGCCCCCTTTTCCTTGGGGTTCATCAGTGTTTGGAGACCAACATCCAACAGTTGAAGCTACACTGCACTGAACAGGAAGCGTGATTTTGTGGAAAAAGTTGAGAAGGAGCTCTAATGCCATCACCATTCGAGTCCCTAAGACCAACTAGAAGCCTTATAAGATCACACATCTTTGATAGGGGCTTTACAGATCATGAAGTCCCACAACAAGAAAGGCAGCATTCCCGAGAACATCTCAAGTAGCATAGCTCTAATATACTGGAATTGCACTTCACATTATGTACCTTTCTACAAATAGATATTGCTGTTCTTTGAGGAGAGCTTCAGCTCTTAAATAATCCAGAAGCCTGATGGATGACTAATACAACTAGAAAGCTTTGTGTACAGATGGATATTTTAGCTACCACACATCATCAGGACCACTCTCAATACGCAGCCAAAGAACAGCAGAGGCAACTATGGCTTTCACTGCTGTCTCCCTTTTTTTGACATAGGCTCCAAGACTTTGGTTCCAGCTAGCTTCCCTCAGCACCACCTGGAGAAGTCCGCTCTGCAGTCAACCCCAATCACTTAGCACAGCGTTCTCCTGTGCAAGCCACCATTTGTCCAGGTCTACCCCATAACAGTATGTATGGGATCTACTACTATGCAGAAAGCCCCTTCAACACACTACTTAGTGAGCACAGGGGAGATGTACCAGGAATTTAACCATTTAACCAGCAGCCACTGCTGCTGTTGTTCATTTATGCCATCCAGGGAAAAAATCTGCTCCTAAAGCCAGATTCTTCAAGCTGGATGTGGTTCACCATGCACACTGGAGGATAACACAGGAGAGTCGAGAGCTTACTCCTCACTTGCATGGACAACACCTGTTTCCAGAGCACAAACACAGGAGTGGAAGCTCCTGGCACTGGTTTCATTGGAGCTGGGAAGAAGCCAGGCCAGCACACCTCTGCTTGGGGATCCTGAGGCAGGGAGCACGCAGATGAAGATACAAATGTTCCTTGAATGAGTAATGACATGAGTCGGGGTGCTAGCTTATAGAGTATGGGCAAGTAGGAGTCATGAAATAGGAGCTTCTTTAAGTATTAAACTTAAATATACAGAAAGATAAAAGCAGGCAGGAACAGGATACAAGTGTAGGCAGCTTGGGAGCAAGATGCATGGCTGAGACAGCAGCACTTTTCAGCGTCTCAGAGTTAACAAAAAATTTCAGTAATGCATTATCAACTTCTACTGTATTAAAAAAAAAAAAGACAAGAAGGGTCTCCTCGATGTATCATTTAGCATTCATGCTGCCTAGCAGTCTGTGCTAAGAATCCACATCCTCGGGTATAAATGGCTGAACAGAAAGTGAGGGGGGGAACAAATTAGATACCGTGAGCCGGGTAGAAGCTTCACCCAAGTGAAAAAGCACGCTACAATCCCAAACACCATGGAAGTAGGTTGATCCGATTAAAAAAAGTTCCCAAGATCCAAGACTTCTTACAGGCAGGGTAAAGAAAAACAAGCCACTGACTTCAGTCACAAAAGAAACCCAACAAAGCTTTAGACTTCAGGGGCTTATCTTTAAGACAAAACAATATAAAATGAAGCATAGTCAGATGACTACAGTCTCAGTTGGACTCATACTAAGATATTAAAAGCACTGTACTGCACCAGTCTGAATTGCTCAAACTAAAAACTTTTCAAACAATTAATGGCACTCCTACTACTGGCACCAAAAAAAGATAAATTGGTTTTAGGGGATGAAACTGCAAAATAATTTGAGATACCATATCAAGCAAAATTGAAAGCAGCTTTCTCCTCCAGGCTGGAAGCTACTGAAACCATGAAACTGTTGTTTCACCCATCTGCCCCCCCCCCCAGCTGAAATTACCAAAAGGCAAGAGCTCATTAAGCTTTCTACATACGAAATGCAAAATGGAAATTACAATTTAGAAAGAATTTGTTTTGTCACATCATTTTGTCCAAAAGTAGAAACAGTATTCCCAAAGGATGATACACAATTATGGCCCTAAACAAAATGCCCCAACTACTTAATCAGTATCACTTAGTCTGCACTGGCTTATGTTTGAACAGAAATATAGTTTGCCACTATATATATGTGTTTTTTCAGAAGTCCAGAAAGGGAAATCTAGTGCCAGTTTCAATCCTGCAGTACTCATTATGTACACCCAAAAAACCCCCTCCTGCCAAGCAGAGATTTGCACTGCTCTCAAGGTCATCATTTTTATCAAATGAAAACACTTGCTTTTTTGTTTACTGTCATCACTATTGCCTGTTTCATGAAATCAAGGTATCTATCCACACTGGAGTCAGTCAAACACTCTCACCTACAAATGTTATTCCCTTTGATTTCTCCATTCTGGAGAGGAAAATTTTCCTAACACCTTCAGTGGTGAGTTCTGCTCGTTTCATAGGTCAGTTGTAATAGAATAGGCAACCTGGCCCATATTTTACTTGTCACACTGGAACAAATGCTTATATACAGAGCACATCAACTCTCCTCCCAGTGACAAAGTTAAAGTACTTTTGGGGAAGCTTCAGTTCACCACAAAAGACTATGGATTCTCCCTGACTTTAATCCTACCCAATTTCCTTGTTGGAGATATTCATCACTGAAAAGCAGCATTGCAGCTACCTACTTCTCAGCTCAACACGTATGTTTCTAAAAATAAAGGCAGGAAGAGTAGATCAGGGATGCAAGTTCCCAGAGAAGTTACTTCAGGCGAAAAATGCTGACAAAATTGAGAGGAAAAATATTAAAATGGAAATAAGGAATAAGAATTGAACAACTTGCATTTGGGTCTCTAAGAATCCTTCCATGGGCTTGACAGATATTTCACATACCCTGGTTACAAGTTACTGGATCTTATAGTGTATTCCCTTTTACTTGGTTGTTCTGAGTTTTTTTAGGCAGGAATATTTGAGTTGCATGCTAAGACACTCCAGAATATCAAAGCCACATGATACTCACCACACGTCTTGTAACTCACTTCTTATGTTTGTTATCTGAAATCACAGGGTAGCAAGTACTGGGGCACAGGAGCAGCAAAGCAGCCAGCCACTCATATCTGTAGTGAATCTGGAAAAGAAAGGACATTTTTAGAAAGTCTTAATGTAACAGTTCATACAAGCAACTTCCAATCTTGCTTTATAGTGCTAAAAAAAAAAAAAAAGCATTGTTTGTAGTTTTCAGTTTAATATACCAGCTTCCAAGTATACTGTGGATGAAACGGAGCCAAACACCACTTCTTACAGGAAAATCTAGTATTTCTCCTTATCCCATGTCAGGGCAAACTAATAGCTTTCCGCGCAATAACTTGAATTTTAGTTCAGAAGATGATAGCATTTTTTTTAAATATAGATGTTTCTGGCTCTTCCATAATTCTGGTTTTTCTTTTTGGTACATTGTGTTTCCCCACCTTGAGAAACAGGTTCCCAAACCTGAACTCCCATGACAGCACCCCTGGGCTGGCTCCATCTCCCGCAGTGCTCCAAGCACTCTGGTCAGAAGGAAGTACAAGGGCTTTTTTCGTTTGTGCCTTTTTCCCCTTAAATAACACCCTCCAGAGCACGTAGCCCATAGGGCAGAACAGGACCCAAACACCAGTTTCCGAGGGGCAGTGTGCTGTAACAGGGATGTGAAGGTTGAACCAAAACAAAACTATTTCTCGAAAACTCTGCCCAGGGTGACCAGAGACATGCTGTTCTGTTCTGCATGCAAAACTTGGGCATTTAACTTCCTTTGGAAGAAAACACATGGATTATTCTAACAAAAATTAAAACTTTAAAAGCAACTTTCAGTTCTGAGAAGCTCTTCCAGAAGACAGGTTCTTCTGACACACTGAAATACTACATTAGGACTCCCTTATTCATGATGCTCTGACACTGCCTATAAGCAACCAAGCTCCCCAGTGCCTAATGGGCATTCACTTTGATCCTTATTTTCCCAACTATTACAGCAAGGGTAGAAGTTTAAGGGTCCATACTAACCTCTGAAACTGCTTGTTCTTTGAGCACACAGGGGGGGAAAAATGGTCACTCCCTACCCTGACCACAGCAGAAAGAAACCCTGTACCTGAAAGCATTTTTCCTTTCTCCAACATCAAGTGCAAGATAGACCGAAGTTGCCATCACCACCCTACCAAGAGACGCCACTTTGACTGAAGCGCACAGGAATTTGGTCCACCTCTGCCCTGTACTTTCATAAGCTTGTTGTCAGTCCAGTCCAAGTCACATATGTGCTCTTCCAATATTGTTCATGATTTCTGTCCTCAAGAAGCTAGGAGGATTGCTCAATGGCATTGTACAAGACTTCAAAAGTCTCCACGAGCTCACAACAGCTGTCATTAATTAATCCTCATTTACAATTATGTAGCACCGACTCCTGAATGAAGCCAACCACCGGGGTGAGGAACGCACACCACCACTCCACAGCTTCAGTGAACAAGCGGTGAGTGACACCCATTCCTCTAAAATGAAAAGGCATTAGGTAGTTGAATATATCCCCCAATATTAAGTTGATTGCAAAGCATTTAAGGCAAGCTTTTGTTCTACTTGACGCTAAAGTTATTTCAAGTTACTTGACAGAGTCAAAGGTTGCAGCAAGGAAGAACCAGCCGAACTTGTACTAAACTAAGCCCTACAGGAAAAGGAAAACACAGGCACCTATATTCACAGGGAAAGAGGGATTGCAGCTTTATTTAGTTGCTTGACATTGCAACCCTAAAAGCACTCTTGGGCAAAGAATAGGAGTATCCCATTAACATGACAGTCTGCATATTTAAATGCTGAACACCCTTTAACCCGGTGAAGGTTGCTCTTTTGCCGCTTCAAACACACCCCAGTTAAACTTAGAAGGAAAAACAAAAGTTGTGCATAAAAATTCCAAATGGGGTTCATTGGCCAGAAACTGCCTCAGTTTCTTTACATAAATACCAACCTCCAGTAAGAGGTGGCATCTCCAAACAAGGAAGCTACGCGGAAGACTATTTATAACCCGCTTTATGGTACAATGATTTACTATAGGAATAAAAGTAAATAAATCATCTCATGCTATCCTAAGGTTCAGGCTCGAACCGGTTAGATACTGTTCATGTTCTGCTCGAAGAACAAGGCAACAGACATATTATGGAGGAGTCAAAGCGTAACACAAGAAAATCCCCCACTCTGGTCAACCTCTGCCACTTCCTACTAGCAAGACCAAATGACAAAAACCCATCCCCACCTCATGCAAGACATCGACTATCAGATCTTTCAGCCTGCAGCACAGCAAACACGACTCCTCCCATGTTGACACAGACAGGACTCCAGCATCTTGTGCGCACCAGAGGTTCAAAAGGCAGAGCTCAGCTTCCATCCTTTCCCTGGCCATACACCAATGGTGCTGGGCTCACCCAGAAATCCTGTCCCGTAGCAAGATGGCTCAAGCAAAGCACAGAGGAGCCCAAAGTAACTAAAGGATTCAGCTCATGACTGCAGCACATGTTAAAAAGGCTGAGAAGCTAGGAACCTCGTTTACCTGCAAGCATGGCATGAAACAGAAAGCCACCTCTGGCAGCAACAAAAAGCAATGGTTAACAAGCAAGAATATGTGGACAACCCAGTTGGAGCACTAGTTTATCACGGTAACGACCTCCAGTCTTTGCTTTTCCAGAAAGCCTCGCGTCCAAAGCCTAACATTATGCAGAACCCAGGGGACCATGTCCCTTTGTGAAAGAAAGACTAAGGCAACTGAAAGAGCTGCTACAGAAAGAATGACAATGAAAGAGGCAATCCGAAACCACAAACAGCAAGAGGGACCCTTTCTAGCTTTTGACAGGTAATTAAACTTCTTTTGTGTTTAATTAGCACCTCCAGACACCGAGCCCATTTCCTGTGACATCTCCTTGATGGCAATAGCTAGGCCTTAGGCTTGGAAACACACATCTCAGCTTGAACTCGATAGATCTTGGCTTCGTACAACCACACAGAAGTAACGCAGAATCCTTCAATGAGGATGCTCTGCTTCCTGCCGGGCAACTTGCTTCAGGAAGAGTTATTTATTTTACAGAGTGCCAAAACCAGAAGGACACAAAGCATTTGGGGGTGCAGAGCTGGGCATGGGTCCCACACACCTGTATTCAGGACATGCTCCTCTGCATTGCTCGATATAACTGCAGCAAAGCCACCTTTTCTCAGCATGCTGTCAACAAGCAGCATTTCTGTTCAGCCCTCAAAGGCCACGATATTCAAATAAACACCATCGCATTGGCTGGAGAAGCCCCACAGACCCCCAGAACCTCTTCCAGCTGTCAGTGAGACAGAACAAGGCTACACCAGAAAATTTAAGCCTTGCTAGATGTTTTTCCCCATTACTTTTCAAAGCAAGGAGCAGATGAGAAGCTTGTTTCAGTTTCAGAGTAAAAACTAACAACCCTGAAGGCAGCTTGTGAAAAGGTGATATCTGCTACCTTAGAGTACACAACCAGGTCTTTCATCTCCTCCAGGGGCCAGGGAAATCTGTGCCAGCCTGAACTGAGAGATGCGATTTCCAAGGCACAGTGCTTGAAAGTTCAAGGTATACCACAGACACCTTTCAGCTCCCAGAGGAGGACATCGCTTCTGCCTCAACAGGGAAGATGACTCTACAAACCCATTCCTTATTGGTTCTCTCGGGAAGCTGGTACACAGACAGTTTTTGGATCTTTTGTACTTCAGCTCATTATTATTTTATTACCAGTTAGCAGCACAAAGCTCTGGGTAATACTTAAAAAAAGCTTGTCATCTTTAGGCTCAAGGCATTTATAGTCTTACCAAATTAGAGCACAGGAACAATATTAAAATTCCAGCCTAATGGACACTGCCCTACTGCAAACTCTTCATGCTGTCTAGCACAGTAAAAATGGTTAAGACAGCTCCCAACAGCATTAGATGATGGAACAAAACCTCAAGAGCAAACACGATGCTCCAGCACTCACATCAAGCTCGAACAACAAGAACTCTCCTTAGCAATGCACAGAATGTGTAGTTCTCCAGAAACAACTGCCTTACTTGAAAAGCAACCCATCAGTCCTGGATCAACGTACATTCAAGTGAGTAGTTTTTCAACCAAAGTGTTTCGTGTCCATATGGAAAAAATAAGGTCTCTGTAGACCATTTCTGGTGCACAGGAAAGACTATTCAGGAGACCTCAACACTGCCAGACAGTTTCAGCATAAAACTTTAAACATATTTCTGTTCCAAGTCAAACAGATAAGCATCCAAAAGCCTTGTGTAGAAAAAGCCTTGCATTCCCTCTTAGGGGGCATCATTTTTCTGAATGACAGAAGCATGCAAACAATCTCAGGGTAAGTACCATGTTCATCAGTTTCATTTCACAGCTCAGCATTTTATTCTCCTCTCATACAGACATTTAGCCAGAGCTATTAAAATAAAACTTGGAACACTGAAAACAGCAAGAACAAACCCCCACAATATTAAGACTGTTTCAAAACGTCTAGAGGTACTAACATTTTTAGAGACTTCACAGGTAGTACCTTCAGTGGCCAGGGGAAAACTAGCAAGAGCATCTTTATTAAAGCCTCACCTCAAACTAGCAACCTCTCAAAGAGAAATCTGATTAATGGTTAAACCATCAAATAGATGAGTTTGTAGCATGAAACATCCCTCTCCTATTCTGCCAATGCATAAGGAACAGCTCTTTAGGAGTAATAAAGATATCAGTATGACAATCAGGAAGTCCAACAAACTTAAGCCGCATGTTGCATGAAAGTAAGAGGAAGGAGTGAGTCCCCGTTTTTAAGTTCAATCAGACAAGAGCAGCTAGAACGTATCACCTGTACCTCCATCCATATATTGCTCTGGTTGTCTTAACAGTTACAGAAACCATTAATAGATACAGCTCAGAGCACAGCAGCAAAACACCTAAAGCCATGTCCTCCAAGAGCCAAAGAGGTGAACCGAAGGATAAGGTCCATCTAGCTTAACCTCCAGCTTGAAACAGCAGCCATAAGCAGATGTCTTGGAAAGGGAAAGAAGAGGGTAAGCATATATAACTTCTCCAGGCACTTTTCCACCTCCAGTCGTTTTTATTTCTGGGCCTTCCCAAGTCAGTTTGGGTTTCTGGGAGTTCAGGAACATTCAGTGCAGCCTCTTCATGAGCATGTCCAGTTCCTCTCTGAACTCACCCAAACTTTTTGTAGCCACAATAGCCCTTGGCTAGTTCAACAAGTCTACTATTTGCTGCCTGAAAAACAACATCCTCCTGCTTCTTCTGAACTACCTCCTGTTACCTCCACCTGATCCTCCCCAAATCTCAGGGCAGAAGTGGACTGTCCTCCCACAACCACCACTGATGATTTTGTTGACCTCACCTAAACCACTGCTGAGCTTTTAATGTTAGCTAGATATAAATAACCACTTCTTGTCAGAAGGGAAAGAATAAGAGACTAACTTTGATAGCATAGACTAAATAAGCAGCATTATGCGCCAACTAGCTGTGAATAAATAGGCAGTATTATTTGCCAATTATCAGTAGATACTAAAACCTAGGTTTAGTGGACAGCAGAGCAGCAGTGAAGCAGAAAGGACACAAACTACACATTAAGGCTGTCTGCCCTCAAAACAAGGGAAATAGCAGTGTCAAATGGGTAAAAGTAATACCTTATTGGTAGATTTTGCTGTCTTTTCACCAAAAGCAAATACATTCAACACCTGGAAAAGAGCTGGACAGAAAGCTAAATGCCTTAATAACTGCACTTGAAGCAAAGCTCCTGGTTGGACTCAGTAATTTGCAAATTACTCCCTGAATACACCCCAAAGCTGACATCTACATTCATTCTGCTCAACTGGAGAAAAAGAAAGTCAGCTTTCATCCTGACACTGTACTTGGGCACTGCTCAGAACAGTATTTATCATCTGACACCTAGGTTAAAAAAAAACCAAAACACTGCTGCTTGCAAAAACCATTTGACATCTCTCTCTCTCAATTCCCTTAACTCATGAGTAACCCATACATTTCAAATGTAGCAAGAGAATGCCGCAAGCAGGTCTAGATCTCAGTTTTGCCTTTACAAAAGGAAAACAGCAAACAAAACTTTTTGAGTTATCTAGCGGCATGCCTAACCTGCGATCTCGGCGCGTGTGAAGGTTTGATATTCCCAGCAAGCCGCTGAAACCCACACGTACTTCTAATGCATAACAGGAAGCCTACATTTTGTTAACAGCAAAATATCGAAGACTTCAAAACTGATGCCAATGACCTTTGTGATGAAAGGGAACAGAATGGTGCCTCAAATAAGACAAGGAGACTACAAAATTTAGAGAAAACATGCGGGCAAGTTCAGATAGAGTCTATTTGCAACACGTGAATATCATGAAATTAAATTCTTGAAATCTTTTGACTCATCCAGAACACAGTCCTACTTACTCTAAAATAAATTTCATTATATCAAGTTTTCAGTGCTTATACCTGAGATATTCCCAACATGGACCTAAACTACATATTTCCAGCAGCAAACAATCATTCAATATTATGTGGTTCAATGACATCTCAGCCTGAGTGCACAGAGATGTTATGGCCCCACCAAGGATGCTCACAAATATAACTATATTTTATCCTTTCGATGCTAGCCTCCACTCCTGAAACCCTGACCTATTTGATATAGCCTCCAAAGCTTGAAACTCAAATTGGGAAACCCCACCCAAGGAGTATTTTATTTTTCACTTCCAGATGATTTAACCTTTCCCACCCCCTGCCAACAGCTGCAGATACTGTGCAAGGAACAGTAGCCTGCAAGAAAGACAGCACGTGGCTCTGGGAAAAACAAGCACACATCTTAACATGAAACATCTGCTTTTTACTCTTTTTTACTGCAGAGAAAGAGAGCTTCCCTTTTGGCTTCCCCTGAAACGAGAGCAGAGGGTACCAACACAACAGTGCCGAGTAACAGTCTCGGTGCCATGAGTTCAGAGAGGAGGACTGAAACAGAGCATCCACCTTGATTAAACATTGAGTTATGATAAATATTTTAAAGTGGGATTTTGAACTCTCACTATCTTACTAAAAGAGGCTTTAAGGAACACTCTGATCACAATCTGTCTTAAGTGCCTCTACACAGCACTTGCTCACCTTACATCTTCCTCCGAAACACACAATACCTGGATCACACGCTGCGTATTACTGTCATCACAGTGCATTTTGCTCATTTTTTGGATTTTTTTTTTTATTCTTCTTTTCCAAGGATCTTTTTATGGGTTACATGAGTCACACAGTTGATATTCTTCTAGTGTCTGCACAAGCAACGTTTCCCCTCCCAGTTCCTCTGGGACAAGAGGTAAACGTAAACCTCTCTTAAGTCAAGTCTAAAAGGAGTCATCCCAAATGGCATTTCTCCTCTTAGACATGGTCAAGTTCACAATCCCAGGTGTCAATCCCAACCTGGATCACCATGCAATAATACTTTAAAAAAAAAATCCCATCTAGTCCAAGGAGTTTTCTTGCAAGACCCCCTTGATTCACATCTGAATATGAACTTCTTCGGTTCTTCATATGCTTTTGAAGAAAAGGGTAACCAAGGCCTGTTAGAGCACTCACGTCTCCCAGCCTTTGCAAAGATGATTTGCTTGACATTCCCCCACCTACTATGTTGGTTTACTAAATCATTAACAGACTCTTAATTTAATGCTCTTTAGAATAGCCTGCTCAGCTGATACTCCTCCTCAAGCCTAAGCACAAGCCAGTAACCCAAATACAGACTTTGAGGTCCTTTTTCCCTACCTGACAGATTCAGAAAGCTTGCCACGTACTCAGGTGATACCACTGGCCCTCTGAAGAGAGGAAGGTGACACCTCCCAAGAAAAGCCCACTAGTCTTCATTCATCAAGGCCTCTGCTGCTCCTCAAGAGTTTGCAGACTTCAGCTTCTTTGCAGCTTATGGTTATCCCTCCTGGTTCTCCTCTTCCATGTGTGAACCCCATTTAGGGGAGACCAACAATCCACACATGCCCCAAAAGTTGGGAAGATGTTTGCAGTCTAAAACTTGCGCCAGGATGAAACAGTATCTTTGAAGGAAAGCCCAAGCGTGTTCTCCATAAGGTGGAGCAACCAAAGAGCTGCAGCAACCTCCGCAGGACTTCCTGCCTGTGCTTATCAGACCCATTTGTGAACAAGTCTACCTCATTACAGCAACAGGAGAAAACCAACCCAACAATACCTGGAGAGCTTTGTGCCAGGTTAGAGAGTTAGGGCAGTTCAGGAACAGGTTTGACGAGCACCAGCAGCAGTATATGGGAAAGGCAGGACCAAAGCCTCCCCTTTTGGGCACAGCAGTTGCCACCACAGCCTTACAAGCTTTTAACACTCCACAACAGGACGTTTCAATACCAGGCGAGGTATCGAAACACCAAGTTTCATGTCTAGGTGCAAAACTACACAAACAGCTCCTCAACTGTGCTAAAAAGACTACCCATTTAATAGTCCAATTTCTGATTAAAACTAGATATTTAGCAGGCACGGATCAGCAAGCTAAGAAACTAAAAAAAAAAAATAAAAAAAAAAATCAATCCACAGTTGGTCAGCCGTGACATGAACACAAGCAAAACAGTACAGGGGAAGCGTTGCAATCATTGCTATATATACTTCACATAATTAGTACGACACAGAGTAGGACATTAATATGTGCATGCTTCACTTGTTGTTGTCCCTGCCCTGTTCTGGGCTATCAGCCGATCACCGCCTGCAAGGAACACCCAGCTGCCTGCTGGTCATGATCCCACACTAGAAAAGCTGAAGAGAAGCATTATGATCACCTCCTCCCACTTTCTGCACAAAAAGGTGGAATTTCAAGAATTTTCCCCTTTTAAAGAGACCAGGAACTTCATGTTCAACTACCTTCTTCATCCCTTATTTCTAATTTTTTTATTTGCCTGGTTTCAGTTTCTATCTATCTCACCTTGAAATGCTTTTACACATAAGCTGCAGCATGTTGTACGGCAAATCTCCTTTGAATATGTACAGCATGGGACACCTGTAGGTATGTACAGTATGCTGAGAAACAGCTTGAGATTTTCCCTCCTGTAAGTATCTGTAAGCGATCTTCCAGAGCCCTCCAGAAATATTGCCTCCCTACGCTGCCCCAATACTCTGGAAAGGCAGAGGGTTCATAAAGTTGGAATAATTGAAACGAGAAGTGTTCTCCTGCTATTCTGTCCACAGTGATAGCAGATGCTACAGGGAGCAGTAAGCTTCTCTAGTCTGCTCCAGCATCTGCAACCACTGGATTACAGATGGTAGTATGGACACAACTGCCCAGTCCTATACCATCATTCGTTTTATGGACCTGCTGACCCTGGGTTTGTTTAACCACTTTTTGAATGCATCTAAACCATCAGCTTCCACAAACTCCTAGGACAAGAAGATCCAGAAGTTTGTCGCCCACTCTTTAAAGAAATCCTTCCAATCCTAAGAGTCTCAGACATTTTAGACTCCCCAAGACAGGCAGCTGCTTCCTTTGCCTTCAACTCAACTGCCATTCTCTGTATGTTTTCCAACTCTGCCAAAAATGCGATGACCAAAAATGCACAATGCAACAGATGTAGTCACACACTCACCTATTGAAATTCACTAAGCGTATTACTCAACAATCCTAGTCCTTAATCAGATTAATATTTCAGCCCTCCAAAAAAATAAAACAATGTGTACTACCTGTAGCAAGCAAGAGACCAGCGTGCCAACAATAACCAAGTCAATGCCAGGGAGATAAATCCCGACAGTCCCAAGCCATGCCCATGCCAAACAATAAGGGCCCACTCACCTGCAAAAGAGTTTCTTTCACAAGCCAAAAAAACCACACCACTCACTGCACTCCTAAACATAAGCAAGCACAGCAGACACTTGAAAATCCTGTTCAACTTCCCAGCAACAACTTTTCCCATTCAGCTGGCAGTGTGCTACCAGCTTCAGAGAAGTTTGGTGTTTTTCAAGGATGGCAGAAGAGCTCCAGAAGCCTGATTACACATTGAAGGCATCTTCATTACGCTCGTAGGATGAATTATGTATTTAATTAGAAGCAGCCTTAACGAAAAGCTGCAAAAGTTGAACACGGAGGAGGCAAACCCACGCAATAAAGCAGATGCCAGAACCGTCCACCTCTGCGCACCGTCTCACAGACACTAAAAACTTCTCCCAGAAGCTGGAGTAAAGCGCTATTTTGCACAGATAAACTTAATGTTACCTCAAAGGCAAACATTACCATTCACAGAGTTAGGAAATTGCATCTGTATGAAGCCACTTTGATTCAGCTTCCGCTTTCAATCCCTAATCTTCAGCGTAGCTGTCAATTAGAAAATGTTCATTACCAAGTAATCTGCTCTATGCACCAAGTCGCATCTGTCGTCTTTGAAGCCTTAATACCCACCAGTGAGGATCGCTTTGTACCAGTAGATCACTTGTAGACCTTTTGAACTGCATTCAAATACAGAGTTAATCACCGCCAACAGTGGCATTGGAAGTGTCAGCCGATGATCCAACACAAAAAGCTTTTCAGCGTCACCACGCCTCAAAGCTCCATCCACCACAGAAAAGCAGCCGTTACATTTTGATATAGATACAAGTAGAAAAAGTCCTTGTAACACAAGGTCATACCAAGCTTGCTAGAAGACTAAATTTAGCCACCTGTGCCTCAGGCAAGTCTGTTAGTTATGGGGAGCTCAGAGACTGGTGTTGAGCACTGGTCCAAGGGTAAATCCCTTGGAAGACTTGACTCCATTTAATTGCAAACGATCTCTAAGCTATTAATGGGGAGCCCGATCTCAATTCATCAAAGAAGAGACATATTTGAGTACCATACAAAACTAGCATCAGGACACTGCAATACTGTTTTAAGGCTGGTTTGCTTGAGTGGTGTAAACTATTACTACGTTCAACGTCAGAGTTGGTAAGAGAGGCGCTCAAGAAGTTTAACAGATGGGGTTTCAGCACAAATGTATTTTAGAACACCTCCTTAGCAAGCATATTTCCTACTCTAACATGCCTCACGCTACAGTTATAACACGCTACAGAAGAGCGGATCAACGAGAACACAGGGATTATTCCAAGCTTTTGTAAATGTTAGCAGAGTGACTGAACAGTTTGTGAAGACAAGCCCCAGTTTACCAAAAGGTGTCACAGTGAACAGCTTTGTCAAACATTTAATAATTTTCCAAGCCAAAAAGACAGTGATGACTCAGATTCTTCAGCTGTGTTGGGTCTTAGGATCAGTATCAGCCACGAGCCCACAGAAGGACCACAGCACTCAACTGAGGTTTGACATCCAGGATTGCTGCAAGCGTTCAACAGAATCTACCCATAAAAAAAAGTTAAAGAATTTGGTTTCAAGACACCGCTGGGGAGTATCTATACTATCTGCCTCAGCCCTGCAGGCCTTCAGAGACCCTGAAGAACCTATTTTGGTGCAAGAAACTCAATCGCACAAACAAAACCAGGATTACTAAGATGACTGCGCCAAGTCCAAATGAGCACAAGGTTTCTTGCACTAGATGTTGAGAATATATGGTCCAACTAGACACCCGTAAGTCACACTCCATCCCCTCAAGTCTCTGCAAACAGATGGTAACACAGAAGGCTGCCTCAACACCCGATGGTCACCCTGCACATAGCTGCTCTTACATCCGAACCCGTCCCTGCAGCACCTCCAGCCAGGAGGATGCGAGACCCTCAAGTCCCCCAGCCTATATGCTGCAAACCAAAACCCCTGAGCTATCGCCACCGCAGCCAGCAAGTCACACCCAAACCCCTGTCTTTGATCACGTTGTCTCCTTAATGTCGAAGCACTCAGTTTTCCGTGAGGACCAGAAAGAACAGAACAAGTGGTTCCAAAACATCATGCTCCCAATCGTAGATCTTGACAAGTGAAAGCACTCTGGCATGCACAACTACCACCAACATTTACGAATGATAAAAAAGACTGATTACCACCGCTATATCCAGTAAATCTAGACAAAAACGAAGGACTGTGTATTGGTTTGGAGCCTAATACCAGTTTTGGATCTTAACCACTGAATAACAAATTTCAGCAGAGATATTCTTCCCACAGAAGCAGAGCACAGCCTAACTATGATTTACCATCACTGGTGTTGCATCTATCACCAGTAAAACTGAAGCCTTAGCACTGCCAACACTGCACAGAGCTTTTTCAGAATTAGAAACCTGTCAAAACCTTTCCAAACAGAGGACAGCTGGGAAGCAGTATCAGATGCCAAAGTGGCTGCAGGCCTGATCTCAGTTGCAGGATGATCATTCAGAGAACCCAAGGGCCTCCAAACCATCTAACCTGGCACTGATGCTAAGCCAGCTGAGGTAGTCTGTGGCTAGCAAAATGGGACTGCAACCACAGAGCAAGCATTTTTCAGTATGGGGAAGAACCTCACTACCTGGTGGATGCACACATAGCACGTATTTTGGAAACGTTTATTTCCATCTAAGAAGTTACTTAAAGCATGTGTTGCCTCAATCTCTCCCTCCCAGTGCAAACCAGAGCACTGTTACCTGCTACTGTAGCCCTGCCAAAAACCGACAGCAAGAATGAGTCTTAATGAGCCTCCTAAAGGTGAGACCTTTGAAGTCTAACTTGGACTTGAAAAGAGACAACTACAAAGTATGTGGTCTCTGCTTCATTAAAATAAGATGTTACAGGTTCTTAAGTTTCATTTGTTCATTGAAACTTGTTCTTTTAAGATCTAGGAAATAAAAACAAGCTGTAGAAACTAGCCTTGCATTTTACAAAGGAAGACAGTTACAAGGTACCTAAGGACAGCCAGACTAGCCAAAATGGGGTTGCTACAGGACTTAGAATTAAGCAGCTTGTACCAAACTTGAGAATAGTTGAATTCTTTCATTACACTTGCCAGAACCAGCATTGTCAATGGAATATAAGCTGTATTTTAGAGGACTTCCTCTCATTTGTTTTAATAGACCTAAATAAGCAGAAGTCAGATCTACACAAAATTTTGAGTCACAAGGAACGAGAGCTTGAAGAGCCAGTAAGCCTGAGATGCTTGAAATTGTTACTCTTCAGAAACCCACCTAAAGAATTTCATCCAAGAGTAATAACTCAATTCATATGCCCCTCCTTGCTATGAGGAAGACTAGACAGATGCAGACAGATTTCCTTCAAGTTCGTTCTTCCTGTAGCGTGCTTTCCATTAACATGAACAAAGAAAAATGACCACATCTGAATCTATCCTCTGACTTATAACTCAGAAATGAACGTGCAGCAGCTAGCAAAGGAACGCCAAGTTTGGTTTGTTATTTCTACAAACAAGATGTCACCCTAATTACAGGTGCAACAAAGATAAGTATTTAAGAAAAAACACATCCAGATTTCAACCTCATAAGCACCCAAGATTTTCTGCTACATTAGATGAGTTAAATTATGAACTGAGCTCCATAGCAAATCACTAAGATGGAAGTGATCATATTTTGCAACATAAAAAAATAGCTTCAAGAAACACATACTTCAGACTGGTTGGCTTCAGAGTTCAAGCAGGTTTCTCCTACAAGTTAATTAACCTAGCTTCAGCACTGAAGTACAGCAATTCCTTGTGGGTTGGAAAAAAAGGAGTAGCTCTATAGAAAGAAGGTATTCCAGAGTTTTCTTAGTATCATCACGAACTGCATGAACTCACCAAGCTTTATCAATAGGCATTAAAACACATATATAGGACAGCAACTACTCAGGATATTTAATAAATGACATGGCCTCCTCTAATGTACCATGTGCAATATGGTCAACTCAGAAGACTAGAGAAATGTGACAGCTTCAGAAAAAAAGACGGCAGATTCAAGACTGCAAAGACACCTTCACTTCTTGTCAACGCAATTTTCCCATCCTAGAGGAATGTCATAATATAATCATAAGAAGAGAAAAAAAAAAAAAGGATAGCAGAGGCAGACAGGAAAAGTTTTCCCATCTCACCACTGAATATCCCCAATTCCTGCATTAAATGCTAGGAGTAGCAAATCCAAGCTATTCAATTGTCTTCCACAAAGCAGAAACTGTCAGGCTAATGTTCAGGGTAGAATTGCTGTCGACTCTTCAGTTATTATCCGGAAGAGATTTGCTCACAGATGAGCAAACCAAAACAGAAGATTCAGACAGGTAAGAGACACCTATCCATTCCAGAAGATGAGCTGCTCTAAATAGATCTTACAGGAAGGAATAACGTATGAAAAGCCAGGATAAAATGGTGGTAATCTCACACTGATTGCGTTTCATTGCTAGTTTTGCTAACTTACAGGAAAAAGTTATCTTTTAAAAGGTAGGTAGTGTCTGATGAACCAGAAATCAAACATATTTTAGCAGGGAGTTAAAATACCTCTTCCCTCTATAAAAAAAGAAAGGTCTAGGGGGGATTTAATATGGAATATAGTAATGAAGTAGGCACAACAAGTCTGAGATTTTACCTGTCCGTAGAATCACAGAATAGTTTGAGTTGGGAGGAACCTTCAAAGATCACCTAGTCCAACCCCCCTGCCGTGGGCAGGGACACCTTCCTGTCCAACCTGGCCTTGAAAACTTCCAGGGATGGGGCATCCACAACTTCTCTGGATGACTTGTTCCAGTGTCTCACCACCCTCACCATAAAACATTTCTTCCTTATATCCAATCTGAGTCTACCCTCTTTCAGCTTAAAACTGTTGCTCCTTGTCCTGTCACTGCAAGCCCTGGTAAAAAGTCTGTCCCCATCTTTCTTATAAGCCCCTTTCTATACTGAAAGGCTGCAATACAGGGTCCCCAGAGCCTTCTCTTCTCCAGGCTGAACAACCCAACTCTCTCAGCCTCTCTCCATAGAAGAAGTGCTCCAGCCTTCAGATCACTTTCACAGACCCACTCCAGGTCCATGTCTTTATTGCACTGGGGACCCCAGAGCTGGACACAGTGCTCCAAGTGGGGTCTCAGTGGAGTGGAGGGGGGAGAATCACCTCAAAGGTGATTTACATCCTGCAGACAGTGCTTTCCACGCTGGCATTTCTGCCACTGTAGACTGAAGCCTTCGGTTGTCTCAGCTCTCTGCAGGACAAGGTGACCACTGCCATAATTTCATCAAAACCAGGAACTTCGCAGGACTCCCAAGGGTGCATCTTCAGTGACTACTTGTTTGTGCAAGAACACACTACTGAATAATGTCGGGAAAGAGCCGCTGCCCGTGGTCCACAAGGGTATACCTAGCATATGATGGAGGGAAGTTTCTGGAGGCAAAATTCAGGCTGAGGATAGGAAGGCAACGACCAAGAGTTGTGTGACAGCATCTCAGAGAATTGCTCCCATGCTCAGGCTTGGACTCGTTAGAAGTTGAGAAGTTTTTTGGACAACTGGAAGCCTGTACAAGAATGAGGACCAAATTAACCAAAACCCAGACACTGGCACTTGCAATCAAGATCGAAGGCTCCTCTGACACTCCAGAAGAAGAACAGAGAAAGCCAGCAGATACAGAGGAGCATGTATCTGAGGACGATGCAGCTTTTGTGGGAAAGAAGCTGATTCATAAGAACTTCATCTCCTCAAAAAGCCCTAGAGATGGGACAAGAATTAGCCATGTAAAAATCAGAAGCTAGAAAAATCAATACAGTACAAGTAAAACAAGATGGAAAGACAAAACCAAGGCACAAGTATGTTTCTTCACAAATGCTGGAAGCCTAGAAGATGGAAAAACTCAAATGTCTGTTTTTAAAGTGATAATATGGATGTAGCGGGTTCATTCAAAAAACAGTGGAGGGCAGACAAGTCAATGGGACATTCAAAGCATACAAGGACTAAGCAAGCCTTTAGAGAATCTAAGCTTTCTTTAGCATACATCACCATTTGAGCAATCTAAGTTTACTGTGTCAGCAAGAAATACCCTGTAAATCAGAATTCCAAGCTTAAACCAGAAAAATATAGTCTCAGCCACCCAAGCAGCGATAGCAGCTGTCATGCTATCACCAGAGGGCTGTACAAGCAGGAAACACAGCATTAAACAGAGACTTCAAATGCCTCCGTGTAAACTGCACAAGTGTCTGGTCAATATATAACATCAAAACTAAGTTCTTAAATAGCATAAAGCGACTCCTCCCCAGCAGCGGATGAGACAAGCGGCAATTCCTGCCTTCACCTTGAATGGTGGCTGGAGTATTGGTGTAAGCCCCTACCGTGCGATCTGACCATGCCGTAGAAGTAACAGAAGCCAGTCCAACTGGTACAGCAAGGCTAAATGCCCAAGAAGGAAACTAAATAAAAGCTTGTTAAGGTTTTATTTAAAAAAAAAAAAAAAAGGGGGGGCGGGGGGGGGATCGCATGATTTATTACTGGGTTAAATAGTCATTAGATAACATCTCCCAAAAGTGAAAACTGTGTTTTACCTGCAACATGCTGAGCTTGGCCATCTCTACTCTCCCTGCTTGACCCCAGCAAGGCAAGCCAAGCAAATAAGGCTTCGGGTGGTAAAGGACCACTCAGAAGATAAGGCGACAGCAACAACCTCACTTTACATACAAAGTCACACAGGAGGAGGATGGGGAAGTCCCTCGCATAGCTTTGTGGTTAAAGATGCACGAGGGTACCTGAAAGACACTTGCACCAGCTTTCACAGAACAATTCAGAGGCATCTGAGCAACCACAAACCAGGCAACCGCGCCAGGCAAATAAGAGTTGTCCTAAAGAACGGACTAAATGGACGCAGGGCTAATTATATTTTATAAAATGAAGTCATGTCTCAGGAGTCAGTTGGAGGTTGTTGGTTTGTTTCCCCCCCCCCTCCTTCTTTTGGAGGAGACAGAGCATGTGAACAAGGAAAAGGCAGCTGATGCGCTTCATTGACAAAAAACAAGCATGCTACATGACAAGATCTTTCAAAGCTCTTTGGAGAACAAAACTATAGGCTAAAAGGAAAAATCCTTCACACGCATAAATAACTGGTTAAAAAAGATAAGGAAGGGGGAAGAAAGGCATCACTGGTCAGTTTTGTAGTGGAGGGGACTCGCAAAAGGATTCTGCTCTGCTCAACTGTACTGAGCTGTGCAAGAGAAGGCAGTACTAAGATGACAACATTTGCTACTCTGAATAATTCAACATGATCAGTAAATAAGAGCAATGACTCTAAGGAATTGCAGTAAAATCTTGTGATATGAGTGGGTGATACAATTCAAAGCACACCACATCAGGAACAACCACCCTAACTTCAGCTTAAAAAAATACGACAGACTGAACTCAAGCCAACACTGGGGAACAGGACACCAGGGCTACAGCAGAGTATTCCACAAAAATCATAGCTCCGTGGTTTTTTGATCACTAACGAACAAGCAGAACGCCTGTAATTACAGAGACAATAATACAGAACAAAATACAGATCCACAGCATACGGCATTTTCTAAAGAGGCACCCGCACCATAAATATCACTTACTGATCTGATCAGCACCTCTGCCAACCTCCCCCATTCACTTGTGCCGCCCCTCCTGCCATCCTTATTTCAAGGAGGCTGGAGCAGAGCTGGCAATGACATGGAGAACAAGGAGAAGAGACATAGAAAGGAAAGTCTAAACAGATGAGGACAATTCAGCCCAGCCAAGAGACCACCAGGAATGGAAAAAGTAGTTTCCTAAAATCGTGAATGTCATGGAGAAAGTGAAGCAGTAATTTGTTCTGAATTTGCTTCTTGCTAGTTTTTTCGGACACCCCCAGTTCTTCTTTTCTGACTCCTCCTCGTGTGTAGACCATGTAAAGAGCAGCCTACACACTTAAGTGTCCAGCTTTGTGACTCTCTGTGCAAGGCATTGAATATCACGATGGTTCAAAGTGAGAGGACAAATCCGTGGAAGAGAAGTGTGAAGGTTGCTTAATTCAAACACCTGGCTCAGGGAGGTCATAAACTGCTGGAGAGAGAAAAATAAAGCAGTATTTCCCCAGATTAGATCTGCTCTATTTGTGTACTCCCCTCCCCAGGCACCTGCTACTTGTTACTAGTGAGCAGGATACTGGGCCAGATGGATTCCTGGTCTCATCTGGTAGCACTTTTAAAAGGCATTATACAGGATTTCATCTGTTAACCTGAAAGTACACAGCAGCCGATTGCTTCAGAAGAGCTGGAAATCAGTTTAAAGACCACATAAAGGGGGCAATCTCAGCACAAGGCAATTGTGGACTAGGTTGCACTTATGATCTCACCTACCTCACAACTCCCCCTCGCAATGGAGCTCCGTGAACCTGCCTGCTTGATCGATCCCACCAGAATATTTTTCCATCAGCAAATTTGGCATAGAAAGTCAAATTTTGTTGATACAGAGAACTGGAACATTATAAAAACTCCTACAGAAGAGTAAGATGGACTGGAATGAGGCAAGGTCATATGCTTCAGACTGCAAGAAATGGTACTATGAACTGGAAAGCCCTCTAATTCAAGCAAAAAAAGACACACACACAAGGTATTAGCTTGTCACTGTGACCTGCGAGCCCCCAAACCCATTCAGACATGAAGGATACTGGCACAAAGAAATTACCTGCGACACCGCACAGCATCTCAGAGAGACCTCCCCTGCCATTCTGTGCCCTGCTCCAGTCAGGGATGTTCAGGGATTAGCTTTAAGCAAACATGTGCACAGAAGAGATCGACAGAGAACCTGGAAAAGAGCAACTGCAAGGTTGGCATGTGTGGTTTGAAAATAAGAAGCCAAGAGTTGAGTGCTTTCTGAAAGTGCTGAAGGAGAGAAGAGCTGTTTTTATAAGAGGCAACACTGGCACAAGCACAGATAGGTACATACCAGTCACAAATAAATTTATTGTGAAAATCTGGTGTAAGTTTCCAACCATTGCAGCTGGAGGATAACAGAAGAATCTTCCATATGAAAAACACAGCAAGAAGCCCAAATTGGCCTAAACCAGCAAGGGCTTTAGGCCAGCAGTTGAAAATACGCTGCTATAGACTTGCACCGTAAAGCAGAGCACTGCACCTCGTCTTCCTTGCAGCCCAACAGCTCTTAAAAAAAATAAAAAAGGCACCAGCTGGACACTTTGCTGAGTCCAGAAAAAGCAATTTCAGGGCAGGCAATGTTTGAAGAAACACCTGTATCTAAACAAAGTTTAGGTACTTATGCAAGGTATAAGTGTAAAGCCCTGATTTTATCAAGGGGATAGTCTAAAATTTCACTGGAGTCAGCAACATTTTTGCCAAAAGGTTGCAGTATCAGCTGTACCAGGGTACCACTACACTGGCAAGCAGGCACTTCAGTATGGAAAACAGAGATTTGCCTGGCCGTTTCTCACCATGATCCTCCACACTTTTTAAGTACTTTTTTTTTTTTTAAATAACAATTTTTTTTTTTTTTCTAAACACCACATATTTAAATTCCAGATCCTTTCTTATCTGGTCACACTTTCTGGCAGTCACCTTCCCCGTACAAGAACTCTTGCTGATACTTATCACTGGCAGCACCCCCAGCTCATCCCTGACTCAAAGAGCTCTAGTGCCAGCCAGGCTTCACGTGGAGAAGACCACTCTGTACATCTCTCTATAACAGCAACATAATAAAACCCGAATTCTCCTATCAGTAATGTTTCACCGCACAGGCAACACTTCTAAAACTTCAGCAACTGGCAGGCAGTGAGGAATCCTCCACAGCTTCTGCAGCCTGAAGAAAGCAATCTTCCCAAACTTGTAACTCAAAGGCGCTCTTTGTATTTTTTGGAATGCGTCTGTGGGAAAGCGCTGGTAATATTTGATAAGAGCTTTTCAACGGGAACAAAGCTCACGCTTCTCAGTTCACCCATCGTCTTCCCCCAGCAGGCTGACACAGACTGAGTTACCAACACGGCATTAAACCAGGGATGTAGAGAAGATGGTTTATTTAGGTAAATCACAGTGAGCAGCCAGGGAGCTGAGAGAAGGAAAAGGCAAGTCCTGAAGAACTTGGGGAGTGGCAGCGTAAGCTGGTTACACATATGCATTAGGTCACTGATAAAAAAAAAAAAAAAAAAAAAAAAATCAAGCCTGAGATCACACCCATGACAGTGTGTGACTTCGACCAGGCCACTGTGAGCCCGATAATGAGAAAGGGGGAAGGTGGAAAACCTCACATGAAGTCAGGACACAGGAGGCAGCAGGTATTAACGACTGACTGTGAGCTTGGACTCGGTACACGACGCTTCCTACGAACTGAAAAGTCAAGTCACTGTTGAGAAAGGCCCAAGAGGACGGTCGCCAGCCGTGAAACGGATTGGGAAGGGAAGACGACAATCCCGCGAGCGATTTGGACAAGACAACGAACCCCAACCCTTAAAGTTTCATGCCGTGCCAAGCAGCACATCTAGCTAAGTTTCCCAGATAAGGGGAGGGAACATCAACTTCACACAAAGAAGTTGTAAATACGCTTCCAGTTACGCAGACTGCTTTGTTTCCCTTAGACCTGGGACCACGACCAGGTTTATAAGAAGGGCTCCCAAGCCACCCACAACCGCGTTTTTGGCAGGTGCCCTGCCCCACGCCCCCAGCTACGGACAGAACCACGGCCCACGGGAGGAGACCTTTGTCAAGACGGACCCCTTCACGCCCGCCCGCCCCTTTCTGACCGATTAGCGAGTAACGGACAAGGCCCACGCGAGAAAGCCGCCCGTGGGGGGAGCGGTGCGGGGCCAGCCCACCCCTCACCGCGCCGGTTCCCCCCCCCGCCCCGCTCCACCCGCCCTCCCCCGGCGCCTCCCGGAGCTCAGCTCGGCTCGGCCAGCAGCCGGGCCCCCCCCGCTCAGGGGGTCTCTCGGGCCGTTTGAAGGCAGCCCCCGCCGGCCCCTGCCCTCCCCCGCCGCCGGGGACGGCCGCTCCGGTGCGGTCCGGTCCGCTCCGGCCCCCCGCGGCTGCTCCGCCCGGCCGGAGCCTTTCACGCCGGCAGAACCGCGGCCGCTCCCCCTCCTCCCGCCGGGGAGGGCTGTAAAAACGGCGAGCCCCGCGGAGCCTCCTCCGCCAACCGCGGGAGGCGCGGCCCCGGGAAGGCGGCCGGGTCGCGGGCGCCGCCGAGCGAAGCGACCGCCCCCGCCGCAGCCCAGGCCCCGCAGCGACGGCGGCCCCCGCCGACCCTCCCGCGTCCGTACCTGGCTCCGGCGGCACTCGGCTCCCCCGGGCGGGCGGGCGGGCGGGCGGGAGGGCTGGGCCGGGCCGGGCCCCGCCGCTGCTCTCCCCGCGCCCCGCCGCGGCTCCTCCCTCCGCCGCGCTTCGACGGGGAGGGCCCCGACCCGGAACCGCTCCCCCTCCTCCCCCCCGCCCCCCCCTTTGCCCCGCCCACCGCAGCCAGAACCGCCCTATGGCAGCAGCGCGCCCGCACCACCCCGCCACCGCTTCCGGGGCGCCGCGGCGGCGGGTTCGCCCTAGCAACCGCGTTCCGTTGCTAGGCGGAAGGAGCGCCCGGCGGCGGCGGCGGCGGCGGGCAGGCCTCGGCGGGGGGGGACACGGCGGTGAGGCCGCCCGCCCCGCCGCAGGAGCGGGCCCCGCCGCAGGAGCGGGCCCCGCCGGGACTGAGGCGGGGGAGGTAAGCGAGTAGGGCCTGGCCGCCACCCGCCCCGGTTCCTCCTACTGCTTCCCGCCCTGCAAAAAGCCGCCGCGTCTGCGAGAGGGGGAAAACCCGGCTATAAAAGGGGAGAAAAAATACCCAGAAAGCTAGGTGAGGAAATGGAGATCTTAAACTTAGGCGTCGCCTCGACTCTCCTCCGCCTGCAGCAAGCGCCTTCAGGAGCGAGTTGTAAGAAGGGCTGCAGAGCGCTTTCGGGGGGGGGGGAGGGAAACACAGCTCCTCAAACACCTCCCATCCCGCTAAAACTCGTAATTTCCCAGCTTTTAGTAGCCCCCGAGGAAACGTGAGGTGACAGGAGCAGAAACCCGCCGGGGGTCATCACCCAAACGCTCCCAGGCCGCTTCCGGCAAAGAACTTGACATTTTCCAGGCGAATGTTTTCAGTTGCAATATGCCTTGAAAATGGTTAAAAAATTCACCTCGAGGAAAACCTCCAAGCCCTGCGTGCGGCTCGCCGGCCCCCCGAGCCCCTTGGGCGATCTCGTTAACCTGCCGCACTGTCACATCAGTGTGTGGCCCCTGCCAAGAATGAGCCGCGGGTTAATTTTGAAAAATCACCTGGAAAGTCTGTTTAGATCCATAATTTAGGTGTTAAAATTATTTCTTTCCCCCACTACCTCATATTCCTGATGCTGGGCTTGTAAGTTTTCCCCTGGTGCCATAGTTAAGCAGAAAATAAATCCCAGTTATAGTAAAAGTTGCTAATATTTCACTTTTGCTGTTTTGCTTACTCTTTCTTCTATTGCCTATGTGCAGTTCGCTGACTTAGTTACAATATTACACCTTTTAAGTCAGCGGCATTAATATCAAAAATAAAATGTCTTAATCCAGCCACCTAAACAGCCTGTTCTGGCATCATCATGTCTGCTCTGGGATGAGCTTATTTTGCACTTTCTGCCTCTTTGCGATATTACTGATGAAAAAAAGAATATTAGCGTCACCCTGTCTTTGATAAAAGGACGAGGTGCCAGGGACAAAGCCCTTTTGCAATGTTAAGATTCAGTGCTCCCATTTTTTAAGTGCCATAAGGGGAAAAAGGTACAAATTCACCAAAGCAGCGTATGTTATTCTGGAGCAGGATGCGCATCCCCAGAGGGCTCAGGGGGAGCCGCATCCCTGTTTGCATTTTGAAATACGCTCCATCGTTCAGATAGAAATTGTACCATCATCTGAATTCTCCCCATTTCTGCTCTGAACCACCCGGAAGCTCCCAAAGAGTATCTTAATTCTAAAAAAATTGTTTATCATCAAACAATTTTACTCTGAGTAATTCTTTTGGTAAGTTATATTAAATATGCGGATTCTCGTTAGCCCTGTGATAATCCCCTAGGAGTTTTTCAGAAGACTGGCCCGCGTGTTGAAAGACATATGGAGGTGAAGGGAGCTCGCAGCTGACCCAGAAGCATTTTGGGTGGGTTAGGACTACCCCACCGGAGGTTTTATCACCGACACTCAGCTCCTCATCCTCAACCAAGACAGATGAGAAGCAGGATCGATTCCTGAGCACCTTATTATTAACAGAAAGGAAACATCCTGCTTTTATTCTTGAAAATGCTGCAGCATCTCTGGTTGGGATGAACTGGCTCCTTGCTGTGGGGCAGCCGGCTGGAGCTGGTGGGCAGGACAATACCCCTTTGTCTGGGGCAGTGGGAAGGACAATGAAGCTCCTGTTCAGGATCAGGCACAGGGAGGCACCACCCCGGCACAAGTGCCGGAGCAGCATGGGCAGGGGGGACCTCGCAGGACACAAGCGCAAAGAGACCTCGTATCCTTTTGGGTAATGCTGGCCATGAGCATGTAAAGAGAAAAAAAAAAAGCCAAAGTCAGAGAAAAAAACCAGAGATTAAAAGAGCATTTTTTGGCAGGAGAGTGAGAGCAGAGGAGCAACCACATAGAGCGAGAAGGTACCAGGGTCTCGTCCTTCTCTCTCCTGATGGAAACAGCCCCTGTAATCATTCAATCCAGAGCAGAAACATACGTGAACGGGCTTGGCATTTACCAAAATTAATAGCGCTCCTGTGCGAGAGGGCGTTCTGTGCAACTCCCTTAGCATAAGCAAGCAGCATCTGAACTTAAAACTGCGGTGTCTGCAGCAGGGAGGCTTTATTTCAAGGGGTGGGAAGTAAAAAAGCCAGCGATATTAAGTGGGCATCGTAGATGCCACGGTGCCACATAGTCTGGTAACAGCTTTTTTTTTTAGCAAAAGCCTTGAAAGTCAGAAAAAGAAGAGATGAAAACCCCTCATCTGGGCGATGAGGTCCCTGAGGTTTTGCATTGGATTTCCCACAGCGGGGCGAGAGGGCGGCAGCCCGACAGCTGACGGCCCTTTTCCCCCTCCCCTCCATCTGCGTCCCGGCGGCAGGGACATCTGCTCTCCCCGCCGAACAGCTGCCTCCCTGTGTGGCTCCGGCTGCGGGAGTGGGGGGACAGCCCCATCCCGTCGGGAGAGCCGGAGGAGATCCTTCCAGCCCAGCCTAGCTTGATCCAACAGAAATGTTTGGTCCATCCTGTTTCGGACATGAGGGCGGAAGGACTCTGCCAGAAAAAGCCTGAAAATGCTCTGGAGCAGCAGGACTTTGCGGTTATCCCACATTACTTGAAGAGGGAAGAGCCTTAGGCCATAGGGATGGAAAAGGATGGGGTCTGTCCCAACACTCTCTCTTGCCCACACAAAGATAATTTTGCCCCCTAAGATTTAAAATTCAACATATTCGACCCTTAGGATTTCTTATTTTCTGAAGACTACTATCTCCTCTGCTAAACACCCTGTTTGTGCTCATTTCGCTGTTGCTTTTGGGGCATCCAAGAGCACCTACTGAAACACACGCCCAGTCGTGCCAGCAGTGAACCCTTGTGCTATCCCCCCACCTCCATGTCCCCCCTGCCTGCTCTCCCCCCAAGCCCCCCCTTGCCCTTGTCCCCCTCCCCACCCCCACATCACCGCCCATCCAGCAGCAGCTCGATCCAAGCCCCAGCGCGGAGGGAGAACGGGTGTTTTGGCCATTCCATGGGGAAGCAGCCCTTTTCACAGGGGAGAAACCTTCTGCTGGCCTGGGTTGGCTTGATGGACCAAGAGCCATCAAGGAGCCAGGACCAGCAATGAAGCGCTCGCAACGTAGGTCCATCCAACATCCCCCAGGAAAGGTCCAGGTGCCCCCAGCCCAGGTCAAACGGAGCTCCTGGACCTTCCAGACATGGGTGAGGGTCCCAGCTGGGGCCATTCAGGGCAGTTTAATGCTCATTAGTGCTCTCAGGGCTGCCATGTACTCGAGGTCAGGGGTCAGAAAAATAATCTGGACTATCTGCAGAAGACTCCATGTGCTGGAGATGGGGAAAAGAAACATCTGTTGGGAGGAGCGGGTTCCCTCACTGCCTGCCCCTGCCCCTCCAGCGCTGGGTTTGAGCAAGCCACGGTGACTTAGCCAGTGATTTCGCTGATGCCATTTTCATGGGGAGACCATTGCCTGGCGAGGTAACACTGACTCTCAGGAAATAATGAGTAATTTCAGTCTCTCATCCATATGCTTCTATATTCCCTGCACGTTACCTAAATAAATAAACTGGAAGAAGGCAGAATGAGTGTTGCCCTGGTCCCTGGCACAGTCCAGCATTTGGTAGCTGGAGATGCTGCTGACATCTATTGTCAGCTCTGGGTATTTATGTCCTTTTTTAAGTGGATGCTTTTAAGTGTGTTAATAAGCTGAGATTAATAAATTGGTCAGTGCAGGGCCACGGCGGTGGGTCTTAATTTTGCTGGCAGGTCTCAGCTTGCTCCTGTTCTCTATTTTATAAATTAAATTGAAAATCCTAATTCCAGAGGGCATTTATAAGCACTTGGCTTTAGCTGGTTTTGTATTCCCCTCTTTTTTATCCCGTTAAAAAATCAGGGAGTTGTAGTGTTCATATGGATTTAATCAAAATAGCATCATTATCAAATAATTTTTTAAACTTACAAGAAATTAGCTCAAAAGTGAAAACTGCTTTGTAGTAATAATAGTAATAATTAATAACCGACTGGATTTCCAGCTGATTCTTCCCCTTAAGAGGTTCTCCAGACTATACCTCTTGCCCTAAGACTCTAGAAATCCCATTGCACGGGGAAAACCTCTGTTACGTGGTATAATATTACACCGAGTACAGTGATACAGCCACTTTATCCTTGTCTTAAATTTATTTTCAACACCGTACGTGATCCTTCTTTACTATGTTAAACTTTGCTATCAATTATATTGCCGGATTAAAGCATTTGTAGCCATAGATGTAAATTGTTCAGCAATATATTGGGGTGGCACAGTGCGGGTATAGCTCCCCAAGCAATCAAAGACCTAAGCAGCACTGTTTTAAGAATAATTTTTTTTATTAGAGCAAAAATAGCTGGAAAATAAGAAACAGGCAAGCTTTTGGATGTGGAAACCTTCTACAAGTCTTTGGGGTCTTATCTATAAATTTTATTTTGGGTCGTCTAGACCGCTTTAGCAATCTCTCCGTCTTAGATTTTTGTTTTCATTTTCAGAATAGCTGGGTGCTGCTCCAGTTTCCCCTACAAAGCCAAGCTCAAAGGTTAGTAGCAGGGACGCAGCCAGAGCTAAATCAGCTGTCCCAGCCACAGCGCAGCATCCCTGCTCACACATCACTCTCCCATATTCCCACCAGAACAGGAATGCACCCGAGCAAACACCTTTTCCTGCATTTTGCCCAGAAACTGCTGTTCTATGAAAAAAATTTGGGCCTTAGCTTTAAGATTGCAGTTCCTAATGTAAACGTTAGAGTTTTCTTTTACTTGTGCGGAGTGAACATATTTATTTATTAGAAGCGAAAGCTGTTTTAGCAGTTCCTTAACACCAAGTTTTGCTCTTTTATGAGATTTTACAGCAGGGTAGACGTGTACCACATGGGCAACTATTTGATCCTGAGCTTC
Source organism: Harpia harpyja (assembly GCF_026419915.1). Classification (NCBI taxonomy): domain Eukaryota; kingdom Metazoa; phylum Chordata; class Aves; order Accipitriformes; family Accipitridae; genus Harpia; species Harpia harpyja. The sequence goes on from NC_068953.1 coordinate 39,138,299, forward strand.
TTTTGTGCACCGTGTGCGCATCACATCCTTCCACAGCCTTTTACATTCCTGCTCCATCAGATTTTAACTTTTTAATGACGCGTTTGTCAGAGCGATCCAGAGCCTCTTTGTTAAGGTCTTCACCAGCATTGTTGCTTGACCATCGGCCTGGGAGAGCAGCCTTGATTTAATTTTGTCAAGAGTAGCTCTTAGTCCTTCTCCCTTCCCCAGCTTGCAGCTGCGTAGCCCTCGCGGGGCTGCTAAACACAACTAGCACAGGAATTGACCATAGGTGACGTGCCAATCTGATAAGAGCGCAGCAGTTTTTGCTGGCTCCCAGGCAATTTTAGAGAAGAAACCATGACCGAGGACTACAGCTAGTTTGGCAGGTCAAATGGCAAAGGGAGGGCAAAGGAAATGGCCACCCACAGTGCCTCTGTAGCCACGGGACCTGAAGCAGCACAGACACCGCTCAGCCGTAGCCATGATTCCCCATTTGGGAAGGCCTACCCCTGATCTCATTAAGTGTGAGCAGCTGAACTATGCCAGCCCATATTCTCATATAAAGGAGCCCTTAGCTGCACCAGGAGTACTTAATTCAGGCTAACGAAGGGGTAGGAGAGTATTTCTGCATGCTGAGAATTTGTCTTTTGCTAGAAAGGCTGAGATAATGAAGTTACTAAGAAAGAAAATACCTGCTATCAGAGCACTAGCTGACCCGTTTCCTGTATGACACAGGTACCGAATGGTTTGCAACAGGGAATGCAGATAAGATCTTACGCAGCTACTTACAGAACAGCCTGTTCAGTGTGTTATCTTACTAGCACTGTGCTTCAGTTCACTAAAAAATAATCAGAAAACAAGTTTTTTTGTTATTTTGTGGAATGTCAGGGCAAGGAAGTCTGTAGTTTGTACAGCACATTATCACAAGCTTAGTCACCTTAATCTACATTTTTTTTTTTTAATTTCTATTAAAGAGAAGTCTTCACTTGCTATTTCTCATTCAAACAACTTGAACTGCTCTTCTGTAACAACCCTCCTTTCTATTCATAGACTTTTTAGGAAGAGGCTTTTAGACAGTGTTCACTGCTTTACCCATGATAAACCAGGCTGATCTAGAGCTGCCACTGAATTCTCCTCACGTGCAAACACTCACCTTTTCATCAGCTCAACAATACTCTGACCATTTGTGGTGCTTCTAAGGAAGAGCAGAAACAGAACCACTGAGAATAAGACCCATCTCTGCTTCTCCACAAGACCCTACTCACCATTTCATGTTGTAGTGGGTTAACCCTGGCTGGACACCAGGTGCCCACCAGAGCTGTTCTATCACTCCCCCTCCTTCTCAGCTGGACAGGGGAGAGAAAATATAACAAAGAGCTTGTGGGTCGAGATAAGGACAGGAGAGATCACTCACCAATTACCGTCATGGGCAAAACAGACTCAGCTTGGGGAAAATTAACTCAATTTATGACCAATCAACCAGAGTAGGGTAATGAGAAATAAAACCAAATCTCAGAACACCTTCCCTCCACCCCTCCCTTCTTCCCGGGCACAACTTCACTCCTGGATTCTCCACCTACCCCCCAGTGGCACAGGGGGACAGGGAATGGGGTTTACGGTCAGTTCGTCACACATTATTTTCTGCCACTTCATCCTCCTCAGGGGGAGGACTCATCACACTCTTCCCCTGCTCCAGTGTGGGGTCCCACCCACAGGAGACAGTCCTCCATGAACTTCTCCAACGTGGGTCCTTCCCACGGGCTGCAGTTCTTCATGAACTGCTCCAGCATGGGTCCTTTCCACGGTGTGCAGTCCTTCAGGCACAGACTGCTCCAGCATGGGTCCCCCACGGGGTCACAAGTCCTGCCAGCAAACCTGCTCCGTGGGCTCCTCTCTCCACAGATCCGCAGGTCCTGCCAGGAGCCTGCTCCAGCGCGGGCTTCCCACGGGCTCACAGCCTCCTTCGGGAACCCACCTGCTCCGGCGTGGGGTCCTCCCCGGGCTGCAGGTGGAGATCTGCTCCACCGTGGACCTCCCTGGACTGCAGGGGGACAGCCTGCCTCACCATGGTCTTCACCACGGGCTGCAGGGGAATCTCTGCTCCGGCGCCTGGAGCATCTCCTCCCCCTCCTTCTTCACTGACCTTGGTGTCTGCAGGGTTGTTTCTCTTACATGTTCTCACTCCTCTCTCCGGCTGCCGTTTTCTGTCTGTCCCAACTTCTTTTCCTTCTTAAAAATGTTACCACAGAGGCGTTACCACTATCGCTGATTGGCTCGGCCTTGGCCGGTGGCGGGTCCGTCTTGGAGCCGGCTGGTATGGGCTCTCTCGAACACAGGGGAAGCTTCCAGCAGCTTCTTACAGAAGCCACCCCTGTAACCCCCTCCGCTACCAAAACCTTGCCACACAAAGCCAATACACATATAAAGTACCCCAGAAGTTGCGTGGCAGCCTCAGGCACTTCACGATACCAAGTTTGATTTATTTTTAGCAGTTTATTGCTCCCCAGGCTTCCAGGGTTTTGATTCATTAGAACAATCCAGTTTGTTTTAATTAAACTTCACCTCTAAATCATAGCAAGTGACAGCTGCCCCTCCACCTCACCGGTGTCTCTTCAAATCCAGTTTTCTCATCTTCAAACAAAGAGGTTGTCATTAACAGGTTTTACTTCAATAAAGACACAACACGGATGTATTTTCAGAATGCTTCAATGTATTAGAAAATTAAGAATCTGCTTTCTAAAAACAGAACAAGCATGATCATGCAAGTCTCGGACAAGCACAAGGCAATCAAAAGATAAAAGCTGCACAATATGCAGGAGTCGCTGAGGAACTCAAGGAAACCAAGATAATAATTAAAACAGTAACTTATACTGAATGCTAAGCTTCAGAAAGTATATATTAATTTCACCACAATGTTCTTGCAGTCTCTCAAACTTACACTTTTAGTTCTGTGCAACAGCTGAACATAAGCCATAACAAACTGTAGAAAAACTATACAAATATACAAAAAACAGCTTGACTATGGAGACGCGGTTTATCATTAAAGTCAGGGTCAGATCACGTCACTCTTCTTCAGAGGACTCACCATCTTCTGCAGGATCTGGTGGCAGGGGGCGAGCTCTGTAAAAAGCATTATCAATTCAAAAGAGTTATCAGAACTCAACCAACTTGTGTTTGAAAGGCTAATAAAGCTCTGGTCCTAGAGGCTCGGTGACCTAAATGACTTTAATTAGCCCCAGACTACACCTTGAGACATTAGGATAAAGTAGCTTGTATCAGTTCTAAGTGCTAGAAGCCCAGATTAAGCAGCACACGCCTACCTTTCAAATGGGAAAGCCTACTTCAGTGTAGAAAACATTGCACACCAATACATCCTCAGATGTTCTCTGCGCATCCTTCTTGACCCAGAGGGCCACATGCAGGTCCCACACCATTTCTAGGAAGCTGAAAATTTAACTCCCATTTCACGCCTGAGTTTCAACCTAACTTACCCGTGTGACTGAAAAAAAAAAGTTGCTCAGCTACACGAGTACAGCTCTTGCTTCTTCCAGAACATAGTTGGAAGCCATAAGTTGTTTTAGATGGCGACACTGTGTGTTCTCTGCAGGGTTATCACCACCTGGGTCCTTACTCAGCCAAACAAATTTCAAATGGAAGACATGAAATCTTTGAAGCACTACAGTGCACATCATCTGTTTCTCCAAGAGGTAGGGTGCGCTTAAAAGTGTTTGTTTGCTTCTTCTTCAAGACAATTCAGGACTAATTCTTATGGAGGGCCCCCAGACAATTTAGGATTATCTCTATTTGGTGAAAAAGACAACCTTGGCAATTGAGAATAGCGCGTCTGTAAGACAATATTTCGCACTACTACCTTTTTAGTCAGTAGTACAGCCTACAAGTTAATCTTTGAAGCGTCAGCTTGGTAAAGCAATTCAACTTCTGATGTACAGAAGTCGCCAGCAGTCTCCTAAGCTTTTCTGAAACAGAGCCGACAGCCACAGAGCATCACATCGCTCTGGTCCATATGCAAACAAAGCATGTCTGAGAACAGAGAATTTCCCTGTACTACCAGTTACTCCACCCATTTTTAGAAAACCCCCACGAGGTCAGTGAAGACAGATGCTGCGTTTTATCAGACTTCGCTGAGAAACGTTATTTCAATGAGGATATGAAGGTTAAGAGACACACCGTCAACTTTTTAGCGGTCGCTTGCTCCTTCAAAAATAAATTGTAGTTTCAAAGCAGACATGGAGGAAAACTAGTCACAATTTGTTTCATCCAAGGACACACTGACAGCCCTCAGCACACCCCTTGCCGGCAGCCAGGCACATCGCTCTCGGTATTCTTTAAAAGTGCCAGGAATTTTGCTGTTTAATGTCACCCCGCAGACCACGCTGACAATACCGGGGCACAGTTCAAAGCAACATAACGGAGCACCAGCTGCAGCGATGACAGCTGCGTGCGTCGCTGCCGCTCTGCAGGCGGTTTTAGCTCTCTGTTGTACCTCAGACAGCTTTTTAAATTTTTCTTAAATTCCTTTTTTGTTAAAGGAAGTGAGCATTAAGTGCAAGCAGCACGTCCCGAGAGCCAGGCTACAGCCGACCACCGAAACTCCTCAAGCATACAAAACCCGTTCCTGTTGCACTTCGCCTCTCCGACACACCGAGCGCGCCCCTTCCCTGCCCGTTAACCCCAAGGCACGGCACTCCTGCACCGCCTTCAGCCCCACCTCGTTGCAATTTCGGTTCGCGGGGACTCGCAGAGCGGGAGGAAACCCGCGATTAAACACGCTCCTGAGAGAGCCCCCGCGGTTCACGGGGCGGGCTGACGGCAGTCGGATGGGGACCGAGGAGAGATGGGGGGTGATGGAGATGGGGGGCTGAGGAGGAGACAGATGGGGGCTGCCTGCCCACCCCGAGCCTCGGGGGTCCGACACCTACTTTTTGGCGGCCGGCCCCAGGCCGCTGCTCCCCGCCGCCTCTCCGCCGGGCGCCCGGTTCTCCTTCTGCGGCAGCTGCAGGAACTCGCCGATACCCCTCTGCCAGGCGGGGACGGGCCTCACGCACACCGGGTTCCCCCCCCCACGGCGGCCCTCGCCTGAGGGGAGAGCGGCCGTCAGCCCCGCCGCAGGCCGGGCGGGGAGGGACGGAGGGAGGGAGGGGAGCCCCGCTCTCACCTCTCTTGGCCACCGGCGACGGTCCCGCGTTGGTGCTGCCGGAGCCCAGCACCTTCCGGGGAGCCCGGGCGGCCAGCACTGCGGGGAGAGGGGACCGGTGAGCGGCGGCTCCGCGGTGCACCCCCACGCCCCCCATCTCTTCTCCCTCCTCTCCTCTCCTCTCCCACCCGGCCCGGCCCACACCTTTGCGGTAAGCCCCGCCGCTCTCCGCCTTCGTCCGCACCATCCTACCCACAGCAACCGCCGCCGCCCGGCCCGCGCGGAAGATACCGCCGCCCGCGGGGAAAGGCGATTGGCCAGCGCCCGCCAATGGGAGCGCGCCGGGCCGCTCCCCTCCCCTCCCCACGGCGCAGCGCGCGGGTCCCCTCGGCGCGGATCCCCTCGGCGCGGGTCCCTTGAGCCCGCTTCCCCTCAGGGTCGCTTCCCTCAGCCCTCTCCCCCTCAGCGCGGGTCGTCCTCACCGCGCTCCCCTCAGAGCCCCTCTCACCTCAGGGACGCTTCCCTCAAGCCCGCTCCCGCCAGCCCGCTCCCTTCGTCGGGGGTCCTCTCAGCGCCGCTCCCCTCAGCCGCCACCGAGTGTCAACGGCCCGCCGTTCCCTCTCCCGGACGCGCAGGGCTGCCGCCCCAGCTCGCAGCCCCAGGCCGGTCAGCCCTTCAGCCCCAGCCCCGCTCCCCCGGGAAGGAGGTGGCACAGGGGTACCCCGGGCTTCCCCTCCGCGGCAGCGGGGCTCCCTCCCCGCTACCCTGCTCGTTGCAGGGGCGGGCACCCACGTCCCACAGCCCGGCACTGGCACTCATCCTTATTGATACCGCAGCAGTCCGGGGGGAGAAGGGGAAGAGCGATACTGCTCCCCACTGCGACAAATTGTGATGGCTGTGCTCAGCTGCGGGCAGTGCCGCCGACACCACCGAGCCTTTCCGAGAGAGGGAAGTTTGTTCCCTTCCCAGGTGCTTGCAGAGATGGAGCTTTGGCTCCCAACAGTTTGCTGTCTGCCTATGGCACTTTTAAAAACATGTCAGGGAGTCACAATGGCCGGGAGCACGGAAAGCCCTGCAAGGTGTCACATTCTGGCCCAAGACGCTTTTTTTCCTGCAGCAGCGTGAGTTCAGGTGGATTCAGCGTGAGTTCGCAGGGAACAGGGTGAAACAACTGCTCTGGCTGAAAAATTACATTTCTTCCTGGTCTTTTCCAGCAAGATCTGTTCCTGGATCAAGTGCACCACAGGACCGGGCAAGCGTCTTGGTGGCACATCTGTGGACGGGCAGTGCCAGAGGGTAATGCAGGTCCCCGGGGAGCAAGGCAGCAAGCCAGGAGGGACACCCAGGCAGCTCGGGAGCCCAGCTAGGCATGGAGCCCAGGCACTGGGAGTGCAGGGATGGGGCCATTTGTCACCTCCTGCCTCCAGGCTATGCCTGGAGCTCCCTCCGATGTGCAAAGTCTTACCTTACGAAGATCTAGCCAAGCAGCGCGTAGGGAGGAAGGCCAGGCAGCCCCGATTTCAGTGCAAGATCACTTTATGACAAATTAAATCACGGTCTCCCCGATGTGAGGCTCCTTTGTGGCAGCTGCAGCCTGCGAATATGATGTGAGCTGCGTGGGCAGCTCCTGGGGCCGGAGGCTTTTGCCTTTGTGGAGGCAATGAATCTCGCTCTCCGATACCCTGCTGGAGCTGTGTTTTTCTCTAAGAAATCGCACTGTCCTTCTCCAGTGTGTCCAATGTCTCGGTAGCTGTTGGTCCCAAACACATTCCCTCCCTTCCCAACAGTTATTGCTCCCTTTATCTTTTAATGTTCTTTCTGATGTGTGTTTGCTTAATCAGGCTTTTAGTGCCGGCTTTTTTTTTTTTTTAAATGATAACGTAATTCTCCATTCTCTTCTAGTTTGTGTTGCTGGCACGTGTGAAAAGTTGATAGCATATGTCCATACATTCTGCATGGTACGTCTAAATATTTTGATGGTTTTCATATTTTGCACCAGCCACGGAAACTGGTTTGCTGCTAGATGACTGTAAAAGTGAGATTTGGTAAATAATTATTAGAAATATTATGCTAACATTATGATTGAAACAATAGACAAAAGTATAGCCAAGCAATTAACTAGTAGAGGTAGTTACTCATAGGTTTTGCAGTTCCTTGCTCTTATGACTAGATGTTCCTGTACGCTAGATGAGAACAATGTTGAAACTGACCACATGTGACTGAAACTGCGTTAAGCTTCAAGGTCAAAGAACAAGGACAAGAACACAACTTCAAGGACAGCCAACAGAATCTCAAACGGGTCGGTGGTCATAAAAGCAGCCCTTCGACTCAAATGGAGCCTTCATTGCGCATGATCGGATGTAGGCAGTACTATCATAATCAGTTATAATCATTTTTATGTATATGTATACTAATCTGATTAATATGTAATTAGTTATTCTATATAACCTGTTTGTGCGGAAGCTGCAGCATGCACGCTAGGTGGAATTATCCCCCGTGCCTCCCGCGCTGCAATAAAGAATGCCTGCTTTCTAAAACTGCAAAACGAGTCTTAGGGAGTTTCTTCGACCGGCTTTTCGGTATCAACGTGAGCTATAATTATATGTTTTTACTCCGTTTGGGATGTGGTTTTGGTTTTTAAAGAGTGGACCGCAACACCCTCGACCTGAGGAGAACCGGGGTCCGGAACGGTCGCGCCGCGGCCGCGTTCCCGGGGGGGGGGGGGGGGGGCGGTGCGCCGTGTGTCGGGGCGGTGCGCCGCCGTTTCCCTTCCCCCGCGCGGAAGATGGCGGCCCCCGGCTCGCTCCTGGCCTGGTGCGTCCAGCACCTGCGGGGAGACTTCGGGCTGGACGTGGGCGAGGAGGTCGTGAGGTGAGCGGGGCCGGGGGCGCCGGGGCGGGCAGGAGCCGCGGCGGGCCCCGCTCGGGGCCGTGCTTTTCGCCGGGGCCTGGCGGGTCCCTTCTCGCCGGCCCGCTGTGGCAAGCCGCGGTGGCCCCTCGCGTCGCCTCCGGGTCCGTCTCGGCCCCGTGGGCCAACGCGGAGGGCAAATGGTGTTTTCGGGGAACCCGGGGATGTGCGCCCTGGGTTGTCTTGCGGGTGGGTGCCCCGTAAGGGGGCCGGGGGGCGGGAGGTGGTGGGGAGGGGTCTGGGATCGTTGTGGGTGGGTGAGGAAGGGCATGGTGCTGTCTCCTTGTGCTTAAGCAGGAGCTTGTTGGTTTATGGTTAGATTTTTTTATGTGACCTGGTGGCACCTGGGATCTTAGAGTGAATTTTTTAGTGTTTGGCAGAGGGGTTGGGGGGGGTGTCACTCTGCACTGGAACAGGGGTAGAAAGATAATTTACCTTATGTTTTTTTCAGTGAAACAGCCACAAGGGATTTCCCAAAGCGTCTGTCTCAAAATTTCACAAGGCTTTCCCAAAGCGCCTGTCTCAAAATTTGACTCATAAACCCGTTCCTTACCACGGTCTCTATGGACACCTGATCCGAAAAGGAGAGATAAATAGCATACATGTGCGATTAGACCGTTGGTTTCCTCAGAACAAAAGCCCCCTTACCCATTTTTCTCCATCCCATCCTCTTGCAGGTACATCTTGTCAATAACAAATGAGGATGAGATCCGGGAGTATGTCGTTGACCTTATTCAGGGGACTGACGGTAAGAAGAGTCGCTTTTTAGAAGAACTCCTGGCCAGGTGGCGGAAATCCTCCCAGCTGCCGTCTAAGCCTCTGCCAGCATATCGGAAAAAAGATGGTGAGTGGTGTGGGGAGGAAGGAATTAAAGTCTCAAATAAGCTTGTCTCAGTTATTCTGTTTATAAACAATTATATGCCACGAATGCCCGTGACTGGTCCTATTTCTGTCTGTTGTGACAGTGTAAAGCCTATTTTCATTCACCAAGTAAGTTCAGGGACATCTTTCTAGTGCTGGTAGTTACCCAGGCTTTCTTTGTGCTTACGCACGCTTCCAGAGACTTCGGAAGTGCCTCGGGCTGGAGACCAAGCAAAAAAGGGTAAGCGCAAAGGAAGGAACAAGCAGGAGACGCCTGCGTACCCTGAGCCAAGTGCACATGTAGAGGAAGTAAAAACCCCCCTCGACCTGGCCAAGGTGAGTGTGTCTGGTACGCGAGGGCAGGCTTTGAAACGGGGTCGCGGGGAAAGGTCGTATCAAACACTAACAAAAGATGTGATTGAAAAGTGGAAATAAGCTTTCAGAAATATGAATCATAGAATCATAGAATCATTTCGGTTGGAAAAGACCTTCAAGATCATCAAGTCCAACCATTAACCATGCCCCCTAAACCATGCCCTGGAGTACCCTGTCCACTCGCTTTTTGAATACCTCCAGGGATGGTGACTCAACCACTTCCCTGGGCAGCCCATTCCAATGTTTGACAACCCTCTCAGTAAAAAAATTTTTCCTAATATCTAACCTAAATCTCCCTTGCCTCAACTTGAGGCCATTTCCTCTTGTCCTATCTCCAGACACCTGACAGAAGAGACCAACACCCACCTCACTACAACCCCCTTTCAGGTAGTTGTAGAGAGCGATAAGGTCTCCCCTCAGCCTCCTCTTTTCTAGACTGAACAACCCCAGATCCCTCAGCCGCTCCTCATAAGACTTGTGCTCAAGGCCCCTCACCAACTTGGTTGCCCTTCTCTGGACACGCTCCAGCACCTCAATGTCTTTCCTGTAGTGAGGGGCCCAAAACTGAACACAGTACTCGAGGTGCGGCCTCACCAGTGCCGAGTATAGGGGAACAACCACCTCCCTGCTCCTGCTGGCCACAATGTTCCTGATACAGGCCAGGATGCGATTGGCCTTCTTGGCCACCTGGGCACACTGCTGGCTCATATTCAGCCGGCTGTCAACCAGCACCCCCAGGTCTTTCTCTGCCAGGCAGCTTTCCAGCCACTCTTCCCCAAGCCTGTAGCGCTGCATGGGGTTGCCGTGACCGAAGTGCAGGACCCGGCACTTGGCCGTGTTAAACTTCATACAGTTGGCCTCAGCCCATCGATCCAGAGTCCTGATGAACGGGATTATGTACCTGAAACCGCGTTTGTGTTTCCCAGCTACATCACAGGGTCTAATAAACACTTGCCTCCCCCTGCAAGCCCTGTCTTGTCTTACATACAGCATAGCTTCTGTGGGATGTACGTTTGTGTGTCTTTGTTCACTCACAGATAGCATGCAACGTGGCAGCCACAAGCTATAACCTGAGCAAATACTTTGACAGCCATTGGGATAGGTGAGGGTCCCACCCTACAAGCACACTGTCAGTGAGTTGTACAGTCGCTCGGCTGCAATGAGAGGGGCGGCTGTTCCCATGCATCGACTGTTCAAAGCTGACCATGGATTTGGACAGGTCGTACTCGTACCCTGTGTGTGTCCGGGAGCCTCACTGCTGTGGGGCAAATAATACGAGGATGGGGAGAAAGATGGTGTATGTTTGTGTCTGTACCATAGAGTAAAATAATCATCTGGTAGAGACTATGTCAGAATGGATTTTACTCACCCCCGAAGAAGCCTGAATGAGAGAGCGGACAATGGAAGTAGATGCTGTAATTAGTAATAAAAGGTGTTTCTTTATAGCAGAGGTGTGAAGCTTGAGGAATTAAGGAAGCCACCAAGTGGGTAGAAGATTCCTTCTTGCTGTATATAAAACTTCCCAGTCATGCTGAATAAAGCCTTAATTGGCAACTGAAATATTTCAGGCTGCTTCAGAGAGGAAGCCTTGGGCACTAGGTAGAGGAATCTGAGAGCTGTAGCAAGTGCCTTTCCACTGAGCAGCAGCTCTGGTTTGGCCATTTCCCTCTCTTGTTCAGCTCCATTCCGGCACGTTTAGTGTTGAGATTGAGGTGTTGTTAGGTTTTGTGGAGACCTTTTTTTGCAGTATTCATAACCAGTCTGAGCTGCAATGAAAGAAACTGCAAAACAAGAGCATAGAAACGCTGAAAACCAAGAAATCCTGCTATTTTCAAGCAGCACAAGGCCATGCAGCAAGCAGTAGTTGCCTTTCCCAGTGACAGTTAACTAACTTTTTGCAGCAGACTTACTTACCTTTCAGCAGAACCATTTCCCACAGTCAGCACATTGAATATGACGATATTTGCTCTTAAATGTTGTTTTAATTACCTAGGCTGAATTTCTGGATTTTTTCTGGTTTAGTGGGTTTCGACTTGGAGCTACTTGCTGGGAACCCGAGCTCCTTCCTTAGGTTCAGATCCAGCTGTACAGCTGTGGTCCCAGGTTGCGTCAAATACAGCAGATCACTCTGTTGCTGTCTGAGCGCAAGACTGTGCTCCGCAGAAATAAGCATGTGTATGTGCATTGCGCTTGACTTGCATTGTTAGACTTGCAGTGGATTCCTTCATCCTATAAACATCCAGCATGTTGCACCTCCCAAAATTAAATTTCATGATTTATCCAGGTGCAACCCTGACTGAGCAGCATCCAAATCCTGAGAGTCAGGGTTGCACCTGAATAAATAGTGGAACTTAAATTTATGTTTTTAAATTGAAATTTTGTAGCAGGGAGGCTGCAAATGCTTAAAGTGTTTGTAAAAGTATTTGTTTGTAAGATAAGAAAACACATTTTTTTAACTGGAGGACTAAAAATGGGCTGTAAAGTTCCATTTCCTTGTAGTTATTGTCTAATGTAATTAAAAAACAGAACAAAACTGAGAAAGCTCTGCCAAGGTTTGCTAACCAAGGTCGCTTTATCTGGTTTTGGTTTTTTTTTTCCATGACAGTAGTGTTTGGATCTGGCAGTGGCAGTAAAGCCAGTTGGGCAGAACTGGGGGGACTGGAAATGCTGCATCCACTTGTCACTAAACCAGTAGCCTGCTGCTACCGAGAGCAGGTGAAAAGAGTCAAGACAAGAGGTGTCCTAATGCCACAGAACAGCACTGTCACAGAGAAAAGCAGTGTGGAGGGACGTGGGACATAGAAGCAGTGCTAGCTGAGGTGTGGGTCAGACAGCGGGAGTGATCCTCTAGCGTGCAGCAGGCAGAGAAAGCGAATTGTTGCTCTGTGGTGAATGAAAACAGGCTTTCTGGGAAAGGGATTCTGAGAAATCCTCTTTTCTGTTGTCAGGAGAGACTGGAGAGGAGAGGCAAAGAAAAGCTGCGCTTGCGCTGCAAGAGGATTTTCAAGCATGTCACAGATATGACAACTAAAGGCCAGAGAGTGCATTTATATTGGAGTGCTGCTTGCTGAAATAGATAAGGGTAATAAGTCCTAGTCTTTCTTGCTCATGGCTGGCATGCAATTCATGGTTGAAACCAGTCTCATCTAGTGTTAGGAGGCAGGTTTGTGCCTGGAGTGTGTGCTTACTTCTCAAAGCATCTGGTTTTGAGTATTGCTAGAGAAATGGTAGCAGTTGGCTTTGTTCTGTTCCCCTGGAATGATTTCTGTGCTGTAATTAATTCCTGCAATTAACTTCTCAACAATTCACTTCTCAGCCGGTACCTGCTGGAGTTGTCGGGTGGGAGGAGGAACCCTTTGTTTCTTTGATCAAGCTGTAAGGTCTGAGGGAGAAAACAGAGAATCCCGCTATTAGATTATTAATCCAGCCATCATCTAAAATACCTTGCTTTGCTTCTGATCAGGGTTTCTCTACTTCAGCCTGACCCAAAGCTTAGTCCCTGACCCAAAGCCTGACCCAATGCAGTCCCTGATTGAAACTCAGAGGTGAATCACAGAATCACTGATGCCGCGTTATGAAATGAGGAGAAGAATTTACATTACAGCTAAATACTTGAACATGCCGTGCATGGAGAACCTCTGCTCAGGTGGCTGTGCCAGGTGGAAAACAAAAAATGATGGGTGGTGAACAGGCTGTGAATGAAGAGGTCTGCTGCCACCAACAGCTGTGTTTCTGGGGGTAGGCACACGAAGGACTTCATAGTTACAAACAGGGCATTGCTACAATCTAAATAGCCCTTGAAAATAAATCTGGGACTAGCTGAGCTGCTGTTTGAAGCTGTTAAATACCCGTGAGTTGATATTGCAGGTCCAGAGGACTGAGAGCACGCCTGCCATCTAGACCCAAGCAGTTTTAGCTTTCAGAGGCAGCAAACATCAAGTGGATCAGCAACATCCTTATGTCCTTGCTTTGTTTAGATTCCTTGGACCTTTTCTGGCAGGCCTAAGCTTGTCTTTCTGTTGAATCTGGGGTCTGGTCCAAGTTTTATTCCAGTTAGGCAGAATAACACTTGTCTGAGTCTCCCCAGCCTGTTCAAGGGTCAGTGCATTCTCTTTGCTGCCAGTATTGCACTGTGAATACAGTTTGTTTGTTTATTTTTTTGCTTCTCAGGCACAGGAGAACAGCAGTGGAGTCGGCAGCAGTAGCAATTCCTCTAAGAAGAAGACCAAATATGTCAGCCTGTATACCAAGGAGGGGCAAGACAAACTGGCTGTCCTGATCCCTGGGCGTCACGCCTGCGAGTGCCTGGGCCAGAAGCACAAGCTCATCAACAACTGCCTGGTTTGCGGGCGCATTGTCTGCGAGCAGGAGGGCTCTGGACCCTGCTTGTTCTGTGGTGCTCTGGTTAGTAATGAGGTAGTTTTTATTTGCCATGCTTCGAGTGTAGTTTGCTGAGGGCTTTGAAATGGCATGGGGCTAAATTAGCCTCTCAGGTCAAAGTTCCTCTAGCAAAGTCCTCCAGGCTCTAAAGCTGGGCAGGAAAGAACCTGTACTATCTCCTTCTAGGGGAAGGAGAACTGCTGTGGCTTTAAGTCACTTTGTGTTTCTTCTATGATGTGCCATGTGAGAGAGCAGAGAGGTTTCCCTCATAATTTACATCACTTTGGAGTTTGCCTGATTTATGACAGTCTCCTGTGGCTGTCCTGTGCATCATCCTAGTGTCCAAAATGTGTGTGAGGCTTCAGCCCCATCCTGGGCACAGCCCTGGTAGCCTTGTAAGGAGCAAGAGACATGGCCAGGGCCAGCGTGCTGATGTTTCTTCAATGCTTGTGCAGTATGCATCATTTGGGGTACCTGTTACACCCTGTATTTGGTTGAAAGGGCACCTTTTGGAGAAAGGGGGCAAGATAATGATGGCAGATTAAGTAAAGTGAACTTCAGGAGAGAGGAGAATATTGGTTGGATGAAGAAAATGTTTTAAATCAGATTGGTTGCTATTTTTAAGGATCTGTTTAACTCCAAGTGGCCAACCAAGAGAGAGGACCTCTGTGTTAAGCATTGTTCATCTGCCTGGGGAGGTTCAGGGTGCATTTCTCATCCTTTGAGATCACCTAGCAGTGTGCCCACCCAGAGAACCAAGAAAGACCAAGCTGTACATTTCTCATGGATTGCTTTTAGTGAGGAACAAGCTTTCAGGATTCTCCCCGTGTAAATAACACCGAAGGGAAGGAGGTGTGGACCATCTTGGCCACTTTAAACAGCTTACCCTGAGCTGTTGTCCAAGGCTCTGAAGCTGGTCAAGCATGTGATGTCCTTCCTAAGTCTTCATTTTCTTTTTTTTTTTTTCCTTAGGTGTGCACTAAAGAAGAGCAGGACATTCTTCAACGGGACTCAAACAAGAGTCAGAAGTTGCTGAAGAAGCTCATGGCAGGTCAGTAGCAATTACATACCTGTAATATAATGAATCCAATCAGTTGCACAACAGCAGGAGCCCTCCTCTGCCTCACTGTGCTACACTTGCCTTAATGCTGTGTAGGAATGAGAGTGTGTGTGTCCTGGTGTCTAAATTGTCTAGATCTGTTTGTCGATATTATAAGGAATTGCTGGCAATGTCTAAAGGTAATTCTTTCTTGGGAGCTGACACCTGAGTGTTTCTCTGGGATGTAAATTGCCAGGACAGTTTGTGAACTTTATTTGCTTCAGACTTTACTGAGCCACTTGTCCTCGTTGCTGCATGGTGTCTGTGGTGGGCATTAAAAGGATGGCTGGGAAGTCAGCTCCTTTTATCCTCTCTGCAAGCACTCAGCAGCATTTCTGGACTTCAACAGAGGTGATAACTGTGAGTGTCAAATGGCAGTGTATAATGTCCTTACCCAGAGGCCCCAAGGCTGCTCGTTAGGCATTCCTGAATTAATCACATGAACTGGATCATTGTAGCAGTCCTTGAAAATTAGGGTAAGTCTCATGTGGAATGTGTGCTGTGGAAGATGAAGTGCTGCTATCTGATTTGCTGGGTCTAGAGAGGTGGTGGTTAATATTTTCTAATGACTCTTCTTGTCTAACACTTATCTTGTGAGCTAAAAATAGGAACAGAGCCAAGGAAAGCAAGAGGAAATAATACCCAGTCTCCCAGCAAAGACCTGTGCATTATGGGGATGTTTGTCTGAGTTTAGCTGAAATATAGCCAAGGTCACAGTGTTCTTGGTTGAAAAACACACTTTGCTGAAGAACTGGGGAAATATTTACTCTGGGTCTCGGTGTCAACTTCTTTTTAGAGCTGATGAGATGGCAGGAGGTGCTGTAAGTCCCTGACAGTAACAGCTGATCACAGAGTCAGTCTGTTTATAATCTTCCTGTAGAGATCCTGATGTACTTCAGGATCCCCTTTTCTTACCCATTTTATCGGTCTTCCCTGCTGCCCCTGCCAGGTCTTGTTTTGTGTATTATCTGTGTAGGTGAAAGCTGAAACGTGGTTAGCTATTTGTCTTGGGGGTGAAAAAATGTGGATCAGCAACGACAGGGAAATACAGGCTTTTTTGTTTCCCTGAAATAAAGGTGTTAGCCTGCGTGATGTCTTGTGTGAAATACATTCGTTTGTTCTATTGTGGCTTTGATGGAAGCTGGGGTTTTTTTGTTTGCTTTTGTTTGTTTGGGTTTTGGCCCCTTGCCAGAACTGGTAAGAAAGAAGAGTTCCTTGCTGGGAATAGATTTCTCCATCTCCAACAACAGCTGGTCTGAAAAACCTGCTGAAGGTGTGTTGGGGGAGGATTTAATTTGCGAGAGGCTTGTACAGCAGCAGACAGAAGGCTTGCTCTGTGCTTAACTGGCAATTGTCAGTGATCTGTTGTGACCAAGAGTCCCTTTGTGGAGGTGATAACACTTAGGAGAGAATTTGGCCTTTAGGAGGGGACTGTGGTTGGTGACAGATGGAATTTAGGCTGCCCAAATTGTTAGTGAAGGGTGAAGGAGAATCAAAAGACCAAGACCTTCTCTCTAAACACTACCTAGACGTTGTCACTGTAGTATTTAAATGCTTGCTCCTCTTTGGAGGAAGGAGTCTGTGAAAGGGGCTACAGGGAAAATTGGGGCTTGAACCTGGTTTGGAAAGGTGCTGATCTTGGTGCAAAGTTCTTCTTTTAGCTCCTTGAGTGGCATTTGTTTTAGGGGGCATTTCTGCAGCCAGGCCCACCAAGACTGGGCTTTAAATAACTTACTATTGAGCTGTGATTTATTTTCTATCTCAGGTGCTGAAAGTTCAGGGAATTTGGATGCCATAAGCAAAGACTTACTTCCTCGACAAGAAGCTAGACTCAAAGCAGGCCTGGAGATGGCTGTGAAACACAAAGACAAGTTGTTGGAATTTGACAGGACAAGGTAAGATACTAGCTGTGAGACTATTGTGAAATAGCATCAATTATCTGGCAGGCTAAGCTGCCGTTAACAGAAATGTTAGAGAGTTCCTTCTAAAACCTGGGCTGTAGCTACAGACACCTTAACGTTGGTGTTTGGTGGAACAAGGGTGAAGCCCTTGAGTAGGTCCCATTTGAATGTCCTTGTGACTCCCCTTGTTTCACTTGCTTTGTTCCCCTGACAGTCCAGCTCTCCAGAGAGAACATAATGGAGTCGGTTGGAAGGCAGGTTTGGGGTGGTCAGCGCATGTCACCGTCCCACTGTGCTCATCTTCTACCATTGTGGTTGTTTCTCGCCAGCGTGCGTCGAACCCAGGTCATTGACGATGAATCAGATTACTTTGCCACGGACTCCAACCAGTGGCTCTCCAAGCAGGAAAGGGAAGCCCTCCAAAAGAGAGAGCAGGAACTGCGGGAGCTGCGTCATGCCTCTCGGCTTACCAAAAAAATCACCATCGACTTTGCTGGCAGGCAGATCCTGGAGGAAGATGACAGCATGGCTGAATACCACAGCAAGTGAGTGAGAACTGGCAGCGCGAAGGCATGCCCGAAAGCAGGGAGGTGAAAATCGTTACTGATAGTGGTCTGGCTGAATCTGGAAGAGCAAGTGTAAGGAAATCTGAGCAAGCCGATCCCTTGTAGGGCACCTCTGACACTAGGACGCAGTTTTGTGTTCTTTTCTTCCTTGACGGTCTTTTTGGCTTGCAGCATATCATCTCTTTTAGCACAGCTCTGCTGGGACCCTCTCCTAAGCCCAGCTGTGCGATGCTTGCACGGGGTTTCAGTAGCTGGCATGTCTGTTAAAGATAAACTGCCCTGGAAAGAGATGTTGCAGAAAGCCTATCTCAACACAACCAGTCATCTCAAATTCAAACCAAGCTGAGTTTCTGCAGTAGAGAAGAGTGACTGTTCAAATTAGAAATCAGACCAAGATGAAATCGTTTAGTTAGGGGAGGTGGTAAAAAACCGCTTTGGGTCAGAAGGGGAGAAGGGAGACATTGCTAGGGGGAAGCAGGGAATTTTCATGCCTTTTGTTTGTGCTTGCAGACTGGATGAAACCATCGAAGCCATTAATTGTGGCACACTGAGCAAGCCAGCCAGGAGCCCAGAAGCAAAGACGACTCTGAATTCTGGTGTTTTAGTGAATCCCCGTCTTCTTCAGCCTGCTCCTTTGGTCAGTATGGGTTGAATGATTTATTCTAGAGTAATGACTAACTTTGGGAGAGTTGAGCTTAAGGATTGTGAATTCTCGCATGTTTGTAGTATCTTTTTCGTCCCCTGTGTCTGAGATCCTCATTAGCCATCTGAGTTGGGTACAGAGAAGGTTTGCCAATGACCTGCTCTCTTCCCTGCTTTGGTAGATTTGGTTTGTCTGAGTTTTAGCCTCCTGCCTCCTTTTCAGGAATGTGGAAGAATTGCTGAGAGTCACCCTAATGTTTTGTCACTTTTTCAGCTCTATTTATGAAGCCTTTTCTGCCAGATTTCCAATTTCCAAAGGGCATAATCTCTACCCTCTAATTCCACTTTAATCTTGGTGTTCTTGCTGTATGCTAAGCGTTTGGAGATTGGACGATTCCCAGTTTTGAGTGTTGACAGCTGTGAACATGCTTTGAAAATTGTATCTTCCTGTGAATGTTCTGAAACACCAGCAGGTAGATTTATTCTTTAAATCTGTAGTTTAGCTACATAGATGCATAGAAAGGAAAAGCCACACAGAGTGGAACATGACCTTGTTTTTTGTACTGCCAAAGTATGGCATGTAAGCACAGTGAGCTCGCAGGGGAAGGAAGAGTGATCGCGATAAGAGTAATACCTCTGTCCTTAAATGAAGAAAAACTTCAAATAGGATTTGCACTTGATATACATTGTTCCTAGAGAGGTGCTAACCTTTTTCTTGTTTCTTTTGAACACTCTGAAGTGGGTGGACCAAACTGGTTTGCTCCCACACAGGAAAGCCATCCATTTGATGGGCGCTGGAAATGAGTCTGGCTCAGAGCGGAACAGGTTGCGGATTCAGGATCGAGAGTTGCAGGAGATCTCAGATGACGGTTGGTGCCTCAGCATGCATCAGCCTTGGGCTTCCTTGCTCATAAGAGGAATCAAAAGGTAAAGGGGTGGCCTGAACTGTGATGTATCCTGGTCAGCTCTTGCTTCGTAGGTGAGATGGGAAGTTGTGTTCCTAAGAGGACCTCTGTGGACTCGCTTGCTTTGTACAGTGACTGATACCTAGTGATAGCTCCAGGTTTGGAAGCCGTGCTTCCTCATCCAGTGTACTGATGGTTTGAGAAGCCTGTGAATCTGTTTTTCATGAGAGTAGGTAACCTGGAAGTTACAAATTCCTTCACAGTGGGTAAATTTAGAGAGAGTCTGAGATTTCTGCATTATAGTTAGGGGTGTACCTTTCTGGAATTTGAAAGGCAAATAAGCTGAAAATGTGAAATATGTTCTTCTGGTCTTTTTGACCCTCATAAAGAGGCCAACAGTGGCACCAGGTTTTGTTTAAAAAAAAACACACCCCTCCCCCGCCCCCCCCTTGCCACTACCTTCCCTTTCTGGGCTAGGAATCAGGTTACAAAGAGAAGCTCCTTCAGCCCAGCATCCCTGGCAGGTTAATTCACCTTTCCTACCATTAATATAGAACAAAGAATCTTCTTTAGCCTTTTTTTCCCTTTCCTTCACAGAATTTTTCATTTTAGAGGGCAAAGCTTTTTCACTTCCCAATCTAAAGATGCTGTAAATCTTAACATGCCCAGCTTCTGCGTCCAGGTGGTCTGGGATGCTGTCAGCCGCTCCGATACAGCTGCGGCATTGATGCCTAGCGCCCATTCTGGGATCCCCAAGAGCTGCAGCTAACGACCGCTTCTTACAGTGCATGGTCTGTTATTACTCCCTAGATTGCCTGCTTACTGTGTGTAACTTTTTGAGCTTGTAAGGGAATTGTATGAGCAGATTGTCCTACACATGTCTGGCATACTGCTGTATTTGCAGGGGATTGGTGTCCTTTTTTGTTGTTGCTCTAAAGCCATGAGGACATGCTCTGCTTGTGGCATTATTTCTTGCCCATCTCAGCTTTTCTCTGTAGTGCTGACACATTGCTTGAGTTTAAATAGTCAGGGCAAAGCTTAGCAGCAGGAATTGCGTAGTGAAACGTTCAATTGAAAAATCTGTCTGTGTGGGTGATTTCTGCTGAAATTTAAGTCCTAAATTCTCCTTTGTTCTCTAGGGTGGAGGGCAGGACCTGGTACACATCTCATAGAGGGCGGTTATGGATTGCAGCTACTGCTAAGCGACCTTCCCCTCAGGAAATCTCTGAACTGGAGACCACCTACAGAATGCTGCTCCGGAAAGGTGAACTTCTCTCCTTGGATCTTTGTATTATTTGGTACATTGAGCCATGTAATGAGCAGTGTCAGAAAGCTCTCTCTGCTGAGCAGTTATTACTGCTTCACTTTTTCACCTTCTGTTCTTGAAATTCTCTTCATCCTTTCTGCATTTCGTCAGCGGAATGGGCATGGTGGCAGACTTTAACTCCATCCTTTAGCTGGTCACGTCCTCCAAGCACAAACACCGTCAAATTGCATCTGACTTCTGTGATAGCTTTTGACAGCAAAGGACTTCATTTTATTCTTGGCTCAAGCAACAAGCTATCAAGTGTGTGCTTGCGTGCCTGTGAAGTGGCTTGTGCTTCAGTCTGTTTACAACGATGTTAAAGGCTTTTCATGTATTCTGACCTTGCAGAAATCAGGACTGAAAAGCTGCAGGTTCTCAGGAAGATGTTATTCTCTCATGTGGGTAGGAGGATGCTGGTGGCTGCACTGCACCTGTTTGTGCGGTGTTTCTGCATGTCACCCAGCTTAAATGTCATACAGCAGGATTGTCTGCCACCTCATCAGGGCAAGGAGCTCTTCCTGCACTATATGTTCTTCTGTCAGAAGCTAAGCAGGGAAAGGTGTATATATAATTAAATTTCCCAACCTCAGTCCTGTCATGGTGAAGATCCTGAGCTGGAAAAAGAATGACAGGGTGCTAAAATTGCTGTATGTTTTCTTGTGCCTCAAAAACTAGAAGTGCGTGGAGGTGAGGGAAGGGCACCTGGGGGTTAGAAGACCCCAGCTATGTTTGTGGGGATGTCGTCCTCTGAAGAGATATTTCTTTTCATGCAGATGTGGAATTTCCAAGCGATTACCCCTCAGGGTGCCTCCTAGGCTGTGTGGACGTGACTGATTGCTTATCGCTAGAGCAATTTAATGAGCAGGTGAGTACAGCAAATAAACCTTTGCAAGCTTGCATTAGCCAACACACTTTTACAGTAGTGTAACTCACCTCCATGAGATGCTCTAGAGGAGACATTGAATGGAGATTTTAGACTGTGTTGAGAGAAGACACAACTACTATGCAGTCTTGTATGGCTAGAAAGAGAACGTACCAAGAAAGTGCATTTCAACAATGGTGGAAGGGAGCGGTAGGCTAATACAGACTAAATCCATCATCGGCCTCTCTGGCAGTGGGGTAGTTTGGTTGAAACTAGTTTCTCACATACTCTGAAACTCTTTTCAATAAGGACTTATGCCTGTTTAATTAAACCAACACTAGCTTGAGAGATGATGCTGCAAGGGCTCATGACAGTCGTTGCTTCCCTTGCTGCACGGATGGATGTGCACCAGGATGCAGCAGCTGTGCTGGACTGTGGAAAACAGGAACCTGCAATGCATTAATATTGTATTTCTGGTTTTCATCCTCATTTGGCAAACTTGGGAGCTTACATCTTTCCTGGATGTGGCTTCTAAAGTACTGATTGTTTCTCTTAAAGAAATTTCATGGGGTTGTTGTAGAAAGAATTGCTCCAAGTTTTGCCCAGCCAGGCAGCAATTTTGTGCTACCTCTGGGCATAACTATGCTGATCTTCCCATCTCAGGGAGGACTCTGGATTAGGAAAGGTCAAGTACCTGTTTGGCTGCTTTTGGAGTGCAGCAAACAACTCCCTGAGCACAGCCAGCAGAGACTTTGTAGTCATTGCAGTGATTTGTGTGGCAGAGGACGTGAAGGGGCTGGAAACTCAAGACAGCGTAGAAGTGTGTGGAAAACTCTGCAGCAATGGTGGTGATGTGCCATGGGACCTTGTCCCTGTCCCTGTGGTGCCAATGGGATCAACTACTGTGGTATAAGAGAGGGTAGCTTGGCCCAAGCACAGGCATCTAGGTCTGTAGCTGCTGGACCTGCCTGGTGCTTCTTCCTGGAGCTGGAGGTCACAGTGGCCTCGCTGGTGAGAGTTGTGCTCTGGCTGGGGCACTGAGTCACCAGGAGAAGCAGCTGTGGGAGGAGGTAAGCACCCTCCCACCAGGGAGGATGGACAGGAGAGCAGCAGGGTCTTCACGGAGACCCTGCAGAGAGGACATCCAGAACCCCTAGATATGGGAAAGGAGGGACAGCTGGAGCTTACAGTGGATCAAGACTCCCAAGGAAGTCAAGGGACATTTAAGTGGCCTTTTTCTGAATGAGGCAGGTGATTTGAGGACCAGGGACACAAATAAGTTTGAGGTACTGAGGCCTTCTTCACCTCAGGCTTCACCAGCAAGATGTCCCAGACATCTCGTGCCTAGAGGCAGAGTACAAGGAAGTGGGGGACTACCTGTAGTGAAGGGAGATTGAATCAGGAGTCCTCTGAGAAATCTCAACCCATACAAGTCCATGGGTGCTGATGGTGTGCATCCAAATGTGCTGAGAGTGTTGGCAGGTGTCTTTGTAAGGCCACTCTTACCTTGGAAAGGTTATGGAGATCAAGAGAGGACCCTGATAACTGTAGAAAGGTGACTTACATCCATCTTTAAAAAGGGAAGGAAGGATGATCCTGGACACTTCAGGCCAGTCAGCTTCACTTTGGTCTCTGGGAAATTCACAGAGCGATTCCTCTTGGAAGCCAATTTTGGGCATGTGGAGGAGAAGGAGATTGGGAGTAGCCAGCGTGGATTTACCTAGGGTTAAAATCATGCTTGACTGACCTGATTACCTTCTATGATCCAATAGTTAGAGCAGTGACTACCTCTTACTTTGTATTTAGCAAGGCTTTTAGCCTGGTCTCCTACAGCATGCATGTATCCAAGATGAGTCATTTGAGTCTGGGTAGGTGGACTTCTAGGGTTGACAACTGGCTGGGTCATTGGGCTTCAAAGTGCAGTGGTGGTTGCCTTGTAATCTCCTTGGAGGTGGTATTCCTCAGGACTTTTTCCTCAAACTTCTTCTGTTTAATACATTTAGCAATGACCAGGGTGGGTGACGGAGTGCCCCACAATGAGTTTTTGAATGCTGCTTTTGGGGGGAGCAGTGGATATGCTTAGCAGCAGGGCTGCCATTCAGAGGAACCTCAACAGGCTGGAGGAAAGGGCTGGCACGATATTCCTGAAGGCCCAACACCAAACCCTGCCCCTGGGGTGGACTAACACCTTGCATCGGTGCTGGGGAGCAGCTCCGCTGAAGAGGCAGTGGGGATCTTAGCAGCCAGCGAGCTGAACGGGAGCCCTGGCGGCAAGGAGGGCTGGCGGCATGATGGCCCAGTATGGCCAGTAGAAGTGATTATTCCTCTTTGCTCAGCATTGGTTAAACCACATCTGGAATGCTGTGGTCACAAAAAAGGTGTTGATAAACTGGAGTGAGTCCAGTGGAGGCCACCAAGATGGTTGGGGGCTGGAGCATGTGCCCTGTGAAGAGAAGCAGGGGAAGAAGAGAGACCTTCTGCTTCCTGCAAGGAGATTATGGAGAGACAGAGCCAGGCTCTTTGCTGATGTACACGGCAGGAGGATGAGAGACAAGGGTCATAAATTGAAAGGGGAGGGTTCAATGTGACTTAAGAAAAATTCCCCAGGAGGACAGCCAAGCACTGGAGCAGGCATTGCCCAGAGGGGTTGTGTAGTCTCCATCTGTGAAGATTTTCAAGACCCGACAGGACAAAGCCATGAGCAACCTCGCCTGAATTCAATGTTGACCCCGCTTTGATCGGGAGGTTGAACTAGAGACCTCCTGAGGTCTGAGTCTCTGATGCTGTGACTGACTCCATGCCCAAAATCTGAAGCAGCAGCTTTCCTCAGGGTATGTTTTATTAACTTACAAAGCCTGCGCTTAGTACCAAGCACAGCACAGCTGTTCCTGATACTCTTTCATGCCTGTTCACTCCACTGCCCCTCGTACAAGTCAGGTTTGGTCTGATGGGAATCACCCAATTCAGACCATGTAGGGCTTGATAGTGAACCAAGACCATGTTCAGAGATGGAATAAACTGATTCCTTGGGACGGAGGAGGAGGACACACCAGGCTGATGGGCATCTTCTTGCCATGAAGAGTTGGAGAGGCATCAGCAGCTGGGGGCTGCTTCTCGTGAAGTGCCCTTCTGGCTTTCCCAGACCCTGTGAGGTTTTTTAGCAGAGAGATGCCTGGAAACTAGAGATGAAGAGAGTATTTCTGATGAGGTTGTGTCTCTTCTTAGCGGGCGGAAAGGGGAGAGGTTGGAGTACGAGCAGCAGAGGGAGCTTTGGGACTGGAATACAATGAAATCTGCAGGAGTATTTGGCCTTGTATGAGAGCAAGCCTTGAGAGAGAGAAGAGGAAAGGACACTGGGATCAGTGTAGTTTTTCTTCTGTAGCATCCACTAATGTGCAGTTTGGTCTTAAATGGAGATTCTTGTCCTTCTTCTGCTGTCTGTAACAGTGGTGGAAAAATTTGTCCTGGTCTCTCACAAGTACTTTTCTCTCTCTAACGATTCCTCCTCTTTCTTTGTGGATATGTTCTTCAGGCAGTGGTAAAATGGCTGTGACAGCTTCTTACAATCTGGAAATTGCGCTGTAGGTAACTAGCTTTTAATCTTCCCATAGAGGAGCCTCACAATTAGCTATGTTCTTTATAAATTCCTCCCAGTTTGCTGGCACCGCTTGGCCGCAGAGGCACTGGAGGAAGAGTAGTGTATTCCAGGAGCACTGTTGTCAGACCTATTGGTGAGAGACTTACGTCTCTTCTCAATGCCATGGCACTTCCTGGTTTATATTTCACTGGCTTTTTGCTGCTCCCATATTGCAAACTATTTATAATTCCTAATTTGTTGCCTTTTTGCAGTGGTTTTGTCCATTTTTTTCCCAGGATCACTTTATGCAGTGTTCATTTCCCTGGCTTGTGAGACAGAAATCAGAGATCTGAGGATCTTTCTGAAGTTGGTTTATAAGCAAATGTATGTTTTTGTGGACTATCATGTGCAGCAAGTGCATGTGAAGGAAGCTGAGATTCATTTAATTGCGAATGCTAGCAAGACGAAAAAGTGTGCAGCACCAGCTCAGAAATCTGAGTTGGATCTTGCTGGTAGTGGGAAATCCCTGCTGCTCACGTTGATGATTCAGCCCAGGTTCATCCAGCAACCAGCACCAAAGCCACTTGTCAGCAGTGTAATCCAGCCATTTCTTGGTGTACAAAGACTCCTCCTCGCTTCAGGGGAGAGAGGGAAAGGAAGATGTGATTTTGCCACGTATGGCGTGCAAAAAACATTGAATATTTTCTAAAGATCTGCAGTATATTAGCAAGTAAGGTTAATGTGATGCAACAGCAGAGACGTCTCGGAGATTAAGCCACCACGGAGCTCTTTTCAGGCACTGTGCTTTGACTCACACCTCTCCTCTTCACCAACTCATATTTGAAGCTTCTGCATTTTCTGGAAGAAATCATTTCACAAGTGCAGGGCAAGCCACGTTTGGAGATTATACCCACCACCCGAAGATGAAATAGTTCCCTCTCTTGCTCATTGTCTTTTGATGGTGATCTTGCCTTTTTCAGCAGCCATAGAAGTTTGTTTTGACTCTTGTGATCATTCATTCCCATAGGCAAGGGAGACTCTTCCTGGTCTGTCCCTCCTGCGACTTGTCTATTATTTCTCAGTCCTTTTGATGATGTCACCCACTCCCTATTTAGTACCGTCTGCAGATTTAATTTCCTTGCTGTTTGCATCCTCTCTCAGGTTGCTAATGAAGATGTTAGTGGCACCCTGCTGGTATTTTTCTATCATTATCCTCATTTAATATTTTTTTTTTTTACGCTTGTGCTCAAAAAACAAAATCAAGCAACTATGCCCCGTTTTGCTGGATGCTGCACCAGCAGACTCCGAGCAAGTCCCTGCCCTGAGAGCTTGCAGTATTATTAAGGACTGGTTGTTTATCCGCATTATTACCGGACATGCAAGTCTGGCCTTGCGTAACCCCTTCAGAGGGGTCAGTCTTGCAGCTCTGCCCTACGTACAGTATTTGAAGACGGATTGATGTTGAAGTGGTTTGTGGATCTTCAGGGCTGTGAGAGAAGCGATGACAGAACAGGATCTTGTATGCAGTAGCTGGCAGGGAGCAGAGGAAGAGCAGAGAAGAGATGTCCTTGTGATTAAAATCAGCGTCACGTCAGATGACATTGCCCTAATCCCAGTTGTGCTACTTATTGCGTGAACTAGTTAAATCCGTTCCTCTGGGTCTCTTTCCCACATGGAAAACAAAGCAGTGCTTCCCCATCAGAAGTTATTTACACCTAATTTTACTGCTCAAAGCTGTGATCTCTGGATTGAAGCTGCTCTAGGAGCAGAAGTTATTGTCAGGTAGGAAAGTCCACCCCAGGTATCGAGTGTCGCTTGCTTTGTTTGCAGGGGAGTGAAGCAGAAGCTGCTTTCTGAATTCAGCCCTGCTGCTGAGGGTGGGTGGTTGGCTGGTGCCAGGAGATCCCTCCGCGTGGCTCTTGAATCTCAGTATTTCCAGTTGAGCTTTGCACATCTTGCACCTCCTCAGAGCGCGTTCTGGGCTCGTTTCCTTCTCTTTGTGGCAGCCACCCAAAAAGCCTTGGTTGAGACCAGAATGATCCCTTTGTTATGCTTTTCGATGCTAAAGGTAACCTGGAAACTTTTTTCCCCCTGTCGAGATCTGAGCGTTGACGACGGCTTTTCCTTGCTCCGGGGCTGACGTCACCGACACCTTGAGCAGAGCAAGGAGCTGCCTTTCTTTTCCTGCATGAGGTGTTGGTGACTTCAGCAGCACTCACTGGGGAAACATGGGATGGTGCAGGCAGGGCTTGGCAAGAGTCTAAAGCAAGCAGGGAACTATTTACATTTATACCATTTTAATGTGCTCTGAAGTCCATGTTCATTTTGCTAATGACTTTGATCTGAGAGACTATTACTTTAACTGGAAAAAGAACGTTTCCGCTGCTGCTATTTTAGTAGTTGATAGGTGTGTTTGGACTTACTTTGAATGCAAGCGCGCACACATGCCGATATCTAGATGTAGCTATTATCTCGGGCTGAAATACTGGGTAATTATGTTTGACGGGAGTAAAGTGTTTATTTTTCATTTCTAGGTGATCACTTAGTGTCCTAAATCTGCACAAGGGAACACGTCTAAGCTATTTTTGTGCCATGAGATTGCTACTATCATTTAAATAGGCTTCATCTTTCCCTCTCAGGAAATTTGCATTTAATCTCTTGTCCTCCTCTTCCCTCCCCGGTGAAAATAACACAAAAAAAAAAAAGAGACTTGGGTGCCAAGCATACAGGACTCGCTTTAAATTCTCAAACAGGAGTGAAGAAGAAGGGTAGAAATTTTCTATATTTAGACTCCAGAAGGTGCCTGTTTAGATTATCTCCAAATAAAGGAACAATAGCCCGCTGGTAATATTTTCCTAAGAAAGAAGTTCACGAGGGGAAGAAACACAAACATATACATTGATGTGTACTTCGAAGAACAGTATAAATACGTAGAAACTTTTTATGAGGACCTTCTCCCTGAAGTAAAGGTTTCCTAATGTAGGCCCTGAGCAAGACAAACGCTTGTTTGTGTGGTGCTGTGGCTGTCCTGGCACCTCCGCTCACCCCCACCAACGGAATATTTGCCTTCTCATTCCTGAGGCTTAGTTATTGCACCTCTACCGATAAATGATTTTTAGCAGGGTTTTGAAGGCTAGATCAGATATACTTCCTTCTGCAGCAATCTAGGTGGCTGTTAATGATTGCAACCGATGAAAGGCCTTTGAACTTTACGGGTCCCTGAATTCTCCTAAGCTGAATTTGTCTTTCGCGTGCAGCCTGATGCCAGATCAAGTGGTATTAGGCATTAGTCTGGCTTGCAGGGATCTATGGGTGATGCATCTCTTTATTGGGTTTCTCACTGCATAAAGCCCCCCCTGGTTTGTGGTTCTAGGCGCAAAGCAGAGCAGGCATGCAGCTGGTTTGGATTATAGATGGTAAGAGATGGGGGAGTTTTTCCTTATGTGAAGTGCTTTGGTTTTCATCAGAGACTCTTCTAAGGCTCCAGCTGCCTTGCATAAGCCAGCAGGTTTACTGAGGCCACTGCTCAGTCTGTTAAGATGAAGGAGAGATTGTCACTTGATGATGATTAATTTAGGAATGCATTAACATGCCAAAGAAATCGAATGATAGAGGCTAGCTTGCCCTCTCCTCTGGTTTCCTAGACCCTAGGGAAAAAATGAAGCCAAGGCTGAAGCATATGACTTAATTAATGATGACTGTGGACTTAGCCTCTGCTACCATTTCAGCAAACTAGTCAGTGATCTGGGATTATTTTTTTTCTTCTTTCAGATGTGGTCACTGATACTTGCCGCCTTCTTGGTGTTTGGTTTTCATTTAATCCTGAAACCAAGGGTTAGATAAAATTGACCTCGAGCCTGGCTGCTGCTCAGGTGCCCCACACCCTCGCCATCCGGTTGTAGTTCCACCAGGTTGAGCCGTGACCACCCTTTAGATGGTGACCCCAAATGACAGAGGAGCTGGCAGCTACAGAATATAACCACTGCAGTAAATGTACGAGTGCCCAAGCACTATGCTTGCTTAAGCTTTCATTGGCGTGTCATTGATTTCATAACGCTGAACATACCGGTCGCTCAGATGCGTATCCTGGTTCTGCCACGCGTTGGGCCGTGAGAAATCCCGTCACGTTAGTGGGATTGAATCAATAGCTGGAAGCAGCCGCCAGCGTCACAGCTTCTCGGGGAGTAGCAGCAAGGGTCAGCGTGGGGAGTGGCAGCTGCCGAAGTAAACCAGGGCAGGGACGTGGATGCCTTATCTGCGCAGGGCTGTGCTCACCAAAGTTAGGTTTTTTCCAAAGTTCAGCTGATCTCCGTCACCTGCTGTGCTCAGCTGTGCCGTTTTACCCCCTTGCTTTGCAACTCTGATTTATGAAAGGACTTTATGAAGCTAATTGAAGATGTCTAGCTGTATCTAGCAGGGTGCAGGTGCTGTGAGCTGCTTGAGCCAGAAGCAGGTGCCCTGGTTTCCCCTCGTCTCCTTCTCCCTGTTGCCTCTTTCCTCCTCCTTGCCAGGTCTTGTCCAACAGCGCACGTGGTGAGGCTGCATTGCAGCTGAGGTTAGCCCTGCCTCTGCCATCCCTTGGCACAGGAGGATGAAAATGGCTCTTTCATCGGAGCCTAGCACACTACTGAATATTTTTCCAAGTCCACCCAGTTTTCCCTTACGGTCATCAGGCACTGTATAAACATCTCGAGCTTTTCTCACGCTGCTTGTA
Organism: Harpia harpyja; assembly: GCF_026419915.1. Taxonomy (NCBI): domain Eukaryota; kingdom Metazoa; phylum Chordata; class Aves; order Accipitriformes; family Accipitridae; genus Harpia; species Harpia harpyja. The sequence continues at coordinate 39,167,531 of NC_068953.1, forward strand.
GGGTTTACCACGGGCGGGTGTTTTCTCAGGCTGGGATTTGAGCCGCAGAAGGGTGTTGGTGGCTGTAGGTCCAGCGACGCTGGTTCAGGCAGAGCAGGGGGCTGCAGTGTGCCCGGTGTTTGCTGGCACTGCTGAGTCCTCCAGGTCTCCCTGCAGACTGGAGCCCTGGCAGACTGCTCAGCGTTTTAAAATCTGAGTGCACCAGCACGAGTTTGAATATTAAATCTACATTTCAAAGTCCTGTTATTACTTATTACGTTTTAATTGCTTCCCTTGCCCTTTGAATCAAAGTACAGCTTGTGGTGTAGGAACATGATGAGAGCTGAGCTCAAGGCTGGGAGGCAGAGAACACCCACCGGATGGTTCTGACTGGCTGGGGAAAGGATCCTGCAGCGATCCCAGCCTGCTGTGTCTGGATCTGGTTGCGTACCAGCTAAGCATGCAAGGGGCAGAGCAGGCAAGGACTGACAGGCATCGTTGTGGGAAGAAGGGGAAAGGAAGGCAGGCTAGCAAAATTCCTTGTGCTTCCTTGCGAAGGGAGCCTATGCCAGCACATGATCTGCCAGCAGCAGATGTAAGCTCTCAAAAACAGCAGGGAGGATGTTGACTGCAACAATGCATCAAGGCTGTGGTTTGTAACCTCAATAGTAAGGCAGTTAACTTTTTTTTTTTTTAACAAAGACATTTTGATTGCCAAATCCATAACCATTAGCAGCTGTGGTTTTGAGCTGTTCCTTCCTCACACATTGCAGTCTAGACCTGACAGGCTTTCAAACAAAAGTTTGGCTGCTGACTTTTGTTTGTGTTTCTTTAAGATCCTGCTTTTTTTCTTTTCACCCATTCTGTTGATTCGGATTGAACATTGATGTGTATCCCTTTCCTAACCCAGCCTCCGTGGAATGGCTTCTCTGCACCCATGTGGTCTTCTGTGGCCAAGGGCAGTGTGTAGAGTTCCTTGGGTGCGTGTTCACAAGGCTGCAGTACTGGCTGTTTCTGCCTCAGGCTAGAAAATTTGGTGTTTGTAGAAAGTTGGATCTGCTTTGGGGTTTCTGTTTAGGAAAACGTTATGTTTCTCACGGGCCAAAGGCTGGTTGACCTGTGCTAAGGCAGAGGGAACGGGTCCTTAAAAGATGATGCTTGAAAACATTCTCCAAGTTGAAAGTTTGGTGCAAGACCATGTCACGAGGGAGATCAAACCTTGAAGTGAAGCACTTGGTGCTCTGCAAGCTCTTTCCAAAACTGGAGGTCTGAGTCAGGAGAAGGTGACACAGAGCAGCGGCAAACCTGGATCTCCTGGCTCAGGCGATGGCTCCTGTTGCCAGTCAGGTGTCACCTTTGTGGGAACGTACCCTGAGCACTTCAGGGTGAAGGCTGGGTTGGAAAAATTGGCTAGATAATCCCCAAAAGTGAATGTCCTTGTAAAGAGACAGTGGAGACTACTGCTGTTAGAACAACAGACGGGGAAATGATGCTTCAACACCACTCTCCTTGGAAAAGCGACAAGGGTGGACACGGCTTGGGCACAGCGGTTCCTGAAGCCTGGTCCTGCAGTCTGTGAGAAGGACGGGATTTTTTTTTCCCCCTTGATATTAAATAAGTTGTACCTGCAGAAGGGCCACAGAGCCGATAACTGAGCTTCAAGCACTGGATCGGTTTTGGCTGCAGCTGTACCTGGGCAGGTCCGCAGGGTAGCTGCAGGCAGGAACCAGGGATACTGCTGTTGGTGCCCGACTGAAATCAGGCAGTTTGCAGCACCCACAACTGGATAAGCATCGTCTCTCTCATTTTTGATGGCTCCATTTCTCCTGCATCCATGTCTCCATGTTGCAGGCATTGCTGCGAATGCCCTTCTTTGGCTGCGGCACCCCTGTTGCCCGCCAGAAACTCCCGACTTTCTTTTCCCTTTTGCAAACCACTAAAGAAACATTTTCTAGCTGGATGGTGAGCAATTTCCCTCCGGAGAGGACGAGAAAATGGCTGTTTAGTAGTTAATTACCTGTTACGTTAGTCTGACAGCTATGAAGCTTATGAGGCATGCAAGAAGAGCGGATCCGCCTTTCCCACAAATCACCAAGAAAACAGGGTGAAGGAAGTTGTGCCTGGCTCCCAGGGGGATGCCTTGTGTCCTGCTCCTCTCCCTTGCACGTGGCCAAGGGGCTTCTCATAACACCCGGGGAAGAGCCCAGTGCGTGTTTTTGCCTGCTGGGGAAAGCTGATTTATTGCCACTGCTGGTTACAGCAGCCCTGCTCTTTCGGAGGGAACGCCGTCTCCGCCAAGATTATTTTTTTTCCCTTTGAATGCATTTTACGGTGAGCTCTCTTGCCAACACATGGGCTCCACTTGCTTTTATTCTTTCCAGACAGTGTTGCTTTCCAGTGCTGCCTCTTTTATTTCGAAGCTCTTGGAGAGCAGCAGGGAAATGAAGGCTGAAGCTGGTGTCCTGGCCCGGCGCTGGCTGGCAGAGCAAGCTGTATTTCCCATGTTGTTCACTGAGGAGGCACGCCAGGAAAATGATTCAACCCTTTCCATTATTAACCTTGCAGAACATCTCAGCCACCTCCTTGCTGTTCAGTGCCAGTGCCCCAAGGCCACCCCCCGGCAGCTGTAAGATGGAGAGGATGGCAGCAGCCCGCAAAGGACTACAGGTTCCAGCGTGCAATTCTCTGCCGAGCTCCAGCTAACTGGGATGTGCACCGGGGCCGCGTGCTCAATGGGCAAGAAGAGCGGAGGAGAGCTCAGGCTGCATTGCAGGGCTCTGTAGGCCAGCATGTGTAAAATGCTGGGGCTATTCCCACCCGGTGTTAGCATTCGGTCTCTTGTGCTGCATCTGCTTGTCTCCTTTTGTGTCTGGAGACCTTAATGAGAGCAAAAGATGCTCTTGAAAGGTCGCTAACGAAGCTGCCGGGGAGCGTTTTGGCTTTGTGCTGCGCGGAGCCGCTGCTCCGTTGCACACGGTGCCTTTGTTCCTCCCTCGGATGCACCAGAGCAGAGCTCATCTCGTTAGTGATGGTTTGGCTCCCCCCCCGGCACGTTTTCCTTCAGCTCTTTCAACTCCCCTGCCTTCAGTTCACGGCACTTGCGTTCAACCGAATGCAGCTTATTGGGGAGGAGTGAAGAAATCGAGGGGCTCCGGACAGCCCTTCTCCATGTTTTTTTTTTTTCTACTGCTGAGATGGAATCGGGACGAGATAAGGGTCCCAAACCCCGTGTTGTTACCGGCAATGCAGGGCAAGCCTGTGTGGCCCCTGCATCCCACTGCAGGCTTTACCCAAATCAGGAAAAATAATATTTACTTTAACAGATTGGTGGGGGGGAAAAGAATTAGCAGGATTTATTTTTCTCAAATGTCAGAGAAGGTGGGTTCGTGTCTCTGCTGGCTCTGAGCTGGCTTGTCCCCTCCTTTGCTCTTTTGCTGTGGGCTGTGGAGTGGGGAGGCTGGCAGTCCTGCTGCTATTTCTGGTGGTGAAGAGCTGGTGATGGGAGACGAGGGATGGCGAAAACAAAGTGTAGGGAACATTCATTAGCAATTATCCCTGCTTGCAGCTTGATTGGGGTGGCTGTCGGGGACATCTGATAGCCACTTAATGTATGTTCAAAGCGCTGGCTCCAGCGAGAGGGTGAATCTGGTGGCCGGTTTTCAGAGGAGCCTAGTGCTCAGCTCCCTTTTCCAGCTTGTACTCGGATGCTACATTTAACCTCAAGCTCTTTCTGCGTGTGTTAAGCTGCCTTGAGATCTTCTTCCCCCCCCGCCCCCCGCTAATCTCTTCACAGCTAGGTTCTTACAAACCTGTTAGCAGCAAATTGAAGCCCGACTGATGCAGTTGCAGAGATGGGATGAGCAAGGGGGGTGGTGGTTGCGTGGACACCAGTGTATGGAAAGTGTATGTGGGGTTTTCAACTGTGTGAAGCAGTGGGCTGGAGCAGCAGTTGGTAAGCTGTGCTGGCTGTTAGCAGCCCACGGAGCCCACCGTCCTCCCAACTGCCTCGTCGCAAGCCCGCTACGAGGTGGCAGAAGGTCTGAAAGGAGGCTGAATCATTTTTTTTTTTTTTTTTACACCATAGTTGCATTGCATAACCCCTCTCTTTTGAGCTTTCCTGCTCATCTGCAGGATTGGAGGAGGGTGGGCTTTCTCCTTTTTGAGGGACAACATGGCCTCTGGACTGTATTTGTTGTAGAGGGCCTTTTTAGCCACCTTCTCCTAAATGCTGAGTTGCTTCCCGGTAGAGGCAATGTCAAAGCCTGGAGTACTGGCACCTGTCTTATTTACACCCTCAAGATTATAATGGAGTGCACTTGTAATTAAGAAGGAACATCCCCCATCAGACTCCTGGCTGGGTTTGATTCCTGGTCTCCGGTAGAGAGGGAGTGTGCTTTCCCTCTAAGTTGACCTTTTATTTAAAAAAACTGCTGTTGCAGATTCTCTTTGCTGGGGATATGCTCTGCCTTCTCTCTCTGGTGCACTAGGTGTGGCCTTTGGGCTTTTACTTCAAGTCTCAGGTTTGCTGAAGTGCTGATGGGCAGTGGCCGCTGTCTGAGGGGTGTAGTAGTTGGGAGTAAATTTTTTCTCTGTCTCCTAAACTTACTGTGTTGCAGATTGTAGAGTGACTCGACTGACCTCTTACAGCAGAAACATTGAGAAATGAGGGTTTTTACTCGTTAGACACTTGGGCAGCTTTGGAAAATGTAACGGAGGCAAATGTGTTTGGTGTCTTGGTGGCAGCAGCTCTGCTGAAAGCGTAAGTCAACTGAGTAGTTGCCAATAGGAGAGGCATCTTCGGTGCAGAGCAGGTGGGTACTGATGTCCTTGTGCTGAGCTAAGCTGCAGAACGAGCAGCAGAGGTGGAGGAGTGCCGCCATTCAGCCACGCTGTCTGTCTGGATCCTGTTGACGACCAGACGAGATAGTGTAGGTACAGTCAGTAAGTGTCTACAGGCAACATTGCTCATGGTGATGACGTGTGATGTCAAGAGCAAGCGCTGTTTAGGGGACTAAATAGCAATAGGGAGTGATTTTGGGTAGGAAATACTATAACAGCTCCAGTGACCTCTAGAGAATGAGGTCCGTGGAGGTGGTTTCTAAACATGTTAAAATATTGGCAGCTAGTTACAGGTGTGCTGAGGAGAGGCTGTGCTCTTGGTCGTAGTGATGTGTCGTGTGGCAAAAGCATATCTGGCTGTTTCTCTGTTCAGTTTGCAGGCAGCGGTTTCAAGAGATGCAGCGGGCACATCTGACTTCTTGCTGCTCTCTAAGAGGAGTTTCAGTTCCTAACAACCCCTGGCCACACGCTCCTGCCATTCACCCGCTTCACCCGACCCTTCTTTGAGCAGTTCAGCCCATTACCCTGGCAGAAAACTGACTTTACCCAAAAGCTCCCTAAATTTCTGCAGGATGAATGAGTTGAATTGATTTGTGGAAGAGACCAGGGGAAGAGGGGAGCCTGGCCATTAAGTTGGCTCAGCATCTTGTGAGGGCTCAGCATCTTGTGGGAGCTCAGCCTTGCCTTCTTCACCTGGGAGCATCTTGTCTCCAAGTAGAGGAAAGGGTTACAGCTTTTTCTCAGCTCCGGCAGGCAGGAATATTCTGCTTTTGTTGTTCACCAGGATGGGATAAGAGGTTTCCGGGGTAGGTACAATAGGAAGCCTTAAATGTAGCGGCTCCACGAGGGGCTCCTTCCCTGCCTCCTGGGAGTGAGATGCCAGAGGAAGGACTGAGGCTTTTAAAATGCAGGACACGAACGGTTTTGGCACACGTACAGAAATGTACCCTGGGAGCGAACATGAAAGGCGGCGGCGTGGAAGCGTAAACCCAAGTTGCAGCTGTGGCATCCGCCTTGGCCTTGGGATCGGATTGAGCTGGAAGCTTTTGGAGCTGAAGGTTTGATCCTGGTTTCAGATGAAAGCTGTCAGTGGAGAAACAGATGTGGCTGTTGCTTTCACAGCTGATGCCAGAGTACCTGTTACAGGGATATTCCCTGCAGGGGGGCTGTTAGGTGTGTGAGGGGGGACATGGTGATGTCCAGGTCCACCAAGGAGATGGTGGCTGAGGAGATTTGGGAAGCAGCTTTACTCCAGGCAGCAAGACCGCTACGGCACACGGGTCCCGGACTCACAACCTGGCTGACGAAGCCACTGGCAGAACCGTGTGTAGTAGAGCAGGGATGGACCACTTCTGCGACCAGGTTTGGATGGTGGCTTATGGCCCACTGCTTTATGGTGTGACCTTTGGAGGCTGTGCTCGTGTAGGAGCTGCTGGGTACGTCAGGTCCTCTGGCTATGGAGGGACCACCAGTCACCTGCATGATGCTGAGAGCAATAAAGCGGCGCCAGCATTTCACACTCATCAGGCGTTGGCCGGGGATACTCACATTGGCTCTTTCTAACCTTCCAAGATCCTCCTTCCCTGCAGATGGGAAATGAAAATCCTTGGCATCAGCATGGAGCAGTGGAAGCAAGTCAAGCAAAGTGGCTCAGCCAAAAAAAAAAAAAAAAAAAAGAAAGAGGAAGAAACCTGTCCAACCCCAGATCGGTATAGCAGGGCATCCGTGTGCAATGCAGATCAGCATAGCTCTTTCTCCCCTGGCGCGGGTGTTGTACAGAGCAGCTAAGTACATGTACGTCTCTCTCTCTTGCTCGATGAATGGCTCTTACATGCTGTTGTAAAATGAGAGGGGCTGGGAATGCTTTCCCCGGTTGATCCAATCCCGGTGTTGGGCTTCTGTAAATCTCCCCTAACCGCTGGCAGTGCTGCCAAACCCTGCTACAGCACAGGGAGAGCGAGTTGCTCCCTGCTTCCCTCTCCGTGCCCAGCTGTTCCAGGGCAAATCCAAACTCATCTTGGCAGGTCGGTGAGAGCTTTTCAAACACTCAGCCTAAGAGTCATTTGTTAGTAACAAATGGGGGATTTGCCAGGACACGCTGTTCCATCTGGTCTGGCATCCTGTCCCCTACAGCAGCCTTGACGGATCTGCTCGAGGAAGGCAGGGGAGGAAAAAAAAAAAAAGGCGGCAGTTTTCCCATGGAAGGAAAACCACTTCCGCAGTCGGTTTGAACAGGGTTTCCTGGGCTGGAGCACCTTTGTGGCATGCCCTCACCTCTGCACCTGTCAGTGCAAGGTCTGCTTCTAATGGAGAATCTGAAGTGATGGTTGGTATATACATTTTTTTATTACTGTTTTGCATTTCACTTCTGAACACCAGTGAGGCTGAGCTGCATTCAGGCAGGACTTCGGTGCACTTCCCTCGCTGAGTGGTTTTTTTTTTTCTCCTTTTTCCCCCTGTGGTTAACGAGAGAAACAATCTGTTTATACTCTTCCTATAAAATTCCCTCATGTCTTCATCGCAGTGAAATCTCTCCGTAGACTGCGTGCGTGGAGCCAGCCCTGCACGGAGATGGCCGGCTTCTCTGAGCCATTGACTTGGCATGCTGCAAGTGTTTTTTTCTATTGCTCACCCTTTGGATGCAGATGAATCTCAAGGGCTGCCTGTCCCACAGCAGGATGGTGCGTGCTCTCCAAATCTCAAAGCGCCTTGTGTTTGGACTGAGTTTTTTGGGGAAGAGGTGGGGATGTATCCGTAGCTGGGACAGCTGCTTCAGTAGAAGAGGTGGCTACCCTTCTAGTGGCCATCGTCTCATTGGGTTTGCCAAGCTGTTTTGGTTGAGGTGCTGGTGTGCTGCCTGTGACCGGCTGGGGTTTAGCAGGGGTACCCGCATCCCCGGTCAGCTGAATCCAGGAACGTATCGGGCTGAAAATGGGTCCCATGCTTGTCCCAGCACTAAGGAGGCAGTGAGCAGGCAAGCTTGTGAGGGCAGGGCCCCCGACTGCCTTTCTGTCGACACCCCACACCCCACGCTTTAGATCAGCTTAAGCCAAGTGTGAAACCACACCTTTTAGGTAGCAAAACACAGGTCGGTGCTAAAGGGGGCTGAAAAGTCTTAGGGAGCACACAGGGAAGCGGCTCAGTGAGCAGATCTGAAAAGGGAGCAAGCTCTGGGAGAGGCGTGATGAGAAGAGGTTTAGCGAGGGGCTCACTGATTAAGACCCAAACCTGCAATTGGTTTTTTTGGTTTTGGTTGTTTTTTTTTTTTCATTAAAAGTTCTTGAACTAGTTTAGTCTGAGCTGCTGCAGCCTAGATATAACCCATCTCTTAAATAACAATTTCTCTGCTCCTGACCGCCAAGCTCTTTTCACACCCGCGGCAGTCGGTCTGACTCTGTTTTGTGTGTGTGTGTCTGTGTTTCCCAGTATCCAGATCTGAGCCAGGAGTCCGGATCTCCATTTGTCTTTATCTGCACTAATCCCCAGGAGATGGTTGTGAAGTTTCCCATCAAAGGAAAACCCAAAATCTGTAAGTAGTAAAGTTTCCACAGATGCCCCCCTTGGCCTTTCGTGCCTGCTCTCATCACCACCTCTGCTTGCCTTTGCCATATGAGTTCGCAACCTTTGCCCTGTGCTCTTTGATCTGTAGGTGTTTGTTTAATGACTCGAATACATCTGTAATATTTTTTTTGTCTTCAGTTCCCCTTTCCCCAGATGTTGCTTCCTTCCAAATACATGCCTCTTCCTGCCTCTGCAAACACTCGGGAGTCAAAGAGCGCTTGTGTCTGCAGCTGATCCGCTTCTGGCATCAGCCTGGGTCGGGATACGAGCCAGCACGGCGATGCTCAGGCAGATCCGCGCTAGCTCCTTGCCTGCGGTTCAGAATTACCCTCTCGCCCGTGAGGATGGTGAAGGCTTGAAGCAGCAAGAGCTGCAGGGCCAGATGGATGTTCTCCATCCGCAGGCCGGCAGGATGGGATGTCCTGGCAGAACTTGCAGGGAAGCGCCGCAGCATCTGTCCGCGCTCTGCTTGCCAGCGTCGTTAGTCCCTTTTATGAGCCACCAGCCCCTCCGCAGGCTGCCAGTTATTCCTGCCCGCTGCTGTAAAAAGGATGGAGGAGGGATGCAGCAGCTGGGGAGCCTGCAGTCAGCTCCGTCCTTATTAGCAGCCTCCCCACCACACAGCCTCGGGAAGGCACTGTACACGCTTTCAGGGGATGTGAAAAATTAATTTGACGGGCTAAAAGCAGCATAAGCAGAAATAGTCTTGGCTGTTTGTTTAGCAGAGCTGATGACTGGGTTTTCTTTCTCGTTTGCAGAGTGATTCTCTGCGAGTAGTTACCTAGCAGTGCAGGAGCAGCAGGATTTCTCAGGACTGGATAATAAGGGCTTTTGAAGCACAGTGTAGGGTTATTTTTGTTGCTTTTGAGTTTTGGTTGTTCCCCCCGCCCCGCCTCTGTGCTCAGAGAAGCACCGTTCTCCTACGGCTCCAGTCTCTCCCTGGGTGCCGGGGGTATTCCTGCCCTGCCAGGGTATTGAGCAGGGCAATTTGGTTTCTTCGCTGCCTTTTGTAGCAACATCTGGGAGGTGCATTCAGCCGATGGCGACAAACGATGCCTGGTGAGCTGCAGTGCTTGGATCTTGCTAGCGGCACCGTCCTCCCCCAGGGACGGGTCTTTTCCAGCGCTCCGGTGAGCAGGCAGGGTTGCGCCGAGTTACTTAGGATGCAGATGTCTTTGCTGCAGTAGAACAGCCTCGCCGCTGTTGCGTGGTGGAGCAGCCGCTGCATCCTCTTCATTTTTTTTTTTTTTCATTTTTTTTTTTTTCTTCTTGTTTTAACCTCTCCTTGCTCTCATACAGGCTCTCTCATGCCCCTTCACTGCCACACCTGCCTCCATCCGGCCGTGGTTAGGAGGAGAGCTGCCACCGGCAGCTGAAGGGGAAGCTGCCATGCGGTGTGAGCGCAGGGCAGCCGGCTTCTGCGCGTCTGCCTTGCCGGGTGCAGGTGCTGCCGGTCCCCTCCCCATCTGTCACATCATCTCCTTTGTGTTGTGACACTTTCCTGCTTGGAGAAGGATCAGTCTAACAGCCTGGAAGGAAGCCGGCTGTGCTGGCGGCTGCCTGCGCTGCCCGCTCCTGCTGCTGGCCCTGCCTTTCCTGCCCTCCATCCCGACAGGAGCTGTCACGAGAGCAGCGGCGGGGGAGACTGTGGAGTTGTACGTTCCCCTCCCGGAGGGGACGTCATCTGTCTGGGTGATATTTGTGACAGCCTAGGGAAGGAGCAGGGAAGCCTTTGACCTTTCACGGGGGTAAGGCGCTGTTTTAATAGGAGTTGGCATTACATCCAAGGCAGTCAAAAGCTTAATTCTCCAAGCTGGAAGCAGAGCAGGGGGAAGGTGCCGGCTCACGTCCCCACCTGAGCTCGCTGGCTGCCCTGGTCTCCTTGAAGCCTGGCTCAAGCCATGACAAAATGCCAGTTTGTCTTGTTGGGAAGCCAAGCCAGAGCGGTTTTCCTTGCCAGATAACAGCATGGACCTCGCCACGATGACATCTGAATGCTTCTCCGTTGCAAATTAGTTGTTTCTAGCAGCCTGGGGATGGGAAAAAAAAAGTAACATTGTTTGACTTTTGCTGCCAGGGTTATTGTTTGTGTGGAAGGGATGGGCACTGTGTTTGTGTTGCATCTGGGAGCATGGCTCTCCCCAAACACATCCCCGCTTAGTTTTAGTGCGCGTGGACAAAGCTCGGTGGTGGTTCTCATGGGAGATTTCCTTGAATCAGGGCAAAGCTTCCCTGAAGCCTCCCTCGAGCATTGCTGAGAAACCTCCCTTCAACAGCCAGCGGCTGGAAGAGCATGGAGGAGCAGGCAAAAGGACATGTTGCAATGTGAGACGAGAGTCCTTAAATCATTGAGTGGAAAGAGAAGGGGACCCTGGGGCTGTGGCCTTATTTTTAGCCTTTTCCTAAAGGTTACCTAGCTGATGCTTTATGTTTGCCAGCTGGTAGAGCAGAGGAGCCTCCTGATCGCTTTTGGGGTCCAGGAGGAGCAGGCAGGCGTGTTAAATACGAAGCTTGCAGCCCTGGAGGTGACATGGCGTTGGTGGTGGGGGACCAGAGCACGGAGCGAGTGTGAACTCGCTGCCTTTCTCCTGCCAAAAACCCCACAGCTTGGCGACACGGTGGTCTGACACACTGCTTCTGGACAGTCTGGCTGTGCTGGCTCAGCCTTGTTGGGTGCCTGTTGCTGTTTCCAGCCATTGCAAGGAGGGAGCTTCTTCCCCATCCTTAGGCAGGTGGGGAAAGTCTTCTCCCACATAGGGTGGCAGAGGGGATGGTGGATCTCCCAGACCTTGTAGGGGACCATCTTCCAAACTCTGTGGGCTCAGAGTGAGAACACTGTCTGAAAACAGACTCTCCAAGAAATGCCCTGTTTTGCCCTTTCTCTTGGCCTCAGTTTTAATTTACTCATTTGTGATGGTGGAAGACTTTTGCAGACAGCCTTTTGCGTCCCGTGGGCTGCAGGTTGGCAACTGCTGCACCAAGACATTGGCAGTGTCTGGTTCCTGCTCCCAATTTCGACCTGACTGTAGTCACGTTTCAGTTTGCGGATCTATGGCACAGTGACTTGCAAATGCTTGCTCACGTTTGGGGTTTTATTTTTGCATGTGTTATGGTTTTGGTGCGTTGAACTTCCTTCTCAAGCTCAGACAGCAGCAAGGCTGGCCCAAAACTCGGGCTGAAGGAGGGGGACGGGTGTCAGGGAGGCTGTGTTGTGCTGGTGGGACATCCTGAGCGAAGCGGTTTTGTAACCTGCCTCTCCTGGGAAAAGTGTTGTCGGACCCTTCGTTGAGCTGAAATTGAGAAGTTTTCTTGGTTTGAAGAGAAGGTGATGGTCTCTGGCTGGTTTGGAGCCATTTTCTCTGGACAAGCGCCCGCTTCTCACGGCACACGGGCATTTACCAGCAGTTTTTGGAGCAGTGGCCAAAGTGGGACCGGTTTGGAGCCTGGTGGACCTTGTCCCCACCGGGGATGAGATCTGCTGTGTGCTGCAGCTGGGTTGGAGCAACACGGCTCTCCCAGGGGCCGCATGGGCTGTGCTTCACCCACGGGGTGACACTGGGCTTGATCACCCGGAGGGACAATGCTGAGGGACCCAGATGAAGTGCTGAAGTGCTGCCAGCTCTGGCTCCATCCACCTCACTGGGTTTTCACTGGGACAAGCTCTGTCTGTCCATCTCCTTGGGATCAAACTCTGATCCCTTTGCCTCCTCTCCTGATGGTGTGACCATAGTGGATCCCCGTGTCCCTCCCGAGGGACACAGGGGATGCTCCCCAGGGAGAGGGGCTGCCCTCCCCAGCTCAGAATGGGGTCTGCAATTTTTGCTGCTGGCTTCTGCAGCACATTGGAGCCCCATCCCTGCTCCCAGCTACAGAGAGAGACGGGACGAGGCTGACATTTGGAGGATGGGAAGACGCAGGGGAGCAGGAGCAGGGAGGCGAGTTCCCTGGGAGACGTGGCATTAGAGGAGGTGACTGGCGCTGGTTGACGGCAAAGCCTCTCCAGGAGGCCAGCTCTTTGCCGTGCTGCCTCACTTAAGGTCACCTTCCCTTCCTTCCTCTCCCTTTTGGAGGAGGGCCCTTTGCTGGAGAGAGCAGGAGCATCCTTGTTTTTTTATGGGCAGGGAGAGGGGGACACGGACACTCCTCCGAGGCAGTGCCTCGGCCTCCCGGCTTGCTTGCCATGCCTGGCTTTTGGCTTCTTCTGCAGGAGTTGCCCAAATCCCATATTCTGGTGTCCTGCTCCTCTCCCAGGTGGGAGAGCGGAGCTGGCAGCAAAGCCACCGAGGGCTGTGAAGGACAAGGGGAGGCAGCTTTTGGTCCAGGTCCCACCGGAGCAGCCGGCCATGGGTGCCTGGGCTCCCCGAGGTGCTGCCTGGTGGCAAAGGCAGCGTGGCCCTCCCAGCTGGTGGCCTTGGAGGCCACCAACCTGGCACTTGGCAGCACAGGGTGGTTGGTCCCCATCATGTTGTGTGCCCCATTGCATCATCGTCCCCAAGCTGAGGGTTTATTGTCCCCAAGCCCAGCTTTCTGCCATGCTGTGGCGAAACATGTCCCCAGTATGGTGCTTGATGGTCCCCCATCGCCTTCAAATGTGTTGACACGCATCCTGCGGGAGAGTGAAGGGATCATTTCCCCCCCCCGGTAGTGGTGGGCAAGCGCTGGATGTTAATTTACTCTCCTCCTCACTGAATTTCCCCCTCTCCAGCGTCTCTTTGCCGCGTTGGACATGCTTGCCCCCGGCTCCCTGGTGTCGCGCCTGCGGAGGGAAGCCACGGCGGCTGGAAACGCCTGGCTCCTCAAGCACGATAATTGAATGTGACAGGAACACACTAACTAGGAGACCTCGCTGCCTCCAGCTGATTTGCATTGCAAATAGCATTTAAAATTAAAGAGTGATGAGGGTTTGTTGTGGTTTGTTTTTTTTTTTTTTTTTTTTTAATCCCCTCTTTACAGGGAAGCTGGATGCAAAGATCCATCAGGGAGCAAAGAAGGGGTTAATGAAGCAGAAAGCGATGGGGTGAGCCGGCGGGGAGCAGCAACATGTTCCCACGCAGCACCCGACTGTCACCGAAGGTTGCCGGAATGGTCCTCAACTCTGGAAAGCAGGTGCAAGACGGATTCCAGAGCGCTGTTAGGTATTGCTTTATCCATTGTATTCCAAAAGCATTAAAAGAGACGTGTTTTCACCGAGCTCTCACCCAACAGCCCTGTGCTTCCTGGGAAGTCACGCGCTGCAGACAAGGGTGGGTGGGAGATGGAGCTTGACGGGATGGGGTTCAACCAAGCGCTGGCATCTCCACATCTCCCGTGAGCACCGGATCCCAGGATGGGCGAGGGGAGCTCGCTGGCAGCAGCCAACCCCGCTCCATCTGTCTTGGCAGGCAGGAGGTAGCTCCATCCTGGCTTTGGCAGCCCCAAAATATGCCTCCCCAAAATGTGCCTTGAGGTTTTTTGGCTGGATAGGGTCAGACGCATCGTGGCGCTGGCCTCGCAGGAGAAAGGCAAGAAACTGTGGGGGACGAGGGGGATGGCTCCCAACAGCCGGAGAGCCTGAGCTCTGCTGAGCGTGTGCTTGGGGAAACGGGAGACTCGGGGTGAGAGGTGGGCTCTGTTTCTGCTCACAGGAGCTTGCCCTTCCAGCTCTTGGCATCGCTGGGAAGGGCCCAGCCTTAACATCCCGCTCTCCTGATTTGTATCGAAGCAGCAGCCACCCTGCAAAAGCTGACCCGCCCCTCCAGCAGCTGTTGTGTGCATGAGTTAAAAACCCGCTCTGCCTTATGAATAAGATTAATTTCTCCTTTTTCTTTAATCCTTCATATTCAGCATCTCCCCGCATTGCCATGTCTGTGCTCATTACGCATTTGTGTTCACTGGGCTGTGAGCCTTTCCTGCCATGTTGCTCCAGGCTCTTCCTTGTTGTGGTCTAAGTGCTCCTCCTCATTCCTCGGAGCCCACCCTGCTCTGGAGGGGACAGAGCAACCCCCGAGCACTGCTGGCATCCCCCCTCCTCCCCAGGGCCACGGTGGGGAGCAGAGCAGGGCTGCCGGTTCAGCTGCTCGGCACTGTCACTGGTTACAGGTTGTCCCAGCCCTCTGCTTCGGTTCCTGTCGCTACCCCATCAGGGAGGAGGAGGAGGGTGCGAAGCCTTCGTGCCAACCGCCTGTGCCCCCTGAAATTTGGCAGCTGGATGCTGCGGTGCTGGAAGCCGTCCCACTAGTGCTGCCGTTTGCCCTGGGAGTTGTCTTCTGGCTCTGTCTTCTGCTTTTGCTGCCTATGGGATCTCTGAGATGCTGGAGGTGGTGGATCTGGATTCGACGCCCGCCCGTGTCGTTCCTCATTTGGAAAACGCTGGCGGGTGTTTCAGCTCTGAGTTGCCCGGGCTTGGCACGGAGGTCGTGGTATGCGAGCTGCCGTTCAGCCTGGCAGAGGGAGGTGGGCTTCTGCCGCTTCCTTCCTCCTCTGGCTGTGTCCCCCCATCCACCAGCCTGTCCCTGTCCCTCGTGTCTCACCAGTATGGTCCCAATCAGCTGTGCTGGGACTCCCGGTGACTTCCCTGCACGTTCTTCTCTTCTTGTATCAGGGAGGTCCTCCTCTCTTGCACGGATGTGCCTCAAGAGTGAGAGGAAATGTCAGTGGTGCCCGCATGGAGAGGGATGGGGGGGCTTGGGGTGGCATCCTGGGGTCCTGGTGCCATGGGGAGAAGGAGGTGGGAGGGGCAGGACATTGAGGTTGCTTTGCCCAAGGTGCCTGCAGCTCCATGGAGCATCTCTCCTAGAGATGGGAAGGGGTCAACCCTCAAGCTTGTGGGACCAAGGTGGGGGAGACGCTCTTCCAGGCAGAAGACAGGCGCGTGGAGAAGGAGCCTCCGGTTACGTGGCGGACAACGTCTTTCACAAAACATCACAGATGTCTTTGCTGCCCTGCCCTGCGCCCCACTGGCATGGCTTGGGATGAGTGGGACACTGAGCACCCAGGGAGGACATGCTCAGCACCCAGGGCTTGCACCCGGGCTTGGGGTTTCCAGCTCCTGCTCCTTATCCCAGGAGTGCAGCACCCTCGGACAAGGCTGTGACAGCGTGGGATCTTGTACCATCACCGTAGGACAAGGGGACTGTGGGACTCGCGTCCTGTCCATCACACCTAAGGCCCATCAAAATCCCCATCTCAGGGCACTGCTTCCCAGGACAGGTCGCCCACCCCCTACCTAAGCCAGGTTTTTAATACGAGCCCAGGATTTGGCTTCATGTCAAACCAGATCCATCTCCTGCGTCCACTTCCGCGAAAGCGGCAGCTGTTTTGTCACCTCCCTGTGCTTTTATATCGCTCACAGGTCACATCTGTGTATCGCCCGAAGGTTTCATCCCCAAGGATTTCACATTCTCCACTGTTTGTTGGTAAAATGCACTGAGTCCTGCGGGGCTGGCGGCTCCAGCAGCCCCGGGCAGACTGGGTCACCGGCGCTGCTCGTGGTCATGGCAAAACGCACCATCGGAGGGATGCCGAGATCGTTTCCAATGAAGCCTTGTTGTCTGGCAGTGTTTTTATTTTCCTCCTGTATTAATGACATCATTTGTGGTTTTGCCGGGGAACGAGCAGACTGAGGCACTGATCCATCCCTGGTTTGTTCTGCATTCCTGGCAGAAGCTGGTTTTCCCACCCTCCAGAGCATCATCCCTGGTCTGGGATGTGCAGAAAATCAACACCCAATGCCCAGAACACCTTTTACCCAATCCTTTAAAAATTTTTGGTAAAAACTGACCTGAATTTATTAATATAGATTGTCTTGGGGCCCACCAGCGTTGGGTTTGTGCCACGTGAGGACAATTTCTCCTCTTCACCGTGATAAGGAAGAATTTCCCCTCTTCGTCTCTTTCGGGCTAAATGAATGCTCTTCTCATCCCTCTTCTCCTACTGCTTTAAACCTCTTCTGGCTCCCCTCCTGCCTGCCCCAGCCCCAAAAGCCAGAGAAACAGGGTGATGGCACCCAAAAGGCAGCCCTTCACGCTGTCCCACCTCCTTTGCCAGAGGCTTGGGTCTCGCATCGTCCTCGTTCGGGGACGAAAAGCATCAGAAGAAATTGGCGTCTCCTTCAATGTCCTCCTGAAACCGTGCTGGAGCAGGAGCCCTGCCATCCCCAGGGATGGTTGCACTTCTCTGGGCTGGGATGCCCCACGCCGGAGCCCGGGTGGGTGGGTGGAGGTGGTGGTCCCCCGCTCCATCACCTTCGCTGCAGGACCGTTTTCTGGCTCCGAGGTCTGCGCTGCCGGCATGCTGGCTTGGATCGTGCGCCCCATCTTCCATCAGCACGGCTTGCCGCACCGGTTCGCCTTGCTGGGAGCCAGCCGCTCCTGCGCTGGGCTGGTTTTGGGGTGTCCTGAGGTCAGGGCTGGGGCAATCCCCAGTGAGATGAGCCGAAATTTCCTCGCTGGCCAGCGCGTGGCACGGCACCAAGGCTTTGGGGTGGGTTGCGGAGGTTTGGGGGACATGTCACCTCCTGGGGACGAGGAGGGCTGGGGATCCGGGTGCTTTCAGGAAGGAAGGTGCTCCCTCCGTCCCACGCTGGAAACCTGTTTGGGGAGGAAAAATGACGGTGTGGGGCATGACGTCATGGGTTTTTTGGGGTGGATGTGTGTACCCCAGGGCGCACCCTGGGCGGTGCCCCCCCTCCTGCCCGCTCCCGGCAGGTCTCTCCGAGCGGTGGCCTGCCCAAAAACCAGCCCGAGCCGTTCCGTGCCGGCTCAGTGAGCGGAACCGGTGCCGGTGCCCCCGATAGCGCAGCCGTGGGGGGACCATGCCGGGCAGGGGGTCTCGCACGGCACCCCACAGCCCATAAAACACTCCCGAAAAGATGCCCTCCCCCCCTTTCCGAGGTGACACCCCGGCGGCTCCGGCTCCTCAGCAGGGGGAACGCTCCTCTCCGGGTTTTGCCCGCCGCTCCTGCGCCCCGGCTCCCGATCCGGTCTCCGCGTTTTCCGGCCGCGGCTTGACCGGAACCCTGGCGCCCCTCTTTGTGCTGGGGGCCGCGCCGCTCCGGGTTTTCCACGCCGCCGGGGCCGGGGCTGGGGCTTTCCGCCTAGTCCACGCTCCGTGACTCCACCTTCCGGGTTTTGAGTCGCACGCGCGCCAGCCCGCTCCGGCTGCCGCTCGGGTTCCGGCTCCGGGCTGCCGCGTCCCCGCCGAGCGGAGCCGAGCGGAGCCGAGCGGAGCCGAGCGGAGCCGAGCGCCCGCCCCGCCCCGCCCCGCCCCGCTCCGCCCCGCCCCGCCCCGCCAGGCGGACACCGGCGCGGCCTGCGCGGCGCGGCGCGGCCCACAGGCGCGGGTGGCATGGCGGCCCCGGCGGCCGGCCCCTAGCTGCCGGCGGAGCGGAGGAGGAGCGGCCTAGGCGGCCCCATGGAGGAGACTTAGGGCCTGCCCGGGACGGGAACGGAGCCCGGTGAGTGCGGGCCGGGCCCGGCCTCCGCGGCGCCCCGGCGGGGTGGGGGTGGGGGGCGGTGTCGGTTAGGGATCCCCCGCGGCCGTTGGGGCCTGGCCTGGGTCGTCGTTCCCCCCCCCCCGCGGTGACCGTTGGGCCCTTCCCCCGCGGCCGTTGGGGCCAGGACCCCCCCCCCCCGCCCCCCCCCCCCCCCGCTTTAAGCCCCCTCCCGTGGCTGGGCGCCGTCGCCGTGGCCCGGGCACGTCCCTCTGTGACCGTTGGGACGGGGGTGTGTGGCCTTCCCCCCTCCCCCGTGACCTTTGGGGGCGGCCCCCCCCCCGGTGTCGGGGCCCCGTGGAGGTCGGGTGGCCGCCCCCCCCCCCCCCAGGGGTGCGGGGTCACCCCCCCGCGACCGTCACCTCCTCCACGGCTGTGGAACCGGTGGGGGGGGGCACCCACGGGGCGGTGGGGCCTGGGGTGCAGTCCCCCCTCCCGCCGGGTTGTGTGATGGGGGGGCTCGGCGTGTGCGTGGGGTCACGGAACCCTCACGGCTGCGGTGGGGGAGTGGGGGGGGATCCGCTGTGTGCGGGGTCGCCGCCGGGGCAGGTTTTGGGGTGAGGGCCGGGGGGAGGGGGGGGCACGACACGATGTGTGTGGGCCGTGGGTGGTGGCAGGACACGGGGGATGCGGTTCCCGAGAGGGCAGCTGTGTCCCGGGGGGGGGGGGCGGGGTGGGTGCGTGTGTCTCTCTCCATTCCCCACTCCCCCCCCCCACCCCGTGTCTGTGCAGGGAGGGTTTGGGGGACACACGGACCGGAGGGGCCCCGGGAGGGCTGGTTCCCCTGGGACACCGCACCCCAGCCCTCTCGGGGTGCCGGTGGTGGCGGCGGGGGGGGTGACGGGCATGCGGCCCCACGCGGGGGGGTTCTTGGCACAAATCACGGAAGATTCAATTTTCCCGAAGATGTTGAGCGAGCACGAGTTGTCTGTGGGTTTCGGTGCGGGGCAAACGCTGCGAGCGCAGCTCCTCCGGCGAGGCCGCCGGGGCCGGCTCCAGCCCCCCCTCAGCTCCGCTTTGGCCAGGGCCCACGGGTGTCCCCGCTTGCCGGTGACCGCGGTGCGGCAGGACGAGCAGCCGTCCTTCGAGCCCCCCGTGCTGCCCGCCACGGAGCCCTGCTGACGAGGGTCAAGGCGTGGGGGCCTGATCCCGGGATGGGGGGGGGAGTGGGGTGTGACACCACGAGTGACAACGTGGCCGTGCCGGCGAGGCGTCCCATAAAGGCTGTGGGTTTCTGCGGGTGGAACGGAGGGCGAGGACGGCCGCTCCTGCCGTGAAGCTCTCCCGCCCGTTGTGTACACGGGGAAGGTCACAGGTTCAGGTCTGGTCTGCGAGACTTGGCTCCCCTCCATCTCCCAGCAGCCCTCTTTTTTTTTTTTTTTCTTTTCCTTTTTCCCCCCTTTCTGGGAAGGCCCTTTCCCTCAGAGGAGGTGTTAGACGCACACATCTTCTGTGGCGCCCACCGAAGAACTCACGGGCCCTTTTTTCTCCCCCCCACCCTCCCCTTTCAGAAGAATTAAGGATGCTGGCTTTCGGGCTCCGGCGTGCGCAGGGGCGGCGTGGGTGCTCGCAGCCTTCCTTGCCTGGACATCCTCAGGAAAACCGATTTCCCCGCTTTGTGCGATGACTCCAGCATCGGATTATGCTGCACATTTCTAGCTCTTTGTTGGCAGTACGCGACCGCACACGCACGGCACTTGAAAAATCCAGTCAGCTTATTTTATTGATTAGCTCTTGACCAGAAATAATTTATAATTTATTATTTTGAAGCTGTTTCGGTCTCGAAACAAAAATCCTTGCCCTTTTATGCCCTCGTTCATCCAGCAAGGTTTTCTCCTCTCCCTGTGGGGTAGAGCTGGCTGAGGAAGGGAGACGTGAGCAGCACCGGGAGCGTGGCCGTCTCGGTGGTGCAAAAGGACAAGGATTTAATGTTTCACCTAAACTGGCCTCGCGTTCAGGACAAGGGCTGCGAGCCAGTTAGAGCCACCGGCGGAAATTAATTATCAAGCAAGTTGTAATGATCTGTAATTGAGTATGGCCAGGACACGGGGATTTTTTTTTTTTTTTTTTTTTTCCTTTTTTCAAGCTGGGCGCTTGGACTTGGTTTCCAGTGGAGGGTCTGTGTGTTTTGTGAGTCGCCATTAGGCTGCTCGTTAGCTGGAGGGGCTGGTGCGTGCGCGTATACGCACGTAGGTGTCTCTTAATACACGTGTTATCCTACCGCGGCGTCCTCTGTGCATGCCGAAAATGGTGTTATTTTTGGGGGGGGGGGGGGGGAGAAGCTGCTGCGAATAAGTAATGTTTGTCCTTCTGTAGCCCTGTGCTGTGGGCTGGGTGGCAACCGCAAATAATCTCTCCCTCTCTGCAGTTGCAAGGTTGCAAAGTCCCCTCGCGCTCACTGCACCCGACTTGTCGGACGTCGGCGGGCACGGCATCTGCTTCTGCTGCTTCTAAAGCTTTTTCCCTTTGAATCGTTAGGCTAGCTGAAAATGTGCCTTTTTCGGGAAGAAAGGGCTCGCAAAGCATAAAGGCAATTGAGGGGTTCTCATGCTGTGTTGGAGCTACCTAACAGCTTGTGTATCTTTATTATGTATGAACAAGAAGGAAGGACAAGAGTTCACTCCGTCTGGTTTACTCCATTTGAGAACCGGGCCACGTTGAATTGAAATTTGCCTCCAGATTATATTTACGGTATCTTTTTAATTTTAATTGCATAAATTAAAGAAAACCAGAAGCTGCCTCGTCTTTCTAGCACTTCCCTGTGGGCATCCCTACCGAAACACAGTCCGTGTCCGTGAGTTGTGTCCCCGCTGTGGCGGAAGTTGGAGACCCGTGGCTGGGATCACACTCCTGGGGCTCAGGCGTGATAGAAGGGCGGTTGGGGACCAGAGTTGGACGTCATGCCTGATGCTGTGATTTACTCGGTATTTCCTGGGTGTGTGCTGCCTAAAAAGGGATCTTGCTCTGCTTGCTCATGGCGGGAAGAGGAAGAGCTGGGCTGTATCGTGTTGCTTTCGACCTTGGACGGGCTGGGAGCGGGGATGCACCTCACCGCCGTCCTGCCGCGCCCCACGCGGCAGGGCTCCAATTCGGATTAGGGCCTCTGGGTGCTGATGCAATACAGTCCCAGATGTAATGCAATAAGCTTCTTTGTCCCCTTTATCCGGAGTATTATGTAAATAAGATGGTATTTACGGTCCCAGGTATGTTGTTTTGGGGATGTGTGACAGCGTGCGTGTGCAGCTATGCCCTTTGAGTGTTGACACTGCTGCTTCTGGCCGGCTTCCCCGGCCGGAGGCAGGGACCTGCCGGGAGCGGGCAGATGCTCGCGGGGAGCGCGTCACGTGCCGGCCTCCTGCCGAAAGGAGGTGAGGCCGTAGGTGACCTTGCCAAGGGCTGGTGACAGTTTAACCGTGCTCAGTTGCTTGTACACAGTGAACGCAGCAAGCGGGTCGATTTTGGGTAGTCCGTAGGAGCTGGGGTGGTTTTCCCACCGAGTTCAAGGTGAGGTCCGTGTTTATCTTTGCCGGCTTGCCACAGAATACGGACTGATGTTTCTCTAACCTCTGGATTGTGAGAGTCGTGGGTCTGTTTCCAAACCTGCCCTGTATTTCTTTGCAGCTGATGGTGGTTTGTGGAGGGATTTTCTGAGGAGCACCAAAGTCCCCAAAGCACTTGGAGATGGCCTGGGCTGTCTGCAGTTCTTCCGTGATGCCTCTCCTGATGCTTCATGGGCATGGGTCAAGTGCATGTGGGCTCTCTGGATATGGGGAGAGCTGGTCCCTTCCCCATGGAGCTTGCCTGCTTATTCGGGAAAGTCATAATTTGGATGCTTGTGCTGTGGTGGTAGTGGCTGGAGGAAGGATGATACAGTTGCATGGGGTGCCTGACTCCAGAAGGGTTTTGGGGATGTAGGAGGTGTGTTGAGGAGCTCATCTAGGTGTGAAGCATCTTTTACAAGACTGAGGGTAGGTAGATGAGCCGGCTCAGAGCATGTGGCTGCCCCAGGAGCTCATCGGTGGCCGCGTATAGCTACTGGACTGGGGCTTTGGCCACCCCAGCAGCAGCTGGTCTGGTCCACATCCCTGTGCTGGGTTGGCTCAGATGAGGAAGGGTTTTTTTTTTTTTCCTTCCCTTGGGGAAGGGAAGAAAAAAGATCCCACTGGGACGTGGCTTCTTTTGTCACGCAATTGCATCGAAAATGCGCTTTCCTGCTAACGAGGCTCAGTGCCTTGCGGTGTGATGTGGTTTCAGAGAAAGGAGTAAGGTTTTGCTCTGGCAGTCCTATGGTAAAGAAAATAGGGAACGGCTGCCTGTCTGGGAAACTTGCTCTGTGACTCTAGTTGCTTGCGTGATTTCTTTGTTTGAATTTATATAATTTCTTTAAAGCAAACACCTATTTCACTTCTGGGTTTTGGTGAAAAGTCAGGTTTTGAGATGAAACCAAGAGGTTGTTTTGCTTTTGCTGCAGCTGAGTGTCCTTCACGTGCAAAAATTACTGATGTAGCTGCTTAAGCATCAGCTCAGATGTTGTATGAGGGGGTGTGTGTGTACAGAGAGGGTGTAAATGGATGCAAGTGCATTTTTGTGGATGAATAAGGAAGATTTCTGGAGAATCTTGATATTTTGTATTTAAACATTAAATGCTCAACTTCTACAATTCATTTCCTTGTTTATGGAGTAAGAAAAGAAAGAAGAAGGAAAGATAACGTTGTCCCTTTATGCCTGTCCTTCCCCGACCGCATTGTGGACACAGAGAAGTTTCATGGCATCGGATTTTCGCTCCGAGCTGTTCCTGGGTCCGCTCGGCCACTCTTCTGACGGCTAGAAGGATGGTATCTTTGTACAGTGCTACGCCACGTGCAATGTCTTGTCTTTTTGCGTGGCTATGCCAATTTATTGATAACAAAACAAGGCAGTTTGATTTTAATAAATTTGCTGAGCCCGTTTGTGGTTTTGAGTAAATGGAGCGTCCCTGGCTCAAGATAGTCCAAAGATTTGGCTCGGAGTTATCCCGGTGCTTCTCCAAGGGGAGAAAGGGCGGCTGGGGAGGAGTCTGCTTTGCAGCTTTTAAAGGAGTGAAAATGAGGTGTGTAATGACTTAGCCATGAATTCAATTGAAGAGGTAGAGTCTTACTAATCTCCAGGAGAATTACTGCTCCTTCCCCAAAGATTTAGTAGCTGGTGCCATGGTGAAGTTTCTTGTCCTGAAGATTTCCTGTTTGTTTTTCAGGGGTTTCAAGTCTAATCTCTACCTTCCCTCTGTACCTATTGCCATGAGTAATTAAAAGTGAACTAAGACTACCAAAATAAGCCAAGGACACTTTGATGCATGGTTCTTGCTATTTTTTATTGTATTCCTTTACATGTTGGCTAATTCACAAAATTCAGCAATTTGCAATGGGTCATTAGCATGAATTAGCAACTTTCTGATGTATATCATAGCTTTGTAAATGTGCTTTATTAATCTGTGAAATACACCTATTTATTATCCCTCCCGGGGAAAAAAAAAAAAAAAAAAAAAAAGAAGGATTTCTTGGCATGGTACTTGCTCTGCTTGCATTTGTCCCTGTCTGTGTACGCCTTCCCTCCTCCTTTACTTTGCAGTCTGGTTGGTTTTTCCCAAAGTGTTCCCAGGCTGGTGGTTTGACAGCAAGAGAGATTACAGCCGCATGTACGGTCCTCTGCTGCAAATGAAGCCTTAGCTCGTGTAGCCAAGGTGCCCTAATTGGTTATTGAATGAAGGGAATTAAAGGCATTAATAGGTGAAGTGGCGGCTCCTTCATTTTTGGAGCAGTGGAGGGATGTTCGTCCTCTTCTGAAGCCTGGGAAACAGCCAAGGCTGCCTGCGTGCTCCTCTCCTAAAAGAAAAAATAAAGCCCAGAAGCTCTCCCTCCCCTGGGAGCAACCTGGGAGCGAGCAAGCAAGTATCTGTCCGTCCTCTCCAGATTGCATTGCTGTATACCCCTCTCCTGTCGCGGTAGGGCTGTGGCTGGGAGACGCCGCTCAACTGGGCATCGCTCAGCTGGGATCACTCCAGTGCTCTTCCTTTGGAAGGAGAAGACAGAGATGAGACGCAGGAGCCCTCCCTGCATCTGCCAACGCAGCCGGTGGTTTCCCTTTCCAGCTGTACCTCTGTGGAGGCTGATCCTTGTTGGAAACCTGTGTGGCTGCAACCGTGAAAGCCCCAGCTTGGGACTGGGACCACTGTGGGTTTAGGGGATGGCAGGGATACCAGGGTGGCTGGGAGTGAGGTGAGGAGCCTTGCCGCCTCCAAAGCCCCGTAAGGAAAGGGTACGAACGGCTGGTTCAGAGGTGCCTGCTCTGCTCCTGCCGATGCCCAGGAGCTTGGGCTACTGCCAAAACTGCGGGTGCCTTTCTGCCACCCTGCTGATGGCGTTGGGCAAGCAGGGGGAAAAGGGCGAGCTCCTTTTTTCCGGCACTTACTACAGTGGTTATTTATGCCATTGGTTGTCTTTGGTCTTCGCCAGCTCTTCTTTCTTCCCATCTCCGTGACTGATGCTTTGGGGATCTTTCCTGGTCACATCCATCTTGCTTCCTCTCGCTGCTGACTTTCTCAGGCTGCTGGCGGTTTTCCAGCCGGTGTGGAGCTTTATATGAAATTTGTAAGCCTTTTTGGTTATTTTTATGTGCTCTCTACCCCCTTCTAGGTTGCACATGAGGACAGGCCACTGATTCAGATATCTTTAAGCCACTCGTAAATCAGTTCACTTCTGTGTTGGGGTTAGCAAGGGTGTAACCAGACAGGGGTTAAATCTGCATGGCTGCTCCACTTTCCCAGTGGAAACCAGCTCCCTGCTCGAGGGACAAACAACCCCCAGGTTTGTCCCTATGGGAAGCTTCGCGATGCAGAGCTTGGTGCCAACGAGATTTGCTCAGATGTCCCGTTTTGAGTGTTTAATGTTAGTTTTGGCAACAGCCAGCAGCGGCATGGCTGGCTGGGTTCAACAAGAATGGGATTTGTGGTGGTAGGAGAGCACCGGGGCCATGTCTGGTGCTGCCGGCAGCACTTCCGATGAGCTGTAGTGTGCCGGCTTGTCTAGCTTAGACTCATCTGAAGCGCTTCTGAGTTAATCCTGGCCGGTTATTGCTCATAGAGTTGCTTTTTGCTTTTGTGACTGTGTAGCTGCCGATGGTCCGTGCGTCAGCCTTCAATAGCCAAACCCTGCGGTGATGCCTCTCCGCTCCCATGGCGCTGCCGGTGCCAGTGCCGCCATGACACCTGCAGTTGCGCAGGATGGCACGTGGGGATCGCAGGGTGAGCGGGGGATGCAGGTTTTGGGTGAAGATGGGGCTGTGCTTCTAGTTATGGTTAAACCCTCGCTTGCAGGTCTGGGCATGGCAATTACATGGTGGTGTCTTCCAGCATGCAGACACAATGGTGAGGGGTAAATCCCTGTTGGGCGTCCGTAATTCAGGATAGATCTAGAGCTGAGCTTGCAGGAAGGAAGCTGGCTCTGTTATTTTACCCACCGAATGCTTTTTCTCTGGTGCATGTGGGTTTTTCAATTTCTTTTTCCCAGTACAGCTGAGTGTTAAGAGCTCTGGGCACCACTTTATGTTTATGGATGTGGATCTGAGTACCGGGGTTGCTGAGAAAGCTCTTGGCCATTTTCAGCTGTCGGAGGTTTTGAAGTCTGCAAGGTTACGCTTGCTGGAAGAAGTCTCGGACGGTGTTTTTGGATGAGCAGACTATGGTCCAGCCGACCCTGAGCCCTGCTGCTACCTGCTCATCTCTGCGGCAGGGGCTTGGGAAGGGGATGTGCCTTGCACAGGACAGCGCTGTGTGAGAGTTGTAACGAAGGGCTGGCACGGCTCTTGTCTGCCCTAGCTGTGCTTGATGCTTCTCTAGTCCGTGCTGCTGCTTTATCCCACCGCTGTGACCTTTCCTGCAAACCTGGCTCCTGCCCGGCAGGAGGGCTCTGTAGGAGGGCTGTGCATGCAGGCAAGTCACTGGACTTAAAGGGCAGCTACAAAGAGGGCGAAGACTCTCTCTTCACGAGGAGTCATGTGGAGAAGTCAAGGGGTAATGGGTACAAGTTGCACCGGGAGAAGTTTCATCTCAACATAAGAAAGAAATTTTTTATGGTGAGAACAGTCATTCACTGAAACAACCTCCTCACGGACATGGTAGAGTCCACGTCACTGGAGGTTTTCAAGATGTGACTGGACAGGGTGGTAGATAATCTCATCTAGGCTCCCTTTCCCACAAAAGGTTGGACCAGGTGACCTTTCAAGGTCCCTTCCAACCTGGTCTGCTCTACGGTTCTATGACTTGAGTCGTGTTGACACATACATTCACGCTTGTGTGTAACGATGGTGCTTGCTCAGCTTCCCACTGGAGAAGTGGCTCCAGCAGTGCGATTCAGCGAAGAGCAAGGGGACGTACCAAGAAGGTGACGTTTGCTTGCTGTCCTTCACGGGAATGAAATGAAGTGATGTTTGGTGCCTTCGTGTGGGTCTGTAGGTATTGATGTGCCTCCTGCTCGAGCTGAGCATGCACTTGAATGATGTTTCTCTTGCCGTTAGTTTTCTTGAAGTATGAAGCTCTGGACTTCCTCGTGTGTTGTTGGAGGAAATGTGAGTTGAGTTTTATTCAGTACAGAGGTAAGTAGCTTGAAAAAAATGCAAGGGTTGAGAGACATCAAAATCAAATAATTGTAAATCTGAAGAACTGCGGGCTCTTGAGGCATGAACAAATGAAAAATTGGGACTTTGGTGATGACACTTCCAAGAGTGATGGGAGGATTAAAGAGGAACTTGTTCCAGTTTTCCCCATTGCATGATATGAAGGAAGGCGTGAAACATTTCTTCCTTTTTGTTTTCCCCCTTGTTGTCTGCATTGCACGTCAGTGGCGTTTGGCTGGTTGTGAGTTGAGGGAAGCGAGGGGATCTGTTGAGGGTGGCTTTGCCATTGAGCCATGTTCAAGAACGTTGGGTTTTTCAGCCCTAGATTGAGTTTCTCCTCAACGCCTGTTTGGTGTCGAGGTTAAAGAAGTGTCAATAAGAAGAAAACTCTGAGTTTTAGCTAATCTGGTGAAGTGTTTTCTTCAAACACGGCCAGGCTGAGATCCGGCACCGTGTGCCCTTATCTTGTGTCTACAGTTTTTCGGGACTTCTTTGTGTGCTGTAGTCTTGCTGAACGTTGCTGTAAAGGTTGTGTTTTAAGGTCATGAACAGATGGGGATGGATGTGAGGTTGAATTTTGATTGGAGCTGCATCTTTTGACTGATGATGAACGTGAAGATGACGCTTGAGTGTGTATTTGGTAGCAGGTGGGTGTTGTAACTGATAAATCTCCTGAGCTTTCCTCCCAGTAGGGTGATTGCTTGGCCACCCCTACATCAAGGAGACCTTTGCTCACCTCTCCCGTCTTACTCCATCTCCAGGCTCTTCCAGTGACCTCATCAGTCCTGCTTTTGTAATGCCTGGACTGAAATATTTCAGGCTTTTCTCAAGAATGCCAACAAATGACTCATGACTCGAGCGCTGCCCTGTGTCAGGTTCATCTCCAGTGTCAAGGCTCAGGCTACGGAAACGTGGAGTCCCGGCATAAGTTTCTTGATGTCTCTCCGGGTGCTCTGGCTGCAGTGCATGCTGGAAGATGTAGTCTTGGTGGGGTGCACCTCCATATTAAAAAAGAAGGGTGGCTCCATTTTATTCAAATTGGGTTTAGCCTTCTCCCTCCTGGCAGCTCGCCGGTGCTGTCCCGCTCAGCCCCGAGAGCCACCGAAGTTCTCCCAGCGCCTTGTGCGAGCAAGGAGGCGGGAGCACAGCTCTTCCATTCAAAATCTTGCTTAATTCCACATTGAACAGCTTGTTTTGAAGCCCTGCGCTTTGGTGTGTTTTGCAACAGCTCGGACTCCCGCCGAGCAAAGGCGATTGAGGGATCCTGCCCCCCTTGGGTGGCAGTTCTGGAGGGTGTCATGGTAAATCTCCTTTGTCTGCTACAGCTTGACTGATGTATGGGGAGAGCAAACCCTCCTCCCCTGCGTGATTTCTTGAGCTGAAAGCAGCAAGTGAGTGAGGAAGCTCCTTTGTGCAGATTTCTCCGTCTCCTCTTGTGCGTGCCAGCTGGCTCGCGTTCAGCATTTCTCTTTTTTTCTTTTTTTTTTTTTTTTTTTTCCTCCCCCATCTCTAGAGAGAGGGGGCGGGGAGAGAGGGGAACATCTTAAAAAGAAATCTGCAGAAAAGACATGGGAGTTACTTAACAAAAATCCAACCCAAACAAGCCCAGCTGGGGGATTACAAATGCGGTGGTAGGAGCCGAGCGGGGAGCAAGCGCGGCAGCTCGGGAAAGGCAGGCATGTTCCCCCCCCCGCCCCCCGTCCCCGAGTTTCTTTAGTCGTAAAAGGAAACAAAAAGGGATCTTGTGCGGAGGCAGCGTATGGGGAGAGCTGTCGGCTGGCTGCCAGCGGCGGGAGGAAGGGCCTCGGCACCGCGGCCCCTCATGCCACTGCCTCGGCGGAGCGGGGCTGGGGGCTCGTGGGGAGCCTTCCGGGGCCTCGGCGCGTCTCCCACGGACGCTCGCTCCTGGCTGCTGGCGCTGCCTTTGCCTGCCCCGTGGGAGGGAGCGGAGGGGTCCGTTCGCTCTCCGGGGTCGCTCCCGGCTGGGGCGAGCGCCTCGCTGAAACCCCTCTGCTCCCTGCCTTGTGCCCCGCCGGAGGAAACGCCACGTCCTGGAGATTCAGCCCCCTCCCGCCTCCCCGCCGTCGTCTTTTGCCGCTCCTTCTTGCGGGCATTCCTGAAAGTTAATCAGGGTGAAAATTGCAGTCGGTCATGTCTGGAAGCCACCAGAGGCTGATCCTGGAGCGCTGCAGGCTGGAGCACATGGGTATGAGACAGTCTCCCTACGTGCGGGCTGGTTGCTGCCAGGAGAAGAGCTTTCTCCTGCATCTCGCCGCCCTCGGGCGTTCAGTCCTTCCCCGCTTTGGTTTCTTGGCCTCTGGTAACCGGTAGAGAAAGCCGAAGCGGCGCAGGCTGGCAGGTTTGCTGCCGAGCACCCTGTGCATGTTTTAGCACAAAGACCCGGGGGCTTGTGTGGTTTCCTTGCTCCCTTTTTGAAGGCGAGCTATTCTGTTTGAATAGCTTTCTCTAGGTGTGTTTGCAGCTCCGAAAGTGAACTTTCAGGTTTGTCTCTTAATACGGTTGGCTCTGTCCCAGCCCGTAGATGTGGATTGTTAGAGGTCTCGGCACCTAATGGAGCTGAATTATTCATGTCTGGTGCTGTGTGTGTGCAGCATTCCCAAGCAGAAAGCTGTCTCCTTGTAGGATCTGTGCTCCAGGACTGCTCTTAAAACGCTTTGTTGGCAGGTCTCCAGGCCAACAAGTGAGCACATGCTTTTCATGTTGCGCAGGGATCAATCCTGCGATGGCAGGAGGTAAGGGGAAGGACACGTTTATAGCTGAATCAATCTCCTCGGTCTGTTTTCTGAGATGCCATAATTTGTGGCGGCATTACTCCCCCCGGCAGGAGAGTGGGGAGGATCTGGATAGCACCTGGTGCTTCTTCGGCTTGGGCAAGCCAGGTGGTGGGAAAGGGACCTCCTTCTCTGGATGGTGGGCTGCGGTAGCCAGGGGTTCCTGTCCGCCTGAAATAGCGACAGTGTGGCAGGTCAGGGGTCCCTGGGGGTCTTGCCTGGGAGAAAGAGCCAAAACACTCCTCTGGCTGCAGAGGTTGATCCTGCTGGAGTGGCTCTTGGGAGAAGTGGGGAATTGGGATGGGAGTTTCAAGGAGCGGGTGTTTGAGCTGCAGGAAATGCTTTAGAGCCATGTGCAATAGATGACGTTCAGGGGATCCCCCCCAGATCACGTACCGGGGTCCTAGCCTTCATCCCTGGGCTGGAAAGGGCTGATCCCTGCCCAGGTCCCTCTTCCCGCGACGGCAGGTCTTGAGCTCCCTGCCCTGCTCTCAGCACGACGTGCCTTTCCTCCACTCTTGCAAATCCAGCATGTTCTTGTCTGTCCTGTTTGCGGTTCCCTTCCATCTGCATTAGCAGAGCTTGGGCTCCCTTGACGCTTCCTCCGTAGGGTGAATGTTTTTTCTCCTCTTGTTTTCTAACCCTTTGATTGTTCCTGGCTCTCTAATCGCTGGGGACCCAGCGGACTTCTGGGCTCCTTCTTCCTTTTGTTGTGGTAGGAATTGGCAAACGCCGCTGCTGTTTGCATAGTTTCAGACCGAAGTCCTGCTCATCTGCTCTCCTTATTTCATATATATAAATAATATTTATGTATATATGTGTGTGCATGTATATATGCACACTTAAAACAGCAAGGAGAGTTTTTCTGGTGTGAGCTGAGAGCTGGCCAAGCCGGCATCGTGGAGGTGTTGCGTGGAGCGGGCGATGCTATGCCTGTCACGATACAACCCTGCGTATTGTCCGTTGCCTTCCTGCGACGGGGAGGCCAGATCCTTGTCCGTTTGTCCCTCTGATCTGAGCGTGGCCCTTTGCACACTCCAACCTTGGGTGGGCAGCTCTTGGAGTTGGAGGCTGAGCCCCATCCTCTCCCAGTAGCTCATGTGTGTTGGTCCTGCGCAGCGGCACCGTGTCCCCGAGCCCTTGTCCAGCGGGGTTGTGGCTGGACGCTGTGCCTCAACTTTGGGCCGGGAAGGGGCTGTTACCAGCTAAAAATCTGGTTCATCCACCTCGTTACTGGCTTTGCCCATCCGGACAAAGGAATTGCTGCGAATCCACAGCACAAAGGGAGCTGGCTGTGGCAACACATGCCGGCCGGGGAGGTCAGTGCCGTGCGGAGATGAGATGGTCGCTGCCGATCACGGGCCCCGTCGCTGGTTCGGAGGGAGCCTCCGAAGAGGCAGGTTGGTGGGGTCGGGCTGGATGCCCCGGCTCGGGACTGGGGATCGGGTGCTGGGGCAGGAGGAGGAAGAGGAGGAGGAGGAGGCGGCAATAGAAACACGCAGGGCGGCTTTGGGAAGCCGTTAGCGACTCTGGTGCACAAAGTGATCTCCTGATTTGGCACTTTCTCTGCCGCTGAAATGAGAGGTCAGTGCTTTTCATTTCCAGCTTGCATGCTAGCCCCCGGCTCCTGGGGTTAAAAATCTCCGTAATGACCTGTCAGAGAGCGGATTATTAGCTGTACAGAGCTGTACAGGATGCTGTGGGGAGCAGATGGAAAATGGTCTGGCTGCGGCAGCCTGTCTGATGAAAGAATCCCTGGCATTTTTACAGTGTTTGCATCTCTGGAAACGCACCATGAAGCTGCTTTCCAGGCTCCTGCCTGCTGGGGTTTGAAGAAATTTGTGCATGTGTGGGGTTTGTTGTTTTTTGGGTTTTTTTTTTCTTTTTTTTTTCCTCTTCCCTTCTCATTTCTCTTTAAGTCACCTGTTTTTGAAGTGTTGCTCGTAAATAGTACCAGGAGCCAGCAGGCCCAGAGCTCAGCGGGGAAGGGGAGGACAGTGCTGCTGGAGAAGAGCTTCATCCAAATGGGTGGTCAAGGATTTCTTAAGAGATCTGGAGAGCGAGCGGCTGGGGCCAAGTAGCTGGCCGGGTGGCTGCGGGGACGAAGCTGTTTCATGTGTTAATTATGTCTCATCAGTGTAATTGCCACGAGCTAATCTCAGTGAGCTACTCTGGTGCTTTTTCAGGTTGCGCGTGGGTGTCTTTTTTTTATTTTCCTCCTCCCTCCCCGTCGCTGCCTCTGGGGACTGGGCAGCATACAGTGCGTCTGAGAGCAGGGAGGGCGAGGGGCTGGGGAGCCGGGAGGAGAAATTTTGGGCTAGCTGGGGTCAGTCACGGCATGGGTAGGTAGGGGTGATCCCCCTCTTCCCAGTTAAGACCGGGTACCCGTGCAACTGTGTCTTGGTTTCCCATCTCTTGAAGCCTGCTGTGCAGCTCATCATACTGGAGGTGATGGTGGTTTAACGTCCTAAAGCTGGGTGCCGTGTTGTGCTGCCTGGAGGTGCGGGATGGAAACCCTGTGCTTCCTGCTGCGATTTGGCCTTCGGCGACTGCTCTGATGTGTCCCAAGCGTCACAGACGCTCTGAAGCTTGGGATTTATTTCCCACTGAGGCACTTGACTTCCCCAGCGAGTGGCTCTCGTTCCTCACAGCAAGGCTGGCATGGAGAGAAGCCCTCCCCCCAGGTGGCATTGGCAGGAGAGGAATCAATCCTCCCTCCCAGGGGCAGCGCTCCATAATTCAGAGGGAAATGGCGAGTGGGGAAACGTGTGAATAATGTCTCGTTGGAGCCGAGAGCTGTGACCTGCCAGGGCTGGTATCGATCGAGGTACCAGTGCCAGATGGCTGCTGCTGCGGGGATGGCTGAGGAGCAGCCCCCAGCCCGGGGGAGGCGGCAGGAGGATGCTGCCTCGCGCTGTGCGTTGGGGGATTTGGGAGGCTGGGGGCTTTCACCCTGCCCAGGACCTCTCCCGCCTGCATGTGTGGCTGCCAGTGAAGGCAGATCTGCCTGCCTGGGGCTCTTCGTGTGTAACCCTGTTGTCTTTGCTCTCCCTTCCAGCAGCGATGCCGTCACCTGGGCAGACCCCGACAGCTGGAAGCCCCCCGAGGACGTAGGTGACCCCCAGGGCGTGGAGGCAGGGAAGAGCCTTGAACTGTGAGGGGCCGTTAACTCTAAGATGTCCTTGAGCAGCGGAGCTTCCGGAGGGAAAGGAATCGATGCGAACCCGGTTGAGACGTACGACAGCGGCGATGAGTGGGACATTGGCGTAGGGAATCTCATCATTGACCTGGACGCTGATTTGGAGAAGGATCAGCAGAAATTGGAAATGTCGGGCTCCAAAGAGGTGGGGCTCCCGGCACCCAACGCGGTGGCAACCCTACCAGACAACATCAAGTTTGTCAGCCCGGTGCCGGGCCCGCAGGGCAAGGAGGGCAAATCCAAGTCGAAAAGGAGCAAGAGTGGCAAGGACAGTGGCAAGCCAACCCCGGGAACCTCCTTGTTCACTCCCAGCGAGGGAGCTGGTGGCAAGAAGGAGGCTCAAGGACGCTCTGGGGACGGCGCGAACTCGGGCAACTTAGTGCCTGCTGTCACCCCGAAGGGCTCGGAGAAATCGGCCAAGGCGTCTCGCAGCGTGGCCAGCTCCAAGAAGGAGAAAGAGGGCGGCTCATCCAAAAGCAAGAAGGAGAGGAGTGAGGGTGCGGGGGCTGCGGCAGAGAAGGAGCCCAGCGTGCTGCAGCCCCTGGCCCTGGCGGTGAGGGTGGGACAGTATGATGGGGGCCAGGGGACAGAGCCTGCTGCTGCGGAGCAGCTTGGGAGTATAGCTATTGACACGGGAGCTGCGCTCAATCCCTTGGGAGTTAAGTCGGAGCTGGAGGATGGGGAAAGTGAGTGCCGGCAGCTGAAAAAGGTGAAGTCGGAGAAGGTAAGAAAGGCGTCGGGGTGTGGGTGGAGTGGCATTGCCGCTCGGCTCTGGCGGTCGCTCCTGTGCAAGGGACGTGCCGCTGTGGGTGACGAGGAAGCGGGAGCTTAAAGCGGGGCTGTGCGCCCTGTATCGCTGGGGGCCAGCCCTGGTGGATGGCTGGTGCCTCCTGGTTCTGGCGTGAAGATGGTTTGGCCGTGTGATGTGCCGGCGTCTGGATGCAGCAATGGGAGGGCACCGGTCAAGCCATGCATGGCTTCTGGGAACCGTGCACTGGCAAATCACCTGCAGTCACTGTGTGTCAGGGTACTGTCCTGCCGTACCCTTGGGGATTTGTTTTCTTTGGTGCTGCGGCTGTGCCGAGCGGGTCCAAGCCTCTCCGACTCCTGTCGCTCTGTAGGAGGAGCCCGGGCTGGTGGTGAAGTGATGTCCCGGTCCTGTGCCCGTTCCAGCTCCCGACAAGACAGGGCAGTCTGTTGGCTGCCGTGCTCTGCTTCCTGGTGCCTTCACCTTGTGTGTCAAAGCTCCCTGCAGCTCTCAGAAGAATTTATTTCTTTCTGGTTGCATCATTTGCAGAGAAGGAGACCTTAACATGTTAGTAAATGTGGGATCTGTGTGGGCGCGCAGGCAAGCACAAGGTGCAGGGTTGACAGGAGTTACCGCCTCGTTTCTTGGTCTGCCGTTGGTACGTGGGCTTTGTCCCACTTGTGGTGACGATCAGCCTCGGGCCAACGCGTTGCTGTGGGTGATTTTTTTGCATGTCGCTCCTCTGCTAACACTCAGCAGTGATGCTGAGCTGGTGAAGCTGCTCTTCCAGGTCACTGGGGGCACAAAAAGCCCCACCAGCGGCCCACAGCTGACAGGGCGAAGGGCCGTGTGTCTGTCTGCGTGGCGTTTGGCTCTGGGTGGCTGTGCAGCCGTTTCTGGATACGGCCGCTGGAGCAGCAGCTCAGTCAGCTTGTTTCTTAGTAATTGCAGCGGCTGATGTGTTTTCTGCAGGCGGATGGGGGTAGACTTTGAGCGCCTGGAGTTCTCCGCGCTTGGAGCAGAAGCTCCGCTGCACTGGCTGCACGCGTGGCGTGGCCGGTCCGTGCCCGTGAAGCCACGCGTTTGCATGCGTGGGGCGAGCATCGCGAGCGTGTGCGTTCAGGGTGGTTCAGCCCTATTGCTGTCAACACGTGCTGGGGTATCGGGAGAATGGCTGGGGGGGTATCGGGGTTTGCGTTGCCGTGTGTGCAGCCGGAGGCTTGCCGGAAGGATTTCTGCTTTGGCATGGGGATCGTGGTGCTGGGCACTGGGAGGGGATGGGTGGGGAGCGTTCGGTGGATTTGGGGGAGTTGCTGAGACCAGTGAGATGTTGGGGAGATTTTTTTTATTCCGTTCGCAAAAAGATAGAGCACATATGGAGAGAAGGGTGGTGGGGACGGTCGGCCATGGGATGGCTCTGGGAGAAGAGCTCCTAAGTAGGTTGGTGCTTCCTCTGCTTGAGAGGAAGACTCCTGGGGCAGGTGGCTGAAGCCTGTAAAACTAAGGAGTGATGTGGAGATGATGTGTTGTTTCCTTGTCCTTTCTGGCAGCAGAACCAGAGCGAATGAAACCGGGAAGAGGAGCAGATGCTCTTTTGCATGATGGACTTGAATGCTGCTGCAAAAAGCTGTGGATGCTTGAAGTCCACCGATGCTCTGGGGCACCTGGGTGGGTTTGTGGAGGAGGAACCCATCGCGGGGCGGGGTGTACAGGGCAATGTCTTTTGGCTTGGGAAAAGCCCAAGGAGGGCTGGAGCTTGGGAAGTGGTTTGGGAAATATCTCAATGCACTTGGCTGTTATCTTCTTTCATAGCCATCTGCTGCTGGCTGTTGTCAAAGCCAGCATGGGAGCCAACTGGACCTTTGGTCATACCCTGCATGGCTTTTCCTGTGTTTTTACTATTAAAGATTTATTTCTTTCACTGATGCAGCTGCAGAAACCCTCTGCAGGTAGAAATGCCAAAGCGAGTTGGGGATTATGGAGATGGGGACCAAACAGCATGGACCTTGACAGGCTGGAGGAGTGGGCCCATGCAAACCTCATGAAGTTTAACAAGGCCAAGTGCGAGGTCCTGCACCTGGGTCAGGGCAATCCCCGCTATCAGTGCAGACTGGGGCATGAATGGATTGAGAGCAGCCCT
The DNA here is from genome assembly GCF_026419915.1 of Harpia harpyja. Taxonomy (NCBI): domain Eukaryota; kingdom Metazoa; phylum Chordata; class Aves; order Accipitriformes; family Accipitridae; genus Harpia; species Harpia harpyja. Next base: position 39,202,907 of record NC_068953.1, read on the forward strand.
ATGGAGAAAGACCTAGGGATACTGGTAGGTGACAAATCGGACATTAGCTGGCACTGTGCCTTTGCAGCCTGCAAAGCTGATCGTATCCTGGGCCACGTAAAGAGAAGCGTGGCCAGCAGGTCGAGGTAGGTGATGCTCCCCCTTTGCTCTGATGAGACCCCCCTGGAGCACTGCGCCCAGTGCTGGAGTCCCCAGCACAAGAAGGACATGGATCTATTAGAGCAGGTCTGGCGGAGGGCCGTGAAAATGGTCCAAGGGCTGGAACACCTCTGCTGTGGAGAAAGGCTGAGAGAGTTGGGTTGTTCAGCCTGGAGAAGAGAAGGCTCCGGGGAGACCTTATTGTGGCCTTTCAATATATAAAGGGGGCTTATAAGACAGATAGAGACTTTTTACGAGGGACTGCAGTGACGGGACAAAGGGCAATGGCTCTAAACTGAAAGAGAGTAGGTTTAAATTGGCCATAAGGCAGGAAATGTTTTATGATGAGGGTGGTGAGACACTGGAAGAGGTTGCCCAGAGAAGTTATGGATGCCCCGTCGTTGGAAGTGTTCAAGGCCAGGTTGGACGGGGCTTTGAGCAACCTGACGTAGTGAAAGATGTCCCTGCCCATGGCAGGGGGACTGGACTAGATGATCCTTGAAGGTCCCTTCCAACCCGAACCATTTTATCATCTCTGTACAGATACCATGTGAGGATGATTCTGCCATTTTACTTGTCCAGATTCAGGTACAACCACATCAAAGAAGGCTCAGTCTGGAGGGTTGAGCCCGGTTTTGAGAAGTGATTTAAGGTCTGGATCTGCGGGAAAATGTATTGGGTTTGTGCTCAGGAGGAAACATGGGCTGTGTTTCGTCAGCCTCCTGGGGGCAGCTAGATGGCTTTCTTCGGGTCGGGAAAGCCGTGGGCGAGGAGAAGAAAGGTGTCTGCATGGCAAGGAGTGGGAAAGCAGTTTTATTTCTCGAGGAAGAGCCTAATGATGGGCTGATGGCTGGGGCAGGGAGGAGGATGGAGGGGACGAGATGGAGGTGGGCAGTGGCGTTGGGCTCTTCCTGTCTCCTGAAAGCTGCAGAGATGCCCCAAAAACGGTGTGTGGACTCTGAAGGACAGGCGAAGAGCAGAGGCGTGTGCTGGCTGTGGGAGGGCAGCTCCTCCAGGGAGTGCATCAGGGGGGCAAAGGCAACGGGTTCCTGCAGGCCTGGGGACAAACCCTGCCTGGGAAGCGAGAAACTTGCTCAGACCGAAACAGGAACGGCCACAATGTGACTCAGCCCAACCTTTGGTCTCCGGCAGCTTGTCCTCTGCTTAACCCTGTGCTGCTCCCGCTTCCGTTTCAGGCAGGGAGGCTGGTCTCCATCTGGGGATGAAGAAAGAGAGACCGTCTCTCCCTCCACTGGCTTCAGCCCAGGGTAGATGACCTCCCCCAGTGTACGTGCGGGTTGAGCAGTCAGCCTCCAGCCAGGAGGTTTTGTTGTATCTCCTTGGCTGGATTAAAGAGCACTTTGGTAGCGAGTATTCTTCCTTGACGAGGTGCTTCAGTGCCACAGTCAGCTCACCGTTTGCCCCTCCTTCTGCTTTTGTGCTCTTTAAATATCTCACTGTAGGGTTTTGCAGCCCTCCAGTCCTTGCTGGGTGTAGGAAAGAGCTTTGCTTTGGGTTTTTTTTTTTTTCAGACTTGCTTTCATGTCAGCAGGTGCGTGAGCTGGCATGGTGTCCACCGTCGAGATCACCCTTGCTCCTGTGTCTGACATTGCAGCAACGGAGCCGGTGGACACGGCCCATGGGCTTGATGGGACATGTTTTGCCGGTGTGACCCTGTGGCTCCTCTGGTCGCTGCTTTCCGGGGTGAAGCCTCAGGAACTGAATATCCCAAACGCCCCTTTTCTAGGTGTGCATCTTGGCCGTATCCAGCCTCCTGTTTTGGCATGCCCTGGCTTGTTACATACCCTCCTCGAACCTGATGCCATCAGTGTGTTGGGCACAAGCCCAGGGATGGGGCTGATCGTGATGAAACCCGTTGGCAACATCCCTGACGAGGCCTTCTGCGGTCTCTGGGGTGGGCTGAGCACCTAGCACAGGTTTGCCTTGGGCTGTGCTTCAGTGCCTGGGCAGGTCCTTGCACCAGCCCGTTCTGCTGGAGCCCCAAAAGATATCTGGGGGTGCAGGAGTGGGAGCTTAATACTACTCGTGGCAGGGAGAGAAATGAGCCTGCGCTGACGCACCCGCATCCGGAGCATGTGGACCAGCAACAAGGTCTGTCCCCGACTCGGCGGGCAGCAAGCCGTGGGTCGTTGGGGATGGGTTTGGGGTGGGGGGGGCACTGGTGTTCGGGAGGGAACGGCTGCTCTCCGCGAGCAGCCACGCTCGGCAAAATGGCCGTGCATGGAGGAGCAGCGCTGGCTGGGCTTGGGAAAGCCTGTTTTCACCGCCTGCCCCACTGCCTGCTTTTGTGCGGCCGAGCTGGCCCCAGGGTCTGTTCGCCGGGGCAGCGGGCGCTTGCTTGCTGGCTCTCCGCTCCGGCTTGCTGCCTGCGCCATTGCCCCTGCACCCTGCTCCTTGGCGTGCTGGGGCGGGCTGGCCCGGCCGGGGATGTTAGGCATTAAACAAAAGAGCCTCCCAGCTCTTGGCTGCCGCTCCGGCTTTGTTTTGATTGAGAGGTTGTTCAGCAGGAGGAGGGCGGGTTTTTTCTTTTTTTTTTTTTTTTTTTTTTTTTCCTCCTCTTCTGACGAGAGTCCAGATGCGACGCTGCTGCAAACAAGGGAAAGGCAAACAGAAGCCGCTGGAGACATGGCTCTTCTGAAGAGCCTCTCTGGGTCATGTGCGCTGTGGTTTTGGGCAGCAAGGAAGGTGGATCTGGTCATGTCGCTCTGCGAGACGGGGTAAAAGCCACCGGTGCATTTTTTGCCCTGGATTTTCCCCCCTGAGCACAGCGTGGTTATGCCTTGCATGTGCTCCGAGCAGAGATCCCCTGCTATGGGTGGCCTGATGGCGAGGGGACATTGTAAGGTGGGGGATGCTGCAGTGGACGGGCCCCAAAGCTGGTCTGAAAATACACTTCTGGTTCTGTGGGAGGACAGCGTGGCGTTGGAAGTGGTGCTTGAGCAGTGGCTGGGAGGTCAGATGGCAGTGGAGGAAGTGGGGTGGCTACGCCATGCTGGCGGCAGCTGCCAAAACAGAAATACTCCCCAAAAATACATCCCTGGACTCTGCCTGCTGCTGCCGTCTTGTCCGGCAGTTTGCAACGTGGCTTTGCTGTCATCTGTGCAGACCTTCGTCCCCTAAACTCATAGAGGCAGACCTGCATGATGTCTTCAGTGCTGTTCCTACAGCTGTGACTGTCCCAGCCTGCCTGGGATGTGGGATGACCACCCAGGTGCTAGGTGTCCCCCACCCAGGAGTTCTTTACCTAGAATCGAAACATGGTTGCTTTTTTTTTTTTTTTTTTTTTTTTAAAGCCATTTTTGGTGGGAGGGATGAGGTTCGGTGGTGGATGGAGTGGTGAGGTTTGGGGTGAAGGGGTGCTTGGATGACTCCATCATGAAGAGGTGAGATCTTCCTAGAAGGCAGTAGCTCTGCTAGGTCCAAGCCCAACAGGAGATAGCTGTAGACTCTCTTAGGGACATTTCTGTATGTTGGATATTGCATTTGCTTCCAGCTTTGCACCTCAAAGAGAGAGTGGTGCTCTGTGTAGAGCCTGGAGACCACCATGGGCTTGATCCCAACCTGATCGTGGAGGTAGCTCCTTGCCACATGGCTGTGGAGATGTGGCCACTAATCCTGTGCTGCTGCTTTACATTGTCCTGCTGGTGGGTATAATGGGCTCCAGCTCTGCTGTGGCCTCTTCTGTCGTGGTATCCCAGCCATCACCAGCTTCTTGCTGTCCCTTAGTGCTTGTCCTCTTCTCCTTTGCTAGCTGACGGTGGCAGCAGTACAGCTGATTCACGTTGCTCAGAGCTTCTGGCTCTGCTGTCCGTGCATCCTTTTAGGACTTGATCTCACCCTCCGCCGGCAGCTATATGTGTCTCGCTCCAGTACAAAATGGTTCAAGCGTAGTTTGACCATGGAGCTCCCCGAGGAGCGGCATGGGAGCGGGGAGCTGCTGTGCTGAGGGCTTGAGCCCTCTGTGTGCCGAGCACCTTTTATGCTTGCAGAAGAACCCAATGCACCAAAACGGCTTTTCCCACCCCAAATATCAAGACATTTGATGCGACGCTTTGGCAAAACCCGAGCTGCTCTGACGCGAGATCCCCGTCGAGGTGAGGATGAAGAGGGCTTCTCTGCATTCGAGATGGTGGTTTGGGAAGCCGAGTCGCTTGATGTGGGGCAAAGCCAGGACGGGGCGTTGTGGGCTGGTCCCAGCCTCGTGCTTCAAAGACATGACCCAGATGTGATGGATAGTGCCCGACGTGGATTTCCTTGTCTTGGGGCCAGAGTTTGGATGGAGAAACTCCCAATGGAAGTGTTTTGGTGAAAACAGTTTTTGCTTTACAGCCCCTCCAAAGCTCGCTCTGTCCATCCCTTCAGAGCTGGCATTAACCCCGTACTTTGTTTTCCCCAGGGATTTTTGGTGCTCGTGGGAAGCCCAGTGCTTGGGGTAGGGACCCGCTCGTACTGAAAACCCCAGGCAGAAGCTGTTTTCCTGCCATCCTAGCGCTGTTTCCCACCCCTCGCTCTGTAGGGCTCGGCTCTTTCTGGGGAATGGCAGCCGGAGCAGCATCGGCAGCTCAAGGAAGCGGCAGGGGTGGTACAGGCAGCTGCCATCTCTTGCCTGCTCCTCTCGCCGTGGTTTCTTTTCTCCAGTCACGCTGGAATCGGCCGCCTCCAGAGCTGCTGACAGGGCTGTGTTGGGAGGCCTTGGGAATTACACCGCTCGTTTCCTTATCGTCCCCGGACCCGCCGCCCGGAGCCTTCTGCTCTAGGAACAAGGCAAGAAGGGGGCACGCAGCCAACATGTGTCAAGAGCTACAAAGGAGGAAATTGGCCTCGTTCACTTAAAACCATGGGGTTAGTCTTAGAGTTTTGGCTCCTGCTGAGAGGTTATTTATATGTGGTTTGTTTTTTTTTTTTTTTTTTTATAACCGCTAGATGTAGCAGGCTGGGAGTTTCAGCTGATCCCACCTCTGAAGGTTTTATAAAGGAAAAATTGCATCTCTCCCTGTTTGCTTTCCCAGCTGGCAGCGTTAGGAAGGGCTAGTTAAGGGATGAGTTAGTTTTGATGCCCAACTCATTGGCGTTGCTGTATCCCGTTTAATAGATTGTCGTGCCGAAACGCAGCCCCATCTCCGTCGGAGTGGGAAGCAGGACCTGTGGCTCCCCATCAAGGACACAGCGGGAGAAAACAGAGCCGCGCTGGGAAAGCGGAGAAAACATCTCCCTGTTCCCGAAGCGCGAGAGCAGAATGACAACGCGCTAACGAGGAGGCTGACAGAGGGGGGACGTCTCCTTCTCAACGGGGTCCATGCCCTGCTTCCTTGGCGTGAGCAAGCTGCAAATGCACTCCCCCGATGCTTTGATTAGAGACTTTGATGAAAAGGCCGGCGGGTGATTGATCCTGCTGACTCATGGACCCGATTTCTCCGATGGAGATGGTAACTGCTTGAGATGGGTCAGATTTTGAGGCTAACTGCCTGGGGTAGACTCTCGTGTTTTTTTTGCTTTGCTTCCAGGCTGGTGGTGGCTGCTTATTAGCCTAATGACCCCAGTTACCCAGCACCATTTATCTGCCTGAGTGAGATTTCTTTAAAGGAAGATTTGTGCATCTTGAGCGCCGCGCGACCCCGAAGGCTTCAAAACCTGGCGAGCTGCTCCCGCGGCCCTGCCGGGGAGCTGATGCAGAGGGAGTGTGCCAGGAATAACCCGCTAATGAGCAAAGCTGCTCCTCCACCCGGCAGCCGGGGAGGCTGCTGGAAAGGGCTGCGGAGCGAAGCGCTGCCTGCTTTTCCCTTCCTCTGCTTTTAAAGGCTGGCTTGTTGGGGATTCGCTGCCTTTTCCCTGTTTTCTGCAGGCATGGCGTCTTCTGTGCCTCTGCTTTCCCAATGTTTGCCATGCAAACGCAGCGCTGCGTTGCTCTGCCGCTGCTCTTGAGGATGCTTTGGGCTGGAGCTGTGAAGACCATCTTCCGTGTGAGTCCTTGTGTGCAGGCATGTGTTGGACCAAAGGGCACCCAAATATTCAGAGCTGATGGCAGGCACCACCTCTGTGCATAAAAGGCAGCTAGTGATTGCGATGGACTCTTTGGAGTGACTCCTTGTGACATTCCTACCTCGTGGTGATCAGCGCCTGGAGCTTGAGTCCTTATTGGGCTGCAAGAGGAAAGCCACCCCAGGTCTCGTAGATGTTGAGCCAGCAGCTGGAGTCGGAGAGCTGGGGAGAGCAGCCCAGGGCTGGAAAGAAATCGCTGGGCTCTGAAATGATTTAAAGCTACCAGCAGCCTGATGATATGTTGTATTTGGTGACAACATCTGCTCGAGATATTCCTGTCCCTGTTACTCATTCCTGCCCACGGACCAGATCATGGAACTGATTTGATGTAAACAAACATGCTCAGGGTTTTCTAGGGTGAGCTCAGGTTGTGGGCCGGCATGGGCGGGTGAGTGGGCACGCTGCGCTGCTGGGATGGATGGGATCGCGGGCAGCGCTGATGCTGCCTGGGGCTGGAGACGTGGGCTTTGCCGGGGTGATGCTATGCTGTAAGGGGTTGGAGGCTTTGCCTGGCCGGCGGCCTCTCGCAGGGCTCGTGATGACTTTGGCTGGCACCGCTCGACCCAGGAGGGCATGTGGTACCCGTGCTGTCCATCTCTCCTCCTCCCCCCATGCCCCCAGCCTTACCCCCAGCCTACCGAATGGTGCCAGCTCCATCCCAGCGTGCTGCGGACAGGATAAATCCCTTTGCAGGAAGGCATTAACCACAAAGCTTTTATATGGTGTGGTAATGGCACGTGCTCATATCTGCTGATGTTTCCCCTGTGCTTGACACTGAAATCGGTTTAAAACTCGGTAAGTGTCTAGATTTATTTTAACGTATTGTCTGGCCCTTGTTCACTTGGGGTCTCTTGAAGCATGCTGCGATGAATAATGCAGAGAGCATGCCTGCTTTGCAGGCTTAAGCTTTAATTCTGGTTGTGACATAGAGGTCACCACGTTTTACATCCCGTCAAGGGGATGGGATGTGATACAACTCAAAAGCGCTTTTCATCCGGTGCCAAGGCAGCAAGAGGACCTGTCGGAGCTCATGGCTGCCCTTCCTTGATGCGAATGCTGGAGCCTCTGTGCCTTAGTTTCCCCCCATCCTCCACATGGATCAGATGCTCCCCTGTTAGGCATGAGCATGGACTTTGTCAGGGAGAGCACCCAAGGTGCTCTGGGTGGAGAAGGCACCATTACAGCTACAAATCCTGTGGTTGTGGTGGTGTGTTTTTTGTTGTTTTTTTTTTTTTTTTTTTTTTCCCAAGCCAGAAAGTAATTTCATTCCGGGAAGCTCGCTCCCCCAATTAGCTATGTAAATGCAATGTTGTGATTTTTATTTTTTTTTTTTTTTCCCCAGGTGCTATGCAAATGAATGTCATTCCCAGACGCACTCTGCTTGCCCACCCATCCCTCCCTCCAGTTGTTGGCATGCAGGTACACTGCCTCCTGCACTGGGAATGGCCCTGCTCATCTGTTTAACAGATGGATGTGGCTTATTCCGGAGTGAACCACGTGCCACGTGGCTGGTGGCCACCGTCCTCGGGCTCAGCCCTTGAAAGAGGACCCCGGAGCCAGGGCTTGGTCCTGGGTTCAAGCCTGTCGCCGGCCGGGCTGGAGGAGGGAGAGCTGCATCCACCCAGTGGCTTGTCTGTGGATGGTGGCAAGTGGAGGTGTGGGGTGTGTTGTCCAAAAGGGGCTTGTTCCCTGGAAAGGGCATCCCAAAAATAATCAGTACTGCTAAAGCTGGTGTCGGTGCTGAGATGCCGCATCCCCAGCGTGGTGTGGTGAAGGGGCTGCGATGTCCTTGTGGTCCCATGCCAAGCACAGAGCATGCCAGGAGGCGTGGTTAACGTGACTATTCCAGCTCCAAGCGAGTATTTCCAGCTGGCACTGCCCTGCCAGCTTGGGATCCCGATCTGCCCTCCCCCGCAGGACACACAGCCCCAGGTCTCTGCTCCCATGTCCCCTTGACCCACCATGGCGTAGGCATGGAGAAGGGAGCAAAGCCGTGGTAGAGAAGGGGGGACATCGGTGCCAGAGCTGAGCTCCGGCAATCGAGCGGGGAAGGGAGGCTTGGGAGAACAGGAAAGAGCCGGGGCCGGGCTGTGTGTGCTCGGGGGCCGGGGGAGATCGCTTTCGAAGGCTGAAAAGGATCCTTTAAGGGGAGGATGGCCAGGCGCCAGTCAGCTCTTTGAGGTGGTAACTAAGTCATCAAGAAGACCTGGCATGTGCTGGCGAAGCCTCTCCCGTCCGGGTGTTGGGGAGACGAGCAGATCTATAGGATGCCTTGTAAGTAGGGCGACGTTTTAGGGTTTTGAGTGGTGTTTGCTGTTCTGTGGCTTGGAGGGAAGGCAGGCAACCGTGTATATATATCACAGAGCAGAGCAGTTTGCTAACAGGAAGGTTTCTTTTTTTGCTTAGCATTAACATTTCAAGGTACAGGAACTCTTTAGGTGTTTAGTGTTTTATGGTCTTCCAGGCTGGCTATTAATACTCTGCTTTGTGTACAGGGTGAAGGGAGCTGGAGGGGCTGAGCTTTGAATGTCCCTTTGAAGGAAACCAGCCTATGGCCACGACAGGAGCATTGCTTAGCTGCCCTGACCTGGGGGAAGAATTAAAGCCCCTTGCTAGCAGGGAGAGCGGGTGGTTCAGCTCTTGGGCAGTGCTCTGCAGGGACTGGATCTTGCATCAAAAAATCAAAGGCTGCATGTGAAACCACCTGCTGGCATAAGGGTGACCGAACATGCCATGGCTTTGCCAGATCGCTGCCTGGTTTGTTTGTGGAGGAGCCTTGTCCCAGGAAAAGGTCCTGTTTTTGAGGGGGCTCACAGCCTGTGCTCCTCTCTGCTCTGTCCTACAGACCAAGAAAACAGGAGCTGTTGGTGTTCCCTGGGATAGATAACTCTGTGGTAGCTAATGGTAGCTTGGACCAGCTTGTGTCCTATCCATGTGGTCTCTGTAAGTAGGTTCAGCGTTTACCTGTTCTTCCAAGGGTGTGAGGAGGTGCATGAAATTAAAAAATGGAAATTTTGGGATTTCCAGGCTGTGTACTCAACAGTAGTGCCTTGGCTCCTGGCAGGAGCACCTCCCTCTGTGGGGCTCTTCAAAGGCAGAAGACACAGTGGAGAGGGTAGCAGCAGATCCGGTTCTGGTTTTTCTTGTTGTGTGAATGGAGGCTGGTTTGGGTTCCCATTGCACCGCTTCCATACCCGACGTTCCCAGCGTGCTTGAGCCCTGGGGTCAAATGCATCTGCCTTCCCACAGGGAAGGGGCTCTCCTTGGCCGCTCTTGGCTGGGAGAAGAGGACAGGTGAGATGCACCACATCTTTGTGGTGTCCTGATGGTCTCCAGCCTTTGGCCGCAGGAATGAGTGCAACCAGACTTGCAGGTGCCTGTTGTTTCTGGGCAAGAAACCAATGGCTTCAGCCTCCAGGCCACCAAAGCAGCCAGATTTTCTGGGCAAGGGGGGGATTCAATTTGGTGCAGATCCCAAGCTGGTAGCACAAGGAGCCTGTGATGAGAGGTTGGCTCCTCTTTTGAAGCCACCATCATGAAGCGGAGCATGTCAAGTTGGGGGGGGGGGGCGGGATTTTGGTAAATTGGGCACTTCTGGGCACGGAAACCTGTGTTACAGTGCTGTGCTTCACTCCTTACCTACTGCTCTGCTGTTGTGCGTTGCCCAAAAACCTTTGGGAACCATCCTGCCTGGTCAACCCATTTCAAATGTGGCACTAAAGCAATGCCCGGCGAGAGGTGCCTCGGCAGCCCACGTCAACTGAGTGATTCCAGCCTCCCACCAGTGACCGAGGCTGTTAAAACCCAGACTCCTCTGGGAGCTGATGGTCTGATACGGGAGATGGGAAGAGAATTGCTTTCAGTTTCCTATTGATCCTAATGAGCTGGTGTGGGAGACTCGGATGTCCCGGCTGTGTCGGTGGCTCTTAGCTCCGGCACTCAGTGCCGCTCTCAGGTCCGCTTTACTTCTCAGTTCTAGGAAATTGAATAAAGAGAAAACCACTTAGGAGGATTTTAATCGGAACTTGGCAGAAGAACTTAAGGAAACCCAAGAAATCTTCTGACAACCGCGCTTCACGCTGAGATTGCTGATGAATGGAAAGGGCAAAGATGGGGCTGTGGCTTGGGTGGGTTGGGTTTCTTCTCGCCGGTTTAATGGGATCACATTAGCATTCCTGCCCCCCCTGAGCTGGGTGAGAGGAGGGAGAAAAATAAGCCTTCTTCAATGTACTGGAGACTTGCTGTCTAATGGAAATGAGGCAGAGTCCTCTGGGAGCGGTTAATGAAAGTCGTCCCAGACCTGCTGGAGATGGTCATTGTGGCTCAGGAGACGATTGCTTAATTTATAGTAAGACTGGTCTTGCAGATTGGGGCAGTAGTGTGATACGGTTGGATTTCTTCAAGAAGTTTACCTTGACAGGCTTGAGGAGTGGGCCCATGCAAACCTCATGAAGTTCAACAAGGTGGGGTCCTGCACCTGGGTTGAGGCAATCGCCACTATCAGTGCAGACTGGGGGGTGAATGGATTGAGAGCAGCCTTGCGGAGAAAGACCTAGGGATACTGGTGGGTGACAAGCTGGACACGAGCCGGCAATGTGTGCTTGCTGCCCAGAAAGCCAATCATATCCTGGGCTGCATCCAAAGAAGCGTATCTGGCAGGTTGAGGGAGGTGATGTTCCCCCTCTACTCCACTCTCGTGAGACCTCACCTGGAGCACTGCATCCAGCTCTGAGGTCCCCAGTGCATGAAAGACATGGACCTGGTAGAGCAGGTCCAAAGGAGGGTTGTGAAAGTGGTCAGAGGGCTGGAACACCTCTGCTGCGGAGAAAGGCTGAGAGACTTGGGGTTGTTCAGTTGGAGAGGCTTTGGGAAGACCTTACTGTGGCTTTTCAGTATATAAAGTGGGCTTATAAGAAAGATGGAGAGAGACTTTTTACCAAGATCTGTAAAGACAGGACAAGGGGCAACAGTTTTAAACTGAAAGAGGGTAGATGTAGATTGGAAATAAGGAAATGTTTTTATGATGGGAGTGGTGAGACATTGGAACAGGTTTCCCAGCGAAGTTGTGGCTGCCACATGATAGGAAGTGTTCAAGATCAGGTTGGGCGGGGCTTTGAGCAACCTAGTCTACTGAAACATGTCTCTGCCCATGGTAGGGGGTTAGACTAGATGGTCTTTGAAGGTCCCTTCCAACCCAAACCATTGTATGATTCTGTGGTGCGAAGTTGGTGGTGATAATGGTAAATGCTGTTGGGAGTAAGAAATGCTGCTGTAAGGTTCAAAGTCCTCGTGGGTAATGTCTGGGTTCAAACTGAGGTGTGCATGAGGGGTGTCCTCTTGCTTGGACAAACCTGTTGCTATGATGGGAGGTTAATCTCACGTCTCCAGACCCTTGCTTAGAGCTGATGGTGAGTTTCCCATAACATCATCTCAGCTCAAGTTTCTCATTATGGGATTTGGCTCAGTTGTCACTCCTTCTGTAAATTGTTATTTTGGAAAATTTGATTAAAAACCCATTGAGTAGTATGAGTAGCTTGACCATTTAGGGGAATGAGAGCTGCAGGAGCAGTTCTTGCATACGTGTCCTGTAGATGGGTAACCCAAACCAGCTTTTATTTTCCGATTCCAGGCGAGGTGAGCATGTAGTTTTGGTTTATGAGTGTGGGCCTGGTGCTGTTGAGCAGAAACTCCCCGAAGTTATGTTTATTTGTGAAGGGCTCTTCAAGACTGCATTGTACCATTGCTTTTTGTTTTATTGATATTCCAACATCTGGACTGTCTTCCTAAATGTGCTTTCATCCAAGAAGAGGCTAAGGGAGTGAGAACTATTCTGATAAAGCTGCCAAAAATAATCTTTGTTTGAGACTAAGTACCGCTCTTGGGACTTTTTCTTGTAAAACAGTTTGTGAGTGAGCACAATGAACAACCCTAGGAAGCCCCCAGATGTTCCTGCTGGGGGTTATAGGACTATAAATTCTCTGTGAGAGTGTTTGAGTTTGTCATGTGTTGTGTGAGATGATCTAATAGTGGTCAGTGAAGTTGCAGGAAATTGTGGTTGAGGTGACCAAATCCTTAAGAGGAGGGATCTGCATGCACGTGGTTGGGTTGATGGGAACAGTCTGGAACCTGCTGATGCACACATCCATTTTCCTCGCCCCCCACAATGAATTGCTTTTGCTCCTTCAGGATGACATCTGATCCTGTGACAAGCTGACGTAACAAGCCCGATAGCTGGCATAGCTTTAGGTGTTGAGGATGCAATGGTGATAATGTGGTATGGATGATCTTTACGGTATTGTATGAAGAGCCATCTGAAAAGTAGGTTGGTGCAGCACTGGAGTTGAGTGTTTGGCTCTCGGCACCTGGGAAGTGCAGAGCCAAGCTGAGTGCAGCAGCCTTAACTCTGCCCCCTTCGTCATGCTCCTTCTGAGAGTGTTTTTGCTAAAAATCACACGTCCGTATGCTGTGACTTTGTTTGACAACTTGTGCAGTGAAAAGGAGCTACACTTCTTCCTTGATGAGATGTGTAGGTATACGCGGCATGTGTTCTCCAAAGTTGCGTGGCCATGAAGCAAAATATGTTTTTGATGCCATCTGCTTCTTAGGGGGCAGAGTTAGATCTGCTGGAGGAAGCTTAATGTGCTCCCTTGGCTTGCATTGGATGGAACCCTGGCTTTGTGCTGTACTTTGCCTCTCCCGAAGGACCTGGGATTGGTTGTATTGTGTCAGCTCAGTTAATTCACAATTAACTGAATACAGAGAACTCTTAAGGCACTATTAAGCATGCTTGTAGCAGGACTTTCTTCTCAACCTTTTGGCTCATGGCTTGCATATCCCCTCAAGCCTTGGGATTCATGTTTTGTAGGTGGGACTTTCCTGGTGAGAGCATCAGTGGCTGTCGTGTCCCGTTGAGTAATATGCAAAGCCAGGCCTTGAGCGTGCCGCTGCTCAAGTTCATTTAGAACAACCAGCAGCTTTGGAGGAAGCAGGAGGGAAAGGTGAGTGCGACCAGGGGATGACACCACCACTGGTGAGCAGAGGATTAAAGTCATGACTGATAGCCTTGACTACATAAATGGTTTTCCTACTGACTTGGAGGAGGTCGTGTTGGTGGGACAGTGTGTTCCTTTGCCAGGGGTTTCTCTTGTCTCTAGAAACATGAACTCTGGAAAGCACCATCAGGCTTGGTGGCTCTGCCTGCTGAGTTCCTCAAAGTCCCGGGATGGCTGAACACATCCACGCTGGCCAGGAGCCACACTGGCTCCTGCCTGGGGTTATAGGGAGTGGGGCAGGATGGGGAGACTGGCTTTGGAGACTCACTGGAAGACTCCAGCTGGCTTGTAACCCAGTGGGGCTGAAAGTAGCCACTCTTCCATCTGGGCCAAGAATTTGTAGGGGCTTAATTGACCTGTCCTGGTGCCGGGCTGTAACACTGTTCCAGTGTCAGATTTATTACTATTGGCAGGCAGTCGCCCGAGCGCACGGTGCAGCTTCTGCAGCTGGTGCATTCCCAGTGGGGCAAACACTGCTTGCTTTTTCTGGACTGAAATTAAAAACTCAGCGTAGGGTTGCTCGGTAGGCTTTTTTTTTTTTTTTTTTAATATTATTTGAATGTCCAATACTGCAGGTCTTCATCTTGCTCCTTATGGAGAGGCGATGGTACTGTGTCTATTTTTGAGTGAAGTGTGATCAATTTGGTGAAGATTTTGGTCCTCTCTCTTACTCAGACCCTCTCTGCGTGGGGGGAAGGAGTCTTTTATCTGTGTGTAGTTTTCATGAGCACAGTAGCGGTATGTGGCCAGGGCTTCACGTGCCTTCCTGGGCTGTTTGCAGCCTGGTGGTATTTTGCTGGGAAGAAGCTAGCTGCTGGAGCAGAGCTGCCTGGGCTTCACCTTGCAGAGGAGCTGCTTTTTTGTGGGGGGACAGGGGGACTGCCTTGGGCTTGCAGCTTGATCTAAAGGATCATCCTTGAAACACAGCGGGATGGGGGATGCTGGCACATGGATGTGAGCGCACTACCCTGGGAAGTTGAGCTTGGCTCTGGAAGGTGATCATTTCAGAACAGTGGTGTCTTACTCTGCAGGTCTTTGTCCCGATGTCTAAGCCTGTCTTCTTGTTGCTGGCTGCTTCGGCACCTCTGCCATTCCCTCCCGTTGCCCTCGTGGGGGAAGCAAGGGAACCGGAGGAGCCAGGTTTGGTTCCACCTTCGGTCTCAGCAGTATCTGACTTGCAAAGCCCTTGGGACGGGTGGTGCTTTGAGAGCCTCCCATGCTTGAGATGACGCTCAGCATGCAGATTTTGTGTGGAGGTGTTGGATTAGGAGTCATTGGTAAAGGAGGCAGGCCAGCTATGTAAAACACTCCCTAAAGCAGGGCAGCCGGCTCTAGGTGGCCCTGTTTGAGCCGGGGCTCGGACCAGATGACCTCCAGAAGTCCCTTCCAACCTCAACCGTTTTGTGATTCTTTCACGTGCCCCAGTGGTTCCTTACTGGCAGGGTTTCCCACCAGAGCCAACTCACATGTGCAAGTGAAGGTGTCAGGACATGGGTGCACGCCGAAGCTTGCCTACATCTGAAGATGTTGCTCTCTCCTAAGCTGGGTGTCAAGAATAGCGACCAGTGCCCTGGACAAGCAAAGCTTCATTTTATGACGTTGGGTAAACCACAGCTGTGCTGACTAGCTAAATTGTCCCAAAATGAAAGTTTGTATTTTCTTGTGCCTTTGTCCTTTAAGAGACAGGGTGTCCTGGATGACTGGCTGAGATGTGAGGTCCTGCTGTACTCCCTGCTGCCCAGGGGAAGACCACAGCCATGGTCTTCCTACTTGATGGCTCCTACCTGGAGAAAGGAGTGGGATACATGGGGACGGCAGGCAGCATTGGGGTATTGTTCTGCTTTGGGATCTCTAGTATTGCCTGTTGTCCTGAACAGGCTTTTCGCCCAGCCAGGTTTCAGGAGACAGCTCTCTGGACACAGCAGATACTTGGTTATGATCTCTTGGAAGATCAGAGATCTCAGAGGAGAGGTTCCCCACACAAAGTTCACGTTCAGCCTAAGCTTGGGCATGGGAACTTTCCTGCCTACTTGCACGGTCATCAGAGCTTTGCTGCTACACCGGGAGGTGTCCTGCCTGCTCCTGGCCACTTCTTCCCAAATGCTCAAGGGTTTGTGCAACCATGTGGGGAACTGGGTCAGGGAAATGATCCAATTAAAAGCTATGCTGAGCAACATCAAAAGCAGGTTTTAGCCAGGCAGTTTCCCAATGCTGCAGAAATGCTTGTGTTGGTAAAAGGGAGCTTTGGGTCAAGGGAGGAATGGGCAGCCGTGGGTGGACTGTGGTCCATGAAGACTTGCTGAACATGGCCTGTGTGGCTAGGCAACTGCAGGGACAACAAACCTGACTCCTGCTGGGATTCTGGCTGGCACGTCTTTGTTTTCTTCCCAGAGAGCCCAATCTCGCTCCCTTGTGGATGGGTTGATGTTTCAAGGCTGCCGTCGCTTGTGGAGAGTCTCCTCACCACGCTTTTGGTAGGCTCCTTGTCTCCCAAGGGTGCAGCGCAAAGGGCTGTGGGCGCAAGAGGGGAATGCTGGAGCTGCACCGCACCCATGCCCATCATCGCTGCCTGGGGCGAGGGGGGTTGCCTTCAGTAATCCCGACTAATCCTTTAATCTGTATCAACACTGATAGGTATTAAAGCAGCAGATAAGGTTCAGACCATGGCTTGGAGCTCGGCGATATCCCCACCCTCTTCCAGCTAAATCTGTGCTGATTGTGCTTTCTCTTAAGGGGACTGTGCTTGTTTGCTGAGCAGCTGGAGTGGGTTGAGAGGGTGGATTAGCTGCTCCCAGCTGGAGCATGCCCTTGTCACTGGGCTCCAGCTTGCCAGACGAGTCCATCGATCTGTGTACATATGTTCCCGGTGACCAGCATCCCGTGCTTGCTGGAGTGAACCCCTCTAGTTGCGTGTTCCTCTGCCTATTTGGAGCAGATCTGCTGCCTCCTGCTTTTTATCTGTTATGTCCACCTGGATATAAGCCTTATTTGGCTGTAAACACTTCATGGAGCTCTTAGGCAACAAGTGTGAATCTTTCCTGGATCAGCCGGTGCTGCCGATCTGCGGTTCCTTGCTGCCTGCTGCTCTGTAGCAAGATTTCTCTCCTACACCACCTCCAGACCAGGACTCCCACCACCACATCCTTCTCCTCCAGGCCACCTGCCCTCTCTTCTTTTTGGGCGCCTTTACTCATGATGGAGGTCTGCAATGTTCTCACCTGTACAGCACTTGGGCACCTTCAGTTCCCCAAATGATCCAGTGCTGTGAAGGTGGGACTCCAGAGCTGGCTGTCCCGTATTTAGTGCGGAGCAAATGAAGGTTGTTATGCTGGGAAGAGCGGCTCCTGGTTGAGCTCGCTATGTGAAGCAAACTGTCCCTGTTGTTTTTGCCATTGTAGGCTCGTCCCCCCTTTCCCTGTCCTCTTCCAGCTTCTCCCCATGCTCATGGGATTGCTCTGAGTTTGCCACCGGTTCCCTCATCAGCAAAGCCATGGTTAATCCTTCCCTTAAATCCTTTAAGCTGTCAGCAAACCACCCCCTTCTTAAACTTCTAGCACGCAAGCTCGGCTGGGACGGAGCCTGGCTCACAACCCCAAGGTTTTATTTTAGTTCCCAGATCATCAGCTCCCGGTCCCATTTTTGGCCGGCACTGGAGGTTCCCCCAGTGTTGCTGTGCAGCAGTGGGTGGCTTGCTTGTGCGTGGCCTGCAGTGATATATCCTAGGTGTAAAAATATTTAGGTTCTTAATTGCCTAATGATAGGTTCCTGGCGTGTCATGTTGTTTGAAGTTGCAGGTGAAGATTTGTTGCTTAGATTCAACACAGCTGAGGTCTAGCCTCTCTGAGGAGCCTCCTGTCCTGCGGGGCAGTGTGTGTTGGCCTGCTCCTCGTCTACGTGGGCTGGACGTGCAGCTGGTGGGGCCAAAATGGGCTAAAAAACTAGAATAAAGATTTTTCTATAGGCACGCTTGCTTCTCTGCACCCAAAGTCTCAAACCTTTGTGTAGCTGTTTCACTCTGAGCGATGATGATGGTGCATTGACAGTTTGGCTCTTCCAGGTTTGTTTATCCCTTCAAAACACAAGGTTGTATCATTGTTTTGGGCTGTATTTTCATCGGTGATTAAGTTAGGTGCTTCAGTTGTTACATGTCTTCTTCTGTAGTACCTCTGAATATCCCCTTGTCGGAAAATCGGCATCCTGTAAGGCATTTGGCAGAACCCAAGGGAACAAAAAAAATTGGTGAGCGCTTCTCAAAGTCTCAACCTGCGTGTCTTGAGTTTCTCTCCCGTGTAATTTGGTTTCTCTCTTAAAACTCTGGATGAAGTACACTTCGGAAGTGATGGGATTTGCATTGTACTTGCTCTCCAGGGCTGTCAAGCAAGCACCGCAAACCTTTTCCCACTCTCGATCCTAGGGGGAGGGCACAGAGACTCCGTGAGGAATATCGAATGGCATCTTGCCGCAGAGTGGCTGCGTCTGGGGATTACTTGGTAGAACAGAAGGAAGGAAAAAAAGGTTAATACGGCATTGGCAGCCGGCAGCTCCAGAAGCTTGTGTCCTTCAAGCTGTGATGGTTCAGCTCAGCGACTCTTGGCTGACTCGGGTGCAGGTGGTTCTCAGCTTATCCCTCCGGTCTGGCAGAGGAAACGGGATTTGGAGGAAATACCATACTAAATTTGAATTTCTGAAAAACTGATTTCTTAAAATCGATTTTTAAAAAAAACCCACAACAATGTGCTTGTTAGCACAGGCTAATTGCAAAAGCCACGTGGCTTGAGAGTGGACCTGTGAACATCCTCTTTTTGCACAGGCTGTTTTGCTGCTTGCTCCTCACCTGGCAGTGCAGGAGAAGGGACCGCTTAGCTCCGTGTTAGGCAGCGTCACACCAGCAGTGGGATTCACGGAGCAGCCAGCTCTGCCTCCGAAGCCTGTAACGCCGCGAAAAACCCTGGGGCCGAATTTGGGGTGAGTTGAGGTGGGAGAACACCCACGGGCAGGTGTCAGGCAGCTGCAGAGCTGCTCCCATGAGTAATGCTCCTGCCTGCTGGTTGCCATCACTCTTTCCAGGAGCTCAAGGGAGGATCAGCCTCCAGGCATTACATGCTTTCACGCAGGCTGATGTGCTTGCTCACCTACCACCGGCAAGCACGGGCTTGAACAAAAGCCGGTTGCCTGCATCTGTGTGGTTTTATTTTATTTATTTATTTATTTGCAACAAGCTGGGTGATCTCGGCTTGGCTGTTGGCACTGCGTCTTACAGCATATGACAGATAATCGGCCTGGCTCCCCGCCCATGGAGGAGGCGAGGCTCCTATCGATATGTGACCTGGAAAGGCACGTCGGCTTTATAAATCACTGCCTGCTGCTGCCGGTGCTTTGCGCTTCTCTCCTGCTTCTTGGCAAATTCAATATCCGCCGTGAAGCTACTGATCGCTCCTCGCTGCTGGGCGAGTGTGCTGCTTGTGATCAGTCTGCCCGGGGCGAGGAGGCAGGGCAGGCTTCCCTTCCAGTCCCCTCTCCTCTTTTAATGTGGTTTCTCAAGGGACGAGCAGAGAAAAGTAACTCTGATAAACTGCAGGCTAGAGCCACGGCTCACTCCTCTGCCTGTGCTCCTTGCGACGGTGAGGACGTGTACTTATGGATACCGGGACTGCTGCCCAACCCCAGCCAACAGCCTACGTCTTTAAAAGCCAAGGATTGGTGGGTGAAGGATGGTTTTGCTGTAGCAAAGTTTGGATTTCAGGTAGTTGCCCGGTGCTCAGCCTTGGGGTGTATCAGGTGTCCAGCTCATAGGGGTTAAGCTGCACCGGGCCTCCACTGATCCGCCACAGTCGGTCACGAACTGTCCTGGGAGCAACCGCATGGTGGAAACATGGTCTGCGCCTCTGATCCTTTTTCTAGAAACAGTGAAATCAATGTAGTGAATGTTGTGGCATCTTCTTTGGGGGTGTCAAGTGGGCTGTTCTCATGGGTATCCTCAGAAAGAAGCCTCTGTTGCCAGCTGAGCCTTTCCTGACAGCTCCCTGCTCGAGCCGGCGGCTTTCCGGCATGGAGCACCTTGTGCCTTTCCTCCAAGCATACCTGAATTTGGAGCCCAGCTCTTTGGGTTTTTGAAGCCTCCAGCAGGTTTGCTAACAAGCAGGAGGAGGGCTTGGGGTCTGGCCAAGGGCTTGCTTTGGCTCCGTGCTTGATTGGTTACCAGCGCTGAGGTTTGGGGTGTCTCAGGCTGTCCTGTCTTTTGTAGGGAGCAGGGGAGGGATGAATCCCCTCATCTCAGCACAGGCTTGTTAATAAGCCGAAAGCCATTTTCTGTTGCTGGATGAACAGCAGCAGGAATTGCTCGGTGGGCACACGGTCAGGACCTGAGCTTTGCGAGCGCTGGCAGTCCCCAACACTCGCTAAACAGAGCAAAAAATTGCTGTGGTGCTTTATTCCAACAGCAGGAGCAGAGGCGAGCGGAGCTGCCAGCCTGCCTGCACTCAGCTGAGCATGGGGAGACCACTGCTGCCTGACTTTGCCATCCTGGAGCAGGCAGTGGCACAGGGCTGGGCTGTCAGACGTGACGAAGAGGAGGGTTAGGTGAGAAGGCTGCAAACCGGTTGGTGGACAATTCCCATGGATGCTTTCCTCATTTGTCTGCCTTCGTTTCAGGGCTGGCTTTTCCAGCTGGGAATCAGACCAGCAGCTCCTGCTTGATTTCCGCTTCCTTGAAGGTTTTTGGTCCTGCTGTATTCAGGCTTTTCCTTAAGCATCTGCTTCTCGTGACTAAACATGCAGCGAAGCCGGTCACGGATCTTGGCGCTTGGTTAGCCGCTTTTCGGCGGTGATGCTTTTCTGGCATCCCAGTGCCTCTGCGTTCCAGGCTGTGTTTGAGGAGCTGTGATATCTGGGATCAAGCCACGGAGGCTTTGAAGGACGACATCTCCCCGGGACGAGCTTAGCTCTCCTGCTTGCTGCAGTCGGTGGGATGGGCAGGGGTCGATGACGGGGACCGGGCTGTCCTTTGGGTGGGAACTGTGGTGCCTTTGCAGACCAGAGCGCCAGCATGGTGGTGGGAAGCTCCATCTCCACTCCCTGCTTGCCCTTGGCGGTGGTGTTTGCCTGACCTGGGGTTTTGCGATGGCTTGTGGCTCTTGGGAAGTGTGTGAGTCCTGAGGTGACTTCAGGAAAAGGACTTTGGGGCTTAAAGCACAAAGCAAGCCATGTTCGTGGTCTGCATACAGTGCGAGAGGAGCTGGATGCAGTGGGTGAGGCCCCCGCAGCTGCAGCTGTGGCTGTAAATAGTGCCCCTCTCCTTAGGGAAAGAGTAAATTGTTTCCCCTTGCTTGCTGCATCCCTTTCTCTCTCCCAGTGCCCTGTTTCTCCTCCTCTTCCCTGCCATTAATTGCTTAGTGGTTGCTGATGCAATTAAAACAAGATGTGTCTGCAGCCTCTGCGCTCGCCTCCCTCCTCCGAGGTCTTCCTCTGCCTGCGTGCAAGGAGGTGGAAGCTGCTGGCTTGTGAAAGCAGCTCAGGTCCGTGTTGGCTGGCTCGTGCCCGCAGTGTAGGGCCACACTGTGTTGTCCCCAGAGAGGGAGAAACTGCTGAGCCAGGGCTGGAGCAGGGATGCCTCTCCTGGCCCGAGAAGGTGGCTGTTTGACTCTCGCCACTCCCGAGGATGCGAGCAGGCTAGAGCAGAGACCATCTGCCTTCCTGCAGCTGATGTCTAACAGCAAATGTGGTTTTTTTCCTTTGCTTGGGGACCAGGGTTTGGTTTGCAGGTGCAATGGTGTATGCATCAGCTTGATCAAGTGCTGGGCAAAGCCTTTCAGGTTAAGGAAGACCTATGTGGGGGAAGCAAGAGGTGGGGAGCCCTGCCTGTTGGTTTCTTTGGGTGGTCTGCATGCTCCAGAGCATCCTCCCGCTCTCTAGCTGCGGCGCACGTGCTCTCACAGCCTTGGTACAGTCATGAAATGCTGGACCTGAAACCCCAAGCTGGGCCAGGCCCCCGGGAGGACTAAAGGCACCGGTTGTCCCAGCATGGCTGGATCCAGACTGGAAAGCACGTAGCATTGGATGGGCCAAGGCAGGGCTCATGGAGGAGGGTGGGCGAGCGGTTGGGCAGGGTGGGTTTTAGTAGAAGGGTGGGATGCAGCTGCTTGTGCCGTGATGGCTGGGGCAAACGCTCCCAAGGTGGCATAAGTAGGGGCTCCTGTGCATTTTGTTTCCAGCTCTGGACCGGCTTTCTGTAGCCTTCGGTTAATGCCTGCATGAGATTTGCGTGGGTCATTGCCTTGCTGGCGGAGCCAGGGCTGGCTGTGCTCTTCCTCGTGCCTCTGCTCCAGGCTGTCCCATAGCTGCCAGGCTGAGGTTATGATGACTGATGGGTAGGACATCTTGCGGGTCTGGGGATCATTTGTACAGCAGCTAAAGAGTTATGGTCTCTTGGCTTTCAAGGGAAGAAGAGTGACAGGCACGGACCATGGGAGATGCTCAGCTAAAGGAACAGGACCCTGGCTCAGTAATCTCTGAGGACAGCAGCTGCAGAGTCTGCTGGCATGGAGGCCAGAGAGGGCACAGAAGACATTTGCTCTGCTCTGGGTGGGAAGGGAGGTTGCTAATATAATGGAGGAAGGCTTTTCTCCTCTACTAGTCCGCATCCCACATCTCTATCTGCTTGCATAGCTCTGTCCAAGGCAGTGTCCCCTGGCATGACTCCAGCTGGGCACCCTCCTCTCTGTTTCTGAAACCTTGTATGTCTTCTGGTCTCTTCACTTGCTCCTTCTGGAAGTCAGTGCTGCTCTTCCAGCGCTGCCCGTTGGCTTTGGTGTGTCACTTTGGCTTTTCACACCCTTATTTGTGTTCCTCTGGTTACCTTATTCAGGGATGTTCTTCAGATCCCCTTCTCCATCGTGTCTGTGGTGGTGTTCCTCCATGTGAAGGGAGTAATTTCTTGGCTTTTTACCAAGTTTTAACTCTTTAATCCTGTTGAATCCCTCCCAGCCCCTGGTCCCTCCCTAGGCCCCATGCAGGTTTGCTAAGGCTTTCATCCCTGCAGCCGTCAACTTTCTTGTCTGAGGCAGTGCCCTTCAAAGGCCAGCATTTTGTCTTTAGTCTCCATGGCCAAGAAGCATCTCTGAGATCTGACATATCAGCCGTGCCCCTCTGCTTTCCTTGCAGCCTCTGCTGCCAGGCACGTTTGATCCCTTGAGCAGAGGCTCTCCTGGCTTCAGGTCTGGGGCAGTGTGGCTTCTCTGAACTGCTGTACTTTGCTTCCTAACTCTTTTTTTGACCCTGGATCTCTGCTTTCTTGGTGGGAGTGGGTTGGGTTGGCCAGGGACTGTGTCCTTGAGTTGTGCCACTGGGCAGCATTGTGTTGGATGCCCTTGGGGAGCTCCTTGGTTGACCCCGTATGAGCTACATGATGTGGTTTAGGGGATGTGGCCACGGTGTCTGCTGTAGAGAAGGGCTTGGTGATGTTCAGGCAGGCACCAGGGTGTCACCTTCTGCCTCTGCTTGACAAAAGCCACCATCAGGTGCAGATGTTGGCAGAGACCCAAAGCGACGGGTAGCGGGAGCAAGGGCTTTTGCTGTCCACACCACTCTGGGCACAGGGGTTGCCACAAACAGCTGTCCATCTATCCGCCTCTTGCCTTTGTGTGCACCTTCCTGCACGCTCCCAGGGAGCCCTACAGTTGTGCAAAGCCCTGCTGCTCCCTGCCCAGTGCCTTGCTTCATAGCCCGGACCTGGGGCAGCCCTGCCATCTGCAGACAAGCACCCATTAGCATGCCCTGACATCCTGGAGCTGCCAGTTGGCATGTTGGGGAGCTTTTCCCTCAGTCCAAACAATGTCTTATATGATTATTGTCAACAAAAAGCTGTTATTCCTTTCTATCAGGTACAAGGCAAGAGTAGATGAGTGTGTACAGACATGCCACCTCTGTTTTCAAGAGAGATGGTGTGATTAAAGGTCAGATGGGTTTATTACAGGCAGAAATGCATTTCTGTTTCTTCAGGCTGAAGTAGAGGTATCTAAAGCTGTTGGCCAACCATTGCAGTAGTCCTGTAGCTTACAGTGTAGGCTCTGGAAGACTATCCCATTGATAATGGGGAATCTTCTCTTACAGGGTGCCATTGGGTCACAACACTGATCCAGACAGGCATGTGACTGGTGTTCTTGGGAGGGACTCTGGTATCCTGCCTTGTCCCAGTTGCCTTGGTTTTGTATTTTGGGGTTTTTTTCCTCCCCAAGAACCTGGACTTGAAAAAAGAAAATCCCTAATTAGGAATCAAAGGCCAAGAAACACTGTGGGACTGGCTTCCCAAGGAGCCTGGAAATGTGGTGCTGTAGGGTAGTGGGTTACCTATAGGACAAGGCCATCCTTTTTACGGAAGCGACCAGAAGGATGACTTGAACAGCACGTGATGCCCACCCGTGGCCTCCCGGCCGGTTCTGAACCCTTGGTGGAGTCCAGCTCTGAACCCTCAGCATTTCTTGGGCAAGACAAATTTTTAATTGTCCCTTGAAGCCAACCATTGGGTGTGGAAAGCCCTGGGGAGCAGATAAGGACCTTCCTGATCCCTTCCCACCTCTCATCAAGGCAGGAGGGGAGGATGGAGGAGGTAGAAACATACAGCCAGCAGGTAATGAACCCCAGCGCTTGCTCCTTGTTGACTTTTTTTGCCTCGGAATTGCTCTCTGTGGCTGGGAGCCTTTGCATGCAGGCACTGGGGTGCTCAGCAGCTGCTGTGGGCTTCCCTTGCTGGGCCCACGGCTGCTTTCCCGGGGCAACTGGGGTGCTCGGGGTACAACGTTGGCACTCCCCGTTCCTGCCAAGGGCTTCCTCTATTTATGCCCCCCCTTGCTGGACATAAAAAACCTCGAGGCTCTGGCTTGTGACTCTATTGTGTCTCTCCAAACAGGACTTGTGTTCTCCTCCATGGGCTGCCTGGTTTGGCTGAGAGCACCACGATCCCTCTCGGCCCCAGGGGAACGGTTGATTTTTAATGACAGGTGTCCAAGCTTGGGGCTGCAGTGGCCAGCAAAGCCTGATACGTGGCAGGATGCCTCGAGCATGGTGTCCTTGGTGCTAAGATGCCCGTATTTATTATTATTATGCTCTTTTTCATGACATCAGGATTGCTCTGCCTTTAGCTGGCTGTTAATTTGAACAATCAATGAAATTTCAACAAGGCGGGGAATAAAATCGGTGAGGATCTGGGCTTGCTTGTGGTGGGTCTGTCTCTAGCAGCATCTTTGCTTTATTTTAGGGATGCTAGCTAAAAATCCAGCACATTGGTTGAATATAACCTTGGCTGGCTTTCAGCCCTGCTGCTGCCCTGACCTGTGTGCCTGCCAGCCTGGTGTCTCGTTTTTGCACATGTATGTGCAAAAGGTGCTGCTGGGTGGAAAGAGGCACAGCGGCTGTTGGCGTCGGTCGGTGTTTTTTCAGTGGTGACTGTTTTCTGTCTCATTTCAAAACAAGCGTTGGGGCTTTGTTTCGTGGCAAAGGGGAGCGATTTCTCGTTAGCTGGAATTCGGTGACCCGTGGGTATCCCTGCATGCAGCCTGAGAAACGTGAGGTTAGAGGCTAAAAACCTTCCTGGAGCTTAATTGGGCTGGAAGAAAGCTTCAGCCGTGGGTGGTG
The DNA here is from genome assembly GCF_026419915.1 of Harpia harpyja. Lineage (NCBI taxonomy): Eukaryota > Metazoa > Chordata > Aves > Accipitriformes > Accipitridae > Harpia > Harpia harpyja. The sequence continues at coordinate 39,227,785 of NC_068953.1, forward strand.
TCGGCATCCCCCTTTGGTGGGGGCTTATTTGGATTTCAGATACAAGCTCTTCCACTCGCTACGGTCCAGAGGAGCCGATGAAGCAGCCACTTGAAGCTATTTTTCTATTTTTACATCGAGTGCTCTCAAGGAGGAGTATGGCTGCGGGCGGCATAGTCCTGTGATGCAAATTATGAAGCTCCTGCTCCCTTAGATGTGCTGAAAGCCCCCAGCCTGGTTCCACTGCTCTCCGGCTGGTAGGTAGCCTGCAAGTGATGAGTTATGGTCTGGCTTGGCTCTAGCTCGTCTCCTCTTCTCCCTGGCTGCTCAGCTTCCCCATGAGCGATTGATCCTCTGCAGTTGTGCTGCTCGACCGCCAGCGGCTGTCGGTTGTCAGCACAAAACCCGCTGGGTGAGACCTTCAGGCATCACAGCCCAGCTGCGTCCAGCATCCAGGGCACCGGCTCGTGGCAGCACCGGCGGCGTGGGATTTGCAAGGCACCACAGTTGATGCAAGGATGTTTTTTTGGCAAGGGCAGTGCAGGAAAAACCGAACCCAGGATGAGTGCCCCGGGCTTGACTTGTGCTGCATGGGGAGCTCGGTGGGAGCGGGGGTGCCTCGCTCGATGCTGTCATGCTTGGGGTGTTAAAAATGGGCACTGTTGAATGCTGCAACTCTGAGCAAAGCTGTGGTTATTGATCCCGGTGGGTGCAAACCAGACTTGTGCTGCAGGCGGGTTCATTGGCAAAGCCCAGCTCGGGGTGGGGTGTTCCCCGCAGCGTGGCAAAGCCCATGCTCCTGGGGCAGAACCTAGCTTGGCTCACCCTCCTCCCGGCAAAAGCTTTTGATCAGACCTCTCAGAGGCACTGAGAGGCATTTGAGCTGAAGAAGGGAGAGCTGCTTTTCATCTCTGAGGCTGGAATTAAAATCCAGATTGATGGTAGGTGATGGGAGCATGTGGGTTCATGTGCAAAGCTCATACCTCCTCCTCTTGTGACACATCAGTAGAGATTTCGTGGCAATGTGAGCACGTGTTATGCTGCTTTGGGGTCGGTGCATGTGAATGGGCACCGTTCTGCTTGGGGGTTAGAGAGACAGCGGCTTGATTTCAATAATTAAAAAAACCTCGGGAGTTGGCTTGAAAAACTTTCTATCGAAATTGCTGCATCCCGCAGGCACCGATGCCTGCGTGTTCCCGGCAGGAACTGATGGACAGGGGTGCAAGCCATTGCTCGAGGGACTGGGGAGAGTGCAGCACGTATCAGCCAGAATAGGGGTATTGGCTTGTGCTGCTTCAAAAATAGCAGGTTTGAAACAATTTGCTGGGAAGCTGGGATTTGGGGAACGGGGGGAGACAGTCATGGGACCCAGCACAAAAAGTGAAGACGTTTGTCATCCCTCATTTTAGGGTGAGGTTTCTGTCTTGTGTGCCAGGGAGATGGAGGCACTTACTCAACAAGTGACGCTGGGAGCCGCTCCTCTGGATGCGAGTCCCCAAAGGGCAGCACGGCGCTCGTCCCTGCTCTGTGGCCACCTTGTATGGGACATGCGCGGTGACACCCCCCTCTTGCTCACCCACATCCTCATGTATCATGTGATTGGGCTTATTTCTTGCTCACTCCCCTCCTGTAATCTCCCCATCAGGCCATCGGACAGAGCTGGCTTTGTGTCTGGAAACCACCAGGATCTCTCCTGGCAACTTGAGCAAAACCTACAAAGAAGAGGAGATGAGAGCCAAGTGGGCAGCTTCCTAAATGTGCAGCCTGCAGGGGCTGGGACGTGAAAATCATACCAAAGTAGGTCTTTAATATTAAATAGATGGAAGGAAGATGTCTCCTCTTGCCTGAGGGATAAATAGATCTGAAACTCCTCCTAGACTTTGCTGCTTATCGCATCTGAAATACGTGTGTGTCGCCCTGGAATTGAGCCTCTCCAGGAGCTGCAAATACCCGGCTACAACATGCGTGTAAAATGCTCCTGCTTTTGCAGCGTACGTGCAGTGTGCTGGCAAGTCTTTAAATGCAGCGCCCAGAGAATGGATTTGCTTCTTTTCCCCCAGATCCATAGCTCTGTGCACCCTGTGGTCTGGACGGGGAATGAGATGTGATGCTTCTCAGCATGCCACCAAGGCAAGTGTTGAAGCTGGCTGCGGTCCCCTGGTGCCCTCAAAGTGATGCTCCCCCTGTGCTAGATCTCCTCCAGGAGCTGTGTAGGTGGCTCAGGAGATGCACCCCACTTTGCAGGGACCTTGTGTTGTCTCCTTCCCTCTCACCCCTTCCCCAAGCAAATTTTATAGGTACGAGCGCTGAGCACATGGCTTGGCTTCTCATGCCTTGGAGACGAGTCCACAACACCTTCAGGACCAAATGTTGTTTGTAGCTGCAGGGTATTGGGTTTCTTGTACAGGGGAACTGCTTAGAAAATACTCCAGCTTGCTGACCGCCGTTTGTAGGTAGACCAATGTGATGAGAGAAGGATTTTTTCTTATCTGTTTGGCCATGGACCTCCTGGTCCAGCCATAGAAGTGGACTTCCGCGCTGAAGCTGCGCTCTCATCACAGCGATGCTCATTATCATGGTTGCAATCTGGAAGCACCTCAAGAGAAGTTAACCCTGCAAAAATTTGGCCAGCCTGAGATTTTCTGGTGCCTTGTCTGAACTTTGGGCAAGCCCGAAACTGGTGGATGTTGGCTCTCAGTGAAAGGACGAGGAGGACCTCTGCTGTGTCTTGAGAGTGCCATGAATGTCGCTGTTGGTGATTAAGAGGCTGGCGCAGGGGGGGATCTGGGGTGTCAGCAGCACTTGAGTGCTGAGGGGATGCCGTGGGGAGTGATGTGGGTGCCTTTTGGTACTGATGGAGGGACGTGAGAAAGGGGGAAGGAGGAGAGCAGTGGAAGGATGAAGGATTTTCCCACTTGGAAAATACTGGTGGGCTTAGGAACAATTTTACTGCCAGGAAGCTGTGGCAAACGTCTTTTTTAAATGTTCCTATCCTTGATCCATCCCATTCCTCCTTGCTGTCGCCCTCTGCATCACCCTGCATAATTCCTCTCTCTCCTTTTGATGTTTTCATCCCTCATGTGTTTGTAGATTACGACTGTGTCCCCACATAGCTGTCGCTGAACCAAATTATCCATATTTAGCTCTCTTAATCTCCTCTTCCAAACCAGTCCTTTCAGCCTCGTTATTTTTGTTCCTCTTCTCTGAACTTCCTCCAATTTGACTATGTCCTTTTCGGTCATGAGATGTCCAGAGCTGAGTGCAGTCGCTGCTCTCCTGAGAAGAGCCATCAGGGCAAAACTATTACATTCCCCCTTCTTCGATACTGTGTCCCAACTGAATTGGCATTGAGAGGTGCAAGGACGGTTTGGTGTAGACGCAGCTGAGCAAAGTACTGTTTGCTGCTCCTGGCTCTGCCTCTGGGTCTCTTTTGCAACCTGGTCTCACCGCGTTAGTACCTGGTTTCCTGGTGGCTATGGAAAATAGGACAAGTGTAGCTGAGACAGCTTGGTGTCACTACTTTGCACCTCTGTGCCATCTCTGTGTGTAGAGGAACCCCTAGGCCATGTTGCATGGATGAAGACCAAGAGGGTAGATTTATATTGGTGTGGTGAGTTGACCCTGGCTGGACACTAGGTGCCCACCAGAGCCGTTCTATCACCACCCCCCCTGCCTCAGCTGGGCAGGGGAGAGAAAATATAACAAAGGGCTCGTGGGTCGAGATAAGGACAGGGAGAGATCACTCACCAATTACCGTCATGGGCAAAACAGGCTCAACTTGGGGAAAATTAACTCAATTTATTACCAATCAACCAGAGTAGGGTAATGAGAAATAAAACCAAATCTCAAAATACCTTCCCTCCACAACTCCCTTCTTCCCAGGCACAGGTTCACTCCCAGATTCTCTACCTAACCCCCCCAGCAGCACAGGGGGACAGGGAATGGGGGTCACAGTCAGTTCATCACACGTTGTCTCTGCCGCTTCATCCTCTTCAGGGGCAGGACTCATCACACTCATCCCCTGCTCCAGCGTGGGGTCCCTCCCACAGCAGACAGTCCTCCGCGAACTTCTCCAACGTGGGTCCTTCCCACGGGCTGCAGTTCTTCACAAACTGCTCCAGCATGGGTCCTTTCCACGGTGTGCAGTCCTTCAGGAGCACACTGGCACATTGCTCCAGCATGGGTCCCCCACGGGGTCACAACTCCTGCTCTGTGGGCTCCTCTCTCCACAGATCCGCAGGTCCTGCCAGGAGCCTGCTCCAGCACGGGCTTCCCACAGGCTCACAGCCTCCTTCGGGCATCCCCCTGCTCCGGCGTGGGGTCCTCCCCGGGCTGCAGGTGGATATCTGCTCCACCGTGGACCTCCCTGGGCTGCAGGGGGACAGCCTGCCTCACCATGGTCTTCATCACCACGGGCTGCAGGGGAATCTCTGCTCCGGCATCTGGAGCACCTCCTCCTCCTCCTCCTTCTTCACTGACCTTGGTGTCTGCAGGGTTGTTTCTCTTACATGTTCTCACTCCTCTCTCTGGCTGGTGTTTCTGTGTGTCCTGGAACTTTTTTTCCTTCTTAAAAATGTTATCACAGAGGCGTTACCACTATTGCTGATTGGCTCAGCCGTGGCAGGTGGCAGGTCCATCTTGGAGCTGGCTGGTATGGGCTCTCTCGAACACAGGGGAAGCTTCCAGCAGCTTCTTACAGAAGCCACCCCTGTAACCCCCCCCGCTACCAAAACCTTGCCACACAAACCCAATACAATTGGACATAACAAATTTTTATGATGAGGGTGGTGGGGGACTGGAACAGATTGCTCAGAGAAGTTGTAGATGCCCCATCATTGGGGGCAGGTTGGATGGGGTTTTGAGCAACCTGATGTAGTGAAAGATGTCCATGCCCATGACAGGTGGGTTAGACTAGATGATCTTTGAAGGTCCCTTCCAACCCAAATCATTCAATGATGCTAAGATGGCATCTTGGATATGATCCCCTTCTAGATCATTGGAAGGACTATCTTGCAGTAATGCTCGACTGATTTATGTACATCTGTAACTCTGTAGCCCCACTGCTTTTCTTGCATGGTGACTCCAAGTGTGACTGACACTTGCTTTTGGACCCGTTTGCAGCCCTTGGAAGTTGGGAGATGCAACCCAATGCTGTAGTTCTGGCTGTTGTGGGTGGAAAGTACAGCAGTCCCTATGCTACATTTACAGCTTGATTGATGAAAACACCTGCAGGTCAAGCCCATCTTTCACTCCATACCCTATCTGTTCTTTCTAGGCTCTTTTCTGAAAACACGAGGGCCTTCTTTCACACCATCTTTTGTGTTTTACCAGATGTAAAAGTTGGTTTCTTAGTGGTGTAATAAAACCTCATCTGTGCATGCAGTTGCATTGTCCATCATGGGTCCTTTGGCTCGGCAGCAACGGCAGAGTGTTGCAGTGGCTTAAGGGCTAGGCTTTGTCCCTTCTCACCTGGGAACGGGCACCAGCAATGCAGTTGCTCTGGATACTGGGATGGATGGGGAGAAAGGTGGTCCCTGGACCATGCACCCAGCAAGCAGAGAAACCCATCCTAGATGAGGCAGGTCTGAGCCCAGCTCATTTTTGCTACAAGTTTTGGATCCATCTCCTTCCTTCTACATTTCCTAGAGTCCAATTTTACACTGCAATTGTTAGTAAATCCTGAGCTGTCTCCCCTCTGGTTGACTTTATATGTACTGCAGCTTTCGAAAGATAAGAACTTTGTGCAAGACACTGTGCCTGGATGGACATCATTAATTAATTAAATGATTTAATTATTAATGCTCTGAGTTTACATGTAGGTGTGCATGCTTGCGTGGCCGTGCCCTGGCGCGAATTGCTGGGGGCCTAGCAGCCACAGTGTCTGGGTATTGAAGGTTTAGACTTGCAAGACCGAGGTGGAGAAAAATTGGGTAAAAACAGTGAAGAAAAGAGTGAACCAGGCAGGTGGAGCTGTGCCATTTCCTAACCGACAGCTGAGCTGCTGTGCCAGCTTCTCGTGCTCAGCCCTGACCTACCAAGTGTCTGCCTTGGCCTGTGGTCCTTGGTTGCTAATCCTGGCCAAGGTTTATTGGTAACTTCAAGGTATTCGTCCTCTCCAGAGGGCCTGTTTTCAGTCTCTTTTATAGTGCCCAGCAAATTGGGAGTACCGTGTTCTTCTGACCTCTTTGAAGGTGGTGGAGGAGTCAGGTATCCTCTGAGAAGGACCTGGCCTGGGGTGCTTGCATGGGGACCTCTAACTGCGGTGGGAACCTGCTGTCTAGGGCTCATGCTGGTGTGTACCTATGTCCTGGTTTCAGCTGGGATAGAGTTAATTGTCTTCCTAGTAGCTGGTACAGTGCTATGTTTTTGAGTTAGGTATGAGAAGAACGTTGATAACACTGATGTTTTCAGTTGTTGCTAAATAATGTTTAGTCTAAAGTCAAGGATTTTTCAACTTCTCATGCCCAGCCAGCGAGAAAGTTGGAGGGACACAAAAAGTTGGCACAGGACACAGCCAGGGCAGCTGACCCAAACTGGCCAGCAGGGTATTCCATACCATGGGACGTCCCATCTATTATATAAACTGGGGGAAGTGGGGACAGGGGGATCGCCGCTCAGGGACTAACTGGGCATTGATAGGCGGGTGGTGAGCAATTGCATTGTGCATCACCTGTATATTCCAATCCTTTTATTATTACTGTTGTTATTTTATTAGTGTTATCATTATTAGTTTCTTCTTTTCTGTTCTGTTAAACCATTCTTATCTCAACCCATGAGTTTCACTTCTCCCGATTTTCTCCCCCATCCCACTGGGTGGTTGGGGAGCGAGTGAGCGGCTGTGTGGTGCTTAGTTGCCGACTGGGGTAAAACCATGATAACCTAGCGTGGGCATGGCAATGCTTGCAGTAGGAACTTCAGTTCAAGCATAATATAATTCTCCTTAAAAACAGAGATTAACTGCTTTCTTTATAGCCTCCTAGGAGTTACAGCATTACCCACACTTACTGGCAGGGCAGACCTGTTGATCAGCCTAAATGGAGGTGCCAAGCTCTGTCATATGTTCTTTGTCCCTACAGCTGCTTGGATGGTAGGTTGTTCCTGGATGTACCTGTGGCCCTGGTGCTCAGGATCCCGGTCGGAGTGCTCTGTAGCACGAGACAGACCCCCACAGGTCTTGTTGCCCACTGGGGAGTTGGCAGGGCTAAAGGAACTTGCCACGAAGATGCTGCTTTTTCAGGATTTCCCTTGCCTGCTTTGCAGATTTGGGTTTTAGGGTTGCCTCTAGCTTGGCTGTTAGCAATCTCTGTATCCTTTGGCCGGGTTTTGTGTAGCCAGTGGTTATCAGCAGGCTTTTAACGGTGGCTGGAGCCGCATCACACCACGGCAAGTGGTTCATGAAAAGCCTCCTGGATTTATATCCTCCTTCCGGGGGATTGATGCACCGAGGTGCTCGTGAAAGCTTTTATGTTGCTCCTTTGCCTGCTCTAATGTACTGGTCAAAGAGTGCTGGTATTAACAGTGGCCATTTGAGTGCTGCTTGGATTTGGGCATGAATTTCACGTGGTTCAAAACAGAAAATGTGTCTGCCTCGCTGTCATTGTGGTTTTGGTCCTCTTGCTTATGGTCTTCCTACGTGAACGTCTTTTAGTGGGAAAAGACCAGAAAATGAACGTGGGAGTGGTTGGTTGAGAGCGGCCGGGGAATGGCACCTGGTGGAGCCTGGTGTAGGTGGACATAGTGAGCTGGAGGGGGTTTCAGGGACTTGAAGAACTGTCTTCTGCAAGAAAGTTGGGCTGGGACCTTACTGGGGAGCCAGTTCCTGGGGAACAGATGATGGCTTCCAGCCCAGAAAGCAGAAAGAAGATGACATGCATATCTCTGAAGGGAGGCACTGAAGAACTGAGCTGCACTGGTGGTTGAGAAAGTCCCCAGGAAATGGGCCTGCTGTGTCTCCCATAGCGGGGAAGGATCCTTTTTCTGCTTGGGTAGAGTTGCCTAGTTATTTTGTTGGGTTTGGAGGAAAGAAAATAAATAAAAGCAAGACTTTGCCCCATGGTGGTTCTTCCACTTAGCATCCTGGCTTGAAGGACACATGACTTGTGTCGGCGGTGCAGGGGATGCTGGAGGCAGAGCAGCAATGTAAGAAGCCAACCACGCATCAGCCACGTTGGCCGTGTTGACAGGAAGGTGGGCATGGGATGTGGTGGCTTAATGTGAGACCTGGGTTCCCAGTGGGAAGCTGCTTGTTGTCATCAGAGCTTTCCTGCCTGGACAGCACTGCCAGAGGTGAGGATGACTCTGGTGACCAGGAGCAGCCTCTGCACAGCAGCAGTGGTGCTGAAGAAGGGGCCAAAGTCTGGGTTGGTCAATGCGAAGGATGCTTGCAGCCGTCTGTGGTCGGGCTCCATGTTTCCAACCACCTCTGCCCTCCCTTGACCCAGATGCATCTCTAGTGCTTTTCCGCATGGGATCTTTCCCCTTTTCAGCACCAACTGAGCTGCTTTGCATTTTAATTCAATAAAGCAGGCGAGCCTGGTGCAGCCACTCCATGGGATGTCAGTTGTCGGCAGTAGGTGAACCAAGACCCCAAAAATACATCCTCAGTCATCTGGCGGGACTGATGCATGGCGGTCCCAGTTTGGATTTCTTCTTTCCCATGTCTCTCACTCACGTCAACTGTCCCCTTTCATCGCTGTTCTTTGCTACCTCTCTCCTACTGGAGACTTTTCTTTTTTTTTTTTTCCTTCCTAGAGCAGATCTGATAGTCTTGTAAGTGGTTGGAGCAGGTGACTTGGTGCCAGCACGTCTGTCTTGGATACTATTCCTGGCTTTATTGAAGACACAGTAATATGCAAGACTGTGCCTCTGCAGTGTCTGCCTCCTCTTGATCTCGAAACGCTGCAAGCAGTGAGATAAGACTGGTTGTGTTCAAGCAGGGATTTTATTCCCCTCTCTGCCGGGGAGAGAAAGCGGCTTGTCCGAGGTTGTGCTGGGTAATATTTACATTTCTCCAGCAGTGTGGCCAGGGTTGATATGCATACGACTGTCCGGATCACCTGGGTGTTTGGATCAGTCCCTCATCATTGGCACGGTGGGAGATTGTACCTCTGGCGTTACCAGGTGGGCTGTCGCACCCCAATATACCCATTAACAGTGACCGGCTCTGTTTTCAGCGATGCTGGAGGTGGGGCCATGAGCTTCATGCAGAAGTCCTTGTCCAGGCTTTGTTACGGCCTGCTCATGTGCAGCCAGGGCAGACTTCCCCAGCCAGGTCCTCCCCAAAATGCCCAGATAAAGATGAGTCTGAGTTTGAAATGTGCCCGCCAACCCCAGCCGGTATGCTGCGTTGTGCCAGCCGTTTGGCCACCATCTTCTCCTGCTGTTCTGCAGGGACTTGCCAGGCAGGGAAGGGATTTGCATGGATGGAGGCAAAGCCCCTCTGTGCAGGGGACCAGCTGGACCTCAGAGCTGGGATGCAGGTGCTTTGCATGGCCAGGAGAGGATGTGCAGGCAGCATTTTGTAGGCAGAACCTTCCTGTCACACTGTGCCATCAACGGCCTTGTGACTGGGAGATGCTGGGAATCTCAGGCAGGTGTCTGGGGGGGCAAGAGCAGACAGTGAAGAGCACTGGGGACAAGCCACCAAGGAGCAGGGCAGGGAATTGGCCTCTCCCGGTTTTGGTTTCGGGAACGGTGAGAGTCCTGCATGGCAGGAGCCAGTCCAGATCATCTGGGTGTGCGCTCATGGTCTCTCTCCCAGCCTGCCATGCAGCCTGGGGCTGGCTTTACCTGCAGGCTTCCAAGGACAAGCTGCATCAACCGAGGAGGGAAATTGGGACCGCTGCTCCTTAAGAATCCTTAGTTCCCGTCCAACTTGCCTGGCTCTTCTGGTGGTGGCACTGGCCATGAGGTCCCACACTCGCTTGTCCTCTCTGCAGAGTGAATTTGGGGAGTGCCATGCTGAGCCTGTGCCACTCCACAGCACGTGGAAGCATTAATCTTTCCTTCTCATGACATTTACTGCTTCTTGCTAGAGGGGGCTGTCAGAAATGGCGATCCTCCTTTTTTCTTGGACTAGCTGCCCTGATGTCCCGTGGACTCGGATTTACCAACTAAACCCAATGTCCTCCCTGAGTGTGTGCCTGCAGCCCATAGAAATAACTGGCTTAGTTTATTAAGCTGGCATTTTTCCAGGGAAGGTAGACTTTCTTCTAAAATAGATTTTTTTTTTTTTTTTTTTTTTTTTTCACATCTTGATGTCAGCAACCTCAGCCTCCAGCTAGCAAGAGGGAAGAGCAATGGGTAACAGTGTCGGGATCGGTGCCCCAGGCTGTGCTCCCGGCTCCATCCTTGGGCCTTTCGCTTGTGCTACCATTATTTCCCTGCATACGGGGATTTGTTGGAAGCTCTTGTTGGCTACTGTCTTGCTGGGGTCCAGACAAATCCAGCCAGCAAACAGTCAGGATTCATTGCCACCCATGCTATTTGGGGAGGGGGTCTTCTGGAGCCTCCTCCATGCTGCCTGGGGTTGTGTGCCTCCAGTGTGTTGGGATGTTGTTGCTGGGCGATGTGACCAGGAGCTCTGGGCGAGTCTGTTGGAGCTTATTGAGTAATGCTTGCAAGTAGATTCAAGATTGAATCATAGGCGTGGTGGGCACCAGTGCCAACAAAGGGATTTGTCATAGGCTCTGCATACCCAGCTTTGGCGGTCAGGCTGGAGAAGACTCCAGTTCCTCTTTGAAATCCTTGCCAAGGTCACCGGTACTGGTGCAAAGGCACCTCAGGTGCTGCAGTTTTGAGGTTTGGAGATGCCCACCAAAGATGTTCATCAACTGGATAGATCTGCTCTCTGGTTTTCTCTCTTCAACGAGTTGGAAGTTCATTTTCCCAGGTCCTACTCTGAAAAAGCAAAGGTGTTGGGGATGTGGTGACTGAGCAGGACAAGACTGACAACACCAAAGCTCCCAAACATTGGGCTGAGCCATGCAGTGATGTGGGAAGTGTTGGCTGCAGCCTTGAGCAATGCTTCTGTGATGGAGCAGTTTTGGTCCATGTTTTGTCTCCTGACACATGGCAGCTAAGAGTCTGTGACCAGTAATGAGGCTTCCCCTTGGCTTTTGTTGTCTTATCTGCATTTGCAGGAGTCGAAGGACCCTTTTAGATGAGAAAAACGGGCCACCGTGCTGCGTAGCTCGTTAACGTGGGGATACAGTGGAAGCCCAGCACCGTCTCAGGTGCATCAGTGGTCTCACGCTGACCACTGCAACACCTCGCTGACAAATGGGGTGCAGCTCTCTGGGTGCCCTACACCATGTGGTGGTTCAGACCCTCTCTGTCCTTGTAGATGCACTACAAATATCTCTGCTTGTTGCTCTTCACTGTGTTTTTGGCGTCCCTGTTGTTTTTTATTGCTCAAAAATGCACTTTTCTTTCCTGGTTGACTTTGATTATTGGGAGCAAACTAAATACTCATAAATGTGAGTGAGTGGTCTGGGTGGTTTAGGGGTTGGCATCAAAATTAGTACGGTGTATTTATTTTTGTTGTGCTGTCTTCTCTTTCTCCTGTTAGCTAATTGCTGCTCTGAAGTCCCCTTAACGGTGACTGATGTTAACGAAGCTGCGCTGGCACAGCTCTAAGATGGCAGGAGCTGCTTTGTGTGCATCTCCCTTTGCCAGCACCCACGACTGTGCTTCTCCTCTCGTGGGACCCTGTCCCACCTTCAAGTGAGGGCCTTGACGAGGGGTAGGTTTTAGTTACCCACCCGGAACCCTTTCCCAGGACAGGCATTGCTTGGTGCCATCGGCATCGCCCCAGACTCTCAGTGGATTTGCTTTTTCCGCGTCGAGCAGTGCTTGTGCTGGCCGCCGCCTGGGCTTGGCTCTGTTCCACTTCTGTCCTCGGCGGTGGTGAAAGCACGTTCCTCGTGATGGGAAAGCCTCCGCGAGAAACACAAAGGGCTTTCATTAGGGGAGGCAGTGGCGGGCGGACGCGGACGGCCAGCGCCGGTACGGGGAAGCTTCACCCCATGTAACTCTTGCAGAGCGGTTGCTGGAGACATATAAGCTCCCTTCAGCAGCAAGCACGTAGCGGCTGCATTTGCACTCACAAGCATTTAATCTTCGAGCCTACCCAGCAAGGAAAGAGAAATAAATTTTCCTTCTGCAAAGGGGATTTAGGGCCCAGAAGTGTTAAGTGATTTGCTCGGGGGGTAGCGTGCATTGGAGCTGGAAGCTAGGAGGGTGCAGGGCTTGCTTTGGGGAGCTGGAGATCTCCGCTAGCTCAGCCTTGCTAGCTGGAGGAGATGCGAAAGCCGCTGCTCGAGGGTATGAGAGCTGCCCGATGGCCCTGATGCCAGCATCTCCCTTGGCTTGTGGCCCAGCAGAGAGCCGGGTGCCTGCTGACAGTGAGAGCAGCCGGCAGAGCCGCCCTGCGGTACCCGGGGCTGCCTTGGCTCCCCCCAGGCATCACGCAACCACCAGCGGGTGAATCTCCTGACCTTGCTCGATAAAGCAGGAGGATGAAAAGCCGTGGCACTGGGAGATAAGACGTATGGGGGGGGGGAATTCAGGCATTGATCCATCTGACTCTTTCTCTGGCATGGCTTTTGGCTTTTTTCGGATGTGTCCCAGCGAGGCAGCTCTGTTCTGCCCTTGCCCTTGGAGAGCCACACTGGGCCTTTTTATTTTGCTCTTGAGCTTCGGGCAAGGGAGCAGGAGAGCTGCCTTGTCTCCCCACGGTTGCTAAACGAGGCTCTGTTTGTTCCAGTGCAGGGTGAAATATGAAATCCCATCAAGCCGCCTCGCTTATTAGAGAGATCTCAGCGAGCTGCTTATTATGCACCATGGCATAATGCAGATTACGAATGTGACCGGGCGATAATTAGCAGAGCTGGAACTGTAATTAAACGCTCCTGTGCTGCGCTGTGGTTTCTGTCGCAAAGTGGAAGGAAGCTGAACGATTTCAAAACCCGCAGGTCCTTGGCGTGCACACACAGCCGCTGCTCCCGGGGCAATGGGGGTGAGTGCTCCCCATCACTGCCTGGGCTTTTGCTGCTGCCCACCAAAGTCAGGCAGCCCTGCCTGGTTCCTCTCTGGCTATTTCATTGCTGGAGACTTGCTTTTGGTTTGCAAAATCTGGTGTTGAGGAGTGGTTTGTTTTCCTGAGCCCCTTCAAAGGAGCCTCACGCTTCCTTCAAGATCTTCCTTGCCCTGGATCTGATGAGATGGGCAGGATGAGGTTGCTGTATTTTGGGAGGCAGGGGGGGAGTGATTTGTCTGTGGGAGCGCAGCCCTCCTCTCTGGCAGGCTTGTTATGCCAAAAACACCCTTCTCAAATCCCATGGGATGCAGCTGGGGCACCGGCCATGGGGCAGCCTTGGAGGTGGGTGGCGATGGAGAGATGGGGATGGGCTCCTGGGGGAGAGCTGGTCCTGCCAGTGGGAGGTTGGAGGCAGTGCGTGGGGAAAAGAGCTGTGGAACACGAGCTGTGCTGCTGGCAGAGGGGACCTTGTGGTCCAGCCACTGCTGCTTGAGACCTCCAGGCCATCTTTAATGCTCAGTGGGGTGGATGTGCTCTGACAAGCTGTCCGGAGAGTGGACGGACGCAGAACAAGGAGAGGACTGCAGGCACGCAGGCAGAAGGTGCTTTGTATTTTCCTGCTGGAAGAGCAAATCCACTTGCCCTGGCAGAGCCAGAAGATCTCTAAGTTCTCCGCAGGGGTCACGTTCCCTGTCCCCTGCCCGCAGCCACCCCTATGGGAGCAGGCAGAAAGCCGCTGGGTGGATGTGATGTGCTCCTCTGCCTAGAGATTTGCCTCTTGCACCTTCTCCGCTTGCGGATGGTGTTTGTGTTGCTGAGGATGCGGAGAGGCTTTGTGGGGTCACGAGTTGATGGGGAGATGGGATGCTCCAGCCACTCGCTGCAGTTCTGGGCACCATATTGTGTGGGGCAGGTGAGGTTGGACATGCACGCTTCTGCTGGAGTTATTTATCTTGCTTAAAGGATGGAGGCGCATGAACAAGAGAGGGAGCAGATGATTTTGGCAGCTGGTCAGGACTGGGATGCCAGTTCAGGGTGGAAGTCTGACCGTTTGGTGGCTGTCAGCAGCGTTGGCCAAGGAGAGCCAGCAGCAAGGTTGGAGGTTGTCATGGGCTGGTGTCTGTGTCTGCTCTTGGTGACCAGCAAACTTGGCCTCTTCAGGGTTATAATCATCTCTCCTCAGCAGAGGCTTAGGAGGACACCTCTTGGTGTAGTGCTGGATGCTCTAGAGGGATCTTCCCCTGCTTGAAACTGAAACCCAGATCAGTGCTCACTGCTGACTTGATTAGTTTCCTCAGTGTGCTTCTCTTTTGAGGTTGCTCAGTATCTTATCAAGATCATAAACTGTAAAGAGAGGAGGTCTGAGCAGAGGATGAGCAGCTAGCCCCAAAACTGCTGCAAATCCTTGTGAGCCAAGGCGACGGGATGACTGACTGTGGCTGGCTTGGCTGATGAACCCCGAAGGACGGGAAGGTCTCCACCCTACCCTTCCCTTGGCCAGGGAAAATCAGCCCGTCAGCCATCCTTCTCCTAACACTGCTGTAATCTGCTAGCGTGGCAGAGCGGCCAAGGACCTTGGCTTGTCAGCGGCCGGGTGACTTGGCCGTGGTTTCACTTGGCGTGTTGGCTTTCCAAGCCGGCTCTGTCTGTGAGATGTGGTTTCCATGTGCAAGGAGAGCACGATGGCTGGTGCAGTTGGCTCTGCCATCGGCCGGATCGGGCTCTGAAGCAGATACTTGTGCAGAGAAGAGAGATGTCATCTGAATGCCTGCATCTTCAGGTGGTCACAGGGTAGACTTGGGGAGGAGGAGGATGTTGGTTTTCATGGGCGCTGGAGGGAGACTGCTACTCGTTTGTCCTGTCCTGCCAGTTGAGTAGAAGCCTGTAATTTTTTTTCTTCTAATGAGCCATCAGGTCCAAAGTCATTGACTGCATTAACATCTGAGCAATAGCCAAAAGGCATCCTCAGCGGGGATTAGACTGGCTTTGCCGTCAGGGAAGGAACTTGGCAGAAACTCTTTCAAGTGGGAGAGCAGATATCTCCTGCAGAGGGACGTTTGGGTGTGATCTATATGACTACAAAGTGCTGGCTCTTCAGGGTTGCGTGGGTATGGGCACGCCAGGGTGGGAGAGATCTGCGAGATCCTTGTCCTCTGATGGGGTGTGGGACTTGAACTGCCTGCTGGCACAGGCATTGAGAAGGTGGCAGCCCTGGGCTTGAGGTTCTCCAGGAATGTAGATGCCTGTTGATACTCGTTCTCCTTCCCGTATTCCTGACGGTGACCGGCGTGTTTCTCCTTCCCCACAGATGGAGTCTCCGGTCTCTACGCCTGCTGTGTTGCCCTTGCACCTCCTTGTCCCCGTCGTCAACAACGACATCTCATCGCCTTGTGAGCAGATCATGGTACGCACCCGCTCAGTGGGAGTGAACACCTGCGACGTGGCCCTGGCCACCGAGCCCGAGTGCCTGGGCCCCTGCGAGCCTGGGACCAGCGTGAACCTGGAGGGCATCGTCTGGCAAGAGACGGAGGATGGTAAGTGTCACCGGAGAGCTTTTCGCTCTCCTACAATGTCATTTTGGAGTTACGGCAATCCCTTCCTTCCTGTGTCCCTGCTGTGTTGCTTGTTGGCACGTCCTGGGCTTTCCCCCCACCATCTGGGTGGTCAGGACAGAGGAGCTGTGTGGGAGCAGCCCTCAATCTGTCCAGCAAAGGGAGTAACGGGCCAAAACTTGCGTCAGCCCAACGTGTTGCGTTATCCCCTTGCCCAGACAGCAGGCAAAAATCTAAGCTGCCGTTTCTCTGCCTTTCTACAAGAGCTAACTTGTTCTGGAGGTGCCAGAGGAAAGGCCGTGCCAGCCTGCATGGGAACTTGACGGAGTTGACTTCGTTTCTGCTTGGCAACCCACAGGTCTGTCACAAAAACGCTCAAACCCTGGGAGGTGGCAGAAATCTCCTGCTGGATTAAAAAACCCCAGCGGAGCTTTCAAAATCGACTCGGCGGGAGATCAGGCTCTCGTCTCTCTTGCCAAGCCAATCGAATCTTTTTTTCCGCTGGAGCTCGTCTCATCTGCGCACAGCTTGGTTTGCTTTCCCAGGTCCTTTGATGGGTTTTCGTTGCTGTTGGGGCTCTGCCAAGTAACACAGGGATGAATAGGTGGCTCAGTGGACCACGGCGAGTGCTGGAACCTGGCCTTCCCTCCAGCCTTGTTGGGATGCTGGAGGTTTCTGCTTTGGGAGGCTCGGAGTGAGCTCCTCGTATTTGTGTCTGGCTTCAGCTGGGATCTGGAAGCAGAAACAGAGCCCAGAAGCACAAAGGTGAGAGAGCAGCAGTGGTGGAGGCCAGTTGATGGTTCATCTCAGCTGGGTACCCAAGAGCTCCTCTTGGACATCTGCTCTTGCTCTTCCATCGCCACTGCGTGCAAATGAAGCTGTTGGCGTTTATCCCCTGGCTGCTCCTCACTGCTGCTGTCTTTGTTATCTCTGATGGAAGCTGAACTGAAACCTGTGTTCCCATGAGCTGTTACCAGGGGGGTTCCCTTCTCGCCTCGTACTTTGGGAAGGTGGGGATGGGCCCAGTTTGCATTTCCTCTCTCCCTACTGGGAAAATGTTTTTTGAAACTGTGGTTGGTGCAGGACCAAGTGCTGTGATGGCCCCCGATGTGGAGGTGGTGAGCACTGAAATTGTTCCCATTGGGAAAAGCATCATGACCTGAACTATTTGGGAAGAGAGGAGTGTATGGACCATGATGGAGGAGACTGGGGTGTGCTAGCTTGGGATGGGGACCTCCACACTCCTCTGCCCTCTCTGCTTCACCATCCATTCCGTATGGAAAAACTCATCCAGATTGAGGCAGCCAGGAGCTGGAATTGCATTTCTTCTGCTGCTCCAAGGCAGAAGGACGCCACACATTGTAAAATTGGGCCTGAGAATCCTCTTCTTTGAGCTGGGCTTGCTGGTGGGGACAAGAAAACACAAAGCAAGAACGATCAGCAAGAACCTTGTAGGGGGCTTTTTTTGGGGTGGAAAACAGGAGAAGAGGTTCATGGTGGGCAGAGGAGCCCACGTGGCTGTGCCAGGAGGGATGAACAGAGCATCCCCAAGGCAGAGAGTGCAAAAACATCCTCCCCTCCGCCAATTCCTGGGTGAGAGGCAGTGACACGGGAGCGGTTTCTGGTTTCCCCTCCCTTTTCTCGTGCTCCTCACCCCACCATGAAGCTCTGCGGCCCGTCTGCCTGTCTGTCCGCATTACCCCTTGCTTCTGCAGCCACTGTTTCAGTGTGTGCCTCGGGGGCACCCTGCGATTTCCCACAGCCTGGCTATTTTTAGTCTGCAGTAATTCAATGAACTCGCGCAAAGATCCTTCTCTGCCAGCTGCTGCTTGGTTGCCGCTGTCGGGTGCGATGACTTCTATGGCCAGCCCTGCAGAAGACAAGCCGTGCCGTTGCCTTTGGTCACTTCTGGTCATCTGCACGCGTTGGCTCCTGTCGTAGCAGCATCTCTCGTCCTCAAGTGAAAAGTCAGGGTGAAACTGTCCCTATTTCTGGCTTGGCATCTCTCTCCTGCCTTCCCATTGTTAATGGTGGGAGTCAAGGGCAGTGCTGGAGGAGATGCTGGCCATGGCTGTCCAAAACTGGAGCTTGTGAAATGGATGCAGCGAGCATCTCCCCTTGCCCAAAGGATACAGAGGAGAAAGCTACACCAAGGGGATGTCTGCAAAGCCAAATAAGATGCTTTCACCATGTGTGAGCACGCCTGTGTGTCTGGAGACTATCCCCAAGATCTCCAGAGGGTTCTCAGCACCCTCACCCAGAGGGATCTATCTCTCTCCCCCTGCTCCTTGTGATGCTGCAGCCTCGCAGGACCACTTGGAAAGACCCCAGGGCAGCAGGAGCAGCTCTTGGCTTGCATCAAGCATCCTCTCCAATGGTGGAGAGGAGCTTGCTGGCTCAACTGCAGCAGCTGCTTTTTCCCCAGGGGTGACATCCCTGAATCCCCTGGAACGATTGGCATGGGGAGGTACAGAATTACAGTTGCTCCCACTTATGTCCCGGTTCCCCGAGCAGGATGCTGTGGGCACTTCTGGATCTTGGCTAGCCCCCTGCCACTGGGCAGCATCGTGAGCGGTTCCCACCGAGCCTTTCAGGAGATGGGCATCTCTTCTCAGCAGCGCGATGCCTCCTTGAAAATTGGATTTGTGTCGGACGTGCTCATTAGACTCTTGTAGTAATTGCTCTGACGTGGACCTTTTTGCAAGCTGCTCTTCTCCCAGCTGTGTGGTAATGGCATGTTGCCCCCAAGCCAAAGGGATCTGTGTTGCTCTGCGCACGCTGGCAGAAGTGTATTTGGGCTCAGGCAGTTGCTATTTACTAGCTTGTTCACCCCAAAGAAGCCCATGGCTTGTTGGAGACGTCTGCCAGCCTCGAATGTCTCTGGAAGGGGTTGGGCAGAGGAAGGCAACATGGTTCTTTGACCAGAGCTCCCTTTTTATAGAAAATGGCTTTTGGGTTGGCCATGGGGCTGTGAAACTGGGGAGAAAGACTCCTAAAGCCAAAGCCCAGCAATGCTGGAGCAGCCTCAGAAGAACAAGCTGGAGCTGACCCATCTGAGATGGGAGCACGAAGCTCCACCACATCCCTTCTGCCTTGAACACCAGCTTTGTCCTCTCTGCCTGCTAGAAAACCTGCTGCAAGACCGTGATCGCTGCCAAAGGCATCCCGGTGGGCTCCCACCACCAAACATCTGGCTCTGGGCTTTTGGTCCATCTGCTCCGCCGCTGCTCCAGGTTGGTGTTGGGCTGAGGTCTGGTCTTGCCAGTGGTGGGCACCGGTTGTACGTGCTCTCCCACGGCCATGCTGGTGACACTGTCCCTTTGCTGAGCCCGTCTTGTGCAGGGACGTGTTTTATTGAAACACCTTTGGTGGGGAGCAGCTGTCTTGGCAGTTCCCCTAATTCTGTTAGGTGTGATTTTGATCTGCAGGAACTATTAACTGATCTAATTACACCGGAAAGCATTGCTCTGCTGCCTCATTAGCTGCTGGGTCTCCTCCTTCCCCCTCAGTGGAGCTGGTGTCACCTGGCTCAGAGCATGTCACCTCCTTACCTCCACTTGCAGCGAGCAGACTGGTTCCCAGCGCCACAACGGTGCTGTTCACAGCTGAAAGAAGCTGGCATCTGGCGCGCAAAACCTCTGAGCAATGAGGATCGTGGTGTGGCAGCACCGAGAAAACAGCAGCAAACTCTCTCTGCATCCCTTTCTCCAGCTCCGTGCTGGGACAGCGATGGCAGGTTGCCCATGGCCGAGCTTAGCGCCCTCCGGGTGTTTGGATTGCCCTTTTGCAAACATCTCTTGGGGGTATGATGGAGCGTGAGCACCCCTGGGGTCTGCAGATGCCAGCGTGGATGTGTCCTTGCTTGGAGCAGGAGAGAGATGCAGTAGATTGGGAGAGGATGGGGAAGGATTGGAGGGCGAGGGCAAAGTCTGGAAGGTTTTACTGTAACCGGGAGGAAGCCTGACCCCAGATTTGATGGCTTTGCTTGTTGAGCATGCTGCCTCGCTGTTACCCGCAGCCTTTGGTTGCGCCTCTGGTTGCTCTTTGCCTCTGGGGATGTTTTAAAAGGGGGGTGTGCCAAGACTGCACTGCTTATGGGTGGGCTTTGGGGCTTCAAAGGGGGCTGCGTCATCCCCTGTGTCCACATTCCAGTCTTCTTAGCCATGCATACTTGAACCCAGAAACAGGAGGTGAGTTTTTAAGGCTGATGCAGCAAGGGTGAGGAGCGGGAATATGGATTTCTCATTTGCTTTAATGGCATTTCCCAAAGTAACGAGCGGTTGTAAATCCCCTCCAAGGTTGCTGAGCTGATGCACAGGCTCGACGTGCTCCTGCGAAGCCTCCTAAAGCTGTGACAACACGGCTGTGACCGCTCTCATCTTCAGATCAGCAATCCAGCACCTCACTCAGGGTGGGAGCATCATCCGGTGCCGCTTGGTGACAGGGCATCTTGTCTCCGGTGCTGTGAGGGTTGCTGGTGTTTCAGGCTGCTGCCTCGCACCCTCCTCCTGTTTCACCGATGGATGGGGAGGCTGCAAATCCCCCGAGCACGGTGGCTGCTCGCGTGTTGGTGTAGAGAAGCAGAGCTTTATTATGCATCATTCCTCGGTGCTCCCCCGGCGCCACCGCTTCGTGTCTAATATCTGCTGGCTTGACAGTGCGGGAAGCTGGAGGAGAGCTAATGCACCACTTATCGCTCTCGAAGCATCTGTCAGCTTTGTACGGAGGCTGTTTTATCAATAGGTGAGCAATATTCTGCTCCAGACAGGACTATTGCTCACGTCCACCTCCCTAAGGCATGTTTGTAACTGCCCCAGGTAATACCAGCTGGGGTTCCTGCTTTAGCTGCTGAGCGCTGGATTAAAGGACTTGTTTACAAGGAGGCTCTTGAGCTGCAAGCTGCTCTGCCACACTTTCCTGGGAGCTAAATTGGTTTCGATTCCTCCGCCTCCTTCCTCCAGGAGCATGAGGATGGAGGTCTGGGCTGCTTGCAGGTGGCTCTGGGGGCTTGGTGCTGTGGCTGTGCTCTGCCCTCCCTTCCAAGCCTTGAGAGGCACCAAGGTCCCCAAAATCCTGGAGACATCTTCTGGATGGGCTTCAGGCCATGGAGAGAGAGCTGCAGCCCCCACTCCCATGCGGGTGCTGGCCAGCGTGTGTCGCAGTGGGATGGGCCGTCCTCTTGCAGGATGATGTTAGAACCTTGTTCATAGTCACATCATCACTGTTACCAAAGGTGGACACTTGTTGCGGGGTTTGGGCAGGAGCATGGCAGTGGGTGTTGTGCGTGTTCAGCAGGTCCTGGTGAACTAAATGCCCATCCCGTGGGATTAGCGACACGCAGTGCGACTTCCCACAGTCACTGCAGTCACCAGAACTCACAAATACACCCTTGCTGGCTCCTTGTCCCCTAGTGTGACCCAAGCTGAAGGTTTGCCTGCTGCTTTTTCCATGCTCCGGCATCCGAGGCCCCTCTCGTAGCCCTCCTGTCCCTTGGAAAGCAGGGCATTAGATGGCCAGGGACAGTTATCTGCCACGGGAGCATCCATCCTGGCGTGGTTTAATGGAATGATCCTATATCCCTCTGACCCTGCCAGGGAGACTGTATTGAGTTTGTGGCAAGGGTTTGGTAGAGGGGGGCTTCTCTGTGAGTAGACACCAGAAGCTGCCCCCCGTGTCGGACAGAGCCAGCCCCAAGACAGACCTGCTGTTGGCCAAGGCTGAGCCCATCAGCGATGGTGGTAGCACCTCTGGGATAACACATTTAACAAGGGGTAAAGAACTGCTGCGCAACAGCAGCCGGAGAGAGGAGTGAGAATATGTGAGAGACACAACCCTCTGGACTCCAAGGTCAGTGAAGAAGGAGGAGGAGGAGATGCTCCAGGCGCCGGAGCAGAGATTCCCCTGCAGCCCGTGGGGAAGACCACGGTGAGGCAGGCTGTCCCCCTGCAGCCCAGGGAGGTCCACGGTGGAGCAGATATCCACCTGCAGCCTGTGGAGGACCCCACGCTGGAGCAGGTGGGTGCCCAAAGGAGGCTGTGACCCCGTGGGAAGCCCACACTGGAGCAGGCTCCTGGCAGGACCTGCGGATCTGTGGAGAGAGGAGCCCACGCTGGAGCAGGTTTTCTGGCAGGACTTGTGACCCCGCGGGGGACCCACGCTGGAGCAGTCTGTGCCTGAAGGACTGCAGCCCAGGGAAGGGACCCATGCTGGAGCAGTTTGTGAAGAACTGCAGCCTGTGGGAAGGACCCATGTTGGAGAAATTCATGGAGGACTGTCTCCCGTGGGAGGACCCCATGCTGGAGCAGAGGAAGAGTGAGGAGTCCTGCCCCTCAGGAGGAAGGAACAGCAGAAACAACGTGTGATGAACTGACCGCAACCCCCATTCCCCATCCCCCTGTGCCAGTCAGGGGGAGAAGGTAAAGAAAATCGGGAGTGGAGTTGAGCCGGGAAGGACGGAGGGGTGGGGGGAAGGTGTTTTATGATTTGTTTTTATTTCTCATTATCCTACTCTGATTTGTTTAGCAATAAATTAATTTCCCCAGTTGAGAATTTCCCCGGTCTGTTTTGCCCGTGAGGGTAATTGCTGAGTGATCTCTCTCCTCGCTGGGTGAGGTGGCCCTTGTGCTGGCCATCCCCTGCCCTGTGGTGTCCTCTGCTCTCCTGGCAGCAGCAGCTGGAGCTGTTGCAGTTTGGCCACGCAACAGCTTTGGGT
Organism: Harpia harpyja; assembly: GCF_026419915.1. Classification (NCBI taxonomy): domain Eukaryota; kingdom Metazoa; phylum Chordata; class Aves; order Accipitriformes; family Accipitridae; genus Harpia; species Harpia harpyja. Next base: position 39,250,067 of record NC_068953.1, read on the forward strand.
GTTGTGTCCTAAAGCCTGGGCGCTACGGGTCGGGCCAGGTTCCCTGCACGTGAGCAGGGCTTATGGCAAAGCTGGAGCATCCCAAAAGTGATGCAGCTGGAGGGGAAATGAATTGAAGAAAGGGCATCCAAAAGCCGGGGCATCCCAAAGATGATGCAGCTGGAGGGAGGAATTCATGGAAAAAGGGGCATCCCAAAGCCGATGCAGCTGGAGGAGGAATTCACAGAAGAAGGACTTTGAATGCTTCCAGGTGCTGGAGGTTTGGTGGTGCGCTAGAGCAGCATCAGTGCAAGCTGGATCCCTGCTCCTGCTCACTGGTGCAGATGGGATGTGGGGCTACACTGACTCTGGATCTGAGCTGGTTCACAGACCTGCAGGCAAACTACTGCTCCTTGGGGTGGGAAGTGCCACCGGCTGTCATCCTGTTGCCTTGCAGAGGTCCCCTGCACCCCAAAATTAGCAGAAAGCTAGCAGAGCTTTCAGCAGCTGTCCTCTCCAACTGCAGAGGCAACATTTCCTTGCTCCCCACAAGGCTGGGGATGCTCCTCCAAGCGCTCTAGCAGTCCCCACGATGCTTGAGGACCCGGCCTCGCTGGAGGCAGCTCAGTAGCATCATGGCTGCGCGATGTTGAGCCATGTGATGAACTGGCCATGCATGGGTCTGACAGCATCTCTGCTCGCCGTGGATGCTGGCACACTGGTTTCTCAGCAGGGTTTGGAGATGTGCTTGGCTGGGCTTGGGGGGGACTTCATATTCGAAAAGGGGGAAAATGTGGCCCAGGTTCCCCCAAGTGGCCTAAGGGTGCTTGGGGGGGACCTGGGGCACGTTTCCCCTGATGCGATGGCTCCTGGTGCCCACGGCCCTGGTCTGCAAGCAGAGACACCACCACCTACATTTTAACATGGAAGAGCTGTGCCCCAGCAGGGACTATCCATCCGAAAGGCTTAAACTGGTCTAATTTAGGGCTGTGTTGGGACGGAGGACTTCATGCAGCATTATCCTTGTCCATCCCACGTCCCCACCAGCTGGGTGCACCCACTGAGCCTCAGCTCCACTGCTACAGGGCACCCATGCAGGGACCATACAAGGACCAGGCAGTGCTTTTTTCATCCCCCTGCTCCCTTCATCTCTTTATCCATTTTTTTATAGGATTATCTCATACGTTACCTTCCTAGATGGCAACCTGGCACCATCAACCCACTGTTAATTTTTCCTGCCGGGGTATGACTCTGCGGTGACGTGAACACTCGGTGGCTAAGATGCTGAGCGGTTTGCACCCAGATTTGGGTGGTATTGGTTACTTAAGAGCTTCAAAGGTGTCACTTTCCCATGAAACCAGGTGGGACTGGAGTTATCCAAGCGGGATTCCTCCTCTGCAAGAGTGTCGCTGCCAGTCTTTGTGCATGAGCATCTCCAGCCTTGGGGATGCGAGGGCATTGCCTCGTCGCTGCCCGCCCTTGCCCTGCCTGTGCCTGCTCATCATCCTGCCACAGGAGGGGGACACAGCGGGTGAAAAAAGCTGCTTAGGATCTATCCTCAGGGTTTAAATTGTCCTGGGTTATTGTTGGAGGATTAGGAAGGGATTTGGTATGATTGGTTGCAGTGGGTTAAATATAGGCTGGTGTGTGTTGGAGGGTTGATGCTCCAACAGGGAAAGGAGGGATGGCTGTGTGCTGGCTCGCTTTGTCCCTTCGTCTTTCATCTCCTGTGATTGCGGTGGCAGGGAAAAAAAAAATGCCAGCATGTCCTTTCTAATCTCGCATGCTGGCCCTGGGATGCACAAGAGACTCTGGTGGCTTGTCGTGCAAGTAACTTCCAGCGGCGCACGTGGTCTTCACTGGCTTCAAAGGATTGAACCGGCGCTGGGTGTGTGGTGAAGGGGGCAGAGGGAGCTGCTCCTCCGAGCCCCATGGACAGGAGGGATGGGGTCTGGGTTAGGGCTGCTGGTCCCTCAGCAGCTGCTTGGTCCTTCTGCAGCTCCTGGGAGCATCCTGCAGCAGCTCCACAGAGGTGTCCCGGGGATGGTGGGTTTGGATTGGGGCACAGGATGCAGCCAGCAGCTTCCCTGGGTTTTAAGGAAAGGGAGGACAGGCTCCTGCCTGCCAAAAAAAGCTGCATTAGGGGGAATGGAGGTAGAAGAACACCCTCTGCGTGCCCTCCTTGTGATGCCTGGGATCAGCGTCCCCCTCTTTCCCAGCAGTTTCTCCCTGCGTGGGGCTGTGGGCTCCCAGCAGTTGGTTTCGACCCCACATCATCTCCAGCATCACATCCTGGCCATGTCTGTGTCAAGGCAGGTCCCCAGCACCTTCCTCCAAAGGCAGGACCCAGCCTCTCCTGCTCACCGGGATGAGCCGGCTGTAGGTCTTGGCCATGTGCCGGCACCGTGTCTTCCCATGACTTGCTCCCACTGGAGCACCCAACGTTTTCCAGGAGGAGAAGGAGAAAGAGAAGACCTGCATTTCATTTCTCTTTCTGAAGGAGACCCATGTGTCGGACCTTGGTTCTGTATATTATCCCCCCCGAAGCCTGCAGCTGGCTGCTGGCACAGCACAACGCGGGATACGGGCTGAGATTTATAAACGTGCTTCAGGCACAGCTGCTGTGGGCTCCCTCGGCTCCATCCATCTCCCGGGACTGCGCGGCTGTATATCTCGCTGCGCTCATCAACCCTTGCAAACGAGTTTCCTATCTCCTGAGTTTTACCTTGCTCAGATAAATGTGCTCAGCGCAACAGACTCCGCTCCTGGTCAAATTAGTTCTGTGGTAATCAGAGTGGTCCATGGCAGGGAGGAAATATCCACAAAGCTTGAGTGATGCTGCGAAAGACCCCTTCACCCCCAAGAAGAGATGCTGAGGGTGTACGTCCTTGGTGCGGGTATGAGCCAGGCTGCTCCTCCTCTTGAATTGGTGTGAAAAAGCTGAAACCACCAGGTTTTCCAAATGCCCAATGTCTTTGCTCCATGATGGGAGGAGATGCGGTCCCATGGGTGGTTCTCCAGGCAGAGATACGGGGCTGATGGGTGTCCCAGGGGGTGCGGGAGCAAAGTGAAGCAGGGGGGCAAGGGTTGTTCCCCCAAGGTTGGGTTTTCCAGCCAGGGGTGGTCACCTGTGCGGGGATGCTGGGCTCAGCTTGCCATCTAGTGGCAGTAACAGCCTTTTCTGGAGGGCTGTGGGGTTCACGGCTGCGCACGGGGAGGGGGTCATAGCCATGCTGGGGGGTCTGCAGCTCCTTGTTGGGGTCCACAGCCTTGCTGGGAGCTGTCTGCATCTCCCCTGGGGGTTTCCCAGCGCTCGCTCGCCAGAGATCGCCTTCCCTACCTGAGCACACATGGAGCCAAGGTGGATCTTCAGGCCCCCCCCAAATCCTGCAGCCCTTTGGGTGTCGCTGGTTAGCATCTCCATGAAAATAGGAAAGAGCGCTGAGCGGCTTAAGGAGGAGAGATTGAGTGGATGCCGGCCGGAGCCATGCCAAGAGAGGGGATGAGCTGGGGGTCTCCAGCTCCCATCTTGGTGCCTCTCTAGCCCAGAGCCCGGGGTCTCACCTCTCCCAAGAGCCCAAGACCCCTTGTCCACCTTCCTCCAGCCCTAGAGCTGAGCTCTTCCTCCTGCCTATCTTGAGGGGTAGATCCCCCTTTGCCCTGATGCCCAGGGCAGGGTGAGACACTGTGGGGTCACGCCTGGCCCCGTCTGACCCTCTCCCCTCACCTTACAGGTATGCTGGTGGTCAATGTCACCTGGAGGAACAAGACGTACGTGGGGACGCTGCTTGACTGCACGCAGCACGACTGGGCACCTCCCCGGTAAGCGGGCGGCGGGGTTCAGCAGCACTGCCTCAGCCCCCTTCACCCAGGACCAGAGGGCAAACCCAGCCACATACGGCCCCCGTGGCACCCTGTATGCTCTGCTCTGTGCCCGTGGGGCTGCCCGTGGGGGTCGGCATCTCCTCCTTGCCCAACCGAGCTGCTCCCATGGCTCTTTGCCCCCGCAGTCGCAGCCTCCCTTGTCCTGGAGACCGGAGATGGTTGAGCATTTGCCAGTGGACCTCTCCGGTTCCTTTTTACTTGTCAGTGGGGGGGACGAGCCTGCAGGATTGATAGCGAGGGGAGGAAGGGGGTCCCCACCACGCAGTGGGGATGGCGTAGCCCAGCACGGCTGTGTCTCCATTAAAACCTCCTTGTCCTCATCCCGGCAGGTTCTGCGACTCTCCCACCAGTGACCTGGAGATGCGCAACGGCCGGGGCAGGGGCAAACGCATGCGCCCCAACAGCAACACACCCGTCAACGAGACCGCCGCTACCTCGGACAGCAAAGGGACCAGCAACAGCAGCAAGACCCGGGCTGGAGCCAACAGCAAAGGGCGTCGGGGAAGCCAGAACTCCTCGGACCACCGCACGCCGCCTGGCGGCACGGCGGAGGACGTGAAGGCCAGTCCCTCCTCCATCACCAAGCGGAAGAGCAAACCCCTCTCTGACATGGAGCTGAACTCCAGCTCGGAGGACTCCAAGGGCAGCAAACGCATCCGCACGAACTCAATGGGCTCGGCAGCTGTGCCACCTGCCGCAGTCAAGGTGGAGCCGGCTGTCCTTGACCGAAACTGCCCTTCTCCCATCCTCATCGACTGTCCCCACCCAAACTGTAACAAGAAGTACAAGCACATCAACGGGCTGAAGTACCACCAGGCCCACGCGCACACGGATGACGACAGCAAGCTGGAGGCCGACGTGGACAGCGAGTACGGCGAGGAGCCCTCCCTGCACGCGGACATTGGGAGCTGCAACGGTGCTGCCGTCTCTCAGAAGGGCTCGCTCTCGCCGGCTCGCTCGGCCACCCCCAAGGTGCGCTTGATGGAGCCCCACAGTCCCTCCCCGTCCAGCAAGTTCAGCGCCAAGGTCCCCTGCAAGAAGAAGCTGGGTGGGGAAGGAGACACCGACCCGGGTGCCCTGTCCAATGACGGCTCTGAGGATGGTCCCTCGGTGGCCGATGAGACGAGTAACGACGGCTTTGACTCTCTGGAGAAGCGGTGTGTTGATAAAGACAAGTCAAAGAAGGCATCTGGTGCTAAGCCAGAGAAGATCCCTTCCAAAAGCTTGAAGTCTGCCAGACCCATTGCGCCAGCCATCCCCCCCCAGCCGATGTACACCTTCCAGACAGCCACCCTCACCACGGCCAGCCCCGGTTCCTCCACAGGCCTCGCCACCACTGTGGTCCAGACCATGCCCAACAGCCCTCAGCTCAAACCCATCCAGCCCAAGCCTACGGTGATGGGAGAGCCCTTCGCAGTCAACCCTGCCCTCACCCCTTCCAAGGAGAAGAAGAAGAAGGACAAGAAGAAGAAGGAGCCCAAGGAGGTGGAAAACCCTTTGACTCCCGGCAAGGCTTGCAGAGCAGAGGAAGGCAAGAGCCCTTTCCGGGGGGAATCCAGCGACCTGGGGATGAAAGGTGAGGGGCTGCTGAACGGCTCGTCTGATCCCCACCAGAGCCGGCTCGCCAGCATCAAGGCCGAGGCGGATAAAATCTACAGCTTCACCGACAATGCCCCAAGCCCCTCCATCGGTGGTGCCAGCAGGCTGGAGAACACCAACCCAGCCCAACCCATGACCCCGCTGCACGTCGTCACACAGAACGGGGCAGAGGCGAGCTCAGTGAAGACCAACAGCCCGGCCTACTCGGACATCTCCGATGCCGGGGAGGATGGGGAGGGCAAGCTGGAGAGCGTGAAGGCGAAGGATCCGGAGCAGCTGGTCAAGGAAGGTGCCAAAAAAGCTCTTTTCCCCCCTCAACCGCAGAGCAAAGAGTCTCCCTACTACCAAGGCTTTGAAACCTACTATTCCCCTGGCTACCCCCAGGCAAGCCCAGGGCCCTTGAATCCCGGCAGCCAGGCTGCGGCCGAGACGCAGGCCTTGAAGCTGAAGAAGGACGAGGAGCAAGAGAACCCGGAGGTGAAGGTGAAGAGCGAAGGCTGTGAAGAGAAGAAGGCAGAGCTCAGCGGCTCCAGCCAGCAGCCTTCAGTCATCCAGCAGCGTCCCAACATGTACATGCAGTCCCTCTACTACAACCAGTACGCCTACGTGCCCCCCTACGGCTACAACGAGCAGGGCTACCACGCTCACCTGCTGAGCACCAACCCTGCCTACCGCCAGCAGTACGAGGAGCAGCAGAAGCAGCGGCAGAGCCTGGAGCAGCAGCAGCAGCAGCAGCAGCGAGGGCTGGAGAAGAAAGCAGAGCTGGGCTTGAAGGAGAGGGAGGCAGCTCTCAAAGAGGAGTGGAAGCAAAAGCCGCCCATGCCCCCGACGCTAACCAAAGCCCCGAGCCTCACGGATCTTGTCAAGTCCGGGCTGAGCAAGGCCAAGGAGCAGGGAGGTCCCGACATGGCCAAATCCGTCATCATCCCCAAGCTGGAGGATTCGTCCAAGCTGTCCGGCAGCCAGGTTGCTGAGGGGCTTAAGGTGAAACTGAGCGAGGCCAGCCACCTCGGGAAGGAGACTGCTGAGACGAAGGCTGGCTCTGAGTGTGGCCGGCAAGCAGAGGTGGACCCTGTGCTCTGGTACAGACAGGTAATGCCCTCCCGCTGCCCGCTCGGCCCTGCCCGCCAGCCCAGGGGTGGGCTTTCTCCTGGAGGAAGCCCCTCACTGTGGCTTCGCTGCAGGGGATTGCTGGGGCCATCACCTCAGAGAACGTGTGTTGTCCCCTGCTTGTGATGGGACTCCGTGAGGTTCCCTTGGGGCCAGCAAAAGCATGGGGCTGGAAGGCCACGGATGGGCCAAGGGGAGCCCGGGGAAGGGCAGTGGGGTTCCCTGGTCTCCTCCGAATCCAGCCTGGTTTTGGGACAGGCAGGGCTGGGGGGAGGCAGCTGCTCTGATGGTTGGCTGGTTCTTGCAGGAAGCCGAGCCCCGGATGTGGACCTACGTGTACCCGGCGAAGTACTCGGACATCAAGACAGAGGACGAGCGGTGGAAAGAGGAGAGGGACCGAAAGTTGAAGGAAGAAAGAAATCGAAGCAAAGAAGCCGCATCCAAGGAGGACGGGAAGGAGAGCGCCAGCTCCGAGTGCAAACTGACCCCCACCGAGGAGGCTCGCATGGTGGGGAAGGACCCCAGACCCAGCGTCCACGTCCCAGTGTCTTCACCCCTCACGCAGCATCAGTCCTACATCCCCTACATGCATGGCTACTCCTACAGCCAGTCGTATGACCCCAACCACCCCAGCTACCGGGCCATGCCCACTGTCATGATGCAGAATTACCCAGGTAAGGAGCCGGGGGTTTTCTCGGGGACATCCCTTCCCAGGCTGACCTTCTCGCATGGGGCAGCACATGTACAGAGCCGTGTGCTCCCACTCTGCCGCCTGAAGACTCCTCATGCCCTGACTGCTTTTTCTCCCCCACCCCTCAGGATCATACCTGCCCTCCAGCTATTCCTTCTCCCCGTACGGGAGCAAGGCGTCTGGGAGCGACGACAGCGACAAGTCCCGAGCCAGCCCCAGCGTGAGTTGTAAATCCAGCTCGGAGTCCAAGGCCCTGGACATCCTGCAGCAGCATGCCAGCCACTACAAGAGCAAATCGCCCACGGTGAGGGTCAGGAAGGTGCTGGCTTTGCCCAGCTCTGTGCATGAGCTTCAGGATGATCCCTGGATCCTATAGCCAGCCTGAAGCAACTCTGCCTGCCGTGGGTTTTTGCCGTTCCTGCTGCTGTAGGACACCTTGGGCCATGGAGTAATCCCACAACACAACCTCTTTGGGATGGACAAGCCAAACCTGTGGGCAGGTCTGGCCCAGAGAAGCACCCGGGCTCCTCCAGGCCCTGCAGCAAGCCAGTGATGCTTGCTGTCAGCCCTGGAGCTGGTGGGTGGGATGCAGGGGCTGTCTCCGTCCCACGTCAGTGTAGGGTCACGAGCTCCTCCTGGGCTGAGCTGGGAGACGGAGCTTTGACACGGTGAGGAAAGAGCTGCCCTCAAACAGGACCTGCATCCTCGCCACCACTTTTGGGCTGGTCACTGGCCATCCTGTCATCTCCCAGCAGTGTCGTGGGGAGCCTTTGGACAAAGGCGGGGGGAGTATCATCCCGATGGGGCAGCCTCGAGCGCCTGGCGTGGGTCTGATGCTGCCCTGCGCAGCGGGGTAGATGGTAGTGTCCCTCAGCGTGCGTCTGCTTTCTCCTCTCCAGATAAGCGAGAAGACGTCTCAGGAGCGGGACCGCAGCGGCTGCGGAGTGGTGGGAGGCGGCGGGAGCTGTAGCAGCGTCGGGGGAGCTGGCGGGGGAGAGAGGAGCACCGACCGGCCCCGCACTTCGCCATCTCAGCGCCTGCTCTCGACGCACCACCACCACCACCACCTCGGGTACTCGCTGCTGCCGGCGCAGTACAACCTGCCCTATGCAACAGGTAAGAGCTGAACCTCACGCTGGCACTCAGCCGGGGCCGCGGGCTCGGCTCGGGGGAGCTGGGAAAGAGCCGTAGCCACCTTTGGGCAGTGCGAGCCCTTGTGCCGAGCTTTGCTTTGACCGAATCTGGCACTTTCCAGCTCCCCCGGCACAGCTGGATGCCCATCCTGGGCTGCCGGCTCCTGACGCCGCTTCTCCTCTGCAGGTCTCTCCTCCACAGCCATTGTCGCCAGCCAGCAAGGCTCCGCTCCCTCCCTATACCCACCTCCCCGGAGGTGAGAATGGTAAGGCTTTCCTCCTGCGGGCACCGGCACGGCCACCCCGCTTCGCCCGTGGGCAACCGCGCTGGGGCGGAGGTGGCCGGGACCGGGTACACAGGAGGGTGCCCTTGAGGGCGGAGGGTTTGGGGTTTGCCCGTCGCCCCCGGGGCTCGTGGGGCTGCCGGCAGCGGGAGCTGACGTGACCTTGGGTCGTGGCAGGACGTGATGCACCAGGACGCCTGGGCTGGACGAGACATGTGACTGGCTCACATGGGGAAGCGCTGGAGACTCCTTTAGACATCAGTTGAATGGTGTTAATTGTTCTGCTTGACGTTCCTGCCGCGATCGGAGGCAGACTGTCTTCTCCCCCCTCATCGGACACACACTGACTCACTCCCCCCCCCTCCTCCCCCTTTGGTGAGTGGGCGAGCTGGTACCTGCGGAAATATTTATTCTACTGGGCACTGGCGCTCGGGATGGAGCTGACTCGCCTGCCTGGTGCATATGAAGAGGAAACGGAAGCACTGAGGTTTCTCGAGGGATTTGGGACCCTGCTGTGTCTCCGCGAGTTGCTGCTTCACGATGGGGCTGAGCGCCACGGGACTGGGGGCAGGCAGGGACGCTGCCTGCTCCTCGCCGGGGCTCGACGCGCGGGGCCGGGCCTGCGGTGGAGTTGCAGTCTCAGGAAAGGAAAGGCTGGCTCACGCGGAGCCAAGGTGGGTGTCGGGGTCGGGGTGGGGGGGTGAATGTCAGCCTGGCTGGAGGTGGCCGTGGGGCCTGGGGATGTGCTGCATGTGGGGGCTCACCCTCTCCCAGTCCCACGGCTGATCCCGCACCTCCCAGTGCCTGCCGCTCCGTGCCTGTGTGGGCAGGAGCTGCTGGCAAGTGGCCGATGGCCGGAGCGGTGGGCTGGGGGAGCTGGGGGCTGCTCTCGGCCCTGGCGAAGCAGCCTCTGCCCCCCCCCCGCCCCCCCCTCCCCCCCCCCCACCCCCAGGATGGCCAGGGCTTGGCGGGGCTGGGGGCAGCCGGGTGCAGAGCTGGGGGCTGTGCCTGTCACCCAGCCAGCTGCCAGGGTTCCTCCCCAGTGCCTTGCAGGGGCCAGACCTGCCTGAAACTCCTGCCCGTGGCTTTTGAGTTGGTTTCTGAGCTGTGACTCTGCAAACCCCCAGCCTTTCCTCTGCCCCCACCACCACCACCACCCCAGCAAGTGCTCCCCAAACCCCAGGGCACCGGGTCCTGCTCACGTCCACCTTCTGCTTTTAAGGCGGCTTCCCCAGGCCGCGGGCAGAGCCCAGCGAGGAACAAGCACACTTAGGCTCTGCCAGAGGCACTTGGGGCTGTGCCGGGTCCCCCCCTATCCCCGGCTTCGGCCTCATGCCAGGGCTCAGGGCACCAGGCCCTGGAAGAAGCCAGCCCCTGCTCCCAGCTGCTCCCCAGTGCCCGAGGACAGGGGCTTTCTGGTCCTCTGCTCCCCCAGCCCCAGAGCGGCTCTCCCCGGGCCGATGCTCTACCTCGGCCCCGCAGCAGCCGGGTCGCCCCAAGCTCTCTCCTCGCCTCTCCCTGCTGCCTGGCCGGGGGAGCACGGGGGGGGGGCCATCGGTCTTGGTTGTCTGTGTGTGTCCGTGTCGCACCCGGCCCCGAGGGGCCGCTGTACCGGGATGCTCTGCCCGCTGGGCTCTGTACATACTGTAAAAAGCAATTGTTTGAAAGCTGTTGTTTTGGGTTTTGTTTTCTTCCCCCCCCCCCCCCCCCCCCCACTTTACCCAGCTGGAAAGGAGGCGCTCGCTGGTCTCGGCCCTGGGTCGGGTGCCGGCAGCGTGGTGGCCCCAGCCTGCTCTCGTTGTTTGCCTCATTTTTTTCTTCCACTCTTCGTTGTCTTTGGAAGGAGACGGGGCCGCGTGGCCTGGCACGCTCCTGGGGGACAGGGTAGGTGATGCCGAGCAGCGGCTTGACCCACCCCGCGCCCATTACAGAGCCACCTGCAGTCACCAGGCTGGGGACTGGAGGGGTCGGGGTGATGGGGGGAGCCCTGCATCCCACTCGTGGAGGAGCATCCCGCCGGCTGCTCCTACCTCCAGCTTCGGTCGGTCCAGCGGAGCCTGGTTCCTGGCACGGCTGGGACCCACCAGCGGCTCCAAGGACACAGAGGAGGGTGTCTGGGCTGGGCAACGGGGCGGGGGGGGGGGTGTTGATGGGGGGGGTGCCACGGGCTTTGCTGGCAGTTGAAGGGGATTGGGGTGGGGGGGGCTGCTCCCCACCTTCCCAGTTGGGTCCCAGCTGAGTCTCCCTTTAGGTGTTAAAGGAAACAACGGTTTATGCAGAATAGGTTCGAGGTTTGATGTTTTCTGGGTTTTCCTGGTCAGTTCGTGCCTGTGGGGCTGGCACCCCAGCCCCCCTGCAGTGGTGCCGTTCCTCTGCCCGTGGGGTCCCCTGCCCACTGGGTCCCCCTCCCCAGCCTCAGCCCACTGGGCCCCACGGCCAGGGCATGAAACTGTTGGGTGTTTATAGCTTGTTTCCATTGGCGTTGCTGTGTTGGGTTTCATTTCAGTCTTCCTGATTCTGCCCTTCTGTAAAGTGTACATTATTACCAAGTTCCTTGTTTTTTTATATATATATATATATAAATATATATATATACAAACTGTACTCTTCTTGCCTTTGTACATTTGGGCAAGGAGAGAGAATAAATCTTTTTAAGAGACAATCACAAACCTGTGAGGGTGGCTTTTTCTTCCTGCTCCCCTGAATTCTGGTCCTTCATCCCCAAAAGCTGTGGCCAGTGATTTGGGGGGGGGAAGAGGGGGGGTGTGTCCACATCTCTGGGGCATCTGAGAGGGCTTAAGCAGACACACTGCTCCTGATGCCACACTCATCGGTCCACGGCCACCGAGGCTGTGGCAGGGCAGCCCAGTGGGGCAGCAGGTCCTGCCCCCCCCAGCACACTTCTGCTTGCTCACAGGCCCTGTGCACCTGGGTCTGGCTCCTCTGCTCTGCCACCAGCACCTGCAGCTCCACCTGGGGATGCTGCAGCCAAGCTCAGCCATGACAATTTGGGTCAGAACCCCCACCCCCACCCCCCCCCCCCCCGGCTTGAATCCCTGGGCACCAGGAAGGGACAAGCTGCCCCCATAGCCTGCCAGGGTCCTCCCCTACACCAGGCAAGCCCCTCTTCATCACCCCAGGGAGCCACCTTTGGGGGAGGCAGCTGGGGGGCTGGTGGGCCAGAGGGCAGAGCTTCGTTCCTCCAGCTTTGCAGTGGAGGTGACCTATGCAGGAGGCAGCACTCAGAGAAATCAGAAGCACCTTTTAGATTTTCAGGAGGGCATTTCTGAAGGCACTTGGTGATGTGAGAGCTCTACATTTGACCACACTTGATTGAGCCAGGGCAGGAGAGTATTTGGTACTTGTCAGAGAAGCACGTGCACCGGCACAGCCTCGTAACTGCAGAGCTCAGGAGATCATCCTCACTCCAAGCTCCTGTGACAAGAACCTCACACTTTACCCGTAAGGAAGGAGCAAAGTGGTTCTTCCCACCCCATCCCGTTAGGGATGTGCCAGTAGAGGAGTACCATGGGATGGCAGCAGGGCCCTGGAGCATGCAGAAACACCCTGGGAGACACCTGCCAGCCCAGGGAAGGAGTGGGGGCAGCTCCAGCTACAAGAAGGGATAAAACTTGGATTTTCAAACTAGGGAACAGGTACAAGGTCTCCTCTGTCTCCACACCACACCTGGAGCAAGGACAGGAGGGGCAAAGCCTGTTGCAGAGCTGCAGCCAGCACTAGAGGGGCCACTGGCACTGCAATAAAAGCTAGGGCAGAGATGTTCCCATCAGCACAGCCTCCGATTTTAAACCAGACTTCAGATTTAATGTCCCACTGGAGGGAGAGTACAGCCACCAGCCCTTTCACTTCATTGGAGGGGAAGGAGGGAAAGAGAGACACAAACTTTAAGACAATTTATTCACACAAACTCATATCCCAGCCCCACCTCTCTCCCCCAAACAGAAAACACTGACCATGACGTTTATGGAATGGCTCGGCTTCAGCTTTTAACAAAATCCTCCACAGAAGGGCGAGAGCACAACAAAGCACACAAGGACAATTCCACACGCAAGCAGCCAGGCCAGGAAGAGAGCTCACAGTACGCCTCCGGGGCACAGTTTATAAATGCACCCTTCTCGTGTGGCCTTTCAAAGAAAGCCAGCCAGGTTACATCCACATGGCACAGAGACAAGAGCACAACCTCATTCTCCAACATTAGAAGGGGCAGGGTTGAAACGTGAGCTACCACCAGCACGGCTCCATCCCAGGAAAGCCCCCAGACAGTAAGAGCATCCCACCGTGACCGGGTGACTGGCAGAGCCACCCTCCACACCTGCCCCACACACAACCCCCTTTGGTTTGGATACAGCCACTAGCTCGGTGTCTCAAGTCTTGAGATCATCTCTTTGGAAAGGTGAGGAGGAAGAACAGAGGTGACAGCCACGGGCCTGCTCTGTACCCATCCTTGGGCAGAGGATAAAGGTGTGCGCTTTTTTGGCCGTTTGGACCATCACAACCATCACACTGCAGGCAGGTAAGGAAACGTTCCCCCAGAGCAGAGGTATTGCTCCAAACACTCGCTTGACCCTCTGAAACCATCACAGCACTGCAGGTGGCCCACCACAGGCTCTGTTCCTTTCAAATAATCAGCGCCAGCTGTGTGAAGTTCATCTGAATGCCCCTTTTATTGAACGCTGTGATAGTGCAGTGGTAACATTGAACAGTTAAGACTGCTTAAAACAAAAGCTGGAAGAGCAAGAAGTTTAAAAAGAAAGGGAAAAAAAAAAAAAAAGGTTAGACCAGTTAAAACAGCATTGGTTGCCCCAAAGTAGAGACACACAGGGGTTTTAATGTAGTGTTAAAGGTTAAACTCAAGCACGTCTCCTCCATGTGCCTAACACCCAAAACATGCCTTCTACTTAAGAGTCTTGAGTGAAAAATAAAAAGGTAGTCTGTCAGATGAGCGCACATCAGGTGATCAGGAAAGGACCAACACAGGTTTAGAGAAGTCATGGAGTTGATGATACTGCATCTACCGCTGTGCTCCCCCACGCATGGCCTGGGCACCAGGCGCCCCTAGGCTAACACACCACACAGCTGCACGTAAAGAGCTCCTATGCCAGTTCATAAACATCTTCCATTTACTATTTGGTGATTACATGTGTGTATATATAGTTCTCTAGGCAACACATTTCAATGAGATAGTCAACTCTGAGGATACACAGGCCAATCTAACAATGAGAAATGCAGTTTCAGTCCAACAGAAGCTTGTTTTCCCTTTCCTCAAGAAAGGAGATGTAACCCTCTCTCCCCTCAACAGCATTTTCAGGTCACACTGGAGTCCCCCGCTGCAGCTATTCTTCATCAGAGGAAGAGTTCTGATCCAGGGGGTACACCATGAACATCACGTCTGGCCGCGACGGGACAGAGGGGTGACCAGGCCTCACGATTTCAAAGCCCAAGAAGCTGAATGTCTTCAGGAGTGGAGCTACCAAAGAGAAGGAAATCTGTTACCACCAGGAATAATCCTCTTCACCTGCGTCACCCTAGAAGCCACAAATACTGAAGTGCACTGAACACCCTTCTGTGAGTGCGCCCAGAGCTTCCTGCACAGAAAGAAACCATTTTAATGTGACAGCCCTCTCAAACAGGAGGTCTTCTCTCTTCCTGCATTCATCACAGCTGCTCCTAAGCGTGAAGGGTATTTTAGATGTGCAGCATGTCAAAGTTTTTATTCTGTACTGACATGGGTCCCAGCACCCTTTGAGCCCTGAAAGCAGGTCAGACAGCAGCAAACAGGAATCGACTTACTCGGGGTCTAGGTAGACATTTGCCATCTCCACGAGGAGGACCCAGAGCTCAGTGGAAACTCAAGACAGCTCAGCACAGCTCAGTGCAGTCCCCCAGCAAACGCACCATTGGTTATGCACAGAAATTCAGAGCGAGGTAAGTCCAGAAGCCCCCCCCCACACCTTGTCTCAGTCAGACAAGGTTATACTACGCAGTGACTGGATGCATGCTTGCTTGTTGTTACTAAAGTGATCACTTCCCTGTGACCCATGAAAGTTACCCTGGTGCAGCATCTAATCTCTACAGCACCCTCTGATGATCAACTTTAAGCCACTGAACGGTCATGCAGAGGAGCTCCTATATACTTTGAAGACAGCACTGAATTTCAACTGCATAGACAAGGACCCAGGATCTGGAGCACTCCAGAACTCGTACAAATAAGCCAGGTCCAAGAGCAACACAGCCCATTTTTAAAAACAAAAACCAGTAGCAGATGTCTCCTGTAACTGCAGAGGTCACCTATGCAACCTGTGGCGGTAGTGGTGGCATTATAGCAAGAACTTAATCTGAAAATTATTCGTGGCATCATAACATGGAATGACATCTTCCTGGGCTCAGCACAGCTTAACTATAATAACATGCTTCGTTTCAGAGAAGACAGTGCAGCTTGTGAAGTGAAGCAGCAGAGTAAAATTAGAATTAAGGTTTGAATTACTCCTGCCATGGCAATTCCTTGGTTACTAACTTGCATCTAGTAAGATTTAAAGTGACAGACCCATAGCTTGGTACCTCACCACAAATCTCCTCAAACTTCCGTGCTGTAATCACTCATCCAACACATCTATCTTTAGATTCTAATGCAGCCCCCTTAAGCCATAAGCATCTATAGCCAGGGTCAGGATTACCTGTAAGTCTAGGAAGGGCAAAAGTGCCAGTAGATCTTTAAAAAGCAGATGAACACCAGGGCAACAAGCTATAAGTGTTCATTTCCCATATAGTAACTTCTCCCTGGTTTCTCCTTTCAAATCACAGAAGCCTGATGCCAAATGGAGACCTTCACTCCTTACCAAAGGAGAAATATTAACCAATTTCTGGACAAGAAAATACTCCAAGTAATTTAGAAGCAGCTTTCTGCATGAGAGTACTAGTAATAATTTAATGGGAGGATAGCAACGCAAATCTGCTGGAAAAACCAAAATACTCCCTCTCCCTTAGTCTCGAGAAGGGGCTTATTTCCTCCACAAGAAACTATTTCTAATTTGTAAGAACGCCATGAGAATTATGCATATAACAATTACTGCAGTAGGAAGCATCCCGTGAAGCCTTGCCTTGGGATTACTAGACTTTTGTACAGCTTCAGCAGCACCGTTTTAGATCTAGGGAGCAAACCTGACAGCGGGGGCGAGTTCTCACCTCTATCTTCTCTGCTTTTTCTGAAGCAAATAAAGACGTAGTTTACTTTCATTTTTTCTTCAGCAAACTCCAACAGTGCTGATAACCTGCCAAGGAGGAGGAAGACAAAAGAACATCAGCTATAGGAAGTCCTGTCCTGAGGAAGCCTCTGAGCATTATCAACTGCTTGGATGTTTTCAGGCAGAAAGATTACTTGTTTACAGACCCATTCCAGTGAATAATGGGTGCTGAAACAATGGGCTTCCTGCATCGCTCTCCAGCCCTGCAGAACTAAGAGCTATCCTCACACCAAGTCACCCAACAAGTCACTATCCTCGGCATCCGCGTGCCAGCATGCCCACCCATCGCCACCAGCCAGTGATTTTGTACAGGAGCTTTTGTATGCAGGAAGCTGAATATTGCAGCTGATCCCGAGTCAGGCTACATTCCCTCCACTGGCAATACACACGAGGGGATCCGTAAGTTTTGTGCTTTATGGAAAGGAGGAAAAAAAAAAAAAAACCAAAAACCCAAAAAAACCGGAGCTCATACCAGGCAGAAGAGAAGAGAAAAACATCACTGAAGGAGCATGTGCACAGCCAAAGCTGTTTACTGATGTGATTCCTGAACACATCAGCTGGATGGCACAGCTGATGCACCCTGAATCCACGCTTCCTGCCTTTCCAGCTAAATTATTTCTGCCACCTCTTGATGGAAGCACTTCTTGATGGAAGCAGCACTGCATTAACCCCTCTCTGAGCCCTGGGGATCGGCATGACAGAGCCATCGTTGTCACTGCTGGCCTTGAACCATTTACGATGCAGGCTGCTAGAGCAGTGACAAACAGGG
This sequence comes from Harpia harpyja, assembly GCF_026419915.1. NCBI lineage: Eukaryota > Metazoa > Chordata > Aves > Accipitriformes > Accipitridae > Harpia > Harpia harpyja. The sequence continues at coordinate 39,266,779 of NC_068953.1, forward strand.
CTTCAATCGACATCTAATTAAACAGCAGTCAGCAAGACTGGAGTGCAGCGAGGGAGATTAAATTTGCAAGGGTTTTGTTAATATGGTAATGAACTATTTTAATTATAGCCTCTACTAGGCTGTTTTACCTAGCTAAAAATAATCTGGCAAAATTGCACTTTAAGTCACGGTGACACAGGCGTATAAATACCCTCCCAGAAGAAGCCGCTCCCAAGAGAGCAGGCACTTGGACAGCTAAAAGATTTACAGGCCAACTGGAGAAATTACACTAACGTTTATCTGGACTCAGAGTCAAATGAGACAAGTGTGAGACAGCAAGAACACTGGCACTTACTGAAGGTGCCCAATGAGTTTTTTTTCTTAATTAGCTTGTGTCATTTACGGATGAAGCCTACTTGAAGATTTAGGAGGACTTCAGAGAGCTCTGCAGAGGAAGCCAGTAAAGCCACATCTACGCTATAGTGCTCCCCGCCAGCAGAGATCTCTGGCAAAGCACTTGGCAGGAAGTAACTGCTCTGGAAGCTGCGTTTACACAAACTTCCCAGAGCAGAGCTGTCTGGACAAAACACTACCGTATTCTGCCAACAGAGAAAAATCAGAGATTCTGGCAGAGCCCAACGCCTGCGTGGCAGCACTCCAAGAGCAGATCCACCTACTGATGAGAAGGAGCGCATCAATATAATGGAGTTTTTTCTCCCCTGAAAGAGAGGAAAACGCTTGCCAAAATAAGCTTGCCAAGTGGCCAGCAGGAAAAAAAAAAAAAAGAAAAAAAAAAAATCAGAGAAAGGCCTGTAGGTTTTCCATACCAAAGCATCCAAAGAATCACTCTGCTTATTTACTGCTTATTTTTCATTAACACAGGGACTCAAAAAACAGTAACCCATCCAAAATGATCACCAGGGGAAAAAAATATATCTATGGAGGACTAACAGGAGGACAGTTCTCTTAAGACAAGTGAGTAAGGACATAATTCAGATACACAAACCAGGAACAGAGCTGCCATACGTACAGCCCTTTCTCCCCACACGCACAGCATCACCCATGTAAGCAAAATCCTGCTCCCTGTGGAGCCACGGATGCAGCTCTGGGATCCTGAACTTACCCTTCTTTGCTTCCATCAGCTAATAATCCGTCAGGGATTTCCACAAAGAGGCTCTGATTAGAGAGCACTGCATCCCAGGAGGAGGTCTTCACCTCTGTGACCTTGTACTGGAAGTGGACAATATGAGGCTTCCCTTCGTGCACTGGGACATCTTGGTTAACAGTGATCTTCTCGTCCTGCGCAGGGGAGAGAGGAGAGCTCATGAAATACACTTTAGAATTAGAAAACTATCCATGAGATTGTAGACCAAAAATGTAAGAGATCATGCTTAAACGAGCATGCAGAAGGACTGTGTTTTCAATGACAGCACCCTCCTGACAAAGGACCAGCCCTTACAGACTGGTGTGTGTCCAGAGTTTCAGCCTATCACTAAAACTCACCACTGTGAGACTCACCATAGCTCGTGAAGGTACGCACAGTCGGCTGCAAGCTCATGTCTGAGTCTCAGCGCTCTAAGCAAGTGTTTAAGTGGTTAAGAGCTATTGTTCTGAACTACCTGTAACACCGTGCTTTTATTTTAACCTAATACAAAAACAAAGAACAAAAAAGTAAAGTCCTACATACTAAACAGGCAGGGGAGTATAACTAGAGAGAGCAAATGTGAAATAAATGGTATTACAGTTTTACTAAGAACATTATACTTTTCCCTTCCCCTTTCACTGGTTCAGGGACGCACCACAATGAGTACTCTGACCTCAGAGTGATTTTCTAGTCTTGTTTTCCTGTTCAAAGGAATGTAGTTTTGCATATTTACATTATATGAAATTTCTGGGTAGTGAGAGTCCATTCATTCACCGCAGGTCCCAGCCACATCTTTGAAGGGCGGTTCATGAACTACCCTTCAAAGAACACAACTTGAACCGACAAGCTGGAAGAGCATCTGCTGCCGCAGTCTGACCAATTTCATTGTCTCCTCAATCCCCAACATAGTTTTTTTGTTTAAGGGGTGACCACAAATTGCTTTCCCAGATTTTACAAGCCACTGGTATGGCAAATGGTTTGCCTCCTGGTATAAGGGAGGAGAGTGCATAGCACAGAGAGAATCCCAAAACAGACAGAAGATACACAGATTTGAGGACTGTGAGAGACGACAAATGTAGACATCCCTCTCCAATAGTGCTCTAACTAGAACATCAAGCATGCAGACCACCTCAGATTCAGCTCAACAGTTCCTAGAAAACAACTTCGTGGTTAAAACTCCATTCCTTCTCCTGACAATTTCTGCGGGCAGCTGGCTTGCCCAGTAATGATTTCCACATTTCACTGCAAAGAGCCCCAAAGAAATGACGAAGAAATTCATTACGTTCCCGAGTTAACGTTGTCAACTGCAGTGGAAGCTCAACTGTTCCCATCTGCTTGGTTACAGGCTCATGCATCCTGATTCCCTCACGTTTACAAAGTCACCTGCACAGCTTTGAAGGGCAGAAGTAAACCAGGTATTAGAAGTCATGTCTGCTCAGTTCCCAAGTCACAGGAGCGTCTGGGGAAGCCATGCGTCCCTCTCTCCTCAACAGCATCAACAGGTGGGGTGGGAGGTCGTTTACTCCATCAGGTCATTAGGTGAGCGACCATCCAGTATCCAGGCACTTTATTTTAACAGGGTGATTAATTCAGCAGCAGATTACGAGCTCTGATCTGCTGACGATCAGCTGGACTGACAATGAAACAAGTGACATTGCTGTAGAAAGACAGCACCTCACCAGACAAGGCTTAATAAATGCTTTGTAGTGACATATACTCATCTCTGACCATAACACACATAGGGAGCCAGTACAGAAAAGAAAACTCAGTCCAGTTTGGATCTGCAGTGAAGAAGCACTTAAAAGATGGGCAGTACAAACACAGCAGCAGCCAACAGTGCCCAGTAAGAGGGTGGAAGACTCCTCAGTATCGCTGCTTGTCAAGCAGATGTTTTCTTGTTGGTGTTTTAAGCTATGAAGGTGTAAGCATTGCTGAAAAACCAGTGAGCGGTTCAGCAAAAACATCACTGATAACTTTTCCAGGCTCCTCAAGCTTGTGTCCCAGTGCTTTAATTCCTATTACCACATGTATTAAAATAGATCCCCTCTTGGTTTGACTATTGACAAAGCAGCAGCCATCGAGTATGTTAATGCTGGCGACAAAGTAACGCCGCATGCAAATGAAGAACTGCCTTGGCTTCGGTAACCAGAGCAGAGGAAGCTGCCATTTGTTTAAAGCCCACAAAGCTTAGCTGAAAAACAAGTTTACACTTCATCAGAATAAATATCCTGTAGGAAATAAGTTTATTCATCGAGTTTGAAAGAAGTTTTTGTGGCTGCGCCTGCTGTCAGGTTTTACTAGTTTTAAGCCAAGTGCACCAAGAAACCTACTGACAGCTGCTCAAATTAAATCAGACTGCTGCTGATAAAGCCACCGCAGACCCAGCGGCAAGAGTCAGATCTGAGCCCAGAGAGAGCTCCACACTACAGAGGTGTATTTAAAAAAAACAAAACCAAGAGGATTATATGCACATCCTTCACCAGTGGCTTTATAGGAGCCTTTTACAGTTGTTGTTACCATGCAGAAAGCATCTCTGTTTCAGAAAAGATCCTTCTCTCAAGAAAAGCTCACAGATGCTTCTTTTCTTATACTTCATGAAAACAAAAACAGGGCGAGGAAGTTGAGAAAAGCAGGCTGGGATTGACACATCAGAGGGGGAGGCACACGCATGCATTTGTGCGGGAAGACTGGCAGGAGCCTGCAATAGGAAGGGAGAAGCTTTCCGAGCCTTCAGGCTCAGCCCTTCTGTCACCAGAAGTTATGCCCGGCACTCCAAACCTAGCGAGGTTTTTTCCACTTAAGACCCCCTAATGCAACAGCCCGTGAACCAAAGGCAGCACATCCACAGGGATTAACAGAACCAGTTCCCCTGGTTCAGTGGGAATTACGTTTACACAGCCTGTCTTGGGCGGCTGATATTTTATTTCTAGGCATCAAAATAGAGACAGCGAGATGCCGGGGAGAGAAGCTGTTCCTGTGAAGCGGCAGCCCAGAATTCTTTGGAAGCTGCTCAAAGCAAAATCCTGTTTACGCTACAAATGTTTGGTTTTAGTTCACCCCTGCAAAATCCCCCTGCCACACTATCATGGGCAAAAAAACCCCACCAGACTATCTTTTATACACAGCTGCCTAAACCACCAGCTCTTCAGCCCTCAGCTCCATTTCAGTGAAGTAAAGCCACAAGGACCAGCTTCCCCTTGGTTACAATTCAATGGGCACAAGATTTTCCAACCCAGCTATGCTCCTCAGATGTCCCGAGAAGGACGGGGGGAGGCCCCTACGTGCTGGCAGCGTAAGAAGAAAGGATGTTATGATCTACCATAGCCAAGCGACTGGAGAAACTCGTGTAAGCAGCCTACTGTTGGCATGTGCTACACCTGCAGCCTCCTGCCAAGTTTGCTAGCCAGAGCACGTCTGTTCACACAAAGGCCGTCCTGGCTGTGCAGCACCGATGCTGATCATTATTGCGTTCCCAGCTCAAGTAAAGCTCCGTTGATGAAGGGCCAAATATTAAGTCTCTTAACACAAAAATACCAACAACTATAGGAAGCCCCAGCAGCTTAATTTATAGCACTGTTGTACGTGAGCACTGTGCTGCATGCTCCGAAGGAGGCAGGCTCGTTCAGAAAGGTCATCCCTTAGACCAGAATAGCTGATACAGTTGGAAAAAGGACTTAAGCTTTTGGGCCCAGATGCCTTTCCAGGTCACACTGAAGCTTGCTGGCTGAAAAAACTCAACCTGCTGTAACTACAGCACTGCTGGATTGGGTGGGCAACTGAGAGGGGCAGAGAGAGTCCCAGTAACCCCCGTCTAGGGGTTTGACTTTAAACCACTGGGCAACACAGCCTGCTCTGGTCTGGGATGAGCTATGTTACAGAAAGGGCTGATTTTCTGACAGATTCTGCTAGGTTTTGTCAGCAATAAACCCAGAAAGAATTACATCCATACTTCTGGGATGCAGCTATCCAGATGACATCCCCCCAGGCAGCAGCCCCTGCCTACACACCACTGCCAAAAGCTTCTGTGCGAATTCAAGGCCATACGGAAATCAAACACTTCAAAGACTCCACACTGATTCTTTCCACCAGCATCTCCTCCACGTTGAGCCCATTTTCTGCCTTTGGACCTTGCCTGGTGTGTACGCAAGGCTTGGCAAAGCTGGCCTGCAGGAGTTTAAGTTGCAGGGTCCCCTATTTCTCATCCCCTCCCACCCAGAGGGAATTCATTAGTTGTCCTGAGCCCCCTTGAAGCTATTTATGTATCTTCTTTATCTAACAGGAAGCCCGTTGTGCTCTGCTGCTTCTCCGGATTTCATACCTTTCTAACATCTGTGACAATTCAACTCGACAGCATTAAGCTGATGTTACGTTATTATTAAGAGGCTACAGAGCTTGACATTTATTCACAAGGTAAGCAGGTGAGGTGTGTGTTAAAAATTCACCAAGGCTGCATTAAAGAAAACTCCTCTGAAAGCAGCTGTGAGGTCTGCGATTCTCTCATGAATTTCAAGAGGAGACTTTGGTAGCTGTGACCCAAAAAGGCCTGTATCTTTTCATCATATAAAGTCTGTGTGCCTCCCACAGGGTAATTAAAAATCAAGTCTAACACCTATGACAACACTCCTGTCTGAACAGCCAAATTCACAAGCTGAGCATAAATTTAGGCTACCTCATCTGATAGCACTTTACTCCCTGGCACGTGGAAAAGCAGCCCCTGTCCCAGAAGGCAGACAGATGTGTGCCACCATAACACAACACAAAGTTGCACAAGCACCAATTATTCTACAGCAAGGAACAGCCAGGTCCCCTCATTCGAAAGGAAAGGTCCTGTAGAAAGAAGCGGGCCAAAAAATGAGAGCTATACAGATCCACGTGCTTCTAAGCAAGTCTGCAGATACAAAGCCTTCCTGATCTTGCCTCATCCTATGCACGTGTTCTAGAAACGTTCCAGTCTGTGAGGTGGACAGTCGCCTCTCCCTTTTGTGAAGTCAGGAGTTACTCTGTACATCAGTTCAGGCAGCTCCCAGACTCCGACAGCTTTACCTTCCGGACTAGCGCACAGGAAGGAGCTTATCAACCATTCTCTCTCTGCATTTCACCTTTCTGCTTCCCGCTTCCTCTTTTTGAGAGACATTTAAGAAGTTGTTTCATGTTTTGATAATGCTGGCTCTGCATACAATAGCTGGAACAGGCTTCTGGGAGCAGGGCTAGTGAATTATTTGCTGCACACCTTTGAGAAAAGGTCTCTTGTTTCTTAATAAACAGGTGATATTTAAGCGGGAGAGGGAGACCACTGCATGCAGCTTAGCAACCTGCCAACAGGGTTGCTGAAAAATTAACTGTTCTTCCACTTACTACCTTGGAGTTATTTGCGTTTATCCCCATCGGACTGCAAAAGGGACCAAACACAGTTGTAACACAGGTACAGATCATTATTTAGACGCCAGATCTTTCTCACCTTATATATCAGAGCTGAAAGAGAAGGATCCCTGCTACCCCCTCGCCCACCGGGGATCTTCGACAGTGGGTGAGGGGCATCAGGAGCACCACAGAGGCCCTGGAACAATGTGCCTGCAGCACTGCAGCTGGGGACAGTTACTCAAAGGTAAAATACTACTGCAAGAAAAAGAGAGAGAACACCAGGTTACATTAGCAGGGATCACATTTCGGATGCTACAGCTCCTCATAACCCCAAACCACTCATATCCCTGCTTCTCCACAGCACCTCAGAGGCAGCAGATCAGGGCTTTAGCACCCGGACATCTACATTAAAAATGCTCGCTGCCCAAGTCGTATCAGAAACCAGCAGTGTTTTGTTAGAAATGGAGGAGGGGCTTTGCAGCCAAGAACCCGGAGAGAGTGCTGAGCAACCTCATGCTAATAAGGGATGCCTGGAAGACTGCCAATAGCAGATGGCTGGAAACGCATGACCAGATGAGCACACATTTTCTATAGACAAATATCTACAAATAGATCAACAGGACCCAGAAGGAGGAGGTTTAAGTTTCACATTTTCAAAAAGAGGAGGAGTGAAAGGGCTGGTTCTTCAGATATTTTCAACATGCTCTACAACGTCCAAGCTGACATTTTCACATGCAAATGAAATATCATACAAGCATCCTTCACCCCAGCCCTAAAAATTACAAGTCCACCCCACAGACCTACTTTTAAGAGCAAGAAAATAAGTTTCCCTTGCAGTTTCTGAGTTTGTTTGGATGTCCTACACACAGTCTTTCAGGATCACTTTGAACGCAGGCTTTAATATCTGCTCCAGCTTCTAGGAAGTTCATGAAAGCAAATTATTTTACTTCTGGAGCATTGCCTCCTTTATCAGTACCACAAAAGCTCTTTGCTGAGGCACAGCACAGAAGCGGTATTCCTCTAACAAAGCCTGCAAAAGCAACGCAGAGAAACCTGCCATTCCCCAGTGTTCCCATTATGAAACCCACAAGTGCAAAGCTATGTAAACACCACCAAAATAAAGGGGGGTGTGAGGGTTTTCAATAAGCACATGGACCGAGGAACAAGCCTATAATGGACAGACTCTGCAGATGTATTGACAACTTACTGTCTGCCCTAAAACTTATCACTTGAGCTGTTCCTGAGACACTCTAATCCCTCTCCACGAGGGAGACAGGCTTAAGCATCCAAAGACCAAGTACTGAGCTGCACTATCAGAATCACCTGAACCGCTTATACAGTATGCTAGAACGGATACCAGACTGCAAACGAACTACTAAAATTTGGCATTTCTGAATGCCAAAAAATAGATCGCAAACGCAGTTATGACACAGGCAGAATTTGCTAAGATCTTGGCTTGCCACCTCATACCAAAATAATCTTTCTATAAGAAACACATATATTCTTCCTCCACATATGTCCTCCTCCTTCTCCAGGTTTGCTAGACTGGGCTCTTCAGCAGCATTCCCGTGTGCCATGGCCTACGGCAGACACTTCCTGGAGAAAAGGCTGTTTAAATACACTAGGAAAAGATATTAAGCAGTTGCAGTGAAGAAGTCTCAGGGCAAACCCCTTTGCACACATGCTCAGTGGTGTTTTGTGTTAATACAGTCCCTCCTCACGGCATGACTGGGGCTATCAATGGACCAGTGTGTATTCAGTAGTAGTGGATGTCGAGAGGCATGACAAAGCACTTTGCTGTGCCGTTCCCCACCCCCAGAAAGCTGTTGGCAGCTTTGTTTTTCCCTTCCCTCCTCCCTCACCCCCCAGTCAACAATGTACTATTGATAGCTCTCTCCAACTTGCAGCCAAGGCATCAAGAAGCTGGATAATGAAGTGTAGTTGTGGGAAAAGAAAAAAAAAAGAAAAAAAAAGAGGCTGTAGTTTTCATGCAAAGCAGTTCAAGACACTTCCCAGTTTTGCTTCCTCTGGCACATGGAGAAGTCAAAACACAAGACCCCTTCAGCTGCTGAGCCCTGCCTGGGGCACTGGGGCTTCGCCTAGCCCAGACCTGTTCACCACCGCTACCCTCCCCAAAACATCGCAGTGGAAGCCAGCTAGGGTCCCGAGAGCAGCACATGCAGGGCAGCACCATCAGGCAATGCTGGGGAGCAAAGCGTGTGTGTGTGTGGGGCGCAGATTAAAAGAGGTTTTGCTTCCTCCAGATGCACGTTAGCACTCTGGGAAGAAGTTTATGCAAGCACGCGACGAAGTCCAATCCCTTCGCGCATCTGCGTGTGAGCAGCCCACTGCAACTCTGCTCTCTGAGGCCTGTTTATAGCTTAAAAACTAGGATTGTGCTCCCTTCTAGCCTCTCTTCTCTTTTGAGAAGCTGCTTTCCAGCAGCTTGGTTTAGATCAAGATGCATTTAGATCACCAAGGGCCTTGCCCTGAAGAAACTCCTAAGCAGAAGCTTCTTGACAGAGTCCTGCCTGAAACGGGAGCTGGAAGCAACTGTACATTTTCAGCCAGTGGGTATAATTTTAACTCGCTAAGCTTCCAGTGATCTCAACCCCATGCCCTGTCCCTGGGAAGCGCAAAGGACAACTTGGCAACTTTTGAACCCCATCACGGCTGCTCTTCAATAGCCCTCGCACCTGAAGCCCCAGGCCAGCACTGCTTTCTGTCCACGACAACAACCAGCACCCTGGGGTCTAAAAGCTGCACATTTTCTTGGTTTTGGGGGTTTCATTTGTGCTGAACACTTAGACCAGATGGAAGGATCCATGCAGCTCCCCTGACATTACAAAAATGAAGTTTTTGTGTTTGTTTTCTTTTTTGCCCCTTTACAAAACACTTAGCCCATAATAATAAGATATTATGCTGCCAGCCACTGCAAGTCACCTATTAAGGAACCTGATTTGAGGTGCAACTTGTAAATAACCATCTGATGAACGCAGCATAGCTCAAGTATCGACCGTACATACAGCGGCCAAGAAACGAGGCTGTTTTACACACATTCTCCGGGCGCTTATCTACATGGTATGATAGAGGCTCAGGAAATGACACTTTTGGGACTCTAAACAACAGACACACAAAGATAATTTGGTCAGCTGAGAAAAACAGACACAAATCGAGTGAGTTCACGCCTGCTGATAACCAACCTGCCAGCAGAAATCACCTTCCCTTAGAGATGCGTGGGGACTGCGGGAAGGGAGGGCACAAACCCTCCTCGGCATTAAAGCCTTCTTATTAGCAAAAGGGTGCTCAGACACTCGCTGCCGAGGTGCCCCACCACCACCACAGCCCCGGGGAGCCCAGACACCCGCCCGGGGGGGTCTCCCCCACGGAGAAGCGCCGCTCCGATGGGGATTTGAACTCGGGAAAGAAAGGGGGAGAGGATCCAAAGGGGGAGAGGATCCAAAGGGGGAGAGGATCCAAAGGGGGAGAGGATCCAAAGGGGGAGAGGATCCAAAGGGGGAGAGGATCCAAAGGGGGAGAGCCGCCGCCAGCCCCGCCCGCCTCAGCGCCCGCCCGCACCCCAGGCCCGGCCGCCGCCGCCGCCGCTCTGAGGGGCGCGGAAGGCCGCGGCGGGTGGGCCCGGCGGTGCGGGGAGGATGGGGACCGCGCCGCCCCACACCTGTCCTGGGTGTTTATCATCCTCGGCTCGCTCCGGCTCGGCTTCAGGCTCCGGCTCGGCTGGGTCGCTCCGCTCCGCTCCGTTCGCCTTCGCCGCCGCCCTCGCTCGCCGACCGCCGCCGCCGCCGCCGCCGCCGCCGCCGCGCTCTGACTGACCCCACGGGCCCGCGCCCGGCCCTGCCCCGCCCCCCTCGCCTCTTCTCCTCTCCCCTCCCCTCTCCGCAAGCCGCCCGGCCCCGCCCCCCCGCCCCCTCCCCCGCGCCGGGCAGCCTGGGAAACCGCCGCCCCAAACAAAGGCGCGCGCCGCGCCACGCCTACCCACCGCGCAGGCGCGCCGCCCTCCACCACCTCCCCCATTCGCCCCGCCCCGCCCCGCTTAGTGACGCTACGGCGCTGCGCGCGGGCGGCCGTTGAGGGCCGTTGGCTCTCTGAGGGGATCCCTCAGCGTCCCGCTCCCGCCCGTGGGGCTGCTGGCAACCCCGCGAGTGGGCGGGGAGCGTGGGAACGGCGGTCCCTCGACGCCTGGCTCGCCTCACGGCCGAGCAAGGCGGCCGTGAGGCAGGTGTCGGGGGAGCAGCAGGCCTGAGGGCCGGGAGTAAAGCCTTCCGCCACTGGGGTGGGGAGCAGGCAGCCTGCGGCCAGGGGTGTGAGGAAGGGTGAGAAGCGGCAACGCCGTGGCGGGAAACTGAAGTGTGTCTGGGTTGTTTCTTACAGTGGAAGAGGCCAGGGCCCTTAGGCTGAAGGCTTTCTGGAGGCGTTTTGGCTCCTGTTGAAGTGGTGGGAGAAGAGGTTGGGGAGCAGCGAGACTAAGTAATGAACTGCTGGGCCCCGGTGGTACCGCTGCAGAACAAGCCACTGGCTCTGATGTGTGGTGTACTGCTTAAAGTATGATGCTAGTGCTTAAAAGGTGGCATGGGGAACTGCAGGCTCATAACCTGGATGAGTAAGAGAAGAAGGAAGAGAGGAATGAATATGTGGATAACAGGATGTTGAGCTGCCTATGGCAGGGCTCTGCAGGGGCTCATGATGAGCAGCGTACCCATAAGGGAAAGGCAGTGGCAGTCACCTGGACAAAGACGAGGAGCCTGGAGAATCAGGCAGTGCGAGTAACTTGTGGGCTTCAGTCCCGCAGAGCTTGGTGGGTGCTGAGCCTTCACATGGGGTCAGAATCCAAGCAGTTTGCTGGAAGAGAAGCTCTCAAGACCCTTTGGATGCAAGCCCTGCAGGTTGGAGTCCTGGAGAAGTTCACGCATACTCACCTGGTCTCACACTGTCTGCTGGTGTTCGCAACACATCGGAGAACACAGGCCTGTCCCCAGGCGGGAGCGGAGCAGGCTCCTGAGTGACATGCGTGGCAGCCCAAGGTGCGATGGCCTGAGCGGGCTCGTGGACTGCGGGATCTGACAGGCAGTCCTTGGCCTGGGCTTCCTGGTTCCCAGCGTGGCGACACTGGCCTTTGCTCGGCAGGAAGTGACCAGCTGTTCTGTAGAAAGCTGGACACCGGCCAGAGCCTGAGTTCAAACAGAGCCCATTAAATGGCCTTTTCCCCCTTCCTCTGCGTTTAAAGCCCTGCTTGCAGCCATAATTCTATTTATAATACGCAGGAAAAGCGAGCTGAGACTTTCCCACAGTGCCGGCTTCTCAGGCGATTGTTGTTCGGGAAGCTGGAATGTACAGGGTATTATTTTTGTATCCCCCCAGGAAGGTTTTTTTTTTTTAATTGCGTGTTGCTCCGTGTCCCCATCTGTGCTGAGCAAAGTTTGCAAAGTGCAAGGTCTCCAGCTGCTGCTTGTGGCTCTCGAATGCTTTGCCGCAGTGCCGCTGGTTCAGGTGTCTCTGCCTGCGTGCCCCTGTTGGGGAGGGTGGTGGGTGCTCTGAGAGACATCTCGATAGCCAAGGGGCTTGAAGCCAAAGAGGTTATCACTGATATCCCCTGTCTCATTACTGAACCCTGGGAGCACCTGTCATGGGCAACAAAGTCGGTGAGGGGCCTGGAGCACAAGTGTTATGAGGAGTGGCTGAGGGAACTGGGGTTGTTTAGTCTGGAGAAAAGGAGGCTGAGGGCAGACCTTATTGCTCTCTACAACTACCTGAACGGGGGTTGTAGTGAGGTGGGTGCTGGTCTCTTCTGTCAGGTGGCTGGTGACAGGACAAGAGGAAATGGCCTCAAGTTGCAGCAGGGGAGGTTTAGGTTAGATATTAGGAAAAAATTCTTTACTGAAAGGGTTGTCAGGTATTGGAACAGGCTGCCCAGGGAAGTGGTTGAGTCACCATCCCTGGAGGTATTAAAAAAGCGCATAGACAAGGCACTTCAGGACATGGTTTAGTGGGCATGGTTGACGGTTGGACTCAATGATCTTAAAGGTCTTTTCCAACCTAAATGATTCTCTGATTCTATGTCCCTTGCTTTGTGCCTCAGTGTTCCCTCTGTGCGGAGAAGGGAAGACAGTAATCCTGCTCGGAGAAACGGGCTCATCATTACTACCTTGCCTGGGGTTTTGGCAACGAGAAGTGCCGTTGCGCCGCAGTTTTGGGGTGGCGCAGAGACACCAGGTGAGGCTGGGCATGACAACTGGGTCGCAGTGTCACCATTGGTTGGGGTTTTGCTGCCAGCAGAGTCCAGTGGGCACTTTTTTTGCCTTTCTTGGCCATGCAAGGCCATTCCCCACACAGGGAGCGGCTGTGGGATGTTCCGGGCGGGTCCTGTGCATGGTGGGGCTGTGGCAGCTCCATGCCGCCCCTGCCCTCCCTGAGCTCCTGGCAAGCACCTGCAGGCCCCACACCTCCCAGGCAGGCAGGTGTTTTACAGAGTGACGAAACACGCTGCTTGGACTCTTATTCCGGCAGACAGAACGCTCTGCCTGTCCTCTCCTTAGGCACTCGCTTGTCACCTGGCAACACTGCCTGCAGCACTTGTGGCTTTCCTTTTCCCTGCTCTGCAAGGCTCTGCACCACTTTCATTCTCACCTGCACAGGAGGGTGTTTCTGCTGTCCCTTGTTTGCTGCCCTCGCTATAAGCAGTGAGGCTCTGCTGGGCACTGCCACCCTTCTATCTGCTGAACTGTCACTCTTCTGTCCTTTTGTATTTTTCAAATAAAAGCCGTTTGCAGGCAGCTTCCCAGTTCCGAGAGTGCTGTGCATGATTTAAGCCTGGTACCCCGAGCGGCAGCCCAGCAGAACACTAGCTGTTTCTGCCGTGCTTCAGTTCTGCCAGCACCGCGTCGCTCCTTTGTAAAATCGTTTCTGCCATGTCCTCTCCTGGCCTGGAAACAGTTTTATAGCTCTGCCCGGGGTTTTGGCAGTGAGAAGTGCTGTTGCGCCCTGGTTTTGTATGAGGTTTTTTTTGGTACAGCCAGTCTGATGTAGGATGGGCGCCTTTCATAGCTTTGCTGCTTGTCACACTGTGTTTTGGGATTGATTATCCCAAATTCTAGATGTGGAACAGATGATATCTGCAACCTTTCTATTTTAGAGGCTTGCAAACAGTAGTCGTGCATCTCATTACTTACTGTGATTAGTTGTGGACTATGTAGCTCTTAAACAATCCATCAGGATGAACTACAGAGAGAAGTGATACATCTTTCCCCAGCTGGGGAACGGAGACCCAGAGCTCATCTGTGCCTGGAGCTGGTGACCCCTCATGGGCTGGGGCTGGGCAGGCAGGTAGCCCCAGCCTCTTGGAGCTGCCTGACAGTGAGACGGAAGATGCTAGATGGAGACAGGCGAGGACAAGACAACAGGAGGACAACGGCTCGGTCACAGCCTTCTTGCACATGGGACGGAAAACAGAGACACTGCCCAGATGTTGAGGGCCGTGGAGGAAAGCGGGGTCCCTGCGGGACAGGCCATGTCTTGAACATTTGCTCTGTGCTCTTCCTTGGCTGCAGTCCTGGCTGCACTGTCTTTGCCTTTGTGTGAGAAACAGCCAGAAGCGTGTTCACCCGCTCGACCGGCTCCATGGCAATGCAGTCACAGGGTCTCTTGCTGACCTTGCAGTGATGCGGCCACTCAGATAAGGAAAACGGCGCTATTGCAGAGGCAGTTGTACCAGGGAAGCGGCGGGCTGTAGCCCTTCCCTGTGCCTGTTCCCCCAGGGAGTACCGCACGCCTGTCCTTTGGCTGTGGCCTCCCCGTCGGAGCGTAGCGTGGCCAGCATTGGGGTGCACGATAGGTGCCATGTCCAGCCAGAGCCTCAGATGCAGTTCCTCAGTACCTACAGCAGCGCTGCATAGCTGGCTCTGTTTGAAAGGTGTTGCCTAATGGAAAACACTTCCAACAGAAGTTTCAAAATAGAGATAGAAAAGGGTTGGTAGCTTTATATGTAATTAATACCCTGTAGTTATTTAAAAACATCTTTAGAAACATGCCATTCAGAACTTTCTAGGGCTGTATGGATATCTGGGAATGTAATTATGTTTTCAACAGCAGCCTTTTCATCCCCTGTTCTGTGATTGCTTTTTTTTTTTTTAATGTGAGGATCTTGTTTTGCTAGGGGAAAAATAAAAATGAACACTGCCAGGGAATTTTGTTTTCATACCTCGGTCCTCCCAGCCCAGCTGCCAGTTTGGTCTTCCTGTGCCAACATGTCTATATTGTGTTAACAGCCATAGCAGCACCAGGAGTGTTCCTGGGATTTTCGCTCCCTGTGTTTCTAGGTGAGCCGTGGATAAATCCCCTAAAGCTGGTCCATCTCTGCAGCCATGAGGCTGGAATCATGTCTTGAGGTTTTCATGCAAGTGTCCGTCTTGGAGGTGGATTTTAATTGTTTAAACTGTTGGACCATTTAGCATCGCTAACCGGTGTCTCCTATCTGCTTCACATCTGTAACAAAAAGAGGAGGTTCCTTCCAAGCTGTGCTGATACAGTTTTCTGCTGTTCCTTCCTATTTCCAATGGGATGAGTTGATTCCTTGGCAGGCCTGCCTGGAGCTGGGGGTCAGATTTAAGGCACATTGCTGACATCAATGGCTTTCTTTTTAAATGAGCTTTGTCAGAATTTGTTATTTAGGCATTAAGCAGAGCCAGCACAGAGTTCACACATGAGCTGAGTTGAAAATCTGCTAGGTGTGAATTAGTGATGAGAGAAAAGCAGGTCAAGGAATGTCGTGTTTCAGAGCACGCTGAGCACCAAGCTTAGCTTGGGCGATAACTGGCATGTCCAAGGCCTTGAACCGGGGTATGGGCAGAAGAAGGAATACAGAAATCACGGCAAGGGATGACTTCCTTCTGCTGTACTCTGAAGAGGCATCGTCCTTCTTTGTGCCAGTGGGATGTGCATCAAAGGTGTTCTCGTGCAACATGAATTTGGGGTGGGACGAGGAGCTGGTTGGTGTCAGGGGGATGAGAGCTGGTGATAGGACACCACAAGATGGGTCTGTTATGGACTTGTGTGTCACTGATGAGCCCTGCGCTCTGGGATGATGCTCTGGGCCAGCGCCAGCACCTTTGCAGACGCTAGAGAGGGCTCTGTTGGGATGATGGGACGGGCATAGGGTGAGATGCTACTGCAGAAGACATGCCAGAGCAAGTCCCTAACAAACCTGCTGTCCTTCCAAGCACAGAGTGTCGGGATGGGTTGCCCTGGAGAGGCAGGCAGGGGTTTTACCAGCAAACACTGGAAAAAAGGCAGTCCCTCCACCCGTGATCTCCTGGCATAACAGAACCTGGGAATGGAGCGTGATGGAAAAAGTAAGCCGTGAAATACAAAGCCTACAGCAAAGATGGGAACGTGTAGGTGTGAGGTTCAGGCATGCGGCTCCCAGCTTGAGACTGCGTCAGCCGAGAGCCGGCAGCAATGCATACCTGTGGGAGCAGTGCTCTCCCAGCAGAGGTTAGCTTGGGAGGTCACCTCTTTCTTGGTCAAAATAAATGGTCCTGTGTTTCCCTGCCTCTGTTTCCCCTGAAGGAAGCTTCTCTGTGTCATCCCTGCTCCTCTGTGCCCAGAGCTCTTTTCCTTGGCTGTTCATGGAGCAGGTCACGCTCCAGGACATGGCCAAAGCCTCCCAGTGCAGGGTCTGGTGCATGGCACCAAGAGACAAAAAGGGGGGAAATCTGAGGACAAATTGGTGAAAAAGAGCACACAGGAAAGCATGCAGGCAGTGAGGAGGTGTCTTGCTGCTGGCATGTTGCAAATCTGAATTCAGCTAGGTCTTTGTATTGATTTTTGTAAAAGCTCTTTCAATTATTTTTACAATAGGCTCATCTTTTCTGGCACATCTCTGCTCCCCTTTTCATTTAATACAGGCATGGCAGGCTTCGTTTCACCTCTCTTTAGTCATCTGCATGTGAACCAGGAACAGGCAGCTCCACTTGTTGTCCCTGGAGAAAAACAAGTACCTTCAAGGTGTCTTGTCTTGGCTCCTTTCAGATGCTGCATGAAGATGAGATGAATGGAGCTGGAGGTGTTTCTAATACAGCTGCCTGCACTTAGCCAAAAATCAGGCCCATGTACTGCCTCTGTACAACGGGACTTGCTTGGAAACAGGTTTTACTTTTCTGTGTGGTTTTGGTGGTTCGGGATACGTTCCCATGAATGGAAATGGGTTGTGGAAAAGGATGTCTGAGCGGTATGTCAGTGTGAAAAGGCATGACGATGATGGGAGGCACTGCTAGTCTAGTAAAAAATCTGAAAGGCATCTTGGAGTTGCATTTTTAAGACCACAAGCTGACTGCACATTGCAAGAAGGACACTCTGAAAATGAAAGCCTTGCATCTGCTCATGGCATTTCTCAGTATCTGAGCAAGGCTTCTTAGAAATTTCATGTGATAAGCATTCAGAACTGTCTTGGGGGAGCTTGTTTTGTATCATTTGTCTTAACCTATGGCGATACTGTAAACTAAGAAATCTCGGAAGGGACATCTGGAGTCCCTGCAGATCTGACATCCTGAAAGCACCGTCTCAAAACTCCCTAAGCAGAGGGTACGCGGTGGTGAGGTGATACCGGCACCAGGGTAAATCTTGCTCTCCCATCATTTTAGCAGCACAGATTTAAGCAGACTGAGCCTATGGGTGGGTCCCGTGGGTATGACACCTGGGTTTTGGTCCCATCCTCCAGTGGGGCCCATGTGTTGGTGTTTGGAGGCAGGTCTTGGGGATGCTGCACAGCGGCGGTGGATGCCTTGGCATTCCCGTTCCCACAGAGCAGCGCAGGTAGTTCAGGGC
The DNA here is from genome assembly GCF_026419915.1 of Harpia harpyja. Taxonomy (NCBI): domain Eukaryota; kingdom Metazoa; phylum Chordata; class Aves; order Accipitriformes; family Accipitridae; genus Harpia; species Harpia harpyja. The sequence goes on from NC_068953.1 coordinate 39,284,102, forward strand.
CGAGGATTCGTTCATGGCTGCAGAGCGCCTGTTTGCTGACACCTCTCGAGCTGACGGTGAAACTGTTGGAAACGGAGAGCTGAGAAGCTTGAGGACCTGTCCAGGCAAAACACCTCCTCCATTTGCTTTAATAATTTTGTTTTTCTCAATTCTACACCCCCATAGTAATGTGTCCAGGCCTGTTTTAATGCACTGGATCATTCAGAGGCTTCATCTGAGGTCTGGTATCCAGATATTTCTAGAACCTGATCCTGCCTCTGTCCCATCCTCTGCAAAAAGGTGATGTTGTTCTTCTCTTTCCGTGTCACATGTGCAAACATGGACTTTGCCGCCTGGGCTTGGGGATGCGCTCCCTGCAAAAACCCCAAAGCTGCATGCTTGGATTCTTCTCTTTTGTGGCTCTCTGTGCATGTGAGGCTTCTGCTCGGTGCGTTTCCGTTCCTGTACAGTTGGATTCATAAAGCTCATGTTTTCGCAGCCCCGCAGGAATTTGCAGGCTCAGTGAAATTGCTGGGGGCTCCCTGCTGAGGCTGGCTGGGTGTTAGCCCTCCAGATTGTTTGCAAATGGAGGCAAAGAGCTGATGGAACAAAATTTTTCCACAAAGTTGCCTGCCTTGCTCATGGCCTGGGAGCTGAAGCATGGTTTCTGGCTCCTCTCTACAGTCGCAGTGTGTTAACTGCAAGCGAGGGTGCTGCTAACCCTCAAGTTGCTGATTTTCTGGAGATGAGTTCCTTTATATTTTCCAAATACTGTTAAAACTGTTCTCTGGATAGTTTTATTATGGATGTATGCATACATAGGTGCTTGTCTCCTAGAATTTTGTGCTTTATGGTCTAACGGATGTTTTTTGCAAATGATGTAGGTCATTTATTCAAAATGTGGATAGCTAAATTGCTTCATACGATACAAACTTCAATCCTTTTCTTTCTATTGGCTGTTTCAAACCCACCAAATACACCTTTTCGTAGTATTTCAAAAGTTGCTGTATTCTGAGTTTTTTTAGGTGTGATTTAAAAATTACATTCTTTATTTGAATCAACCCCAGAAATCACTGCTTGGGCACGCAGAGGGGGAGAAATGTCTTGGATTCTGGAGGAGTTAAAAGTTTAACTTAGTGGATGGAGGGCAGTTTCTGATAAGAATGAGAAAAATTCTGTGAGCTCTTTTACGACCAAGGTCTGCACTATCTTTGTAAAAGACTCAAAAGCTCAAAACTTAGATCACCTGTAACTCTGGTAGCAAACTGGTAGAAAGGAAGTAAAATCTGGGTTTCTTGTGCAATTTCCTTTTAAGATCGATGACGAATGGCTCGGTTTTTATCTTGCAAAGAAGACTGCAGACCCTTTTGGGGGCTGTTACTGCACATTCTTAGCAAGCCAGGTGGGATGGGCACCCATGTGGGAGCAGGGAACACTGCTGGGAAGGTTTTATGCACCCACAAGGTGGGAGAAGAGGATCTCCAGAGCATTTCTTTTGTTCACAGAGCACCCGCGAGCGCTCGTGGGTGCCTGAAGTGATGTTCTCTGCTCCCCTGCCTGCGTCTGCCTGATGGGCAGTGCCTGCCTGCCCTGTCTCATGCGAGCGCTTTCACTGGCGGGTTCACTGCAGGGGTGTGTACTGTGCATTGTTTTCCAGCATTGTTATAATAGCAATGGAAAATGGGCTGAAGGTTTGTCAGGTCAGAACAGGTCCAGATGCCAAACTTTTTCATACCGATTACCTTGCAGTTCTTGTTCCAGGGAAGTGTTATTTGAACACAGCTTTGCACGAAGAATGGAGAGAGGAAAGAAACAAGGGGGAGACAGGAAAAGGGCCTCCCTGGGCTCTGCACAGCTTAGCTTGCGATTTGGGATAGAGACACCTTTGTGTTGCAGGTGACGCCAGCTGGATTCGTCCTGGTGTGTCGGCCACCAAAAGGAGTCCCTGAGAAACCAAATGCCTTTTTCTTTAGGACCCTACAGCTAAAAATGTTTCCAGAGACGTCTCTCCTTCGGGAGACCCATAGCAGGTGCATGGCTGGGCTGTAATGCTGGTGTCTTCGTGTACAGGGACAGCCTGCCATCCTTGGGACTTCAGTTCCAGCTGCCAAGCGAGCCCAAGCTCAGGAAAGGTCAAAATGTTTTGCAAGAAGGAACTTGAGAAAATGCCCATCAAACAGCCGAGTACAGGATTCATGAGCAGGCCATCTGTAGTCCTTTGAAACACTGATAAAAAGGTTCACGAGCTACCTGCATGGAGGACATTCCCAAATAGAGTACCAAAAGGTGAGTGTGCACATGATGCTGGAGCTTGCCCGTAGGTTTAGGGTGTGGATAAAGGTACTACACCCATTGGAAGCCTCGCTGCAGACCATATTAGCTGGTAGGAGAGCATGCTGTCCTGTGGAGGGGACTCATGAAGCCTCTCAAAGGGAAACTGGCACTTGGATCCTTTGGATTTGAGTTTTCGCATAGCTCTGCCTCACCGTGGGTGTGATGGGTTGCATGCAACGTACCTAAGATAGATGCCACTAATGGCTCTGGTGCCCAGCGTGCAAGGGCTGAGCCTGACCAGGAAAGCATCCTTGCTCCCTGCCTCCTCCTGCACATCTCTGCAAGAAGGGATGGGAACCACTGCAAGACCTGCAGTGGTTCTGCACTGAGATCCACCTCCCGGAGTGCCCCCTTCAGCTGGCCCTTCAGGAGTGAGAGGAAGTGGTTTTGGGCTGGAGCCAACCCTGGGCATTTTGCAAAATGTCATATAACGGCTCTGCTCAGGGCTCAGCCTTGCTCTGCACATCAAGGAGAGATCGCTCAAGACCAAATTTCCTGAGGCCTGCTCTTCTGGGGCATCTGCAGACCAGCTGGGTGGCAGGCAGACCAATTCCTGGCCACGAGCGGATCCCACCCTGGGTGTCACGGCTGGGGGGAATGCTGCACAGAGGCCGTTCCCAGGCTGGGGCCAGCTCTCAGCCTCTCCTTCCACCCGAATCGCAGTGCTTCCGCCACCATGTCCCGGAGCCATCCAGTGGCCGCCAGCCGCAGGAAGTGCAGCGGGTCGTGGGAACTGGCCTGAGGACAGGAGGCTGAGGCGCCGCAGGAGCCAAGACCAGCGCCCCGACACGCTGCCTCTGCTCCGCCGGGTGAGGAAGCGCGAAACGACCTGAGGAGCTGCGGTGCACGGGGTACGCGCACCACCAGCTCAGGCATGCGGGCCCTCATGGGCCAGCATCGTGCATGGACGCATCCTGTGCACGTGTTCCTGCGATTGCACGCCAAGTGCCCCTCACCAAAGTGTGGGTGCCCAGCACCACTCTTCACCCTGTTCCCTTCTCAGCGGTTGCTCCCACCAGCCATACCCCCCATCTAAGCTGGTGCTGGGTGCTGCATGAAGCTGGGCAAAGCGGTAGGTTATTATGGACCAGCTGAAATGTCTCATGTGCCTTTTAATATTTCCCTCCTTTTTATTAAGTGAGGAGCCTCTTCTGAACGCTAAAACCTCTGAGTACTTGGGAAATATTAAAGTGCCACTTTTGGCTCTGCCAGCATCTTTTTTTAAGCTTTTTAAAAACTATTTGCCAAGTTCTGCTTCAATAGATCGAAAAATGGTGTGTTTTGGAGTTCCTCATCCCCCAGATCTCTCCCAGGACTCGCTGGGGCCATCATCCTGAAAGAGCCCCAGGAATGTGGGCACAGCAGCACCCCGTCCTTGTCCCCGAGCGCAGCCTTGTCAGGCCCATTTCCCCCATGGCCCTGTGGGTTTTTTTAGGGGATATTCAGCTCAGCCACCATCTCCTGGCTGTTTTGCTCAGTGCATTTCCAGCTCACTTCTCTTGCAGCAGGGCTGGATGCATGCAGGGAGGGTGGTTTATTTGGGATTGCTTGGAAGCCAAAGGGAATAGCAACGGGGGGGGGGGGGAAGCAAAGGCAAAATGCAGAGTTTTTCTGTAGAAATTTCTATTGGTGTCGGTGAAAAAATAGTAACTTTCAGGCCCGAAGCTGTGGTTGCCCTTCTCCGTTGGCCCCCCAGCTGTGGGGTGGGCGCAGCCACGGGATGGCGGTGTGCTTTCGTGCGCACAGCACCGTCCGGCTCCACTGTGTCTGGGCCCCTGGCCAGCTTTGGTGCAAGCAGAGCGTTCTCTGTGTGGGACCATGCCTGGTAGGTGTGGGGTGGATTTCCAGGTGCTTGGTGGGTTTATTATTTTGCAGCACTCCCAGTCTGCTCAGTATTTCCCTGGCTGATGTCGGTCACAGAGGGTGTCCAAACTGGGCTGCGATGGAGTGAATCCAGGTGTGAGAGTGATGCTGAGGGGGCTGCACCCTGTCTGCCCCACTGATGGAGGGGAACAGTGGGGGGTGGGGGGTCCCTGGGACCAAACCCGTGCCTCATCTTCACCCTACAGCCACCCTGCTCCCTCTGTGCCCCAGCTCCAGGTAGCCGCTGGTCAGTGTCACTTATCACCCCATCCATTACCTGGTCTTATGTCTCTCCCTTGGGCCTCTGTCCCCTACATTCCCACTAGTGATTGCGTTTTCCTCCATTGTATGAGGTTTAAATCAACTCCTGCGTGATCTTCCCATGGCCTCGTAGCGGCACAGATGGCAGGTGTGGACCAGGAGGGTTCCTGGTCTCAGGAAGGTGACACCAGGACCAGCGCTGTGTCCCAGCGCTGCTGGTGGTGGAAATGGAGAGATTGTTGCATTTAAATCCCACCTGCTAACACCTGAAATTTTGGGGGCTCGAATATATTTTCAGATGTTGTCATGCAAAACCAGGTTCTTCTCACCAGCCTCCTTCACACCCTGCTCCCCGCAGCAAACTCCTGCTAGAGGAGGACATGGAGCTGTGTCACCTGCAATACCGCATAACTTTTGTTCTTGTCTTGTGTCTCCCTGCAGTGGTTTCACACTTTGCCCTGGAGATGTCGGCTTTCGCCGTATGGGGTCGCACCGGCTGAGACACAGCAGAGGTTTGTTTCCTTCCAGTGCGACGGTTGGGGTCACTCTTTCACAACGAGCGTTTTTCTCCCGAGTTGCGCTTTCCAATAGGACAAACTCTGGGCATTGCATCCTGTTAACTTTGTGCCGGCTGGGGTTTCAAGCTCTCGGGACTATGTTCTCTGGACGAACGCAGGGTCAGCAATATCTTTGATTTTAAATAGTGCAGCCACACGGGAATAAGCTTTTTATGTGGCCTCAGAAGCTCGATGAATTAGTGTTCAAGCTCCCTCGGCTTCTCCGGGTCTGGATCCAGCAAGGGAGCTCGGATCTGTTCATTGTCTGGCCGCTCCTGGCTGTCATCAGTGGGGAGGGAGTGATGTGGCTTAAGCTCACAGCGTCATCCCCGGATATGGCACATGGACTCACGCCGTGGTGTTTGTCACGGTCACTTCAGCCTCCTCCTTGGCACCCCAAAATCTCTGTGGTCCTGGGACATGGGGGTGATGCCAGGACCATGCTGGGCTCCCGGTGGGGAGGGCTTATCCCATGTTTGGTTCCCCCCTGCCGGACTTATGATTTCTCCCAAAAGGGCCAGTGGAAAATATAATTAGAAAGCAGCAGCAGCAGCAAAAAAAAAAAAGGTTATGGCTCTGTCCTGGCTGGCAGAGATGGGGGATCTCCCCAGAGCTTGCACTCCACCCCTTCCCTCACCCCTGCCCATCTCAGCTTCTTCCCCAGCTGCTTCCCCCACCCTGGCAGTCCCCAAAACACCTTCTTGGTGTGAGCAGGGCGCAGACCCACCGAACCCATCCTTGGTCTGCCAGCACATGCCCTGTCGCACCCGGCCCAGTTGGGGAGAAGAGCTGATGCCACTGCAGTATGTGGGTCTGGCTTGTGGTGGGCACAACAAGGCCCCCCCCGGGGGCCAGGCTGAAGCCTGCAGGCTCTTCCCTAACGATGAGGGGTCGGGGGCGGCCAGGCTGGAGCATCCTCAGGGGGTCCGGCCACGCTGCAGTCCCGTGTGAACATGGCCTCTCCCAGCCCACCCGGGCATGCGCGACCACGTGGGAACGTCCTGTCCTGGTGGAGGAGGTGGGGGAAATGCGGGGGTGGGAGCGAAGCATCGCCCGGCGATGGGAACCGACCGCACTGAGGAGGGGGTCTTTAGGGATAAATTTAGTGGCAGCGAAAGAGCCCAGCTGGCTCTGACTGGCCGCATGATGAGCCAAGCGTGCCAGGAGCGCGCGTGGCTCCTGCTGTCGTTGGGTGGCAAAGCGCTGCCAGAAAGCCCTGAACACCCATGTTTGAGGGGCAGGAGGATAGGGTGGGAAGCGGGTAGCACCGACACATGCAGCCGCAGGCAGCCAGACCCCATTGGCGATCCTCCTCGGTGGCTCAGTTATCGCTCTAGGAAGAGGAGCTTGGAGAAGACGTACCAGGGCTGATTTGGGAAGCAGATCGCCCAAGTGCAGGGTGCTTTGCAATTCCAGGGCAGTGGCTTTGTGGTGTTGGGCCAGGGCCTGGCAGTGCTGCTCATTGGAGGATGTGCCCAGCGTCGGAGAGCCAGCCCCAGCCTGGCACCATGAGGGACCCATGAGAAGATAATTTGCTTTATTAACAGCAGGTGTGTGGGGGGTCCCATCTGCTGAGCGTGGGGACCGGCCAGGCCTGGTGACACCCTGCTGCCATGTCACAGGGGACATGGCACCAGCAATGTCCTGGGCCTCACTAGATGGCCAATGCATGGTGGCACCAGCCAGACGGTCCTCCTGGCCTTGCGGTGTGGCAGGGAGGTGTCAAGTGCCATATTTGCTCTGGCAAAAATGTTTTCCCCTCTGGATTTGATCCTTACACAGGGGCAGTCCTGAACGGTGCTCCCTTGGGAGACTGTGCTGGCAGGGAGCCTTTCATGCTGCTCTTTATATATTTCCCTGTGCTCCCTGTTGTGCCGATCCTGGAAATCCCATCCCCCAGCTTTTCCTTTGGCATTTGCACCCCTGGCCCAGGTCGGGTGATGGCTCACCTGCTGCTGCTGCAGTGTTCATCCCGTGTCTTTTCCTCCCATCCGGTCCCTACATCTCCCTTCTCGTGAAGATGTTCACAAGGACACCTGAACATCTCCTGGAGAGGAGACCAGGCTCAGATGTCAAGTCATGCCACCCTCTCGTTGTACCCAGAGTGTTGGATTGGCTGTGGAAAACCAGCCTGTTCTGACAGAGCCGGGCATCACTCCTTCCCTGCATTGGTGCTGCTGCCCGGAGCTTTTGCAGGCAACTTTCTGCTGGCCTCTTCATGCTGAGCAGAATCATTTTGTGCTTCTTTCCTGTGTCAGGCAAACACTTGGCATGTTATTAATTAACCTGGTTAGTCATGTAACCATAGTGCTGGACTAAACATTGTTTAAACCGATGAACCCAAGCCTCAATTCACTAGCTCCTTTCTACTCCGAGATACTGTGGCTCCACGGAGGGGGAAGGTTGCACTGTCAGCTGCTCCGCGGAGAGCTGAAATGCAGAGGGCAGCGAAGGATTTGCAGGAGGTGAAGGAGCCCTGGCACAAGCTCTCTGGGGCTGCAGTGCTCTGGGTATTCCCAAAGGCTTGGTTTGGGTTTGAATGTGGTCGGCTTTCGGGACCGTGCCGGCACCCTTTGCTGCTGCAAGTGCCAGCAACGCCGCTGTTCCTTCCGCCTCGCCGAACGGCAGCCGGCCCGAGATGAAGCCTGTTTAATTCAGCAAGTCATAAATTCATAATGCTTATTTACCACGCAGCGCCATGAATATTTGATAGCGGCCACCGGCACGCTGCAGCGCGGCTTGCGGAGGAAAAGGAGGTGGGTGGTGGGGGGCTGATGATGGGGCTGGCACGGAGCAGGGCTGCCCGGGCTAGTGTGGCTGTGCCAAGATGGGGCTGGAGAGATGTGGGCTCCTCCTCCAGCCCTGCAAACCTGCCAGTGGTGGGATGAAGCCGTGATGGCTCTGCGGAGGGATGCGTGGGGGCCGGGACGGCAGCTGGAGGCTGTCAGGTCGAGGGAAGAATGAAGCAGGGAGCTGGGTGCAGAGGGGGGAACCCGGTGGATTGGTGATGAAGGGGGAAATTCTGAGACCCCCTTGGTGGGGGGGACAGACTTGGCTGTCCCCAGGGTGTCCCAGGGATGACCAAGGGGGCTGCCCCATATGTGGCGCTTGATGCCGGCGCCGCTCAATGCCGGCTCTGCTCGGCAGCGGTTCGGTGATTAGCGCCATGAACTCGGGAAGCCCCTTGACCCCTGACCCTGGCTCACTAATTGGCTGTGGGGAGGAACATTGCCGTTCGTGGAGGGGTAAGGAGGAAGGAAACCTTCTCCCCGAGAGCTGCCGAGACTTCAAGGAGAAGGCATGGGTGGGGGAGTTCAGTTGTGCAAAGACAATATTTTGCAGTTCACTCCAAAAGAGCCTCTTCCTGCTTATGGATCTTGAGTGTTTTGCCCATCGTAAGCAAAAGCTGTTGCAGTCGGCGCCCCCCCTGCAGCTCCTGCTGGGCCCCTGCTCCACTCTGGCAGTACCGAGGGTTGCCTTTCTTGCTCTCTTGGAGAGGGCTGCTCTCTCCTGCCTTCCCTTCACCCAAGGTCCCCACTCCTTGGGTGCGCGAGGGTGATGGAGGGAGCCAGGCACAGGCTGTACCCCTGGAAACTCTGGGCTCCCCCACGAGCCATCCCAGCTTCCCACCGATGGGCCGCAGTGGCGGGGGGATGGTGTGCAGAGTGAAGGCTCGGCAGCTGATGGGATGTGATGGCTCCAGCCGGGCATGCGGCTGCAGGTGGCCATCATGGGGTGGACAGGGCTGAGGCAGCTTGGAGGTGCCCCGGTGGGTCGGTGTCTTCCCCAGCATCGCTCAGTGAGCACCAGGGGCCGTGGCATGCTGCTGATAAGGTGGCCCTCAGCCACCGGAGCTGCGGTGGCACCCACTCTCTGAGTGGTTCACCACTCTCCCCGCCGTGCTGAGACAAGCCAGGCCAGCCCTAGTGACAGGTCTCCCCTTTTACGGTAGCTTTTATCTGTCCCTGGGGAATGTGGCCCCAGCACCAGCTCAGCCTGCAGCAGCACCGCCGACAGCCGTGCTGCCTTCCCTCCTGATACGCCAAACTTTCCCATCAGCTGGCCATGTCCCTGCTCCACTGGCTCCCGGACCCACGGCTGCCACACCCGGGGGATGTAGCAGGAATTAAAGCCCCTTCCCAGCACATTGCAGGTCCTGCCCTGTGCTGGCTTTGCTTGGAATGAAGAGGACACGTGTCTGGTGGTGGCTTGCAGCTCCATGCTGGATCAGGGACAGCGGGGTGCCAGCGCATCCTTGGGTGTTGCATCTCAGAAACCTCACAGCCTTTACTCTGCCCCGGGGGGTCCCCCAGCTCGGACCTGAACTTTTCACCCAGGACGTGACTCTGCACACTCCCCTGGTCGTTGCAACACCGGCGCCGGTGGGACTGCTATCGGGGCTGTGGCTTAGGGGATTTGGGAGCGCGGCAGACGTGGGCAGCTCTGTTTTAATTTACAGTGACAAACGTTTATGGGCCTCATGCTAAAGCCCATACTTCACCGTCACTGTGGTTGGCGTCCTCCTCTTACAGACTGGAAAGGACCAGATCGCCGTGGGCTGGTGCCAGGCGAGGGGTTTCCCAGGACAGCATGCATATCGTCTGTACCAAACACTGTCACCTTACCCCTAGACTGAGCCCAAAACGTGGGGTGACAGTGTAGGAGCACAGCGACCACGCCGCTTGGAGGGGATGAGAGAGACTGGGGTCAGCTGAGAGGAACTGGGAAGATGGGGTCTGTCTCGGTGTTTGCTGGGAAGCAACTCTAAAGTGACGTAGGATGGCTGATGGATGGGTGGACGTGTGTATAGGAATAAGGCCTTCCTGCTGTCATATCACTGGGAGCAGAGTGGAAAGACACCAGACACTTCCAGGAGAGGTGTCCTCCTTGGTCACTGCCCCAACCAGCTGTTTTCAGGCTGTCCCAGAGCTCTGCTCTCTCGGGAATCTCTGCTGGCATGGCCTGATGCTCCCAGTCAATCCCCAGCAGCATCCCTGCCAGACCACGCCATGGCCGCCGCAGTTACAGGGTGGCTGTTTAGCAAAGCGCTCAGCCAGCTCCCGGCCCTCCTTTGGGTGCCTGTTCCTCTGAAATATTCATCAGTGTGCTCCACAGGAGACACCGAATTGCTCTAAACCTCTCTGAATATTTCATCCCCCGCCCTGCGAATGGTACCACCGTTCTGCTGGAGCTGGTGATGTCCCCGGGCTCGGATCCCTCTGTGATAAAGCTGCAAAAAAAGGCAGGCTGGTGTCCCACAAGCCTGCCCGCTCACTGGGGCCATGACACCAGCCTGCCCCACCACACAGCCCCCTTCTCCTCCTCTTATCCCCGCTGTCTCCGTAACACCTCCCAAACGCAGTATTTCTTGCCCATGCCATTCCCACAAGCAACTGTTGGCGCTCGAGCATCCAGCAGGTGGACCCAACAGGGACATCGGGAGAGGGTGGGGACAGCTCTGCCTGTCCCACTGGGTGCTGCCCAAGGTGGGTTTGGGTGCAGTGGGTGGTGTGGTGCATGCCTCAGGTCTCCTTGGGGTGCAGCGATTAGTGGAGAGGTAGGGTGCAGGGATCAGCATGCAGGAGGTGCAGGGATCAGCAAGGTTGCAGGGATGAGCAAGGTTGCAAGGATTAGGGATTAGCAGATGATGCATGTGCTAACAGTGGGTGCAGGACTTAGCAGGGGTGCAGGGATGAGCAGGAGGAACAAGGATTATTGGGGGCGCAGGCATTAGCAGCAACGCAGGGATTAGCAAAGGGTGCCAGGTTTTGCACAACAGCTCTGCCTTTCACCATTCGACCGTTGCTGCTGAATGCTTCGAGGCAATAAGTTACTCATTATTCTGATTAATTCATCAGCAATTTTGACCAAATAAGTCAAGAAAGTGGAAAAACATCTGAAGAGCTTCTTGCCCCTCGCTGTCCTGCCTGGAGAGGGGTTGGGAGCTATCGCTGCGGTGCCAAGGCTGGTCGCTGGCCTCTCCGCTGATTTTGCTGGTCTCAGGGATGGGGGATGGAGGGAACCTGGGGTTCCCAACCCTGGGGACACAAAGAAACGTGTCTGGCCCCATCCCACTGCCTCACCCCACTCCTTGGGGGGCTCTTTTGCCACCTCCCTGCTCCAGGAGTTAAAACCTTCCCTCCAGCCTGGCGTTGCTCATGGAAAGTTTATATATAGCCTTTTGTTTTTGCCAGCATCCCCCTTGAGTTTAAATAGCTCTTCCCTGTCCCTGGTGTTGACCCCGGATGTATTTATAGAGAGCAATCAGATCTGTGCTCAGCACCAAGCAAAGCAAGCTCGTGTCATCCCCCCGTGGGAGGCTCTTACATCAGCGTGGCTTCACGTTTAGCCTTGCCCCTAAGGAGGAGGCCCCGGGGACTGGAGGGGGGCTGCTTGGAGGGTTCATAATTGGGGCTGTGCCAGGCTGCGGACAGCTTTCTTTGGGGTAGCTGCACCAATTCCGGCCTTGGAGCAGATTTTTGGATTGTCATCATTAGGGTTCAGAGTGAACGCTGGCTTGCGAGGACTGGTGCTGTTTCTCCTGAGACTGCCATTTCATGTGTTTCATGTTGTGGAGGTGAACCATGTCTCTGGTGCCACAGGCCACGCAAAGCCAGGGCTGCAAGCGATCCCGCAGGGTGGTTTAACTCCCTGGGGTTAAGTGCGAGACTCCTGCTACCTCTCCTCCAGCCAGCCAGCTCCTCCCGCGGGTGCCAGCTCCACTCCCACCCTGGAGGTCTGGGCTGCTGGGCGGCCTCCCCTCCAATCTCAGCTCTTGACTATTTAAGGCAAATCTCCTCGCCGGACTTTTAAACAAAACCCAGGCTCCTCTCGCTCTCCTCATTTTAAATAACTCGCCTGGCGTAAACAGAATGAGGCATAAGACTATAAATCAGGCATTCCCGGGACCTGCCTGGCAGGCCGTGCACGTGGGGGGCTCACCAGACCCCCAAGCTTTATGGGGAGCTCTTTTCAGTGCCTGGGGAGGGAGCAGGCGTACACGGGGAGCGATAAGAGGGCAAGAGGGGCTCTCGTGGGGCAGGCGTTCCCAAGGAGACTAATGAGATTATGGGGTGAGAGGCGCTGCCTGGGCTGCTGGCGTTTGGGGTAAAATAATTAAGGTTGCAAAACAGTTTCCATCACAGCCCCTTGCTTGTCGTTCCTCACCGAGGCTGGAATTTTCCAGGCCGTATTCCCTTCCTGAAAACGAATTTTTCCTGGGAAGTTAGCGCTGGCGATGGTTAGTGATGCAATGGGTGTTTTGCAAGAATTTTGGGGAAATACCTAGACTGCAGGCGTGACCCCAGTGTGTCAGTCACGGGGACACGGGCACTTTGTACCACAGTGCGTTCCCTCCCATCCCGTCAGCCGAAGTGATCGGCAACGGCCAGCTCTGGAAAATCAGCCCTTGCTGCTGTCCGTCTTCGGTGTTTATGCGCTGTGGTCGAAGCAGAACAGAAATAATTATAGCTCTTCTCAGGGACCAGTGCTTCCCATGATAAAACTCTTTGTTTTCTGTGGTTTTAGGGTTTTGCCAAACTTTAATCATGAGCTGAAGTCTTTCATGCTGGGTGTCCAACATAGCAACATACGTGAATTCATCTAAACAGTACAGTTTAAACAAGTCTGGCATTTCTGGGACTGAGAATTGGGAAGATACATTGCTTTGGTTTGCTGCCAAGGCTCGAAACTCCGAGGGGTGAGACTTGGGGTGCCCTGGGGATGGGCCACTAACTGCGCCCGTTGGGAACCCTGGGCTCTGACCAAGCCAAGGAGCCCTCAAAAACCCCGCAGGTCATGCAGGCTCCTTGGCTTTGCCCGGCTGAGCTGTGGTGAGCATCCTCTGCGTGGCACAGCACTGAGAAGGGTGCTGCTGCGGCACATTGGCTTTCGTACCCCCAGCTCCAGGAGGGCAGGAGCGACCGTGGAGCCACACCGCCGTGCCCGGCCTGCCTGCTAGCACTGTCCTCTGCCTTCCCTTCTCCATCCAAAGACAAGCAGGATAGATGGAGCAGCCTCTTGCAAGGCGACGCTTCATTTAGCTCTCATCCTCCCCTGACTTGCTAATCCCTCTCGTTATCCACATGACTGAGGAGCAGCCTTCGAAGTGCTGGCGGCGGCTTTACAGAGCAGCCGCTGGCGGCGGCTTTTTACAGAGCTTCCTTGGCCAGGAAGCGTCATTTTGAGGAGGAGGGCATGGGTCCTCCTTGACCAGAGAAGATGAGAGGCTGGAGTCAGCAGGAGGTCTCCTCCACGCCATGCTTGGTAGGCTGGGATCTCCCCTGTGCCAGGCATTAGCGCCCAGGGTCTGATGATGAAGGTGTCCCAGGCTGCCCTCTGCAATGCTCAGTGCTGCAGGATGTTACATTTGCCTGGAGAACAGTAGGGAGGAGGAAGGAGGCTGCAAGGAGATTTCTTCCCTACCCTTGAAGCCACCATGGACACGTAGCCCCACGGTGGAGGTGCTGAGGGGAACCCGTGGGAGCAGGGAGTGTCCTGGGGAAGGACATGATAAATAAGGTGATAAAGGGCTTTTCCAGGCTTGTGGCTGCCACAGAGAAAGAGCCACATCCACGCAGGAGCGATGCTCATCCCGCACGCCCCCCCTCACTCACTGGCTTGCTCCATCAGGCTTTGGGAACTGCGGTGCATCACGACCTGTTGCCAGCAGCAGCAGCGGCAGAGGAGCTGAGCCGTGCCCCGTGCAGTGGGATTGCTCGTTTGGGTTTTTGGCCATCTGTTTTCCAATTCGGAAGGTCACGTGTATGTTGGTCATGTTGCCAAGGATTCCTTCACAACAAGTCCTTTTGTCTTATTTGACAAGGTGTCCAGTGTGTAGAAGGGCTGGACATTAATAACCTTCGTGAAAATGGGACGCTTTTTCTCTTGGGAGAGTTTGGGTAATGCTTTCTGTGATGACCAGAGAACGTATCATGTGGCAGGGCTCGAAGCTGCCCACCTCCTCTGTTACAAAGGTGGCCCTTCTTGACTGTCTAGATGCTTAATGGCAACGTTTTGGAGCATTTCTACCCTCCATATGATCCATATTGTCTGTTAATTAGGTATTAAGAGAATTTAGCAGAGGATGAAGAGATCCTGGTCTGGAGAGGCCATGTTGATGGTCAGAGGTAGGTCTGCTGAGCAGAATGGGACATAGCTCCTGCTCTTGGTAGCACCTGGCTGAGGGATCTTTTCTTGGGCAACCTGGGTTTGCTGACACCCAGAGGTGCCTGGGCCAGGTCCTGGGGGTAGGACAACACACGAGGGCTCAGGACACCGGTAACACTGATCCTTTCTCAATGCCCTGGGTCAAGCCACGTCCCGTCCCTGCTGCGCCAGCCACCCATGTGGGCACTGAAGCTGATGTTCTCACTGAGCACCCTGTCAAAACATCAAACAACCATAGAGGGTGGGAAGGGGCAGGATCTGGCCCGGCAAAGGCTTGCCACAGTGCGCCGTGCCTTTTCCCTGCTGCCGGGACAGATCTGGAGACCGTCGGTGTCACTTTGTCAGTGCTGAGTGCCAGGTGCCGAAGCAGAGCTGCGCTTGCTGAGGGAGGCAGCGATAGTGGGGCTGGAGGGAGCCTTTCCTCCTGCAGAGTTGAGAGCCTGTCCCTCCAGCAGCGGGGCAGCTCCCACAATGACTCAAATGACGAGGGACAGATCCAACTGCAGAAATCTCTCCGATATGGCCTGCGTGGGACCGCAGCAACCTGGGCAGCTCCCAGCTCCTCTGTGGACGATGCATCGTAGTGATCCTATCATAGGTGAATTCCAGCTGCAATACGGGGAGAATTTTGGCCCCCAAGAGCACCATGGTGGCTTCAGCTGCTCTCCTGGCTGAATGGGGGTGGAAGGAGCTACAGGGGATGGGCATGGAGCGAGAGCCCTGATGCTCAAACATCTCTGCAAGGTCTGGGCACATCACATGGACCCTGTGCTGAGACAGCCCTCACCCCACACTCGGCAAAGTGGGTTTCTGCCTCCATTAAGGGCCAGCTATTGATGCCCCTTGGGCAGTGGTTCAGTGCAGGATGAGTGCTGGAGCCAGGCTTGCAACCACCCCATGCATGGGGTTGGGCTGGCTCTGGGGCCTTTAACAAACACCTGTATGAAAGATTCCCACTGGCTTGTTCCCCCATAATTAATACGCCCAGACAGTGCAAATGACACATTAATTATGAAAGTAAAGAGATAACAGTACATTGTTTAAGCACTGCACAAGCAAGGAGGAGCACTGCCCTTTTTTTCTCCATATTTCATCTTCAAGGCAGAAAACCAAAGAGTTTCGGGGCAGACTAATGTCTTTATTTCCTAGGTGAATAAATGGCAAAAGCCCTCCATGCAGCAGTGCTTTTTCCACCAGGACATTGCCGGCATGCTGCATCTGCAACCCATCAGAGGAAAGCGTTTGGGTTTATTGTTCCCGCTCCTGGCTCCAAACAGGCTTTTCTGTTTGGCGGCATTTTTTTATTTAAATTTTGTAAACACGAGCTCTCCTCGCCCTTTTTGGTCTGAAGCCCACTTGGTGGGTTCACGTCACAGGGCGCGGTGAGCGTCCTCAGAGCTCAGCTCTGGCGGCGCTGCCAGGAGCCGCTCTGAAATGCCCATAAAAGCAGCTTTGCAGCAATTCAATGCGTCTGAGCAAACATTTGCGCACACCTCCAAGCCCTTGTCTTTCTTGGTTAGCTTCAGCTCATCCTCCTGGGGGAAGGCAGAGCTGGAGAAGACGACTGGTGACGTACAGAAAGGAATTAAAGTTTGAAAGCGCTCACCGCTGTCCTCAAAGCAGCTACTCCAGGCACGTGATCTTGGATAAGCCCTGCTGTTCCCCCGCTCCTCATCTCTGCCCAGCACCCACCAGGCTACCCAAAATCCTGCACAGCCTCTGGGGTGGGGCTGTTTGCATCCCGTCATTTGGTACCCAAATATCAGCGGTCCCCAGTGCCAATTTTCCTGCCACGACTTTCATCCTCTTCCCTTTAGTGGTACTACTAAATCAACCCTGGGCATGTCACGGGTTTCAGAGAAGGGGTTGGCAGTACCTCGCTAATCGATTTGAGGCACAGAGCAGATGCCCCGAGAAGTTGCTCTGGCCATTACATGGGGTGACCCGCTGCTCTCCTGCCTTTGAGCATCCTCCTGTTTCTCTGAAGTCCTCATGCCTCTAACCGCACTTGGTGTGCACATGCTCCTGTCCCCTTCTCCCAGGAGGACTGATGTGTCCTGCAGCTATCACAGTTAAATACAGCAGAAGAACCGGGACCAGCAAGAATCTGAATGGTTTGACTGGGCAGGAGCAGCCCTCCACTACCTGAACCTTTGTGGTGCTTAGGACCAGTGTAGCCACGTGGCATTTGGTCCAATGCACGGAAAGGGTTGGGAGCTGCTCTTCAGCCTTGGCCAAGTGCCATCCCTGCTGTTTGGGGACAGATGGGCCAAAGGAGGTTGTGGGGCCAGGAGGAATGGCTGGGTAGGCTCTGTGTAGGGCAGAGATGGGGACTGGGAGGTGGGGCAACCACAGAAAGGGCCAGTGAGGGGTCAGCAAGGAGCTGGGCTAGGTTATTCTGGCCAAAAGGAGATCGAAAGGGGGTCTACTAGCAGCTTACAACTCCTAGAGGGGTAGTTACAAAGGTGGTGGAACTACACTTTCCTTGATAGCAACACATGAAATAAGGTGGGACAACAGCCACAGATGGTGGCTTGGCAGGGTTGGGTTGGGTGTTAGGGAAGACTTCTTCCCTGCAGGATGGTGCAGCCTTAGGGTAGACACCTGGAGAGGTGGGATTGCTCCGTCCTTGGAGGTTTTCAAGGCAGGACCAACCTGATGCAGTGCTGGTGACAGTCCTACAGGCTGTTGGATGGGAGACTCCAGAGGTTCTTTCCCACCATCACTGTGTGATGCTATAACAAGTCTCCAGATGTTTGGATGCTGATCCATACCAAAAGCAGAATCTCAGCCCTAAAGCCTTCTCTTGCCTGTGGCCAGAATGGTCTCTGAGAACTCATTTGAGGTCCTGTAAAGAGTCTTTGGTGACACCAGCACCCAGCTTGCAGGTGCCCATCACTCATCGCAGCAGTGTCAGCCAGCCCTGTGGCACAGCGGGGTCGGCTCGTCTGCACTGCTCACTTGGAAATTAGGATTTCTCCATGTCCCATGGTTAGTAGCCTCTTTCCAGCTGGCATTGCAAATCCCGCTCCAGAATAATTAACCAGAAAGACTAAGGGCATGAGGCAAGAGCAGCTGGGATGGATCAAGGGGTGTACAGGGGCGTCTCCAGGGCAGGATGGAGGGGAGCAGCAGAGCAGTGCTAGCTGGCGTAGTCCGGGGAGATATGTGCCCTCCCAGGCAAGTACAGGACGAGAAGTTGGTGCCGATGGTGAGCAGAGGAAATCCTCCCTTCACCATACCTCAAACACGTTACAATTGGCATGGGAGCGTCCTCTCTGCCCTGGGACAAGCACCAAGACTCAACTGTTGTCCAGATAAGCAGTTAGAAACAGCAAAACAACCCAGCACTTCATCCAAAGCGTGGCACAGCCTGCAATGGGCTTGGGGGCAGCAGGGACCCAAGGTATCCCCTATGACAACCACCGTGATCCGCGAAATGAAATTCATTGCCTCACTACAGATGGGTGAATAAGTCCTGGGATCACAAAATGAGTGGGCAGCAGACAGAGCATGCAAGAGCCCAGCTGGAGAGTGACATCCCTCTGTTATCGCCTATAACCAGTGTCTGAGCAGCTGGACCCCGCTCCTGGCTATCCTATCTCCTGAGCTGGTGACTTGCTTGTTCAAGAGTGAGAAAGAGCCCTCAGAAAATGTTAAGCTGAGAAACTGTGTGAAAACACGAGATTGTTTACAGGTGGTTGTTGTTTCAAGGCCCACCTTGATTTCTCAGCTGATTACAACCTGTTTCTATCTCAAGTACTTAAGTTATCCACTTGCTAGGAGCTGCTTGATGGTTGTGAGTGCTTCATAGCTTTTACTCCTTTTTTTTGGTGAGGCACTTCAGTTCCCATCATTTACAGGCAGGATGGTAGGGTTGGAGCTGCTTGCATGGGGCATTGTGGCAGGGGAGCTGGGGCCAGGGATAGCCCTGTGTGTGTTGCCCATCCCTGCATGTGAAGGAGCATGGAGGAGACCTGGAAGTTGCTCTGGAGGTGAAGATGCTGTTTTCCAGCTGGTTGTGACCTGGCTGGGGCTTGTGGCTTGGAGGCATCCCCAGGAAGCTGCTTTCTGAGCCCCCTTATGTGCTTGTGGCAGCACAGTTGTTTTTAGGTGGGCATCACTGCTGAGTTAGCCCAGGCTTGCTGCATGCAAGCAAAGAAGGTTACAACATTGCAAGTGAAGTGCATACTCAAATGACTGCAGGAGACCATGAAGTCTTGGGCATAAGAGTAACTTTTTGGTCTCGCTTAGGTGCTTTTCATCAGCGTGGATGTGGCTTTGCTGCCAGCTTGTCCACCCTGACTGTGAGCCGATGTGGGAGAGCTGGGTGAGTGCAGGCTGGATAGTGACAGCGTTGTCTCTGCTCTTCTAACCAGTGCATCTCAGTGGACGTGGTATGGCAAGGGCAGGGTCTCTGGTGTGGACCTTGGCTAGACTGCAGGGGTATGTGCTGTTGGGTGGTAGATGCCTCAGGGTGAAAAGTGTTGGTATAAAAATACATTGCTGTAAAACTTGGGTAAGCATGGTCCAAAGCAGAGTGTCACCCTGGTCCTGCACTGGTTCAGCTGATGTGGGCTCCGATAACACAGTTAAAGCTGAGCATCTCCACATGGAAGTGGAGAACCACCCAAAGAAAAAATCCTCAGCCAAAAGCACTGCAGAGACATCACAATTTTCTGGTAGACTGGCTCACCTGCACAAGCTGGTAGCAGTGACTGCTTCATTTGTCCCACCTTTTGTCCACCCTTGTAAGCTCCTGGGGGCAGGAAACATCTCCCTGTGCAGTTGGTTGGCCCATCAACGGCTGCGTGTGCTGAAGCACATGCTGCTTCGCCGCAGCACTTTGGGAGGGGAGAGGCTGCCTGGGTGTGATGTTTATGGGGGTATCAAAGGGAGTTATGAGCCACAAGATGCTGGGACATAGGGATGCTGCCACCTTATACAGCTCTGAGGGTTGGTTGTGCAAGGAGGATGCTTCTCTCTTCCCCAATAGCAACATGATGAACTCGCCTACAGAATAAAGCCCAGTGACGTCTGGCAGCAACTTGGTGGACCCGCTGTTGTTGCCCCGGCGTGAGGGACGCTGCAGCTCTTCCACTTGCGGCGAGTGTTCTTCCTGCTGTGGAAGAGGCGGCATGTTTCCTCTGTGTGTGCGTGCAGCCCAGCTTCCTTGGGGTCTGATGAAAACCCACTGCTGCTTCTGACTTCCACCCTTTTGTGTCTTCCTCTGCTTGCTGCAGGCTCTGTGTGTCCTGACTCAAAGTCTGTAGAAAGTTAAAAAAAACCCAACCAAACAAAAAAACCCACCAAACAAAAAAAAAACCCCAAACCAACAAAACCAAAACTAAACAACAAGAAAGCTCTACAAGGTTACGCTGGTTTTTGCTTAATTAGCCCAGGAAGCAAATATTCCTGGTCTTCGTCAGGGCAGGCTTGCTTTGAGTCTTCTCGGCATGGCAGGCAGTGCTATTCCTGGGAGTTATTCCTGCGCAGCCTTACACTGAGGATGAAGTTATGGTGAAGTGCAGCATCACCGAAGACTGGAGAAAGCCCTTGCTCTGCTGAGGATCCGTCTGTGCTGAGCTCTGTGGGTAGACTGGGGGCTCTCACTGTGGTTCAGCAAGGCTGGGTGTATTCTTTGTGTGAAAAGTCTCCCCCAAAACCACCCTGTAGGACAACATTGTAAATAAGTAAATTGGTTTTTTTAATTAAAAAGTAATTTTTTTCCTCCCCTCTTGCAGGACCTGGCAGGGATCGGGCCCTCTGGCTTAGCGGCTTGTTACACAGCCTTACAAAAAGAAATAGTCACTTTGCCGCTGTCTGTATGAGAACTCAATACACAAATCCATGGTGCTGCATGTAAATGGCTGCTGCTGCTAAAAGCCCTAACCTAGAAAGCAAGGAAATGCAAAGCTTATGCTCCCAGGAGGATGTTTCCTCCCCTCCAACACACCTCCTGCAATGAAACCACATGGCCCCACACGCACTTGCTTGACTATGGGAACCACTGCAGCCATGATGCTGCCTGCATGTCCTCCCCGGTGCTGGACCCAGAGCTCCTTGGGTTGTGATGGATGATGCTTGTGCATGGGGATGGCTGAGTTTAGGGTTAAATTTTCATGGGGAGCCACTGCATAACCAGGTGGCAAAGCAAGTCAGAGGCTGGGGCTTGAACAGGGCAGTAAACCCAGGTGTCAGTGGAGAAATCAGCTGTGATTGTCCCCGGCCACGCTCACACCTCTTCACAACATGCACATGAGCAAAATGTTATCCCTGAGCTACTGCTGGAAGCAAATGGCTGCTCAGAGCCAGTCGTGGACTCAGTTTGATTTTGAAGTGACACTCAATGCAGTTGGGACAGCGCAGGCCATGGGTGTGTTAGAGTGTCTCCAGCCAGGGCTAACCCTGGCGAGCCAAGGACTGGGAGCACACGTTACGTTTGCAGCTCGGGGGGGGCTATGGGACCACCGGGGCAGGGTAGGGCTGATGTTTCCTCTCACTTTCACCCAGCCTTGGCGCTGAGGAAGCAGCGAGGACTGGGTACAAGAAACGCTGGTTAAGCTAATGTGGCTCAGATCCCCTGAACATTTCCCACTTGGTGGGTTGACCCCAAACCCTTGGGGTTTTACGCATTTGCCTCGCACAGGGACCAAGCTGTGGGATGCAGCGTGCAGGAACGAGCCACGTACCCCATTTTCTGCTCCCGTTACGCATCCCCTTTTGCACAAAGGCCTGGAAGAAGGCAGGACCCTCTTCATCCTCTCCAACTGCCATAGCGGAGATGGGAACGGGTTGGGCTGCTCCCTGGGCATGGTGGGGATCTCTGTGCCGGCTGACACACCGCCGCATCAGGGAGCCAGGAACCCTGCCAGAGCCTGGCTCCGACCCGTGCCAACCTCCTCGCCTGCTTTGCTAGATGAGGCTGGTTAGGCATCGGTGCGGGCAGGGAGAAGGGCAAGAAGATGGACATGCCTCAACTCTGCTCCTCCTGCCAGGCCTGAGAGCGGGGCTGTGCCCCTGGCACCCGCGGGGACGTGGGGCTACTCTGGCAGGAGGAATTGGGCTGCTGTCCCCAGGGAACCGGGGGCTGCTGTTGGGGGGGATTTGGGGCTGCTCTCCTGGGGTCTCAGGGCCACCGTCCCGGGCTCGTAGGGCCGCTGTCCCAGGGGATGCGGGGCCACTGTCCCGGGGTTACGGGACTCATGTCCTGAGCTCCTGGGGCTGCTGTTCCTGGGGCTCAGGGCTTTCATCGGGGGGTTACGTTGCCGTCCCGGGGCTGTGGGGCTGCAGTCCCGGGGCGCTCGGACCCCCGCGGGGTCTCCCCCCAGCGCCGGGGATGCCCGGGAGGCAGCAGCCCGGCCCCGCTGCAGACGGAGAGGCCGGCTGGCCCTTTAAGAAAGTCGAAGCCCGAAAGTTCAGCAAAGTTGAGAAAAGTTTTTTTCGTGGAAAGGAGGGGGGGGGGGGAAATTAACATAACTCGAGCCCAACAACAACAACAAAAAA
Organism: Harpia harpyja; assembly: GCF_026419915.1. Lineage (NCBI taxonomy): Eukaryota > Metazoa > Chordata > Aves > Accipitriformes > Accipitridae > Harpia > Harpia harpyja. The sequence goes on from NC_068953.1 coordinate 39,305,770, forward strand.
AAGCCCCGCACCCCCCCTGAGGCGGCGGGGGGGGCGGGCCGGGCCGGGATTGGCGGCGGGCGGCCCGGGGGCGGCCCCGGGCGGGCGGGGCGGGGGCGGGCGGGTCCCGGCCCCGCTGCTCGGTGCGCGGCGGCGGCGGCACCGGGAACGGCGGCGGGGGCTGGGGCTGGGGCTGCGTCGGCCCCGCAGCTGCGGCTCGTTAGGCTCCGCTCCGCTCCACCCGGCCCCGTCTTTAATAGCGGCGCCGTCCCGGGACGCCGCATGTGAGAACCGGGAGGGCAGCACCGCCCCGCACCGCCCCCGCGCACCGGCACCGCACCGGCACCTCGCTCCCGGCCCCGCGGAGCTCCGGAGTAGCCGCCGCCACCACCTCCCCCCCGTCCCATCCGTTCCCTTTCCCCCCCCCTCCCCTCCCCTTACCCCGGCACCCCACCATGAGCAACCTCAACAAGGACACCGAGCACACCAACGGCAGCGGTAACGTCGAGGAGGAGGTGGGTTACCGGGCTGGGGAACCGGCGACCGGGGCACGGTGGGGCTGGAGTAGCCGGAGCTTCGGGGAACGGGGCGTGGAGCGCGGCGGCGTCGGGGAAGCGGCACCGGGGCGGTAGGGATGCGGCAGCGGGGCGTCGGGGAACCGGGGACGGAGAGCAGCGCCGGGGTCGGGGAACCGGGGACGCGGCGTTGGGCCCGGACCCCAGGGTCGTCGGGGGACCGGAGACAGGATGCCGGGGCCGCAGCGGGCTGGAGAACGGAGGCCAGGCCATGGGAGTTGGAGTATGGAGGCATCGGGGTGCCCGGGCTGGAGCACTGCGGGCAGGGCGTTGGGAGCGGGTCTCGGGGCTGGAGCCCCGCGGGTCATCCCGGGGAGGGGGTACGGGCTGGGCCGGGGCTGCGGAGCAGGCAGGGTGAGCCCCGGCTGCTGGCTGGGAGCCCCCTCGTCAGCCCGGTGTCCCTGTAGCCCCGTGGGGCAGGGGACCGGTAGGTCCCTGCTCCCTCCAGCCTAGCTGGTGCCTGTGGGCATGGTGTCCTGCGCCTGGAGGGCGTCAAGCTCCTGCATCCAGGCGCCACTCTGCCCATGTGGGCTGCTTGGAACACGTTTGGACCACGATGGTGGAGACCTTGCCTGCTTCCCTGTGTGCCAGCAGCCTGGTTGGGGCTGGAGGGCTGTGAGCTGCCCTGCCAGCAGTCCCCTTCCCCTGGATGGTCATGGCAAGCCAGAACCTCGATGCTGCTGGACTCCGTGCTGGGAAGGCTTGCAAGGGTCGCTTGTCTGTAGCCACATGCCGAAGCTGAGCTTGCAGCCCTGCACGTTTGCCCTCCGGCTGTTGGAGCCGCTGGCTGTGTGGTAGCATCGCCGCTAGCACGGCACCTTTCTCGTCGCATCCCTCAAGCAGGCGTTGGTGCAGTGGGTCGCCAGCTGCCCTCCATCTTGGAGAGGGCGCTGGAAAACGCCCGGCCTCGGTAGCATTTTGCTGCAGTCCTCTGCGCCTGGCCCTCGGGACCGGGGAGGTGCTCTGCCCCCTCCCTCGCTCTCCTCCAGCGCGCCGTGCGCTCGCGCCGCCGCAACATGGCGCCTGGCTTACTCCACCACCCACCGGGGCCGGACGGTCCCCATGCACCAGCTGTCTTGGGGCTGTTGCACCCACTGGTCTTCAATGCTGGCGTGGGGGGACCCGGGTAATGGGGTGGAATGGATTGGCAGGCAGTGGCCGTAGTGTTTCTCTTCCCTGTGCGGAACAGGGCTTAGGTGATGCAATGGAACGTAGATGTGATGCTGCTGGTGACATGTCCCAGCCTCACTGGGTGGCACTGGTGTGGGTGGGTAGAGAGACAGAGTACCTGGGGCCCTGTGCTGCTTCTCCGGTGCAGGGAGGCTTGGTACCAGGGGGTTTCACGGGCTGCACACGCGTGCGCAGAAGACTCAATGCGGCTCCTTGATCCAATTATTCACTGGCCTGCAAAGCTCCCTGAGGTTGATGCTGCTTGGTGCATCCCAGTGGTGTTGCTCCGGCTGGGCTGGTGCCTCATGGGTGGTGGCCTGGTGAGCTTTTAGTGCTGGGACAGAGCTGGCCCGTTCCCTGCTGCCAGGTGGTGGTTTGGTGAAGTGGGAGCTGGAAGCTATTGCATTTCAGGAGCCTGGAAATGCTAGCCCCTTTGGGGAGGGTGGTCCTCCCCAGAGTGATGCTTGGTGGCTGGAAAACCAAGTTAAAGATTGCATCCCTGGGGAACAGGGCAGGGGTTGAACAGAAGCGGCCACTGCTCTACATCATGTCGCCTCCAGGTGTGTGCAGGGAGGGGGGTGGTCCAGTCTACCCTGCTCTATGGTCTGCAGCCTCGCTGGGTGCGTTTGTCACCCTGTACCCAGGAGTGCAGCAAAGGACTGACCACCCCGGAGGTGGATGAGGATGCTTGGGAGGTGGTGGGCTGGGACTGGGGGGGGGTATGTGTGTGTGTCTGTGTGTCCCCCCGTCCCTGGTGGGGTTGCTGTTGGAAAGCCCTCTCTCTGCCAGGATCCATCACGAATAATGCTGTGGGTGATGAGCTGCTGGCTGGGCTTTGATGGCCGCTTAGCCTGTGGGAGCCCTCTGAACGCTTGTTTTTCCTGTACGTCCTCTTGGCAGCAGCAGAAGCTAATGGTGGCACAAGGAGTCACCTTGTGTTCAGGGTCCTGGCATAGTCTGGGGGGCTTAATCCCACATCCCACCCAAATTCTTGCCCAGAGCTCCCCTTGGTACAGAGCAATAAATATGTTTAGTGTGAAGTGGAATCCTTCAGTCTCAACGTATGCGGGAGGGTGTGCTGTGGAATATCTTCCCACGCTGTGTGGATAACGCCGCCAGATCCTGGCACTGCGGATAGTCCTCCATTTCCCCCCCCCACGAGCCTCCTTTGCCGTCTCCCTGAGCATTTGCAGAAGGGTGCCGTGTGCCCCAGATACGATGGGGAGAAGCTCCCAAATTCAGCCTTTCCCTTTATCTTATCTGCAAGCCCCTGGATCTCACAGCCGCTTCCTGCCCGGTGACATGCGGAGGACAGGAATGCCTCTCTCTGCTCCTCTTGAGGTCGTTAACGGGGAATGTTAAACAAACAGGGCCTAATGTCAGTCCCTGCTGTTCCTCACCAGACACCTCCCCAAACTCGATCCCTCCCCACTTGCTGCTATCTTCTGTTTAGTTTTCCAGGCAGCCGCCAATCTGCGTGACAGCATATGTCCTGGCGCTACGGAGGGGTAGTGCGAGACAGGCAGCTGCCTAGGTGCTGTGTGCCCAGTTGCAGGCAGAAATTCTTCCAGCAGCTGGAGGAGCTTACTTGCTTACCATGGACACTGTGTGTTGTGTTCGTGGCTGTATTGCAATAAGGACCCCATGCATTCATCCTGCTGTCTTGGGTGTCTGATGCAGAAGTGTTGCTTCTACTCTGGAAGCTCATCCTTGCTCTCCCAGGAGGTCACTGGAAAGTTGTAGGTCCATGGGGAGTGGGGGGAATCTGGAGCTGGCTGCCTAGATGTCCAAAGCAGGTGGCCGAAGTCTATGGATATCCCATGTGTCCTCTTGGCCCCTTCCCTTCCCTTGGCCGGTCTCAAGGGCCTGCATGCAGCCCCATGGGTAGTGGCTGCTGCTGTCATGGTAGAGCTTGGACACTGTGGACTGCTGAATGTGGAAAGCATCAAACATGAGGTTGTCCTGGGTGGGCAGAGCCCAGGTGAGGACCAGGAGAAGCTACCTGGCTAAGCTCTGCTAGGAGAGGATCATCTTCCCTGTTGGTCCACGGCAAGGCTGCGACGTTACCTGTTAAGAGTTAGAAAATGCCCTGTTAGGGGAGGCAGAAAGCTCTCAGCTGCCCTACAGCCTCCTCTGTAGCGAGTACTTCGTCCCTGGCCTTTCTTAGCTGTTGCATGCGGAGGCTGCCAGAACCACCCAGGAATGCCACTGGTGAGCAGCCTGCGTTATGTGCTGGATGTCTGTAGCACTTCATGGACTGGTGCCAGGCATCTCTTGATTTCTGTAATCTCTGCTTGAGTGGACCTAGATACCTCTTGCATGTGTGGATTCTAGCGCTCTGACTTGAAACAAATAAGGTTAATATAATTTCTGAAGTCAAATGACTCTGTGATGGTGCTCTTTGCTACAAAGAACTTGAGGGTGTAGTAGTTACGGTCACCACTTGCTAATCTTTTTGTACTTGGTCTGGCTGAACCAGGATGGTGCTTCAGAGCTGTTTTCATGCATCATAAAAGTCCTCTCAATGTTAGATGCAGCTTTCTGTTAGTGACAGATTGTTGGCTGAGCAAATACCCTGAAGTCACTATGCACGCAGAGGTTCTGGGAACTGGTGTGTTCCCAGACCTCCTCATGGTCTATCAATGAGTTGCTCTTACTGGGGGAGGGATGTGGGAATCTCCTCGTTATCTCCTCATGTCCTGGTGCCTCTGTAAATACCCTGTAAAGGAGCTTCCTTCTCCTTTCTTGCTCTTTCAAATCTAAGTTTCTTAGACATGAGTAAGCTGCTTTGAACATCAATATCCCAGTTAGTCCCCAAGATGGGGTAACTGTTCTTCCGCCTGCTACCTGGCTGTGTAGCTGGTCTAGTAAATGAGACCCAGCTTCAGAAATTAGTCTTCCTCCTTGGCTAATCGGAGGAGTTGCTGAGCAGAGCTTTCCCTACTTGGCCTCAAAATGAAGGGGTTTCTGGTGGTGCCTGTGTAAGTTACGAAGGGCCAAACCCAAAGGCTCCCTTGCTAGCAAGGGACTCTGCTTTCCCCTCACCAAAGTGGGAAGGATGCCCTTGGAGGTGTCTGGAAGGTAGCTGAGAGTGGTTCAGGCTTTGCTGTCTGTTCTCGTGCCTCTGCTAGAGGAACTGGCACTGTGGGAAGTCAAGTATGACTCTTGCTGGAACCGGTATGGGAGGCTTCTGGGGCCAAAAGATCCTTTAGGCTTGCTGGTCTTGGCCATGCCAAGTCATGAAGACTTCGCTACTTGGATCATGGAGCAATGCTTCTGCCTGTCCTGGACCTCCGAGTGCCTGAAGTAAAGGCTTCAGCTTGAAGCCTCACCAGGGCATGAGTGTGGAAGCGAGGTGGTCAGCACCTCACCTACAGTGCTCAGCACCTTCTCTCCAGGAGTACGAGGCACTAGCTGGGACCCAGTAGCCTTCTCGGATCTGGAGCTGAGCAGTCTCAGAAGTGTGTTCCCAGGGATGCCTGTACATCACAGGCCATCCCTGGAGCAGGAAAGTACCTTCTGCAGCAACAGCCACCATTACGTGAGGATGGCTCGTGTGGCAGAGGCTGTAAGTAGAAAGAATTAATTTGTGCTTTAAAAGACTTGTGTGCTACGTGGGATGGCTGAAACTGAATTCCTCCTGCATGCCCAGTGCTGTGAAGTTGGACCTGGTGAGGGAGCAGGGCAGTGGGATGCAGCCCCAGCGCTGGAGCTGCTGAACCTGGGCCATACTGAGGTGCATCAGCATAGCTGTAATCCCGAGCCAGCCCAGTGTGTCTGATGAGGAGGGACCCTGGGGCAGGCGCTGGTACCAGCGCTATGAGGAGATGCGTGCCAGGTGACCCTGCCCTTGGCATGGCAGAAGTGGATGCTGCAGGCTTGGCGAGGACACTTTGACCGCTGCACCACATGGTCATGGCCTGGTTGAGAGGCTGCCTGTCCCAGGACCTGCTGTCCTCCTCAGCTCAGCCCCAGCTGAGAGGTGTGTTGTGATGCTTTGGATGGTGGCTGATGAGTGTGGAGCTAGAGGCTTACACAAGGTCTGGGCTCTTCTTGGTGGGTCTGGGGTGGTGAGGCTTTCTTTGGCCCCAGGGCCCACCCACTGTCTCTTGCTTGGAGATGGGAGCAGGGATGGTGCCGAGGCTTGTTCTGCCCCTCCATCTAGTGAACATCATCTTCTGCACCTAGTCCTGTGGACAGGGACAAGATGTTGACCTCTGCTGTGTGCCCTATGGGAAGGAACTGCTTCAAGACCAGCTGGCCAGTTGTAGTCCAGTGGTAGGGCAGGGTGGCAGAGCATAGAGATCCTGCCTCCAGACAGCCCAGTGGCTGCTGGGGTGGGTTTCTCTAGAGGACGGTTGCATGGGGCTGCATGTGCTGGCCTTGCACATTGCTCTCCTTGATCACTGAGCCCAAGCTTACCTGGCCACAGGCTGTGGTTGCTGGAAACCCAAGGACCCAGTAGGGCGGTCTCACCCATGCGGAGGATCTCCAGCCCTGCTGCATAGCCCAGAAGAGGCTGTGGAAATGTTGCACCTCCTAGTTTGAGATGGTATATCCCCTCCTGTGCTGCAAAGTTTGTGGTGATAGGTTCTTGCATTAATGTGGGGTTGGGTCTTGGTACGTGGCTGTGTGTCAGAAGCTCTTGGCCTGGGGATGTGTGTCCTTCCTATCTGCTTTCAAGGGCAGGAGGCCAGTGTCTGTCTGAAAGTGTGACTCCCCTGTGTCACCTATAGCAGTGGCTTGAAGTGCAGAGCAAGCTACGGACTTGGAGAGAGCACCCAGCTCCTCTGGGAGGTACTGGAGGAGGGAAGGAAACTTCACCTCCCAGGGTTTCCCTGCCCACAGTAGGATGCTGGTGGGGAGCTGGCTGGGATGTGACCTGTTTCTAGTGGGGGCCTTAAAGCCTGGGCTGTATGTCGTATCCATTCTCGCTTTGTGCTCTGCCCTGCTCCCCAGGCTCTCCTTCTGGGCTGGTGGTCTTAACTCTGCCTTGCCCTCTGGGTTGTACGGGCTGGGTGCCTGCCTGGGGTCTTGTGGGGAGAGTGCCCTGTGGTGCAGAGGGAGATCATGGCGTGATGGTGGTTAGGGTTGGCATTTCTGGTCCATTTTTGGGTAGTACAGCCCCTCCCCACTGTCTAGTGGCCCTGTCTTGCCAACACCTGGACTGATGCTATGGCGTCTTAGTCCTGTGGGTGCTTGTCATCCTACTAGTGTCCCCAGAGGTCTCCTTGTGATTGGGGTGACACTCCAATAACCACTGTCAACAGCGGAGAGCTGCTGCAAACTTTCAGCTTGCCATCACTTGGGTTTTGTGGAAGACTTGCTTGCTGTTGGGCCATGGAGATACCACGCATGCTTCATGGGGCTGTGGCGTGGCCACTAGCGTGCTGCCCTGAATCAGGTTGATTTGAGGAGAGATTCATGTGCTTCTCTGGATGTGTCCTGGCTCTGTGGGCAGAGGAGGCATAGGACTGAAAAGTGCCCAGGGATCACCTTGTGGCAGGGTGAAGCAGAGACAGATGTGCTTGCTTAAGGAACTGAGGTGAGAAGGTACCTTGTGAGGGTCCTGCATCCAGACCAATGTCTTCTGCTCAGGGCAGAGAATGGCAGGAACTCGTCTCACCTCTGTCTCCTGCCAGGAGAACAAATGCCTGGGTATGGGCAGGAGGAGCTGGTCTGCAGCAGGTTTACCCTGTGTGAGAGCTGTCCCCTGGGTAAGGTCCATGGTTCCAGCTGATGGTGAAAGGTGTCTGTAGGTCCCAGAACATCAGAGGGTGCCAGATGTGCTGCCGGGTCTCTGTAGCGAGGCGCTTAATGCGGTGGGCTGGGTAGTACAAGCATGGATGTGAGTGTCCTTCAGCATGTTGGCTGTGATACTTGGGCATGCCTCCTCTAGCTTAGCAGACCTCTTGGCAAGGTGGAAGGCTGCAATGGCATCCTGAGGATGCTCAACCATCATCTCCCTGAGCTGGGGAACTGCCCTGTTGGGACAGTAATCTCTTGGGAGTTGTGGGTCTGGCCTCCCCAAATGTTTCAACAGCTTTGAACCCCTGCTGTGGCCCAAGCACCCCTGGGTGCCATCCTTTCCATGAGATCCTGCAGAGACACAGGGGACAGGACTCAATAGCGGGGAGCAGGGGCGAGTCTCCATTGCAGAGCCGCAGCAGCAGTGCTTCCTCTGCCGAGGCCGCAGACTATTCTTGGGTGCTGCCCCGTTGTGCTTGGACTTATCGGCTCCCCCGGGTGCCTCTCCCTGCTTCCCCCTTGCTCGAATGTCTTCCTGCCCTGACCGCAGGGGTGGCTGAGCCCCGTTGACATCCCCCTGCCTGACATGGGGGATGAGCAGTGTCGGAGAGGGGCTGACCCAGCTATAAGCAGTGTCACGTGTGAAACACCCTAGCCTTGGGGACAAAATGCTTGTGCACTTGGGCTTGCTTGTGGTCAGGCTGCCTTCCTCCCCTCTGGGTGAGCAGGATGTTGGTCCTTGGGTGCCTTTTGTGCAAAAGGCTAATTTTGGAGGGAAATGCCTGAAGCCCTTCTTGCTTCAAGTGCTGGGCGAGGTTCAAGGCTGCCTTTCCCCTCTGGGGGTGGGTGAACATCTTTCTGGTGTGGGGGGGATGTCCTGCTGTTGTGGCTGCTTGGGGCTTCCTGGCTGGAGCAGCTCCTGGTCTGATCCTGCACTGGGGCTCAGTACTACCCTGCCTGCCAGCTCCGTGAGCTGCCTGAGGACATTGGATCTTTGCCAGTGCTGGAATTGCAAGCAGGCAGCTGGCTCTTGCAGCCTCTCTGCTCTTGAGCCCTGCTGGTGGTGGTGGGGAAACTGAGGCACAGACCGGTGAAGGAGCCTGTTAGCAAGCCCCTTCCCCTTGGGAGGCATGCTCCATGGTGTTGAGACTGCCCTGCTTTCCTGCCGAGCTGTCCCTAGCACAGACCAGCCATCTTTCTCCCCCAGTTTTCCCTTCCCTTATGTTTCCTGGGAGTTTGATGTGCTGAGGAGCAAAACTGCCCAGGGCTGGGTCAACTCAGTGCAGTGGCAGGAGCCTTGCAGCCCCACATCCCATATGGGGCAGTGAGATGAAGGTGCTGTCACGTTTTTAAGCCCCGTGGCTGGGCTCTGAAGCATTTCCCTCCCTGCAGCCCTGTTTTGCAAGCTTGCCTCCCCAGATTTTGTTGCTGTGCCTTATAAGTCCCGGCTCCCGGGGCAGCCAGCAGCCTCACCGCATTCCAGTGGCCTCCAGTCAAGTGGCCCTAGCTGCGTTGCAGCGGCCAGGGCCAGGGTTCTGTATCCCCTCTGTGGCTCTGTTGGTGGCCCTGGGTGCCTGAGAGGCACCCACTGGGATGCTCTCCCATGGGAAGAGCTGTAGCCTGTGTGCCTGAGCTGCTGGGACCTCAGGGTGGCTGCCTGGAGTGGGGACTGCCTTTGGGATACTGTGGCAGAGCTTGTCCCTGTCCTCAGCAGGATGGCATGGGGCTCCCTTCTGCTGGTGGCATAGGAAGAGGGCTCAGCGGACATATCAGTGTGAATGAGTGGGAAATGGCTTGTCTTCAGGGGAAAATAATGGCACGTAGCTGGGGGTGGCTTCCTGAAGAGGGGGAATGTTCAGCAGCATGGTGTGGATGTGGCACTAGACCATGTTCCTACTGTAGGTGTCCTTGGATGTCTCCTAACCAGTGGTGGTAAAGGCTCGTGTGCTCTGAGTGCTGGGAGTGTGGCCCCAGGAGCCAGCCAATTTTGGGGGGCTGGAGTGGCCACAGCTGTGCAAAAGCAGGGCTGTGGGTAATGCAGCTAAAGGGCTGATCTTGCCGAAGGGGAGGGTCAGCCTTGCTGGCTTCTAGCAGGATTTGGAGCGGTCTCTTAACAAAAGCCCAGTGCTGGAGACCTACCAGAGCAGCCTTGCTGGAGGTGGGTACTTAAATCTTTGCATCTAACATTTCTGACATAACTTGACCCTTGCTGGGCTGCAGGGCAGTGTCTGGCTCTGCTTGGGACTCCCTTTCAAGAGCTGTTATTTAAAAGCAGGCATGGCCAAGAGATGTGGATGTTTTAAGACCCATGCTGACCTCCTGGCAGTGCTGGAGCTGTGGTAGGAAGAGGCAGGTGTTGCTGCTTGGCTTCTTTAAAGCCTTGGTGCTAAGTACCTGGCTGTGCTCGCACTTGGGTGTATGTCTCTTCTGGGAGATGCAGCTGTATCAGGACTACTTTAGAGCCACTGAGGACTTGACCACTAAATGGATTTGTCCTTGTCCCTCCCTCCTGTGTAGGAAGCTATGCTGGGATCCTCCCTCTCTAAGAGATGGCTTCGATGGTGTTGTTCCCTCCTGGCACAAATCCTGTTTTCCATGGCTCTCCTCCATCTCTGCTGGGTGTTTGGACTGGGGACATCCCCAGAGGGGGCAGGCATGGGGAAGGGAAAGTGTTTTCTGCAGGACCTCCAGCAGCGTGACCCTGCTGGGCTGTCCTAGGTGGGAGCAGCTCCCTGCCCCACTGCCCTGCTTCTCTCTGTACGTGTGTGTCCAGTTTAGATCTGTTGTCCTGGTTCAGATGGGGTTGCTTTCACCTGGTATCTCACCTCAAGTGGCTGGTAGCAGAGTCTAAGAGTGAGCATAAGAACAAGGTATTCCTGGAGATCTGCTTCTGCTGTATCTTCTCTAAGCTCCTGCTGAACATGCAGTTTGGCCCAGGCAGTTCTTGATCTAGCTCTGGATGGATTTTTTTTTTTGTTCTGTGACTTTTCCAGCTGCTCTGTGGAGAGGCTGAATATCTAAATGGATCTGGTGTTTGGTGGCAGGGAGTTGAAGCAGGGCAAATATATTTAAGCAGAAGCCTACCCTGTCTTGGCCTGTTGAGTGCAAGGGCTGGAAGCCTGGATTCATCAGCCCCGGGTGGTCCTAGTGGCCTCTCAAAGCCTCCAGGACTTGGACTGCAAAGGGGTGACTGAGATTCCCAGTTTGGATAATCCACTGGAAGATGCTTGTCCAGATCCTGTTGCCCTCATCTACAGTTTGCTCTTTTTGGGAGCAGGGGCAGGAGGCTGGACCAGGGCTGCCCACAGTGCATGAAATGCTCAGGCTGGCAAGTTGCCTTCTGCTTTTCTCCTGTGGGATAACCCAGATCTCCTTTTCTTTCTGATTGCTGCTGATCCCATGTTTACACCTGGTCTCAGAAGCAGTCTCCCTCTGACTTACCTCACTGTCCCTCGAATGTATTGCTTGGGTCTCTCCTTACCAGCCTCACCCTCCCTTCCCTGAATAACTTGGTCTCACTTTCCCCCTACGCTTTTCTAGATCACTTAGGGATCTCGGAAAACCAACCACTTGGTCTCATTTCTTCTAACAAGCTCTTCTGAGCAGGGACCTTCCTTGGTCTGTCTTGAGACCCTTGGGGAAACCTTGTTTGAAGATGTTAGCTGGTGGCATTTGGGATTTCCCAGGCTTTCTTTGGGGCTATGCCAGCCCTTGGCGGGTGCTGTGGATTGCCTGGGATCCCCTTTCCGATGCCATGTATGGTGACAGACTGGACCTGGAGGCCGAGGGAAGCTTTTGGCCTGGGAGAGAAGGTCTCTTGCTCCCATCATTGGCAGCAACTTATGGGGCTGGCATTAGGAGCTTGTTACTTCTGACAAAGAGCTTTCCGAGGCACTTGCGTTGCTCTGTTCCGGCTGTTGTAAGGGCTCTGAGTAGCTGACTTCCCCTTCCCTGAGCAACCGCGCATCTTCCATTCTGTCACGCCTGTCGCAAGGACTTACGGAGCGACACATCACGGGACCATTTAGAGACCCAACAGGGATGCAGATTTCTATCTGCTTGGAAGAAGCATCCATTCTGGGGTCTGAGCACACTCAGATCCTGAAATATTGAAAAGGGATGGTGCTCTCACATGGCTGAGGCACATGTGTGCCACCACACTCTGTGCAGTCCTCCCCTGCAAGAGATGGCCACGCGTCTTCTGGGAATGCACTGCAGGCGTTCCATGTAGCTCACACTGAAGCACAAGTGCCAAAGTCTTCGATGCAGCCAGCAAGCTGAGAGAGTGCCATTGCCCACTCTGGGCATGAGGTGGTCCTGGAGTGATGCATCAAAGCATCAAATGAGGGCCTGGGCTGGGTGGGGAGACTGTAGGCTTGAGCCTGGGCATAGAAAGTGTTTCTGGAGTGCTCCAGATAGCATCGTGCTTCCTTAGACGGGGCGAAGCAAAAGCTGGGGTATACGGTAGGACCATCCATACTGAGGGGCCAGGGGAGGGGATGGGAAGGATGCCAGTGTTGGAGGGAAGGATGCTCAGTAGTTGCATTCCGCAGCAGCCTTGAGATATGCCAGGCTGGAGAAGGGCTCTGCTCACTAATGGGGGGTGGTAGCACCCACTGGGGTGTTTACCAGGTGGTGGCAGCCCTTAGCCTCACCATGCATGGAGAGCAAGAGGGGCAGAGGACCCCAAAGGAAAGAAAGGACCCCACTTTCATGATCACTGTCCATCCTGGAGGGCTTAAGCTGCCCCCCTGAGTTGATGTGAAGGGTATCTGCCCTAGCCAGGACTGTCTTGGGCACAGGAGCTCAAGGAGGTGTGTGTTTTCTCCTCTAAAGAGAAGAAACTTCCCTGCTTGGAGGAGTCTGAATCTGACTGCCCCCAAAGACTTATGGGGTGCAGAGGCTGTGCTGCATGCTTCTGTGTTTTCAGGTGGCTGCTGTCTCTAGCCCAGGAGCAGAGCAAGTGTGTGCTGCTCGCTTTGGTGGCAGAAGAGGTTTAACGAGGTGTCCGATACAACCCACTTTGGGGAATGAGAAATGGCTGAGCAAAAACTAAAATGTGGGAGCAGAGTGCTGCTGCCCTGCAAATGTAATGGGGTCACTCCAGACTTGGAAATGGGCCAGGGGATGGGCTCTGGCTTAGGGCTCCTGGTCCTGCTGCATGTTTTGCAGCTCAAAAGCTTCTGGCACTGTTTGGTGCCATTCTGAGCATTTGGGCATCAGTGCTGTCCCGTGACCCTCTCAAGGCTTGTTTGGGACTGGCTTGGTGGGTGGCATCCCCATGCAATGAAAAGCAAGGAACATGGAGCTCCATCTCATTCTCATAGTCCTCTGAATTCCCTTGCCTAGCTGTCAGTGCTGGCCGAGCTGTGCTTGTGGCCTCCTGGTCCTTGTTAATGATGACTAGTGTCTTGGTGACCTCTGTTGTGCATAACTTCCCTTTCTGGGTCTGTGCTGATTTACAAGAAGTCTTGGCAGCTTCATCATGCTGCTTCCTATGGAAATAGTCTGTTGCCCAATGTCTCCCAGTGCAGGGAGAAGGTGGCCGTGATGGTCTGACTGTTGAGCAGAGTTCTCCCAGACCATGAACCTTCAACACTGTTTCTTCTTCCTGGCTATTCATGTGAACTATTATAGATAATTCCAACAGACTATCTATTGAAATCTTCCTCTCGTACTGTATTTTTGCTTATACGTGCTGAGTGCATTTGGACTTAGTACCTGACTTCTACAACTTGGAAAGAGCAGCAGCCTACATGGACTTGGTGCAGCACAGCTGGCTTTGGGCTGGGCACAACAGGACAAACACTGTAAGAGCTGGTTTGGGAGCAACTTCTGAAGGGTCTGATGTGTGGTGGTGAAGGAGCTGGGATGGACCCTAAAGTCATCTTCCCAATAATGTTCTGGGGCTGTTGCAGAAGTCAAAAGATGTTAGTGTAGCAGTGAGGTATTTCTCAAAATTGAGGGCTGTCTTTGAATCAGTGACTGAAGTGTCAGGGTAGGTTAAGGAAAGGAGACATAGTGTATGATCTGTAGAAAGAGCTAGAGAGACAACTGGGGTTTGTACTGGCCTCTTATGGATCTTTGATACATGTCACGCTCTGTGTTAGTGCTTTTGGCAGTGTATGGTCTTCTAGCAGTCTTTTCAAGTTCTAGTCATCAAGGTCCAGTCAGATTGTGGAGCTGGTGTTCATGCCCTAATCAACCCAGACTATTCTGCTAGAGACTGAATTTTTGTAAAGGTCTAAATACTTTGTGGCAGGGAGGAGAGGACTGGGTGTATTTTATCCTGGACAACACTCCTCTAATGTAGGGAAGGGTTAGTGCCTGCAAGGCCACCTTTGGTGCAAGGTGTCTTACTCTTATTGTACCTAGCTTCTGAACTGTGCTCTGTACTCCCACTTTGGTAATAAGCATCTCCTTTTAGTAGACCTCATTGACCTCTCTCCTAGGTACGGACACTGTTTGTCAGTGGCCTTCCTGTGGATATCAAGCCCAGAGAGCTCTACCTACTCTTCCGACCATTCAAGGTAAGAAGGTCTTCAAATTTGGTCTTTGTTGGGAAAGATGCTGTCTTGTGGCCAACCTGGCAGCGAAGATGTCTGTCAGAGGGGAAGCAAGGATGAAGTGGGAAGGTAGGCCTTCTGTGAAAGCTTGAGGAACCTGGTATGAAACCAGCATGGGATCCCATGGCTTGTGCTCAGCTGGGTAACCTCCCCTGGAGCCTGTTGTTGAAATCCTGCTGTCTCCAAGCTCAGTGAAGGCTGCTTGGTCAGCCCTGCTGCCCAGCTGGACCAGACCTTCCTTGAGAATGTGTCCTGATCCCCTGACTGTCCATCCTTCACTAGATCACCACATAGGCTGTCCTTGGGGGAAGTGAGGTTCCCTTGTTTGCACTCTTCTAGAACAGGGTGCTCTGTGCTCTCTAGGCACTAGCCAGACAGGGTGCTCATCTCGGTAGCTTGATGAAGAGCTAGAAAATGGGTTTTCTTCCAAAAGGGCCAGAATGGACTAGCTAAGATACCTGCTCTGCCCTTAGTCTAATCTCAGCCTTCTCTTTTGGTGGGAAGGAGAAGTGTTAACATACCTACTCTGGTGGCAAAGTCTGCCTTATGAAGTGTTTGGTGCTACAGGAACTCCTGGAGCTGTCACGTCATGTCTCAGTTGTAGCTTGGCTCCTTCAGGAACCTGACACTGACTTGCTTTCTTCCCTTCTGCAGGGTTATGAAGGGTCACTGATCAAGCTAACTTCAAAGCAGGTACCTCCTTCTTCCAGCTTGGGCATTTTTGGCTTTTGCTAGAAAACCAGACATGCTGGGAGGGGAGGGGGACAGATGCCACTTCACTATGTAAAGCATTGTCTGTGTTCCATACCATGTATACAGCTGGGTTCTGCTTACCTGTGCTGTTCTGGTGACCCCAAGCTCCCAGCATGTGCTGAATGGCTCCATATCCTCTATTGCTGCCCAGGGCCACATGTGCTGGGTGAGACCTGATGCTTCAGCCTCAAACCCAGAGCTGCCAGAAACCTTCCCCAGTCCCATCCTAATCAAGGCAGTAGTTCCCCTTGTGGGCAAGGGGTACCCTTGCTGGTGGCTACCAGGGCGAGCAGTGCCCCCACGTGTAGGAATGCCAAAGCATTTTGGTGTGATGGGAGCAGACACAGAGCAGGAATCTTGGGCTGATGACCCAAGACCCTTCAAGCTCTGCTTGAAGGCCCTCTGCAGCTTTAGATGGTCTCTCCTGCTTGCTGTAAGCTGTCTGGGGCAGAGGGGGGTGGCGGGGTAGTCTGAGGAGCTGGAAGAGGCTTCCAAACTGAAATCAGCATTATTTCTTTTAGCCAGTTGGTTTTGTGACCTTTGACAGCCGGGCTGGTGCTGAAGCAGCAAAGAACGCCTTGAATGTGAGTACCTGTGGGCTAGTGTTGCTTGGCTTGTCCGTAGCATAAGAAGGGTCAGGGTGTCACAGCTGTGCCCTTGAGTATGGAAACTAAACGGTCCTGCAGCATCCCACCAGGGAAGCAGGTGAGCTTGTTTAAGGCTGACATCAGCCTGAGCAAATGGATGCAAACTGTCCCATGCTTAGTGTAGGTGTGGCTTCTGACCACTGGAGGACTGCTCCAGGGCTTCTCAGTGTGGGGAAAGAACAGCTTGCTTTCTCAAGTCAGCATGTACCTCCTTACTCAACAGTTGGTCTCTGATAACAGGAACCAGGCTGTGAATCCTGTTGCTTATCCATTAAGTGCTGCCCCCTTTATGGGGAAGAGTTGTGGACTGAGAGACGCCCGCCTTGTTCAAATGAGTGTGGATTACCTATGTGTGTCGATGTATAGCCAGAGCTACAATTCGAGGAGCTTTTCCTCCTGCTGTCTGCACTGAGGTGGGGGCTCATCCTAGCTTGACTTGGAGTACCCGAAGCTGGCAGGTCTTCTCTGGGGAACCAACCCTTAGCAAACAGAGGAGAAAAGAGATGTTGGGGGCATAGGTGGTTCCCAGGTGTATACAGGCATAGGGGGATACCCAGATGATGCACTGTAATGCTTTAATAAGGCATGTGGAGCTCAACTTGCATTTAGCATCAGCTTTGAGGCTTTAGGCTGAGCTCATCAGGGTATGTGGGTAGTGAAGCAGGCTCATTGCAAAGCTGGTCTGTCATGTGGCCATAGGACGTGCTTGGTGCTAGTGGCCTTGTTAAAGCCTCACTTACCAAATGCCTTGATGAAAAGTGTGTGGCAGTTCAGCAGAACAGGTCCTTGTCCAGGACCTCTGCAGCCAGAAGGTACTTCCTTCAAGAGGGAAGGAAACCAGCCTTCCTGTGCTGCTGTTTCTATGGCAGGGCATAAGGCAGGGTCAAAGCTATCTGGTACAGGCTCTTTAGCATATTCATGGCACCTCCAAACTGCTGCAGCTCAAAAAAAAGACTGGAGGATGGTCAATGTGGCAGGCATACCCAGAATGATCTCCATCCCATGTGGGTCTGCAGAATTTAGTGGGATCTAGGCAGCAAGACAGGCTGATCTGGTTCTGTTCTGCTGTAGACCTTGCCTTGGACACTGGGGCATGTACTAGTGTCTCTGCCCAGGCTGGCAGTAGATGTAGCAGCACCACAGTATAGATAGGAGCTCCAGTGTAGATGGGGTTATCCCAGCTCCAGCAGACAGATCTTTCCTGTCCAGCGTTGGTAGCCATCACTGCTATGCTGGTTGGTGAACTGCACATAAGGAGCAAAAGCGTGTCCCTCATGTTGGAAGCAGTGGTCCTAAGCCAGCTAAACATATAAATACAAGCATGTGGGAGCTTGAGTGTTGCAGTGAGGTGACAAAAATCTGGGCATGTGACTGCAGCGTGATGGCCTTGTTTCCCTGGTTGCTTCATGAATAGACACAGCCTGTGCTTGGACTGGAAACCTCACCTCTGAGAGATTCCTGTGCTTTTTTTCTGTGACAGGGCATCCGCTTTGACCCGGAGAACCCCCAGACCTTGCGGTTAGAGTTTGCTAAAGCCAACACAAAGATGGCCAAGAGCAAGCTGATGGCCACGCCAAACCCCACCAATATCCACCCTGCCTTGGGCGCACACTTCATTGCACGGGACCCCTGTGAGTATGCTGGGAGGGACTTTGAGGTCATGGCTGGTGCAACCTGGGAGATGCCTAACCCTGGGAATGCTGTGAGGGTAGAAAGGAAACCATACCCCTGTATGCTCTTGTTGAAATCTGCCTGGTGCAGGAAGGCCAGCATGTTAGGGTTGCAGAATAATAACAGGCATCTGGTAAGGCTTCTGGCCAACACTAGAAGCGCTGAGAGAGCAGAGTTGGCTTTGGTAGCTCAAGTGATACTTTAAGTCCTTTAAACCATCCCTAGGTGCAAAACAGAAAGGTTGAGTCCTGTGCCATGCACCCTCAGTGTAGCCTGGTGGTGTGAGCAGCCCTCCTGAGGCTTGTTGGGCAGCCTGAAATGTGGTGCTGAGTGCCCTGTCTTTCTGTCCTGTGGCACCAGCCCCGTGCTGTGTGTGTGAACCAGCCTGCTCAAAGCCTGTGTTGGGGCACTGAGCAGTGATGGAGCATGTTCCTGCCTCTCTTGGCAAGGCTGGGAGGCCAGAGGAGCAGCTGATCACAGAGATGGTGCAGGGGTGCTGTATTTCATACCTCACTGAGATGGCAGTGCAAAGCTTTAGTTTGGGGTTGGAAATCCGGAGCCTGTCCCTGAAACAGGCTGTTGGGGCCAGCAACTGAGATGCTGTCACCTTGTCTCCTCCTGTCTAGATGACCTGACTGGAGCGGCTCTTATTCCAGCGTCCCCAGAAGCGTGGGCTCCCTACCCACTGTACACCACGGAGCTAACCCCTGCCATCCCCCATGCCGCCTTCACGTACCCGGCGGCCGCTGCAGCGGCCGCTGCTCTTCACGCTCAGGTGAGTCACTCCCCATGTCCTGCGCCAGGAACTGGGCTCTCCTCTCTCCCCTGCCCTGGTGCTTGCTCCCGTGGGTCTCTGCTTGGCTGGTTTAACCCCGGCCTCTGCACCTTGGCTCCTGGGCAAAGCCTCCTCCTGGCTGAAGTGGGGGGGGGGGGGGGCCCAGCCCCATGCAAACTGCAGGGGAGAGGTCTATGTGGCCGAGAGCAGTCAGAGCTGGAAGATGATTTCTGACCCTGCAGGTCCAGCCTGCTCCCCTGCAAGAGGCAAGCAGATGGGAGAAAGTCAGGGCTTGACTTGTCTGGCTTTGCTGGTCCCTGTGGCCAGAGAGCAGTGTTGTGGGACTACTGTGAGGAAACACTACCTGCCAGCAAGTAAAATAGCTATGAAATGTCCTCCTTGAAGTCAGAGCAAAGGCAACAGGCTTAGCTCAGTGCTGAAGCTGAGGGGCTCAGCTGGGACCCCCTTGGGCCAAGCGACTCAAATACTTTTGAAGCTGGAGGAGGATGTCCTGCAGGAGATGAGCAATCAGAGCCTTGCCACAGTGAGAAACTCTGATGGGGCAGTGGTGTTAGCCACCCTGGGTGCAGGCTAGAGAGAGTGACTCTGTATGAGCCTCTGGAAATGCTGGTGGTGGTGCAGCTAGCTGCCTGGTGTCCCAGGGTATGCTTGCTGAGAGCTGGAGGTGTAGGGATGCCTGTACTGGTCTGAAACTGGAATGCTTTAATGTACTGAGACCAACACCCCTGCTGAGCACAAAGTCCCTGAAACCATGGAAAGGCAAAGGGAAAGCCAAAACAGAAGTAGTGTCCTAATTCCAGGTTAAGGTGCGTGGTTTGGAGCACTTGTACAGGAGAACCTGGAGCTCCTGCCCTGCTTGGTGTTACCAGCCAGCTGTGCTCTGCCTGCTTTGGTCTCTGCTCCTGTAGTAGTGCCATGGGGGACTAGGGCAGTGGGACTCCGGGCTTAGACCTCAGAGCATTGGGGCTTAATCTCTGCTCTCTGCCCTGCCAAGCAGGGTGTTTAGCTCCACTCTTCCCTGCTCAAATTGAGAGGAAGAAAAGCTGTGTCCCCTCACCTCATCCACCTGGCTGATGGTCAGCTCAGCTGGCCCTTTGGCATCCCCTTGCTTCCTGCAAGCATCTTGACTCTAACTGCCCAGCTTCAACCCAAGCTTGTTTCCCAAATGCAATATGGAGGCAGTGGAGGGGGATGCAGGCTCCTGGCCTGTCTAGGCTTGTCTGTCCTGCCCCTCACACACCTGCAGGCCTCTGCTGCTTTTGCCCTTCTACTGATGAGCTAGTGTTGGGCTGAAGCTCCTGCAGGGTAGGCAAGAAGTATGTGGGGCCCAGGGCAGGACCAGGCACTGGCTCATTCTTCCAAGGGCCTCCAGAGCCAGGCTGGTCCTTCACTGGGAGGGCTGTGCTTGCTGGTGTTCTCCAAAAGTTACTAATGGTGCCCACAGCTACAGGAGCACGCTCTGCTCCTGGGTAGCCCAGGAGAGCAGATGTCTTTCTTTCCCTACCCCTCGTGTGTAGGGTGATGGAGCCAAGGGCTGTTGCCGGTTGAATTGCCCCTGGCAGGGAGGACCAGGGAAAAAACCCTCTGGCCTGGCTGAGGTGATTGAGGGAGGTGAAACCATTACTGCAGTTCCTTCAAGGATGGTCATCAGTGACTGTATGGGGACCCTGAGCGTAAGGGTTAGACACCAAAACTTTGTGGTGGGGGAGAAAAACTCTGCTCCCCTGAAGTGGAGGGTATCAAGGAGGCCTTCAGCCAGATCTTTTCCCTCTTAGTCTTAGTTCCTGCCCTCCAGCTGGCAAGCTGCTAGCTTTCAAAGAGGTATTTTGGCCTGAAGAATGACCCCGAGGCTCCAGGGAGCTCCCTGCATAGGTAGAACTCCCTGCCCAAGGAAGTCCCTAAGTGGTGATGTACCCCTAAGCCTTAGGGAGCCAGTGTAGCCCCTCCAGGCCCATGGCCGCGGCCGGACCCAGCTATCTTCTGAAGAGCAGCTGGGCTGGCTGAGCAGCTCCTTGCTGCGTTGTGCTTGAGCCAGCAGTGACCTCGCAGGGAGACATTCTGGCGCAGTATATGTTACCAATAAAGTTTTATGGGGTTAAACATTACTCAGGCTGGCAGCTCTGAGCTGCCTGGTCTCTAGGCTGGAGCCCTCTCCCTTGCAGAGCCAAGGCAGGGTGGAGCAAGTCAGTGAGATGACTTTTGCTCACAAACTGGGCCAAAAGCTGTAACCTTAGTCTTGGCATGCTGAGCCCTCTGTGCTCACTGGCAGGGGCTGGTTTGCCTTGCTGGCAGGGTGGTGGGCACATGGGTTGTTCTCCAGGACAGCTGCAGTTCTTCCTTCTGAGACTGGTGTTGGCTGGAGGACGTTCACGGGGATGGCCAGAGCTGTAGCAGCTCCGTAGCGATCAGTCTTGAAGCAGGCATGAAGTTGGAGGCTGTAGCTAAACCGAGAGCTTGTCGCAAAAGGTGTAAACTTGAAGTGCTCGTCCTCTCGCAGCTCTGTGTTCAAGTCTGGTAGCAAGCGGGAGAGGAGGTGGCCGCCCTCTGCGACGCACCTATGCAACCTCCTGAAGAGCTGCCCAGAGGGCTGGCAGGAGTGACGAGGGGCAGGAGATGGCGTGAGGCTGGCCCAGCCTCAGCTCGCAAGCTGGGAGCTGTTGGTAAGCTGCTCACAGATGAGACTGATGGCTGCTGCTCCCGGCACTGCCGAGCTGCTGTGCCATGGTGATGCTCCCGGCAGGCACCAGGCTGCTGTAGATGTGACTGTGGCCTGACCCTGCACTGCTAAGAGCCTCTACCTGTGGGGACTCCACTGACTTTAAGATTGTCCCATCTGCCTTCCCTCCCACCCTCTCTCAAATCCCTCCTTTGATGTCCCTAGTGAACTCCAGCCATGATGCCAGCGCAGGCTAGCCCTGAAGCTCAGAGCTGTCCCTGGAGATGGGACACCCTAGTGATGCCTTATTGCAGCTAGTGGAGTGGCTGTACTACAGCTCCATTCCTAGAAGTGTTAAGCATGATGGCAGCCACGTCTGGAAAGACTGGTAAGGTAACCATCTCTCCTCCAAGGTGCACCATGGGATTTGCAAGCTTCTGCCCATCTCTGTAGCCCGTATCTCCTTGGCAACCCAGTGCATGGGCCTCACGCTACCCACCCACCAGAGCCTGGGGAATGAGATACCAGGCCTTCTTTCTAACCCACATCTCCAACTTGGCAGCACATGACATGGCGCACACAGCATGGCACCATCTTACATCAACTCCCCACAGCTGAGCCAGGCTCAGCCAGGTCCTGCCGGTGGGAGGGGAGCAGCCTGGTTGAGCCGGGGGCAGAGACAACCCTGCCACTCGGTGTGAAAGAAACCTGGTTTCTCCCCAACCATGACCCTTCGAGGGCAACCAGAAATACACCTTGACCTCACTCCTGGCACACGGTGGGGGAGGTGAGTGACGTGATAGTGATAGCACACGACTAAATTCTAGCGGGCACGTTAGACAACAGCACTTGCCGGTCACTTTGTTCCAGAATTGCATACCGGGACAGACCCTGCCCTTAATCATGGGTCTAATCTCACCTCTTTCCTCTCCAGTTACTCGAAATGAAGCAAGTTCCTACCTGGAGCTTGGCTTCTCTCTTGCAACCTGAAATCACAGGCAGGACACAGGTCTTGTGAGCCATAACAAAGGGAATTGGCAGCCTGGGAGAGATGGGAGCGGTGTAGGAAACTGGGAGCTTGGGAAGAGGGAAGGTGGCCTGGCTTGGGACTGGCTGGCAAGGAGGATGGTTGCTGTGGTCAGCTCTAACTGAAGGAACCAGAGTCCTGGCTCACTTCTCCTTGCAGTGGCTCTGGGTAGACTTTTTTTCCTCTTTGTGGAAGTGATGTTGGGGAAAGCAGCCATCAAAGACGGGGGCCCAGGTCTGCCTTTGCCCTTGGAAGACTGTGAGGTGCAAAGATGTGCAGAGTTGGTCCCCTGGGAAGATGGGGGGAGCTTGCCACAAGCATAGAGACAGTGATACAGCTTGTCTTGTTCTGCTTGGACCTGGTGAACAGTTTCATCTATTGCCTGTGTGATGGAGTTGGGCTGCATTGCGTCTCTAATGTGAAACCACTTGTTTTGGAGTGCCTCTAAGCTGGGCTTTGAGTGGGCAGTAGGAGACACCAGGAGCTGTCAATGCTCCTGGAGCTCTTCTGCAAAGGGATGCTTTCAGCTGTGGCAGCACCCCTGAGGGGCAGGACTTGCCCTGGAAAGCAGGGGCTGGATGCAGGATTGTTTCATAAGAACATGAGTGAGGCTGGTGGTGGTTACCACATGGTGCTTGTAGGAGACTAGGCTGATGTGTTGGGTACCCAGAGCCCAGGAGACTGTCTGTGGTAGATGCTTCCAAGGCAGGGAGCAGGTCATGGGCCAAAAGCTCACAGATGCCAATCCCTTTGGGGGTGGGCTGCCCAAGCTGCCCTCAGAGCATCCATGTTGCTGCTGCTGGCAGCAGCTTTGTCTGGAGGCTTTGAGGAGATGGTGGAGGTGGGCCTCTGAAGCTGGGACCTGTCCAAGCGAGTGGTGGGTGGAAGGAGCAGTCCTGGATCATGGCTATGTGGTGGTGGTGGTGCAAGAGCCCAGTGGGACCCTGAGGCTTCCCAGCACTGAGTTAAGGCAGAGCCCATTGATGGAAGGAGAGGTCAGTGTTCAAAAAAAACCCCTTTCCCTCTTGTTTGGTGCCTGGGCTGGCTCAGAGCAAGTTGGATCTCCTGAGTGGTGGCTGCTGTTGTGGATGGACATGAGGCAGATCCCAGTGGCTGTGATCTGGTGCTGACCCTAGAGAACTGGGAATGTGGGAAAGATCTGCTAGGGTGGGCTCAGGTGCTGTGCTCATCTTTGAGTACTGCCTTCTGTTTGGATGCTGCTGTTTGGTGGGCATGCGACAACCTGGGTGCCACCAGCCTGGCGGAGCCCTGGAGCACCAAGCAATGACCACCACGGTGGATCTGCTGGACAAGGGGATCCTGCCTTTGCACCACTGGCCTCTGGACTCACTGCATGGTCCCATCTGCAAAATCTCCTGAACTTTGTCTTGTGGCAGCTAAGCTCCGATAGACCCTCCCTGGGTTGGGAGGCTGGAGACAGCGATGGATTTTTCTGTGCCTAATAACTTGTTGCCTGTTTGTTGGGGCTGTCATGTAGGACTTCCCAGGATTATTTTTTCAGGGCAATCTCCATGCTTCCTGGAGGTATGAAGCACTCTTCAAGACCTCCATGATTATGGTGTCGTCTTAACCTCCAGTGACTTAGTGCTGGCATAGGTGGCTGAGCAGCCCTGAGCAAGCTCTCCCCAAGCCAGCTGTTTCCTCCTAGCCAGTGAAAAGCAGGCAGGAGATGTTCTTAGCTCCTCCAGGTACCTGCTGAGCAGCCATTCTCGCTAAATCACACCTGATGAGTGAACTGGACCGAGACACCATCAGAAGTGACTTACCTGTGGCCAGCACTGGCTCTCCCTGGCTAGCTCAACCCGAAGGAAAGCAGCACAAATTGCTTCCGTTCTGGGAAAAGGAGAAATGCTTGTTTGCTGCGGTCTGTGAGATGGGTATATCTCCACGAGCTGTAGCATAAGCTGCCTCCAGGCCCAGAGGGGTACAAGGCATTGGATGGATGCCTGTTAAAACACTCCTAAGCAACAGGATGGATCAGCGTCTGTCGTGTTGTGCGTGTTCCTCAATGTGGTGTGAGATGATGTGCTGATCTTCCAGCTCTCCCTCACCATAGCTGCCTGGGGGGAGATGTGTGTGCTTGATTCAACTTCAGCAAGGTTTTCTTGGTGGTGGGCTGAGCTGCTTGTGTCTTACGCAGCATGCAAGTGTTTGGATGTTCGTCTCCTCAACCCAGCCCCCTGAAGGACCCTGGCAGTGGGTGGCTTGGGTGAAGTGCCTGCTGCTGAGGCTGGAAGCGTGTGTCCAGAGAGCACTAATGGATGATGTTAGTGCCTTCTGGGTGCACCTTTGCAGGCTGTCCTTGCCTGCCCTGAGTCACGTTCCCAGCAGCTGGAGCAGAGCAGCTCTTGCCAGCCACCAATGTAGCCTGCCCAAGGCTTGCACCCAGTGACCCGCAGTCTGGGGGAAGCGGTGACCGTGAAGTTTGTGGCTTGCCGAGGTAAGGCTGTCTCAGCAGCGCAATTGAAGATGCCACTCTGCATGTCAGCAGCTGGTAACTAGATGCAGCTCTTGGACATGCTGGTTGGGGTCCTACCAGCTCCCAGGAGCACAACGGAGTGCTTTGTCCCTGCCTGCCCAGGGAGCCTTTCTGGTACCTGGGGAGGTGGCTGGGTCCGTTCCTGTCGTAGGGATAGCTCTGAGCTCCACAAGATGCTGGGGCTGACTGCAGAGCAAAGATAAGCAGGCCTAGAAGCAACTGAGGAACAAAGGCAGGCCATCCAAGCTAAAGGTGGTTGAGGATGGATCTGTGTATTCAGTCCCCCCCCCCTTTTCCCGCTGAAGGAATTGCTCTCCATATGGATGGTGAGCAAGATAGGAAATTTAAATTCTGAGGGTAACTGGGAGACACAGTGGAGGACTTGACAAGGGGAGTGAAGTACTGATGGGGTGTTTATCTGCCCCATTTATCATTTCTTTGTGATTTCTAGGTAGCACTGGTCTTGTGCTGCAGCAAGGGAGGGGCTGTTCACTTCTGGATGTTTCACCTGGCCTCTGGAAGGTGGCAGGCAGAGGCACAAATGTCTCTTCTCCAGCTTTTTTCTGGGACAGATGTTGAACGCAGCAGCACAAGGCTGGCTGCAGTTGGCTGGCAGTGTCCGTCTTGTCCCTACAGGCAGGCAAGCAGGAGATATTTGCAGTGGTGTGGCCAGACTCCTTTCCAACTGTGAGCTAATGCAGCTCCAGAAACAACTGCGTCTCTTCCAGTAAAAGCCTCCCTTGCTCTGTGTTCCTTGCCCAGTGTTGGATGTCTCCATTCACTCTTTCTCAGCTTCCTCCTTGACGGACGTAGTATTTTGAGAGATAAAGGATCTTCCAAAAGCCCTCAGAAATTTGCTCCCTACAGGGAAGTGCTTTGGCTTGGCCTGCTGGGTTGCAGTCCTCTTGGGATGTTACAGAGTCTCTTGTAGTGCTGGTCTCCTCTTCCAGATGGCTCCAGGAGTCCCCTGTTTGCAGAACCTCACTACTCCCTGGCAGAAGCAAGGTGCCTGAGACACTGCGAGGGATGTGGAGAGAAAACTGCCTTGGCATGTGCCACTGTCCTGAAGAGCATGTCCACTTGGCTAGCTGCTGCCTCCAGTCTGGTTCTTCCAGTGCTTTCTGCTGGTTTCAGAAATGTCTGTCCTAGTGAGGGGGTCTTCCTGCTTCATCCCATCAAGCCCTTACTCTTTCTGTGGGCTGAAAGACCTGGCAGGTCATTTCCTCACCCTGCCAGCATGTCAGAGCCTTGGCTTGTACCCAGGATCATTGCATCTGCAAGAGCTCCTGCCAGCCTCCAGGCTGAGCCCCTCTGGCTGCAGGGCTGTGCTACTGGCAGGTGGGGCCACTGTGAGTCAGGCTGGTTGGGTTTGTGTGTATGAGCATCAGAGACCTCCAGGAGGAAGGCAAGGAGAGGTGGTCCATCAGAAGTGGAGGTTTATTAGTGCCAGAGCTACAAACAGTGCGTGTTTTTTAGGAGAAAAGCAGCATTTCTCTTGAAACTGGAGGTGCTGGAGGCTCTGGCCAGGCATGGGGTGTGCATGTGGGGCAGAAGCTGGCTCAGACCCCCTGAGGAGGGGATGAAGAGCCACCAGGCTTGGGTAGTGGGGTCTTGCATGTGTGCAGCTGCTGTGCTTGCTTATGCACAGGTGGGCTGCTTGTGCTGAGCCTGGTGTGGGATGGAGGCAGCTCTCGGGGTTAAGCAGCCTTGTGAATGCAGGGGGAGTTCCCTGTTGGCTGCTGGGCAGGAGGAAACGACTTCCAGCTGTGGAGGGGAGGGGTGCTGGAGTGGGAGACACTGGCTGGGGAGGAGGACTGCTGGCTGCTGAGGAGATGTGGATCTGCTGAGCAAGCACCTCCTGGTGACAGGGCTGAGGGGGAGCAAGTAAGCCCTGTCCTTGCACTGGCAGCTGCTGTGGTGGCCCCATGAGGTGTCACTGGTGATGCTGCCCGCACCGGGCTGCGAGCCTTCCTGGTCTGTGTCAGTGCAAGGAGATAACCGTGCCCCAGAGCAGCACAGTGGCCCCAGGCTGGGGAGCAGGGGTGCAGCTTAGCCAGGTCCCTCTCGCAGGCTAATGGAGAAGTGAAGGCATCGTGTGAGTGGCACCAAGATAGCACTTTGGTCGTGGCACTAGATGATGCCTGGGGAGGAGGGTCTTGGTAATGTCTGTGCCCTTGATTTCCTCTGACAATGCTGGACTGACTGGGATGCACCTGGCTGCTGTGTCATGCAGTAAGCTATGGGGCCAGCTGGGAGCTGACTTGGTGGCACCCACTTGCCTTGTGAAGGTGTCTGGCAAGGAGTCTGACCAGCCCAGTGTGCCTGGCTACAGACAGCTACCTCAAGCGTGGTGCTGGTGCCTGAACAGAAGCCTGGGATCCAGCAGACCTAAACTTGTAGAGGCTGGCACAAGAAGAGGGACTTGAGGTCCCTGAACTCATGCTTGGGGCTGTTCAGTTACTGGCATCACAGCCTTTGTGCTGGTGGAGGGAGGACGTGGCCGCTGCAGGCAGCTGTGCTTTCTGGGAGGTGTGGGCTTATGGTCCCCTCCAGCTCCTGTATGGAGACTGCGGTGTCAACATGTTGGCAGTTTGCTGCGTGTCCCTGCATGAAGGAGTGAATGCAAAGCCTCTGGCTTTGCACCTCCATCGGGTGTCAGGCTTTTGCTTTTTACAGGGGTAAAGGGAGTAGGGTTTGAAGGTGCCCACTGCAGATGTGCCTAGCTTGGAGAGTAATGCAAGGGCTGTCACTGAGTCCCTGGGTGTCCTGGTCTTCTGCTCTGTCTCTTCTGAAGACCTGTGTGCAGCTTCTGGAAAGCTGATGCAGCTGCGGTTGGGGACACAGGTCTGCATCTCTACTCCTGGATAACTTTGCAGCAAGACTTGCATTGCATATATCATCCGCTGCATCAGTTGGGTGGCATGCTGCCTGCTATGTAGTTAGAAAATAGCCAGCTCCTGTTTCCTCCTCATTGCCAGCTGTCATCTCAACCTGGAGTGGCTTTCTTGATGTCTCTTGCATGCTTACTGCCTGCAGGGGAGACCTGACTCTGGCAAGAGCCCTGTTAGAAAGAGGCTGGCAGGATCGCCCTTGCTGGGCATAGCTACGTAGGGGTTAGAAGAGCTGTAAAGCCTCTGCCAAAGTAAATGCTTTGGCTGTGGCTGCAACTCTTCCTTTGCCCAACTGACCTGGGACCTTGCTTTAGGAAAATCTGCCTGTCCTTGATCAAGGGTCCCTCTTGAGAGAGTGCCATGCATGGGGGTTGGAGCTGGCCTGGAAATACTGTTGTTTTTCCCTCTGGCCCTAGAGTGGTGCAAGTGCTTGGGAGGGGAGCATCTAGCCAGACTTGTTCAGGCAAAGGGACAACCTTGCCAGGATGGCCTGGGAAGGGGAACAGTTCATGCTGGGCTCTAGGGAGTTTTCCACCTCTTTTCTACCCATCTTAGAGCAAAGTCCATCGTTCTGCTGGTACCCAGAACTCTGAATGTACCTGCTGCTCTTGATGCCTGTCCGCACTGAGGCTGTGCTCTCCTCCCACCAGCTGGGGAGGGAGGAGAGTGGGGTGGGGATGGCTGCTGTGTTTCAGCTAGCTCCCTTTGCAAACAGCAGCAGCACCGAGCTCCACGAGCTGCTCCTGCTGCTGGATCTGTGTTCAGTCAAGTGGCACAGACTCCTCTCCCACTGCTGTCAGGCATGAAGCTGCTAACTCAGCCCAGCCTGATGCACCAGTCTTGCAGATCAAATGGGAGCATCTGGATGTCTGATGCTATTCTGCTGGACACTGCCAGCTTGCTGCATCTACCGACAGGCTGGGAAGTGACTGTTCAGTTACCGTTCCCATGTCTGCTAGTTGGGTTCCCATCCAGCAGTCCTTCGTCAGCAGGGAGCAGGCCTGAGCAGTAGATGTGGCAGCAATGACCTGCCAGGGAAGCCTGCAAGTCTTGCTGGTTTGCAGCTCTACCAAGTTCTTCCCATGATGTGGTCTGCCTGGAGCCTCTTCTGATGGCTGGGTTGTGGCTTAGAAAACTTCATGGGTCTCTTCTGTGGTGGATGAGCCGGTTCTTACCCCATATGTGTCATGCAGAGGTTGTCTGGTTTAAATGTGTGGTCTTGAGATGCCTCCTTCTGCTGGCTGAGGGCAGAGCGGCCACCACCTTGGGGTGCTGCATGCCCAAAGCGAGCCTTCTCTGCCCTCCCTGAGCCTGATCGGGGAGAAAGATGTAAACTTGGGGGGTGTGGGGGAATGGGAGCGTGCTGGGGGGGGGAACAGCCCCTCCTTGTGCACACTTCTCCAGTGGTAAACTTCATAGACAGCTTGGTGGTGAGGAGCTTTCCTAGCTTGAACGGTGGTGGTCTGTGTGTTGTAGTGAGCTGGGGCCAGGCATGGGTGTGAATTTGGGGGCTGTCTTCTGGTTATACCAATAGGCAGAAAGTACTTGAGATGTTGAGGCAAGCCCTGAGATGGGGTGCTAGCTTCCTTCTTAGACATGTGGGATCCTGCCATCCTCCTTAAGGGAGGGCCTGGCCAGGTCCCAGTGCCTGGTGAGCCTGAGCCTGTCCTTGTATGAGCCATCAGAGCCGGCCGGTGTGCTGGGTAGTGCTGGCATGGTGCAGCCCCAGGTTGGGATGCTACTCAGGTAGTGTTTGGGGCTCACCCTGGAGCCTCCTTTCCCATGCTGGAGACATCTTCACTCAGTGGAGTACATGGCCTGAAGGAGCTGAAGGTTTGGGCTCTGGTTGAGATAATCCTAGATCACGGACCTGTGGCATGGCTTTCTTTTCCAGATGCGCTGGTATCCTCCCTCTGAAGCTACCCAGCAAGGATGGAAGTCTCGTCAGTTTTGTTAGTTCATTAGTAAGTAATTAATTACTCTTGGAGCCGGGTCCTTGTCCTGCTTGTCCCTGGGCTCTTGTGGGGAGGAGGGATGGGAGCTCGGGCTCAGCCTCCTGCATCCACCCAAGGATGTGGTTGGGTTACATTGATGGGTGATGGAGCCAAATCCACCCCGGTGGGAGCAGGGAGACCCACCAAGCCCCAGGGTGGGAAAGGAGCTGTGGGTGCCGCTCAGGGAGTGGATCCAGCCAGCCCCACTCACCGCTGCTCCTCTTCCGCAGCGTCTCTCCTCGGCTTGTGTTCCTCCTCCCTGCCTCTCCACGGAGGGATGTGCCAGGGACGATCGCTCAGACTCCTCTCGGTTTGGTTTGTGGCCAGCGGACAAGGCGCCTGGCCCCTGTGCGCTCCCCCCCTCCCCGACCCCGGGGCTGCCAGCATCCCCCATCCCCAGACTGTGAAGCTGCCGCGGCCCCTGCCATGGGCTGTGTGCTGCCTCCATCCATCCTTCCATCCCTCCCTCCCTCCCTCCATCCCCAGGACATCCTCCCCGACTGAGCTTCGCCGTCCGGCTGTGCCGAAACCCAGCTGGGGGGCTCGGTCCTGGACTTCCCCGAGCTCGCCCTGCCCCGGTAGCTCGGCTGAAGGAAATGAAAGGCAATGGGTTTTGCATGTTTTCTGGCATGAATTAAAACACTTAACTTGTGTATGTGTGAGTGTAAGTTTGTTTGTTCTAGCGTTTGTGTAACCGTTAGCAACAGGTCTTGGCCCAATGGATTGATCCATCAAGGTTTTCATCTTGCTTCGGTGAAGACTTGGCTTTGAGAAATACTAACTGTCCTTGTCTCACCCCTTCTCCCACCTCTGCCCTCCCATTCCCAGTACAACCAGAAAAATTTGAAAAATGTTTTTTTTTTTTCTTTCTTCCAAGTATGATGCACTGGGTTTCTGTTCTCATCCATTCTTCTCTGGTTTTAAAGTCAGGGTTATTATATTGTTGGTTTTTTTTCTTCAGACTTCTATATATAGAATAGCTGTAAAATATCTAACCTCTTTTTTTTCCACATCTTTCTGATTGGAGAGCATCCAGTCCTGCCAAATAATCAGCCATCCTTATGGGAATACCGAACAAAAAAAAAAGTACGAGTATTTTTGTACCATGTGTAATAAGGAAATATTTATGCATCATAAAGAATTTCTTGTGTGTTCGTGTGCAATTAATAATTATTATTATTATTAAAGAGAAATTGTAATCCTGTAAGATAATGTTTAGTTAAAAGCTTGAAAGAGAAGGGTTGTCTTCTGTAACAATGATTCAGTCAGGCATAGTAAACAAGAAATTGTGCAATTTTTGTTTTAGCATCTTATTGCTTGGTATTGAAGTGCTTTAAGTATTATACGACCATGGCTGTCTCGCTTGTATTAAAAGATTTGAGAATAAGTTGCTATATAATTGCTGATCCTATGAGAATGTGAAACTGGATAATATATGAAATGCAACAACAACAAAAAATATACCCAGAGGCTGCTGTGACTCTTTTTCTGTGGTCTGTTGTGTTTTCTTCTGGGGCTGGGTTGGGATGCTTCAGGCTTGGTGTTACCCATCCCCCTTACCCTCCCTGCCCAGGTCCCCCAGCTGTGCCTGGAAGGATGCAGCCTGGTCTGGGATGTTGCTGAGGACCATGAGCGGGGTTGGGGCATCTTTCCCCCCCGCCCCACATAGAAGAAGAGCAAGTCCTTGCCTGTGCAGGCATGTGTTGGAAGGGACTGTTGATGCTGAGCTCTTCTGGAGGCCTCCGAGAGGGCAACCATGAGCTTTTTTGGGTGTGTTTGTTTCTTCCCCCGCCCCTGTCGAGTGCCTGTGGAGGCTGAGGGCCTCTCCTCCGTGCCAGCGCTGTTCTTCTCTGCCAGGGATGCAGCGAGGAGAGATGTCCATAGAAGGCAAACGTCCTCTGTGGCTGCAGCATCGTCCTGCGCCTGCCCAGCTCCTCCTGCCATCTTTTTGTGGCCTTATCTGTACCTGCTAAAACAGCTGTGGGAACCACAGCTGTGGGGGGGTGTGTGTCCTGGTGGGATGAAAGCAGGGCTGGATGTTACAGTGGGAGCTGCCTGTGGCCGCACTGGAAAGAGCTTGCTTAAATCCCAGTGGGGTGGCCTGGGGGCGTCTCCTTGCTGTGCCAAAGGGCTCCCTGCAGCTCGGCGAGTCCCTGTGATGGGGAGGGAGGGCTTCTAGAGCCCTCCTGTGCAGCTTCCTACCCCCGGGATCAGTGTTTTCCTCTCTCCCCAGGGCTTCAAGGGCAGTGCTGAGCAAAGGCGAGGAGCAGGGGAAAAAAAAAAAAAAAAAACAACACAAGAAAAAGCGAAAGGCGGGTCTAAAAATAACCCCGCTGGCCACTGGTCCTGGGAACGGGCTCAGCTGAGCTCTGCAGCTCTGGGAAGTGACTCGCTGTGGACCACAGGCTGCCTGAGCCAGAGCAGCACTGCCAGCCTGTTCCCCATGGGATCTCCCCAACCCACAGTCCAGGCAAAACTTGTTCCTTGCTGAATCCCAGTTCCTGGCTGAATCCCGGCTGCCGCCTGAATCCCAGCTCCTGCCTGAATCCCGGCTGCCGCCTGAATCCCAGCTCCTGCCTGAATCCCAGCTTCTGCCAGGCCGGCTCTCCCCCGCCGGGTCCATCCACATCTCGCAGCTCTGCTCACCCAAGCGGAAACACCCCAGAGAGCAGCCGGGGCCTGGTGATGGGAGCGTGTAAGGCTTTAAATTATAGAGGAGATTTTTTTAAAAAAAAAAAAAAAAAGCCTTTAGCACATGCATTAACATGGCCAGGCAATGAATAATTTACGCTCGGCTCTATTAAGCTTTTACACTGGGACCCACGCAACACGGCTCGCCTTGGAGCTAAAGTAGGTCACGTCTGCTCCGAGGGTCCCCGGGCGTCCCCCTCCCTGGCCGGTGTGAGCGTGGCGCAGGCATGTGTGTGCACACACATGTGCGCTTGCTGCCTCTGTCCATCCGTGTCTGCTTGTGCGTGTGTGCAATGGCCCTGCCCCTCCCAGGCTGCTCCCACTTGTGTCCTGTTCAAAGGGACGCTCTTTGGGCAGCGATTTAGGGACGGGGAATGTCCCCGGTCTGTGGGTGGGATGAAGCTCCGGGGTGGAGAGCAGGTCTGGATGGGGCACAGCCCGATGGCATTGCCCAGGAAAAAGGGCGCAGGTTGCTGGCACCCAGGTGCTTTGGTCCGTGGTGCTGTCTGGACCTGTTGGATAGAGGCTGTAGGAGAAAGCTGCCAGGAAAGAGAGGGGATGGCATTGGGGCTGGAAGAAGAAGAAATAGGGAAAAGGCTGGTTTTGGCACGCTTTCATTTTACATTTTACTGGAAACTCCTCCTCTCTTTTCCTTGTTTTGAAGGTGGGGGGAAAAAAAAAAATCCATCTGGGAGCTTTCAGACCATTTTCTCCCGAAAGCGCTGTGCTCTGCCATGGCACATGGTCCAGGCACTGCAGCAAGGAGCACTTTGGAAATAGAAAAATCCAGCTGTTCTGATGCAAAAAGGCCTTTCAGCATGGCCGTGCTGGACAAGCTGCTGCAGAGTTGGCTTGGGCCCCCATTTGAAATGATTAGACACGCTTGCAGCAGGCCAGGGCATCTTCAGGGAGGCCAGATGCAAAACTCAGTCCCTGCTTGAAACCAGAGACATAGGGAAGGAGGCAGGGCACCTAACACCTGCGTTCATCCAGGGACCTGCTGATCACAAGAGACCGCAGACCTCCTGTCTCCGAGGTCAGGAGTGCCTCGCGGTGCTGATGCTCTCCTCATGGTCCTGCATGCCTTTGGTGATGATTAAGGATACCCAGACGCAGCTCAGTTGTGCAGGTTGCATGATCTGGTGCCTTCAGCCATTTCTACGGCATATGCGATGAAAAGTGATTCAAATGGCTTCTGCAAAGGATCAACATGGCTTTTGCAAACCCCAGCAACTTCCATCTGCTGGTCTGCACTGGCAGCGCAGGGAGAAGAGCCTCTGTCACCATCTCCTTTCCCCAAGGCATCCCTCCTCACTCAGGCTGAAGCCTTTCATGGTTGAAGACCATTTTGAAGACCACTGATGTCCTCTTAGTTGTTTGTCCATTGGGCAGACATTAATGGCCAACCACGAGGAGATGTCTCAGCCCCAGATCCATGCTGCATCAGGCTTTAGCAGCTACCGCTCCCAGCTGACTTCCAAGAAGCTGTGCTCACGTAACGTTGCTAGGATTTCCCTGGCAAATGGGGATCCCCAGCCCCATGGGGATGAGGAGCAGGTCTGCTGTGGTCAGGGAGCATTGCATGTACCAGGTCTGTGGAGCCCCAGCCCAGCTGCAGCACTTGGCCATATAAAATGAATAGCCAAGCTGCTTGATGATGGATGAACTTGGTAGCACACCTCTGGAAGAGGCAGGCTTGGCTGGCGGGTGTACAAGTACGCTTACCCAGGCCAGAAATGTCACCAGGAGGGTAGAAAGAGCTAGGAAATGATGGAGACCAAGAGGGGAGGGGAAAGCATGCTGTCTGCTCCTTATCTTGCATTTCATTATTGCACAGTGCCCCCCTCATGAGTTTTGCTTACCTGCCGGGCTTGGATATCAACACACTGTCTTACAGCTCCAAAAATCCTTTTGCTATCCCCCTGCCAACCAGCCACTTGTTAAATTATTCCCCAACCCAGCAAGAAGTCTGTAGAGACTTGGAAACGGCATCCCAATACCCCAAACGGCGAGCACGGAAAGACACAGGTGATACATAACAGACTGCACAGCGGTCATATAAGTTTGTAGGGACAAAAGACACCCTGCACAATAACTGCTGGTGAAAGGTGAGAGGTACCAGGGCCCAGCCCCAAAACAATGGATCACAGCCCAGGGGGACACTGAAGTCAAGGTGCTGCTGCAATGGGATCCTGCACAAAAGCCTGTAATATCGTTAATGATGAGCGGGTGGCTGGAGGCTTATTAGTTAGAAGAATTACCTCCATCCTGATTCAAAAATACATGGGATCAGGTCAGAGCCTCAGAGAATAAAAGCTGCTCTGAACCACTAATGCTTTACACGGCTTTGTTATTTCTGACAGTGTGATGGGAAAGGTCCTCCCGGTCTGCGTTGAGTCACAGCGCATTAACGAGATGCACAGTACAGTGGGAAAGCCAGGAGGTGGCATCCAAGACCTGAGCACACGAAACCAGGACAATTTCCCAAGCAGCAGCTTAACAGGAGGTTGCAGCTTGGGACAGTGGATAAAACATGCATAGATTTTTGTCCTGCACCTTCCTCTCCCCCTTGGGATGGGGACAGTGTAGGTACTTTAGACAAAGAAACTCTGTATTAAGTTAATAGAGGGAAATCTTTTTACTTTTCTAGTCAGCTATAGCATTATTACCTAAAATACACCGAATCTCAGTGGGCTTGCCGGAGGTGGGGGGGGGGCTGTCCATAGCCCAACCTGGCTGTAGTGGGTCCATCACCAGCACTGTCTCAGGCCAGCCGTGGCTTGGTCCAGCTGAGCCTGGAAAACTCCTGAGGCTGGAGATCTCCTTCTTCTGGGTGCCTCTCCCAATACATAGCTTCTGGTATTGCTCAACTAAAAAAGAAGAAAATATAACAGTCTTATGTGATGAAATAGTGATGACACATTCAGCTCTTTACTAGGCATGGCACAGTGGGGACCACTCGAGCTTGGAAGTGGGCTACCTGGTCCAGCTCTTTTTGCAAGTAAGGTTGAGGACTGAGGTGGCCAGGAGCATGGCCACCACCCTTTGATGGTGTTGGGTCAGACGGCAGATGGCACTAGGCGATTAGCTCAGGAAGGACTGAGCAAGTTGGGATGCCTGGAGAGAGCAGAGGCCGTGGCTGGACTTGCAGATCTCAGCCCAGCACAGACTGTATAGCTGCTGGACAGAAGACCAAGAGGAAAGAAACAGCTGCAGCAACCCAGGCCCCTGGGACAGGGAAAGCAGAGAAACACCAGCCCCTGCTAAAAACCTAGAAGTGTCTCCAAATATATCCAAAATGTCCTGCTCCCTTGGTCTGCAGCACTTAAAACAGGAGAAATCCCAGCTTTTCCTCTGTGATGCAGATGGATTGGCATCTCCAGGGTGTTCGTCCTGCTATGGGAATCCCCAGGTCCCCCCCTTCCCTCCATTTCCCACACTTTCTAGGCATGGCAGACCAAGCATGCTTCACCGGGTGGGCTTCATCCACTGGGCTTCATTGTGATTGACACACTCCTTTCATGCTCCTCTGGGTCACTGGGGGGGCGCTGAGCAAGGCCTCAGTCCATGCTACTGCCTGTTGGGTGTTTCCAGCTTGGAAATCATGGCTACTGATAACAAGTGCTGGAAGTCCTCCTGCAACTGGCTTTTCTGGATGTTTCCCCAAGGCAGCAGGGGAAAAGCTGTACACACAGGTCTGGACTGAGGTACTTAGTGCTGCTTCTCCAGAAGTGGTACAGAGTTGCCCTGCATGGAGAAAGCACTTACATCTTAGGGTTGTAGTTGAATTTCAGGTTACTGTGAGTTCTCAGCACCAGCAGCAGTGGCCATGACTTCATAGAATTATAGAATGGTTTGGGTTGGAAGGGACCTTAAAGATCGTCTAGTTCCAAACCCCCCCTGCCATGGGTAGGGACACCTTCCACTAGACCAGGTTGCTCAACGCCCAGTCCAACCTGGCCTTGAACACTGCCAGGGATGGGGCATTCACAACCTCTCTGGGCAACCTGTTCCAGTGCCTCACCACCCTCACAGGGAAGAACTTCTTCCTTACATCTAATCTAAATCTACCCTTTTGCAGTTTAAAACCATTACTCCTCGTCCTAGCACTACGCTCCCTAATAAGGAGTCCCTCCCCATCTTTCCTGGAGGCCCCCTTTAAGTACTGGCAGGCTGCTATAAAGTCTCTCGGGAACCTTCTCTTCTCCAGGCTGAACAACCCCAACTCTCTCAGCCTGTCTTCGTAGGAGAGGTGCTCCAGCCCTCTGATCATCCTTGTGACCCTCCTCTAGACTTGCTCCCACAGGTCCACATCCTTCTTATGTTGGGGGCCCCCCTGCTGAATGCAGTACTCCAGGTGGGGTCTCACAAGAGCGGAGTAGAGGGGGAGAATCACCTCCCTCAGCCTGCTGGTCACGCTTCTTTTGATGCAGCCCAGGATACTGTTGGCTTTCTGGGCTGCGAGCACACATTGCCGGGTCATGTTGAGCTTCTTGTCAACCAACATCCCCAAGTTCTTCTCCTCCGGGCTGGTCTCAATCCATTCTCCGCCCAGCCTCTATCCGTGTTTGGGGTTGCCCCGACCCACGTGCAGGACCTTGCAGTTGGCCTTGTTGAACTTCATGAGGTTCACACGGGCCCACCTCTCGAGCCTGTCCAGGTCCCTCTGGATGGCATCGCTTCCCTCCAGCGTGTCGACTGCACCAGACAGCTTGGTGTCATTGGCAAACTTGCTGAGGGTGCATATGACTTGCATATGGCCTTCTGAGAGAGAAAGCTGAAGGGAATGAGTGAGCTTAGAGGGGTTTTGGCAGAAGAGCCTGAACCTTGCAAATGGCTGGGAGAGGCTGTCAGCTCTGGTCTGTCCACAGCGTCCCTGGTTTCAACCTGAGCTGGATCATGCCCTGCTTCCCCCAGCAAGAAGCATCATTGCTCCCCAGCTCCAGGAAGACCAAGTAGCTGCCACCTCCTCCCTGCCAGGGGCCAGGGGCTGGTTCATCTTTGTGATGCTCCCAGGAGGTCTCTGCGCTGGTGGGTGGCCATATGTGGTATTTTACAAGGTACCTGCTGGCGCAGGTGGATGCCAGCCAATTCATCCCAGCAGCTTACTTCGGGAACAGGTTCTGCTAATGCAGACAGTCTGAGCCACGGGTGCCATCGTTGGCCAAAGTCAGCAGCATTCAGCACTGCTTCCATGTGCTTGGCTTGATAGGGCCCGTGATGGGTTGATAGAAAGGCTGATAAGACATTGCAGAAAACTTTGTGCCTTCACCCACCTTCCTGCCGGTCACCTGCAGCCAGTGTTTTTGCTTTCCAAACCCAGACCTGACTGCAATGAGGAGATATAGCTTCTGTGCTAGAGGACCACCTCCTGAAAAAGCAGGGGAGAAGAGTAGGCAGTCGGTGGAAATGG
This sequence comes from Harpia harpyja, assembly GCF_026419915.1. Taxonomy (NCBI): domain Eukaryota; kingdom Metazoa; phylum Chordata; class Aves; order Accipitriformes; family Accipitridae; genus Harpia; species Harpia harpyja. The sequence continues at coordinate 39,342,847 of NC_068953.1, forward strand.
CTCCCTGGGATAGGTCTTCCTTTCCAAGATGTTGCAGCACAGGGGTGTAAGCATGTGTCCCTTGTGCTGTCCAGGAGATGCCCATGGGTTTGGGAAGCAGGTCTCACCTCCACCTGGAGAAACACACTCCGGCTTCCTGACTGGCTGTTGGGAACTGATCACTCCTGCAGAAGATCTCCACCGCTTTGTCTGTGAGACCAGACCATTCAACAAAAACCTTTTGGTTTTCATCCTCACTCTTGGTTGAATGAAGGCCCGTCATGATGAGGGCTTCACAGACGAAGCAGCTGAGATCTTTGGGAATGGGAATCACTACCTGGCCTAATTGCCAGCTGCCATGCTTTCACAAACACATCCCAGGCTCAGAAAGAGTCTGGATGCCACAGTTACAATATTTGGCAGTGCTCCTGCAGCTGTAATGGTTTATTTTTCTCCAGTTATGCTAACTGGTCTTACCTACCCACTTATGTCTTTGAAAATAGAGCACATTGTTCCTCTAGAAATGAATGCATTTACTAGCCTCACCACCACCACCCTGTGCCCCACAGCTGAGTCTTTACAGGGATATTAATCAGTAAGAGCACCTCCAATCCCAGGGGCTTGTTTCTGCAAGAAAACCACTCCCAAACAAATCACTGACCGCAAGTCATGACTATCCTGTTCCTGCACCAGCCCTTGCCTTTGTGTCCTGAGCACAACAAAATGCTGACGAGGACCAAATAGGGTAAAATTTGATTAAAGCTTAATTAAATACCCATATTTTTGGGTTACCCCTCTGGTGTAGGCACTTAGATTTGGGCTGGGAATCAGTAAAGAAATATTGCTTTTCCATGGAATTTGCCACTTGTAGGTATGTTGCCTCTTTTGGGGCAGTGTGGGGGAATTGAAGTATTTCTCTTTTGTGGATCAGCCTGGCTGTGCCAGTATCCTTCTGAAATGCAGTCACTGGATTTCAGCAGATGCGTCTTAAAAATGACCCTTTCTTGCCTTGAACTGAGCACTTTGACATGGACCTCTTTTCTTAGTATTTACAAAAAAAGGCTTACCTGGAAATCTTAGGGACCACTGGGTCTGTTGTCTTGGTTTCTTTTCTCAAAAAATGCTAGTTCTGAAAAATTTTCCCTTGTTACAGATTGAAAGGTTACAAGGGCATCTCGTGGGAAGATGCACAGAGTTCCTGTGATGGATTTGGCTTTATTAAACAGACACAGGAAAGTTTATATCCAATATATGTAAAAAATTTTGCGAGTGGAACCTTAAAAACTATTTTAGTATTTAACTAAGGCTAAAAATCCTTTCTTAACATATAACAGTTTAAAATGATTATTTTTTATTTCTGACCAAGAGGTCCTGTGGCTGGGGAACAACCAACCACACTCCTTGGGAAAGGGGGGGGGGAATTCCAGTTGGATACAAGGGAAAAAATTCATGTTGAAAGCTGTGGAGCTGCTGGACAGGGGACAGAGAAGTGGAGGGGTATCACCATCCTTGGAGACCTTCAGTGCACACCTGGTGGACCGAGACCTGCAGAGTTCCCTCAACCCTCAAACTTTCTCTGATTCTTGCAATCTATGGGGACATTGCATGGGAGAGGGGATAACTGGCTAAGCAGGTCTCTGGCCACATTCAGTAGGAAGTCACTTACCACTTAACACATGTGGATGAACAGCTTTTTGCTTAAAAAAAGTAAGTTTCTAGCTCAGAACAAAAAATACCTATTGTTTTAGGGATTAAATTTATTATACCTACTGAATGCAGCCAATGTTTACCAGAGGGTTTAAGCATTTCTTAGTGTTCAAACACCTCTTGGTGTTCACTTCTCATCACACCTGCCCTTAAAAAAGCACTATATGAAAGAAAACTGGAAGCTAACAGCTTTTTAAACTGTTTGTATTTTTAAAGAAGATTATTACAAACATACACACAAATCCAAAGCTAATAAATAAACCTCAGGTGTCTAAAGAAAATATGTTGTGTTTGAGAAAGGTGATCTCCCAGAGGTGTGTGTTTGTATATCAGATCAGAGTAAAGCTGCGATGCACGGGAGCTTCTTGAACTAGAAAGTGGCAGCAAACCCTGGTGACACTCACAGAGGACAGTGTTGGGTGAGCCCTGGAAAAAATAAGATGGGTTTTCTCATGATTTTCTGAGCAGGTATAGTCAGAGATAAGGACCTTTCATTTCTGGGCAAAGTCTTAGGCATGAATCTAGATCTGAAGCATTTGCAGCTCCAAAGGACAGAGAAGAAATGGCCAATGTCAAAGTCAAGATGAGAAAGGGGAGAGCTGGGCTGAGCTGTTCAGGCTAAAAACATCCCTGAGCCACCACATCTAACGCTTTTTGCAGTGGACTGTGGAAAATAATATTGTTATAACTACTTCCATTTAAATTTGTGTTTCTTCCTCCCAGTATAACCTTCTTGCATGGACAAGGCAGGATGCGAGGCAGTGTTTTGGGACAGTTGCAGGCGAAAACCCAAGTGATAGAGCACTGCCAAGAACTACCGAGGAACACCTTCTCCAGAGCCTGTGATGAAGGAGAGGTACTAGGAGAGAAGACATCTGCCTTCCTGAGATAATGGAGCAGGGATGCATGCCCTTCCTTGGACAAGATGGTCCACAAAACTGTCACAGAAAGAACAGAGGAACTGACTGGGGGAAACTAGCTCCATGTCAACCCAACAAGCCATGTGGGGCCTGATTCTTACCTGGTAACAGATCTCAAGGGCAGACACTCCTCAGAAATGCAACTGGTGTTAAGAAAGCATTTGACAGTCTTTGTTTATACTTACAGAGATGTCCTTTGAGATGTCCTGACTTGCCCATAGAAATCCCACTGCTGCTTAAAGCAGAGCCTTAGCGTAAGCATGGGCAAAACCAATCGTCTGCTCTGTGAAGATTATGGGGCTAGAGAAATGTGCACATTCGCCCCTAGCACCTGAAAGTGCTGTTATATACACCTCCCTCTGTACCTCTCCCTCCCATGGATTTTGGACAGATCTCCATATCCCTTGTCTCCATCACCTGCATCCCACTCTTTTATTCTTTTTCTAGGATCTTCTGCTACTGTGGATATTTCTGGTCACTATTAAAATGTGCATTAACTCTTTGTGGGGAAAAATGGTCAGTTGTTTTAAATAATTTTGAATATTTTCTTCTAGGGAAGAGCAAATATAGACTTTATACCAGCATTGATGCTTGCGTGACTGAGGCCATTATGGGCAAAGCTTGGGCTAACAAGTGACAAAGTGTTGGGCAGGAAAACATGTATTTTGGTAGGGAAATGCTACAGGGACAATTTGGTTCTAAATAAGGTCATTGAAAATAATCTTATAAGAAAAGTAAAAGCAAATACACAGAATGTATTTTCCTCATTTTAGGACAAAACCCCCTATCTGTGCCATTATGTGTTTAAATCTCTTAATAACAGTGCAAAGATCTCCAGCAGAGAGCAGAAGCTGAGCTGGTGAGTCAGGCACATTGCCCAGGACCTAGGTTATGCTCGACTTACACAGAAGTGGCTACTCTAGGTATTTTCCAGTGTGAAAAAAAATACAAAACTAAAGGACTGGGTTTCATTTGCCACAGATGAACACTCTCAGACTGCTGTGGGCAATTCAGTAAGTCTCTGTGACTCATGCTGTCCCTTGCCTTGCTCTCGTTGCTCCTTGCTTGCCCCGGCAGACCAGAACCAACGCTCCTGGGTGAGGTTCAAGCACCAAAGTGAAAGCTCTGCCCTGGAGATGCTCATCCCAGTGCCAATGGTAGCAACCTGCAGGAGCAGGAGGTTTTAGAAAAGCTGTAGGGACTAGAGGAGGAGGGACCTGACGGAGGCTAAGCACTTGGATGGTGATGGGGAACGGCAGATATTTGTTAGGTTGGTGCTGCCTCCCAGCTGCCACCTTGCTCGTTAGGTGTCTCAAAGCAACCTTTCCGCTTCAGTCCAACAAAAACAACAGGTAACTTGGCCCAGCTTACAGTAGCAACAAAAAACCCCTCTGCTGCTTTCTTGGAGGAGAGCACCCTCCTCCACCCATGGAGCCACACCATGCCTTTCCCTTTGAGTCATCCTTGCCTGTAGCAACACTGGGATCCTCTCATCTTCCTCAGCTGAAGTCTTTTGGAGTATTCCAGCAGGGCCCCGGACTGATTCACAGCTCTGAGAAACAATTTTCTTCCAACCCAGCAACTCTTTTGCATCCTGAGGTTCTCCCCAGCCTTGCTCCTCCAAACCCACATGGTTCCTCTTCCCTCTCAGCTGTTTCCCAGCTAAGAAACACAATCCTGGTTATGTCCATGTCAACGTGGACTTCAGCTAGGAGCTATCATGGGTGTCAGCAGTGCTCCAGGCTGTGCCTGGGACATGGAGTCTCCACATGTGCTAAGCACACTAATCCTGCAGGACTTTTTGCTGGAGAAGTTGGTACAGCAAACTCAGTTTGTTAACTAGAAAATTGCCCCAAGGCTCAGGCAAGAAACATCTGTGTATAAAAAAACTCTGCTAAAGTCCCAGAAAGAAAACAAAGGATTGTCCTATTGAATGCCAGGTCCCGTGGTAACAAACATCTGTGGAATCACCTTTATCGTCCTGTTGAAATCTTCTGTCACCCCTCAGCTGGTGATGGGTACACAGGCATCCTTACCAAACGGGTTCCTGGCGGGGCTTGGGGAACAACATTAGAAAAACACAAACTGCAACACCTTCAGAGGCTCCCTGTAGGCTTTTAAAGATTACTGCCAAAATTACTGCATGGAAGGAGCCATTGCCAAGATCATGAAGGCTTTGGAGGACAGCTGAGATTTGAATCATACTGTAATCAAGTCTAAAACTACATTTTCTATACCACCAATATATTACAGCTTCTGTGCAGTTCTAAAACACCTCACAGAGAAATGCATAATTGAAACAGGTTTGCACCTGAAAATAAGAAAGTTAGTGATGACATAATTGCTGCTCCATTTCTGAGTTGAGCTAATTGCATCAAAAAGTTTTTAATGTAATGGTTTTCCCTGCCTCGGAGGCTACTTAGCACAGCACTAGCTGCACAAAGCCACTTGTAAATATCCAGTTCAAAGGAACTGAAAGTGTACTTTTAACCAGTCTTTTGAAAACCCTGACAGCCATAATGACAAAAATGTAGAAAAATAAATTCTCTCCCCCTGAATTGTTGGCAGAGGCAGTCATGGCCAACATTGTAAGAATACCTGTGTGCAGAAATGAGCAGGTCTTGGGAAGGAGTGGTGTGGCCCTGCCAAAATGGGTTGGCAATGCAAACTATAGACAAGAGCTGAAGTGCTCTGTCATGTTTGTTTTGTGGAGTAAAAGTGGTGAGCAGGTAAAGACAGCGGCTCAGACTTCACAGGCCAGCGTGTTAGAGATGATTAGCTTTTTAACAGCTGTGTCTACCAATATGCATGTGAGAAACAGGTAATGACTGCTAGTTGCTTTGCTGGGGCATGCAGATGTGATGGTGATAAGCAGAAGCAATGGGCTTAGCTGCAGGAGTACATCATCTTACAAGAGACAGGATTAGCATTCAATTACAAAACAGCTTCTTTAATAGGACCAGCAACTTCCAACTCAATCACTGCTTTGGAAAAGAAGAAAATGCAGAAATGAGTCAACTCTGAAATCTCATGTGTAAGCCAACGGGTATGTTGGAAAGATGAAGGGAATGAAGAGGCCATACTCGGCATCCTAAAGACTAATTATCTGTAGTCTGCAAGTTAGGGCCAAACTTGACCTCTTCCTGGCCTCCTTCCACCTTAGCCCAGGGATGTAAAGGATGGCCACCTGCCAAAGGTTAAAAGAGCAGTTGCCGTCCTGTGTCACCAATCCACCAAACAAGTCTGATGTAACCTTTATGGGATTTCTCAAGGCATCATCCTGTTTCTCAGCACTGAGCTTCTACTTCTTACCAGGGCGTGTTGCGACCGTGAGTCAGCCAAACCCTTGGCGTGGATCTCAGACTTCCCAACACCCCACAAAGACTGCTACTGTAACAAATCCAGGTATAAACTAGACAGATCACTTTTTGACTAAAAGGAACTCAAAGTAGCAAGGCTAGAAGAGAAAAACAAGAAGTTCATAAAAATTTTCCTCCAGCACTGTGTCCTTGCAGGTGTCCTTGCTTACAGACTTGGGTTTAGTCAGCTCTGCAGCTTTGAGTTCAACTCCATGTGAGGCCATTGGTCCCTCCCCATCACCCCAATGCCTGCTCCCTGCTCCTCCTTGCAGCTTCTTCTGGAGATGCACCTTCCCAACTCCTTGTTGTGGCTATTACTCCTGGGCTTTCTCCCCAGCTGGGCTCAGCTGCTCCCCAGGGAAGGAGCCAACCAGTCACTCCTTCCCAAAAGGAACATGATGTGCAAAATTAGAACCAGCAAATCGCACAGGGTTGAGAGTTGTTTGGGGGAAGCCTTGCAGATGAGCTGTTAGACTGTTCTCCAGAGCAAGTTTTGGAGTGGGATGTATCACCATGCTCATGCAGGTCAGTTCAGCCACGCAGCAGCAAAGTCACAGCCCATGAGAGCCTTCTGCCACCGGGAGAAAGTCTGTAGCTCACATGCTGAAAAAAGCCGAGAATTCATCAGTTGCACTACTGGTCTTCAGGCAGGTGCAGAAGAGCTACCTTGTATTCCAGCTGGTAGCCCAACATCTCTGGGTTGGGACTCAACAGGCTCCAGCCTACTCCCAGCATTGGCGTGCTCGGCTTTCTCCCCAGCTCAAGTCAAGCCAGCTTTCCATGCTCAGACTCCTCCTTCAGCAGCTGCTTTTCCGTTGCATTTCTGAAGGAATGCCATTTGTACGTGGACAGTGGGTTGGTCATGCCAAGCCCAGGACGCCTTTCCAACCACACCTAGCTCTTAGTTATTTGGCCCCAAAAGGATGCTCCAGATCATTCCTGCTGCTCACAGTGTAAAGGTGAGTATGCAAACCCTACATACCTTTCATAAAAGTAATGCATAGTCTCCTCTACCGCCTAATACAAACACTTTAGATAAAACGTCAGCATTAGATGGAACAAATGCATAACAAAGCCAATATGTGAGAGTTCAGCAGCTTCTTCAACTCTCACATATTGGCTTTGTTATGCATTTGTTCCATCTAATGCCGACTTTTTTTCTAAGGTATTTGCATTAGAAGGTGGCAGAAACTATGCATTGCTTTTATGAAAGGTATGTAGGACAAACCATTCCTACCCCTAGAATATCATCCCAGGCTTATAAATGGGAATGGCCATTTAGCAGTAGACAAGAGAGGGACTGAATGGGAACCGTGTTTCCTCTGTGGCTGAAGATTTCAGGGTGGGCAGTGATTTTGTGATTTCCCTGGGTTGCTCCCTCCCCTTGGCAGAGATGCTCCTCAAGTCATCAGCAGTTTGGCCAGCAAGCAAGAACCACATAAACATCTGTTGTTAGAAGATCCACAGCCTTTGGAAAGGAGGAATTTATTTGGCCCCAAATCCTGCTATTCTCATCAGTAAGAGAGGTTTCTCTGAGTCCTTCTGATGCTTTGGGAACTGGAGTTCTGTGCAGCAATCAGCCAGACATAAGGTGGCACCAGGGTTTGTCCACATTTGTTTGATTTTAGAGCAATCTCTGGTTACTTTCTGCAGAAATGTACTTCATGAGGTGCTCTTTGCTCTTAACATCCACCTGGCTTGGAGCACAGACTAGCACTGCCTCAATGCACCCTGATGGTTACCGTATATGATGTTTGGTTAATCTTTTCCCTCCTTGGGAGCAGAGCAGAGAAGGACAAGAATGTCACACCTCTGTGTACTCAGGATGAGATTAAACAAGGAGGAAAACCCTCCTGGAAGACTTCACTGCTAGGCTCTCCACGTTTCTGGGAAGACCACTGAACAATGAACTGCTGTGCTGTTTGAGGCCTTTTTTTGGTGACCTTGGGCAAGCTCTCCAGGCGTCTGGTGCTGCCAGAGGAAGGAGAAACCTGGAAGCTGCAGCTACCCAGGTTATCACTGGACTCACAACATGTCTTCTGTCTGCCTGTTGGTTTTACTCTCCAAGCAGGGCTCCTGCTGTCTGGATAGATTTTTATGTCAGTTGCATCCTGCCCCACTGACGTCCAATCTCCCCTGGACCTAGGACGCATTCGGGAGCCTGTCCCTGCTGCTATTGTATCCAAGTCCCTGCTCCTGGGGATGTTCACAGCATGGACCACTTGCATTCATCTCATCTGCTCATGGTGCTGAGCTTGTTTCTTCTCTCAACATCTTCCCCCTGGACATTTACCTAGATACCCTAAATCACTTTTGTTAAAGTCTCAACCTCTTTTGCCCATATGGGCTATTAATGCTATCCAAGGGCCAAGATTCCACTGGGGCCAATACTTGCCCTCCTGCTCATACCTGTCTGAGAAATGGGGTCCATGCCACATCAGAAACAAGAGGTTTACACCCTCACCCCCTGAAGAAGAGGAAGTTACTTAATCCCCTGCAAGATCTAGCATTCACTTCTAGCCCTGGGTGGTTGAATTTATTGTAAATAGGTCACCTTGTTTAACAAGAAAGAATGTCAACACATTTTTATTAACTTCCCAAACAAACCTTGAGGGGTAGGGCAACAAACTAGTACCTAGCTTCCTTGCTGAACTTGATGTTTTTGTTTCCCTGTGTTTCCTCATCTGTTGAGGGAGTGTGGTTTATGATTCATTCCACAGTGTTTAGTTATTTGAGATGTGTTTAAAGACGTGGGGGTTTTTTTCTTAGTATTCCTTCATACTGCTGGCATTGAACTTAGTGCGCAGGCATGGATTAGATATGGCTACAAAACAAAGCAAATAATAACTGCCTCCAGCCCAGTGCTGCTAGTGCTAAAAAAAGGCCAGGGTCTCCCAGGAAACACACCCTGGGGAATGACCCAGCACAAGAGAGAGACAAAGTGCAAAAATCTCCTATTGCCCAGCACCTATCTTGGAGTATTGAACCCTGCCGAGAAGTAGCTGGACCTTCCGCATAGCCAAATTCCTGTGTGGAGAACGTAGTAGCTTCCTTATGCATTATCCAAGCTCTGTTGCTGCTCCTCACTACCATCCCTGTCTCCATCACACCATGGTCCAGGGTCCCTTCTCTGCCTTCAGACCTCCTTGTAGGTAGTCCTCCAGTTACTGACCCGTATCTCTCACCAAGCCCCACTTGTTTTGTGCTCTGTTGTCCCATTTCTCTGCTTCACTCACAGGGAGCTTTCTGCTCTTTCAGCCGGTCCCCCAGGTATGAAACAGCTCCCCCAAAACTGGCTTCATCTCTCCTGCATGGATCCTTCAGGGCCCAGCTGCCCATGAGGACTTCATGATGATTTCAGAGAGAGCTATATCATGAATATGGGAAAAGCTCTGAAAAGCAACCAGACAGCTTCTTGGTCCTTCCTTCATCAAAAGTCATGGTCCTTTCTTATGGGAAAATAGAAATACTAGAAGCCCAAAACATAGGCTGCTGACTGCACTGGTGAGTCTGGACCAAGCCATTTCTCTGGGGTTGAATGTGAGTACCATGTGGCTGTGTCTTAAACCATTCTGGAGTCAATGATGTGTGACAAGTAGCAGAAAAAACCAGAAAAAAGCCAAAGACATGAACAAGATAATCATGTTCATGCAGACAGATAGCTTCAGGGTGGTACATGGAGAAAGGGTTGCTGCAATGGAGGGGAAGTAACATCACTGACCACTTGATTTTGCCTGTGTTTGTGGAAGCAGGACTTTCAGTATATCCTTCCAGAGGGGTGTTGGAAAGGTTGGTCGACTGCAAAGTCCATCGGAGGGTCACTAAGATGGTTGAGACTGAAGTACGTAGCATATGAGGAGATGCTGAAAGAGCTGGACTTGTCTTTCTTACAGAAGAGAAGGTTTCTAGGGAATATAATTGCTGCCTTCAGTCACCTAGAGGGAGGATATAGAGAAGACAGAGCCAGACTTTTCTCAGAGACTCCCAGAGCAAGGACAAGAGGCAACAGCTCAAACTGCAGAAGGGACATTCCAGGAAAGGAAAAAATTGCTCACCTTAAGCATGGTGCAGCTGTGGGACAGGCCCAAAGATTTGCAAAGGGATCACCAACCATGAGAACATCACCACCATACTGGACAAGGCCCTAAGCAACCTCATGTGGCTTTGAAGTTAACCCTGCTTTGGCCAGGAGATGGATGAGAGACCCCCAGTAGGTCCTTGTAGGCTAAATCTCTCTGTGATTATACGGTGATAGGTTCTGATGACTGCATTTCTTTGTCCCACTTATCTTGTGTTAATTCCATGAGTAAGGTTCCTGTGGGGCCAGAAACAGTCAGATAGTTGGGTTTTATTTTGCTGCTGTGATGCATTGCAGATTAGCCACAGCTAGAGAGAGGATATAGGCAAAGGACATTGGGCTCTTAGGGGCATTTAAAACATGACTGTTGGTGTCTTTTACTCACTTGTGCAAGGTTAATACCAGATTTGAATTCAGGCAGGAATTTCAGTAGGGTATTGCATAGCTGTGGCATATGGAGGGTCGTGGATTAAACTTTAATGATTTATCCAGGCAAGTCTCCTGTATTAAACACCTGCTGCCCAAATGCCATGTTCTGATGGTTTGGACCAAGAAGCAGATCTGGTTATAGTCCACCAACATGCAGCATGAGCACATGCAGGCAGACTACTAGCCTAGGAAACTGATAGTAGTGCTTGGCTCCCATGAATGGCAGTAAGGCTGGCGAGGTAGTTGATAGAGTGTGCTGGTTTTGGCTGGGATAGAGTTAATTTTATTCATAGTAGCTTGTATGGGGCTATGCTTTGGATTTGTGCTGGAAACAGTGTTGATAATACAGAGATGTTTTAGTTACTGCTGAGCAGTGCTCACACAGAGTCAAGGCCTTTTCTGCTTCTCACCCCACCCCACCAGCGAGGAGGCTGGGGGGGGCACAAGAAGTTGTGAGGGGACACAGCCGGGACAGCTGACCCCGACTGCCTGGAGGGACATGCCAGACCATAGGACATCATGCTCAGCATATAAAGCTGGGGGAAGAAGAGGGAGGGACATTTGGAGCGATGGTGTCTGTCTTCCCAAGTCACCGTTACGCGTGATGGAGCCCCGCTTTCCTGGAGATGGCTGAACACCTGACTGCCGATGGGAAGTGGGGAATGAATTCCTTGCTTTGCTTGCATGCACGGCTTTTGCTTTCCCTATTAAACCATCTTTATCTCAACCCATGAGTTTTCTCATTTTTATTCTTCTGATTCTCTCCCCCATCCCATCAGGGGAGAGTGAGCGAGCAGCTGTGTGGGGCTTAGTTGCCAGCTGGGGTTAAACCACGACACAGAGGAGATTTGGCAGTCTCTTGAGTGAAAAGTGGCCATAAAGTCAGTAAAATTGTACTTCAAACAGAAGGGGATCAGAGCAGGCAGATGGGGGCACAGCAACACTGTTAACAGAACAATGCTGTTGCATGGATATGATAGTGTGGGATTTACCTGCACATAGGGTGCAACATCAGAGCAAGGAAGGAAGTGGTATGGGAGACTTGAAAATACATTAGCAAGAAGATCTTGCTGCTTGTAAAGCTGTTTTATAACCGCAGGTGTCTGGGAGAGTGGTTTGTCCTTATAAGCTCCTGGGAGCAGGACCAGAGCCCAGGGCTCTCTGCTCCCATCAGTCTTGGGTTCAGTCCCCTCTGTACTTTTACTTGAGCCAGTGCTTTAACCACTACGCACTTATGTAAAGGCGTAGAGCTCTGCCACTGTCCGATGTCTTAGCAAATCTGGCTGAAGAGGGGTGTTTCTGGGCATGCAAAGTTAGTCATAGAGGAAAGCAGAGTTTCTCTGGGTTGTGGCCCTGGCCTCAAAACTCTACACTCCACCAAACTGTCTTGGGTGACTACGTGGTAGTTTGCACCCTGCCCTTGCGCAGCCTGCAAGCCTCTTAGGTGATTCACACTACTGCATCTGTGGGCTTGGGTTATTCCAGGGAAGGACATACAAAACAAGTAGGTTGACACATGCCACAGTGCCGGCCACACAACATGTCGCAGCTCCACTGCTGCTATTCAGGCAAAGCTCACTTGCAAAAGAGGTTGTTTGTAAGCTCCGTATTTCTGAGAATAAACATGCAGTGCAGAGGGGCTGTTCAGCCACCTTACTTCTGGTCCTGCCTCAGGCTTGGGAACAGGACAGACCCAGACAGTTGATGTGAAGGGTACAGACACCTCTCCCAGGAAGGGGGAATGCACATGCCTTCACGGTCTCAAAAAGCTGACACACGATTGCTAAAGGATTGTCTCACAAGGACATTTCAAATGATTCCCCGAGCTGTACTCTTCTGTGAAAAATTACATTAACTATTAATTGATGGGATGATATGAAGAGTGATGTCTTATCAGCACGCAAGGATGCCAGCAGGTGTGCACAAGGAATTCAGCAGCTAAGGATGGCTTCTGAGGAAATTATAAATCGGAGCTACACAAATAACTACGTGTTTAGGAAGTATCTGACTGATTGAATCATGGCATCCATAGAAAAGGTGGAGTGAGTGCTGGCATGTACATACAGGGATGGCTGAAGGTTTTGACCCAGAACAGAACAATGCTGCAAAATTTATAACCAGCAGCCACAAAGGCTCCCAGGATGTTCTCCAGCTGTCTGGGCAGTTAGAATTGTTGGATACCAATATATTCCTCTATCTATCTTCCCAGTGGAGCATCTTGTGAAGTGCTCAGAGGACAAGGAGCAGGGGCAAGCTCTGTGGTCGTGCACTCGAAGACTCAAAAAAGCAAAGGAATGGGTTTTGGGGGTATGAGTAAACATTTAAAAATAAGAAGTGTTGATAGGTATTTTGAGCTGCATCCCTGTTGGCATGTTCAGCAACAGAGGCTCTTTTTTTTTTTTTGGAATAAATCCTCTCAAGATAAAATTCTCTGAGGGCTTGTCTCTGCAGGGAGTTAATATTTAAAAATACAACCTGGTGTTATTATTTCAGAATATAATTGCCCACACTTGGAGATATTCCATAGGATTATTGAACTTCATTTGCAGACTTAATCTGAATCTAGGTCTGGTGGCCGTGACCTACCTTATGCAGCCCTAACACTCGTGCTTACTTTGGTTCCGAGGTGAGATAAGGCTGTCACAAGATGGTGGCTTTATGTCTGAGGTGCTGTTACGGCATCTCCTCTCTTTGGGAGAAAGAAGTTATTACTGTATTTTTTAATTGGTTTCTTTTTCTAACTATTGTCAAAGGTGCTGGTAGATCTGGATAGGCGTCTTAGAATTTTCTGCATCAATTTGGGAGAAAACACTTGATCTAGTTGGTCAGAAATAGAATTGTTATGCTGGCATGTGCAAGAGCTTCAGAGGGACCCTCCTGAGGGTGACAACGCCTCCCAGGCAAACATGGAAATCATTTATAGGGTAAATAAGGGGAAGGGAATAGAAGTAGCTGCCTCCAATGTAAGTTCTGCTTGAGCTGTGCATGGAGATGGAGAACTCATTAAGGTGGAGAGATTGGGCTCAGGCTACAGGGAATTTAGCCCTTTGGTTACATTTTGGACCAGGCAAAGGCTTGCATTGCCATCTGATACTTACAGCAGATATATGCCTGCTCCGCACAGGGCCCCCACGCCAACACTACACCTGAGGCTGCCCCACCACGTGGAACTGCTGAAGGATCACTGCAAGGAGCCTGGGGTCCAAAACCCTCCATGTCCTCACCCTCCACGGGGAACTGGTGGGTGTGTGACCTGTGGTGTTGCCCTTTGTTTTGGGGGAGCTCCTCTTCCTAGACATGGAAATGAGTCCCCCTGAGGTCATGCCACCCCTCTCCTCACCCGACAGGGTCCAGAGGGGTGTTTCACAACTTGCAAACAAGGAAAATACATGCCGAGTTTGACTGCTATAAGTGAACTGAGTTATAGTCATGTCAACAAAGCACCTATATTCCTTCCTAGCGAGGCAACAATGATCCTGATCATTGACTAAAAAGGCAAACACATATTTTTGTTGAGCTACTAGGAAGACAATTAACTCTATCCCAGCTGAAACCAGGACACTAATGCAAAGTGAAACAGTTCTGGCAATAAGGACTGTTTTGCAAGGTCAGCTTATGGTTATGACATGATCTTTATAACACCGCTATTGCGTGCTTGAAGGAATGTGAATGACCTCTGTGGTCAGTAAAAGCTGGATGCCTGTAAGCATAAGTGAAAAAGAAATGAACATGCAATTAAGTCCTAAGTATGTTTTGTTTAGAGCTTGCTTTGGTTGGCAGTCAAAAGAACTTGCCAGGCAGCGTTGAAGGCAAACAAAGAGAAATGGACCGTGCCAACAGCTTCAAAACTTCTTTTAAATGAGGATCTTGGAGGACTTGTAGCAGCTGGCAAAATCCTTGTGGTCTTGAAGCAAGAGCAGACCCAGTCTGCACGCTGGAGCTAGCTGCCAGGCAGCAAATACTGGCAGAGAAAACACAGATGGAAAATGTGAAGTGGATCTGATCCAGAAGGAAAGCGGGAAAGAGAAGGGGAAGAAACTGAAGACACCATGCTGACAGTCATGGCAGGGAGGAGCAGAACAGCTGAAGGAACCAGTTCTCCTGCCCCAACAAAAAGCCACTTCTCTGCCCAAATGCTGGCAAGGAACCACCCTCCTCCCCATCTTACTGCAGGGCAGGAGCAGAGGCTGTCTGGCCACAGGGCTGTGTTGGCCGAGGGCCTTGCTGTGCCTTGAGAAGAAGAGCCAGCACGATCAGTTCCTCCTAGGAGAGATGATGACAAAACCAAAGCACTTTAAATCTGCCACCCCGCCCTGTCAAGGCAGTGACATCCTGGGCACAGCAGCAGCCAGAGGCTGGGTTCTTCAGAGCATTCCCAGGTGCGCAAAAGCAGATCAAAGCAGCACAGAAGCCACTTTCATAACAAGACAAAGCCCGTGGCAATTCAAACACACATTTTTTTGGCTTGCCCAACACACCTGCCATTGGCCTGGTCTGTTTGATGCACACAGAGGAAATCTTGGTGTGCGCTACAGCATGCAGGTAACCAGCACTGCTTTTGCAACGGCAGTCTGCAACTGCACCCCAAGAAACGGAGGTAGTTTCAAATGGTGAGAAATTATCCAGGGCAAACATTGAGCCTGGGAGAAATTTCCCTTGAGAAAAGGAGGGATAAGGCTGCATGAGAATTGCCAGCTTCCTGGGCATCCCCAGACATGCTTAATTCTAAGCAGCTCCACTTATTCAGGGTTTTATCTGACAATCAGCAATACTGGGGAAGAGAGACCATCAGGAGAGAGAGATTTAGCGATGCAGGAGCTGAAGATGACTCCTGGGACTGCACCCAGCGGAGCCCTCAACACCCTGCAATGCACTTGGGGAACAAAACCGACATGAGAACCCAAAGGACTTGTATTCTAGCAAGAGCCCCAAGTTCCCAGCAGAGACCCCAGTACATGCCTCCAGATTTCTTCAGATTTAGGGAGCCAAAGGGCCAGGCTGCACATTGCTGGTAGAGCTGGGGGATTTCACAGTGACTTCCACACTGGGATGCAGACAGAACAATGCAGACAATTTGCATGGCAAGTCAAGTTTGCAGGTTAGCTGCAAATATATCCTAAAAAGGAGAGGCGCGAACGAGTGCCTTGAGAAAACGAGCACATCCAGGAAGAGACAGCCATTCCCCTTTCCGTAACTTGCAGAAATGTAAATATTCCTGCTTCATCCACTGAGGCAGTGGATGCGGCAGGAGTTGCTTTGCTGTGTAAATACTGAGTAAGGTGTTTTGTCCCAGCTTCCCTCACACACGCGCTCCTTCCCTGCCCTCAGAGTAACCACAGGGGTGGCTCACAGCCACTAATTTGATGCTGACCGACTCAGATACACATTACGGGGAATGACACTGTTAGGGAGAAAAAAAACGCATCAGCCCTCGCCTGCCTGGAAGGTGAAACATTTTTCCCAGAAGGAAGGGAAATTCATAGATACTCCCATTCATGCAAGCAAGAGGAAGCAATAATATTAGAAGTGCAGGCTATTTTTAGCTAGTTCTGGCAACTTTGCATGACATATCCTGTACATTTTCTGTTTTTCCAAGGAAGTCAAGCTCGCAAAGCTTTCAGCTTCAGAATGCTCTCAGGGGACACTGTAGTGGATAATCTTCTTGAGATCTTTGCCAACTCTGTTTGGGTGGAAAACCTCTTATCCTGATACCCAGAATCCCCCAAATATCTTTTTTTTTTTTTTTTTTTTTTTCCCCAATAAGCCTTTCTGACAGCTGAGCTCTCCATCTTCCAACCATTCTGTGTCCAGTTGGGTCCAGGCAAGCCCACGGGCCCCCATTTTGTTGCATTTTAGTCAAAGCGCAGGGTGCCATGTTGCCACTGGCTTCACACCAGCGGTGGTTTGAACCAAGCTGCTCCATCTCGCACAGAAGCCGCAAGCATCCGGGCGGACGCGACGGGAGAGGGGCCAGGGCCAGGTGGCCCCCAGTGATGCTCTGAAACACCGGGACCGCTGCGTCCCTGCCCAAGCCTGCGTCCGGCCGGGGTTAGGGTGCAGGGAAGGGCGGCCAGCGGGCCCCCAGCTGAGGCTGCTCCCCAGGCGCTGCGAGTGCCGGGGGGGGAGGCTGTGGGGCTGAGGGGGCCTGACGCTGCGGCCTGCTGGGCCCCGGGTGCCCCGCGGGGCAGGCCCAGCCGGGCCTGGGCCTGGGCCTGGGCCTGAGCCGGGGCCTGGCGCCGGGCCTGCCCGCTCCGTGCCGCGGGGGCGGCGCCGGGCCTGGCGCGGAGGGCGGCCGGGGGGCAGAGAGGCGGCCCCACCGCGGGAGGCCCCGCCGCCGGCCCTTGGACCCGGGCGCCGCGCCGAGCCGAGCCAAGCCGAGCCATGGCGGCGCCGGGGCAGAACCTGGCCGTGGTGGTGCACCGAGCCGGCGACCTGCGCCTGGTACGGGCCGGGGGAAGGGGGGAGCGGGCCGTCCCGGGGCTGCCGTGGTTCGGCGAGGCGAGGCGAGGCCCCGGGCGGCGGGGACCGGGAGCGGGGCGGTGCTCGGCGGCGCTGCGGGGTCCGGGGCGGCCGGGCTGGATGGCGGCGAGGGCGGCCCCGCAGCGCGGCCCGGGCCGGCCCGGGCCGGACTGGGCCTCAGCGCGGGCGGGCAGCTCCCCGCGGGGCCGGGAGGCCGCTCGGGCTGAGTCCCCGGGGACCCCCGGTTCTCTCCGACCGGTGCCGGGTCAGTGAGCTGAACTGCCCCCGGGCTGGGAGCGGGGAAGGGCAGCGGCTGCCCCCCGTGCTCGGGGCGGGGGGGGGCCCAAAGCTCGGCGCTACCCCATGGCTGAGGGCCGGGGGAAGGAGGGGAGTGGAGGGGACGGCGAACGGGAGCTCTTCGGTGGCGACTCCCGTCTGCTTGGGGCTTGTGAGAGCCCGGGTGGGAAGCAAGAAGGAGAGTCCGAAGGGAGCGGCCGCACGGGTCACGCTTGTGCTTGTGGTGGGGTAACCCCCTGGAGAGGGAGGCCTTTATTTTCGGTTGGTGCTTCAGACTGATTCTGCTTCTCTGACTGCGAGTGCTTGGAAGTTGCTGGGTGCTCAATCGTTGCGGCGCTGCTGGAGGCTTGTGTTTGCCGGTTTGGCAAGCGCCAAATCGGGGAAGGAAGATTTACGTAGGCAAACATTGACAGGCAGGTTTCTGTACAAACAGTTCTGGCAGGAGGGCTGTTACAAACATGCAGACTTTGGATACCTGCAGCAGCGTGTTTGGCGGATGATTATCAAGGAAGCAGTTGATTTTTTACCATTCCTGCACAGCTCAAGCGACTCATGCCAAAGGCTAAGCAGTGTTCGTGTGGGTAATTCCTGTGTGGCTCCCAGCCACCTTCGATATTACTGCAATTTCACTAGAAGCACGTGCAGCCTGACTTACTAGAAATAAAAGGCATTGCCACAGTGAGAGAATTGAGACAGATGGTCCATGTAGTTCAAGAATGCGTTTCCAGAATGCTGTGATTTATAAAGGCGTATGAGAGTTGTGAGGGTGGATGCTGGCTCCATCCTGTCTGTGTTGCTGGCCTCTAAACTGACTTACACCCAGAGGCCTGAGTTTTCCTTGGGATATTCATACCACTGGAGACATCGGAGGTGGTCGTCAGTGCTCCCCTGGCCTTACTGGCAGCCCTTTGGGGTGTGATCCTCCTGGCTTCTCTAAAGTTTCTTTGCCACAATGTGAATGGCACTCATTGCATTGCCCCACTGATCACATAAGGAGTCTAGGCAGTGAACTCTGAACTTGTTACCTGCGTTGATACCTAAACTTACGTGAGATCATCTTCCCCGTAATTCCCACACCTTTCTTGATTCCTGTGGACTGTTTCACATGGGGAGAGTCACCATGACTTCAACAGCCGACCTGTGTTATGCGATAATGTGTTGGCTTCGTTTTTTTTGACTCTCCTCTTGATCCACAGGCTCCCATTTGCTGCCCTTTGAGGACTTGTTGTTTTTTATGCATGTACCATATCATAGAATCATAGAATCATAGAATCATTTCGGTTGGAAAAGACCTTCAAGATCATCAAGTCCAACCATTAACCATGCCCCCTAAACCATGCCCTGGAGTACCCTGTCCACTCACTTTTTGAATACCTCCAGGGATGGTGACTCAACCACTTCCCTGGGCAGCCCATTCCAATGTTTGACAACCCTCTCAGTAAAAAAATTTTTCCTAATATCTAACGTAAATCTCCCTTGCCTCAACTTGAGGCCATTTCCTCTTGTCCTATCTCCAGACACCTGACAGAAGAGACCAACACCCACCTCACTACAACCCCCTTTCAGGTAGTTGTAGAGAGCGATAAGGTCTCCCCTCAGCCTCCTCTTTTCTAGACTGAACAACCCCAGATCCCTCAGCCGCTCCTCATAAGACTTGTGCTCAAGGCCCCTCACCAACTTGGTTGCGCTTCTCTGGACACGCTCAAGCAGCTTAATGTCTTTCCTGTAGTGAGGGGCCCAATATCCTTTCTTTATGTGTCTCCTGTCACAGAAGGCATTTGCTGCATCTCCTTCACATCCTCAGTTACAGCAGTTACTGTCTCTGAACTTCTCCGTGAACAATGGACAGTGAGCAGAACATGCGTCCTGAAATATTTTGGGGTCTTCCAGTTTGGTCACTCCCTGTTTTCTGCAGATCAGGCTGGAGGATTCACTTTCCACCAAGATGTCTGTTTTTTAGCACAGCTGTTTTTGAAAGAAAAGTGTTTTTTTCTGGGCTGAGGAATGCCACATACACATTTTCAGCTAGAAGTTGGCTTGCTTTATCTCCCACCATGGACTGTTCTGTTCAGGCCCTTTGAGATAGCTGAGGTGGTCTGTACCTCTGATGTGTTACCAGATTCCATGCTTATTGGACATTTTCTATATAACAGGTTACATCTAGATCAACTTCTAAAAATAATGCTCTGGGCTGGGTCCTTAGTGGGACAAACCAAACACCCCACGTAGAAACAATGCAGATACAGTTCCGAACATTGACAATTTCAATAGGTTGAGTTGTACTTTGATTTGCACTCCAGTCAACAGAGTTTGGGCCATGCTGCCCACTTACAGCACAGATTATTCAGCAGGTATTTGTGATGGGTTAACCCTGGCTGGACGCCAGGTGCCCACCAAAGCCGTTCTATCACTCCCCCTCCTTCTCAGCTGGACAGGGGAGAGAAAATATAACAAAGAGCTTGTGGGTCGAGATAAGGACAGGAGAGATCACTTACCAATTACCGTCATGGGCAAAACAGACTCAGCTTGGGGAAAATTAACTCAATTTATTACAAATCAACCAGAGTAGGGTAATGAGAAATAAAACCAAATCTCAGAACACCTTCCCTCCACCCCTCCCTTCTTCCCGGGCACAACTTCACTCCCGGATTCTCTACCAACCCCCCAGCGGCACAGGGGGACGGGGATGGGGTTTACGGTCAGTTCATCACACATTATTTTCTGCCGCTTCATCCTCCTCAGGGGGAGGACTCATCACACTCTTCCCCTGCTCCAGTGTGGGGTCCCACCCACAGGAGACAGTCCTCCACGAACTTCTCCAACGTGGGTCCTTCCCACGGGCTGCAGTTCTTCATGAACTGCTCCAGCATGGGTCCTTTCCACGGTGTGCAGTGCTTCAGGAGCACACTGCTCCAGCATGGGTCCCCCGCAGGGTCACAAGTCCTGCCAGCAAACCTGCTCCGTGGGCTCCTCTCTCCACAGATCCGCAGGTCCTGCCAGGAGCCTGCTCCAGCGCGGGGTTCCCACGGGGTCACAGCCCCCTTCGGGAACCCACCTGCTCCGGCGTGGGGTCCTCCACGGGCTGCAGGTGGATATCTGCTCCACCGTGGACCTCCATGGGCTGCAGGGGGACAGCCTGCCTCACCATGGTCTTCACCACGGGCTGCAGGGGAATCTCTGCTCCGGCGCCTGGAGCATCTCCTCCCCCTCCTTCTTCACTGACCTTGGTGTCTGCAGGGTTGTTTCTCTTACATGTTCTCACTCCTCTCTCCGGCTGCCGTTTTCCGTCTGTCCCAACTTTTTTCCTTCTTAAAAATGTTACCACAGAGGCGTTACCACTATCGCTGATTGGCTCGGCCTTGGCTGGCGGCGGGTCCGTCTTAGAGCTGGCTGGTATGGGCTCTCTCGAACACAGGGGAAGCTTCCAGCAGCTTCTTACAGAAGCCACCCCCGCAGCCCCCCCCGCTACCAAAACCTTGCCACACAAAGCCAATACAGTATTTTATCAGAGGAGCGCTTTGAGAATGTGTTTCTAGAATTTCTCTTTTTGTGGCGTTTAGATTGGTGAAGTACAAAGTACGAGTTGAGGAATATGCTGGGATTGAGAATGTATTTAATTAGCTAAAACGCAAAACAGTGCTACCCAAAAGCAGGAAGGGATAGCCCGCTTTCTGTGCAGTAGGGCAGCAGGAAATCTTGTGTTTGTTGTTATGTAGCAGCTTTTAACTGCTGAAGCTAATACGTGGAGGACTGCTATAAAGCAATCGCTCATCTCTCAAATCCAGAGATCAATTTTCTTGCTAACTGAAGATGCTCTTGCAATGAGAAATAACCAACTGTGGGCTCGCTAATGTATATGCACTGAATTTTTGAAGAGAAACTGTGTGAATAGGAGGTCTGCCCAAAGGTCTTGTGCCCAGTTTTGGGCTGTGGGTAAAGGGTTCTAAGATGCGTGAAAATTTGAGCAGCAAATGGATTATGAAGGGTTCATTTTTAGCACTAACTACTTTGGTGGGGCTTTTCTTAGAGACATGATCCTAGGGGTGGGTGCTAGGTGGGTACTGTACTGTCTTGATGTAAACCCCAGCAAAATTATTGCTTTGTCTTTTGAGGCACCTGAGGGAGTTCAGTAAAGGCAAAAGGCCTGCAGACCTTTTGGGTGGAAGAATAACTTGGGGCCAAGTGACTACTTTTATAATTCTGGTTTAATCATTCACCCCATAAAGAGGTGCCAATTACAAGAGGATGTGACTTTAAACGTGATTTACAGTAATGTTTACAATTAATTTATACATAGAGTTATCATTATGTAGTAAAAATATTTCCTATTATTTACAATAAAAATATAAACACTGCAATATAACTCTTTATAGAAATAGGTGGTTCAGAATCTTCCTGGTTGCAGAACGCAAATTTTTTTGTCAGCCAGTGAGAAGAAGAATTCAGCTGAAACTTGAAGCTGTTCCAGTGCAGGAAAGTTTAGTATGTGGCTCTTGTCTGGACAGGGAAGGGGAAATTACTGCAAAATAATTTGGAGAGTGGATTTACAAGCTGTCTGTGTGCTCACTCGTAATGGATGCCCATGTTACTCCATTGTACAAGCAAAATGAGGTGAGCTTAGGGAGGAAGTGTGGACTGCACATTTATATCCCTCCTCATCGCACAGCAATGTCTTATTGAGCAGACAGAACCAAAAACCTGATCTGCTTACAGATCTACCTGAGCTAACCTGGACTGACTTTCCACAAGATATTCCCATGGCTATGCTTGGCACAAGCAGCTGAATGCTTTTTTTTTCTTTTTGTCCATAGGAAAACCGTCCAATCCCAGAACCGGGTCCTGATGGTAGGTCTAGAGATGACTGCTTCTGTCTGCTTTTTCTTACTAATCTCTTTTTTTTCCTCGTTCTCTTCTGTCGCTCCTTGATATAATAAAGAGATAAAATATTTCTGAGAAAGTATAAAATAATCCAGAAAAGAATGTGTGGCTGAAACAGATAATGCTGCATTTCCACTTGAAAAGAAGAGCTGGAGCAGTCACAGATACACTCGTGACTTTTTTTGCTTCCTGTTTCATCAGTTCATGTATTTCACATTAAACAGCTCTTGGGACATGTCAGATGATCTTGTTGCAGGACTAAATATTAATAGGCTAGGCATATGGGCTGATAGAAACTTGATTCACTAACTCTCCAGGGCTGAAATTGTAGCTTAGGGAGAAGGAAAAATTAAATGGACTTGCTCTTTAATCCTTGGTCCAGTAATAGTTACACCCCTCTTAGATTGTATTAGCTTTTGTTGACAGGGGTCTTACTATATTTTAAGCTTTCCTGATTTGTAAATCCTTGTATAGTTTTGTATTTCAGCGGGTGTCTCATGAATATGCCATCCATCCTAATGTGTGCACATGCAGTTCTGGTACGCTTCTTTAATGCTAGTAAATTCGGATGTTTCAGTGCTGGCTTGGCCTTTGTTGTGGGACACAGGGACAGCACACATGTCGCTCTCCCAGTGCCTGAGAAGGTAAATTTTTCTACAAGTAACCTTTCTTCGTTTACTGTCAGAGGTCCTCCTGCGGATGCATTCTGTTGGGATCTGTGGGTCTGACGTTCACTACTGGCAGCACGGTCGAATCGGGGATTTTGTTGTGAAGGACCCCATGGTGTTGGGGCACGAAGCTTCTGGGACTGTCGTCAAAGTGGGATCAGGGGTGACTCATCTGAAACCAGGTAATTGGAATCAAAACTGTCTTTTTATTTGTTTTCCTGCTAATCAGTTCCCCGAGAATGTGTTGATAATGGGCTGTGCTTTTTTGCTAGGTAAATTTATCTGCTGTTCTGAGGTGTGAATTGCACAGCGTGATGTTCTCTTTCAAAGACTGTCACTGTGCTGCTATTAATCACGCAGCTTGGCCACTGTAGTTTACGGTATTTCTTAGGTGTGCTTTATCCTGGGATATCTTAGGCTGGTCTGACTTTAGTTTAATGCAGAGCAGAGTGTATGCTGGTACAAGGTGCCTTTTGAAGAAGCTAGATAAAGCTTCAGAAACCATGTATGTTGCTCTTGACAACAACCTACTGTTAATGTTTCTTCGCTGTGTGTGTTCTTGAAGGAGCAAATGGCCTCCTGCACTGGAGAGAGGTCGCTGGAGCAACTGTACCAGGCCTCGTGGTGTGACTACAGTTCACTGTGCTCATGAATATCCTAGAAAATGGACTGAGCAGTGAATTTTCCAAAGTTTGCTGATGATAGCAACTCAGGCAGGGTAGAGAGGACATGGGAGAGCTAGCAGGAGTTACAGAGAGACTTTAAGGGTGCCTGGGCTATAAGATGCAGGTGGTATTCAATGCAGATAAACATAAAGTGGTGTCCACAACAGAAGAAACAAAACCGGCTGCATATCTAAAATGATGGGCCGACCATCACTGCTGCAGAGTGAGACCTTTGGGTCTGACACAGTGCATGGGAATGTTGGCTCAGTAGTGGTGAAAAATGCAAATCAGTGTTAGGAAAGGGACAGAGACTCAATCGGAGGACATCAGTGCACATCTGGAGCTCTGCATGCAGTTCTGGTCATCTTCTTTCCAAAGGGATATAAAAGAAGTGAAAAAGTTTCAGAGGATGACAAGGAGATGACGAGATGAGGAGCAGCGTCTCTATGACGAATGACTAAATTAGGAACTTGAGCTAGGAGCTGGAGAGACAATTCAAGGACACGTGACACAGGTCTGAAGGCTCCTGGAGGGCAGGGACAGGGCACATAAAGGTTGCCTGTTCTCTGGTTCCTCCAATACAAGAGCAAGGAACAATGGGAGCCAGGTGCAGCATTCACCTAAGTTGTAGCAGACCTGCAGGCCTCCTTGGCAAAGGATGACGTGGACGCTAAAAGTTTACATGGTGGAAGGTGGAGGAGAAATTGTCGAGGGTTACTAAATACAAAGAAGCCACATGCAGCTTGGGAGGCCCCACAGGTGAATATAATGGGAGGCTGGGAGAACATTCAGTATGTGTTTGTCCTGCTCCTCTCACCCCCAGACGTCCCCCGTTGGCCATATCAGAGGCGGCGCAGTGGGCTAGATGGCTCTCTACTTCAACCCATCCTCCTGCTTGTCACTGTGTCTGACTGAAAGCCTGTTGGTGGAGAGCTTCGCTGGGAGACTTGGCTTTGATTGGCCTCCTCTGCCAAATAAAATGGGCTGTCTTGTGTCCCTTGCAAGTACTTGCAAGTTGTACTACGGTCACACAGTTTTTTTCTTTAGTTTGTCCTGCCTCGTGATTGCAATTAAATAATTACTCTTTGTCCTGCAGCATGTGTCTTTCCAGCATCTGGGCTACTCCATCATAGCATCAAGATGGCTCTGTTCCATGATAAATCCTGCCTGACTCCTGGGTGTGCTTCTGCACCATAAGCTTCCTTCCCAAGGAACAACCCTTTCCAGCGTGGTAGCCAGCAGAGCTCACCTGCTTTGTTCTAATTACTTCCTCTTCCGATTACTACAGATTCTGAAAAAAAATCTCATCACCGTGTCATTGCCTGGGGTGAGGGCTGCCTTTTTGTCTGCTAAGGTTGAGTGCAAGACAGCTGGAGAGAGGTTTGTATGTGACTGAGCTTCCATCTGCTCTGTGTCTGTGCCTCTGAAACACAGGCTCTTTTCAAGTAACTGTGAAGATCTTGCTGATGAGGCCGCTGAGAAGGAAGTGTTAGGAACTTGCCTGGTGTGTGCAGCGTGATCTTTCTCATTTAGCAAATGTCCCTCATGCTTCTCTTGTACCGGAATTTCATTCTGTCTTCTGTGGTTATTCAGTGCTGCTCATACCTATTTGCCCACCTTCTTCCCAAGTAACACAGTCTGCTTTCATCCTGGCAGGTGATCGAGTGGCCATTGAGCCTGGCGTCCCAAGAGAAATGGATGAATTCTGTAGAACTGGCCGCTATAACCTGTCTCCAACCATCTTCTTCTGCGCAACGCCTCCTGATAATGGGAACTTGTGCCGCTACTACAAGCACAGTGCCAGCTACTGCTACAAGTTAGTCAGTGCTCCCTCCGCAGAGAAATATGTACTCCCTGGGGGGGAGGGTAGCTGAAACAATTGCCTCTTGGCCCTTTTGAGTATTGCAGTGAGCACTCTTTACTTGAACACAACAGGTTTTATTGCTTTCTGATCCATAAATAACATGTATAAGGCTTGGATGGCAGCCACTTTGCAAATGGTTTGTCAGGCAGGTGTAGTTTATCTTCTCTGGTGCCAGACATAAACAAACATTCCTTACATGTTTCCTGGGATGTCACCACTGTTTTACCCTTTAATTATTTTCCTTTTCCCATTTGCTCCCTGCTCTTGGTTTCTTTTCTGCTGTCTTTTTATATCCTTGCCTTCTTAGGACAGTGCCTGAAGGCCTTTGATTCTTTGAGCTGAGCTAACTTTACTGCTGCTTTTCAGGAAATGCCACATTGACTGCTGACACCTCGCTCTGTCATTTGAAACAAAGTCATCCTACTTAGAGCAGAATAGGAATAGAAGGTGGTGTCCCTGCTAAACTGCTTTTCTGTGTGGCGCTGAGTGATCCCAATAAGCTGCCAGCATTACACATCTGTTTTCATATCCAGTTCTGCAAACTTGAGTGTGTTCTTAATTGTGGCAGGACTGACACATTTGCTTAAAAGCAAGTCTGTGCTTAAGTACTCTAGCAAATACACTAGAAACCCAGATAAACCTCTGCAACTTTATACCCACAAAAGTGCATTTACACAAGGTGTTAAAAATAGTCTAACGTAGTAGCGCCCTGAGACTGGTCTATCTGTGGGGCTGCTTCTTTCTCGGTCTGTATGGAGCTGGTACTTCCATGAGCAGGAATGTCCTTAGGATTGATCTTTGGTGTCTGCAGAGGAAGCGTTCAGGATCACATCAGTCAGGAGGAGGTACTTGAATGCTTTTCTCATGCGAGTCCTCAGGCAGGAAGCTTCTTTCAAAGGGGATCCCAAGCAGCTGCTGTCAGGATGAGATGCTGGTCTGGATGGGACTAACTTCTCACTGTCCAGACCCACTGTCACTGATTTCCTCTGTGTTGTTAAAATAACATTTTCGGACAACATCACAAGTTTTTGCTTGGGAGGAAGTGGCTGGTTTGTAGCTGTCTTCTTCTAGGTTTTTGCTTTTTTCTCCAATTTGAGTAAATCTTGCTTTGGATAATTTTTTTTTTTTTTTTTAAGCTTCGAAATGCAAAGCCTGCATCTGGCGCTCCTGGTTTCAGTTCATCAATGCCATGGCCGTCTGATGCAAAGCAGATTCCCTGGCATGAAGTTGCTCTGCCAGCACAGATTTGCTAAGAAAAGATGATGGCTCAGCTCAGTGGGTTCTCGCATATTTGGACAGATATTGTCCGTCCTTCTGTTGGCGGACAGACTCTGCATTGGATGCTCTGAGTAATTTGATGGAGCTGGGATCATGCTGCAAAGCTGCCCTCCCCATTGACGGGGCAGTGCCCAGACCCAGTAGTGGCAAATGTGATGCCAAACTCTGAGAAAACTGAACTCTTGGAGTCAGCCCTTTAATGCCTCCTGGAGATAAGGGACATATAGATAGATACCTTACAGCTGTCTTCCCACAACTGTCATTTCTGTTACTTTGGCCTTGTGTTGGCCTGGCTGAGATCTGGCCTCGAGCTTCCCAGGGCTGTCAGAAGGACCTTCCTCGCAGACACAGCTCCCAGCACCCACTGTGTGAGAGCCCACACTGGTGGCTTTCTGGAGGGCTGCATTGTGGGGCTGAGATTTATTTCTGTCAGCAGTTCAGAAGCTCTCTGATTTTTTCCATCACTTACGCTAGCTGCATTATGGTGCTGTTTCTGTCCAAAAGGTGTTTGATACCCACTGTACACATTTTCCCTGACTGCTGGGAGGATGTGTGCTGGGACCAGTCCACTGGTTGCAACACTTGGTGCAACAGGGGATGATGTCCAGGGCGTGATGGAGAGACCTGGATCTGGCTGCCTTTGCTTTATGTGGCATCACCATTAGCAGCAAGATGTTTTCTAAAAGCATGGAGCTGAATGATTCAACACAGATGAGGGGGCTGGGAGCCCGCTGATGGGTCCCAGCCATAAGCAGCCTTCAGGCTGGTGCATGTGCAACTGTGGGGTTTATTCCAAAGGGAGCGAGTGGCAAAGGAGTTTTTGGCTTGACTCACCAAGTACTGGAGAGATGATGTGGGGAAGTTTGTGGGTCCCTGTGTTTGGTGCGTGGGCAAACCTCACTGGTAGATGATTTAGGTGCATTTGATGCCACTTCAGCGGAGGGAAAGAGGCGATATAACCTCTTGAAACATATTCCAGCCCTGCATTTCTCAGACCAAGGGTGAGAGTGTATTTAGCCACTGTGATTTAGACCCATGTTTGATCTTCGAGTGTCATGGCTTTCCTCATCCCTGTCATAAACCTCTTCAGTGATGTTGCTTGTGTCTGGTTCTTGCAGGCTTCCGGATAATGTCACCTTTGAAGAAGGAGCCCTTATCGAGCCTCTTTCAGTGGGAATCCATGCCTGCAAAAGAGCGGGAGTCACTCTGGGAAGCAAAGTCTTCGTGTCTGGCTCTGGTACGGTGAATGTATTCAGTCCTTCGGTTCTCTGCCTGCCATGGCGTGGAGTGGGGTGGACAAGGTGCACGCTGTGCTTCTAGGCTCTGTTGTAAGCGTGGGTGTCGTGGTTTAACCCCAGCCAGCAACTAAACACCACGCAGCCGCTCACTCACTCCCCCCCACTCAGTGGGATGGGGGAGAAAATCGGGAAAAGAAGCAAAACCCGTGGGTTGAGATAAGAACGGTTTAATAGAACAGAAAAGAAGAAACTAATAATGATAATGATAACACTAATAAAATGACAACAGCAATAATGAAAGGATTGGAATGTACAAATGATGCACAGTGCAATTGCTCACCACCCGCCGACCGACACCCAGCCAGTCCCCGAGCGGTGAATCCCTGCCCCCCCCCCCACTTCCCCGTTCCTAAACTGGATGGGACGTCACATGGTATGGAATACACCGTTGGCCAGTTTGGGTCAGGTGCCCTGGCTGTGTCCTGTGCCAACTTCTTGTGCCCCTCCAGCTTTCTCACTGGCTGGGCATGAGAAGCTGAAAAATCCTTGACATTAGTCTAAACACTACTGAGCAACAACTGAAAACATCAGTGTTATCAACATTCTTCACATACTGAACTCAAAACATAGCACTGTACCAGCTACTAGGAAGACAGTTAACTCTATCCCAGCTGAAACCAGGACAGTGGGTTGTGGCAGAGTTACAGGGATGCTGAGAGGGACCTTGAGGCTGTCCTTGCCCATGCTGCACTACAGTGCTGCATTTTGAGCAGCCCAAATGCAAAGTGCAGCGTCTGGGCATGCTGAGCCTCCCAGCTCAAGGGAGCAGAGAAGTGGGTGGCATTTTCCTTGCAGAGCCCTTCATGTAGCAATAGCTGCTCTCTAATCAGCTGGTCTCACTCCCCTGGGATTGTGGTGATGCTGTGATCCCAGAGCTGCCCACCTGGAAACACAGTCGGAGCCTCCTTTAGCCTAGGAACATGCTGAGCTCTGGGCATGTTCAGAGCCTGTGCCTGGTGCTGTCTGGCAGCTGCGTATGTTCTCTTTCTGCCCTTTGTACCCAGGACCGATTGGCCTTGTTAACGTGCTTGTTGCTAAGATGATGGGTGCAGCGGCTGTGGTAATTACAGGTAAGTCCTTCTTACATTTAAGAATGTGCCTATTTCCCACAATACAACACTTTGACTAGGTCCAAATTATTCCGTCAAGGTAACTGCTGGGGAAGGCAGCCCAAGCACAGTGGAAAGTCTGTTCATGAATGGAGTAGTAGCGTGCACCTGTCTGGAGGGAATCCTAATAAATACCTCATTCCCCAGGACAAGACTTTGATCTCTGCACTAATTGGGATCTATAAGAAGATGCAGTTGCAACTGGTGCTTCTCTGCTAGGTTGGCGGACCAGGGTAGTAACTTCTGCTTCCTAGCACAGACAAGTTGTGTGGGTGGAGTGACTACAGTGCTTCAAGGAGGATAAACCAGAGGCTAATGAGTGGTCCTTGGACCAAGCCTAGAGACCTTTTTCAGACTTGGAGCAGGTCTTTTGGGAAGAGGCAATGCATCTGTATGACAAAGCTCTGAGTTACAGAAGCTCCGCTTGCTCCTGGTGCCTCTGGTCACTGATTGTTTTCTTTTTCTGTTTTGAGCTCTTATGACCTCAGCTTTGTGTTTTGCCTTTGGCTCATAGATCAAGCCTTGACGATCAGGTTTCATCTTCGTGTAGTGCTTTTAGATCTTGATTATATCTGCTTCTAGTCTTCACCTAGGCACACAGACCAGGCAACACAGCATATTTTATACCCTGTTTGGAGCTATAATTGGAAGTTTGCTCTGAGCAGGTTTTTTCCCTCTCTCTTGTAGTGCTAGGTGATGGCCTGGACACAGGGTTTGCACAGTCCTTTCTGTGTGCAGCCACATTGTGCCTCTCCAGTCCTCCTTTGCTGCCCTTCTTTCTGTTGCTGGGTTCATTTTCCACTGATTATCCACAATGACTGAAATGACCTTTTCAGGGTCCCTGCATTTCAGAAATGGGCCTTCCTTGCATAACTGTGTCCTGGAGGTTCCTAGTCCAGCTGCCGTTTGCAGCCATGCTTTTGTCTAGCTGCATCTGGAAAATCTCTGACAATGGAGATCCCACCTTTCTGGGTATCTACTCCAGGATTGCACCGCCTCTTAATGAAGAAGGTTTTTCTCGGGTCCACTCACAAACTCTCATTTGTTGGTATTTCCCCTTGTCTGCAACAACTGAAATGAGTCTTCATCATCTTTGCAGCTGCCCTTCTGGTTGTTGCAGACAGCCGTTCGATCCTCCCTTCTCTTTGCCATGCTAACCCAGCCCAGCTCCCTCCACCTCTCCTCAAAGGTTGAGGCTCTTCTCTGTGTAGCTTGCCCAGAGGAATGGAGAGCTGGGGTAACCTGAAGATGTTTACCGGTTGAAATTTCCACCTGGGGTTTGAACAGGGCCTGGAAGTGGTGTTTCCAGCTTCTGCTGCTACTCTTTGATCCTTCTGAGTGGTGATGGCCGGGAGGAGCAGTTACAGGTATGACTAGACAACGAGCACAGGTTGCTGCAGCGTTTTTGGGCTAACACCCCAACGTGGGCCTTTCAGAAGGCTGTTACTCCACCTCCCACAGTTCGGGCGAGGTGTATTTTTGACCTCTTGATTACTGTGTTTCCATCTTTGGGTTGAGAGACAAAATTCAGGTCCCACCCTCTTGCCTTTGCAGAAGCATCCTTCGGTAGTAGCTCATGTCAAAACGTAAGGCAGATTATTGCCTTCTCCTCCCTAAATCCTCTTGCTGCCAAGTCCAGGGCATTTTTTGCTCTGCTGGCCCCACCCTGCAGGTGTGTGCTTGGTGGACATGATCAGTCCAGGCCTCAGATTTTGCAAAGCATTGTCATTTGAGGATTGTGGTTGCTATAGCAGGAAAAGCAGCTCTGCCTCTTGAATCATGTATAAGGATTGCTGCTGAGCTGAGCTGGTGCAGGGGCTGGTGGGTGACCCAGTCCTTGGTTGGGGAAGGGCTTGGTGAGCTGGCAGTGGTTGGTGGGGCTGAGGCAGCTGATTCAGCCTGCCACCCCATCCCCAGTCCTGCCTGGGTGTATTTTTCCCTGTAACACTGGGAGCTGCTGTTGCCTCTGCCTGTAGACTGGTCGTGGGGACCTTTGGCAAGCAGGTCTGTATAGCATGTGCCATAGGGCTCCAGGTGGCCACAGGAAGTTCTTAGTACCTGGTTTGTAGGGTCAGCAAGCTCAGCTACATGGAATTAGCCCCTTATCTTTATGCCTGGCCTGGGTAACGATCCTGACTTGTAGACATCTCCCACCTGAGAGGTGTTTGGCTGAGATGCTCAGAGACACCCATGGAGGTGCTGTCCCTAGTCAAATATTTGTACGTGACATGAGCTGAGCAATGGGTTTAGTTTGGCTCATTGCCGCTGGGGATTTTTCTGCCCTTGTTTTTGTGTCGGCTTTACGAGCCAACAACTGTGAGGTGACCGTCTGCCCACAAAGGCCCTCTTGTACTTTGATACCAGATTCATTGAATGCATTGCCCGGAGTTTTTATTATGAGTTTGTCTGTGAAGAGCTTTGTCTGCCAACACTTAAGGCTTCAAATGTTTGGTTTTGTTTTGACAAGCCGCACACAAATCTAGAAATATCTAGAAGAGCTTTTTCTTGACCTGGGGAGAACCCACCTCCTACAGTTTCTGTGGTGCGTGTCTTTGGCACACCTGGAGTCAATGAATTTTGGAAAGTTACGTCTCTGCTGAGGAGTCGGGTCCCTTCTCTGGGACTCCTGGAGAGCAACTGGCACTGTAGCTAAAGACTAATGCTTAGCCCTACCCTTCCAAAGGCTTGTGTGCACTAAAGCATGCCTTTCCTCCCAGATACGGCAGCTTGCCTGATAAAAGGTATTAGTGCTTCTGATAACCTTTGCTCTTTTCCCTGAAGTGCCTTATTCCTGGCAGACTGGTGTTCTCCCTTGTGGAGGGGCAGGGGGTTGATGTATTTAATGGACTGCAGTTGGGTGCAGAAGATCAGCTTGTTTCATGGCTCCTCAACTACTCTTCCCTAAGGTCTATGGCTTTCTCCATTCTGCTGCTTGATATTTACGGGCAACCTTCTCCTGTCCTTCTGCCTTGCTGTGGACATTGCTGTTGTTCTGAAAAGCCACTTTTCTCCTTAGAGGCATGTAAAAGAGCAGCCTTATTCCCCAACATGTGAAGTAACAGTTTGGGTATTTGTACGGTGGTGTTGGGCTGTCTAGCCTTACTCTGTCTGTCACTAAAAGTACACTTAGTAATTCCTGCTTAAGGGAGACTATTCCCCTTGTGCTATCTAAATCTGAAGTCCTGCGTGGCGGTGCCTCCAGAAACCCTGGAAGTCAAGGTCAGGGAAGATGAGTAACTGGACAGAGTTCAGCTCTTTGTGAAAGAAGATCAACATAGAAAGTGTGAGAGCTTCAAGAATATTTGCCTGTTAAGCTGGCTCATAAACCATCATGAGAAGCTTAAGTATAATTTGATAACTTCTGTGGGAGCAGAGATACAAGAATGGGCTATTCTTAGTCTGGCAGCCAAAACTTTAATTAGCTCCAGTGTCTGGGAAGTGAAAACAAATTTCTGACTAGAGGCAAGATGCAACCCTTTAATTGTATAATTGACCAGCTTCCCAAGAGTTTTGTGGGGTTCAGCCACAGTAAGGTTTAAAATCCAAACGACTTGGTCCATCTCAAGAGTCGGAAGTGTCTGGAGCTCTAAACAATACAGTAAACTTCTCATTTGATAACCTGCAGATCTGTCAGCTTCAGTAAGTGCTTAGTGGTGATTCACTTAGGCCAGGTGTACCAAGATGTTATCACAGCCCTGACCAGGTCTGACAGTATTGCTGCTGCATCCTGTATGCCTCTCTGATGTGAGGGCTTTCTTCCCGAGCAGGTCAGCAAACCAGAGGCCCACTGTAGGAAAGGTGTGGGGGTTTTTTGCTGCCTGAGAGTGACTTTTGTGGCCACTTTGAAATGCACTGGCTGGCATGGCCTGTTGCTCCAGAACACTGCCTCTGGATGTATTTCTGCCAATGAGACAGTATAAAATATATTAGTGACTGGGCAGATACTATAAATAGCTGAATCCAGCTGTGTCTGCTGCAAGCTGGTGTTTTGAGACCAAACTTCATGGGGAGTTTGGTCCATTGCTGGGAGCACTGTTGAGCCCCCATGGTCTCCTTGCCATATGCTGAGATTTGGGAGACACCAGCCATGCCAGGCAGAAGTGTTTCTTAGCACTCTGAGTGCCTCAGAAGTGCCCACGCCCGTGCTCTTGCTGCATGGGAGGTCTCTGAGTGCAGCTCAGCTAGCAGAAGCTCAAGCATGACCGTACATGCAGCCTGAGGCCCAATGCTCAGAGCTTGGGAGGGACAGACGTGACTAATGCCTCCTGCAGCCACAGGAACGAGAGCCCACGTGGAGGCTTCCAGGGTGATGCTGCCCTTACTTTTCAGCCTTGGCTTTTCCTCCTTCGTCTGCATTTTATTACCTTGGCTTTTCCTCCTTCGTCTGCATTTTATTACCCTTTGTTATCCCTTCTTGAAACTCCCTCCACAGGTCTCCTGGGTGCTCATCTCAGTGGGTGTGCCCGTATCCAGCATCCTGAGCCCTCCTGCTGCCGGTGGGGGCATGGCCATCGCCTGCCCTGGCAGTAAGTAATGTCACATTTGCTGTGTGATGGGCAGGGTAGGTCCTCTGGCCTGGCTTCCTCCCAGCGCTGGGGCTGAGTCAGAACAGCTCATGTCAGAGCAGTGGCCTTGTCCTCCTTCTCTTTTCCCTTGCCATTTTCCCCCAACCCCATCTCTGACTTCTCTGAAGACTGTACCCTGATGAGGGGGGTATTTTCCTCTTTGTGGTGGGTGTGTGCACTGTGTGTCCTGGAGAGGAGTGGGCCCCTGCCAAAGGCATCATTTTCTGAGTCTTCAAGCCTAGGACTTCTGGCAGGAGACACTGCTCACCCCTCAATTTTGGGTCTAGGAAATATTGGCTGTTACAGCTCAGTTTCCACCTTTGATCAGGACATCTTTTCCGCTGCCAACATGCAGGCCCCTGTAGACCACTGCTTCAGTGCAAGGCAAAGAGGTTGTTTCTGCCTGGGAAATGCCACTCTTCTCTGCTGTCCACCTCCTTACCTCCAGAGATGTCTACATCACTGGTGGTGCCTGGAGAGGGATGGGTGGCTTCCTTCCAGGGGGTGTGGAAGAGAAGAGACAAACAGTGTGGCTATCTGCCAGGGCAACCATTTTATGGATCTTCAAAAGATATTTACAGTGCCGTCAAGATCCTTCTGGACAGAGTACCAGAGTACAGCCATGCCCTCACAGACTTTTATCATCACCAGCTTTGTTGCTCTGTGTTAAATGGGGTATCTGAGATTCACCATGTTACCAGATCCACTCCCTGTTTTTTTTATGGGCTTGCCTGCTCATTCATCTGTGACAGAAACTGCTTGAGAGATACTCAGCAGCCTCCATGCTGTTACAAGGAGGGTAAAAGGATGGGAGAGGTCTGTAACAGCAGGGAAACACTTACTGTTGACAACTAATGCATTCTGCACTTTGCTCACCTGAAAGCATCTGCTGATGGTTCATTGAGGAAGCCCTCAGAGACCTCATGATCTGCTCTCATCCAGTACCGTTAGAAGTGAAATGGCCACGTTAACAATCCTCTGAACCTGACATCTTGTCGTGGTTTAAGCCCAGCCAGCAACAAAGCACCATGAAGCCGCTCACTCACTCCTCCCCCCCGGTGGGATGGGGAGGAGAAAATATAAAGAAAGGCTCATGGGTCGAGACAAGGACAGGGAGGGATCACTCACCAATTATGGTCACAGGCAAAAACCAGACTCAACTTGGGGAAGACAAAATCAGTTTCATTTACTACCACTCAAATCAAAACAAAGATAATGAGAAGTAAAACGAAATCTCAAAACACCTTCCCCCCATCCCTCCCTCCTTCCCAGCTCAGCTCCACTCCCGATTTTCTCTCCCTCCTCCCTCCGGTGGCACAGGGGGATGGGGCATGGGGGTTGGGGTCAGTTCATCACACGTTGTCTCTGCTGCTCCTTCCTCCTCAGGGGGAGGACTCCTCACTCTTCCCCTGCTCCAGCGTGGGGTTCCTCCCATGGGAGACAGTTCTCCACGAACTTCTCCAGTGTGAGTCCTTCCTGTGGGCTGCAGTTCTTCATGAACTTCCCTGGCATGGGTCCTGTCCGTGGGCCAGTCTTCAGTCCCAGCCTGCTCCAGCGCGGGCTTTCCCATGGAGTCATGGCCATCTTCGGAGGCACCTCCCTGCTCCGGCGTGGGGTCCTCCACGGGCTGCAGGTGGGCATCTGCTCCTCTGCTCCCCTCCATGGGCTGCGGGGGGACAGCCTGCCGTCTCACCACGGGCTGCAGGGGCATCCCCTCCTCCGGCACACCTCCTCCCCCTCCTTCTCCACTGGCCTTGCTGTCTGCATGGGGGTTTCTCTCACATTCCAATCTCCTCCCTTGCTGCAGGTTTCTGTTCTTAAATATGTTATCCCAGAGGTGCTACCAATGTCACTGATGGGCTCGGCCTTGGCCAGAGGCGGGTCCGACTTGGAGCCGGGGAACCTTCTAGCAGCTCCTCACAAGAGCCACCGCTGCAGCCCCCTCCCCTGCTACCAAAACCCCACCACACAAACCCAAAACACATGTTCTCAGTGCTGTGTTGTCCATAGCCGGGTGATTCTAGGCCATCAGGGAGCAAGGTCAGAGCAACTTTGCCTCTGCCTAGTGCTCTTTGAGAGGTATCCTTGAGGGTGTGAGCAATAGCAAATAATCTTGAAAGCCAGGGAAGGAAAATGCAAAAGTGAATTGTGGTTTTTTGCCTTGTTGTAGGATCTTCCTTAGGTTAACTTGCTGAGTGTGTGTATAACGTGGTTTTTTACAGTCTGTTTTCGCTAGTGGATTAAGGTCCCGCATGAATTAGTGAAGCTACTTCATGAAAGAGTCATTGCCAGAGAGACACTGGGCAGTGCAGTCTTGGACAGTGGCAGTTTTGGTAAGACACAACCTCACTGTTCAAACAGGGGGAGTGTAGCTCAGCACTGCCCTGTCTGTCCTGCCCTCCTGCTGCCTTTTGCCTTTGCCTGCACTGAGGTTCCTCTCCTCTGCAGTGTCAGGACAGCAACATGCCAGCAGGCTGTTCCTGCTGTGGTTCCTGCTTGCAGCATTATGTGCATGCCCTTTGGAGTTAAGCTTAGCCTTCTAGTTTGTCTTGGCACACTCTCGGTGGTCCAGCCGTTACAAAAGAGAAATTGAGAGATTTACGAACCGATTGTTTTAGAAGATACCCCTCGAGTCTAGTGGTGGCAGCTGTTCCTTCACTCAGACATTGCTTTGCATGGTGTGGATTTCATCTGTGAGTTTGTGCTTTAGCCAATTTGAAGCACACCTTCTTCTGCAGCTGGAAAGCCTTTGGCATCTCCTGTGTGTTTAAGTTGTCCTCATCTCTCATCCTTCTCTGCTTGCCCAGAAAAGTGA
The DNA here is from genome assembly GCF_026419915.1 of Harpia harpyja. NCBI lineage: Eukaryota > Metazoa > Chordata > Aves > Accipitriformes > Accipitridae > Harpia > Harpia harpyja. Next base: position 39,379,215 of record NC_068953.1, read on the forward strand.
GCAGGTGTCCTCCCTGCCTCCTCACCGAAGGCTGCGTGAAGTTGCGGGAGGGAATGTAGACCCTTTCCTCTCCTGGTTAGGTGCTGCTGGCATCAAGGTGGTTGCATTAGGGTGGCCTACTTGCATCAAGGGTGGGAAGCCTTTTGGTCTGGGTGGTCTATGTGCATTCTTGAGAAGGTACTAGTGCGCTGTAGTTTCCCACCTTGTCCTACCACATAATGAATGCTGTCTTCGCTCCTGAGAGAGTTGACAGCTGGTCACCAAAGTGGCTCTATTGAGACATCAGATGGGGGTAGGAAGCAGATAGCAGGCTGGGGTTCTTTCTCCCCTCCTGCTTCACATAATGCTCCAGTTCTTGACTTGTTTTGTCTTTCCTCAGATTTATCTGCCTCTCGCCTGCAAAAAGCCAAGGAGGTGGGGGCAGATTTCACCATTCAGGTGAAGAACGAGACCCCGAAGGAAGTGGCTTCCAAAGTGGAAAGTCTGCTTGGCTGCATGCCCGAGATAACTGTGGAGTGTACAGGAGTGCAAGCCTGCATCCAGGCTGGCATTTATGTGAGTACCACTTATTCCCAAGGCAGAGCAGTAGTGGCATTGGCTTTTCTTCTTCCAGGATGCCACAGAGAATGACAGTTATTTCTCTCCCATGGTGCTTAATTTCAGCGGGCTTGGTGTGGGGGAGAGAAGGTGCTCGTTAGACAACAAACTAAGAGAGACAATTAAAGAGTTAACGTCTTTGCAGGCAGCATGGGGATAATTGTCTGATTTGATGCTCAGGTGCTTTACCACTTACCAAAGAGACTACAGTAAGACTCCAAAACCCAAGCATGGCTACGCAGCAGTAGCTGTAGGACAGCGTCTTCCAGTAAGTTGAAGTTATGTCCAAATAAGGAGAATAATTAAGAATAATAATTCCAGCAGGTGAAGAAAGCAGTTAAGGAGGGGATGTTTTGCTACCCCGAACTGCCTAACGGGATGATGTGGAGAAGGTAGTGGAGAGTTTCACAATGAAAGGACAGGAGACAAATGGGACAAGCTGTAGAAAGAAAAATTCCAGTGGAGCATCAGGCTCTTAGTTTTAAATCTCTCCCATTGAAATCCAAAAGTACTTTTCATACTCCTAAGTGCCAGTCATTTTTCAGAATGAGATTTAGATCCCCAAATCCTTCAGAGATTTTTGAAAGATTGCTTTTTAAGCCTTGTTTATTGCATGTTTCACGCTTACAGGCTCCTGATGGTATCCTGCCTCTCCCCTGGCTTCTCTGCGGTGCCCCGGGCAGTTCATTACAGCCACAAGACTGCTGCCCAGGCTCTGGTGACTGTCTTTGGCAAAATATAACGTATTTGTGTGTTTGTTCTCCAGGCCACTCGTTCTGGTGGGACCTTGGTGCTGGTGGGGCTGGGGCCTGAGATGGTCACTGTGCCCATCGTGAATGCCGCCGTGCGGGAGGTGGATATCCGGGGGATATTCCGCTACTGCAACACGTGAGTCTTGTGCAGGGTGGGCTGATGTGTCTCCAAGTCTGTCCTTAAGAAATTCCTGCTTTCCACAAGGAGAGAGGATGTGGAAAAGGCTGGTTTTCCTTACAGTTGGTTAAACCTTATGTCACTCTGAAATGCCAATGCTGCAGTGCAGGCAGTCTGACTGATGTGTCCTGCATTTTATGCCTTGGTCCCTGGATGAGCCCTGCACTGCAAACTTGACCACAACAAAGCAGCCCAGCTGGATTGTCCCACTGTCCCATTTCATGCAGCATTTGGTGCAAAGAAGGGAAGAGACCAAATAAACCCTTACTCTGCTGCAAGCAAGCAGGCCAAAATGGGGGAAAAAAAATCATAATTAACATTTGTGCCTTCAGCTGTTATGCCCTATAGAAAGGGAAGGCCAGGTGCTGGGGCTGTTTTGGAAGAGACTGGCTTGTCTAAAAGTGTGCTGGCTCATGGCACGGCAGGGGGGAACACACAGCTTTTAGCTGCTTCAACCCCTTGTGCTGGGAGATCTCTAAGCAGCAGCTTGGCCCGGCCCCAGCCCTACACACTGCTTTTTGAAAAGCTGGCTGCCTCCTGGCATCCACCTTCCTAACTGTTACATTGTCCATTTTGAGGCAAAGGATATGGGGAATCTTAATTCTGGGCAAAGAGTCAAAATCCCAGGTGCCACATCCTATGCCAAGCCATGCCCAGCTCTGCTCTCCTTGCTCTGGAAGGAAATCACATTGTCAGTCTTGTTGGAGATCAGTGAATGCTGGGATGAGCAAGAGCCTTGTTTAGTTTTCATCATTTTGCTGGAGCTGAAGATACATCTGGAGCCAGTCTGAAGGCATGTGTGCTCTCTACAGAGAAGTGAACTGCATGGCTCGTGGACAGGCAGGTCTTTGAGTGTACTGAAAGCTGGCCTCACCCTGAACGCAGGAGAAGCTCAGCTTCCTCTATTTGATCTTGTACTCCTTGGGCAGGGCTTTAGACCCAGCGTTGCATGTTTGCAGCCTGGTTTCTGCTCTGTTCAGAGCTGTAGTTTCTTGCTAGTGGATCAAGAATCTTTGCTTAGTCTGTAGAGGTTGTTTTCCAGGAAGGATTTATGAGATGTAGTCATGCTCCTTCTTAAAATAAGAAATGTCTTTAAGTAAGAATTAGATTAGCTGCTGCATCCCTGTGTATCCCCATCACTCCAGTTTGGCCCATTCAAATGGAGTGGCAAGGCAATCAAATTGAGCAAGTCTCTGCCAGAAAAGAGGTTGGAAGCTGACTGAGGCTTTTCCTTTCTTCTCCCTGCACCAAGTCGGTGAGTTTGAACTCCACAGTGATCAGTCTGCAAACAAGGAGGCTGGACGAGAGGAGAGCGGCACACAGCAGTTTTGTTTTTCATTCGGCGCTTCAGAAGTACAGTTGTTTCCTGTGATTTTTCACTTACTTGGCCTCCTGCAGGTGAAGCACAGCCTACTGTCTCACTGTCTGTGTATAGCAGCGCCTGCCTTCTTGGTGCTCGACAGCCCAAAGCGGTTGGCTTGTCCCATCTCCTCTGCCTGATGCTTGAGGCTCCGCCTCCAGAAGATTGCAGGCAAAACTCCCCTTGGTTGCCTGGGCTAATGAAATTACTGTAATGAAACCAGGCTCCTCCTTGCTCTTTCCTTGGGGCTCCAAACTGGTGACTGCTCTCATCTCCTGCTCTCTGTTTCCCTTGCAGGTGGCCTGTGGCAATTGCTCTGCTCGCATCCAAGCGGATCAACGTCAAGCCTTTGGTTACGCACCGCTTCCCCCTGGAAAAGGCTCTTGAGGCGTTTGAGACCACCAAGAGGGGCGAGGGGGTCAAGGTCATGCTGAAGTGTGACCCCACTGACCACAACCCCTGAGCTGCTGCAGTGCCTGGCCCTCTCTCCCGTTACACCGCCTGCCTGAGATGCGAAGCATGAGGCCGCAGGAGGCTGATGTACGGCTGTTGCATGTTTGCAGTCACCTTATGCAGGCGCTGCTTTGTAATAACGGCTAGAAAATCAAACGATTTTAAGGGTGAATGGCACTGAGGGATACACCATTAGAATATTAACAGGTAACTACACATGGAGAACCAATAGGGAATAGTTTGAATCAAAACACTGCTGTTTGGTTAGAGACGATGGTTCACACAGTTGGCTCTTCTCTGGCAGACCCCATGCGGAGAAGAGCTTGAGTGTCTCTGCATGTATTGGGCAGAGCCGTCTGCGGGGCCGCGGGGTTTGTCCATGCGGATGTGCTGGGGGAGAGCGTCACCAGCTGCATGGGTGAAGCGAGGACAGAGATGCTGGCGCTCCACCTTCCCACCCCAGCACTGCCCTGGGGCTCTGCTTGCCACAGCTCTTCCCATGTGGCAATCCCTGGGCGTCTGATAGCCCTATATGAATACTCTCCCTTCCAGTTGCACCTTCCCTCGGGGATGCTCAGGGACTGTAACAGCCTGTGGAACAAAGCCTGGCCAGTCCACCTCTATGGGAAGCATCTGCACGTTCAGGTCATTCTCTCCCTGCTCTTTGCAAATAGCAATCTGTGGGCCCAAAGCTCAGAGCCTGGGGCTTTTTTGAAGAAGCTAGTCTGGAAGCCAGCTGGGACCATTATCTGCTGTGTCATCCCCCCCAGCAGCTCCCCATGGGGCAGAAGGACCGCTGCAGAGCAAGCTGCAGTGTGTTTGCAAGGAAGCTGCCCTGTTTCTGGCTGGGACTGCAGAGAGCCCTGTCCTTATGTGGCTCCCAAGGTGGGGCTGCTGTGGTGGGGCACAGCTCGCTTCTAGCGTGGAGGGGAGCGCAGGTGAGAACTAAGGGGACAGCATCACGCAAAGGTTTTACCACTGCAAATGAACTGTAACTTTTCAGGGATATCAGGCCTTCCTGCTGAGTTTGTGAGCCATGAATGAGGTACTAACGAGGTAGCAGGTTGCAGGTAACAAAATCTAATCTTTGATTACAGTCGTGTTAATTTTAGTGCTGAGAGATCAGTCCCTTTCTTGGGCTGGTACTGAACCTTCCTCAATAAATGCTACCTACCTGGTGTGTCTGTGTCCATTAAAGTGTGGGGTGGGTGATCTGAAGGGGTCTGTGACTTCGGGCCCTGGGGACTGTGCAGACCACTGGGCTGTTGCGTGGCTGGGTCTCGCCAGGCTGCAGGTGAGCTTGGTGCTGGCAGGACCATGAAACCTTAAATGACCCAACCGCTTGCAAATCAAAGCTTGTCTTTATTGCAGAGGTGGCTTGTCTTGGCAGAGGTAGAAGCCTGCAAGTCCATGCTGTGTTTTACAGGGCTAAGACATAACCCAGCGCAACTTTCTGTAGCCAGAAGGAGAAGTGGTCACAGTACTGCTCAGAGTAAACTGGGTTGTTAATGTGTCAGCCTAAGCAGGTAAAACCTACCTGGGAGCCCGGCCCCGTAATCAGATGTGGTGTTAGCAGAGCCCGTGCAAGAATTGCTGAACTGCACCTTGCTGAAGGGTGTGTGATGGCTGCGGGAGGGAAAGGCTGCCCAGCTTTCGGCAGTGGGTGTGAGCTGGGGCTTCTTGCTGAGCACTGGGGCTCTCCTAGCTCCCAAATCCCATGCTGGGGGGAGCCCCACTGGCATGGCTGGGGGACCACTGGCCATCGCAAGACCCTGTTATTACTGGGAAATGGAGACCTACTCCCTGTGGTCTTGGGTGGCTGTTTAACACCCACAGCTCAGCCTCTTCGGGCTCCTTGGCTGTAATTTGCTCCCACACCAGGTCTTGCTTGGGCCATTGCTGCTGTGGGGGCATTGCTGGGGGTGATGGGTCTGGTCTGTGCCTGGGCTCAAATCTGCATTCCCCCTTCCACCCAACGTACATCACCAGTGCAGGGGAAACTCACTCCTGTTTAACCTATTTCCCAGGGGGCTGGCATAAATATTCTGTAACGGGAGCAATGCCCCAAGTATTGCAAGTCTCCAGGTGACTGAGACCCAACTACAGGAGGCAATAAAGTGTTCTAAAACTTCAATCAATCAGCTTTATTTAAGCTCTATCACAGCCTGTGAGAGCGGCAGCCCAGCGATGCAAAGCCAGGCATTAGTTAAACCAGCACAAATGATCCCTGATCAAAGGACGGTGACAATGCTGAAAGAAGCCAATGCAAACACAACTAAGGCCCTATGCAAACCTAGGGAAAGCTCAGAGTCCTAAAGAGCAGGCACAAACAAGTGCATTAGGAAAGCTGAGCCTGTTTCAAGGAGAGGGATGGTGGGCAGCTCTCTGGCTCCTCACCCTATGTGCCTGCCACCCGGGTCTCGAGGCAAAGTGCTGTGAATTCAAGTTGTGCAGGCACCAAGCTGTTCCCCAAAGCTGTTCAGAGACATTCCCTGAGCCACTCAGCAGAGTACGAGCTCTTGTGGGATTAAGGTGGCAGAATTGGGCTTAACTTGAACACTGGGTTTTCACCAACCCTGGGTGTGGGGCTGCAGGAGTGCATGGATGGTAGCAGGATGCCCCGGGCTCGGGGGTTCACACTAGGGCTGTGTGGGGTGACGCTGGGATGGCAAAGCTTTACTGGTGCACTGTGTGCTGGTCTCAGCATCCATGTTCTTGGCCATGGATGTCTTTCTCCCGGGGATGCTGGTGGGTGAGAGCCCAGGACCGTGACCACCCGAAGCATTGCCACACACGTGCTGGGGTTGAACGCGCATTTCCAATGAATACTGCAGCCGGGGGGTGAAACAGCATGGGGTAGGGTCAGAAATTCTCATAGTGATGTGTAAAGTAGGTCTGGTCCTTCTTGTTCAGCTGCTGGCAAGCCTTTTCCACACTCTTTGTCATCCCGGGTGGGCCACAGCTGAACACCCCGATCTTCTGCACCTGGGGAAGGAGGGAGGCAAACAGGTCAAACTCAGCAGCACCAGTTCTTCCCCCCAGCCCAGCCCCCTTGCCCTGTGGCAGCTTTGAGCACGGATGCTGGCTGAGCAGTCTATCCCAGCCTGAGGAGGTTTTTGGGGAGGTTGTCACTTCCCCATGGAGCTGCTGAGGCCATGGAGGAAGGATGGGATCCCCCAGGGTCTCTGCCAGCTCTGGGCAGTGACTGCAGCCAGGGTCTCGCCATAGCAGGGGGTGTTTGGCTGGTATGGGGCATTGCTGACTCTTGCAGCTCATCCTGGCTCCAGAGGGAAAGTGGGGTTCATGCCCCTTCAGGGCAGAAGGGACCTTAGTACCACCAAGGTCTCCAGGGCCTCAGGGACAGGCTGGGACCAGTCCTCCACACTGGCTGGTGGGTGCCCCTCCTCCTGTCCCCAACCGGGCACTGACCTCGGGGTGCACCTCCTGCAGCGAGTTGAAGAAGGGTATGAAGGGAGGGCGCCCAAAATGGGTGATGGAGCGCAGCCCTGTGAAGAGGCTCTTGTTCAGCACCTTCTGGAAGTGCCGCTCGCAGATGTACTGGAAGAGAGATCAGTGCGCATCAGATGGCCCAGCATGGCCCAGCACAGCATGGCAGCCTCCCCGGCGGGTGGCCAGGCTCACCAGCATGGTGGTGCGCAGATCGAACTTCTCGGCCAGCTGTGTGATGTAGATGTGCACAGAGACCAAGTCATTCCTGTCCGCCTCCTCCACCTCGCGGATGATGTCCGCCAGCCACTCAAACTGCCGCTGCGTGCGCGTGACCCAGATGAAATAGATCTGTGGCACATGGGGATGAGGCTCAGAGTGGGGCCAGCACCCTTATGCATGTCCATGGGGCTCCTTCCCAGAAGGATCACGGAGGATATTACCCCCAAAGAGGCCAGCAGCAGCAGGAGGCATCTTGGGAGGGCTCTTGTCTTTCAGATGCTTCCTCTTACCTTCTTACACAGCAGCTTGGAGTTTATGGAGGACTTGAAGACCAGGTCCTTGAGGATGGATGCGAAGGGCGTCACCCCGATGCCTCCTCCCACCAGCACTGACACCTCGAACTTGTTCCACTCCTGGTGGCCCTCTCCAAAGGGCCCGTCCAGATAGAGCTGGAAGGGAGCAGCCATCAGCAGAGCATCTCCTGCCTCTGCTTGCCCAGGTCTTGGCCACATTCAAGGCTGGAGAAATGCCTCAGGCTGGGCACAACCCATTGCTGAGACGCTCTCAGGCTCAGACGTCCCTGTCCCCGGAGAAGCAGTGTGGAGCTCACCTTGGGCAGCTTGCCAATGAGGGCCAGGCTCTCTGGGGAGTAGAGTTCTCGCAGGCGGGTGGTCCAGGGTCCCACGGCCCGGATGTGCAGGCTCAGCGTGTCCTCATGTGGCGCTGAGGTCAGGGTGAAGGGGTGGTACTCGGTGGTGCCCAGCGCCACGCAGGCGATGCGCACCCACTGCCCAGACTTGTAGTCAAAGTCCAGTGGCCGCTGGAACCGGAGGTGAGTGACATCTGGAGGGGGGACGGGGATGGGGACTTCATTAAGGTGGAGGCATTGCGTGGTGGAGGTTCCTCCATCGCTGCAGCTCCAGATGCTCTTGCGGAGAGCCTGGGCCATGTGGCCAGGGATGCTGTGGTACCTGAGGGCAGGAGCTCGGCTTTGACGACGCTGATCTCCACCTTCTTCCTGCTCAGGCTGAGCAGCTTGTCCGCACTGTAGATGAGAGCCGGGATGATGAAGTAGATGTAGAAGCGGGGCTGCTGGATCAGCGCGTAGCTGCCGTGGATGATGACCTGGGCAGGGAGCAGCCCCCATCAGCACGGTGTTCAGCACTGCAAGCCATCACCCCGTGACTGATTTGGTGGCAGCTCAGCAGCAGCGGGGAGCTGGGACTGGAGCCACCAGGTCCTTTGGGACCTCCCCAGCTATTTCATCTCATCAGCTGGGCTGTCCCAGGGTCTTGTGGTGCATCAGCACCACCCCTCCCTCCCAGCCCTAATGCTTTACCAGGACATAGAGCAGCACGTAGAGGTGGTGGGTGATCCAGAAGCCCTGGAAGCTGACGCGTCGGAAGTGGTGGGTGGCAAACACGTACATCACGGCCAGGATCACGAGCAGCAGCACTCCCGTCATGCCTGTGAAAGGAGAGGTTGGGAGGTCCTGGGGGGCATCAGGGCAGCCCCACTTGGGCTCCACCTGGGCTGGGCAGAGGGCTGCCTGTCCTGAGCACAGGCATGTAGGGCTGCCTGCTAGGTGGTCTCACCTGGAATGGTCTGGAAGAACCACCAGTAATACTTCTGTGGGAGCTGTGACCTGGAGAGGGACAAGAGATTGCACCATGGAGTGGCCAGAGCAAACTCCTCATTTCCATTTTCATTCCTGTCCATGCCCAGGACACTCTTGTCTGGACTGTGCTTTAAATTTCACCTACCCATCATCTACAAAGACACTGGAAAAGAGGCAGGACAACACACTGAGAGGTGTGACTGAGAAGATGTAGACGTTAACTACGTGACCTGCAGTGTGGAGCACTGTAAGAGACAGAAACCAGGAGAGAAAAGCATCAGTGTTGCTGTGGATGGAGGTGTGGCAGACCCTGGTGATGTGCCCAGGGACCTGGCAATTCCTCCTCTTCTCTCCTGCAAAGCATCTATGTCTCTGCAGGCTCCATACAGGTCTTCAAACTTCTGCCTGGTCCTGCTGTGCCATGATGGGCTGGTCCTCCCGCTTTAACTGTGGTTCATGGGTGGCACATCCCCCAGCAGCCCACCTACCTGAGAAAATCAGGGCTGCCATAGCTATCCAGCGGTGGAAGTCCACTGCGGCATCGAAGGGGATGTAGTGATTAAGGAAGGTCTCCCGCAGGACTGTGATGAGGTTGCGACACATGGTAAGCAGGATGTAGGAGTACATGAAGGAGATGGACGCAGCTGATCCCCGGGAGATGATGATCCCCACAAAGGTGGTCTGTGCGATTCCAGTGCTGGAGGATGCGAAGCCATAGTCTGGAAAGAGAGAGCAGAGGGTGTGTCAATGTGCCCGGCGCTGAGGGCCATGACCCTTCTTGAAACAAGGGGACAGCCATCTGCATGGCTCCACCAAGAAAAGATCACCAGGGATGGGGCTGTGTGGGGACAGGGGCACAATTCTCCATGTCAGACCCCCCGCAGAGCTGCTGGGTGACAGGGTCTCCTTGGAGGTCAAAGGAGGGGATTGTCCTCCTCTGCCAGGCCCTGTGGAACTGCATCTTGGTACTGTGTCCTCAGTTGGGCATCCCAACATCAGAGGCATCAACAAACTAGAATGAGTCCAGTGGAGGCCACCAGAATGGGTGGGAGCTGGAGGACATCACACAGGGGAAAGGCTGAGGGAAATGGGTTTGTTCAGGCTGGAGGAGAAGGGTCAGGGAAGGCCTTGTGGCTGTCTGCAACCGCTTAATGGGTATTACAGAGTGGAGAGAGCCAAATTCTTTCTTAGAGCTGCACAGTGAAAGGATGAGAGGCAACAGCACAATCTTCACTGAAGGAAATTCAGGTTTGATGTAAAATAAACTCTTCACAAGGAGGATGGTCAAAAACTAGCACAGGCCCAATGAGGTACTGGGTTCTCCAACCTTGGAGCTCTTCAAACCTTCTCTAGACAAGGCCTTCAGCAGCCTCATTCAGCTTTGAAATTGGCCTTGCTGAGAGCAGGGCATTGGACCAGACCCCTCCAGAGGTCCCTTCCAACTTCAGTAATCCTTTGGTTATTCCAGGGGAGGACCAACACTGTTGCCCAAAGCTGTGTTGGGACCTTTCACACCCCAGCATGCCCCATGCAACCAGCAGATTTGAGGAGCCAAGCCCACACACCCCTCCATGTCTGGGCCAGCAGGGCTCAATGGGCACTCACAATAGGCTCGCTCTGCAAACACGCCAGCGGTTATGGCAGAGAAGAGGACCACACAGATGATATGGCGTCGGTAATTCTCAATGAAGCGCTTGAACTCCTGGATCTTCTGCTGAATTTTGTTCCGCTCATACTTCTTCCGTTGCGCTTCAGTGTACAAATGCAGCTGGTACTGATTCGCCCTGGCAAATATATGAGGGCTGGTGTCATTTTGAGGTTTAGCCAGCAAAGTATGGCTCAGGGTCATGCTGCCCAGATTTGGGTCTTCCTCCCTGTACAGCACTGTGACCACCTCTGCACACTGGTGATAGCAGTGACCCGTGCACAGTGTCAACGGTTGATCTCAGGTCATCCCGCAGTCTATGCACTTTTGAAAGCTGGTAACAAATGTGCAGATAGTGACTCATAAATGAAAATGTAGATCAGAACTGTAAAAGATAATTTTCATTGTAATATTCAACCCTTCAAACTGATCCCAGGGTAGGGGAAGGTCCTTGGAGCTATTAAGGCAAATTAGGATATTCTGACCATGAGTAACAACCACTGAACTGCTTCCTTATAGAAATATTTGCTGCTGCCACAGCAGTGAGGACCAGAATCTCTCCTGCAGCTCTCGCAGGCAGCCCATGGGTGAACCAAAAGTGTCCCAAGGGGCAGAGGAGTGCAGGCAGGACCTACCAGGCAAAGCCCCTCTCTGCTGGCAAGGCATACACTCTAAAAACCACTATCCCAGGCTCTGGAGTTGGCCACTTCATTTGTTTTTTATAGAGGCACATCACCCAGACCCAGCTACGGCACTGTCCCCACCGAGACAGGGCTGTTCCCGTATCTCCTTGGCCAGCGAGAGGCTGTGATGTGCCTGCCTGGGCTGGGGTATCTTCTGCAGGGATGGTCTTGCATCCCCTCCCTACGTTGCACCACCGTCATGGGGGTTCTGGCCTCTTGCAGCAGTGCCATTTACCTGGAGGGCTACCCAGTCTAACACAGAAATATGAGAAGGAGCAAACAAGCTGAACCCGAACCTGAACCCGAGAAGCATGCCCAGCGAGGAGAGAGAGCGTACTCACTTTCTGCCGGGTCTCTTCCTCAGCTCTTGTCCTTCTCGCTCCACGTAGTGGCTCACAGTGTCCATGTTTGGGTCTTTCTCTTCCTCTGAGATGGTTCTGTTGGAAATAGAGCTATGTCTAGCCCAAAGCTGTACTTGCAGGAAGGGCTTGCCAAAATTTTCCCTGTTTCTCCACTTTCCATCTCAGACTCAGCTGAGAAGGTGTCCTCTGCAAGCCTGCTTGTCTGTTGTGGTTTAACCCCAGCCAGCAACTAAGCACCATGAAGCCACTCACTCACTTTCCCCGCCTCCTCCCTCAGTGGGATGGGGGAGAGAATCAGAAGGAAAAAGGTAAAACTCGTGGGTTGACATAAGAACAGTTTAATAGAAAAGAAAGGAAGAAACTAATAGTGATAATAATAAAATGACAATAACAATAAAAGGACTGGAATGTACAAAACAAGTGATGCACAGTGCAATTGCTCACCACTCGCTGACCGATGCGCAGTTAGTTCCCAAGCAGCGGTCCCCCCCAGGCCAACTCCCTCAGTTTATATACTGGGCATGACATCACATGGTATGGAATACCTCGCTGGCCAGTTTGGGTCAGCTGCCCTGGCTGTGTCCCCTCCCAGCTACTTGTGCCCCTCCAGCCTTCTCGCTGGCTGGGCATGAGAAGCTGAAAAATCCTTGATTTACTATAAACACTACTTAGCAACAACTGAAAAACATCAGTGTTATCAACATTCTTATACTGAATCCAAACCATAACATTATACTAGCTACTAGAAGGAAAATTAACTCCATCCCAACTGAAACCAAGGACATTGCATTAAATTTAATTGTGTGGTACATGGGCTGGATTTACTCCAAGATAACCTGCCCCTCTGAAAAGCAAGGTAGGACTCCCATCCCCACGTGGTGGATGTAACAGGGGCTCTGCAGGAGGCAGTTCCTCCCTTCTGCCTGCCTGGGTGCCAGGGGAGGAGGGCAGAAGCCCGACCACAGCCTCCAGCTTGCTCACGGGCATGTCCCAGCATGGTCGTCCCCCTTCCCCAGTGCTGGTGGGAGCATTTGCTGGAGGGGCTGAAGTGAAGGATGGGTGTGATCAGGGCAGAAATAGAAGAAGAAATGGCAGCAGCAGCAAGACTAAGGAGGAGAGCTTACCCTTTTGGCTCTTTCTTTTTTATGAAGGAGACGCGGTTGTGCAGGTTTTGCTTGAGCACCTCGGGGACACCTTTGGGGAGCCAAAAGGACAAACAGCCATTCAGAGTGTGCAAGATGCGGTGGACGAGGTTTAGGCATCTCCCCTGGGCAGGGGTGTGGTGGGGAGAGGCTCTGAGCTGACCCAAACCTGTCACACATGGAGCTACAGCTGATGCCCCATTACTGCAGTGGGGTTGGGGAGATTGACGGGACAAGATTTGGGAGCTACATATTGGGTGCTGCCCACTGCCTCCAGCCCTGCAGGGCCTGGGGTGACTCCTGCCCACTGACCTTTGATGCAGAGCTGGGTGAGACGAAGCTCACTGTCGTGGTCCCGCAGCATGTAGTGGAAATCCTCCCACGTCAGCTCATACCTGTCCTGAAACCCTGAGGCCCGAAACAAGGACTCAGTCACCTGCTCTGCCTGCTCTCTTGACAGGCAGTTGTTGGAGATCTCGATGAAGGACCTGGAGCAAGGAGGGGAGATAGGAACTTCAGAGGACCACAGCTTGAGTCCTTCAAATAACACAGGGCAGAGCCCCAGACCAGTTTCATGGGAGAAATGGGGTCTTGGTTGTGAGTGTTGTTGAGCCCATGGGCTCTCATGTAGCACCCTTGGGGAGTGAAGCACAGAAAGTGGGAGCTGCTTTTGAAGACATCTATGTTTACAGACATTGTGAAAACATCTAGAGAGATGAGGAGAAGTACCTGAGCATCCTCAGAAACTCCTCCTTGGAGAGAAACCCATTCTCATCAATGTCATACATCCTGAACATCAACTTGGACTTCTCCTCTGGGGACCCTGGTGGAAAGGGAGAGAGAGCTGAAGAACAAGATCCTATTTTCATCAACAAGTTGCTTTCAAACACCATCTTTGAGAGTCTGGGCCTGCAGCAAAGCCTCACCCAGCTCTGAAAAGACTGAAAGCACACTGCTGATCGCAGCTTGAATAGCAACTTGACTTTCTCAAGTGCAAGGTGAAAAATCAGGTAGCTACACATTCTTTGTTGTGCATTATTTTGCAAACTCAAAATGTACTTTTGGACAGCAATGATTTTTCTGGGACCTGCTTTGATTGAATCTGGCATTCACCACCTCCATCTATGAATCCACCTTTCCAGTGGTCATTCAGGGAGGATCAGTTATGATATCAGATACACTTATTATCATCTCTCAAGGACAGGATGCATGGTCTGTTCAGGAGACAAGGCAGACGTCTATGGTGGTGAAAGATAGCTCCCCTCATGAACAGTCTTTCATAAAACATAATTACATTGTCACTGCCCCATAACTCAAGTTGAAGCTGTCCTAAGTGAAGGGAATTTTAATCTGTAGGAGTGTCTACAGATTGACCTGCTGGATGGATCTTGTTCTTCACTCTGCTGGTGGCGTTGCCAGATCCCAGAAACAGGACTGAGGGCAACAGATGAAGACGATACCAGCTCCAGCTCCCACCTTTCATGAAGACCACCAAGATGTCCAGGAATTCCCGGAAGGAGATGTAGCCGTTGCTGTCTTTGTCGGCCAGGGAGAACATGGAGTCCACAAACATGGAGTGGGCTTTGAGTCCCAGGGCCTCAGCAAACTCAGCCCTGCTCAGCTCACATGTTAGAGACTCCTTCGCCTTCTGTGAAGATTCAAAGTTGAGCTCTCCAGCATTGGACCTGTCAATTTCCAGCACCTGCAGGTTGTGTCCCACAAAAGAAATCCCATAAGTGCTGGCAGAGCAGAAGACTGGTGTTCACTTGCCTGACTTATTGCACAAAGACCAGTGGCTCCCCGGCACAAAACTCTGGCAGATACCATGGGGAATTCCTGTGTCTCTCCTACACAATGTGACTTTCACACTAAACACCACTGACCATTACGGAGACCTCAGTTACATCATCCAAAAGTCTCTTTGCAACTTTAGACGCTTATATCACCACAGCAGAACTCCCTTTGTCTTCTGCAAGGGAAAATGTCCCTTGGTCCTGAAAGTATTGGCAGCTTCCTTGTGCATGGCTTACCAGCTCTGACGGAGAGCAACAGCAGCACCATTCATTGCTTAATCAATACAGAAGTACCTTCCTCCATGCATCAGAGCCTGCCACACCTCTACATACCTGAGCAAACAGGTGCCTGAAGAAAGTCTCCAGAATTTGTTTTCTCTGCTCCTGGGTGACTGCCCATTTCATCAGGCTCTGCTCCTTCATCTCAGACATAAGCAGATCAAGGCCGCTTTCCTTCAAGTAGTCTTGTAGCTTCCCAATGAAGTTGCTCCTCTCTGCCGCCTCGCCGAAAAGCAGCACCTGCAAAAGACCCCACCGAATGGCCGTGAGCAGCAGAGGCTCAGTCGGGATGCGAGTGCTGCTGCTCTTCACCACAGCAGTCGCTCCATGGTATAAGCTGGACCTGGTGGTTCTCAGGAGGCCACAGCCACCTTTCAGGGATCTACGCTGCTCCCAGTGCCCAGGGCTGAGTGGTGCAGGGTGTACGTGACCAGTGGCAGGTCGCGTGGGTCACTCCAGGATTGTGGAGGGTCCAGGGACGGTATCATACCCCAATCATGGTACTCACCAGGTCGTACTCCTTGGGGCTCTTCAGGAGCAGAGCTTTGTTCCCTTTGTTGCTGGAGAGGATCACCTCCACCCTTTGATGGGCTTTCAGGCTGATGGTCCGGACCACAGACCCTCTCCCATCCAGCACTTTGAGCACTTTGTCAGCTTGGAGCTGAATGTAGACAGGAGAGCTGTCTGTCTTGGGACCGTGCCACTCCATGGCTGATGGGAGAGAGCACAGGACTCAGCTGGAAAGGCGTACCTGGGCTCCTATTCAACCCAGCAACTCCTTCACCAAGATACAGCTTGGGAGTGATTTCATGGCCAGACACATGATAAGGGAAAAATGATGATCTCCCAATCGCAGAGCACTGTGTCTCCTGCACATGGACACAGGAGGAGTACAGACCATGGAGCTGGGAGGCAGGATTTTTCCAGTGTCCAGAGCAAGGAGATACAGTCCCTGTCCTGGAGCTACTGGTGCAATTGCTCTACACAGGTTTCCTTCAGGTAAGGTGTGATCTGGAGAATGTTGGAATTAGAGAGTCATAGGATGACTCAGTTTGGAAGGGACTCAGGCTGGAAGGGTCTCTTGCCCAACCTCCTGCCCAAAGTAGGACCAGCTACAGGGTCAGGCCGGTCCACTCAAGGCTTTATCTGGTCAGGTCATGGATAGGATGGAGATGGCACAACCTCTCTGGGCTACCCGCTCCACTGCTTGACTATCCTTCTGGGGAAACAGTTTCTCCTTACATCCAGTCTGGATATAAGCTCCAAGCCCAGCCCTGTCTCAGTATGTGCCCTGACTTCAGCAGCATTACCAGACGCCATCGCAGGATTGACAGTGCCACCTCACCATGTATTGCCTCGCCGGTCACCTCTCTCTGCACGTTGGAGCCCTGCTTCTTCTGCAGCTTCTTGAAATCTCTCTTGCGGAGAATGGCAACAATCCAGGCAACAAACAGAGTCACTGGGGACATATTGGAGAAGGAGGCATGAGATAGCACAAAACTCCTTCCCACTTTGGCAGCATCACCTGTGTGACTGGGGCAGACAGGGGTTTATGTCTTCCCCATCACCCCCAGTTCAATGCTGCATCGATTTCTCTAATGCAGGGCTGCTCAATGAAAGCCCTGCTCCCTCCTGGTGCCCCAGGACCCTGCCACCTCAGGGACCTCAGGAGTGACCAAGACTCAGCAGCTTCTGCTGGGAGGTGCTTGGTCCATGGGCACTGAGCCCCTTTCTGTGGTAGAAGAGGAGATGGGTAAAGAAACAGAGCGGCAAACCTAAAGGCAGACAGCAGAGGACAACGATGATGATCCCAAAGCCTGCGCCGCTGCCTTCGAAGTAGTCCAGCACCATCATGGGTGTACAGTTGGCCAGGTGTTGAGCTGTGAGCTGCTGGAGCTGGGGGCACGGGTCTCCTGCATGGGGGGAGACAGGCTGTGAGTGTCATGGACATTTTACCCATCTCAACTCCATCGTCCCCAGGAACCTCTGCATTAAGATGCTGGTGGGGTTCATTGCTGAGTGACCCAGGAGGAACTGCAGAACTGGGATGCTTGAATTAAACTCAGCTCTTAGGGGACAACCCTTGTTTTCGGGTTGAACCTTTGCCTGCCACAGCAAACCAAGTGCAGAACTGGACTCAAGTGTTCAGCACCATCACCTCTCCCGATGGGATGGGCTGAGCCTGATACACTCTGGGCTACAGCAAATTGGGGGTCAGAGCCTCTGCTCATCTGGATGCTGCAAATTCAGGGAATCCCCCTGGTGCAATTGCATGGAGCATTATGCCAAGGGAACCAAAATGCCTTGCAAGGGCTGGGACGTGTGCCAAATAAAATGCTTTCAGTAAACGGGAAGGGTGTGGCAAGATCCCAAGAGGAAAAGGCATACTGCTGTGTTTGACCACAGCTCACCCTGAGCATGGCAGCAGGGCTCTTTGGGTCTTGGCAGGGAGAGGAAAGCTCATTTCAAGGACAGCACAGGAAGACATCATGGTGACGGGTGCATATCAGCATGGGACTAGCCTGCTGGGAACCCAAAACGTGCTGGGATGCAAGTCCTGAGCTCTCCCCAGGCTGAAAGCCGGCTGGCACAGTCCATGTTGCTGTTGCAACTACATCTGCGGGAAAGCCTGGCCAGCCCTTCCAGCAGCACTGGTTAACCAACAACCCTGTCGGCAGAGCAGCCAGGCAGGAGTTGGCGTTGCAGTACGGCACCCAGGGCATATTCAGGGGTTGATTCAATTACAGGCAAAAGTAGGCAACGTTATGCAGTTACAGTATACAAAGCTTAACTCATCTGCAAACCATCGTGTTTCAGGTCACTCATCATTTAACCTGCAGACCTGTGCGTGCTTCTGTATAGACAGAGCTAGAGGACACGTCAGTGAGGAGCGTGACAGCACGGAGTAGGCAGAGGCCAAGTTTTAAGCCCAGCACAACCTTCCAGGGCATCAATTGCATTTTTGTACCTGGACGTCCTTCAAGGACTCATGCAATGCACATGCCTGGACGTCAGCCCACTTTCAACATCAGCACTGCCCGCTTTGCTTACAAGCAACCCTTGCATTTTGCACACATTTTGGTGGTGTAGGGGCATAGCAGGTGTCAGGCTTGAGAAACTACAGCACGATGCTTGCCCTGTGTCACTGAGTCACTGGCTGTGTCACCGAAACGGGTCTGCTTTCCTCCCTAACTTGCTGGTGCCGTTTGCTCCCTGCAACCTGCCGTTGCACAAAGCGCTCACCCTCACTCCAGACGAACACGTTGGGCTGGAGCTGTGTGGGGTCTGTGTCCATAACAGCAGCCAGGACATCGTGGAAGGTGGTGTTACGGATCTGCCTGGTTTCCTCCGCTGTGAACAGCCTGGGGAAAAAGATGTGGCGTCAAGGGGTGGCCCCAGGTGTCACTGGCCAGCAGCAGGAGGGATTCACTCCCTGCACTGTTTTAGGAACTGAGGAAGCTGGAGGATGTTTTTTCCTCTAGCCCCAGTTTTTGTGTATTACTGGGGCTTGCAGAGCATTTACCCATTCTTGGTGTTTTCGAACCAAAACCTGTCACCATCACGCAGGCGCACAAACTGGTCCAGGATGATGGCACTGAAGAGGGAGCCGTCAGTCTCCAGCATGCCTCCAGGGAGCAGCTCCAGCCCAGCCATGTTGTTGGCATACAGGGCAGCCACCTTCTCCAGGACCTGGCCAGAAACCCGCACCGTAAACATGTGAGCAGAGGGAATTTTGCCAGGGCATCCAGCGGCACGGGAGCTTAGCACCAGGGCAGGATATCGTTAGTCATACCATGTAATTGCACAGTTACCCCAACGCAACAGCCCCGCAGGCATGAAAATAAGCTAGGGCAGGTTGTGCACTGATGTCCCTCGTCTTACATTGCTGGAGAAGCCAGTTACTGCTTGGACTGTCCCAACATCCTTTGACCCACACACTTTCCGTGCCCAGACCAGTTCCCTGTTACCTGTTGCTCCAGGTGTGGGGCAAGGTCCGACCAGTTCTGGAGAGGCTGCAACCCAAATCGCTCCCGGGCTTGGTTATACGTGGGCAGGCCAAGGTCTCGCCCACGCTGAAACCAGCTGGCCACATAGTCGGTGCGGGAGTACTTCAGGGGCCCATACCAGTAATCTGTGGGTGGATTCAAAGCCGTGGTGATGGCAAGGCAGAGCTGGAGGAAGCAACCCCAACTGCCATAGCTGCCGGGCTGGCCTTGTCCCTCGACCACGGGCCATGCTGAACGTGGAGATCATCTCCATGCCCTTGCCAGGAAGGTCCCATGGACACACTTAACATGCCCTGCAGCTTCTCTCCGCCTCCATTAACAAGGTTAAGGCTGGTCTGAGCGTGTGGTTGGGTGCTGATGGCAGCGGCGATGGGACCTGCCTCCCCACCTCGTCCCCTGCACAGCCCCGGGAGAATGGGTCACCCACTGACATGCTATCTGCAGTGCAGGGGAGTGCAGACCTTGGAGATCTTCCACCACAATGTTGTCCTCCCGCTCTGCAATCTGTGAGCTCATCCCCAGCAGGAGGTTGTCCACATCCTTTGCCTGCTGCGGTCCGATGCTCTGAGGGGAGATGGGAAGAGCAGGTGATTCCTTGCAGGACCGAGGACGTGGGGTAGCCCCACACCCCTGAACTGGTGCCCATAGGGGTGCAGACTCTGGGCGTAGGGGGACTAGGGACTTCTTCCAGGCTCATTTTCTCCGTGTCAGCTCAACCTTGAGGTCTGATCCTGCCACAGCTGAAGGCAGCATCTGGGGATGTCTGGATGGGGAGAATCTCACACCCCTTGGTTGGCTGTCATGCTCTGCGTCCAATCTCCCTTTCAGACCCCTGTGGGGTCCTCCACAACAAAAAGGAAGGAATGAAGATTCCCCCAGCCAGCCTGTCACACCCTCAGGAGCCCCGCGCTCCCTTCCCCGTACCTCTCTTCTCCAGTAGCTGTTGCAGAGCCGCACTGCTGGGAATGGGCCACTGGGGCCAGGCACTCTCTGGAACTGGCAACTGGGGCCTCTGGAACAGCAGAGAAGGGCTGGACCCACAACCCTGGCTGGGGCTGCCCTGAGCTGACAGGGCTTGGCTGTCCCAGCGAGGGGCAGGATGTGGGGAAGGGACAGGGACCATCCCCGGCCACCACCCCATCTTGGGCATCCCCTTCCCTGGCATGGGCACTGCTCTCCCACAGCCCCGCTGGGCTGCTCCTACCTCTTGTAAACACCCGGCGGCACCATGGTGGCCAGCAATTGCCCTGCAGCCGCCACAAACTCCGGTGAGAGGCTGGGGTCCAGGTGCTGCTGGTAACCTGTGAGGCAGCAGCCATGGTCCAGCAGCCAGGCTGGAGGGAAAGGGGGCCAAGCTCCCTCTCCCACTCCATCCCCTGGCTGCCCTGGTCCCCGCACGCCATCACCCACCATGCCCCTCACCTTTGTACTCCGGGACACTTCTCCCCAGCAGGGTCGGAAGCCACTCGTACAGCACAATGCTCTAGGGCACAGGTGACCTGGGTCAGGGCCAGCACCAGGGAGGGTGTCGGGGGTCCCGGTAGAGCCAGTGGTCCCATTCCTCACCTGGAAAGTGGCGATGACCTGCTTGCGAGCGTGCTGGAAGAGGTCCTCATCAGGCCAGGTGGGGTGTACCTGGGCCAGCGCTGTAGCCAGGTGGTTGTGGTACCGAAACCAGGCGATGCTCTCAGCCTGCAGGAAGGGGTTCTCATTCCCCCAGGCACTCCCAAGGTCTGCAAGAGCCGCCGGGACCATCAGTGGGGGATGCTGCCACTGGGTCTAGATTTGCCTGTGGCTGGAGGAGCACCCCCAGCCCTGTGGCTGCAGCCCAGCGTCCCCTCGCCCTTCCTTCCTCCCCAGGGAGACAAGCAGCCTTAGTGAGTGAGAAGCAGCACTAGGCCTCCAGCACGGACCAAAGGTTGGGCAGGTGAGGAATTCAAAGCAAGCTGAGTAGGTTTTTATCGGCAGCAGCCTCTTTCCCCAGAGGAGATCACCTCAAGTCAGAGGGACCAGCACCCGCCAGTCTCTGCGTGTTGGCTGGGAAATGACCCATTGTCTCCTGGGCATGTGGCACCTTCACTTCATGGCGTGTCTTTGCTGGGGCACGTATCTTCCTCCCCCTTGGGCTGAGAATCTGCCTGTCCTCCCACGGGACTCCTGACCCATGTGTCCTGGCTCACAATGCACCCCTGCCCTTTCCCGAGGTCCCCTCTGAGCTTGGCTCCAGGAACCTCCTGCTCCCAAAGCTCATGGTCAGGGATGGAGCCAAGCAGGTGAAAACCCATTCATTGAGCATGGCACCATTACCGTAGATCCCTTGGGGACCACCCTGTCCCGTGGACGGATCCAGCGCTTTCCACATGGGGACCCTCCCATCTGTCTCCCTCGGGAGGCGCCCACCGGGCCCTGATGCCAGCTTTCCCCCTGAGAAGCTCCTCAGGGCATCACTCCAGGAGTGCGAGGGGCCGTAGATGGAGCTGCCGTCCAGCCAGCCCGTCACCTCGTTGGTCTAGGGCAGGCACAGGGAACAGGCATTAACAGGTATCAGGGTCTCGGTGGAAAGGTGCAGAAAAAAGGTCTGAAAAGCCCCAACCTGGATCTTTTGGTCTTGCAAAGCAGCCACCCCATCCCCTGTTTTAACAAGAGCTATCAGGATGCAAATATATACACCGACAATCTCTATGCAAACTGCAGGAATTAGTGCCAGGTACAGGAAAAGACCAGGTACAAATTTTTCAAAAGTACATTTTGGGGTTTTTTTTCCCCAATTATTTTCAGCTATGCCCAGAAGCAGACATCTGTGAATCCCTATGTAGGCAAGACCAAGATGGAAAGGGACTAAACCCATCTCTGGGGAAACTGGAAACACTGGAGCTGTCCCCTCTGGGGAGCCCTGTCCTCGCAGCAGGCAGTCCCACTGCCCTGGCAGCATGTTGAATAACTCCTCTGCCAAATGTTTTCATGAAAACACATCCTTTTTAGTCTGAAAACATGCTGGAGGTTTCACATTTCTAAGGTTTGAAATACTGCTAAAAACATGACTTGCTAATCTGGTCTCATCATGGTTTATCACGTGAAAGGTTCAGGGAACTGTTTTGCTTTGGGGATTTTGATTGGGAAGCTTTCCAGCATCAAAGAAAAATCACATGGGCTTGGGAACATATCCAGCCTCAGCACAGCAAAATGTGGAGAAACTGGGGGAAAATCTGGATTTTTTTTCCAAAATGACTGAAATTCAGAGAAGCTTTACAACTTCACAACTTTATGACATATTATTAAAGATAAGTGGTGCCTAAAAAAAGTGTCATAATTACTGACCTTCTAGAGTGGCACAAGTGTATGATTGGTTACGGAAGTTCATTACACTTGTGCTAAAAAGGCTCCAGTTATCCCTTGTTTCACCTGATACAGACAGCCCTACTTTTGCTCATTTTGACTGAAGTGATAAAAACTTTGGCAGTCAAGGAAGACTGCAAATTGCTCCTGCTTTACCATTTTGTCTTCTGCCCTCCGTAAACCATGCAAGATACTAAAATTTGCATGAAAATAGATGACACAGGCAGATCTAGAGTAATTATGTTTTCTCTGGCCAAGAAAAGCACTGACCTTGAGCAACCACCAATGTTGCTCCATGTGAACCAGTACCTTGCAGGTTGTGCTTTGGGTTCATTTGCAATTGGTTCAAACACTTGAGAGACTTGTATTTTTAAGGAAATAGCGGTGGTCTCCTTTTATTTTTGCAAATGCTATCTTGGCTGCTACAGACCCCAATGTTGGGTGAAGAGGAATGTAGCTGAAAGGCGAAGAGCAAAGCAAATGCTACCTACCTGTTCCCGGGGGCTGTTGGGGCTCTGCCCTGTCTCCGTCACCCAGTGGATGCGCTGGAAGGGCAGGACCACATCTCCAGTGCCTGCAGGGTCAAACACGAGGTCTCCAGATGGGATGCGGATGTTCAGGAACTCAGCAGGGCAGCCAGATTTCTCCACCTCCAGGATGTCCGAGAGCACATAGAAACCTGTCAGAGACCCAAGCGTGGTCAGCAGCTGGGAGGACTGCCACCAGCACCTGGAGCAGGATGTGACGGTGAGCAGCTGAGCCATACATGGGCTGAGGGGGCCACCCTGTGCAGCAAGAGTGGTTTCCTTTCTCCCTTCACTGCTGATTTGCTCCGCGACTTTGAAAAAGTCACTTCGGGCTGCAGCCCCGATGTGCTGAACTCCACTCCACAGGAACAGGGCTGCAGGTGCCCCTGGCCAGACCTCATGAGTAAGGTAGGGTCATTCAGGGACCAGGGTAGAGAAACTCAGCCAGCAGATGTTCAGAGACCACCAGCAGCTGGACCATCTGCTGGCCACCACTTTATCAGGAGCAAGGCTCTGCATTTAGCCACTATTTCCCTGAGCTCCTCCTTGCCTGTGGCCTTCAAGGCCAAGGGTTGCTTCCGATGCTGAGCCTGGTGGCTGCTGTTGCTGTTGGCCCATTTGAGCTTTGCTGTGTTAGGAAAAACTACCTCCAGGGAGAAGCTAAACAGTACTGCACTAGTGTCTGCCCCTCCTGTGGCCCATCTTGGGGCCAAGCACCCCTGCTGGGGTGTCCGGGGATGTGTATGAACATTAAGCTGTATGGGGAGCTAATTGTCTCCACTTCTTTGACAAGTTCAGCCTGTTTTCTCAACGAGCCGAGGGTATTTCCCAGAGACAGACATCCCTGAGCTTGGGCACCCAAGACACTGCCAAGCTCCTGAGTGACAGCAAAAACTTCTCCAACTTGCAGCAATTCTGCCCAGCAATCAGTCACAGCGCAGCTCTTATCTGTCAGGTGTTTTGCAATGGTGTAACTCTACCACTAAAACAAATGAGGAAGTTCCCAAATGACAAATACCAGCATTTGGGGCAACTGCCAAAGGTCACCAAAAATTCATGCAAACTCTCTTGGTGGGACAATACTTTGGTATGGCAATACCCAAGGCCTTATCTTTCGGGTGTGTGTCTGCTATGAAGTGGTGGGTGAGGAGCACTCTGACGCATAGCCTTGGGGTGCGAGAAACCAACATTTTTCCACCCAAACCAACATCTTTCCACCCGGTGCCAGGCCCCAGCTCTTACCGAAGAAGACAGCCAGCACAGTTGTGTTCCTACGGGAGGGCAGCCCAGAGGGTCCCCGTGCCACCGCATTGCTGAGCTGGCGAGCGTTGGGCACACGGGGCTCCTGCAGTGCCTGGTAGACACCATCTGCGTAGTTGGCTGGCAGGAGACGCAACAGTCTGGCACCTGGGGCACCAAAGCAAGATGACATGGGTCCAGCAGCACCCGACAGATAGATAGGAGATGCAGCAATAGTGGGGTACACCAGCGTGTGTGAGGGTCCCAGAAGAGAGCAAGAGGATGGCATAGACACTTATATTGGCCAAGAACACGCAAGTTTTGGTACCAACACCCAAAACTTCTTGCAACACCGGGATCAGTCCTCTTAAAACTAGGAGGTTATCCTCCATGGGCATGTTCCCTTCCAGTTGTCCTTCTCTGGTCCATGTGTATCCCCTTTGCCTCCTGGAAGTCTGGGGTGGTGTGCTCCAGTGGGTAACTGGAGTGAAGTTAAGCTGCCCATGTTGGCTATGCAATCCTACACAAGCATGGTGATTGCCAACACCCCAGGGAACAGGAGAAGGAACAGCTGGAGAGGCAGAGAGACAAGGGAGAAGATGAGAGAGAAACACCCTGACTTCACACCCACTGCCTGTACTATAACTGAAAAGCCCGGAGGCGAGAGGTCATTTCGCACTGATGAGCAAGTTCTTTTTGAAAGGTTCTTCACCAGTGTGGCAGGCTTCATTTGCTGGAGTTCCCCAGACTGGGGGAAATCCTGAATTACTGGCTTAGTTTCTGGCTTAGTTTCCAAATCTTAAGGTCTGATCTGTCTGCTCTGGAAGAGGGACATCTTGTCTGCAAGCAACCCACTGGATCTCTCTGACGGGCTTTGGTATAACCAAAGGGCTGATGACACGCGTCATGTTGGAGAGCCATTCGGACTCACAGGAAGCTGTGTAATTGCCACCACACCTTGTGTCACTGTGTAGGTGACCTATCTGGGCTGCAGGAAATAGGAGGATTCATAATCTTTAGTATTTGAGATAAGATCATGCCTGATCTGCCCTGGTCCCTGGCTTGGAGACATGTCCTGGAGGTGGGCCCATGGGCTGGTTGTGGTCATGTAGCTCACTACTGGCACAGGGAAATCCTGCATGCCTGTCCCAGTACAGACCACTACATGCTGCACAGAAGCCCAACAGTGCAAAATCTGCGCTGTGCAGAGCGGAAAAGAAGGAGGTCCAGCACGCCTACTGCAGCCTGGACCATGAACACTTCTGTCTCTCACCTTGTGTTGAATGCTGCTTGAACAGCACTCTGATTTTGGCTAAAGATGCCTTTTCCTAGCTCTGGGATCCCTGACCATCACTGAAACACCTGCTGGGAAGAGCTGGGTCCTCCCTACCTTGGATATTTTGAATGACCCCTCAAAGGCACAGCTCTGCTCCAGGACTGAACCACCACCAGCGTGACCTGCAGATGGTGCCTGGACAGCAGGTAAAAGTGGCAAGGCCAGGACATGGGAGACAAAGTTCGGCTGCTTGGCCCTCCAGACTGCTCTAAAGAGGCTCTTAAGTGCATCTAGGGACCTACCTTGAGTTCAAACAGCCACCTCTCAGGACCATGGGAGGTGGCATTGCCTGGTCACCTGCCTGGTTCAGGCTTAAGTCAGAAAAGGCTTCTCTCTCAGTTGTAAAGCAAGCCACATGCCAAAGTGCCAGCTTGCCCCGTCCCACCATCCCCATCCCCAGGCCTGGCACTCACCCACCGAGCCGTGTCTGTGGTGCAGCAGGTTGTTGTACCAGCCATCGTAGCGCTGGACCTCCCAGGAGATGCTCTCCTGGGCTCCTGGAAGAGACCGTACGCACTTGGTGAGCAGCAAAAAAAAAAATGCATGAAACTAGCATCTCCATTATATTATATTTATATTGTGATATTTTCCCATAGTCTTTCTGAAACTTTCTGTACAAACAGTTTTTTAGACAAGTTTTGCACTCCTATTGAGGGATAAGCAATGCCTAAAATTAGAAATTGCTTGTGATCCTGATGTCCCCAAATCAAATTCTGTCCCCCACTAGTCTATTCCCAGAGGATCTTCATTTTCTGCTTCTCTCTCATTGTATCAGAAGAAGCCTCTCCCTACTTCTGACCCCCACAATGTCCATTTGAGTCAAGCAAAAGCCTTGACACTGGAGTTATGCTCTCCTCCATGCATTGTGTATCAGCATCAGCCTTTGTCAATAAATATATACTTTGTTTCCTTTGTGTTAATTTTTATTGCTTTTATTATAATACTAGCAGGAAGCTCCAGTTCCTGCTTACGAGCTGTGTACACATATAAACAGCAGTAGGTGAGTCTCCCAACCTGTAGGCTCTGTAAGTTCAGCATTTTGCTCCATTTTTTTCTTATTTCATCACAAACTGAATCATCCCCATCTCTGATATGATGCCCCACGAGTTAGAGGAAATTCCTCTGAGGGGCAGAAACTATCCAGGATCTCCTTCCCTGAAACCGCACTTACTCCCCAAGGTCCATGTCACCAGCAGAACCACGGTCAAACTCAACATCATGTCTGCGGGTTGCATTGGCCCCTGGGTCTTTGGAAGCAGTGACCTGCAAAAGGAGAGGAGAAGGAGGGAGCTGGAGCTGGGCTGCTCTCGGAGGCTGGGAACATGCACAGACCATAATCTCAGCTCTCTCTTGTGGTTTCTGCTGCCTGGTAAAATCCCACTGCCGTCATCATCCATCAGCAGTATCTCCCCATTTGGGCTGTGGGAAGGTGGCAGGGAGCATGTGAGACCCCATCACCCTGGGAAAGCTCTGTCAGGAGGTGTCAACTGGCCTGAGAAGACGTTTCTGCTGGAGCAGGACCAGTATCCCTGCCTTGGGGTACCCCAGCTGTATGTTCACAACTCATCATCCACAGCAGGCAGACATTAAGCTGTGCCAGCTTCGTTATAGAAACATGCTCTTCGTTACAGAAACAGACACGTTTCAGCTGGCAATTTCTCTGCACATGCATTGTCCCATCCAAGCAAAATCCAGCTGCGAACATGATGGGAGCAGCCTCAGCATGCAGTCAGGTCTGCCAAAGTGTGCTAGTACTGCAGATCAACACCTCTTGATCACCTCTGGGCTAAATCGACAGCACTCTCTCATGACCAGCCTTTCTCATAACGCTTTACCATCTCACTTTCCACAAAGGCCCTGGATCCAGAGCAAATTTCATCAGTGGGACCTGAACCTTTAAAACCTCAGCTGAAAACAGCTTTAAAACCTGACTGCAGAGAGAGATTCCCAGCCATGAACAGCTAAGTCTACATTTTTCGGTCATAAATGCTAAATGCTGCTGTTGGCTTTCCAATGCACAAGAATGCCAAACTTGGATTTAACTCCAGGATAGGGTTTTCTACTAAATATGTTCTTCGTCCCTTGCTCCAGCACTGTGGGTGTGTATCCAAAGACTAGTCCCATTTCAGAGGACCTGTGTTGCCAAGGGATGCGGTGATGCACGTTTCAGCTTTTCCTACATTGCTCTGTCACAAGCCAAAGTGATGCTTTTAGCTTCTTTTTTTCATTGTTTTAATTAAAACTTAAAGAAATGATGGTTTCAGAAAGGCTTACATGTTGCCAGCAGCTCTGTAGGTTTTATTTTTGATTTACTGGGAATTGCAGTGGGGATTTTTCACTTATCACTACCAGTGGCACAAATTGTAATATGAGAGTCACTAAATACACTATCCACTTGGCAAATGAAGTTGATTGAGATTTAAATATTGTCATTTGTGGTCACATTAATTGCATTTCATAAAACTGAACGCTCATTGCCAGGTTGTAAGCATCATATACAACCTGTGTTAGCTCCCTTCTGCCAGAGATTTCTGTACTTTGGGCCTTTTGCATTAGAAAGCAAGCTGTTTCTCGAGAAGTGACATTTCCACATTCCTCCTCTGTCACAACAGCTCACCTGTGCTCTGCACCTCGCAGAACATTATTACAGGCAAACCACTTTGTTAGCTTTCCATAAAATGTATTTAACAAACATTATTACAGGCAAACTGCTTTGTTAGCTTTCCATAACATGAATTTAACATTAAATCCCTATTGAAATACCTCTGCACTGATTGCATTTTCAGTTCTGGCCTCACTTCCATGCGCATGGGAGCTGGGGCTGGTGAAAGCCTCAGAGCTGCTGAGAGCAGCATTGAGCGGTGTTCCTGGTTACCCAGTGCCACCCCTGTCCTCCTGGAGCATGTCCCTGTGGAAGGGGCCCCAGAGCTCTTCCATCCCACAGCCCTCTGCTGAGCATGGTCTTGTGGGCATGAGATTTGGGTTGTGCAGCTGGTGGGAATCAGAGGCTCCATGAGCCCCATCCCGTAGGAGGAACATGAAAGTTTGGCCAATGGGTGAAGCAAGGAGATGCCTAGGACCTCTGCCAGGAGTGGCAGAGCCCAGTCACCATCACCACATGGGATGCTCCTGCCAGAAAGCTCTTCCCATTAAAACAGCCTGTTCCCTGCTGAAACCAGTGTGGAGGGCTGTGTGGCTGGAGACACCCTGAGCAACAGTTGTGGTTTGCTTGTGCACAGAGGTCCATGTGACTTCCTGCACTGTAGGAAGGGAGTCCCCATAGACACAGCTGGATTTATCTCCTGCTGACTCAAAAAGTACAGAGTTGCAACCTTCATCTAGCGCTGAGGCCTGAGGGTGCCACAGAAGATTTACCAAAGTCACTCAGGAAACATGGGGCAAAGCCAATCTCAAAGTACATCACCACAGTCATGGTGTAGCATGTCTCCCCCTTCCCCTTGGGTCTTCTCACAGGGCTCCAGCAGAGAACGTGTTTTAAAATTCCTTCCTTCTGTCACTGAGCAAACCTCCCATTTCCTCAGATATGGGAATTGCTCTTGGCCCAAGCCATGAGATGACATGCCAGGTCTCATGCACTTTTCATTTCTCCATGGCCCAGCACTGAAAACCTGCTGATTGCCTAGTCAATCCAAGACTGTGGGGTGGTCTCTGGAGGCTTTCCAGCCTCAACTATGGCCAGCGTGATACAGTGACAGTGGTGGTCATGCTCCAACCAGTAGGTTGCACCAAAGACTTCTGAGGGCCTTTCCCACCAACATGGAACTTCTCTTCCATGCCTCTACACTGCCTTTTGTCTTCCTACAAGTTACTGGGCACATCAGCAGTTTGTCTTTCCCAACCAAACCTCAGGAACCATTTCCCTTCCCCAGGATCAGCTCTCCCTGGCAGAACTTTGTCTGTAAGGGCATGAGGAGACACTGACACCATGTCTCCCCTGCCTATTAAACTTTCTCCAGCTATTGCTGGGAACCTCCTCATAGACAAGGCTGACTCCCAGCAGCCTTTACAGGATGCATCAAGAAGAGGGACATGCAGTTCTGGGCTAGGGACTTCATCCCAAGGAAGGTGGGCATCTCATGAGTGGCACTCAGCTGTCCCACAAGCTCTTTTCCCATGCTTCAGCTGAGAGCTCCAGCTTCACCTCCCCAGTGTGCTCTCCCATGTGTTGAGGACCAGTTGCCAGGCTTTTCCAGAAAGACCCCCCTGCTCTTACACCTGCCTCCCAAGTCTTGCAAACCACCCAGGGGGTTCCTTGACATAAAGAAACCAGAGTGACCTTGGAAGCCCATGGTGCAGCTTGCTGAGGGAAAGCTTTGCAAGCTTGGATTAGTTCCACAGACTTGTCAAGTATTCCAGGAATTTTGTAAGGTCTGATGAGCCCTCAGTTGCTGCTTTTCCACACATTCCCTGTGCCACCTTTGGAAAGTCATTCACTCCCTCTGCACCTAGTGAAATCAAGCACCCACTTCCCCAGCCTTGGCTTCTCCCATCAGAGAGGATCCCTCTGCCCTTAGCAAGGCCTGGAGTTTCGCACCCCTCCAAAAACCGTGCTGCAAAGAGTGCAAACACATGGCTTCCCCCAGAGCAAGGATCTCCCGCTCCACCTGATCTCAACAGATCTGGCTCTCCTAAAGTTAGGGCTTCAGCCTCCAAATGCCTCCAGAGCTCTCCCCAGAGCCACATCAGATGGGACTGCAGGATACATCAGCATCCTGAGAGAGCAGCAGTCCCACTGCAGAACCTAGTGCAGGTACAGGAGAGCAGTTTCAAGGCATCTGAGAAGCCTGGAGCCTGATCCCTGCAGTCCTGGTTAGTCACAGCTTATTTCTAGCTCTCCTCAGTGCTGGTGGGACAGACTGGGAGACTGCCACCTTCGCCCACCAACCAGCCAGCTCTGGGGTTTCAGAACAGGCTGCATCTCCCCAGCCTTGGATGTCATCCAGAAAATCCCAGACCTGTGCACACACTGCGGACACCATGCACACAGGGACCGGTGGTGTCTCCAGCTTTCCCACCTGGGGACACCCCTGGGGCCAGACGCTCCAGTGGCCACCACAGTGCACAGCAGGGACTCCCTCCCCTTGTGGGACATAAGGGGTTGCCTGCCTGTCCCCACGGTGTCCTGTGCCCATGCAGGCAGGGACGTGCATAGTGCCAACCCACTCTGTCCTGTGGCTCCGCTCCCTCGCACGCAGGGATATGCATGGCTCCATCGCACCCTGCAGGTGAGGACACACATGACCCAGACCCCCCCAGTCCTCTATGCAGGCAGGGACATGGGTGGCCCCAGCCTCCTAGTGCTCCATGCAGGTGTGTGGCCCAAGCAGGCAGGGACACAAGTGGCCCTAACCCCTTGGTCCCCCATGCGGATGGGGACGTGTACCCCCATCTCACCCTGTGCCCTGTCCCCCAAGCAGGCGGGGACACCAGTAGCCCAGCACCCTGGTTTCCATGCAAGTGGGGAGGAAGGGGGGGCACATAGTCCCATCCCACTCTGTCCATCACACAGAAAAGTGTGGCCCAACTCCTTCTATCCCCCCACGCATGGCCCCATCCCAACTTGTCCTCCAAGCAAGAGGAGACGGGAATAGCACGACCTCCTGCCCCCTCCACTGGCGACAACACGCGTAGCCCGACACCCCCCGCAGGTAGCAGCGTGCATAGCCCTGGTTCCCGGTTCCCCACGCAGGGGTAGGTGGGACGCGCGTGGGCCCAATCCCCCAGCCTCCATGCAAGAGGAGACACGCGCGGCCCTGATCCCCCAGACCCACCCCTCCCTCCGCCCCCCCCGCACGCGGGGACACGCGTGTCGGCGGCCCCCGGTCGCGGCGCTCACCTTGCGTGGCCGTGCGGAGGGGCAGTGCGGCGGGGCGGGCCGCGCCTGCGTTTGCATAGGGCTCCGCGCCCGCCGCTGCCTATAAGAGCGCGGTGCGGGACGGTGCCACCCGAGTTCCGCCGCCGCCACCGCCGCCGGCAGGTAGGTGGGTAGGTAGGAAAGGGCCGCCGCCCCCCGCCCCCCGCGCCGCCCCGCCCGCGCTCCGCTGCCCGCCCGCCCCTGCCCCACGGCCCGGCGCCCCGTTCCTGCCCCGGCCCTTGGCGCGCTCCGCGGAGCAGCCCCCGGACGCTGCCTACCCTGCTCGAGGGGTCCCGGCTAGGCGAGGGTGGGGAGGAGGGGATGCATCCCTATCTTGAGTTAACCCGGCGGTTTTTCCTACGCTGATTTGACCCTCTTACAGGGGCAGGAAAATGCAGGGAGTCCCCACCATCCCTGAATTGCAGCTCTGTGCATTCATTTTCCAGGGGAAAGGATTTCCCTTGCTTCAATGGAAAATACCAATCTGCAGCCCTCAGCAACCCCACCTAAAACTGCTGTTGGCTCTGCTGTGAGGAGATTTTGGCTGGGCACTTCTGAAATGTCCTTTCCAGCTCGATTCATTCTGGGGCAGGAAAGTGGGGTTTCTGTACAGAGGAAACTGCTGGGGTTTGGGCAAACTTTCTGCCTCTTTTGCCTTTCTCCCCTGCCGATCCAGAATATTTTAAACAAAAGTTGTCAATTTCTGCTAAATTACTGATCCTTCCTTGAAGATGTCTCTAGTCTTCTAACCACAGGGGCTTTAGGGCCACAGCCATTCTTCTGCATGGAGGATGCTTTCCAAGCTGCAACAACTTCAGTTTCTCCTGCCCTGAGCTGCAGGCACCAGTTTTCCACTTCAAAGTTGCAAAAATGCCAAGGAGTTGGTCTTCTGTGCAGGGTAATCAAGTGAGAAAGATTGGGCGGACAGCAACAGAAAGAGTTGTTTCTCTGGAAATTCTCTATAAAACTATTCCCAGAAGTTGCAAAGTGTAGAGGAAATGCAAACATCGCTTTATATTGTTTGAAAGTTAAATTTAGATTTAACGAGGAAACATTTTCCATGTTATGTTCTGGGTTTTCAGTTGTCATGTATTGTTGATCTGTTTTAAGCTGTGAAGTGTTGCATTTCAGTGAATCTTGGAAATCATTCCTTCCCTCTTTGCATCTCTCATGAAATTTGGGCAAAGATATAATGAAACCAGTGGAGTTCAAGTGATCAAGATTTAACTTGTCTTAGGCTAAACTGTTTGTTTATTTCTTCTCTTTCAGCCACTCAGATTGTTTTGTGGGCACATTTGCTGGGCTGGGGACCCCACAGCTGGCCTTCAGGCCGACATTGTAGCATTGGGAATCAATTACAGCTTCTGCTTGCCAGGTAATCATAGCAGGAATGGCACCTGAAGGCTGCCCTTCTCTGGGCTTGGCTTTCGAGGGAACTAGCCAAAACAGTTATAGCAAACAGCCCAAAACAACATTTGCAAGTGCACATGATAGCTCTGTTAGTCCAGAGCAGAGAGTCAAGATAAAGTCAGGTCCAGGTCAGTTGTGAGCCAGCTGTAAAAACCCAGTCTCTGTTAAAATTGTTTGCTGTAATGATCTGGATTACTGGACAGAGAATTATTCTGAAACCAAATATTGCTTTACGCATTGAAAAGTGACCAGCTGCCCAGGTAAACTGTTTTATGATACTTATTGTAATCCTCACCCACTTCTAGGGATTTGGGACCACTTTTTTGTGGCTGAATTGCTCTGGGTTGGATCTTACCTAAAAAATATGATTAATACTGTTTTCAGAAAATGAGAATAAAATCAACTCCTCCATGCAGGGACAGAATGAAATTGTATTTGGTCATGAGTCATATTAGCTCTAGCGTTCCCTGACTTTTGAAGACTTCCTGGGGTAGTTACGTGCAGAGATGCTATTAAATAAGCAAAATAAAAGGACTAAGCATGTAATCAGTTTTGGTAGCAAAGATCTAACCTAGGAACAGGGGAAGCTCTGTAATTGCTAGAACTAAAGTGTCGGTGGGAGTTCAAAGCCATCTGTGGTAATTACACACTTCGTTGTCTCATGTAACTCAATTGCCTTTCACCTTGAGATGTGCTCCTGATGTTCGTGTGCTCCTCGGACGCACATGCCAACTCTAGGGCTTGCTTCTGGCCCCTCTGGACCAAGCACAGGAACAGTCCTCCCTCCCCAGGTTGTACTTTGCAGCTCCTGGGGAAAAGCTTCTTCGAGGAGAGGGGGTGGAAAAGGGGGTGGTGGGCTTTGTTCCCCTTGGCAATGGTGGCCCCTGACTGGAGATAATTTTGCTACTGTGAAACCAATGTTCTCAGTAGTTCCTTGTCATTTTGGAGGAAGGCTGCGTCTGCCGATAGTCGCCGGCTCGTGGACTTCCTCTAAGGGTGTGCCACAAAGCGGAAAGCCCTGGCTGCATCTGCTGGAGGAAAAGACCCGGCTCTGTCTGGGGAGGAGCTGCTCAGCAGGTTTCTGCGCTTGGGCTGCTCCTCAAGCTGCAGCAGGACAGTGGCTCATGGTTCCCCGGGCTGCCACAATCCCTCCAGGCTGGTGGAGCCCTGCCTCAGGCACCTCTTCTCCTCCACTGAGAGCTTTTGGGTGGCATGTTTCTCTGCTGGGGAGTATTTCACCCTGCCTGTTTCCTTACAGTGTCACATTTCCTTGTCCTTCTGGGGAGTTTTGAGGTGGACCTCCTGCAGCTGGTTGTTCCAGAGCTGAGCTGGGGCTGGCCACCACAGGCTTGGGGCAGTGCAGGGTGCCCGCTGTCACCCCCTCTCTCCCGCAGGCTTCTGGAGGTGCAGGATGACTCTCTTTGACGGTGTCTACCCCTTCTACCCGCAGCAGAGGAAGGCCTTCGTGTTCGATGTCAGCACCATCATAGTGATCGTGGTCTTCCTAACTTTCGCTTGCAGCTTCCTGCTCATCATCCCTGGCATCCGTGGACGGGCGGTGCGTGACCCCTCTCCCTGGGGATAAGCATCTGCTCCCCACGTTTTGGATGCTGGGACACTCCCGGCTGGTTCGGGGTGAGGCAGGAGGACAGCGGGGGCTGTTCTTCCCTACCTGATGTCCCACCTCTCTCCCTTCAGAGGCTGTACTGGACTGCCCGGGTTCTCCTCAGCCTCATTGTGGGAGTGGTGGTTGTTGGTAAGTGCTGCACAGCCCTTGGAGGTTGGGTCTGGGGGCAGGATTAAACCCTGGGGCAGGTTCTGCGTCCGGGAAATGCGAGCTGGTGGTCACAGCCATGGCCTGGCCAAGGCTGGTTGCAGGGTCTATCCTACCCCTGCTCTGCAAAGCGGTCACACAGCTTCCCAAAAGGCCTTCCCCATCCTTGGCACCGGAGGCTGAGAGCACCTGAAGGTGCCAGTGGTCACTTCTGTATCAAGAGGGAGATTTGCTGGCTGTAATGGCACCACAGAGTTCGAACAGCCCCAGCTCTGGTGGGCTGCACAGCCCCATGTTCCTCCAACTGTGTATGTGAGCCTATACAGGCAGGATGCAGGAACAACCACAAAACCACGGATGAAATGCAAAGAGTAAATTTATTTTTGTTACCTCACAAACCGGGGGATCCCCAAAGCAGCACCCGGGCAGAGGCATGCAAGTGGGGACACAGGCACCGTGGAGTTCAGTCCTTGCTAGAGGATCACCAAACCTGCTGGTTTTGCCTGTATTTCAGGGATTCAGGTGGTGAGGCACTGGAACAGGTTGCCCGGAGACGTTGTGGATGCCCCATCCCTGGCAGTGTTCAAGGCCAGGTTGGACTGGGCGTTGAGCAACCTGGTCTAGTGGAAGGTGTCCCTGCCCATGGCAGGGGGGTTGGACCTAGATGATCTTTAAGGCCCCTTGCAATCCAAACCATTCTATGATTCATGCAGGCGTAGTTTGCCACTGTGCTTTGTTCTTTCCCACAGCAGGGCAGGAATCTCAAGCATGTTCAATAGAGTGCCTCTAAGTCTCTCACAGGCCTATGTTATCTAAACACAGATGTTCTACTTGTCCAACACACAAGGCTAAACAACAGTTAGTATCATATATGTGTTTTTCTACATCACAGCTGCAAGTCACTTGAGTGTGTTTACAATCCTCCTCACCGACCTTCCATTATTGTCCCACACCGTGCAAGCCCTCCTGAGCTGCCTGCTGCTGAGGGAGCATGGCTGAGCAGCTTGGACTGCGGCCAGGCATGTTTGGAGGATGAGAGGACCCTTGCGGTTATGTGGAGAAAGCAGGTCGAAATAAAACACAGGCAGGGCAGATGTTGGGGCAGGGGGGGTAAAGACCTTCCAAGGAGCAAGGCAGGAGGAGATGAAGGAGAGGATTTGATTTAGTAGAAACCAGGAAATCTTCTGTAATAAATGGGGTGGTGGTGGAAACCAGGCTGTGGGATTTCCAACTCAGACAGGGTGACAGGATGTGTAAGCAAAAGAGGGGGATAGAGGGGATAGAAGATGCTAGATGGGGAGAGCAACCAGCCCTGACCCTAAATCAAAGAAATTCTTCTGATGTGGAAGACTGGGATGATTACAAGACTGCTTGGAGAGGGATGATGAAGCACAACCTAAATGACTCAGCTGCCGATTCGACCAGGCAATAGAAGTAGATAACCAGGCTGTGACCAGCTGTGGAACTCTGCTGGCTGACACATGGGCCAGTCTGGCATGTGGTGGTCACCCTCCGCCTGGGGATGTCCAGGTGCTGGGAGATGCCACCAGAGCTGCCCAGGAACATGGTGCCAGGCTGGAGATGGCAGAGAGGTGGAGGTCAGGGCCTGCTCCACAGCCTTAACCAGCTCAACCCTGGAGAGCCATCCAGTGCCGCTCTTGTTACAAGGATGCAGCTGGGTGCTGCTTGAGCACACAGGAGGAATTAATTGTTTTAAAGCCAGCGTCAGGGTTTCTGTCTGGCGGCAGCAGCAGGGCACACTCGACCCTGCAGCTAGAAAACGTTCCTGCAGAGCTGCTACTGGATCAGTGCCCTCACAAGTTGATTCAGCAGCTGAACTTATTTTCGGGCACGTTTTCTTGTTCAGCCTGAGATTAAGTCATCACCTTCACTTCCAGCTCATTTCAGTGCAGGAAAATTAAGCCCACCACAAAGTGAAAGTGTTTCAGAAAAGGATACTTTGTTCCAAAAAAAATTATACTGGAAATGCTTCGAATTTTTCTTTTTCCACCAGCTGAAATGACTGTCAGAGCTTGCCACCCCTCCCCACTGCCTCCGTTTGACAGTGATCTTCGCTATTCAGTAACAGTACAGTCTAGGGACCTTAATATTTGGAATGAAACTCACCCCTGTTCCCGAGGCTGAGGAGTGGGCTCATTTCCGAGGTCTGTCCCTGGGGGCTGCGGTGCTTGCCGTGGTGGGGAGCTTGCAGGGAAGTCCTGGAGAGGATGTCCAAGGAGGAATCAGGTCATGGGGTTGGTCCCTGGGGATCTGAGCTCCCCTCCTCCTGGATTGAGGGAGTGGATGCTCAGCGAGGGGAGGACATGAGCTCTGCCAGGGCGTGGGAGCTGGTTGAGGCACGTCCTGGTGGCTGAGTCAGCTCTCCTGCCCTCCTTACACTCCCTTGCAGTGCCACGGTGGGAACGCCACCATTCGTGCTTGCCCGTGATCCTCCCCTTAAGCACAGCAAAGCCTGAGACCAGCCTCTCTTTAACCCCAGCTTTACTTTTCCTGGCAGCTGTCCAGTTCACAGGGGACTGGGAGACTGGTTGGGTGAAGGCAAACACCTCCTACAAGTCCTTCAGCCATGCCCTGGTGAACGCGGACATTGGGCTGCATGTCGGCCTGGCAGGGGTGAACATCACGCTCATGGGTGAGTCTGATGTCCCCGTCTGCAGCTCTGGAGCGGCCATGGCCCCAGGAGGTCTCCAAGTGATCTGTGGGTGGCCTTGGTCTGTGTGGAGGCTCCTGGGACCCTGCTGTCACTGGGGTGGCCCCTGCTCCTGGCTGGCAGTGCCCAGGCTGCTGGGACACAGCAGGACCTCAGTCTTCTCCCTCTGGCAGGAAACCCAGTGAATCAGGTCAACGAGACCATCAACTACAATGAGCACTTTGCCTGGAGCTTCGGTGCAGACTATGACCACAGCTATAGTGAAGGCCTGGAGAAGGGGCTGCCCAGCCCCATCCTCTACGTGGCAGAGAAGTTCACCATGCAAAGCCCCTGCGGCGTGCACAGGCAGTACCGCATCTCCAGCCACTACGCATCGGCCACTCTCTGGTGAGCCTTTCTCTCCTGGTGCAGGCAGAGGAGATGCAAGGATGTGGGAAGGGCTCTGCTACCTTGTCCCTAGGCCTCTGAGATGGATGCTCATTGCATGCTGCCAGGAGGAAAGCCGTGTGCATGGAGGGACCTCTGCAAGGTCTGCGGTCAAACTGGTGGCCCTGTAGGCACCTTGGGCTGAGCAGATGGGAGGTCTGGGTTCTCTTTGCTAGTCAACTCCACCAGGGCTGGGCACAGGAGAGGGGGATGGGTAAAGATCCTTGCCATGATGTGGTGATGATGGCAGGCGTCCATCCCCATGGAGGGAATTGGAGCTGCTGTCCTCAGTGGCCCAGAGAGACCCATGGGCATGTGCAGAACTCTCCCATCCACATCTGTGAGGGTTTTTAATGTCTGGGAGTGGGACCAGATGAGGAAAAGCTGATGATGCTGTTATTGTGGGGTCAATCTTGACTCTTTAGCAGGAGCTGCTGCGCAGCAATATCTTGTTGCTCACTTGGGCTGAGGGAGAGCTGGTCCACAGCTGTCAGGAGACGGTCCCCTCTACCATGGGTTGTGAAGGGCAAGGGCCATTGCAGTGCTGTTCCCCCTGCTCTGGGTTTGACAGCAAGGATGCAGAAGCTAGGAAAGGGGCCTGGCAATGCCATGGAACAAGAGCTTCTGGCCCATAGATGAAGGCTTCCCCTGTCATCCAGCTCCTCAGCCAAGTCCAGAGGTGCTGCAAATGACTTATGCCTGCTCCTGCAATTATCCCAGTCCTGTGTGCTGCTCTCTGGGGTCTGCACTGCCTTGCAGGTTGAAGGGCAAGGAGCTGAGATGTTCTAGATACACTGATTGGGCTGCCATAGCATCCTTGAGGCTGGTACGGTCTGTGGGCTGAGCAATGGGAAGAGGAAATCTGGGCTTCTGCCTTCTGGATGTAGCAGTGTGAGTGTTGCACATCTGCTTGCTTAGCCTGGGAGGCTAGGGATCACTCCAGACTGCCCACAGAGCTTCTTGGCCTCATACAACGCAACCTAGAGCCCAGATTCTTCCTCCCACGTGGAAATCCTCACATTGAGAATCCTAGTCTGTGGCACTTGCACAACTCATCCATTGGTCTTCTCTTGTCTTCAGGGTGGCCTTTTGCACTTGGCTTATCTCCAACATGCTCTTCTCCATGCCTGTCCTAGTCTATGGAGGCTACATGCTCCTGGTCACAGGGGCCTTCATGATGTTTTCGTTGCTCTCGTTCTCCACTGTGAGGAACTCCCCCATGTGCCTGATCCAGTTTGGGACTGCAACCCTGCGCATAGGCTATGGGGGATCTTTCTGGCTCACACTAGCGATTGGTAAGGATACCAAGCTACATCAGGGCACACCACCCTGTCCTTCTAGGTGTGCAAGAGTCCCAGTGCTTTCCCCCCAGAAATGTAGGTGAGAGAGCTCGGGCAGTGCAGCCCACCAGAGCCCCAGCCTGTGCCTTGGCAAAGCAGATCCTGGCAGAGATGTAGAGAGGGCTGGCAGAAGGGGGAACAGTATCCCCATCTCAAGGGATGGTGGAGGGATTTTTAGTCCCTGAGGTGCAGTAATACAAGGAGATGGGGATCTCTCGCCTGGGTTTTAAGACCCATGCCTGGGTTTTAAGATGCTCAGCACAGCAGCTGAAGCCACCTCATACAGTAGAAGGCCATCTTCCACAAGAGAAGGCATTGTCCCCTGGCAGGGGGCCAGCAGAGGAGGGGTGTGGGGTGGGAAGTTTGCTGGTGTTTACAGGAACACTCTCGGAGAGCACATTGTCTTCCAGGCTTGCTCTGTTTTGTGTCTGGGATCACTGTTGTCACACTGCACTACTTCAACCTGGACCTACTGAAAACTTTCTTTGATCTCCGTGAGGACAATGTAGAGGAGTACCAGGACATGACTGAAGTGTTCGTCAACCCTCATTTCGTGAGCAAAGGACTGTCTTCTTCTCAGCCCTCCAAACTCAAACCCAACAGCATCTAGAAGAAAGTTTTTCCCACTCTTTCCCTGAAGGTGGGCCTGAAAGGGCAGGGCACAAACCTTTCTTGATGTCCCCAGAGACTGACTTCCCCATCCAACTGCCTTTGAAGAGTGCATGAGTCCACATTGGGATCGGTACTTGCTGAGAAGTAACTTTGCAGACTGTATATCCCTGACCGTGCCCTCTGGAAAAGGGCAGGCTTTGCAGAGAGCCAGCAAGCTGCAATTGGAGCCCGTTACAGCTCCAGCAACTTGAGCTGCACACTCACCTGGGGATCTCTGTCCCAGGAGAAATGCCCTTCCTGCTCCATGCTCTGGCACAGCTTGGTGTAGTGAGTCTCCGATGGCCAGTTCCCACACCAGAAACTGAGATTACTGGTGAGATTTCTCACAGGGAGCACCCACGACTCCAAAAGCCAGTGATTAAACCTGCTCATTTCTTTCCCAAGCACTGACATTTAGTGTAGACTTTTAGATGTACCTAGGAAAGCCAGGCACAGACCCAGACTCCATCAGGCTGAATGCCGCACAAGCTAGAGTAAAAAAGCTGCTCCAGAAATAAAGACTGAGTAAATGTATGATGGTGTTTGGCAGGGGGGGATGCTGTGATAAGACTTGTAGCCTCGCATGGGCCAAAAAGATGCCACAAGAAAGAAAGGAGAAGGAAGAATGAAGTTACCCCCATACAGCTGGAGCACAGTTGGACTCGCTGGGGTCCCCATGAAACGCAAGCCTGAGGACAGGAGTCAGACCCAGCCAAGGTGAGAAATGAAGTGCATCAGGTTGCATTATTACAAACAGAAGATGGGCTCTGGCACCAAACCCACTGGCCTGATGGCCTCCACAAGCTGGCACAAGGAGATCGCCATATCTGAATATGGAGATCTGGACAGCTTCAGTCCAATTAATTGCAAAGGACATAATTTCAGTCCTTTGGCTCTTTTCTTTCTGAGAAAAAACCCTCACTGTTAAGTTACTTATTTCTTTTGCATGATATTTGTGTTGCACTAAGGTGATTTGTTATGTGCAAGAATTATTTTCAATAAAATTTTATTAAAAACCCACTCCTTTGAAACACTTTGGGCATTTTTGAGGGCTGGTTTCTTAAGAGGGGGCTGTGGGGCATATCTGCAGGCAAATGCTTGCAAGCCCCCAGCAGCAGCATCATTCCCATGGGGGAAGCTGCCCTGGCAGAGGTGCCCCCAAGAAAGGACAAGGCTCACTGGCACGTGTCAAGGTAGCCATTGAGAAACACTTGTCGTGGGGAACAACATGCTGTAGGGATGTAGGAGACCCTCAAAAGGACTTTAACTAGCCAAGCAGCGGGAAAAAAGCCATAAGATTAAACCAACAAAACTCCCTCAGGAAAAGGAGGATCCTTTCTTGAGTCTTTCTTGTATCCAGACGTGTCAGGTCCGGAGACATTGTGGGAAGATGCTACAACCAACCACAGGTTATTTGGGCTGGTGTGGGACAGACCCCATGCCCTGAAAGCACAGGAGGTTGGGGGGTTTCCCACCCTTTCTGCCACCGCATCTGGCACTCTTCAGCCTCATCTCCTGCTTTTAGGCATGATTCCCCCCCAATAGCATCCTCACCAGAAGAAAAGCTTTGGCCTGTTGCATCAGACATACAGGGGCACGAATCCAAATAAACAAAATTTGATCTGTTTGTAGCACCTCCATTCCCATCTCCTCCTTTCCTTCCCTCCCACTGAAACATTTTGTCTTCCTTTCAGAGGGCTGTGAGAGCACCAATAACTCACAGGCTGGTGGCTGTGGTTTGGGGTCTTTAGAAGCACTGTAAGAAGCAGGAGCCAACCAACTCCCTGATTGTGCTGTTTCCAGCCCAATGTACAGCCCAGCACTTCTCTCAGACTTACATTGAACTTGAGCTGTGGGGTGTCTCGCTCTTCCTGACCTCTGATGGGAAGAGCATCCCTGGGCAGAGGGGACTTCTCGGGGCCTTCAGGGTAGGGGTGCTGTTGCAGGGGCTCTACTTCTTTGGTTCATATCTATGTGCCTGCAGTTATTTGGTTCCTGTCCAGTTTGTTATGGTTTACTCTCTGTATCTTGGGGAGGACTCTTAGGGTTTGCTGGGGATGGGCTACAGGGAAGGGCAGTAGCCCAGTGCGTGTAACTGGACAGCCAGGGATGGGTCGTGGGTTCTGCTCACCCGAAAAGCTCTTCCAGCTGCTCATGAGTAAAACAACAGCAAAAAAAATGAGGGCAAACTGTCATATTTGAGACACCTTTCCAGACTTGGATATTCTTGTCACCCAGGTCTTGTCGTTTCTCCTCCCACCCGGGCTCCTGGTGGGGTTGGACCGGAGCATGAATTCAGGAGGGGGTCTCCTTGGGCTTTGCCCCAGTGCCTTACAGCTGGGTGTCTGTCACCTCACAAAGCTCACCCAGGGGAACCATCAGCATGTCCTGCGCAGAGGAGCTGGGCTCAGCTGGCAGGTAGGATGTGTCCCACCCCTCCTCGTCTTCTCCCTTTCCCTCGTCCAGGTTAAAGACAAGCTTCAGCTTCTCTGGCTGCACGGAGTTCAGGATGATGACGCCCAACCCCAGCAGCAGACACAGCAGCCCTGCAATGCACAGCATAGGGAGACATGTTAGCAGCTCCTGCCCACTGTGTCCCAGACCCATCCAGACCTGGATCTGGGGTTGGAGGCCAACAGCTCATGGCATCACCCAGGAGGTCAACAGGTGTCACTTCCCTCTCCACAACTGGACTCTGCCATCAGTTTGGGCTCACCAGTGCAAAAGAGAAGTCAATCAACTGGGGCAGATGGCCAAGAGAGTTGGGTCTGGAGCCCCCCCATGTATGGTGAAAGGCTGGAGGAACTGGGATTGTTTAGCCTGAAAAAGAGGAGTCTACAGGAGGACCTAATTGCCATCTTCTGCTACTGAAAAATAGCCAATCTCTTCTTGGAGGTGCACAGTTGTAACACAGGAAATTCCAGTTTGGTAAAAGGAAATAATTGCTGCCCCTGAGTGGGACAGCTGTGGGGCAGGTCCTGAAAGGCACAGGGGATGTCTAGCCACGGGCACATCCACCACCAGACTGAAGAAGGCTGATGTGGCTTTGAGGTTAGCCCTGTTCTGGGCAAGGTCTGAAAGGGACAACCCTGAGGGTCTTTCCAGGCCAGGTCTTTCCCTGACTCTGCAATTCTTGACTTTCATGGCACTCCTCTGGGCACATCTCTACACAGATAACTTTGGCCATTCAGATCTCCTGGCTGCTCAGCAATTTTCCCCCCAGTCTCAATGATGCTATCCTAAATTCTTGTATGTCATTTAAAAAAAATTCATTTTCTGTGACCAGCCATGGAGACAGAAGGGATGAGGTGCTGTTGGGGTATCACTGAGCATCATCACTGCAGGGATAGAGAACAAAAGCCCCAGGAGCAAGCTGAGCACTCACCTGTCGCTAATGTCAGCCAAAAGGATCCACCATAGTCTGTTTTCAGGGAAGCTGGGCCAAACTGGATGGGACACTTCAGAGCACTTCTCGCAGTGAAGAAGAAGAGCAGTGAGAAGAGCATC
The DNA here is from genome assembly GCF_026419915.1 of Harpia harpyja. NCBI lineage: Eukaryota > Metazoa > Chordata > Aves > Accipitriformes > Accipitridae > Harpia > Harpia harpyja. The sequence continues at coordinate 39,421,845 of NC_068953.1, forward strand.
AGCGTGGCAGTGAGCAGGAGCATGTAGCCACCGTAGAGCAGGATGGGCATGGAGAACAATAGGATGGAAATGAGCCACGTGCAAAAGGCCATCCTGCGGAAGGACCATAAAACCGAGCAGAAAGTGTCATGCTTGGAACCTGTTCTCAGGGTCTCTTCTCCACATCCCAATGGAGGGATACAGCCCTGGGCAACCTGCTCTAGCTGGCCTTGCTTGAGCGGATGGGCTGGACAGGCTGATCTAAGGATGTCCCTTCCAACCCAAATGATTCTGTAACTGCATGAATGGTGGAGCTGTGGGACAGGTCCCGCAAGTGGTGGAGGGGGATCTCCACACCTGGGGACATTGTGTTGAATTTCACAAAGCCCCAAGCACCGTAATATGGCTTTGATGTCAGCCCTGTTCTGGGCAGGGGACTGGAGTAGAAACCTCTGGAGGTTCCTCCAAATTAACTCTGACTCTTGTGGTCCTCCACAACTGGCTGCCCCCAGGCAGTTCCTGCCTGTTCAAAGGGAGGATGGCAACAAGGGAGACCTTTGTTTGGAGAACAGCACAAGCCGTGCCCACATCTGATTCAGCACCTGGAGTGAACCCAGCTGCCAGTCCTGCCCTATGCATGGAGTTTGGGTTTAGCTGGCTGGGGAGGTGAGCCTAACAGATTGTTCTAATTCCAAGAGTAATAATGAAAAATAAGTTTACATCAACATCCCTGCCTTGAAATACTCCGTCTCAATAGCAGGAAGGTTTGGACAGGGCTAGTTATTTTTCCTGAAAATAAAAAAGGAGATGTGGGCAGGGACCTGGAGCCTACATCCATAGGAGGAATTGCAAGACTCACTCTTCCCTGCAGTGCCTTTCCCATAGCCTCTGAGACACGTGGGGATGCTCTGAGACTCCATGATCACAACACACTCAAGTGCTCTCAGCTTTACACCACAAGACAGCCTCCGAGCACCCTCTTGATGGTTCCTTCCGCTCCCCACCAGTAGGTCTCATGCCCTCTTGGGCATGCAAGAGGAACCCCCCACAGCTGGTCTTATCAGGGCTCCACATCTTGCTTGGGAGAGGACCTTGCACCATAAGCCCCACACAGTTGCATCTGCTTTCATTTAAATGAAGAATAATTTTTCTCCAACTGCAATTTTGCACATCAGGGCAGAGGACACAGAAGAGCACTCTGGAGAGATGGGCAGGCCAGGAAGCATGAGCAACCATGGTTCGGCAGAAGGGTGGGTGCCAGAGACCAGCCAAGGCTTTGGCATGGCCTTACAGGGAAGAGGGTAGCTCCATCAAGCTCCGTCTGCTGTACCTGGTTCTTTCCACCTCCCCACTGAGCAAAGATAGGGCTGACCTCTTGCTCTAACTTACCACAGGGTTAGGGATGCGTAGTGGCTGGAGATGCGGTACTGCCTGTGCACGCCGCAGGGGCTTTGCATGGTGAACTTCTCTGCCACGTAGAGGATGGGGCTGGGCAGCCCCTTCTCCAGGCCTTCACTATAGCTGTGGTCATAGTCTGCATTGAAGCTCCAGGCAAAGTGCTCATTGTAGTTGATGGTCTCGTTGACCTGATTCACCGGCTTTCCTGCCAGATGATGAAGACTAAGGACCTTTCTCAGCCTTGGAGGCAGCTCCAAGACTTCCTGGGGTAGGGGCTCCAGGTCACACAGCCCCAGTACCCAGGTGCACAGCTGACACACTTGCACCCAATCCCCTCCTGTTGTGATAAGCACTCACCCACTAGTGTGACGTTCACCCCTGCCAGGCCAATGTGCAGCCCAATTTCCACATTCACCAGGGCACGGCTGAAGGACTTGTAGGGGGTATTGGCTCTCACCCAGCCGGTCTCCCAGTCCCTGGTGAACTGTACGGCTGTGAAGACTTCAAAGGTTAGTCATGGCCTGGCGGCAAGACATCTAGTGTTGGAAGCACCTGCCATGATGGTCACCATGACCTGAGCATCACCTACCCCATCCCAAGGGCAAGGCCTGAGTTGTGGGCCCCAAGGAGCAGAAGCTTTGTACGTCCTTCCCCAACATCAACCCTGACCTGTGACCCTGAAAGCCCCACCTGAGTTGGTTTCTCCCCAGACCCAGTGCAGTCCCTAGCCCTAGAGGCAATGGGGCTGATGTGTGGGCACTGTCCAGGCACTGGTCCTCATCTAAACACCTGCCAATTTGTCTGGGTCCCCTGGCAGTTGGCAGTGGGCTTTCGGTGACTGCCCTGGAGGTGGTCTGTGCATATGACCACCAGCCTTCGGAGACGAGACAGATGCCTGCTTGCACCTCTCACCACTTGCTGGAGCCAGGTCCCAGACACAGATGGGGGTTGGTCTTCCCCATAAACTCATCCTACAGGCTAGACTTGGCATTCAGCTGCTCTGTTCACCCTCCCTCACCTTGCTTCTCCATCCCCTGTGTCTTGGGCATCCTTGAGCTTCCCCCTCAGGACCCCAGTACTCACTGAGGACCACCGCTCCCACGAAGAGGCCCATCACCACCCGCAGGAACCAGAAGAGTCGCTGCGAGGGGTGAGCAGAGGTGAGGGACAGGTCTCAGTCAGATTTTGCCATGGGGACCTCAGCACCAAGCATGTCATTTAGAAATGCCAGCCAGTGAGAAATGGGCCCGTTCCTCCCCTGGGGAGTCACCCCACAGGTTCTGCAAGTGGGTGGCACTGGGGGTACACGTGGCTGGGGCATCCCTGCCATGGGGTGGGGGAAGCAGTGGGGAGATCCAGACAGAGCAAGAAGGTCAAAACAGTCCATTTGGGAAAGCTGTGTCATCCACTTTCTGGGAAGGAGGATGGAGGCACTCCCTTTAATAGTTCTGAGCTGGGATTTCCACGCTTATCCAAACCTCACGTGTTTGGATGTGTTGGCAGCTGGCCACAGCTGGAGACAAAAGCAGCAGCTGGAGGTTCACAGTGTGTCACTTGGTGGGGAGATGCCTCTTGGCCAGCCCCGCTGCAAAGCCAAGCATGTGACAAGCACGCGGCATATGAGCAGTGGGCTGGCAGTGGGGTCTGTTGGCCACTGCCCTGCAAGCAGTGCTGGGGCATGCATGGTGCACATCTCCTTCCTTTGCAGGGGTTTCAGGGAAGGTGGAGCAAGGTCTTTGAGCCTCACCCTGTTTTTCCACTCCTGTGAAATCACTCGGGCTTGCTCACAGCAAAATCCAGCCAAGCTCAGATCTGGGTGCCTCGTAAATTTGGGATGGTGGAGTTTGGTGTCTCCAGCATGGGGGTACACGTTGGGCTGGGCTGGAGATCACCCCCATGGCTTGCTAGGGATCCCAGACCCCTGGCCATGAACGTGTGGGCATGTTTGCTCCCCAAGTCTGTTTTCAAGGCTGGGAAGGGGGAGGCATGTGGGATACACAGGGCAGGGACCAGAGGGCTGAGCTCCACTTACCCCCCTGCCCCGGATCCCTGGCAGGATGATGATAAAAGTAGCCAACATGGAGAGGAAGACGGAGATGATGATGGCCCGGGTAGTGTCGAAGGGGAAGCACGCATTGGCGCGGGGGTAGAAGGGGAAGGAGCCATTCCACAGCGTCATTCTGCTGCTCTGGATGGCTGGAAATCAACACCCAGAGAGACATCAGGGAGAAAAATCACCTCCACACTTCCACCCCACCCAGCCTTCTCTGCACGGTCATCTCCTGCCCACTTGCCAGCGCGCTGCTTGTCCTGGGCATGGCTGTGAGTGCGTCTCCAGTGCCCATGCACACTGCAGTCCCACATATGGGTGTATACTTAGGCATTTCCCACAGAAGTCCTTCATCTCCCCAGGGTACATCCCAGAGCAAAGCAGATTTGGAGTCTCCGGGCCATCTGCTGCAATGCTCCCGCTTGCAGTTCTTGCGCTTGGGGCGCTTGGTGAATCACCGCACAAATGCAGGCTGCGCCCAGTCAGGCTGCTCCTCACTGAGCCCCAGACGGAGGTAACTTCTCGCCATCCAAGGAAGCAGGAGTAACCCAGAGGGGACATGGAAACTGCCCATCCCTGGCAGCAGGGTGCCAATCACCACCTGCCAACCCTCTGTCCCAGGAGCCAGCTGGAGGCAATGCCGTGCCATGGTGAGTTGAGGGATATTGCTCAGAAATCTGGCCGTGGTTTTTGCCACAGCACTTGGCCAAGGCACTTTTCTGCTAGGAAAGGGCTGCTTGGCATCCCCCAGGAGCAGGGACCATCCCAGTAGTGGCCGCAGAACCACCCGTGCCCCCTTCCCCGTGCCAAGCCTACCTCCACCGCGGCCGATCCCGAGGGCTGGCTGCTGTGCAGAGCTGCAACGTACTCCGAGATGCTTCCTCCCTGCCCACGCTGCCTCCCCAGGCTGTGGGCAAGAAGCCAGCCCGGTGTGTCACGGTTGTATTTCTCCCAGTGTTTTTTGTGGTGCCCGCCTCCAGAGGTGGCTGGATTGTCCAGCCTTAGCCAGGGCTGATCAGCCCCCTCCGGCACTCCTGCTGAGCCCGAGGGCAGGCAAGGGAGCTACGGGCTAGCGTGGTGCCATGTAGTGTTGCAGAGGTGAGTGATCCTGGGGGGGCTTTGCCTTCTTTTCCTTGACTTTTCCTGCAGAGTGGTGAAAAGTCCAGCTCTTCCTTAAGGCACGAAGACCCTGGGGCTGCCAGGCTCCTCAGGACCCTGCCGGGGAGAACGGAAGAAGCCTTCAAAGCCCTCACCTGCACTGCCCAGTGAAGCATCCCAGCTGAGGTCATCTAGCATGGGTTGTGGCTGCATGGTGTCCTCATTGACCCTGCTCCTGACTCCATCCCCTGGGGGAGGTTACCTGGGAAGGTCCTGGACAACCTGTCAGTCACTGGGCAAGGTGACACAGTGGCTGGTGAGGCAGACCAGCAGAGAGGGACAGATCTAGAGAGGCTCCCAGCCCCGTTATGCAGAAGGTGCTCAGGTTACTAACCTGGCCACAGAGTGGAGATCATGGAAATTCAAGCTTTCGGGGTTTGCTCTCATTCTTTGGCATTTTGGTTGGCTGAAGCAGATTGCATTGATGCTGAGAGGTCCCAGTGTGGCAGAAACACTCTCCTGACCCACATTTGGGGGGCTTCCCTCCGAAGCCGGCACAATTACTGCCATCCCCTGGTATTTCTTTCTGCATCCCAGTGGATGGCCTGGCTGGGTGCCCTGAAAAGCTGTGCTTCCCACCCCCTTGGCAGAGGGAGGTAAAAACAAGTTTTAATTCATGCCCAGCAGGAAATAAAGGCATTTCTGTGCAAAGACTTTGCTATTTCCCCTCAAGTCCCAGACTGGTGCTACCCAGTCTGAACACTGAATCACTCCCCAGGTGTTGTTTAAAAAAATGAAATGAAGGGTGGCAAGAGTGATGTGGCTGGGAAATGCATGTGCAGAGCTGTGCTGCAGAGGTGTCTGCTGGTGCAGGCAGTGTTGGGGATGTGGCATCAGCTCCAGCACTGGCAGCATCTGCAGAGCAGATGGAGACATGGACTTCACAGCAAATGGCACAGATCCTCAAGGGTGATCACGTGGACACACATGGGGCTTTGGGCCTCTTGGAAAGGTGGAAATACCTCTCCCTCCAGTGTGGGAGAGGGATAACTGAGGAGGTGCCTGGTAAGTGGCAGGCTGAGATTAATTAAGGTAGGGAAGATGCAACCACGTGAGTGGTACACAGGATGAGGAATGATCTGGCCAGGGGTTAGACCATTACTCGTTGCACTTCCTGGAGCTGGGAGAGGCAGTGGAGGGATGGACTCTGCACTGGTGTGGCCAAACCAACATATGGTGTTTGCCTGGGGAAGAGATTGAGGCGCTGTGGGTTTTGTGCTGTTCAGACGAGCATCACAATCATGTCTTTTGGGGAGATGCTCTACTGCCAAAAATGAAAGCGGGGGGACAAAGTTTCCCACCTTCTCTAAAGGAGGTGTTCAGCAACACAGTCCTTTGTGTGCAAGGACATCGGGGGAGTTCACAGGGCTGCTCTGGTTTCTTTATCTGTCCCGAGCAGTGATGGAAATGGGGCATAATAGTGGTGGGGGATGCTCCACTTCCCTGGGTGCTGATGGGGTTGTGGGCTGGCAAATGTGGGAAAACTGCTGGATTTACCCCTCACCCAGCACTCTGCATCCACGAAGAGGTCCTACAGAAAGCCTGTGGCCATGATGATAACTGGGGTTTGGGGTTTTTCCCTCTTTTTTTAATTTTCTGGGTATTTCTGCAGGTAGTAAAGGTGTGTACTTCATTGGACGGTTTCCAGGGAACAGGTCTGGGGACTTGTTCTTGCTCGCCAGGAGCTCGCAGCCTCATGCTCAGGGTACTGCTCCCACCATCGGCACCCTGCCCTTGCTTGGGCAGCCCTCTTTTTTTGGGCAGCTTCTGCTTCACTCACTTTCGAGTGAGGGATGGGGTGATTAGGGATGAGTCACCTGATCCAGGTCACCTGAGGGAGGTGGAGGCGAGGGGAGCAGCACCCATCACCTCTTGCGCAAGCAGCCACGCAGTGTTGGATGAGCCGCCTGCCATCTCCCACAGTGCCGGGAACCAAGGCGGGGAAAGCGTGGGGACATGCCTGGGCAGGGAGGCAGTTTTGGGGATGGAGCAGGAGCTCCAAAAGGCCACCCTTTGCTCAGAGGATTTCTGCCTGACCCATTAGTGCCAGGGTGACAGACATGCTGTTTGTGTCCAGGTGTCACCCTGCCCCATTGGCTGTCCCCATCACCCCTCTGTCCTGGTCCCTGGCATGGAGGATGCTCCAGCTGGGGTCAGGCTGGGGTTCTGCTGCAATTTTGCCCATCCAGTGTCCCATCCCGACACTTGGATGCAGCTCCTTGCCCAGGATTCTTTGCAACAGCTGAATGACCCATGATGGAGCAGCTTGAAGGGATGGACAGGAGGAAGGATGGAGGGACCCCCCCTCTGGCCAGTTTCCAACTAGCTGAGCAGAGACGTACACAGTGCTGTGACAATGGTTAGTCTCTAGGTATATTTGCAAGAAGGATCTATTTTTCCAGCTCTGCTTGGAAGTTACTTAAAGATTTTGAGAGAAGGTGTCCTGGTTTCAGCTGGGATAGAGTTAATTTTCTTTCTAGTAGCTGGTATAGTGTTATGGTTTGGGTTCAGTAGGAGAAGAATGTTGATAACACACCGATGTTTTCAGTTGTTGCTAAGTAGTGTTTATACTAAGCCAAGGGTTTTTCAGCTTCTCCTGCCCAGCCAGTGAGAAGGCTGGAGGGGCACAAGAAGTTGGGAGGGGACACAGCCAGGACAGCTGACCCAAACTGGCCAATGGGGTATTCCATACCATGTGACATCATGTCCAGTATGTAAACTGGAAGGAGTTGGCCTGGGGGGATTGCTGCTTGGGAACTAATTGGGCATTGGTCAGCAGGTGGTGAGCAATTGCATTGTGCATCACTTGTTTTGTATATTCCAATTCTTTTATCATTATTATTATTGTCATTTTATTATTGTTATTATTATCATTATTATTGTCTTCCTTTCTGTTCTATTAAACTGTTCTTATCTCAACCCATGAGTTTTACTTTTTTTTACCCTGATTCTCTCCCCCATTCCACTGGGTGGGGGGGAAGTGAGCAAGCGGCTGTGTGGTGCTTAGTTGCTGGCTGAGGTTAAACCACAACAGTCCTTTTTGACACCCAACGTAGGGCACAAAGGGTTGAGATAATGACAGATCTGACCAGAGTGTGTTAAAACGAATTTGTTACAAGCATTCGTTATATTAGTTTAATAGTCGCTGGTCACAATGTTGATTTATTGGCTCTTAGAGTTGTGCTTGCTCTTAAAGTTGTGTATCACCTCACTTGCTGTATACAGTCCCTGTGCTGCTGCTTGTCATCCGTGGGAGGTGGATTAAGGTTTTCGCTTTGATGTACTGTGTAACACTGGCTTATGGTATGATAAAATTATTGGTCATGGGACTAATCCGGTGTTTGTACTCAGCATTGTCGTCACCTCTGTACTTCGGGAGCCATCTGTGGGAAACTATTATTAATTACACCCTTTACCTTTTCTCCTCGGAGACCCAGTCTATGGGCAAGACACCTTTCTTCACCTTCTTCTCCTCCAGGCTAATTACAATAGTGTTTGAGAATTTTGAAAATTTTTAACATCCTTGGGATGTTGAAGCCAGCATGGTCCTATTGCTAGGAACCAGCATGTTTCTGAATGTAGTTCAGGTCTTGTTTAGGGTTAAACAACTATTTAAGAGTATCACCCAGAGACCTGCCCTGAGGCTGGATAATTATGAGTGGCAGGGTGTGTGGGATAGTATGGGCAAGTACCTAGGACAGTGGGCACCTCCAGTGTTTTGGAACTTCACTCCAGAACAAGTGCAGAATCTGGAAAAACTAGTAAAATATTTGGAAAAAGTATGCTGTCACCCTGGTAATTCCAGAGAGACACAAATCACTGCAACGTGCTGGGGCCTGGCCCATGCTTATCGAGCCCTGTTCAACACTATTCAGTATCCTAAAGGGGAAGAGAAGGTCTCTGGATCTGACAAAAAAATGACAGGCACTGCGGTTACTCCAACCCCCGTGACCAGCACTGCAGCTCAACCAGCAAACCAACCCGTACCAGTTGCCCCCATACAGAAGAAGAAATACACAAAAAAATCAGTTCACTTAGCAAAAGAGGAAGATGAACCAGGGTCATCATGAGAACAGGAGGAAGAGGCAGAACCAGAGGTAATCACCCAATCCTTATCCCTGAATGAGCTGCAGGATATGCGAAAAGATTTCAGCCGTCATTCAGGTGAGCATATTATCACCTGGCTTCTCCGATGCTGGGACAATGGGGCTTGTAGCCTGGAATTAGAGGCTAGGGAAGCCAAGCAGCTGGGATCGCTTTCCAGGGAAGGTGGCATTGACAGGGCAATTGGAAAAGGGACACAAGCCCTCAGCCTCTGGAGGTGACTCCTGTCAAGCATGAAGGAAAGGTACCCCTTCAAGGAAGATGTTATATGTCAACCAGACAAGTGGACCATGATGGAGAGAGGCATCCAGTACCTGAGGGAATTAGCCATGCTAGAGATGATTTATTATGACCTGGACAACACAATTACCCAGAGATCCAGACGAAGTCCAATGCACACGACCCATGTGGCCGAAGTCTGTACGGAGCACACCATTGTTGTATGCCAACCCATTGGCAGTACTGACCTGGAAAGACGAAGAGGCACTGATGGTGGATGAAAAGGCTCACCAACTCCGGCCATACAATGAAAATCTCTCTTCCGCCCTATAAGCCTGCATCTTGGCTGTGGAAAAACTGCACAAAAAGTCTGAAAAACTGATTGAACTGATAGAAAAGCCATACTCCCCACCTGTACAGAGCAGTATCTCAGCTATTAGGACTGACCATTCCTCTGCTCAGGAGAGAGCATATAGACTGTACACACCATGGGGTACCCTGTGGTTTTACCTATGTGACCACAGAGAGGACATGAGGAAGTGGGATGGAAAACCTACCTCAGTCCTAGATGCACGGGTACCTTACTTGCGAGGAAAAACCACCACAAAAGGGGATTCTTCCAGGAAAAATGCCACTCCAGTTGCCAAACAGAGTAGAAGGGCTGATCCTCTTGAAGGGACTTGTAAGTCAGTTTTACAAGAAGTGAGTAATGGATCCTCTGACCAGGATTAGCGGGGCCCTGCCTCCAGCCAGGTGGAGGAAAGGGACAATCAGGTTTATTGGACTGTGTGGATTCAATGGCCTGGCACATTAGACCCACAGGAGTATAAGGCTCTAGTAGACACCGGCGCACAGTGCACTCTAATGCCATCAAGTTATAAAGGGGCAGAACCCATTTGTATTTCTTGTGTGACAGGGGGATCCCAAGAGTTAACTGTATTGGAGGCTGAAGTAAGCCTAACTGGGAATGAATGGCAGAAACACCCCATTGTGACGGGTCCAGAGGCTCCGTGCATCCTTGGCATAGACTACCTCAGGAGAGGGTATTTTAAGGACCCGAAGGGGTATCAGTGGGCTTTTGGTATAGCTGCCTTGCAGACGGAGGGAATTAAACAGCTGTCTACCCTGCCTGGTCTCTCTCAAGACCCTTCGGTTGTGGGGTTGCTGAGGGCTGAAGAACAAGTGCCAATTACTAACACAACGGTGCACCAGCGGCAATATTGCACTGAGACTCCCTGATTCCTTAGATGGTTGATTCATTGCCTGGAGAGCCAAGGAGTGATCAGCAAAACTTGCTCACCCTTTAATAGCCCCATATGGCCAGTGTGAAAGTCTAATGGAGAGTGGAGACTAACAGTTGACTGCTGTGGCCTCAATGAAGTCACACCGCCATTGAGTGCTGCTGTGCCAGACATGCTAGAACTTCAATATGAACTGGTGTCAAAGACAGCCAAGTAGTACACCACAACTGATATTGCTAATGTGTTTTTCTCAATCTCTCTGGCAGCAGAGTGCTGGCCACAGTTTGCTTTCACTTGGAGGGGCGTCCAGTACACCTGGAATTGACTGTCCCTGGTGTTGAAACACAGCCCCACCGTTTGCCATGGACTGCTCCATGGAGAAGGGTGAAGCTCTGGCACACCTGCAATACATTGATGACATCATCATATGGGGCAACACGGCAGAAGAAGTCTTTGAGAAAGGGAAGAAAATAATCCAAATCCTTCTGAAAGCCAGTTTTGCCATAAAAGAAAGTAAGGTCAAGGGAACTGCACAGGGGATCCAGTTTTTAGGAATAAAATGGCAAGATGGACGTCGTCAGATCCCAATGGACGTGATCAACAAAATAGCAGCTATGTCTCCACCGACTAATAAAAAGGAAACACAGGCCTTCTTAGGTGTCATGGGTTTTTGGAGAATGCATATTCCAAATTACAGTCTGATTGTAAGCCCTCTCTATCAAGTGACCCTGAAGATGAATGATTTTAAATGGGCCCCTGAGCAACAGCAAGCCTTTGAACAAATTAAGCGGGAGATTGTTCCTGCAGTAGCCCTTGGACCAGTCCGGGCAGGACAAGATGTTAAAAATGTGCTCTATACTGCAGCCGGGGAGAATGGCCCTACCTGGAGCCTCTGGCAGAAAGCACCTGGGGAGACCCGAGGCCGACCCCTGGGGTTTTGGAGTCGAGGATATCGAGGATCCGAGGCTCGCTATACTCCAACTGAAAAAGAGATATTGGCAGCATATGAAGGAGTTCGAACTGCCTCAGAAGTGGCTGGTACTGAAACACAGCTCCTCTTAACACCCCAACTGCCAGTGCTGGGCTGGATGTTCAAAGGGAGGGTCTCCTCTACACATCACGCGACTGATGCCACGTGGAGTAAGTGGATTGCACTGATCCCCCAACAGGCTCGCATAGGAAACCCCAGTTGCCCAGGAATTTTAGAAGTGATCACGGACTGGCCAGAAGGCAAAGATTTTGGAACGTCACCAGAGGAGGAGGTGACATGTGCTGAAGAGGCCCCTGTCCTGGTTTCAGCTGGGATGGAGTTAATTGTCTTTCTAGTAGCTGGTACAGTGTTATGTTTTTGAGTTAGGTATGAGAATAATGTTGATAACACTGATGTTTTCAGTTGTTGCTAAATAACGTTTAATCTAAAGTCAAGGATTTTTCAGCTTCTGATGCCCAGCCAGCGAGAAAGCTGGAGGGGCACAAGAAGTTGGGAGGGGACACAGCCAGGGCAGCTGACCCAAACTGGCCAATGGGGTATTTCATACCATGTGACGTCACATCTAGTATATAAATAGGGGAGGAGGGGTCGCCGCTCGGGGACTAACTGGGCGTCGATTGGCAGCTGGTGAGCAATTGCATTGTGCATCACTTGTATATTCCAATCCTTTTATTATTACTATTGTCATTTTATTAGTGTTATCATTATCATTATTAGTTTCTTCTTTTCTGTTCTATTAAACTGTTCTTATCTCAACCCACAAGTTTTACTTCTTTTCCCGATTTTCTCCCCCATCCCACTGGGTGGTGGGGAGAAGTGAGTGAGCGGCTGCGTGGTGCTTAGTTGCCAATTGGGGTTAAACCACGACAGCCCCACTGTATGATAAACTGTCAGAAAATAAGAGACAGTATGCCCTGTTCACTGATGGGTCCTGCTGCATTGTGGGAAAACATTGGAGGTGGAAGGCTGCTGTATGGAGTCCTACACGACAAGTCGCAGAAACTGCTGAAGGAGAAGGTGAATCGAGTCAGCTTGCAGAGGTGAAAGCCATCCAGCTAGCGTTAGACGTTGCTGAAAGAGAAAAGTGGCCAGTGCTCTGTCTCTCTACTGACTCATGGATGGTGGCAAATGCCCTGTGGGGGTGGTTACAGCAATGGAAGCAGAGCAACTGGCAGCGCAGAGGTAAACTCATTTGGGCTGCCGCACTGTGGCAAGATATTGCGTCCCGGCTAGAGAATCTGCTTGTAAAAGTACGTCATGTAGATGCTCACGTACCCAAGAGTCGGGCCACTGAAGAACATCAAAATAACCAACAGGTGGATCAGGCTGCCAAGATTGAAGTGTCTCAGGTGGACCTGGACTAGCAACATAAAGGTGAGCTATTTATAGCTCAGTGGGCCCATAACACCTTAGACAATCAGGGAAGAGATGCAACATATAGATGGGCTCGTGATCGAGGGGTGGACTTGACCATGGACACTATGGCACAGGTTATCCATGAATGTGAAACATGTGCTGCAATTAAGCAAGCCAAGCGGTTAAAGCCCCTGTGGTATGGAGGGCGATGGCTGAAATATAAACAGTGGGAGGCCTGGCAGATTGACTATATCACACTCCCACAAACTCACCAAGGCAAGCGCTATGTGCTCACAATGGTGGAAGCAACCACCAGATGGCTGGAAACATATTCTGTACCCCATGCCACTGCCCGGAACACTATCCTGGGCCTTGAAAAGCAGGTCTTGTGGCGACATGGCACCCCAGAAAGAACCGAGTCAGACAACAGGACTAATTTCTGAAACAATCTCATAGACAGCTGGGCCAAAGAGGATGGCATTGAGTGGTTATATCACATCCCCTATCATGCACCAGACTCTGGGAAAATTGAACACTACAACAGACTGTTAAAGACTACATTGAGAGCAATGGGGGGTGGACACTTCAAACATCGGGATACACATTTAGCAAAAGCCACCTGGTTAGTCAACACCAGAGGATCTGCCAATCGGAGTGGGCCTGCCCAGTCAGAACTTTTACATACTGTAGAAGTGGATAAAGTCCCTGTAGTGCACATAAAAAATATGTTAGGGAAGACAGTCTGGGTTACTCCTGCCTCAGGCAGAGGCAAACCCATTTGTGGAACTGCTTTTGCTCAAGGACCTGGGTGCACTTGGTGGGTGATGCGAAAAGATCTGGAATTCTGATTTGTGCCTCAAGGGATTTGATATTAGGTGAGAATAGCCACAGAGTTAAATTGTATGATGTTAATTGTTGTATAATCCTGCCACTGTATGTCACCATTACTGTAATTGTTATATGCTATATCAATGGTATTACAGTAAGAATTACTTAGATTAAGGAAGAATGAACTTTGATAAATCTGAGCAAAGCGCAGTAGTGTTGGAACCAGAACTGACTTCAACATGCAACAATCCAACATTAGACAACACCCTCCTGCTGCGCCCAATGTCACCTGCTCACCGCACCACACCAAAGCCCGATCCCGCTCTGCTGACTGAGCAGACTTCGCACCATCCCTCCTGCCCAGAAAGACTGGTATGACAGATGGAGCCCAAAGTCAGGGACTGAATGAACTCAATAGACATTTTATAGGGATGGCCCATAGACTAAGGGAAATGATATCTGTGTGTGTGTGTGCATACATATATATACACACACACACACACACACACACACACACATATCTACCTCTCAAAGGACAGGAAAGGTGATGGTGATTATTTGGGATATATTAGAAAGTATGGGACCTGAGCATGACATAAATGGTATAGAATAAGGGGTGAATACTGTCCTGGTTTTGGCTGGGATAGAGTTAATTTTCTTTCTAGTAGCTGGTATAGTGTTATGGTTTGGGTTCAGTAGGAGAAGAATGTTGATAACACACCGATGTTTTCAGTTGTTGCTAAGTAGTGTTTATACTAAGTCAAGGGTTTTTCAGCTTCTCCTGCCCAGCCAGCGAGACGGCTGGAGGGGCACAAGAAGTTGGGAGGGGACACAGCCAGGACAGCTGACCCAAACTGGCCAATGGGGTATTCCATACCATGTGGCATCATGCCCAGTATATAAACTGGGGGTGTTGGCCTGGGAGGGGATTGCTGCTTGGGAACTAACTGGGCATTGATCAGCGAGTGGTGAGCAATTGCATTGTGCATCACTTGTTTTGTATATTCCAATTCTTTTATCATTATTATTATTGTCATTTTATTATTGTTATTATTATCATTATTATTGTCTTCCTTTCTGTTCTATTAAACTGTTCTTATCTCAACCCATGAATTTTAACTTTTTTTTTTTATTCTTCCCCCCCACCCCACTGGGTGAGGGGGAAGTGAGCAAGCAGCTGTGTGGTGCTTAGTTGCTGGCTGGGGTTAAACCATGACAGAACAGGAAAGTGTTGCTGCCCACTACACTGCCCAGCGAGCTGGGTTTAGTATCTCATGATGGAGACAGCGCAGGGTCAACTGAGAGGGCTCCCAGGAGGTGGAGGCAGAGCTTAGCAGGAGCCACCCATCATCCTAGTGGGAACTGAAACAGAAGGGGTTTCAGCCACACTTTGAGGAAATCCTCATCCAGAAATTGTGTTGAGTGTTCAGCCCTCTGCTCCTTCCAAGAGCCATCATGTAGGAGAGGAACAAGTCTCCTATGGCCTGGACCTTCAGAGGCACATGCCAGGAAGAGCTCCTTGGGGCTGCTTGATCATCTCTGCTCCCAGCCCCAAACAGGCTTTCAGCTCCTGCCAGTGCTGTTGCAGCTTTCCACGTGCTCTCAGAGACCAAGAGGACAGAAACCCAGCTGCCCCATTGCCCTCCCAAATACCTCCATCCCACCCAAAGACCTCATGTTTGACCCTATGGGCACTGAGACCAGTGCCTGTGACGGCAAAGAGGATACCCCAATGTGGGGCTGGGGCCAGTTCCTGTTCCTTCCCAAGCATCATGCCCCTTGCTGGGATTGCCCAGCCTGGATGAGGGGCTGCAGGTCCAGCCCTTTTTTCCTGTTGCACAGATCCCAAGTGCCCCTTCCAGGCTGCCCTGATCCCAGTTTTGCAGCTCTGCAACAGCTGCCAGAGCAGGGGGGTACAGGGAGGGAGTGCAGGAGGGTCTGAGAGGGTACCTTGATGCCCTGGGAGAACAGAGGAGAGGGGGAGGACATCACTTCCCATCTTGCATCTATGTTAGAGATGTTGCCTCTCCACTAAAGAGCAAGTGGGGTTGCCAGCTCCCAGATTGCCTCTCCAGCCTCATCCCTGAGGGCCCCGCTCATCCAACAGAGCTCTGCTGTCCTGGCATGAGTGTCGGGAAGTGCATTAGACTTTGGGACACATCTCATCAGGGGTTTTACCGTCCCAGCTTGGGAAACCCTGTCCTCACAGATAACAGCCAATCCTGCCAGTTTGACGTAACTATGAGTGAGTTGAGCTTTTCCAGACTCTGCTGGGGCTTGTTAATGACGCACTGCTTGGTAATTAGCACTTTTGTCACAGGCTGCAACTTAGAGAGAAGCTTTCTCTTGTAATCCTTGTTGTTAGAGGCCTAATTAAAGTGATACACATTTTTCCATGGAGCTCCTCTGTCTAGTGTCTCCCTGCCAGACTTGAAATTAATGCATAGAACAATGCTACCTTACCTCGGACTGTGATGCCAGTCTGTGAGCACACACAAGACCTCTGCACCCCGTATCCTAGCTGTGGATAGAAGATCATTTGAATATCTGTTTCTTCCATCCAGGCAGAAATGCCAATAGCACATGGTGTAATAAGAAGTCATACATCTGTCTGAAAAGCAGTGGAAAAACCCAAGGGCTGCTTTGCAGTGTGTGGGCAGAAATATTGTAAGATAAATTACAACCCACTGCTTGCTTAATGTTAAAAAGAAATAATCTATAGAGTCAAGGTTGTCTGCAAGCAGAGATGGGGTTGCCTTAGCTTATGTGCAACGAATAGTTCAGTCCAGCTGGAACTAGCTCAGATTTTTGTAGGGCTTGTGGAACTACCTTCCAACCAGTTTTGATCTTGCAAGACCCCCTCGCTGTCCCAGAGGCCTCCAAGGACCTCTTATAAACTCAGAGTCCCTCCACTTGGACCACCTCCTGCTGGGGATGAGCTTGCATGTCTTGGAGCAGGAGGACAAACATTGTGGTGGAAGATATCCAAGGCAGATCTGAGGTTGGCTGTGTCTCCCGTGCATGTTCTCTACCAGCTTTGGGTGTCACAAGGGCTTATGGGGTGCAGAGCTCTTCCCACCCAGTGGTCCTGTCCCACCTTGGGATAGTGTCTTGCAGTTGGTGACAGTCCTGCTGTAAGTAAGAGGTTGAACTAGTGACCTTCAGAGGTTCTCCCACTAGTATTTATATCAATCTGGTGGTCCTGTTCCTCCTATCATAGTCTCACATCCCTCTCAGCAGAGCTGCTTCCCTAAACCCTTTCAGGGCATGTGTCTCACACCCTTCCAGAGAAAGGGCACATGGCAGGTGAGGAAGTTGGGAAGCTGGCCCTTCATGAATGGATATGGTCTTTGAGGTTTAACACTGTCACCTGGATGTTCCCAGGCAAGAGGAACAGAGTCCACCTTGGCCCAAGTCCCAGATGTGTACTCCCACGAGTCCTCCTGCCCTGCTGGGAGCTCTCTTAGCCCTTCTCTTCCCATGGCGTTTGCATCCAGGTCCTGGAGCAGATTGCTGCCCTCCATACCAGCAGCATGGCCAGGCTGGAGCTGCTCCATTGAGGGCATGCTGAAGGCTGGTGGCTCCCTTGCCAGTGCCACCACCCCGGACCAGTTTGTGCAACAGGTTTTGGCTTGAAAACAGCCAGAACGGGTACAGATTTCCACCTGGAGGCAAAGGTCTTCCCCGGCACATCAGAGGATGAGGGATGCCAAGACCACTGAGAGCTGGAAATGGAAAGAAAGGAGTGTCCTAGGTTCACCCTTTCTAGATCCTACCTGGAATAGGAAGGGGTCTTACTGTATCCACCTCTGCCTACTGCTTCAGGAAGGGGACTTGCCTGAATTACCTCTTTGACTGGCTTCCCACACAGGGAAAACACCTGTGTTTTCACACAGGGAAATGTTGCAGTACCAATCTATATGCATTTTATAAAACCCATCAATTACACAGCCATTCTGCCAGCTCTACAACTCCTGGCACAGTCTCAGTGTTGTGCAAGAAGTCCAAAGGTTGGCAGGTGGACTTGGTAGCAGCTGGTTAATGGCACCTTCCTCTCTGCAGCACAGTGGGAACACGTGCTCCAGGAGCTGTTACCAGCGCAAAGCAATTTCCCAGTGCTATGTCACATTTAGCCTGCTCACTATATTTTATACACCACGAGCTTGAAGAACCAATTAATATATTAATGCCTTATTCCTATTACAGTCCTTGGCTGGTTCTCAGCACCATATGGAGGTTAAAAATGCATCATAACTAATAGAAAATGGAAGTGAGATTGTGTTAGACTTCCTTTCCCTGCATTCCATCACCCTGTTGATTTTTGGAGTCCTGTCACAGGCGGGCTCTCATCCAGCCCCATGGCTGATTTTTGTCCCTGCTGCTCTAGAACTGTTTTCATTCATTGAAGACCAACATCTCATGTCTGCCAGGAACAGGTGCTGCAAAGAAAGCCCTTAAAAAAGGCTTTGTGGGTCTGTAGCTGGGATGGTCCATCTCTCTAGCCTCAAGCAGCATTTGCAGCACATACACAGTAAGAATATCTCTGCCTGAGCAGGGTCACGTAGGGGACCTTAGGACAGGCACAGCCCTGAGATGTCCCAGACTGGGCAGGCAGAGAACTGTGATTCTCCCAACACAGTCGAGCACTTGTGCCTCTTTCCCCAGGTTATTCACAGCAGGAGAAATTGCAGGATTTCAAGACACCATGTTCCATGATGTCCTTGTAGTTGCTTATGCACAGTCCACCCAAGTCCAGAACAAGGCATTTGCTTGGGGCCAGGGTGAGCACGTCCCTTGTGGGAAGATCTGGCTTGGGACAAGCAACACTGGAGTAATTTCATACTCCAGAAGGCATCTCCTGGGCTTAGAAAGAGGGTCAGGAGAAGAATTTCCCATAAAGACTAGAGCAGTGAGAACAGGCTGGATGACAATGTCTGTGTGGTGTGACCAGGGGAGTTTGGCTCCCTCTCATTTCCAAGTGAAACTGGGGAGCTGTCACCAGCTCCAGGGTGAGATGGAGCCGTTCTCCGAACTGCTGGGGTTCCCACAGGGGTACCAGATCTCTGTCAGGCCTCTTACTGTCTACCGGAGCACATTTCCTGATCGTCTCTAGCTGACTCCCTTCTTAGGGGCCTCAGCTGGAAGCCAAGGACCTGATGCAATGAGATGCTTTACCACAGGGTCCCATACCCGTGTTTTCCAAAGTGCTTCTGCCATGCTTGGGGTGGGTTCGGGGGAAGTGGGTACATGGCTTAGATCACCCTTCTCTTCACCTCCCAGGAGACCCCATTCTCAGTCCCTACAGCTGAACAAGGAAAGCTGGCCACCTGAGCGCAGATGATGGGGCTGGACTATTTTGAAGGCACCGGTGCTGGATTCAGGATACACAACCTTTCTGTCCACGGTTTGCCATTACATGAGATCCTCCTGTGTCATTGGTATCCCTCCCCTCTTTCCATGCTGCAAGTGCTTTGCAGTGAGCTGTTGAGTCCTGTCATGGGGAAAAGGCCTCTGTATCCTTGATGGAGCATCTGGATGGTTTGCAACTCTACACTACATTTAACTTTGGCTCCTCTGCACTAGGATTCCCTGCAACCTGGAAATAATTTTCAAGACAATAGGCGTGCCAAGCTCTGAACACTTGCTTCCTCAGGCTGTTTCAGCCTCTGTACTGGTTGGGTTTACCTTGGTCAGGTCAGGTTTTGGTGTCCATATGTGACAGATGCTCTTGACATGCCCCTTAACCAAACTAGCAATAGTTTGGTACAGGCTCCAAAGGAGGTAAAGGCCTGAGCTGTAGCCGGGCCAAGAACTCTTGTAGGAAATCCACAAAGGAACAGAGTGACCCAGTGAGCATCGATGCATATGAGCTTGGAACACCGATCATGCGATTAACACCTGAATAGTGGGTGGTTTTTCCAAGACTCATTTGTCAAGGAATAAATTTGTGGGGACAAGGAGTCTCATGCATACCTTTCCCATTGTATGCGATTTGACTACAAGCCAACAACTTTATCCCATAAATATGACAGCCTAAGCGAGCCTTCTTTGCGCTCTCCCTGCTAGGCAGCATGGCTGCATGGTGGTGATCTCCCCTTGAGCTGGGACACCTCTCAAGGTTGCTCCTCGAGGAGAGATTCCTCTTACCAATGACAGATCTGTGCATGAGTCCAGTTCCAGCTCTCTCTAAATTGCAGCTGGACTGCATGCCAGGTGACTCTCCCCTTGAGCAGGGATGCCTCTCAAGGTTTGAGATTCCTCACCTGAGACTAAAAGATCCTTCCTTGCCCAAGGTGGAGACACCCCTTATTCGCAACGGGTCCTCAGTAAGTGACGGATAACATGCTGAATTAGTACCAATGAAAACCATGTAGCTAATTCTATTAGACATAAGTCGTTGTCCAAGTCTGAGATTAAGATTGGACCTAGCCACACCTAAGGTCCATCAGGAGTTTAGAAAGCAAGGGGGTCTACTCTGAACCTCATGACTCAACGGGAGGGTCTCCCTTACCCTTTTGCATCTTCAGTCTCTGTGCAAATCATTCTAGCTTGATTCTAACTTGATTTTCCTTTGTTTGTTTCTTCCATGTAGTAAGTAATAGAGCGAACCTTGCCATGGAACTTTGTTAAGTCGTGCTTTTACAACATCATATTAAAACCACTTTTGCTAATACCTTTGACGGTGATTCTTGAAGTGATCTAAATCACTCATTCTGTGACAAATTGGTGCAGTTGGCAGGATCCTAAATCAGGATTTGCAACACCATATCAGGGTAAGAAGAGCTTTCCCTGGAGGACCATGGGGGATGGCAAAGGTGTTTAGGAGACTAAGATTGTTTTGTTTCCTGATGGCAACCTGATTTCCTTTCTGCCTCTTTCTCTCCCTTCCTCATTGCCTGGTTTGTTGGTCTTCTATGGAAGAGACGTCTCAAGACACCTCGGAGGAAGGAGCACAGCAACCTGGGGCCTGATGTCTTTGCTGAGGGCATAGCAGGAGAGCCAGTCCTGTGTGAATGAGCAGGACAGGGAGCACTTCACTAAGCCTGGGACACCAATGACACCAAGTGGTGGCAGTGGACTTTCACAATCATCTCTCTGAGCCAGCTTTTCCTCATGGGGCAGTCCCACAACTAAACAGAAACAAATGTCAGTAGTGAAGGTGGCTTGTCTCCATTTCTCTTATCTCACTTCACATCCTTTTGCCATCCCTGGGGTCATACCATGGCCACAGGTTGTGGAGGAAGTCCAGGAGACCAGCTACAATCACAGATGTCCATGCTCTGAACTGTCACAGTTTCTGAGGATCTGTGCCGCAGTTCTGCTCTGCGGTGGTCTGTGCGCCCCAGGAAAGTCGTCCCAGTGACCTCAGTTGAGTCAGCAGCCTCGTTGCTTCTCTGCTTATGGTGTGAGCTAGTTCTTGAGTCCAAGCAGCAGCATGGAGGGGCAGCTTTGAACCAGAGCAGCAAGGGGAACAAACACAGAGCTGGAAAAAAAAAAAAAAACAAAAACCTGAAGAATTTGCTCATTTCCCTAGCCTCGACACAAAGCTTTGATCCTGGAAACCCCCAAAGAATATGACCTGGTGAGTGATAGGGCATTGTGCTGAGAGACTCTGCGTGCTGTGAACCAGCAGATAAATTCAGAAAGGCAGATGCCAGGACAGAGCAGGCAAATTGCCAAAAAAAGGTATTCCTCAAAAGTTTTTCTGATCCTCTCAGCTTGTAATTTAAATTGAAGAGGGATTGGGGCTTGAGTGGTTGCTTGCCTGTGTAGGAGGAGGAGAAACATTGGAATGGTCAAGCAATGGAGCTGGTCACCCAGCCTTCATACCTGGAGGTTTTCAAGACCTGACAGGGCAAAGCCCTGAGTAAGCTGGTCTGACCCCAGAGCTGACCCTGTTTTAAGCAGGTGGCTGGACTAGAGATCTGCCGAGGTCCTCTCCAGCCTGAGTTATCCTATGCTTCTAGGATAGTGTCCAAGGCAGGTGCTGGACACCTTGCTTCTCAGCAACACGTGTCTCGGGGGGGGGGGCAACATTGCTCCAGAGCTCTACGTAGCAGTTCAGAGGAGGAGGATGAAGTGGTGCTTCATGGTGGATCAGGCACCCCTCACCTGGACTACTGCCAGTGGAGGACCCATGTGGGAGCATATACATCCCCGAAGGGACCGCAGCCTGTGGATGAGCCCATGACAGAGCAGGTACATCCCCAAGGCAGACGTGAGTGTTGAGCAGTCACAGCACAGCACAGGAAAAGAGCGAGAAGGAAGGAGCAGCAGAGAGGAAACTGCTACGACCTGACCACATCCCCTTGCTGTTGCCTGTTGCTTCACCAAGGGGACCGAGTGTAACCTGCAGTGATAACAAGGCAGAGGAGAGGTTCTGGGAGCGATATGGAACCTGGCAAAGGGGAAGAGAGGTGTTTTCCCCAAGTGTGAAAATGCTTGGGCATTTTTGGTTTTTTTCCAAAACCTGAATCAGTACTCAAATATTTATATTATATTAATTGACAATAAATTAAGTTAAATTCCCCAAGTCATGTCTGTTTTGCCCATGACAGTAATTACCAAGTGACTTCCCTATCTTTATCTCGACCCACAAGATAACGATGTGGGGAGATGGGGGACAGACAGGCAGTTGGATAGGTTCTTGCTGGGTGGGTGGGAGAATGAGGATCTCACCTAGGTATCTCATGGCAGGTTTCTGCTGTGATGTTCAGGAACCTGCTCACCCCCCCATGAGCTTTCCTGGGCGGGATGTGAGCTGGTGGTCCCATGACATGACATCACGTCAGGAATCCCATTAGGCTGTCAGTCTATCACACTGCCAGTTGAGAGGCATCTGGTCTGCTCCAGTGTCAAACACAATACACTATGTCATTATTTTTCTTGCTTATAATTAGTTTTAAGCCAAGGCTTTGCTACAGCTAATGAAAGGCGAGCTGGGGGTCACCCACATCCCAGCACACAGCAGCAAGCCTGGGCAAAAAAACACAGGTTGGAGGAAGGCTTCCTGCAGTCCCAGGCACGAGTGACTGCAGAAGGACAGTGGGACACCTCTTGAGCAAAGCTGGTGGGTAGGAGACCGTGAAGGACACAAGAAGGGAATAGAGGTTGCTGTGCCACTACAGGTGGGTGGTTCACCAGCAGATTGGAGAACTTGGGAGGGCTCCAAGCAGTAGCAAGGGGATGCTCTCTCCAGGGGCTGCAGCCATGCAACTGGTCCAGTGAGGCAGGGGAGGCATGGCATGATCTGAACCATCATAACCTGCCTCCTGGAAAAATCCCTCCTAGCTTGGTCCCGCTCTCCTGAAGGATGACAGGCTCTAGCATTGGGGCATTTGATGGGAGCACCAGGTTTTGAAGGCAATGTTTGGGGCAAACTAGTTGTAGGATGTTTGGTTTTTACCCACCAAACCCAACCTTTGAATAGCGGAGAAAACGCCAACTCCGAAGGCTCAAAAGCTGGGCTGTAAGTGGAAAACAAATGCTCATTTATTGGTCTAAGATCTGTAAGCTTTGGAGGCAAGTGCATGGGTTTTGTGTTTGCTGCAAGGGGGATGCTGGGTCTCTATTACTGAAACACATCATTCCCAGCTGGCAACACCTGGGCAATTGCTGCCAGCAAACCCAGGATGGCATACAGGGGACAAGACGGGCGACAGGCGAGCAGTTGGGCAGACAGGCAACTCTGCAAATAACCTGCAGACTCATTTTTTTTGCAAACAGGAGCAGTGTGAAAGCTGGTTGTGCCCACAAACATGACCTGCACCCCAAGGATAAGCTCAGAGAAGGAATGGTGATCACATCACGCATTTCTGCAATACCTATCTCTTTTTCACCTTCCAGAGTTGCCAGCCTGCACCAAGCAGGACCTGGGGATCTCATGATGTCCCCAGCTGTCCCCTACACCGGTGGCTTCAGCTCTCACCTGGCTTGGGACATCCTGTGACATCGGCAGTGGGTTTGCAGCACCGTGCCATCTCCTGAGAAGCAACTCCAGGCCTGGGGCTGGGCAGGAGCCGGCGCTGTGCCATAATGCAAGTGGGCCAGGGCATCTGCATGCATGCCCCACATCTGCCCTGGGATGGAGACCAGATATTCCCTCCTGCAACTCCTCAGAAAAGGGTTTAGGGCTGCCACTGCTTTTCCTTTGCACATGAGTAAGTTCCTGTGGGAGCAGTACATTCATAAATGTCATCTGGGCTTCAAGCCATCCTTGAAGTGATAGGGAGCAAGGTGAGAAGGTCTGCTGCCATGGCTTTCTCCCCTCTACTGGTCATCAGAATGTTCAGATGCTGGATTGTCTCTTGGCTTGGCATGACATGGCTCTTGGCTCCTGTTGCTCTTGGGAGAAGGGCTCTCCTCCCTCCAGGAGCTCAAAGGTTCAGGTTGAATTTAGCATCAGAAGCATGGAGGGGAAAAGCTTATGGTTTCATTTACAGCATCACTCTGGAATCTGCTGCCAGGTTTAGCTCTGCCTAGGGACAGCCCCAGGGGTGGCTGGGGGACATAGGTTCTATCTATGAGCAGCACTTTCAGAAGGTGCAGAACCAGAGCCTGCTCATTGGGCTGTGCTCCATCACCCATTTTGGGCAGCCCCCTTTTGTGCCCTTCTACAGCTGCCCTGCGCAATGGAGGAGCCCAGGGCTGTACCTCTGCCCACGTGAGCGCTTAACTATGTGCACAAGGTGAAGGTACGCCAAGCAATCATCCCAAAGCAGGCACATAAACAGGCTCAGTGTTTAATGGTCAGCATCTGCACATGAGGGACAGCAGAAGAAGGTCCAGCCAAGGCCAATGAGCCTGTAGTAAACCCTGGGGTCCCACAAGGCAGAGACACTGCTTAAACCAGAAATCCCAGCAATGCCACGAGCAAGAGGCTTTTTGTTTTCAGGAGGTTTTGCTGATAATCTCTCCAGCAAAGAGGGTTATAAAGCTGCTCCAGTAGTGAGTGGTGCAATCAGCTCATCCAAGCTTGTAATTTTGTCATGCAGCAGTTTGGGTCTCCTTCAGTGAGCAGAGGCTGCAGGGACTGAATCCAATCCCCTCCCAGCTGCTGAGAGCCAGGAGCTTCCCTCCATCCCCCACCAAGCTGCTCCCACTCCCCATTCTTCCTGCAGAAGCCCTGGGGGTCTGCTTTCCCATCCTCACAGAAAAGTCTGAGCTAGTCCGTGCAAAGAGCCAGTTTTATTCACAGGGGCACATCAGACATCAAGGAAGCAGAAAACATACAGGAAATATACAGGGACGCTCTGCTTTTCATACAAGCAATCACTATTAACAATATTACAGAAAGAATAAATAAAAGTGATGTTGCTACAGTAACCCACAAGGACGATGCTCTCCGTTTGCCATGCATGGCCGAGCCTGCAGACCTCATCCTCCATGGCTGTGCTTCTTCAGTTTGAAAAATACTTCTCCAGCACCTTTGTTAAAAGCCCTGTCTCCTAAAACAAAAGGCACAACAGTGAGACACTGGGTCCCATACGCAGCCTCCACAAACATCACCTGCTGGGTACCACAAGGCAGATCAGACAAATGTCCCATGCTGGACCATGATGGCACTTTCAGGGGTGGTTTGGGATGGCACATGAAAAGGAAAGAGCCAGGAGACTGGCTCCTGCCTCTCATCCTGTGCTCCAACAGCTGGACCACAGATGACAGACATCAGAGGCAAACTTCACCAGCCCACTGAGATGGCAGCCACTCGGTTGGGCTTCAGGAACAAGAGCAGCCTCAGGGCCCAATTCAGCAGAGAGCTACGTGAGAAGGCAAAGAGAGACACAAAACACAGCAGGGAAGAGTTACAGAGGGATTTCGTGGGATTGCATACTGCCTAGAGTTCCCAGAGCTATGCAGGGCAGCATATGCCTTCATGCTCTCCCCACACCCCTGGAGCCATTCCACTCCATGTACATGGTCGCACCCTGTCTGTCTCCTAGAGAAACACTGCCACACACCCAAGAAGATGACAAGGGATAGGGACAATCCTCCTCTGCCAGCTAAACCCTTGTCACACACAGAAACAGGGTGGCACTGTGAAGCCCCAGCGTGCTGAAAGCCAAGCCCTGCCTGCCACATGTGGTTAAAAAGACAAAAGAGAAATCTGTTTGCAAGCCCCTTCTGCTCTGCGCAACTTCAGCCATCGCAAGCATGGAGCAGCACACGGGCTCTTGCTTTGCAAAGGGATGGGAAACATCTTGAGACAAAACCCAACAGCAGCAGGCAGGACTAACCCACGTGAAGGGACAGCAAGCAAAAGGACTAAGCCCTGGGATTTATTTAATGCTTAGAGGGGCCCCACAGAAAGGAAGAACACGTTCGGGAGTGATCAGTGACACCCTCAGAAAAGGAAAAGCCCATTGGGTTTTTCAATAAAAAAGTTCCCTCGATACTTATCCTGCCACAAAGCACAGCACGTGCTGGAGGAGAGCAACACTTACAGAGCATGTTAATTCCTGCCTTGCTGACTGGGGGCTCGCAAGGAAGGGAGAAGCATTCTTTGATTTTCTAAACTGAGTTAAGATGGAAGTGACAGAACCTGCGCAGGGGGAGGATAGAGAGTTTCACGGAGCAGAGCTATTAAACAGCTTGTTAGGCAGGTGACGAACACAGCACACAGATCAGTTCAAGCACAGGCTGAGTCCTGGCCCCAGCTGTCCAACAAGTCACTCCGAGGGAGAAAGCTGCCAGGGTGGCAGAAATTTGCATTGGCACCGTGTCACCCACAAGAGCAAGAAAAAATAAGGTCCCACAGAAAAGTATAACACAGACAGCACTCAAAGGCACCAGGGAGAAGTAGTCCTGTAATATCAACCGGCAGCTCAGAGGCAAGGACAGCCTGGGGGTCGGGTTGCGAAGAAAGGAGCAGGAAGGCAGGAGTTGAGTCTAGTGAGGTGCTCAGAGGTGCCTGAAGGGCAGAACCAGACCTACCACCCAGCAAGGTCTCCGCTGCCAAGGAGAGGATGGCTGGCGCACCAGGGCACTAGCAAAGGAGAGTCAAGAGGCTTTGGGAGGAGAAGGTGAGGGGTAGGAGCCAGCTGCACATCAGGCACCCAAGCTGGGATGCCACACAGCTGCAGGGCATCCCACCTCCCACCAGAGAGGCATCGGGGCAGTGAGGCAGGCAGCTGGCCAGCATCTGCTTGACCATGAGCCAAAACATCCTCCAGCAGCAGAGCTTTGGCACCCAGCACACAGGTGCCAAAGGCCGATGTCCAGTGCTGGGTGCTACCCCTGGCCAGGACCTGCCTTTGAGCACCGGCAATGAGCACCAACGGGGCTGGCAGGGCACCGGCACCCAGCTGGCAGCCTAAGACACAGCACCAGCACTTAGGGCAGCCTCTGCCCAGGCACATCTGCAGCGCGAGCAGTGACCATGCAACTTACTTACACAGAGGAGAGCCACAAGGATCACTTTTATCAAACTCACACCACACGCTCATGAACATCTTAGCGGATGAGGCAGGGCAGCACATCCACCACCTCTCCCATCATCTCAGGCAGTTAATGCAGCAAATACCCTCCTCCTCAAAGGCTCCCCAGGGAGGATGGAGAAGGGTCCAGGACCTTCACAGCCCTCTCCTCCCTTTCAGCTGCATCCAAGAAGCAAAAGCTGCAGCAGTGCAGCGGTCACAGAACACAGCATCTTAAGGGGAGGAGAGTGGTCTGGTGTCCTTAGCCATACCCAGGTGGCTTCACGGTGGAAAGCCCTCTATCCCGATGGGACCAGCTCTCTAGGAAAGCCTCAACTTACCTTAGTCTGCTGAAACTGAGTCAAGGCGGCGCTTGAACAATCAGTGCCACTCAGGCTCACATCCCTGCAACTCTGCTCCACCTGTGCCTTCCCCAAAAAAGCAAATAGGAGCAAGCACTGCCTAAACCTGGATAACAGAAGTAGCTTTACCTGTGTGCAGTGTTACTGGATAGCTCCTCAAGTACAGCAGCTCACTGGGACAGTACATGTAGGACTCACCTAAGAGGATTTCATCCCTTCTAGGCTCTCAGCTACCTCCTGCAGTGACTAGAAAGGGCAAGACACCAGGGAAGCATGCATGAGGCAACAGACAAGCAGAGCCACACGGACCGAGCAATTCCGTCTCCACATCCTGCGTGAGGATGTGTGCGTGTGCCTTGCTCCCAGGGGCAGGTTTTCCACTAGGAGTTGGGTGAGCTCTGAGGCAAAAGCCACACTGAGGACGCTGAGGATCTGCTGATGCACAGCGGGACTACTGGAGCTCCTGCCTGCTCCCCGAGACCCGCTGTGCAGCAGTACGACTAACGCACACCTCCCTTCTGCAAGGCAAGCTAGCAAAGCTATGTGCCCCTCAGTAATGAGGGATCCTGACCACAGAGACACAGACCCAGGATGAGGGCATTAGAAGCCCAAGACCTCTTTGCAGGACAGACTCCTTTCCCTTCACATACAGAGCTGTGTCCCTCCTGGCCTCTCTCTACAGAAATAGAGGGGAGAAAGGATTTCCCTATTCCTGCAGTGGCTGGAAAAGGGGACATTTCTTCACGGCAGCCACAGTGGCCAGCCATCCCCTTCCGCATCTGGCCGAGGAAGACCCAGATGCTTAACAGCCCCTGGACTGGAGATCACCACTGCCACAGTTCCACCACAGCACACCTTGCTCATCCTCACACCCTTCCCAAGCATTTGGGACTATTAGCCACTGCCCAGCTAGACACAAGCTTAGGGAGACTTCTCCTCTGCCCCTTTGTGGCTGGTCTTACGAAGTGGTTTAAGGAGGGTTAACAGGAGCAGAGAGGTGGGGAATACACCTCCAGCAGCTGTGCAGATGCTCCCAACTCCAGCAAGGCTGGCTGTTGCAGATTAACATCTCCACCACCTCCCTGCTCTGAGCATCTCTATCCATCTTAATCAATATTCACCTGGTCAGCGAGGTCATATTTTCCTTGGTTCTCATCCAAAAGTCTCTCTTGCAAGAGGATTTTCAGGAGCTCACGGGTAAGCAGTTCCATCATGTCCTCCAGCAAGGCTCTGAGAGAGGGACCGAAGACCATGGGCACTGCAGGCTCCTCCGGCGACTCCAGGCGTGGGGAGCCCGTGACGCTCTTCTTCCCCATGAAGTGACCTGCAATACAACGCACTTGTGTGTCCGCCCGCACAAGCGCCTGGGGGGAGAGAGAGGCAGGAGCTCTGGCTAAGCTGTCATCTGCTGCTTCACGCCAGCGCGAGTCAACGAGAAGCACCGAGCGAACCTAATGCCTAAATTAGCCAAGTACAGGAAAACAAGGAGAAACCCAGAAATCCCAAGCCCTCGTTCCGCACGGGACTTTGGGGGAACTTCCCCCTCCTGCTGACGGGGTCCCTGGGGTTAAAGCGGTGCCGGACCTGTCACCGGGAGATGTGGGAGGAGGTGGCCTCGTCCCTGCCCGGGTCTTCTCCTGCCCGCCACGGGTCCTGCCGAGCCCAAGCCTCTCAGCATTCCCCTCCGCCCCGCGGGGTACCGAGGGCGGCCCGTGGGGAGCCGAGCCGAGCCGAGCCGTGCCGTGCCCCGCACAGCCCGCCGTCCCACAGCTGCTCCACGACACGCGTGTCCGCGTCCCCCGTCCCGTCCCGTCCCCTCCCCGGTACCTGTGGCCCAGAGGTTGCCGCGGGGGTTGACCTTGATCTTGGCCGCCTGGCTGCGGTGCTCGGCGAAGTCGAGGTGGACGGCGGGCCCCAGCGCGGCGCCGCACAGGAGCAGCAGGAGGCAGCGCAGCGCCGCCATGGCCGCCCCGGCGGGACCCGCTCCCGCCCGCCGCCGCCCCGCCTTATACTCCGCGGGGGGGCGGGGCCGCCGCACGCCCCGCCCCCCGGCAGCCGTTGGGCTTCCCGCCCTGCCTCGGGCGTGCCTCAGCCCGCCCCGCTCCCCCTGAGGGAGAGGGTTTGGCGCCGCCCGCTGCCCGCGGCCGGGGGGTCGCCGCCCTCGGAGCCCCACGGGGTCCTCGCCCCCTCTGTCCCGAACCCTCTCATCCCACTGCCGGGAGGTGCTGCCAGATCTGCCTCTGAGGTGAATGGCGTCGGCGCTCTGCCCTCGCCCGCAAATCCCACGGTCCCGTCGCGGGAGTTGGTCGGGGTGGATCTACCCCTTCTCGGCCCGGGCTGCCTAACCCCACCACCTCCTGCTTCTCTGTCTGCCCGGGAACGTGCGCCGTGATGCTACAAGTGGCCTTGCGAGGACATCGGGCAGAACCCGTGGCCAGCTCTCAGCACCCTCGGACGCAGCCTCTCTGGGCTCCCAGATCTTTATGGGCCAAGCTCTCCAAGCAATAACCACCATGACCCTCATCCACCGCTGGTTATTCTCTTAGAATCCTGCCTCCAGGGACACGGCCTGGGAGACCTTGCTGGCGAAGACCAAGGCAAAGGCGGCCTGGAGTACCTCAGCTTTGTCCATGTCCACGACCATTTGCAGTGGTGCCTCTGTGAACGCCTTCCTTCTTCAGCCTTCTACAACTAAAGGAGTTTGTTGAGATACGTGAGGAACATCAGCTCTTCTATAACTAAAGTAGTACTTCTATAATATAGTTATATACTTCTGTAACTATAGTTATAGAAGAGCTGATGTTCCTCACGCATCGCAACAAACTGAGCTTTGGCTTTCCTAATATTGTTCCTACAAGCCCAGGTAACGCTTCCAGATTTCTCCTTCATGACCTGTCCATGCTTCCACCTCCTTCACACCGGAGCTCAGTCATGAGTTTCATTCCCAGTTTAGCCAAACCCATCTCCCAGTACATCTACTTGTGTACCTGATTATTGGGATGGACTTGGAAGATCTTGTCCTTAAAGACCTGCCAGCTCTGCTGAGCTCCTCTACTCTTCAGAGCTGCCTCCCACAGGACCCCACTTACCAACTGCCTGTAGAGGGTGAAGACCAGAGTCTGCATATCACTGCTCACCTTTTCCTTTCCCTTCACTATCTTGCAGACCACTGTTTCCTGATCACTACCCCCAAACCTGCCACTGGTTATCACATTCACCATCACTTCCTCCTCTTCCATTAATGGGATGGAGCTATGCACGCCCAGCAACAGCATGGATGGACCTGTGCCCAGCCATGCCAGGGACAGAGATAGTGGGGGCCTGAGACATGGACTGTTTATGCGCAGGGCTCAAGTGATGTGAAGTCCATGTAAAATTGGAAGCATTTCATCAGAGGGCCCCAAGACACAGGTTGTGGTCTGTTTCTTCTTGTCACCTGCCTGCAGCCTACAGGGGTGTTCAGGCTCCTCCAGGTTCCACATTTATACAGGGGTGCTCTCAGGGGCTGGACTGCTGCAGGAAATGCATCTGAAATGGTAAAGACAAGATGAGCATGAATGCTCAGAAATCTCACCTAGCATGCTGGGCTTTGCATTGTCTCCATTTTGTGTTGTATACCCAGACCACTATCAGGAAGCAGAAGGTCTGAAGGGTTGGGGGCTGACCAGGATCAGGTGGCCAGCAACACAGCTCTCTCAACAGCCACAGTACCTGAGAGGCAAGCAGAGCAGACTCAGCGATGGTCACCAAGTTCAGAGAGAGTCCAGATCATCAAGCATGTTCATGGTGATGAGACAGGTCCCAGGCCAAGCTGCAGGTCAGGATGAGGTCTGGTGGGGGTAACCAGGGTCAGACACAGTCCAGACAAGTCCATAGCGATGAGGCAGGTCTGAGATCAGGTCAAGTCAGTCCATAGCCAGGCAATGCTGAGCTGAAGACCAATGCTCCTACAACGTAGATCAATGAGAGATTAAAGGCCCAGGGCTGAGCTTAAATGGGTTCCTGGGCCCATGAGGGTGGAGGTCCCAGGTGAGACCCATTAAGGCCTCACCTCCTCAGGGCCCTGACAGCTTCTGCCAAATTTACAGCTCCATAATTTTACAAGGAGGTGCTGGTTGGTGGGGGAGGAGTGCCTGAGACGACCCAGTTCTCCTGGGAACTGTCACAGGGAGGATTTATTAGCAATGCCCTCGTCAGCATTTAATGCTGTTTAAATGAAAAGGACTAGAGGAGATTTGCTTCTCTTCAACAGCAGGGGGTTACAGTCTGAACTGCAAATGCAGTTCTAATGACGGGAGGAAAAAAAGTAAAAAGTACCCCTGCGTTAGACATGCATCCTTCCAAACTGTGTGCGCGTCCCCTTGGGTGGCCAGCTGGCTGGTCAGCATGTGCTCCCTTACCATCTGGGAGTTGTGCCATGATGACGGGCATGGCCGACTGGGAGATATTGCCTTCTAGTTGGTCCACCACCCATCAGGGAGGTGGCTGCCTCCACTAGCCTTGTATCTATGTGTGCTGAAAGGCCTGGGCTGCAACGGGGAACCTCGCTCCACTTTCTCACCACGTTCCTTCCCTGCCTATGTTCAGCAGGAGTATTGCTGAGCAGGGCAGTGCTGGGCCCACGTCTCTGCTCGCCTTTTGAGGAGATGGCCCTTTTGGGTGCTCCCCACGCACTGCGTGGGGTGTATGAATACGATGCCCACCACAGATGGGCATTTGCAGCACCGTGGCCCTGACCCTCATGCTTGCATCGTGGCAGCTTCATCTCCTCCATCGAGTCAGCTGAGAGACGTGGCTGTGACCACCACTTTGGCTCTGATGTCCCCTGTCAGTCGCCACAAGCCTTGGGGGAAGGTTTCACTAGAGTTTGATTGTGCTGCCTGGGATGATGCCCATAATCCCACCCTGATCTGATTTTGAACTAGACACAGAACCAGAACTGACACAGAGCTTTTCTCTTTTTCAGCTGGCAGCTGCAGGCTGCACGCATTACCTTGGTCAGGGTGTGAGAGGGGGAACACCAAGGCTGATCTGCACTGCCCCATCTGCACCACTACCTTCTGGAGAAGGCAGGAGTAATTTGCAGGGCAGCTGGTTCTCCAGCTGCACACATGCACGCGCACACACACATACACACTTTTTAATTTCCTCTTGCAGCCCGTGTCCCTCCTCCAATGTCCTGCACTGTCACTACATACTAATAAAACATGGCTTGAAATGGACTGACATGATCTCAAGCCTTTTTTTCAAAACAGTTTTAAATTCACTCACAGTGGCAAAAGCGCTGGAAATTTGGGGTGCCTGGAGAAGGCTTGGGATGTAGTCAGGGCAGGAGGAGGAGGTTTTGAGGTTCAGAGAGGGCCCAGAGCTGGCACAGATGAGTTGGGTTTCTCCTCACGCTGGGGAAGGGTGTTATCTGGAAAGCTGAGCTGCATTCCTCTGTGGGTGCTTTGGAGCTGCTGGCTCCACTTCACAAGCACACAACTTGTCTGCTGCTTTTCTCCCAGAAATGCCAGGGCTTCACTCAGGCAGCTGCAGCGTGCTGGCGGGGGAACCCCTCCCTGTGTCGGGGTCCAAACTCTCCCTGGAGGCCCAGCAGGACTCGGTCTGTCCTGGTGCTTGCTATAGCTGCTGTGTCCCTGCACACCAGCAGTGAGAGGCGGGGAAGAGCGAGATGAGGAGTTACCTGTAGGATTACAGAGGATGAAGCCAGGGATAAAGTGACACCAATTACAGAGAAGACAGAGAAAAGAGCCCCGGGCAATTACAGCACCTATCAAAGCGTGACGGGGTTAAGTCCTGCTCCTTCAGGGCAGCACAGTGCTCCTTGGAGATGGACTGGAGAGGGGCAGGCAGCCCCCAGGGACAGGGGACCAGCAGCAGGAACCAGTACAGCATTTCAAACAGGGCTAAGACTTTTGTGCTGATCTGATTTTAACTAGATACACAACCAAACTGACACACATCTTTCCTCTTTTTCAGCTGGTGGCTGCAGGCTGCACGAGTTACCTCGGTCAGGGTGGAAGGAGGAATAGAGGAGGAACAGGTATTTCTGATCCCAGTGGTACTGATGAGGGACTGCAAGACAGGCTTGGGAAAGGCTGGGAAAAGGAAATCAGGGAGTTCCTGCCCTCTTGCAGTATCATTATAAATGCTTGGAAACTGAGGGGACACTGGATTAATTGCTGAGTACCGAGGTTTGGCCAGATGGGGCATGTGTGGGAGATCAGAGCCCATAACCCTCATTTCAAGCCTGGGAAGGGCAATGGAATAGCTGCTCAGGGACTTGGTGGAGGCTGGAAGTGGGAGAACGATTCAGGGCAGCCAGTGGGGTTTTTATGGAAAACAACTCGTGAAAGGGACCCAAGCTCACCGCTCACTGAGCAGCAGCGTCGGTGCTAAAGGAAACTGCACAGCTGTAATCCAGGCAGGGCTTTGAGAACACTGATTTCATACTCTGCAGCAGTCTCGTTAAAAACTAGCCCCAGACACCAACAGACAGATCCTGAGCAGGAGGCTCTGCACAGCTCACCCTCTTCAGTGGCATAATTACAGCCATGTGAGTTTTCCGATGAACGTGGCATGGGTGCTGAGCAGCCCCTGGGCAGGCATGGGTGCTTCACAAGCAGGGTCCATCCAGAGGGTGTTTTACTGCACCTGGGAATAAGGGCTGCAACTCGGTCATATGGGGCCAGAGTGGGCTGATCACACTGCTGCCAAATTCCTCCATTCCTGGGAAGGCAAGAGAGCTGCCCCCTCCCTTGTCACCCTGAGCCTGAACAAACGCAGCCTTGAGAGGTGGCTGCAACAGAAGTGGCCTTGGTTACAAATGGAGACCAGGTTTTCTCTGGATTTTTTTATATCTTCTTCACAAAGAGGTGATGTTGTTCCTAATTTGGGAAAACTAACTGGCATCCGGGACCTGCCTGGGAGAGGCACCATAACCTGAACTCCAGTCCCCAGTCACTAGCCTGGCAGGGTTTGTGACAGATTTTCAGCCTCTGCCTTCCTCCAACTTTGGCGCGCAGAGCTGGGCCTCCCAGCACCTGCACACCCATCTGCCAAGCAGCGGGGGAGCCAGCACTCAGTAGCAGAGGAGGCTGGGGCCTGCTGATGTGACAGCTTTGGTCTGGAACCTGCTGAGACCTCCAGCATTCAGGGCAGGAATTGTCACTGCAGCGCTCCTCCACTGCTTGCTCTCTCCAGCTCAGCAGAGGTTCACTTTCACAACTGCTACAGCCACCAAAGGAATCTTCCCAGCTTATATATCAAAAAAGGCATTACAAATTCTATTTTAGAAATTGATTTTGCCGGCAAAGGTCATTGCACCAACTTCCACTGGTGGTGCAGGAGATTGGCCCGTCAGCCACCAGCTTCCTGCAAGGGCCTCGCAATGGAGCCAGGGAAGGACAGAGGTGACTCAGCAAATGCCAGGCTTCTGATAGATGGTTATGTCCTTGAGGCAGAGCATGCATCTGCACAGAGCTAACCCCGTCCCCTCTCCTGGTGGGATTAACCCTCTGGGGCTGGGTGAGAGCAGCCTGCAGCCACGGCTCCACAGCCATGCACAGATCCACGCCCTCCAGGAACGGTCCCTTCTCACCCAAAGCAGCCTCAAAGCTCCAGGGATCCTTAGCTTGCACCATTGGTTTCCCCAAGGCCTCCAGTTGGAGGAAACAGTGATTGTCTGTTTTGCTCTCTGTTTTCCCCTAGTAATTCTTGCACACAATTTATTTTCTCGATGGCTACTGACCACTGAACTGACATTTTCATAGCACAATCTGTTACGACCCCGACGTTCCAGATGGTAACACTTAACTCAGAACCCGTTGTTTTATAAATAGAGTTAAAATTGTTTTTCCCCCCTGTGCACCATTTTATATTTATGTACATTTGAATTTCATCTTTTTTATTGCCCAGTCTCTTTCCACAGTTTGCCTTCATCCACTCAATCCTTTGTATCAGCAGCAAGCTTCAGTACTTGCCTGCTTTTGCTGATCATTTTTGAATACGCTGAAGGCAGTCCCTGCACAGCTCCCTGGTGTTTTCTGCTACAGAGATTGTTGCCTCCTACTTTTTTTCCTTACCTTTTAG
This sequence comes from Harpia harpyja, assembly GCF_026419915.1. Lineage (NCBI taxonomy): Eukaryota > Metazoa > Chordata > Aves > Accipitriformes > Accipitridae > Harpia > Harpia harpyja. Next base: position 39,457,040 of record NC_068953.1, read on the forward strand.
CAAATGATTTCTCCCTGTAAGGACCTCACCTCCTATTCCAGGGCTGATTCCTTCCTTTAGGAGCCTTTGCTGAGGGACCTTGCCAAATACCTTTGGGAAATCCAGGTGGATGATCCCAGTGGGCTCACCTTGCCCATACATCTCCTAACTCCTTCAGCAAGCTCCAACTCTACTCTTTAAAGCAGCCCTACTCCTTTCCAGTCCACAGATCTGGTTTATAGCCTACAGATCCCTGCATCTCCACCTCAGCCACCACTCTGTCCCTTGGTGCCATGGTGGGCTTGACAGAACGGGTGCTCACCCCAGCAAAAAGGTCAACGCTTTCAGGTTTGCATCCCTTCAGAGCCTGTGGGCAGCTCCACCCAGGCCTGGGGGTCCATTGCTATCTTCTCGGTCACTGATCTCTTCTGCAGGTTCTTCCGCTGCTGGTGTCCAGGAGCTGATGGCAGCACAGGACGCCTGGGGTGCCCTGTTCCTTATCAAAGAGCAACTCTTATCCGTGTAGGGCTAATAAGAGTAGTAACAGACCTGTGAAACTGGCACTATTAGCAAATCCTCCAAATGTACCTAAAGACGAAGCAAGATTTCACCAGGCAAAGAAAGGAGACCTTTCCATAACTATGCACAATAAATGTATCTAAAAACTGCACAGCTAAGAGGGCCTTGCTAACGCTGAGCTAATAATGAATGAACATAACAGACCAATCTGGAAATACCATGGTTCACAGTGTTTAAAGCAAGGTTAAAACAAGGTCCATTTTTTTTCTTCTCTGTTGAATTATGCTTTGATACCTTGGCATTGACTATTGCATCTCCCAGCGAGGTGGCCAGTCTGGCCTGGGAGAGACTCCAAATTGTAGAGCTCCCGAAACACAGTGCAGGAGCTCCCAGGCCCTGCAAATATCCACCTGGGCAGGCAAATGCATGCCCCAAACCAATGGCTCTAATAAAAACCAAATATAAAGAGCAAAGGCCTCAAATCCCCCTATTTGTCTCTTTCACAGAGCTCCCGCTGCCAATAAAACTTAGTAGTGGTTGTTTCAGCCTCTTCTTCACCATTTCTTCAAAGCCAGGTCAAATTTTAAGTCCTGCCATATGCCTGAGGGTCTATTTTGATGCATTTGTCTCTTGTTTACAAAGATTAAATTCCTCTGTTACATTCATTCGTCCACAGGCAACAACTGTTGTTCATAAAAGATAAAATTTGAAATCTCGCACATCTTGTTTTCAACTCTCTTTCAATTTTCATTTAAGCTGTAAATGAGTTGTGGTTTTCCCTGAGGTTTCCCACTCAATCCACGCCCGCTGGACATAGTACAAATAACTGCTCTGCAAGACGACTTAGAGAACAAAATCTTATTTTCTTGCAGGCAAATCCAGGGCTAGCTCAGAAGTGTCCCAACCAGAATTACATGGCAGAAATTTGACATCCCAGTTTCAGTGAATTGAGGTTCAGAGAAATTAAATTGAAGTTCATTTTCTCCACATTATTTTTACTTCTGTCTCTCTGGAAACTGAAACCCTTGCAAAGTTAGTTTCTACAGGGGAAGGAGAGATTGGAAAAGAAAGGTGGTATTAAGATGCTCGGCAGAGAGAGCTCTGGGAAGTGTTTTTAAATTATTAAACAGAAGGAGCAAAAAATTCAAGAGATGAGGAGCCAGGCAGAGGGAGCAAGAGACAGAGAACATGTCTGCTCTGTCCTGGATCACAGAGGGTGCATTTCTAGCCCATCCCTATTTAGACTGTCCTCTGTGGAGATATCCGATTTCCCCCAAGGTTTAGGGAACTCTGCTAGATCAAGCATTCAAAGGCCCTGCTGGAGTTGAACATGTGTATGAATTGCCCCATGAGCAGGAAAAGGTTTAAACATATGACGTGCTCAACCAGCAGGACCCAGCACCCAGGTGGGCCCTGCTCCACAGGGAAGCAGGACTATGTGTGAAGGAGTTCGTGTTTTTTTTACAGAAATTGATGGATAAGCAGGGATGAGCACACAGCAGCAGAAAAGCTGCTACCATGAAGATGGGCTCCTCATGGCTGGGCAGACTACCAACCAGCAGTGAAGCCACGCAATTATGGCTAAGTAGATCCAATAAAGCAGATTTGCCAGGAAAGCCATTGTGCCCCTTCTGAATCCAACATGCATCAGGCTGGTGGAGCTAGCTCTGCAGAGACCTGTGGCTTCCTGACGGGTGAGCAAGCTGAAGCGCCTGGGTGCAGATGATGAGGGGATGGAAGTATTGCAATGGAGGGGAGAAGGTAAAAGGGGCAGGAAGCTATTCAATTGGCTCAAAACGCAACGTAGGTGCTATTTCTCTTCTCCCAGCAGCCAGCAATGAGATGGTCAGATCAGTCACCTACTATGCATCAACTACCACCAGGAGCTGCTGACACTGACAGGAACTGCGATGGCTGTGCCTTTCTGGCATCACCCAGGCACACCTTGCAGTCTGAGGACTGGAACCAGGACACTCCTCATCCGATTTAGCCACTGAGTCACTGATACCGTGTGGGTCTTCAGCCTGGGATACATAAACATCTGCTTTGCAACCCCCTTGCTCCAGCACAGGAGCCATCCCCAAGTGGCACGCTCTGCCTAAGCCACCTCTCCTCTCCTCTTGGCCAACGAGCTTAGTCCGTTCTGGGAGCTGTGTGCTGGATTTGCATTCATGCATTTCTCCAGCAAGAAGTGGTCTTCTAACCACGCATGGGCAAGACTTCATCTTGCAGATTCTCCTCAGAAAAAATAAGGTGGATCTGTTCTGATTTTAAGGGCAGGAAAACTACCACGAGATGACCCAGTCTCATTAAAGAAAGCATGCAACCTATCATCTTACAAGCCCTAGAAACCCCTGCTAAGCAATATGCAGCGACAGATCTGGATGAAACAGTGTAATGCTTATTACTGTTTAACCGACAACTGTGCATTCAAGCATCATGAACATACAAAGACAGCCTTTGTCTCAAGGAGCTTCAACTTTCAGCACATTACTCCTCACAGCTCACCTCCCATCCATCATGCTTTTGCTTATGCATTTAGCTTTGATATGAAAAAAAGTCACCCAACAAAATTCTAGCAACAATCAGAAATAGCCCAGCATCACTTTGCTCTGTGAAAAAGCTCCTGCCCATGACAGAATCTGTGTCCTGAACTGCGGACGTGATTGAACAGTAATTAAGCAATGAAATTGCCTGCCAGAAAACCTGCTCTGTTTGGCTGTAACCACAACAGAGACAGAAGCAATCTTAGCCCTGGCAGATTTTTTTTCTTTTTTTTTTTTTCCTTTATAAACCAGACCTTTCAACACCCACATACTTTACAAACAAATCCCATTCCTGTTGTGACACAAAGATCTCCATCTTTCCTAAGCCGTAGGTCTCAAAGGCTTTGCTGGAGCTGGCCAGACAGCTTCACCTTTAAAAAAAAGAATAAAACCGGAATAAAAAACAAAGACACATCAAGTTCCAACAGCAAAACCCCTGGCTCTGCAGGAGCCTGGCAGCGCTCGCCAAACATTTCAGCATTAGCACCCAGCTGAACCAGAGATCCTGCACGCTCTGTAGCTTTTCTGCTCAGCAAAGCAGAATAAGTCTGGCGGGGACAGAGCCAGCAACAACTCTTTGTCATCCTACCCCCACATTCTCAGTTTCCAGTTTGCGCAGGCTCATCCCCAGCACCCCCTCTTCCCACTGTGGCAGGAAAAACGTTACAGGGATGTGGGAGGTGATGTGGGAGGCAGTGTGGGAGGTGGTGGGTGTTAGAGCTGTGAGTGGATTAACTGCTTATTTATCCTCACTCTAATTAGAGCCAACACCTCGTTTCACGACTGCAGATAACAAACACAGAACCACTGTTCTCGGCTACACTGAGCTGAAAATAGGCAGAACACAGGCCATAAAGATGAATTCCCAAATCTCACACCGCAGACCCTAATTTAGGGCAATTGTTTCTGTTCTTGACCTGCCTGCAAACCCAGAAGAGAGCAAGCCACTGAAGCTGGCCCGCAGCAGGCTTCATGCCAACCTTTACCCCAATGACCCTGCACTTTTTAGGCGCTTCCTGCTCAATCACTTCACATAGCATCATGCGAGAGCAAGGCTGGGAAAGGCACACCTTCCTGCAAAGTGCCCAAGCGTGGGTTTGCACCCGCACTGGCAACAAGCGGGTGTCCTCAGCTGCACTGACTGCTGACACCTGCTGCCAGTAACCAGTAATCCTGCCACAAGCAGGACGGGGACATTATTTCCTAACATCTCAAAACGACCATTACTTTTCTCTCAGAACTGGGGTTTCAGCAGATGCTCTTTAGGAGCTAATCCTTGCTCTATAATCACAAATACTTTGTATTTTAGCCTTTTTTGTCAAATTAACTCAGTGACAGCAACACAACTGCTTCTGCATGCTCAGATTTTTGCAAAGGGTGTGAAAGTGAGAAGACTCGGAGAACAGTAACAGCAGCACGTTCAGCGAGTTTTCACTGGGAGGTGTTGATTAGCAGATTTCAGAAGAGCTCGACTTTATGTGAGACCAAGTTAAAAACCAATTTATGCACAAAACCAGCTTTAGCTAAAGGCAGAGCAGGGAACAGAGACTCAGCCTCAGCATGACCTGCAAAGGCAGAAATGCTGCTTGAAGTCCTCAGGAAGGTGCTCCACGGTGATGGCAGCTCTCAAAGGTGATTTTGTGTTCCCTCACTGCTGCCTAGGTTTGGCTTTTGACAAAACATCCCATCCATGACTCAAGCACTCTGGAGAAACTCTGTATCCAAATTCTCTTCTCAAGGGCTCCAGCACCACCAGTGGGAGATATGGATTTTATCACCATTTTTATTACTAAGTTATGATTACTCAAAGAGCCACAGGCCCAATGCTCAGTGCTAGGGGCTGGACCCATTCATAGACTCTTTGCAGCGTCCCAAACGTAAGACAATTTTTTGCTTCATCCTACTCAGGGAACAAACCACCCAGTTAAACCAACTCACACTGGGATACCACAGGTCAGCCCAGCTACTGAGCATTAAGCAAAATGGTCCCACAGATGTAACTAACAGCACAATTCACCTCCATAGATGGGACAGGCCTGACAAGCCTAATGAGGTATGTATGTGAGGAACTGAAAATAGACCATAAACACCCCGTTGGGTTTTGTCCTTGCCTTTCCTGACTGCTTTTACCCTACACAAGCTGTGTGCATGGCAGCAGTAATCATCTTTAATGATCACTGTTGCTGCAGAATCTTGGAGCAGTCATGAGGAAGAGGGAAGAGGATGCGGTGAAATGCAACCAAAATAACACACAGTAGCTTTGAAGTGTCTGTAAATTCTGCAAGATTGAGAGGAGAGCTGTTAACCCAGGGGAGGAGACAGGCTCCCTCTGTCAGGGGGAAGCTGTCCTAGCCAGACAACCGGGAAGTAAACTGCAGAAGAGGGGTCAGGCAGCCTCGGACAGAGGTAGCAATGGCACTGTGCTCCCACTGCCTGCTCTTGAGAAGATCTGCCCTAGTGAAGGCAAAGCAGAATGTTTTCATGAGTCAGTATAGACACCATGGAGGCGAGTTATAATGGTCAGTCACTCAGTGCAGGTGGCACAAATTTATACCGAAGCTGATAACTAGAGTCTCTGCCTTGTACCTCTTTCCTCGGGCTCTCCTCTGACACCACATCTTCACAAGCAGGATCACCATCCTGAATGTGAAGCCTAGAAAAACAGCTGATGGCCATGGTGACAACCGGTTTCTTTTTTCAGACCTCAGGGCAGTGGGGGCTCAGCTTTTCCGTAGCTTTCAGGTGAGCTGTAAGACATGGCCAGCTGCAGAGATCATTAGAGACCTAAAACCCCTTTCCAAAACTACGAAAATTTTACTATTGCATCCTACTAAATCATCCCTGCCAAACAGCTATGGGTGTTGCCCATCTCCATTCTTCTGTTACCTAGTGGCGCAATGACAGCTTATGCATGAAGTAATCCTTTGACATCTTCTGCCCAAACCACCTCGCAGTCTTTAAGCAGATTATTTCAGTGTAATTTACAGAAACAGAAATATTGAACAGATCTACAGTTCAGGACTGCTTACTCTCCAAAAAGAAATGAGAGGAGCAGCTGCTATTTCTCTGTAAAGAGAGGACAAGTTAGTTTGCTAGGCCCTAGGAGTCAGTCTGCAACAGCAAAGCCCAGGTACCCCCCCAAGGACACGGGGCAACAAGGCTGCACTCAGCAGGCCAATAACGAAGAACGTGGCAGGGCTCATACTGGGCGAGATGCAAAAATCTTTATTCCAGTTCTCAGTTGGAAAAAACATCACCTCCACAGCTCACCGTTTCACAGACCAGTCAGCACAGGCAGAGGCCACGCTTGCCCAGCGGAGGCACAGACTTAGAGGACACAGTCCTGTAGGCACTTCGAGAGGAAGCTCAGCTTCAAAGTACAAACACTGAACAGTTTGGCTTAAATTTTTAATATAAAAACTCACTAAAAATGCTAAAATGTGACAAACCATTGGAAATACTGTGACAAACATTCGCCCTTACGCAGTAAAAAACAAAACAAACCCAAACTGGCAAGAAGCTTTGAAATGCATGTTTTCATCTTCCTCCCGGCACATCAGACCATCATCTACGTAAAACGTTCATCTAAAAAATCCATGGCACCTTCACCTCGTACTTCAGTGCAAAAGGCTACTCTCGATGGACCAGCACAAATAACCCCAGTAAAAAGAGGACTGCATACTGTAAGAGAAAGAAGAGAAGATGCAAGAGTGCACATTCGCATCTAAAGATGCAGTAACAGCAGCAAACATACAGGGCAAACAGTTCTGCCTGTGTGTATAAAGTTCTCATGAAGTCATTTTAGCTGGGGTGGGAGAAGCAGGCAGAAAATGAAAGAGCTCTTACCTTAAATTTTGGATAATCATTCATTAAGATAGTCACTATTCCAATATAGGGCACAAATCTACAAGAATAAAGGTTTTATTAAAACAAACAGTATTCAAGGGTGCATATGGGAGAAGCGCTGCGTTGGCACTTGTACAAAGGACGAGCCAATGAAGCATGCTGAGGGCTACAGTCAACAGGCTTGGGACTTCTTCCTCCCAAGCAGGGAAGCCACGGCAGTGGGGGCTGAGTGACAACCAGCCCCAGAGTGTGTTTTAGCATCTGCCTTGTTCAGATCTTGCTTGCCTGCAAAGACTGTGCCTTGCAGAATAATTTCGATGAAAATTCTGATCATGCCTGAGTATGCACTGCCTTTGCATCGGTGTCCATCCAGCATCAAAATCTCAGGATGCAGCTCACAGCTTGATACCTTCGCTTAGGCCAAGCTAAGAACTGAACTACCTTTGTTTTTTAACTCTCCACAGTACCTTGTGAAAAGCTTTCACGCAGGTCACAAAAACCCATCAGGGAGAGTTCAAGAAGAGGGGGGATTAACAGATGGGATTGGGGGAGGGCAGTGTAAAAAGCTGCCTCTTTTTCAACTTCACTTACCCTCTCGCTCGTCCTACTACGTCCTTTTTCTCCAACCAGTGCTGCCCTCGTTTGTACAGCCCTCTGTCATCAACAGCATTATTGTCTCCCTTTGTCAAAAATTTGATGTCACCGTTTTGCCTAGCAAAGACAAGACAGCCAGGTAAGTCAGAGAGAAAGAAATTATTAAAAGCTGTTCTAGAACAAGCGTGTAGAGGCTAACACAAAGATATTAGAAGCAATTGTGTCCTACATGTTCGAGCAGGATGAAAAAGGGAAACTCTGTCAAATGCAGTGGAAAGCAGACGGTTTGGAAAAAAACTGCCAATGAAAGAATGAATTCTAGCCCCAGCCAAGCTTTCCAGCAGAGTTTAAGAACAGAACTGGCAGGATGAGCCATTTCTAGCGAAGGTGCAGCTATCACCTCTTTGCTTTTGACCTCTCATGTTCATGCTTCTCTCGCTTGATATACAAATGTTGGGTTCTGGGCTCCGTACTACCACCCAAAATGAGACTTTGGGGTAAAGCATACAGTTCTACTCAGTAGTGGTCAGAAGCAAGCTGAAACTTAGAAATTATTAGGAAAGGGGGACAGAACAAAACAAACAATACCATTATGATACTGCATGAACTCACGATGTGCCTACATCTTGAATGCTCTGTGCAGTTCTGAACCCCCTACATCCTTTTTTGAAATGGAGAGAAGAACTGGCAAAGGTTCAGAAATGGATAACAAGGTCTGGAACCACTTCCATACAAGAAACAACAGACCAGGACTCTTCAGCCTGGAAAAGACAGAACTGATGGGAGATATGACGGTAGTCCAATACAAACGACACAGACAGCAACAAACAAACAGCTTTTCACTGCCTCTTCCAATACAAGACCTAGAGGGCATCAAATGAAACTCAGAGGTAACAGGTTAAAACAAGCCAGAGAAGGTGCTATGCAGAACTAACAACAGTGCAAAACTAAACCACGTTTCTCTGGAAGGATATTTTGGATGCCAAAAAATTATAACAGTTCAAACAGTGACCAGATACTCCATGTAAAAAAGAAAAGGAGGCTATTAATAAAGAACTGTGACTTTATGCTTGCGTAAAGCAGGGACATAACTTGCAGAAAGCAGGGAAATTGTCGCTAACATACTCTCTCTAGTCTTTCATTGGTCCTGAGATGAATTAGCTTGCCAGAAACAGGATCCTGGAGCAGATGAACCTTTGCTTTGACCTGGAAACAGCTGCTGTTATGCTCTAGCTTTATACACCATGTTATGCATCCTTCCCCAGTCATTTCCATTCAGCTTGCTGGCCAGCCAGCAATGCTTGCTTCTAAGCAGGAGTTTGTGCCACTACTCAGGGATCGGCCAGCGACTGTCATCTCCCTGTGGCATCTGAAGGCAGATGCTGAGCTGGAGCATTCTCATTGCTTGATTCTGTCGGCATACTCACAGAAATGACAGATCAAATGCAACACGGGAAAGCATGCAGAAGGTCTTCAGAGCTCATGCTGTTTTCATCATGCCTGAATACCAATGTATGTTACTTGACAGGAGAAGCTTGGAAGGAAAAAAAAAGGGGAAAAAAAGAACAGATCTTTCTTCAAAGCACATTTGGCTCACAGTGTGGGAACAACAAACACTCTAGGAGCTTAAGAGATACAGTCTGCAAAAAGATGAAGATACCCAAAGGTACAGATAATGTAGTTTCAGCTCTGAAGACTGATGGCATAGGAGCGCACCATCTTTTTGAGCAAATTCAATGCTCTATCACAAATCAGCGCGAAAAGCCCACAGTACAGTTGCTCTGCTCTCTGAAAGGTGAATGAAATCTTGTCTGGCTGTCCTGCACCAAAACCACTAAGTAAATTTTGACCGCAGACTCTGTGTTTAGTGATAAAGAATGAACTCGATTTCGCTCTGAACAAAGAAGAAAAGGCTAGCAAGTAAAAAAACATTTTCTCACTGAAACAATACTGATGTGAACTGGAGCCTGAGTTGCCACAAAATCACCAAGAACAGGGTTTCTGTTTTCCTTCATTTTGACACTCTCGTCAGCTTTGACGGAGACTTTTCAGTTTCATATTCAGTCCATAACTACAGGAAGAAATGGGAAACTCCAGCTATTCAGAGGACACTCCTGAATGGCAAACTGGCACCAGAAAAATATTCTTTAAATAGTGAAAGAAGCAACTGATATCTGAGTCCTTCCTTCAGCACCCAGCTTCAGGTCACAGTACAGATTTTTCAGTTTTATCTTTCCTAACATAAAGATCAGGTCTGTGTTTGGTTGTTTTATTTAAATGAAACCTAAAATACTGGACAATGGCTTTACTTCACGGAATCTAGGATTGGCACTATGGTCCTGTTAGATTTAAAACAACAACAACAAAGTGCAGGATACCTTCATACCTAGTGCTGAGATAGAGCCAGACAAAAAAAGAAGGGTAGGTGGTATCTGGAGATGAACTGCTGCACAGAATGCACATTTCTGCTTCTCCTTCCCATACACTGGCTGAGAGTGGAGAAAGAAGACCCTGACCTGTCTTGCCTCTTCAAAAATCAGCCCAAGCAGCAGCACCAGAGCCCAGCTGAGCCTTCAGCATGCAATAGGGGAGGAGGAAAGTAGCGTTTCACTTAGAATTGTTCCCAAGACACCACAAAAAGTGCACGTGCAACATTAGATATCAAATTTACCAAGTATACTGACCTTATTTTTAAATTAGTGGTATCAAAGAACAGTACTTTGAAAACTGACATTGTTAAAAGTTTTGGGTACAGAATAAATCTGAACAGCAAAGAATCTGCTCTGTCTACTGGGAGAAGTGCCACTCCCTCATCCAGCCAGTATTTCAGCTGGACTATTTATGTGCATGAAGCTGGTCGACCTTGATGTTGGGCCAGACAAATGGTCTAGAAGTCCCAACAGCTGTGGCTGCTACGAATGCTTGGGGGAAGGGACCCTCTCTATCCCATCAACCTCACTTGACTAGAGCAATCTTCATATCCCACCTTTACATACAATTCAAGTGATTCACTTAACCTAGGAACAGATCTCTGAGTGCTGGTATAGCTCCAGTTCATTCATATTGCAGCAGGCATTTGCTCAGCGGAAACAGATGCTGGGACCCCATCCAACTGTTGCCCTCTCAGAGATGGCTTGAAGAACCAGGGATCCAGTTCAAGATTTAGTTTTCACTCAAATGCCTCACGGGGCTGGCTCATATCCCCACAGACTGGCCTGCAGCAGTCACAGTTCCATCCAGCAAAATCGGAAGGCTCATGGCTGCAGAGGAAGCCTTGCTTGGAAAACTAAGCCCTGTTCAGCAATCAAACCAGAGTGACTGCGCTTCATTCCTTCAGACATGCAAGCTGCTAAATGTTTAGAGAACGAACAGTACACGGAGAGTGCAGCGCACATAGAGACTCCAAGTACAACGCAAAACTTCCTACAGAGTACACCACACCCTGCCTCTGCATGAGAGCAGGAACCAGGACCATAAAGACACACTTTAAAATAATGCATGCTACACACAAAATACCCTTCTTCCATAAGCTCTACCTCTACAGACAAGAGTCACTTCACACACACAAATGCAGCCATACCTACAGGAGACAACACAGCAACATTACGTAGCAGCTTGGGACGGAAATGATGGCACAGGAGACATGAAGTGGCACAGGGAGTCCAGGATATCGGCACAGACTCCCCAGCTTGTGCATTCTGCTGGATAATCTTTACAAGTAAACCAAGGAGGGCAGATTTTGTCTGTCTGAAATGTCTCTGTTACTTCCTACAGCACCTGGATATGTTACTGACATCCCACCCATTCCTTTACCCAAGGAGATGAGGAAACATACAATTTAGCTAAACGTCTGCAGTACAACCCCCCAGATTCTTGACATACTTCTCATGAATTTTCAGGACGCGATGGACTATAGGAATTTCCCTTCCTTCTATCCTAAAGACCACGATTTCTCCCACTCTGATTGGATCTTCAATTCGGTTCGTGAGGAACAGGAGATCTCCTCTGTGAAAAGCAGGCTCCATGCTTCCACTGAAAAAGAGAAGAGGAGCAATCAAACAATATTTAAACACTCAGAATCAGGTTTTGGCATTTATAGTCCTTTAAGAAACATCTCACAAGAACCTCAATGAAGAGCTCCAAAGAAAAACACTTTGGAGACCAGGTATGTGTCTAACCACTATTACAATCAGATTTTCAATCACCACACTACCAGCAGTTTAGATTTGCTGGGAAAAGAGCACTGCCAGCAGCCGGTGTTAAAAGCACACCAAACAGGAAAAGCCTTCTGCTTTCTTAATAACAACAAAGCTGATGACAAATGGTATCTTCTCGACTTCTGAGCTCTTCATTGGAAGGGCTACACTGGCAGCACTGCAGCGGTGGGAAGCTTTTTTTATTTCATTTATTTTTGGTTTTTGCAGGTAGATAGATCATGCTCATGAACAAAGCACTGAAAACATACGGGCTCTTGTATTCCCATCTGGAACAGACAGACGGGTGTGCTAAAAATTTGTTATTGTGATTCATCACTTTGCTTAACGATGTCATTTCAGGCAATGCTATTCAAGTTATTTTTCTTCTGTCTTGTAAATGGCAAGTGTTAGAAAATACTTAACCTTCTTAATTCCAGATAAATAATGCAGTACAAAACAAAATGATGAACTTTAAGTACCACATATATTCATGTTTTATCTCAAGAGAGTGCAGAAGCTGCTATTCAGAACAGAAGATCACATCGCTGAAGAAGGGACGTGACCTAATGGCCCCTGTCTTATTCACTGGGAGGAACAGCATGAAACATCTTCACAGTCCCATCAGGAGGGAGTTTTGTTAAATGGCATGTGGCAATTAACACCGACGTAGAAACACATAGAAAGGCCACCGTGGACACAGAACAAGCCCTGTGCAACGTCCACGCCAGCATCTGACGGCTGCCCAAGGACTTCAGCCACAGGAATTTGTCCCAGGCAGTAGGAGGGTGGAAGTAACGCTGGGGGTACCTACTGCATGGCACTTCTGTGAGGGCAACACCTGAAACATACCCAGTTACAGAGCGATAACCCCTATATAAAAGAGTACAGCTAAGGCTCCCCTTTTCCTGGCCATGTTACAGCTCACTAGAAGGCCAGGAAAAAAACCCAAGCAGCTGCGAAAGAAGAGTTAGCGGATACTTCTAAGAATGCAACGGAACACACAATAAAGCTCACTAGGCATTTCAGCAAGCCAGTTCCCATTTAAAAAACCCAACGACTCCTTTTCACTATACAAGTTTATTCCCTGGCACCTCAAAGGTTTCAACTCCCTTTTCATTAACCAAGACTTCAACTATTCACGTAGCAACAACAACACATGCGGATGGGCACAGCAGGAGGTACCCGTACACTGCGATGTTCTGCTACCGTAACTTCTACTACGGGAAGTGCCGTTAGCCTTGATGAGAAGAGGAGCTCTGCCACAAACACTGCTTTTATAGAGGGATGATCCCCCGCAAGCAATGGGTTCATAACCCCCTGCTTCGAGGCCTTCCTTCCTCACATCTCCTTCACCCACACCGCCGAGCGTTTCTCCCGCAGGTTTGGTACAACCCAGAACCGCCGGGGTTGCACTCTCGTCGTATTTCTTTAAAGTCCTTCCTCCTCTTTGCCCTTCCTCAGGACCACCTCTCTAACGCAGCATCCAGCCAGCTGACCGAGGTGGAAGGCTGAGATACTATTTTTACGTAAGGCTGCCAGCCTCGCTTACCTACTTCCTCCTCTCTCGCTTTTCCTCTGCGTTACGGGAGAGCACGAATTCTTGGAGAGCCTCTCGCCCGCCGGGGACGGGCCAGGACCCTCCAGCTGCCCCATCCCTCTGGAAAACCTCCTCCGGGATGGGGGGGCGGCTCCAGCACCGCCGGGGCCCGCGGCTCTCCAGCCCTTACCCACGCCCCGCGGGGTTTTACCCCTCACCCCGGAGCGCTACCGCGGAACCATTTCACCCCCCGCGGCGTGGGATGTACCTCAGCACCACCACGATGGGGCTCTCGCTGCCCGTCACCACCATCAGCCCCTTCCAGATCATGAGGGCGGACGAGACGATCATGCCGAAGTTCAGCACCTGGTAGTACAGCTTGGGGGGGGGGGGGAGAGAGGGGGTCGGTCAGGCTCCGCGGCCCGGGGCCGGGCAGGGCAGACCCGGCCCGATCCGACCCCCCGGGACCGGACCCGACCCGATTTCCACCCCACCCCCCCCCCCCCCGCCCCGGTTCGGCACCTGCCGCTTGTTCATGCGCCGCACATCGTCCAGAAAGTCCAGCGACAGCATCGCCGGCACCGACGGCGGCGGCCGCACCGCCCGCCCGGCCCCGCTTCCGCTTCCGTCCCCCCGCTTCCGCCCGCCGCACCGCCACTTCCGGCCCCGCCCCCTCAGGGAGGCGGCAAAGGGGCGGCCGTGGCGGCCCAGGCCAAGGACGACGCGCAGGCAGGCACCCTTGGATGCTTTTATTTGCAATACTTCGAAGTAAACATCATAGCAAGGCACGAACGCCGCTGCGGGTTAAATAGATACGTGATGGCTCGGGAGTGCCCCCTGCTATCCTTAACTCTACGTAGGCTACCTGGTAAAACATCCCCTAGGCTAACGTACACCGTATCAAAAAATACAAAGAGTCCAAACTGTTCGTATCAAAACACGTCGAGACGAGAAGGTGAGTGATCCAAATGCAATAAGATAAATAGTTCTTAAATTATTTAAACATCGTCATAGTAAACAATAACGAGCAGGGTTCTGGCTCAACATAATAAAAAAAATAATGGTATAGAAGATAATTATATTACACGAAGCGCGTGTGTGACGGGGGAGCGAGTGAGGAAAGAGAGAGTCAATATGACTACGCGGAAGGAAACGTCTCCCAGGTGACAGGTGACGCCGAGCTGTAGTGGGAGAAGAGCTACCGGCGGAGCGCCAGCCCCCGTGGCGCTGCAGGACGGTGGTTCCCGCTTCTGCCAACACCTCTGTGGGCCACGCTCCCCTCCGCCGCCGCAGCAGCTCAAAACGAGCCGGTCAGGGAACCCTGGCACAGAGCCGACGCCATCAGGAGTGCCGGGACGGTTTCACTCCGGCTGACGGCACGGACAGGGGCTGGGGATGATGCCAACCTGCCACCCGGCTCTGCCCGAGCTCCCCACCAGGACGAGCCACCGAGCACCGGGCCTGGCTGCACCCACCCCCGGGACAGCTCCCGGCAGCGCAACTCCACTGACACGCAGCCAGCGAGTCCCCGAGGGGCACCAGGCCCTCCTTAACGCGCCACGTGGCTTTGAGCTGTGCTCACTCGAGAGGACAGGGGCTACAAAATTCCCTTTCAGGACAATTCAGGTCCAAGACATTTCATTAAATTGCCTTTTGGAAAACAAGGTTGTTATTCGGGCAATTAAGGAAAAATCAGCACAACTTACAGCTTGAACCCGTCCCGTGTAACGCAGATCCCGGATCAGCCACCACGGTCCTAACAAGTGTGTTTTGCTGAGACAGTGTTATGAGTTAAAATGAGTAAAACAAAGGCAGGATGGGAAGAGAAAAAAAGAAGCCATAAATAGAAGGAGAAAGAAAGCTGGGGCTCCGGGCAGAGGCTGAGGCAGTGCACACTCAAAGGAAGAGAGCTCATCTTAAGGAAACTGCAGCTGCAGAAAGTGCTCCTTGATCCTCAGGAGTTGGACAAGCTCCAGCGAGGATTCTCGCCCTGCTTTCCCTTTTCACCTCTCTGGTCTTGCAGAGAGCTAGTGCTTAGGATGCAATGGCAGGGTTGTTTTCTTTTTTAAATTTCCCTTACAAATAGAAGTTAACGGAAAGCAATGTCCATCCCAAGAAATCAACAGAATATTTCAAAGATGTGCCCCATCCCCACCCTGTATTTTGAGTAAAAACCCCCCAACAAAAAACCCCCGACCAACCAAAAGGGTTATTTTGTTTTTAAGTCTTAAGAGACTTTGAATGATTGTTCTGCGAGGTGCTATTAGGACCCTCCATGCCACACGTCTGACTGTGTTCACAAAGAGCTGAGTCACTTTTGCACTCTTTGCATTTCAGGTTTTCTTCTTCCGCCGTAGTGTTCATCTCGCCATTATACCCCTCATGTCCGTTCTCACTCATCTCCCTTTGTAACTTCTGCCTTTCATCTTCCTCCTCCTCCTCCTCTTCCTCCTCCTCCTCCTCCTCCTCCTCCTCTTCCTCCTCTTCCTCCTCCTCCTCGTCTTTTACTTTATGAACAATGAAGAGGTGTCTGTTCAGAGAGATGTGAGAGGTGTAGCACAAGCCGCAGAACAAGCACTGGTAGGTGGAGCTGTCTGTCTTGTGCCGAGGTATGTGTTCCTGAAACTCAGTACTGATGTCTGTCGCAAATCCGCATTTAGCACATTTCCAATGTGCTTTCAGTTTTTTGGCTGGTGGCACGTCTGAACCCACGTCGGTCTCTGCCGGACCCAGCTCATCCGTTGCCATCCTCTTTGGAGATTTTGCCTTAAAAAAATAAGATTAAAAAGTTACTTTATTGTTCAAGCCCACAGAAGAATAAGTGCTAAATCCCTCACGCTTATCTGAAGACACCTGAGGGTGAATACACATAGGTATTTTGATACAAACTAAATGAAGCTATGCCTAGGGACTCCTGTTGCATTGCCTTTCCTACCAGTACCCAAACACCTCACCCCAACATGCAGGATCTCAACTGCTGTCTTGCAATGTGAGATGGGAGACCTGGGAGGGGTTAGCTGGGCAGAAATGTGATGGGGAAAGAGAATGTGAACTTGGTGTGGGAAGGAGAAGCCCACAGAGCAGGGACAGCTGAGGGACACAGCGATGGTCATTAGCCCAGACAATGCTTCTCAGATTTAACTCTGAACATTTTCCCCTCTACTCAGGCTTTTTCTTCATGGCATCTCTCATTAACTCATCTCCTCTGTCTTATAATCCCACAGCGTGCTTCTCCTCCCATGAGGATGGCTCACTTGCATATGTCCCTTCACGTGATTGTTATCTCCTTATCCAGCAGCACTGAGCAGTCTTTGTTTAGGATACAACTTATAGGCTTGTATTTGCAGACCCAGCTGGAGCCACGTGAAGCCACTGTCTGTCCCCGTTTAGCTGGGTGCCCTGGTACGTCGGCTCTGCTTGGGGGAAGCGGCCACCAGCTCATGGAAATGATTTCCTGAGTTACCCCAGGTTTCCTTACGACATAAATACAGAGGGGAGTCAGTCTTGGCTGCAATCCCTCAATGCTAGGGTGCAGTGATACAGAAAATGTATGTCTATTTTTAAAGTAAATGGAGCAAAGAAGCCCAATCAGTCAACCCTCCACTCCAAACCAACCCGAAATAAAATTGGTTGAACAGTTACATTTGCTGAAAAAAATTTCACAGTCCTACTTAGGAGGAATGCAGTTCTCATAGGTAATGATCTAATAAGTATTTTAAAACAGAAAAGAAATCTTTTCTAACTAGCAGAAAAAACAAGGGAGAAAGAGGAAAAACATACCAGGCTCATGAACAGAGTGGCAGGGGAAAACAAGGGTAATAACAAACCTAAATTACACCTCGTTACCAAGTAGACTGAAAAAAGGCCAGTAAAACACAGGGCCACGTGTTCAAGAATATCTTGAAAAATGCAAGATATGTTGCCCTGGTGCTGTGGCAGTTCAGCTGCACTTTCAGTTCTGGTCATGACAGTGCCAGAGAGAAGCAAACTGGATGGAGTTGAGAGGAGGGGAAGGAAATCTGCCACGTGGACGAGAGGGGTTGACTGCTGCAAGGCTGCAGCTTGACCTAACACCCCAAGTGAACAGCTACTCGCCAGGTACATTTATTTTTCAATGAAAATAATATCAGTTACTTCTGCTGTGTCTCTCTCTGGAGCTTTTGCTTTGGCCATCTGGGATAAGTCTGGGTTTTTGATGCCATGCATGAGGCTGATGTGATTCTCCAGCATGAACGGCTGAGGAAATGTCTGATTTTCATCTGTGCAGTACCTTAGAAATACAAAAGGAAGAAAATTTATTAGAAAAAATGCCCAGCTGTTCGTTTCCATCCAAACTGCTCTTTGTTATATGCCAAACCAATAGGTTTCATTGGAGACAGACACTGGTGAGTAATGTACTATTAGATTACCAAAATATGCAGCAAATCATCATTTTAATAATAAAACATTAGCCCTGAGAGAAATCTAGAGCAGAGGGACCTCATGACTTGTGTAACACCGACAAGGCCTGCAGCAGAACTGGGTTCTGCACCCAGTGTTCCCAAGCACCAGTGCAGCATCACATCCACGAGACTATGTGTATTGTCTTAATACACTTAAAATTCTTACAAAACTGCTGAACTTCCAACTTTAATAACAATAACCTAGGCAGAAGTACTCATGAATGCATCATTTCTATGTAACTATTCATGTTAAAACTTGGTAGGATTCACAAACTGCCAGAGAGCATGGTTGACATTTCAAAAGGAGATGTGAAGCGGATGTGCCATCTGTTAACCTTCACTCCCAGATGACCGAGGTCTACCGGAAATAAGTGCCAGGGCTTCAGACACATAAACCACCCCCCCTGCAGCATGGTGAAGTACACAGAGATCTCTGTTAGCAATTGGGAAACCCAAGATTGACTTTGTACTCTTTTGCTGCCTGCCAGCGTGACACAGGGAAGGTCCATCAGCTATGCATCGACCCTGAGGCAAGAAACGCCGGACTTCTCTGAAATGCACAAATTGCAGTTGAAATGTAGGCAGCAAGGGATGAAAAGCAATAGAGATGAAGTGTCTCTGGGCAACAAAGACGTCTTTTAAAAGCAGAGAAGAAGATTCCTACTGATCTTCCAGTAACTAGATGGAAATGAAACAACAGTCAGTAATGATGTGAAAATGCAGACGTGCTCATTGAATACTCCTGGTTTTTAGCAGGAACCGCTCAGATGATAAATCAATATTTAATAATGATGGAATTTTTCTCCCTCATGGAGGAAAGATGAAAGGTTATTAAGTGGTATTTATCAAAAATAAGCACGTTGAAAATCAAGTGTTCCAGACAGTTTGTACTTAAGGCTTGGAAAATAAGAGCAAGTTCTCATAACAATACCAAGTGAATCATTAAAGAAAATACACAAAACATCAGAATATTTTGCAGTTTGTCCTAATTTAGAATTCTTTTCACGTGAGCAGGGAAAGATGCTTTCCTAACCTGAATTACTCCAGTGACAAGCGTGGCAGGAGGGTGTTCAAGCAAGTCCTCCATCACTGGTTTCTCCCTACAAATTTAACAGAAGGCAGAGACCTAAGCAGGGCAGGGGGAGAAGGGGAAATCGCAGCTTGAAATGTTAGAAGCCAGAGGGAGGTCACCTACAAGACAGCATGCTGGAGTCGCAAAAATACTCAAATGTCGGATCAATGACAAATTTTACTCATGCTTCATGTGGAAATCCAGAAAAGGTTAACACAAAGTTAAGGTGTCAAAACCCCTGAAGAGAGTAACAGATGAGACTGATGCAAACTTCCTGGTGGGAAGAAGGAAAACAGACACCACCAACCAAAGGAAAAGAAAAGGAGCAGCAGAGATGTGATGCCTTACAGAGTGCAGAAAGGAGGTAAGGAGGAATTCAAAGAGATGGGAGGATTTGTGAGCAACAGTCACAGAGGAGATTTTCAGAACAGCGCTCTGGACAAACTAAGAGGGATCAAAGGGGAGACAGAACAGAACACCTTGGATCCAAACAAAAAGCAGCTGCGGGAGATGCTGGGACAAGTATTTCAAGGAAGAGGTTTCATTTGAGGAGTGCTGTGATTTCAGTAAGTCTCCCACTACAATGATTAAAGAGAGCACAACCACTGTCCAATTAAGACTTCATCAACAGATTTTGAGAAGGAGCAACTACAAGCTTGAGAATTAAACACAACCACAATTCACTTGAATTTCTAGCTGTGTCTTCTTTGCTGTAAATGTGGCATGACCATGGAGCCTTGGGTGAAGCTGTGGATCCACAACTGTGTGTCGTTCTGAAAAGTAATAGAAAAACTAGACTCCAGGGCCTGTACAAGCTAATGCATACAGTAGGTTGGCACATCCCAGGTTGTTAGGTGTTTCTGTACAAATAAGGATCCTTCTTCCCAGCTAGCCCTTATGTTCATTTTGATTCTGATACACTCCACTTCGAAAACAACTGATCCAGAGAGAACAGATTTATACAAATCAGGTGCACATAACTCCAAAGACCATCACCCACAAACTTAAAGCAGAATGAAACGTACTGGGAGCCAACATTTCATCTTCTCCAGAGGTTCCAAGTCAGAGCACAGTTACAAGAGATGGAAGTTTAGAAGTCCCAGCCGAAAAATGCATCACAAATGTATTCCTATCAGGCCCCAGTGGTGATGCCAATACTTCATCCATTTACTAAAAGCTATTGTGGCTCACTAGGCAGTCCAAAGAAATAAAGTACATGAGGGATATACTCTTCAAGACAGGCTTTTAGTAACTTAAGTGCAGTAAAGCGACAGCACACTCTTGCATTAAACCCAAATTTTAGTTAAATTAGAAAAATCCCCCAACCTACACTGCAAACTTCCCTTCTGACACAAATGTGCTTGAATTCTGTTTCAGAAGGATGTCTCAAAATGAGACAGGAAGCAAGTCTGCACGGTCGCTCAGTGTACAACTTATTCTGCAACAGTAGATGAGAATGCAGCAGTTGTAGAGGCAGTTTCATAAGCACTGGGCTTTGTCCTGAACTGAGACTGTATTCACAGTTAAAATATGTTCACCAGCAACGATTTTCATTCACTGCTGAATTACATAGCTCGTTTGAAGTCTCCAAATCCATTTTCCAACTTTGAGGTGTGTCTTCCCAAGCAAATCCAGCAGGCTTAAATCTCCATTGCCCTGCAGCTTATGCAGTCAGTTCTGCCCATGTAAAGTGGTGGCGAGATCCGAGTGCCCTGGTTCGTTATGATTTTACACACCTTTTGTACCATTTTTTTCATGGGGAAGGCACAAGAGTGATGCATGACTACACCAACCACGAAGCAGCAAAAGATCGGCCCAATATTTTATTGGCTGTTCCACAAGGGTGTGCAATATAATTCTCATTTTGCATCTGCTGATCTCAAATCAAACCTTACCCTGAGTTTGCAAAGGGCACTGTGCAGTCAAAAGCAAAGACTTATTTTAGCCACCAAGTCTCTCATGTTTAACATATTCTTCTCACTTTCCCTCAGTAACTTATAGCCTGGAGTAGATAGGAGCAGACACGATGTATTACAAAGGGCTTCCTAACTTGAAGGATTAGCCTGTCATTGAAAACAAATTTGAAAAGTGGTGTTCAGTACGTACCAGCAAGTATAAACTTTCTTTGCTGTGTCGTGATTATTGCGGATGTGTCTACGCAGACTGTTGGAGGCATTAAATGAGCGTTCACACTGTCGACAGGGATATCTCTTCATAGACTAGCAGAAGAACAGAAATATCTTTTAATAACAGGGAGATGGAAGGCACTGACTGGATTCTAACATTCCCACACTCTTTCATCTGGACCTTACCTCTCAGGTGCAAAAAAATCCCTCTTCCACTGATAAAGATCACTGAGATTTTGGTTTCCCACTTATACTCAGCCCAACAGTTGCCTAATACCAGCACTGGTCTTATAAAAACCAGGACTAGTTAAAGCACATGCTTTATTTTATTATTATTTTTTAATAGGAATTGCATTAGCTGCTTCTCCTGTGGGCTCATTTCACTACAGGACCCTCTGCAGAATTAGTTCAGTGGAAGGTCCTTTCTGCCCCAGAAGAAGGCAGGACCCCAGTGTGAAGTACAAGTTCACTTACCCTTCCCTCTCCTCATAATTCCACACAATAGAAGGGCAAGATGTTAAAGAGCATCACATAGTCCTGCTTGTTATCCATGTATGATATCCACATCCCCCTATGCAACTCTGCCCCGTAAGTAGCCTCTTCCTTTTTCTACAGTCCTTCGTATAACCTGCATGCATTCCATTTAAAATCTTCTTAGACTTGTTTAATGAATATATATATGTATTGAACTTAAATATTTGGCAGATTTCCTACTTCTGTAGAATTCAAATGGGAAAAATCCAGCATTCTCACCCTGCCCCCATCTTCTTCTCTTGATACTTATGAAGTGTGACAATCCCGCACTCCCCGAGTCAAGCTAGAAGGAATCAGAGGCCATGATCTAGATTTCCACAGCCTCTGCTCATGGGACTCCAGAAGGGTGACTCAGTATATCAAACAAGAAGTCCTGATGCCAAAGTACTAAGAAACCTGGCTGCACACAGCATCTTGGCCTATGTTCTGCCAGCGAGCAAGGATTAGCCTGACAGAAGTAGGTCAAGGCAACACAAGGCTTGAGCTGGATGAAACCAACAATATGGAGAGTTACAGTTCTTATAATGATAGCTCTGTGCACTGCATCAATCTGTTACTCTTCCCAGTTAGATGTAGTGATATCTACCAAACAATACATCATGTAGAGGAACTGTATGTCCTTCTGTAACTTTTGAGTGTAGATAGTTTAGATCAGACTGTTGAACCAGCAACTGGAGAAGACACGACTTTCCATCCACTTACCCAGATGAGTCGAAGAGGAAGCCTGACATTAGATGCAGTGGGAGAAGGAACAGCAAAGAGGATGAGGTATGCAGGTTTTAGAGTATACTTTCAAGGACAGAAAGTGTGCTTACAACAGGCTACATCACTTTTTTTGTTCTGGCCTTGAGTTTACTCCTCAGTGAGCTGGCAAACTGATTCTCAGTTTCTTTTAGCCCCAAATATTAACAATTATCAGACTTTTTTGCTAAAAATATCTTGTTACCTAGTTGAAGTGTTTCATCTGAGTCCTTACCCTTCCATGACTTCTCTTCATGTGGGACACATAGGTTTCCCGATCGGGGATCCACTGTGAACATTCCTTGCAAGTCCAACCAGTTCTTCTGAGTCTGGACTTGGATTCGGGATTGTGTCCTTCCACCCTCATGTCCTTCCTCGGCAGAGGGGAGTGGGAAGTCCCATTGGCTACCGACAGCTCCTTTGGTGAGGTATGAACCTGGTTCCTTGATGCCTTCTCAGATTTCTGTCGAAAGTTTGAGAGCTCCTCAGGATTTTGTGGGACTCCATGAACACCCTGGATAACAATAATAATGGAATCACACATAACATTTATATGTAATTCATATTATACACCTTTATTAATAAATAAATAACAGTTATTATTTAAATAAATAATTTAAGCCCCCCACCCCTGAAAACAATGTGTTGATGTCATGCTCCCGCATATCTTCCCATTTCCCCTTGAAGCTGGCTGCAGTGCTTTCCCCAGCAACAGATTTTCCCAAGAAACATGAAGCTTCTATTTATGTTTCCTGCATGACAACAGCAGTTCCTTGGTTCTGCCTGTTTAACATTTTGGATGAGCTCTGAGAACTCTGATTAAACAGGGAAGATGTAATGGAAGAGAAATGTTAATTGTCATTATTTCAAAAGCCTAAGCTCTAAAAACACAGAGCTCTGAATGAAATGTCTGCTGTTATCTTGGGGGCTCCAAAGCCACGTCATCTTTGCTCAAGGGACAGGAAGAGACAACCTCTCAGTTTCTCCAACCTTACTTTCTTCAATTCCACACCCTCTATTGCTATTTACATTTTCACGGTTCAAAACTTTGCTCGGGACAAATAAAAGCAAGCATAAAGCCAGAAACCAGCCTTATAAGGAATACATCTCCAGGCTCTTTGGTTGTTCAACAGGCCAAAATCCAAAGTCCCCCCAAAAGTTATTTTAACAAAGAAAATTGAACGCAAAGAAAATAATCCAGAAACAAAGAGCTGTGGGAAAGCAAAAGCAAGTAAAATAGCAACATACCAAAGAAACCTCAAGAAACTCCCCTAGGAACAACAACAGTTCATCCACACAAAAGGATAATTTAGAGGTTTAATTGTGCACAGTAATTAATAATGGGTAAAGTTTCAACACATGAAGGCCCCAGGCCTTTGGAAGTCTTTCTGTGGGTTAGACACCAAACAAACTTCAAAACACAAGGTCTCATCTGAGAAGCCTGTGTGCTTTGCACCTGATCCAGCTGATGTCTGCAGAAGCTCTTTCATGCAATGACAGCTGCTCCACAGCATTGCCCAGCTATTTAGGGTAACACCGAAGAGTTCACCTTTCTCCCTATCTGGAAATCTCAAGAGTGTTTTCTGAGCAAAGAGTACATTAGTACCCATTACTCCATTTCTCCTCTTATTACACCACTGGGGGGAAAGAAAAAGCAGTGCAGAAAAATGAACTGACTTCTCTGCAGAATCAATAACAGGAACCAGACCTTCTAACTCCTGCTCTTACGCTTTAACAACAGAAAGCCAGGAAAGATGAGAAGGCACACGGTTTCTTGATTTTGCATGTAGGCACAGATTAGACAGCACCTCCAATAAACTCTAAATTGCACGAAGGAGCAGGATCTGATAGGAGAGGAGATGGGTTGGTGCAATTACTACCCTGCCACAGCCAAAAAGCCTTCTTCAATTACCATCTCAAAGACCTGTTGATGGCCAAATACAGCTTCGCGGTTAAAAGACAAAAGTTTTGTAGTGGAGATGTCAGGGTGCTGGTGCACAAACTGCTGCAGGCAGGTCCCTGGGGGTGGGATTTGCAAATGAGCCACAACAAGTTGTGTACCTCAACTCAAGCCCGTCTTTCAGCACTGGGGCTGAATGCCTCTTTGAAGGTCCCAGCCTTAATCTCAACTCTATTTTCCTAGCTATAATACAGGAAGATTAGCAATCATCAACTTCACAGGAGGGCTTCAAATTTTAATTCATTACTGCATGCAAAGCATTTCCAGATTTGCAAGTTAAAGACATGGGGGAGAGAGCAAAGAAGTAGTTTTGAATGGGTTTTGCTTTTAGGAGTGAGCTAATGAATCTTCTTGCTTTTTAAGTGTAAGTATAAACAAAATAAAGTCACTGATGAAAAAAAGTGTCACTTTTTTCCCTAACCAAAGGGAAATAAGACTTTGCAAGCTCTTTCTTCAGAATGCCACCAAGAAATCTGAGAGGATTTCCACGGCAGTGTTGTTAGACACTGTACATAGAAATACACTAAGACAACAGAAAAATGCAGCGCTCGCATATTTATGGGGTAATCAGATCTGCAAGTCCTCACACGCTTATCCCGCTAGAAACCACCACCAAATGGACAATAACCGGCTTTTCATATGTATAAGAGTGATGAATGATTGTGAGATTATTGCAGTGCTTATTGCAGTATGAGCCATTACTGAGGGAGGGCAGGTTTGAAGCCCTCTCCAGACAACCACTTCCACCAAGTTTTGGGGTTGCACACGACTATCCATTTCAGACCATCTTCTGGAGCAGCCTGAGTGGTGCCAGCATGGAGGCACACAAGGCAGGGGTCCCACCTCCTGAAGGCTGGTACCTCCAGGGCAATTACTTCTGGCAATCACTCCCCTCTTGCAATCTAGTGCGGTTCTGCAGGGAAGTGGAGCAGCCAGGGAAGCCCGGCGTTAAATGCCATGCAGCCTCCCTCTGAGGCAGCAGCAAAGGGGCCAAAGCTCTCTTGGTGAGCACCCAGAAGAGGGAAATTCAGTTTTCATTATATAAATTGAGCAACACTGTGGGCAGAGAATACTTCTCCCTGTCTCCCAACCAAAGACAAAGCTCCCGCTCCGGTTTAATTGCTTCCTTGGGTTTAATATAGAACAGTTAAAAATCAAAAAGATTTACTTGTAGAAAACAAGCCTTTGTCATAAGGTTAAATTACATATAGATGAGAGTAACTGCCTGCCTTATTACCAACTAACACAAAAAGCTCCACTGATATTTCCAGATAATACTGTAAATCATTGTAGTCTATTTTTCCACTAATATATTCCTCAAGAACCTTCCACTTCTTCAACTGATTTTTGTCACACAGGTGATGTAAACTCTCTGTGAACTCAAAAAATAGGACCTTGTATCAGTAAGTGGTGGGAGTTACCTACCTTAACGTGCTGCATTAACTGCTGTTTCTGCATATACACCAGCTGACACTGTGGGCACTTAAACACTCCCACTAACAACTTGTTGGTGTTCTGCTGGAAGTGCTCTTGGAGCAGCTTCTTCTTGTTAAAGACTGTCTCGCAAGAGCATTTGTAGATCACCCTAGAACAATTAAAAAAAGCAAACTGAGTCTCTCTTCATTAGTTATCTTCAGAAGACAGTGGAAAAAGTTATCTCAGCAACTTCAGAAAGGCATGAGCTTCTGAGGAGGGCTGTGCTCTCAATGTATTGTCAACAGACACCCACGTGGACAACTGAACCATTAAGTCAACTGGGAAGAACAATAAAATGCCTCAGGCACATACCACAGCTTTCTAAAAATAAGTTTACTTCTATGCATATGCATAACTACCTACGTGTCTGTGTTGGTAAGTGCAGACAGATGGGAGCAAACTCAAAGTATACTAGCTAGCTACACATTACTTTCAATCCCACCTTTCCATAGTTCCTCCCTTATAGCACACATTTTCAGCACTAGCTCAAGCCTTGAAGGGGAAAGCTACAGAGTGGAAAAAATAGGAGGTTTCTCTGGTGATTTTTGGGGGCAACACTGCATGGAGTAACGTTCCTCTTCCTTTTGAGTGCCAGAGGCCCTGGAGCCATCTACCAAGAGGTGCCACTGGGGGTCCTGCCGGACAAAGAGGCGACAATTAAGTTTCTTTGATGGATGTTCAGCTCTTCCCTGCCCAAACTCCTCTCCTCCTACACAGAAGACCATGTTCCTACCAAGGAGAGCGCGCTGTGGCTAGGAATGGACCCCCTGCCAGCAGACAAAGCGGCAGATCTTCTCATATAGGGACAGAAAGCAAAAAAAGAAAAAAATTGGGAGGGAAAGGGGGAATCCTGGAGCAAAGGAGAAGAAGAGATAAACCCAAAATACTTACTGAGTAGTCTTGTGAGGCTCTGCTGGGTGCTGGCTGGTCATGTGAGCCGTGGTGCTGTCAGCTGACTTGAAGGCCATCGGGCAAAAAGAACACTTGTGGAAGACTTCGCAGTGTTTCTCGTGGATGTGCACTTTCAGCATGGCGAGGGTCATGAAGACAACTCCACAATGGATGCACCTGGGGGATGCACAAAGAAAGAGCCAAGTTACAGCCACAGTCTTGATTCCAACACACACACAAAGCGGTGCAGATGGAGGCAAGCACCAAGCTACGGCAGGTCGTCATTTAGTCTCTTCAACAGCAACATGGAAGAGTAAGGGAGGAACACAATACAGGAATTCACAAGCTGGGCAGGTATCACAACTAGATGTTAGCGACAAGCAAACAAGATCTGTAAAAGAAGCCTTCAGAGACTAAAACAACCCAGAAAGAATAAAGGTAGATGTGGTTCAGCAAAATGCCAGTCCTGTATCTGTGAAAGCCAATTGTGCCACAGATACAAGTGAAGAAAAAAGTAAAAGTGTCTGAGGAGATGTCCGGGTAGCAATAAGCAGCATAAATACCAGTTAGTCTCCAGTACAAAATAAAAATAAAAAGAATATGCAGCTAGGAAATCTTCAGTAACCCTGTACAATTGCTTCTCATACTCCACTAAGCACTAGAAAATAATGACAGCAACAGCAAAGATACTGAAAACAGCAACAGAAACACCTAAGGAACTGATTAAGCTCATTAAAATCATTAAGACACAGGTGTTGCCTGGAAAGTGCTTGTCTGGAAGTTGGGTGGATGCTCCAGGAGGAGAGAGAGGAAGAAGCAGAGGTTGTATGTGGAGCCAGAGGGTTCTTCTCAGCAGCTGAAAACACAGACCTGGGGCCAGGAGGAGAGCCAGGGCCACCCCGCTGCTCCCAGCCTGCCTCTCCTCCCAATGCACACCTGCAACGGGCCTTGCCTGATACTCCCCCAAGACGGCAACGACCAGCAGCCTTACTATATTTAATACTCCCTGTGAGAACCCACCTGCCTGCTGTCCTCCAAGAGAAGCCACACACCAACACTACAAGGGCACATGAGGATGCAGACACCTGCCCTCACCTGCCTCAGCCACACCAGCTGCGGGGATTACCATCCCCATAGGAGCACCTACGCTGATCCGGGACCAGAACAGCATCTCCTAAGAAGATTCAGTCAAAATGACTAATGGCGGATCTCCACTTAAGCCAGCGCTGCACGTACAGATCATTAGAGCGGAGAAGCTCAGCCGGGTGATCCACGGGGCCAGCGCTTGGGCTAGTAGGATGTGAGAGACACACAAAGGATAACTTCCTCCAGCAAGCCTGGAGTTAAGCTGCCTTATAAATATTTTTTTTTCCTTTGTTCTGAGGTCTGCTGTTTGCCTGTGGTGCTATTAGGGTTTGTGCGTTCAGCAGTGTTGCGGCACGGATGCTGCTGTTGCAGATGGACCCCAGCTATCGAGCAACTGGAAGAGCTCCAAGCCCGTATCAAAAACAAACAAGCCGCTAGATTATCCTTCCCTCCAAACGAGCCTCCCAACAGCATTTAGGAAACAAGCCTGCGCTTTGAAGTTACACTTCAAAAGATCATTAGGCAGAAGCCAGCCCGAAGGACCCAAACCCTCTCTCCCCAAAATATACACAGAAATGCTGTTTTCTTAAATTTAGAGAGGGAAGTGGTGACAACAGCTGGTGTCATCTTTGGGGAAGCATGAAAACACTCTGTTTGGGTAGGTCTGCCTTCAAGCCTGATCCTCACTCACATGAAATAGGGAGAGAGACTTTCTGGTATAGTAACACCAGGAACTGCGTTATTACGGAAGAATAAATTCCCCAAGTATAAATGGAAGAACAAACGCTAATCCTCACAGTGAGGTCTGGCTGGTACATCTAGGAATATCCAATGGGCTGCTTCTACAAACACTCCCTGAACTAACAAGATATGGTTCTGCATTACACTCAGTTTCAGCAAGTACTTCATTTAGAATTAGGGATGAAATAAGTACTAACTCAGGGTCAAATGATCACAAGTTAATTTAATTTACAGTAAATGGAAGTTTAAATAACAGCCACTTTGTAATCAAGAATCCTAGTGTCAGAAGGACAAAGTTTGATAAAGTAAACTAATTAGCAGAACAAAGTGGATGGAGGATGTCGGAAGCTTGCCATGTAATTTCTGCAAATTGCAAATTCTGCTATCATCTCCCCAGCACAGGGGAATAATTTGCAAGAGAAGACTCTCAGATAGCCTCAGGGCAAGGAGGGGTGGCGTAAAAGTCTTGGAAAGCATCCTGCAAGAGAAGATAAAGCTACAAGATGTTGTCTTAACCCTCTGAACACTTCCTATGCTGTCACCTTCCAGCCCCTCAACTCTCCCAATGACACCGAGCAGGAAGAGCAGGGAAACAAGTCCCACATCAGTGGGGACATCTGGAAGGTACTTGGAAAAGGTGGGGAGGTGACACTTGGAGCCAAGTGGAAAGGAGCATTTTAGACAGGCTTGTTGATTTCAATTTTTAACTGCAGAAGACCTTTCTCATTTTCAGTGCAATCACTAGCCATGACTAAAACCCAAATAAAACAACCTTACTCCAAACTTAATTGAAGGCATTGGGGTATTAGCAGAAAAGGAGACAGAATAAGGACTGATCACAAAACCAAAACCAAACTTATGCATCAGTAATTCAAGAAAAACAGGGCTATAGTGAGAAGCAGCAAAAGTTGAGCTAATCCTGGGAAGAATTTAAAAGAACTCCTTGGCTTTTCAGGTCTGCAAGTAACAAAAGTGAAAGAAAAAAAGTGAAGTTGCTACGTGACCACAGGGCAGATGCCATGGATTATCTAGATACAATTCTGCAACTAAAATTTATTTCTTCTGTTTTCAACAATGCCAATGACATCAACCCCACAGCAGAGACAGGCAGGACAACAAGGATGGCACAGCCAGAAGTTCACCTGTCTGGTGGACTCAGTTTTCACAGATGAGCTTGATCAGATGCGAATTAGAGGAGAAGTTAAAGAAATTTAGCTTCTAGAGAAGCTGGGTAAAGCTAAAAAATCCATAAGTATCATTCTTGAGCTCTGTCTTAGTTTAGATCTTCATTAATGGCCCTGGCACAGAAAGCAGATATTTGCTAATGAGATCTGTAGACGGATGGAAGCTCTTGTTGCTGACAAGGATTAAGGCATCATAAAGATATTACTGTAATACATCTGGAATTAATAATGTTTTTAAAAAATGCCAGGTCATACACTTAAGAGTCAGGACCAAGCTCTGCTGTACACTGCGAGCCCATCAGTTGGAAATAGAAGAGGAAGGACTTGCACTGGATCACTGCTAAAAGACTGAGCTTCCTATATAATGCAGCTCAGGCCAGCATAACCCTGTGACACATTATTGATCGAGGCATTGATGGGGATGGGGATGCTGCACAAGCAGCTCAGTGCAATGAAGTTGTGCCTGCATTTGGGATTCTCAGGTGCCAGTGAAGTCCAAAGAACTGCACGAAACCCGTGGTTAGTTTTCTGATGTCTACTCCATTCCCATTTTTCCATCTCAGGGAAAACATTTTATTCCAGCTTTCCTCCTCCTCTCAGATTAACTAATTTTCAAACAGCCTGGGTATCACAGCCATTTAATTTGCAATAGAATTAATTCTTTGTTGTGGGCTGTGCCCCCTCAAATCAGATCCCACATAAAAAACCCTTATCTGTATATAATTAAATTCAGAATCAGTTTGTTACGTGTCTCTTGTCTTCACAGTAGAAAGAAAAAGCCCTTGAAAACCTAAGTGTGACTTCAGAACAAACCACATAGTGGAGGCTTCCCAAATTTGCAGACATCTTAAAAGAACAGCTCTAAGAACAGAAATTGCCTTAGCCAATTTAAATTTCAAAGTATTTGATGGCAATTGGAGAAAAACCAGAACTTTAAGGAATCTTAAAAGTCACCAAGTTTCAACTCCCAAGCAAATCATCTGTGTCTCAAGAGCCGTGCTGCAGCTGAGGTGATCTAAACATGCCAAGGAGGAAAGGCTTGTATGGAAAAGTAATGTCTTCTATTAAAGCAATCATTTTGTTTGGAGAAAAGACCACGTACACACATACACACCACTGCATCCAGAACCTTGGGAGCCTTCCTCCATCTGTCTCAGTTCATGAGAAGTGTTTGGAGAGTTGTAGGAGCATACAAGAAAATAATCTATGCCCTTCTTGTGAAGACACACATCCCTCAGTCCATTATAACTGACATAAATGTAAGTTCAAACCTTAGAGATTTAGAGGATTAAGATCTGCAATCTTTTTGCTGTAAACAAACATCCTGCAACTTGAATTCAACACAAGTGTCTTTCAGCTTAAAGCTGCCTCAAAATCATTTCTGCTCTCAGAAACCTCCTCTTAAATCCATTTAGTAATTCCCCATTTCAAATGTGTTTTGTCATGCAGAAAACCACACCAGGCTGGGGCTACATCCTCTTTCGTTTCTGCTGTAAGGAAGACATATTTCCAAAGAACTAAATCCCAGTTTCCCATTCCCTTTTGCCATCTTGGCATGGATCCTCTGGAGCTGCACAAACCTGAATCCGACTTTGCGGGAGTAATGCAGGCAGTTCTCCTTGACGTGAGTCTGGAAATAGGCAGAGCGGCAGACGGCTCCGCACTCCGGGCAGCAGTACGGAGACTTGTGAGCGTGGATCCTCTGGTGAGCGCAGTAACTGCACTGGTTGGGCAGCATCATCTGGCACACTTGACATGTCTGATGAAAGAAAGGTTATATCAGTTAGTTATTTTCTATTTGCTTTTTCCCCCCCCTAATTCACCCTAGAAAACTTTCAGGTTTAGACAAAGCTCCAGCACATTCCTCTAGTATTAGCATTAACTCTACGAAGCTCTTTGGCTAGCCTCCTTATCCTCTTTTTCCACAACAAGCCTAACAACTTCCACAATTAGCCACTCCCGATGACAGTATCCATTCTTAAACCACATCCTCTGTGGTTTATTTCCTTTTCTCCCCCCAAAAAAGGAAAACAAAATCTTTCACCTCTTAGCTCTGAAGATGTTCTGCTTAGCCACTGCTTTCATTTCCGCATTAAGGCACTTGGGAAGGAAAGCATTTTTATCAAGAAGCCCCCGCCCTGCACCAAAATCACACCCGAAAAGCAGGAAAACTCCATTATACCCTGACTTGAAACCCTTACTGCTGAATGCAGTGCAGTCCTGATGTGCAGCAGCCTTCCTCACCAAAACCACAACCGTGTCTCTTGCAAAATTTCTTGGGACCAGATGAAATCTGAACTTTCAAAGACCACAAACCACGTGTGCTATGATACCCTTATAGAAACTTCTTGATAACTAGAAATGATGCAAAGGCTCTTTCTCTCCCCATTTCTGCAACCTTTATGAAATCCATTTTTTTTCCCTACCCTTAGAAGGGCCACACTTAGTATCAATACCACTTTGCAGAAGAAGCATCATTTACTTGACATATAAAGTTTTTTACGTGGACGTTAATGTCCCAGTTTCAACAGCTGTCAAACCTCTGCTCCCTTTCACAGGTGTCTTGACTCTTCTGTATTTCTTCAAAGCCCAGGAGCAGCTACTCGTCCTCTGTAGGATGCACATTACTTGATGCCTAAGCAGGAGTAGAGCTGGAGCAGATACCAGGCCTCCAGCCTAGAGCCCTGTAGGAGCTCAAACTCTCTTCTGTCATTAATAAACCCATGCAAAATTACTCCTCTGCTCCTAACTCTAGCTTACGAATGAACTACAGCAAGCAGCTCATTTTGGATTATCAAATCAGGTAATTTAACTACATCATTTCTTCCGCTACAGTTAAAGAAGGTTACAGAGCTCATTAGATGAAAGATGGTGAGAAGTTGTACCAGAGGCTATGTCTACATGGTCAAAGCTTTTAACGTTGCATGTGCCCACATAGACGGACCAAACCAAATCCTGCAGACTTCGCTGCTGGCAACCAGGGTAGAAACCTGCGACAGAAGCCCCTGAACCTGACAAAAAAATAAAATAAAATTAAGGGCCAACTCCATTTTCTACATCATTTCTATATCATGCAGCATCTCTGTGATGCTCCACTACATAACATCCATCACGGAACTGTCAAAAACACTGCAGGTAGTAGAAAGCATCATTTATAATAAAATGCAAAGCCATGATGAACCTGAAAAGGTTCATGGAGGGGAGAGGAATAAAAAATTAGGCTCTTGAAGGAGGAAACTGCAGAAATTGCCAAACACATCAAAAGTCATGGACACATGATCTGAGAAAAGGTTTCTCCAGGAAAGAGAGAAATGGGTGGAAGAAACCATATTGTAGGACCCCCATGCACACACCCAAATGCAATTCAAATAAACTCAAGAGTATTTCAGCCCTTCCCCAAATGCTGGAGAAGCCCCCTAATTTCAGCAAAGAAAAACAGCACTACTGAGCCATGGGAATGGGAAAATGGGAAATAGAAAAGTCCCCAGGACCTCTCTGCAAGGAGCTGAGCAGGACCTTAAATTCTCCAAAGCTCTCTCAAAATTCCAAATAAGAGCTACAAGAAGAAATTAATGTTCAGAGCAGTTTTATTGTGTTTTACAGCATTTTTTCTAACTGGGTTTCAATTTGCAATGGGAGATTTAACTTCCTGGCGTTGTTAAACCAGGACTCTTCTCACTTTGATCCCACCTAGCATTTAAGGCAGATTTAGCACAGCCACAAGTTGAAAGCACCTTTGCCCTTGCAGCTTAGTGAGAAACATTTTCTCTCCAGATTCTGCCTTGTCAAAGTCAATTTAGTTTCAATTTTAAGTCTGCAAAGGGACAATTTGGGGCACACCTCTTCCTCCCCAGCATGCCATACCCACTGCCTCCAAAGGCACCCTGGCAATCAGCACACGTTAAAAACCTGAATTTTCACTGCTGTGTGTGCTTGTGCTGGATCTAAAATATGCCAAAATCGCCTGATATTTAATAGGCTCCATGCCTGGGCACTGCTGCCTGGGGATGTGCAGGCTACAGCAGAGGAGCAGCAAGCTCCTGTCACCTCCCTCATTATGTGAAAGGCTCAGCAGGGACCAAAAATATGCTAACGTAGGGCAGGAAAGTTTGGGGGACAGCTAGCAAGAGGCATCAAAACTAGTGATTATCTTCTTCAGGCTCTGCAAGAGCAGGAAGCCTGCCAGAGAGTGCGTACACACGATATGGGAATAAAAAGCAAGACTCGGCGAGGATAAGGCTAAACGAATTTATTGCGTCTGCAGATGCCAGGGAAGAAGCTGGAAGGATTCCCACGCTGACACCGCACTCTGCAGGGGGGACAGAAAAACCAGCCCAAGCCTCCGAGTTCAGATCGTCTTGTGGAAGAGTCAAGAAGTTAGGGAGTAAACAGACAAAATGAAAAGCAATGAGTCACAAGGATAAATTAGTAAGAATAAGGAAAACTGTCATCTTTAACCAGCATTACTTCTGTACTTGGGAAAAGTCAATGCAGCTTCTCCCTTCCTGCTTCACAAACCCATCTGAGCTCTCCAGAGGAGTCAACCATGTGGATAAGAAAGATCTGACCTGCAGATGGGTCAGGCTACCTGGATTTCCAAAGTGGTTTTGCAACACCCTTCACTAAAGGATTTTAAGGAAACTAAGCTGCCACAGCATAAGAGAGGAAGGGTTTTGCTTGGATAAGTAAGTGGTTAGAAGAAAGTAATAAACAGTCGGTTCTTTGATGGAGGAAGGTCCCCAGGAAGTTCTGCTGGGATCTGGGCTCTTCAAAATAGTCTTAAAGTATCTGGGAAAGGGAAACAAGCAGTGAAACAGCAAAGATTGATGATCATAACCCAGTAACTCAGCATGTTACAGATAAGGGCTGACCACAAAGAACTGCAAAAGGACCATACAGGACTGAGTGACTGCGTAATAAAATGGCAGGTTGTATTTTTCCACTGAATCAACCAAGGAATATAGTAAAGCTGAAAGAGGTTCAGTGGAGGAAAAAAATTATAACCGGCATCTTTATGCTCATGCTCATCCTTTTCTTAACACCCGCAGAAGATGCGAGGCCAGAAATCTTGCACAGGTTTATTACAGGAGGGTCTGCTCATCCATTTTATGCCAGGAGCTGCTGCATTCGTCAGGAGCAAATGGGCAGCCGCGTTTGGGTTCCCCCACCAAAGGCTTCATCTTGGAGACGGAATGGCTTTTTCTTTTGCAACTCTTCTGCTTTGTATGAGAAATTGTAACTTGGTTCCAGATGTCGCATTTTTATCTCTCTCCTAGTTTTCCATGACTTTTCAAAGAAGTCTGGCAGCAATTTGAGACATTCATTAGTCAGTTATTTCTAAAGCATGTTACCAGGATATGATTTTGAGTTGTGTAATGTCTGTGTTTTTCATATACTCCCATAACCTACACTTTAATCAAGAGTTATTTATTACAAGTGTTCTTTAATTCCGGTTTGCCTGCCACATTTCATTTGGGCTTTTCTTCCAGAAGTCACATTCACACACACACACACACAAAAACGCTCAGAAGCTCAGCCGTTTCAGAATACTTGATTTTATTCCCATTTTTACTTATTAGCTTCTTCAGAAGGGGAAAAAAATTAAAATATTCACTGAAGTAGAGTAAAGGTTGAAAAAACATACTGCTCAAAAAAAGTTTGTCTATTAAACCCAACCCTGTGGCCACAGAGGTGTTTGCAAATCAGGAAATTTATAGTTAACACACAGTTTTGCTCTAGAAAGTGCCTGCGTAGAGGCGGCACTTTCTGTTAACCTTTCTGTTTCATTGAAAGGATTGACTACACAACTCCGTGTCATATTTGATCCATTCATGAGTGTGTTTTCTTCTAACCGCGGGCGGTGCAAAGCACCCCGGATCAGAGAGTCAGAGCAAGCTCCCATCTTCTCACATGCAGGCGTCACCACAAAATTCCTGCGGCCAATTTTCTCACCCAGATAAAGCCTGTGAGCAGCAAGGGCACGATCCCCATCAACGTACCACTGAAAGATGAACTCGAGGCACAAAACTCTTTGCTTTCACTTACTTGCAATGCGCAAGCGGAAAGGGAACCAGCTTCAGCACAAGCAAAGAAACTTTACATTGGTTTTAGAGTCTCTTTGCTATTATAGAGAGTCAAGTGATGTTGATGAAGTTCATGCCTATTTAAGAGATGCCCCCAGACTATAAGGGTCCTCCTTGATATGATCATCATGCAGCTTCAGCTTCAGCTAAAAACACAGGGCTGCACTGACCCTAAGGCATGGGATCAGGGCTACGAAAGAGGAAAAGATTCACAAGCCTAACAATCTCCAAATTAAAATAAATAAATACATAAATTACTAAGACTCAAAGTGAAACAGTTAGAGGGGAACAGAAATTATATTTTCGGAATGTAAATGTTTTAAAGAATGCTTGTCCTTTACATATTCAAACCAAAAATCCCCCATCAGCAGTGCCCAAAGCCCCTGTTCTTCCCAAATCCAGCCTTTTGCGAGCTTTAATTTTTCTACTTCAGGCAGAGCTGCAGGGGCTGCTGATACTTCTGCAGCCAAGGGATCACAGGCAGTTAGAGATTAGCAGGACGATTCTGCTATAAAAAAAACCAATAATGGTGAATTACTACTTAAAGTTAACCTTTAACTTCACATTAGCTTTCACTTGCTGCCTCACTGGGATAAATGCCAGCAACCTGCATTCTTCAGCATAGATGCTCCAGTGTGTAGCAGCACCATGTGCTGGCTCTGGCAGCACAGCTGGTCTCAACACCTTCATCTCTGCAACTCTGTGCTCCCCTTCCCCACCTCTCACTGGTACGACTGTTAGCTGGGCCACGCTACAGTCAAGATCCAGATGCTTGGAGGATTATTTTTGACTTGGTTTGTTTCAACCATCCAAGTTACAATGCTGCTACACAAAATTTTACTAATGTGAGGAGAAGTGGTGAGCAGAAAATGTCTTTTACTGTCATTGTGGTAACTAAACTATACTCCTGCCCAGGCTCTCTTTAAATGAATAGGCATCACTGCATTAGCATGTTCAATTTATAGATGAAAAAAACCCTACAACAGAAACTCAAGATTATTAATTTGAAGAAGAAAAATCTAGAACCCAACTGATACCCTAAAACCAGTGCATTCAAGTTTCAGTGACAGAACACATGTCAAGTCCAGTCCTAATGTAGATGTTTTATCCTAACTAACTCCTATACACTCTTACATTGTCATACCCAAGCACAGCAAAGATATTTTTATTTCCTTGGTTATAGTTGCCTATTTTAAGATGTCAGCCTAAGCAGCCAATGCCACTGAGGGAGTCTGCTTGGCCTTCAGCCTAAAGGACAGGACCACAAGATGCCCTTCAATCCAAAACTTCTCCCATCCATCCTCTCTTCTGCTATGTCCAGCTTATTCCCCCTCTCCCCTCACATCTATTCATCCTCAGCCTCACCACTGCATCCCACCTGCTCCTGTCGACCTTGTTCACTCTCATTTGTATTCCCACACCTCGCTCGCTACCCAACACTCCCAAACCTGAGCATCCTCCTCAGACCTTCACCAAGATGGACTCCTACACACACACCCACCCCTAAATCACCCCAAGATACCAGGGTGCTTAAGCCTCAATAAAATAAAGCATTCAACTAAAACCTTATTCCCTGGAAATAAAGGCTGTTCAATAAATGCAAAATACATTTTTGTGTATGTGGAAAAATCCCTGGTTAAAGTGTCAGTGTAGACCTAGAAACTTGAGTTTTAGGAAACAAAGTGGAATGGAAAAAACCACTAGCATCATGGATCTTAGACAATGTTGCATCAAATAAGCTTAATTCTGAATTTTGTCAGTCTGTAGCTCTTTTCTCTTTATGACCTCAGCTGTAATTTCAAGAATTTCAGTTTCCACATCTTTTCTTCTGACCCACTGTATTGGGTTTACGTGGCAAGGTTTTGGTAGCGGCGGTCTGCAGGGGTGGCCTCTGTGAGAAGACACCAGAAGCTGTCCCCACGTCAGACAGAGCCAGCTCCAGCCAGCTCCAAGACGGACCTGTTGCTGGCCAAAGCCGAGCCCATCAGTGATGAGGGTAGCGCCTCTGTGATAGCATATTTAAGAAAGGGTAAAAAATGCTGTGCAGCAGCTGCAATAGAGGAGTGAGAAGATGCAAGAAAAACAGCCCTGCAGACACCAAGGCTGGTGAAGAAGGAGGAGGTGCTCCAGGCACCAGAGCAGAGATTCCCCTGCAAACCATCATGAATACCATGGTGACGCAGGCTGTCCCCCTCTAACCCATGGAGGTCCACAGTGGATGTCCCCTGAAGGAAGCTGCAGCCCGTGGACATCCTGCACTGGAGCAGGCTCCTGGCAGGACCTGTGATCCCACGGGGGACCCACGCTGCAGCAGTCTGTTCCTGAAGGACTGCACCCCATGGAAAGGACCCACGCTGGAGCAGTTCATGAAGGACTGTCTCCCACAGGAGGGACCCCACGCTGGAGCAGGGGAAGAATGTGAGGAGGAAGGAGCAGCAGAGATGAAGCGTTATAAACTGACCACAACCCCCATTCCCCTGTACCACTCGGTGGGGAGGAGGTAGAAGAGTCGGGAGTGAAGTTGAGCCTGGGAAGAAGGGAGGGGTGGTGGGAAGGTATTTAAGGTGTTAGCTTTCTTTTTATTTCTCACTATCTACTCTGCTACAATTAATTGACAATAAATTAAATTAATTTCCCCAAGTCAAGTCTGTTTTGCCTGTGATGGTAATTGGTAAGTAATCTCCCTGTCCTTATCTCAACCCACAAGCTTTTTGTCGTATTTTCTCCCCTAGGCCTATTGAGAAGGGGGAGTGATAGAGCGGCTAGGTGGGCACCTGGTGGCCAGCCAAGGTCAACCCACCAACCAACCGCTCTGCCTCCTGCATTGTGACTTGAAATCTGAACTCCCATATGCTAAAATGATCACTTATTGGATTACACCGAGTTTTCACATCCCCACTTTCAAGTCACCAGCATAATCCCTAAGACTACACAGCACATGTCCCCTCTCCTTTCTCACGATGGCAACATTAAAGCCCTCTGCTCTTCCCTGCACCACTGATTTCAGGTGATGCCCATCTTGCAGCCTTCCAACTCTGCCTCTTTCTTCTCACCTTGTACTTCTTCGTGACTTGCATCCCATCGAAGACAGTAGCTGTTCAAATGCCATTTTTGCTATGATCTTCACCAATCACTCTGCTTTTTCACTGATTCCCTTCTTACTTGACCAATCATTTATTTGCTAATCCCAACTAAAAGATTTCAGCTCCTGCTCCAGAAGGAAGATACACAGTAAACTCCTCCACTCACCCCTTCCAACAGCCTCTCAGGCCTCACCATGACCAGTGGGTTCTTGCTTCCCAGTTTCATCACTGGTTTATGCCAATCCAATGAGGGGCAGTCACAGAATGGTTGAGCTTGGAAGGGACCTTCAGAGGTCATCTGGCCCAACCCCCCTGCTCAAGCAGGGCCACCTAGAGCCAGTTGCCCAGGAACATGACCAGATGGCTTTTGAACACCTCCAAGGAGGGAGACTCTGCAACCTCCCTGGGCAACCTGTGCCAGCGCTCAGTCAACCTTACAGTGAAAAAGTGTTTCCTTATGTTCAGAGAGAACCTCCTCTGTTTCAGCTTGTGCCCATTGCCTTTGGTCCTGGCACGGGGCACCACTGGAAAGAGGCTGGCTCCATCTGCTTTACTCTACCCATCAAGTGTTGATACACATTGATAAGATCCCCCTGAGCATTCTCTTCTCCAGGATGAACAGTCCCAGCTCTCTCAGCCTTTCCTCATATGTGAGGTGCTCCAGCTCCTTCACCATCTTTGTGGCCCTTTGCTAGACTCTTTTCAGTATGTCCATGTCCCTCTTGTACTGAGGAGCCCAGAACTGGACACGGCTCTCTGGCTGTGGCCTCACCAGTGCTGAGCAGAGGGGAAGGATCACCTCCCTTGACCTGCTGGCAACGCTCCCACTAATGCAGCCTGGACACCATTGGTCTTCCTTGCAGCAAGGGCATATTGCTGGCTTGTGGTCAGCTTGGTGTCTACCAGGACCCCCAGGGCCTTTTCTACAAATCTGCTTTCCAGCAGGGTGGCCCCCAGCATATTTTGGTGCATGGAAGAACTCTGCACTTCTTGTTAAAACTTTGAGGTTCCCATTGGCCCATTTCTCCAGCCTGCCAAGGTCACTCTGGGTGTCAGCATGCCCTGCCCATCACCCCCAGAGCTCTGTAGTCACTTTTGATATTCTCCAGTTTGCCCTTGGCAGCATCATTGGTACCCACATGGAAGAAGAGGGGAGCAAGAGCCGCCTTCTTGGTGCCAGAAGACACCAGCTTCCAGCCTCAGTTTCTGTCCTACCTGAGACAGACTCTGCCTTTGCCTCCAACTGACCCCACCTCCTTGTTCTCAGCCACGTCTTGGCCCCCAGTTTGCACCCGTGCTCATTCTCTTCTTCCCCCAAGCTGGTCTCAGGGGGCTGAAGGACCACAAGGGCCAGGCAAGCAAGCATGGGTGGGGAAGGAGGAGAGGGTGGGATTGTCGCCTTGTGTGGCAGTGGATCACACACTGATTTAAGCAGACCATGGAGCCACACCCTAGCTTTTCTTCCTCCCTAGCCTCTCCTCCTCCTCATCCCAATGCTCTGTTTTGGCCTCAGGGTGCAGGCTCTCACTCCTATCCTGCCACTCATCTCTTTGTCTGCAGTCCCAGCGATCCCTGCCTGGAGCTCCATTCCCGCAACATGCTTTCATCATAACATCCTCCATCCCTTTGCTTCTACAAAATCCAGAAGGAAAATTTCCATATAAAACAAAATCTACCCTCGCTAGTACCTAAGGACTGCATTAATCACCCTTGGTTTGGGAAAGGGAGAAAGCAGTGCTTTACGGGGCCAAGGGAATTTTTGTTGATTTTCAATCCCCTTGTTTTCTAAATTAAAATATGAACATGCAGGGGGGGTGGCAGGGGAGAAGGAAGAGAAAAATAGCAAAGATATGGCTGCTCTCTTTCTTGCTTGCTACTTTGCTGCTGGGAAATTACCAGTGCGACATGTGGTCCTACTAGCTTCTAGCAAGTTTTAGCCAATAAATTATAAAGCATTGATTTAAGAGGGGGAAGGAAGAAGAAAAAAAAAATGGCAGCAATAAAATTGCTTTTAAATAACTCCACTGTAGGTGGTGTGTAAACAGGATATGTCACGACTCATTGAAA
Source organism: Harpia harpyja (assembly GCF_026419915.1). Taxonomy (NCBI): domain Eukaryota; kingdom Metazoa; phylum Chordata; class Aves; order Accipitriformes; family Accipitridae; genus Harpia; species Harpia harpyja. The sequence goes on from NC_068953.1 coordinate 39,497,743, forward strand.
AATTCTTATTGGACAAATAAAGGGTGACAGAAGAAGAAAAATAGGGGAGAACAAAAGTAGAAAGGTGCAAGAAAAGTCAGAGGTCCTTAGTTTACATTTTGTACTTTATTCAAGTTCCTAGCTACCTCGGTGGATTTTGGGTGGTCAAGTCAAAAAAGACACACACAGAAAAAAAGTGTGAAACATCTCTGGTTACCAGTAGATGGACAATTATGCCCAAGAGGGTAAGGAAGTACTTTGAATTCTTGCACATGTTATTGCGCACTGGTCTGCCTTTGCCAAAACAACAAACAAGCTCCGTCTCAAAACCAGTTTGTGTCTTTTATTCATTACTTCTGCTGCAAACCTCTTCCAGAATTCACTCCTCTGATGATTACAGACTGTCCTCTAATTTTCTGTATAAATCTATTTCAGTCTGTTCTTGCATCATTGTTGCCCCTAAATTTAAAAAGCTCTTTCCTATAAACATCACACCAGATAGTGTCCTCTGTATCCACTCTCACTCTTTAAGGAAAAGCACATCTAAAATGAAGGCACCAGGAGCTGCATGGGTTGCATTCATCTCCTGTAACTTGAGCCCAGCGCTGAAAAGGCTACAAAAAAACCTGTCTGATGCTGATGAACTACTCAGGGCAATCCCTGCAAGTACAGGAAGCGCTTCTTTTTTGCAGGTTTAGTTTCTGGTGGAAAAAAAAGTGCCACAACCCTCACCTTAATACTGTGTCTACTTCAGTACTGAAGGAGACCCACCCTAATCTACCAGGTCTTTGCCAAGCTAAACTGAAAAAGGTTTTTTAATTTTCCCTCAAGAGATCATCCTTCCATTTCTCTGGTCGTTCTTCCCTCATTTATTCCAGTTTATCCCTGATAAACAAAACAATACACTCTTCTCCAGCTAGGTTACTTCTAGCAGTGACAGGGAGTATTAACGCAACCCTGACTGGTACTGCAGCTTAACATAAACCCCCTGCACAACTGTGTCATCTTGGTCATTCAGTCTTCTCGCAACCAAACACAGGCATCCTGCTTTTCAGTTGCTTCAACCCATTCCTACTTGGTCTTCAAGATCATCTAGGTCCCTCTGTAAAATATTCCCAATTTTCCATGATTTCTTACTCTGTTGGTTCAGCAAATTTTATCTACACATTCATCCTCCAAGGTCCGTAATATAAACATTAACTGCAGAGGTATCCTAAAGCCATCCCTTGGGAGGTCTTACAAGCAACACATCCCCAGTTGCAGTTACCTCCCTTTTACCTGCTTGTCCTCCAACCTCATAATTCAACTTCTTCAGTACAGCCATTCCCCACATGGCACTCTAACAACCATCTCATTGAACATCAAGGGGATCAGGATCTACTCATTTCTCTACCCCAAAAATAAATTATAGATGATGTATATCAGATTAATTTGGCATAAACTCCTCCGATTTAATTATCCTCCCCCCCCAGTCTTGCTTTAGAACGTAACACCGCTGTAGTCAGACCAAACAGACCTGAAGTTACACAAAACATCTGCTACCACCTTTTGAACATCTGGACAAGCATAGTGCCTACATGCAGCACAGCTTCTAATTTGAATAAAGTCCAACCTACCAGATATTCAAATTCACATACTGCTTTCTTCTTGCAGTTCTGTGATCAAAAAGCAGTAAGCAGATTCCATCAAGCGACTCGACTCACAAGCTTGCAAAAACTGCAAAATTAGCCTCACTAGTCTCCAAAAAAAAAGGCAAAGTAACTGTGATCCGTTAAGACGATCCACTCAAAACATACATCCAGTAAATCCAGATCTTTGTATTTCTGAAGTGGATTAGCTCACAATTTGCAAAGCCTGTATCCTCACTGTAAGCCACAGAGATCCCACTGCGGTATTTAGCTGACATGAACTGCCTTCATCTTATGCATATTCTATATAAAAATAAGCCAGGTAGGATTTCCCTGCTGTACTTTGAACAACTGCAATCATGTAGCCACCACAAGTGTAAAATGTAATATTAAGGTCAAGCTCTCAATCATTTTTCTAAAGGTCTTTCCACTCCACTTTCTCAGCCACAGCATTGTCACCCCCCACCCCTTCCTCTCACTTGCTCCAAATCTCCTCCTTTCCCTGCTGTCCAGACCACATCCATATCTTTCTTCCTTCCTCCAAAACAACTATGACCCAGCCATGTCATTCTCATTTTGGCCACACCTTGGAAAGTCATTTACCCATTATCTGTCCTATTAATACGGGCTTTATCCAAGGCCATTCAGAAATATAAGACCAAGTATTTCCCAAGCCACTAACTGGAACAAACAGAAAACCCCACAATCACCTTTTAAACAGCTACGGGAAACAAGAAGATGTCAAAGTAATTCACAAAGTCATGGTAAGAAATTCCCATTAAAGTGAGAAGTCTTAAGGATCAACCCAGGATAAGTTTTCTTGTGGAGCAGAGCCAGCTTAGGCTGTTCCCCCTCTCCAATCCAATCATTCCTGCCTCTTACCGCAGCTTGCTCGCCCTTCAGCTTCTGGATAACTGGAAACATCATACTGAAATATAAGTCTTTTTCCTGCTAATTCTTTTCTTCATCAACCCTGTTGGATCAACCCTTCCTTCTTAACAAGGTGACATACCCATTCCATATCAGGCCTAAAAAGGTTTTTGAGTTAAAAGCACTATAACTGAGCACTTCAAAGTCTGCTCGGTTTCTCAAGTTACGGTCACATTAGATGTGCACATCACGGTTAATAATCCACATTTGGTGTCATTTAACAGAAGAGCTTCTAAGAACATCAATCAAAAATCCACCTAGCTTATTTTCAACAGGTCCGGGGTCTCCATCTTCTAGTACAAATCCAGGTGCTGCAGACACATCACTTTTACCCTTTGTCTTCAGCCAAAGATGCTCCTTCCCTCATACATCCATCTATCCTTCCCAAGAATCCTCTTTTTTGAGACAATCTGGTACCAGGTATCTGAATAGTCACAGCTTTAGCCTTAATACTGTGGGGACCTGCCCTGCTACTTCCTGAAGCTCTTTAAAAGGCATAAGTCAGGCCATAGCCTTACATAGAAAATATCAAGATACTCCATACTTTCTCAAGGAGGCATGGCAAAGAGTTTGTGTCTGAATTCTGGGACTAAGAAATTAAAAAAGTAAAAAAAAAAAAATCCAAAATACTAGAGCACAATTTTTTGTCAGGTTTAAGAAATTATGAAATCTCTCCCCCCAACCCCATACAGTTGTTTCTAAACCAACATTTCAATACAGTGAGAAAAATATCAGGTATGAAGAAAGAAATACACACTGTTTTTTGCTCAAATGCACAAAATTATGATAAATAAGTCTCTTGAGATCTGGGGATGTGGTTCATGTCTCAGCTTGCCCACAACTGTTAACACCACCTCTGCATCCTGGCAGATTTTTCCTGCAACAGCAGCGTGCTCTGGATCAAGCACAGGTACACTACTACCAGTCATGTACCTTTTTTTTTTTTTTAATTAGAAGTACCAGTATAAAAATCAACACTTTCTGCCAAGTGGACATAGTGGTTTTGATCCACTACTGGGGGCACTAAAAGATTTGTTATGTTGAATACAGGTGTTGCACTGCTGCCTTCCTCAGCAATACAATTTCTACTACTGCCCCAAGAAACAAGTGACCTTGCACAACTCTGGAGATGGAAACCAGAGTTTTCAACTGCTTCTACCACCTAAGAAAGTGTTTGTGAAATCAGTCACTTGATCATCTCCAGCTCCTACCAACATTCCTCTTTTTTTCTGACCAAAATAAAAAGAGCAACCCAAGAAATTACCTTCAATAATGCAGAGTCAGGGATATCCACAGCATCTTCTCAGAATGGGTTCGGCCAGTTCATGTTTTCCTATTTCAGGAGCTTATGACGCATACTCCAACAGCCTTACCTACGTCCTTCTCACACCATGTTTAATATCAGACTCGCTTATGTTCATTAACACCCCTGATATGCAAAATCTTCAGCTTCTCATGCCTCATTACTGATGGGCGCTACACAGTGTGCTACCCAAGTGAGACACATGATGTCAAGGCAATCCACACCTCCCCTGGACCACTCAGAGAAGCTGTGCACGGTACCCATCTACTGCAGGGACCCCTATGAGACCACCAAATTTCACCCACCCTTTTACCTCTCAGCACAGTGACACCAAATACCCTGGGTACTGCTAGAAGGCACAGGGATGGTTTTCATTAGCTACTGCTAAATCTGGAGGCACACAATTACAGGCATATGGGCACAAACTCTTATTTCCTTTAGAAATGTAATAGCTTTGCTGAAACAGATGTTCCGGGAACAGCATGGAGCACCACCGGGCAGTCTGGCGGACAGCAGATACAGTGGAAAAGGACTCCCAAAGCAATGCATACATCCCGTTGAGTATAAGCATGGGAAGATCAAACAGGGAGGAGATGGTTTTACAAGCTCTGACGTCACCTCTTTTTCCAGTTTTTCAACACTTCTATTCAGAAAAACACTACAAAAATGATCTCACATCTAGCAGACCTAACTTGAAGCAAGAAGCTTAAACTCTTTTCTTGGTTAAGTTACAGAATAAATTACTTGATTACAAGCTAAAAATACTTACTATCAGACATTCCTTCTCTCTTTAAAGAACTCTTGAATTGATAATCCCACAACAAAAATAGGAAATACATTTTTAATGCCACGGATTAACATTTTAGCTTGCTTTGGAGCACTCACTGTATCCCTTCACCTGAAGGTTTTAATTCCAGACTGCTGACATTTCCTAAAAATGCATGACAGTTGAAAAATAAGTTATGGTGTTGACAAAGCGCAGTGCTCACTGGTCTGCCTCGGGCAAAAAACCTGATTATGTGGCCACGCCAATCCCTTCTGGCCTCACCATTTTTCATGACATAAAAAACACTCAGCCATAATCTCTTTTTTTTTGCTGCTGATGAATTTAAGAGAAAGATAACAAAGCACCTAAACGGGACCACAGCGACCTCAATACTCCTGCAAGCCATTTAACAAGCAAAGGGAGGCTCTGGAACACGCAGGTACTATGACAGCCATGGCAGAGACTGGCGGTCATCTCCCCAAATGTCTCGTGTTGGCATAGAGTCCTTCTTCGTGGAGCTCGTGGAGGAGACTGCGCTGGGAGCCTGCCAACTCTGCTGGCAGCCAGACCGACATGGAAAGCTTTCACCTCATCTAAAGAGATAAGGAGAAAAGATTCCTCCTCCTGCTCAACTTCAGGCTGGTTTATACTGAAACAGGATTGACCGTATCTTCCAAAATAAAAAGCATAAACAAAGCGGATGGTCTTTGTACACAACGAAGAGCATCACCTCCTCTTAATCAATAGAAATCTAAGCTGGAGTTTCAAAGGGGATTCAGACTCCCCCCGTCAGCAGCTACAAGTGAGGTCCGCGAGGGCGGTGAGACCCGAGCAGGGCAGCACTGGAGCAAGGCAGGAAGCCACCAAGAAGGCTCTTGAGCCCTCCTATGGAAACATGGTACGGACTCATCCCTCTCCCACACAAAGGGCAAAAATAGCGAAAAGTAGCCTTCCACCCCACATACCGCACTGCTCACCTCTCAGCCAGTCCTGTCCCAATATACACTTTACCACACTAACAGTAAAAACAGCACCCGATGTTCAGAGTGTTACATGGAAGATTCTGGCACAAGTTCTAGGAAAGTTAAAATTAAATTGTGTCAGATCTCCTCTAGCCACGCTTAGAGCACAAAAACCTGTTTCAGGTAACGCTCCGCTGGTCCTCCCCTACAGCACTCTTGCACGCCTCATCCAAGTGATCTTTGATCCCCAACACCTTCCTTTGATGCTCAAGGATCTCCACAGTCTCCTTACTACCCTCTTTTGGCTGGCAAAGGGTAAGAAGAGGGCAAGCAAGCAACACTAAACATCTCTTCACACGCACACATCCGGGCTCATGCATATCCCAAATCCTCCCCGCAAGCACTTTTTTAGACAAAGCAACTCATTTGCCACTACGATGCCTATTTTTTCCCCCTAGAGGACAATCTCTAAACTCAGAGAGATTTAACTAATAACATTAAAATGATGACTTACCAGTCTCTCATTATCTTCTGAGGTTCTCTGGTAATGAGCCGCTAAAGCAACGTAATCCTGCGCCTGCTTGTTACACTCTAAACACTTAAGTCCATGACGGATTAGTCTCAATGGGTCTGTATAGAGAGGCAAGGCTGGCTGAGTGTTAGCAGAAATTCCTACCCCACCTCCTGAAGCAGCACTGGGCTTACGCGAAGGAGAGGGCGAGTGCAAAGTCTGAGGAGCCAGAGAGGCTGAAGAGCTTGTAGAGGAAGGTGAAAACATTTGGTCTAAGGAAATTGGTTTCATTAGCAGCTGAGAACACTGCATGATAAATCCTTTGCTCTTATGATCTCTTGCATGTTTAAGCAAGCTACACTTATTAAAAAAAAGTAGCATAGTTGAACACTGAGTGCACATGACTTCAATATGAACGCTTCGTCTACTATAGTGTTGAGTCAGGCTTTTCTCTAAGGCAAATGAGTCCCCGCATTCCAGGCAACAATACCCAGAGGCAGGTAAATTAATACTGGTGTCAGGCGGAGGGCTAAGGTTTGGAGTATATATTGGCACTGGATTGGCACTGTGTAGTACTTTATTAAATGCCTCCACAATGACAGGAGCAGCTTTCTTGACTTGGTGCACGAGCGGCACAGACATCTGTGTCACTTGAGGCTGATTTCGCCTCTGTGCAGATGACTTTGCCGTAACAGAAGCAGCAACACTATGCGGGACTAAGTTGAGATTTGCCAAATGCACGGCTTTGGGAAGAAGGCTGGAGGTGGTCACGTTGGATGGCTGCATCACAGTACCCTGCTGCTGCCTCTTAACACCTACTTTTATGGCACCGCCACCGCAGTTTGGCAGTGGAGATAAGGACACAGCACACGTGCTGTTTGCAGCAGTATCTGTTTTCATACCATCTGCGTAAGGACTCGTTACGTTTGACAGCTGGATAGCCACAGCAGTCCCATTTTTGGTTGAATTCTTGCTAGCCTCACTTTCCGTAACTGCACTAGTGTCAGGTGATGGGAAAGATTTGATAAACTCTTCGGCAGATGAGGTTTCCACAGGCGACTCTTCTGAAGATTTGCCCAACTCATCATTTTCTGGCAAAATTCTAGTTACAGTTCTTTTAATTTCACCAGAGGACGTCTTGATAGTCTTTATTCTAACTTTGGGAATAGCTGGCGGAGAGCCAGCTGCCATGGAAGGGGAGCCTTTCCCACTGCTGTCGCTGCACACGCTTCGAGGACTCTCGGGCTGCTTGCTGGCCTTCCTTACCACCTCTAAGGGGCTTCGAGGACTCTTTGGCGACTTAGGCATTTTTGGACTTCCCTTCGTCCCGTCTTTAAAAGGACCAGGTTCCTTGGTAAGATTTGGCTGATCGCCTTTTGGAATACATGCAACCTTTTTGGCCTGAAGAGCTACTAATGCCGCCACGCAGGATGACAACTTTGAATGAGTTGGCTTTAACCTCTGGCGAGGCGGTACCAACGAAGACACGTTCAGCTCAGGCACAGACCCCTTACTTTCTCCTAAATTATTGTGAGGGAGGTCTCCAAACACCAAGCCTTCTCCAAGAAAGCTACTGGTATCTACCAAGTCCTTGCTTGACTCCACAAACCTCTCTGCTGCTTTGTCTTGTTCTCTCCTGCTCATTTCCAGCCTATTCTCCGGCTGGCAGTGGATTTCCATCTTTTGTTCCTTTTTACAGTATTGATCAAACATGCTTAATTCGGGCTCTGGTACCTTCCTAAGATGATCTAGTACTGAAGCTCCTGTTGGTATATACATTGAAGGTGGTGGAAAATACGGAGTTTGGGCATGTTTGGGTTTATCACCAATACTGTTCTCTTTGAATGTGTCCTCTGGTTCAGGGCTGGAAATTGGGCTAAACTGACTAAATGTTGGCAAAGGCTCTGACTTGGACTGGTCCAGTTTATCAGAGTAACTTCTTGAGCTGTCGCCATTAATAAAAGTTGACTCAAACTTGCCATAATTATGCACTAAAGCATGAGCCTCTGATGGCAGATCGGACCCACGAAACCCGTTGTGTAGCAGACCAGTCCCAAGGTGATTGCCCTCCTTTTCTGCTTCAAAGGACTCCTGGCGACTCGTGTTCTTCACTATCACACTCACAACAGGAGCATCAGAGGGAGGCAAAGAATGGGATAAGGACACATTCTCATCTATGCAGATTCCTGACGACTTCAGGTGATTCTCATTCTCCTCCCCAGTTGATGGGATGGTCTCCTTGGCATCAAGGCTAGTCGGATCAGGGATGTCAAAAGCAGCCAAGAGGTCATCAAAGTCTGGGGTTTTCATGTCCCCCATGATGAAAGCTACAATTAAAAGCAAAAAAAATACTTTGTCAGGTACATTTGCCCCAAGGACAAACTTTGTAAGACTCATTTGCATAAACATCTTATGTGACAAAACCCACAACTTGCCAAAATGCTAATGCAGCACGGTACAAAGGCTAGAAACATCTGCGGCAGACACATCAGATTCCATTTTAACTATCCCAAGATTGACTATTTATACACAAAGATATTAGCCCAGCACACAACAGTGCCGTTTTGCAGGGCATCGTGGGGAAGGAACCTCTCCTGTCCTAGCTGCACCTGGAGGGTCAGCAAAAGCTCAGGTCCCACCCTACTCAAGCTGGCAGGGGCAGGTGACAAGTGACAGGAGCTGTTCACTCCTGTCATGCAACACAACTCGCCGTCTCTGGGTTGTGGGCAGAGCTGCTCCTGGTGCTTCAAGCAACGTGGTAGGAGACAGCAACCCCTTCTCCCAGGGTCCCCAAGAACAGAGCTGATTAAAACATGACCTTTTAAATGACACCAAGCTCATGCAGGGGACATCTTTTCAACCTGTCAGATGCATCACTACTCCAAAAACAGCCGTTGTCATGAGCCTCAACAGAAAATATTCAGAAGTACATTAGTACAGGGTTTCTTTTTTTTTTTGGTTGGGGGTTTTTTAGAGCTAATAGGCAACAATCACTGCCGATTTCTCAACAGATTGTCGCGCCTGAAGAATTCAGTCCTCCTTCAAGGAAAAAAGGCAGGAGCAAACAGGTGGCCCAAGAGAAATAGACCTGAAAAGTGAGATGACTCCCTACCCAGAGCAATTTAAATAATAGAAGTCTTCAGTAAATATTTCAAAACAGCAGCGCAAAGCACAGTAAACCAAGCAAGGTTTATCTGAAACAGGGGCAATCCTTAATTAGGTAATGATGCGAGGCAAAACTGCCTAAAGACAGAATAAAGGATTGTATCCAAATCATTACAAGAAATGGTGTTCCCAGACAGCTCTCTCTTTATAAGCCCTCCAGAAGGGAAGCGGGGACTCAGACGCTTGCCACAGAGACCTACGATAGCAACAATCAAGCTCTGATGAGATGCATAATGAAAACCGACAGCACAGAATTACTTGAACATTTGTGTTCACTACTGTCAGGGATACTGGTTTTCCAGTGTTTAATCAAAATATTTTCAAGTTGGTGCAACATATAGACTTCCCGAACATTTAATAAGCCATTCTTTTAATACATGTTCCATTTAAACCCCAAATTTATGTGAACTGATGTATGCTGTATGCAGGGGAGGGAAAAAACCCCAAAGAGCATCAACTGAACTAGCAGAACGCCAGTTCCTACTTGGCAAGGAGCACCCACATGCAAGGTAAGTCCTGCCACGCTCACTTGACTTGGGCTGCATCAGTGCTGCCAAAGCCAGTGGCAAGCGAGGGAGACGGAGGGGGTGGCAAGAGTCCAAGAGAAGCAGGAAAAGCTGGGAGCAGAGGTGCAGGCAGAGAGGAGGACCCTGGGACAAGGCGGAGGGAGAGAAAGAAGCCATCTGATACCTTCCCAAAAGGCCACTGATTTAAGGCTGCTTTCATTATTTACAATTGGGCTTAAAAGTTTGTCAGGCATCACATTAAAACCAAACAAAGCGCAACCCTTCCTGCCAGACTGCTAGTATGGGGAACAATTTACAGAGCTGGGCCAGGAGAAATCACTTCAGCGTGGAACAAGAGGACATACTGGTCTTTACGCTTTAGTTCAGCCGTGCCTACAGACAAGCCCCGGAGGTGTTGCTTTGCTTAAATCTACTGCAAAACACTCTGTGGAGATCTACTTGGCTTCAGAGTGGCTTGCTGTGGTTTAGCTTAAACTTGTTCTCATTCTTAAATTAAACCACAAAATATGAATGTCCACAGAGGGCTGTGCAATAATTTACAATCACATCCCTCAGCAAGGTAGGGCAGCTGTGCATCAAGTCCCTGGAAGCCCAGAAGATTATCCGTACGCTTCACATAACCTGCACTTGATAAGGACTTTTGAAACATCACAGATTACTGCAGTTGGCAAAGAGTGTGGACCCGAAACTTCCCCTTCCTTTGAGTGAGAAAACTTGTGCCAGCTGGGAGAGAGCTAGGCACCACTCAGCTCCCAAAATTTCTGGCACACAAATCCTTCTGCAAGGAAGACATTTCATCCATAAACTGGAACGCTCAAGTTTTATATAGAGAAAAATGAGCTTGCCAGTCACTCTTGACTTTTCCATTCTCACTCTCAAACACCCATCCACATCTTCGGACACGGCAGTGTTTTAAAATACAAGACAAAATAAATCTGAGGTATCTGCAGCGTTACAAAATATGCTTTTCTTGGAAGAAACCTCGCATTTTCAGAAGCTTTCGTGTACATCTTTGAGTCCTATAAAAGACTAGTTTATGCTCTTCGCTATTAGGAGAGCAAGAGTCTCCACAAAACTGCATCTTAAACTTGTTGTATACGAAGCTACAATTTCCCCAAATAAAGCAAAATTGGACCCAGATTCTAAAGAAGACCAAGTAAGTATCTTGCCGACAGAAGTGATTTTTAAATAACACAAATTTAAAATTTTGACTAAACGCCATTTATTTCTGTTCTCAGATAACAAACAGAAAAAGTATATTAAGAGAAATTACGTCAAAGCCTCCTGCAAACTAGCCTGTGAGGAAAGCTGAAAATAAAGACCTCCATCCTTCTTGTGCAAAGGACTTGCCTTAGAACCCAAGCTCGGAATCCAATTTTTTCTCTCTCTGCTTGCCTAGGAAAACACGGACGTTGAGATTTGCAAAGCAATAGAAGAGGTGAATAAAACGAGCGAAGAAGAAGGGCTTACGGAGTAGAACGCATGTATTTCAGTGTGCAAAACCAACCTCACTATAGCACGTTTCTCCAGGAGGCAGGGAACTTAGAAGCCTCCAAGCCATCCAAAAAATCCCTGCGAACTCGCTTGAGGCAGTATGTGAAACCCCAGGGCCTTCTGCTGCGGCCAAGCTTCAAAACTCTGCACTCGGGCAGAGGTGCTGCAGGACCAGCGTCCCACACGCGCACCATACAAACCTTTCGGTAGCGGTGCTATTGCTGGGGACTTCTGGAGATCTGCAGTAGCTCCTCTGCAGCTTTCAAACCAGCGCGTACCATGCTGTTCAAGGAGGAGGTTCAAGATTGCCACCTAATAGGAAAGCGTGAAAACGCAATTACACCAAGGTTAAACAATAAAGGAAAATAATAGTAATAAATATTGATAAATCTGCAAAACAACAGTGAGGTACGAGGGAAAACATCTGCCAAGGGCTGCTCTCAGGGGTCCAGAAGAGGCAGGCGCCTCCCGGGGTGGGGGGGAGGGAGGTAGACAGGGATTGCCTGCCAGGGGAACGCTTTGGGAAGGCAGCGATGTCAGGAGCAGGGGCCGAGGAAGCGCAGGGAGCGCACGCCAACTGGCAGCGGGCGACGCGGCCGAGCCTGCCGAGGGAAGCGCCCGCCCAAGGGACTGTCAGGACGGTGGGGAGGGGACGGGAACGGGGAAACCGCAGCTGGTGGAGGACCGAACCGGAGACTTCGAACGGCAGGCAGGACCCGCTGCTTCAACACCCGTTAAAGTTTCAGGAGCCCCGTACGGGAACGGAGAGCGCCCCGGATTAACGGTGCGAGCGAGGCCGGGGGGGACTAGGGGGTCGCCCGGCCCGTGGCAGCCCCGCCACCCCCTCCTGCCCCCCCCCCCCCCGGTCCACGCCGTCCCCACGCGCGACCCACCCGAGACAAAGGCCCGGGGGCCTCCCCGGCCCGCCGCCCCTCCGCTACCCGGGCCCTGCCGCCCGCCCCCGCGCTGACAGCCCGGCCCGGCCCGGCCCCGCCGCCCCTCGGCCGCACGTGGGCGAGCCCCGCTGAAGTTAGTTTGTCCCGGCGCCGCCGGGCCGGGCCAGGGCCGGGCCGGGCCGGGCCGCCGCGGGGGCCAAGGGTCGGCAGCCGGAGCCGTGCCCGGGGCCGCCGCCGGGGCTGAGGGTTGGTTAGCGGAGCGGGAGGGGGGGGGGGTTGGCGGCGGGCTCCCCGCGGGCCGGAAGAGCCGGTGCGGCGGGCGGGAGCGCAGGGCTCCGTCTGCCGGCGGCGGGGCCGCCCGCCCGCCCTGCCCGCGGGGCGGCAGCACCCGCCCGGCCGGCCGGCGGGAGGACGCGGGGGAGGGCGGAGGGCGAGCGGGAGGGGCGGGCCCCGGCGCGGCCGGGCCCGGCCGGGCGGCACTCGCTCGCTCGCTCGCTCACTCACCCACGCAGGCAGCTCCTCTGAGGGCCCCGCCGCCGCCGGGGCCCCGCGCAGGCCTCACCCCGCACCGGGCACCAACGGCCGCAACATGGCGGCGGCGGCGGCGGGCGGGGCCGGGGGCGGGGCGGGGCCGGGCCGGAGCACGGCGGACCGCCCCCCCCCCCCCCCGCTCCCGCCCTGCGCCGGGCCCGCGGCGGCGCCGGGAGCCTCCGCCTTGGCCGCCGCTTCCCCCGGCCCGCAGGGCCGCGGTCCGCGGCCTGCCGTCCTCCCCGGGCGGCGAGGGAGGCGGCGGAGCGTCGCCAGCGGCCCGGCCGGGCGTGTGTCCCGGTGGCCGGGCCGGCCCCGCGCCCGCCTCACCCCTCAGGGGTGGCTCCCGCCGCCCTGACAGGAGGCGGCCCGCGGGCCTGTCCCGGCCCGCGGCCCCGCGGGCTCCTCACGCCTTCCGGGGGGGGCCGCGCCGCGCCGCGCCGTTTATTCGCGTTTTCTCACCGAGCCCTGTCTGCTAGCGAGGCACCCGCTGCTCATCACTCCTCCTTGTCCTTTAACTCCTTCCTCGTCGTCTCCCGCGTCAACACTGAGGTGGTTTTGCATACGATTAGACTAATTGACCTGGAATTAATCACTTTCTTTTCACAGATGTGCGAACGGCGTTAGATTTTTAGCCCCCCCCCCCAGTCCTACGGAGCTGGCATAGGCTGTTAGTATTTATTGACTGTCGATGCTAATTGCTCTGTGTCTTCCTTAGCTGATAAAATTCCCAGGTACACACTATCAAGTTCTACAGTCAGAAAAAAAAAATTAATTGTAGTGGTTTGTGCTTAACATCTTCCACAGTTAGCGATGGATTTGGAAGCGGTGGTGTGGCCATCCCTGGAGAGCTGCGTCCTGCACTGGGCTCACCCCTACGAGAGAGACTGGAGAGTCCAACGAAGGGCCACCGAGGTGAAGAAGGGACTGGAGCATCTCACCTATAAGGCAAGGCTGTCAGCGCTGGGACTGTTCGTCCTGGGAAAGAGCAGGCTCAGGGGGATCTCATCGATGTCTGTAAATACCTGAAGGGAGGGTGGAAAGAGGACGGAGCCAGGCTCTTTCCAGTGGTGCCCAGAGCCAGCTCTGGAGGTAATGGGCACCAACCGAAACACAAGAGGTTCCCTCTAAACTCCAGGAAACACTGGAGGTGTGATGGAGCGCTGGCACAGGTTGCCCAGGAAGGATGTGGAGTCTCCATCCTTGGAGGTTTTCAAAAGCCGTCTGGTCACGTTCCTGGGCAGCCGGCTCCAGGTGGCCTCTGAAGGTTTCTTCCAACCTCAACCGCTCTGTGATGCTGTGAAGCATTTTGTGTTCAGGTGTGAATATGTCACCCTCACACCATAATAAAAGACCAGTATTTCTTGAGTTTGTCTTTCCTGTGACATGACATTTTTACCATCTACACCTGGTACTGGACGTACAGCATTGTTCATACCACATTTGTTTCTCATCTAGTTAAGTAATTATTTTTTTCCTTGTCATCAGTCCCATGGGCAAAATATTTCTTCTTTTTTTTACTGACACACATAGCTTCGCTTCCTTCATTTCTGAATTGGTGTCATCACCTTTCTCCTTTTGGAGGTGATAGCAGGTCCCTCAAGACCAACAAAAGGGCACAGGAAGTCAAGAAGAGGAAACACTTTCGATATCACAGCTGTTACCTGTATTTTTAGCACGTCTCTATGAAAAGCTGTTCAGGAGCTTCAAGTTGTATCTAGTAAGAGAGCTGACATTTCTTACACAATTTAGAAAGATCTGCCACAGTCCTGAACAAGTTGTGGCTTGCAGGAAAGCCACTACAATTTGAAGGATTGTGCTAATTAAGAAATATAATGCAAATGGGAATTTAGCTCCATCCCAGATGGCCAAGGAGGACAGGCAGCCTTACAGTGGCCAGGTGGGAAGCTACAATACCCTCCTCAAGACAGCAGAGACGTGAAGAGGGCTAAGGAGAATCTATATTCTTCTGTACGATCTAAAAATCACTTTTCTTTTTTTATTTTTAGTCCAATGTGGTAACTTGACAAATCTGGAAATAAATAATCTTCCTCCCTTTTTTTTCTGGGGGAGTGGTGGTGGTGGTTAAATTTGTCCGTTTAGGCTTGTTTCGTGATCTGAGCTAAAGGATTTGATGTGGAAGAGACAAAAGCCACGGATCTAAAGGAGGTGCTGTTACAAAGCAGCCCTCTGCACTTGGGACGTACCAAGGCTGGAGCGGGGAACAGCGTCGGTGGGAACCCCTGGGACCTGGTGGCACCTTGGTGAGGGAAGCCCCTGGATGAAATACTCTCAAGCGATGTCCAGATGCATCTGAGATCTTCACTTTTAATTCTTCCTCCTGCTTGCGTTTGTTGGTGCTTGCTTTTTAGCTGAAGGAAACTGGTTCTTCCCAGGTGCTAGCTATGTCGGAGGGTGTATGTAGGCAGGTGGGCTGGCAAGTACGGTGAGACCCATTTTATTTATACATCACAAACGTAATAAAGTCTTGAGTGCTCATGCCTAGGCAGCTGTCAGTTTTCAAATCAGCGATTAATTTGTTTCTGTCACAGCTCAGTGTTATAGAGAATTACCTTGAGCTGGTTGCAAAACTTGCACGTTACAAAACTATAATTAATGTTTCAGAAACTCCAGGGAAGGTTTATTACTGGCAAGGTGAGAATGAATCTCCAGACACAAACATTCCTCTAAGATAACAGCGTAGCCTTCGGCGTTATCTACACACAAAAAAATCGGTGTAACTTAAATCAGGGTAATTAATTACACAGATGTCATCTGTATACCTTTAAAACCATTTACAACTTTCACTCTGGCTTTTTGGTCTTCTTGACTCCCAGGGCATGCCCTCTGCATTCCCCCAAACAGATTTTTTTTTCCCCCTTTTTGCTTCTTGACACATATGCCGATGAGCTGATACACCTCTTCGACAAAGATCCCTCTGTACAATCACTGATCCACTATGAACACAGAAAAAAAATTGCCTTTACTCCACATCTGTGGTCAAGGCAGCTTGTAGTCAGTGGTCATGGTACTCGCTTGCAATGATGAGACCTGACCTTAAACCCCTGCATCAAATCAGAGAGAACAAAGCCATGTATCCCAGCAAGTTTGGGAACTGGATAAGAACCCTAATTTGGCAAAATCCTGTTAGAGGAGAACTGCTTCATGCCCTGCTGTGCTTCTGATTCCCATTTAGTGGATTGGAGACATGATGAGATAGACTGATTTCTTGTGGGGAGGTTGTAGTCAAAGCCTGCTGAAATGCAAGGATGCACATTTCCCGTATCGGCTTTCACTAGCGCAATAGCAAACCCGTTTTACTACTCGACTAGAAAACTGGGAGAATAACTTCCAGACAGCCAATTTTCTTCACCCACAAGAACTGCAGGCTCCGGTGCAGTACGGACATGCTCCGAGGTCTGGGCAAGCAAGGACCCTTTGCACAATCCTCTGTGCCGACAGCAGAGACGGCGCAAAGCCCTGGGCTTCGTATTGCTTTGCCTAAGTAGTGCTGATGCAAGCACTTGTGGGGCTCTGCACCTGATTGCTGAATGCGAGTGGGGTTCACAGTGACCCCCTTCTCAAGTTGGCTCCCGCTGGGCTCACTCCTGCGCTCCAGGCTATGGCAAGAGGACCTTCTCAAGATGGTTCTCCTGCTGAAGCAATGTTTCATGTAACTGCAGCCCCGGGCCTGGCCTCAGGACTGTGGTGGCTGGGGGACACCGTGGTTTCCCCATACATTTCCCAGGGTGACAAGACTGGCTTGAGCCGTTCTTGCCTTTGTGCCTCCAGTTGCCCCATGCGATGGCAGCAGGACCAGTCTGTGAACTGGAGAGAACTGATCCAGGCTTTATGAACCTCTTTGGGGAAAAAAATTAAACTTCATGACTTCCCTCATCAGCTTACACATAGTCCCACAAGCGGTTGTGTGGGCAAAAATGAAGACTGGGGTAGTTGGCTCCCAGGTGGGAGCCAGCCAGAGGGAGAGATGCTGGAGCAGAAAGGCCAGTGGCATCAAGCCGCAGCCCACTTTGATCCTGGAAACTCTCCTGAACTTTACTAGAAATTTAACCAAAGCTTGAGAAAACTGTGAGAAGAATAATTCTGTGAGGGTTCTCTGTCCTAAACTGCCTGTAGCACCCTCCAAGCAATTTCAGTGGAGTTGTATCTTGAAAAGCCTCACCAAGAAAGCTTGAGAGATTGGTTTGCCTGTTCAGAAAAAGAGAGAGAGTAACGTAGATGCTGGCACAAGGTCGGTCTGTGTTTCAGGCGTAGCTGAGGGGTAAGTGGGATGTTGTAGGCTTGGCGGTAGCCGTTGTGTAGTCGCATAGTTTGGCCAACACACTGAATTGCAACAGGGCGGTCCAGTGTGAGCAGGCTCAGTCCCAGACTGGGCTTTCTGCTTAAAGCCTTTTCTTCAATTAGTTTCTCCAATTAAACTTAATAGTAAAATGTTTCCATCAAACAGAGATACCCCAGAAACCCTAACAGTCTGCCCTTTCGCTCCATCCTTGCTCTCTCAGGATGGATCTGTTGGGGAAGCAGAGCTTGTGTCCATATGTTACAATAGCCTTTGGTTATAATAAACTACTTTTTTTTCCCAACAGAAGGAACGGGCAGTCAATACAACCATGTTTGAAGGTAAGGTAGGAAAGAAGACATGAGGAGATGAAATCGCACTGCATGCAAATTATCTCATATAGCTAGGAGGGGCGTTTAGGAGAATGTCTGAATGTGTTTCCAGGTGTCAAACAAGGATTGCCTGCAATGTAGGCCCAAAACGAGGTGTAGGATTTTTGCTTTCTGTGCAAATGCATTGATAATCCTAAAGTGAATCTGACACTTCTGGCGTCATCCAGTGGCCAGAGAGTTTGCATATTTAAAATGCTAAAACTGAAATCATGTACAGAAGCTAATTTCAGCGCTACGGTAAGAATAAAATAGCTCAGAAATGAGGGCTTCTGGTGCATAGCCCCACTGACCGTGCTATTTCTGCCCTGGCCCATACATACTTGAGCACCCATCTTCGTGCTTCTTGGCGTTGAAATGATCTCAGGCACTTTCCCAGTTGCTCACAGGAGACTTGCTGATCCTCCCCCGGGGCACAGTGGAAAGGTGGCCGGGGACTGTGAGGCATCTGAGCAATTTAACCTGCAGTTGGGCGGCACTCTGGGTGGTTCCAGCCCGAGGCAGTGGCACATGTTGAGGCTTTATCCCACAGCCTTCGCTGAGGAGCATGGCCAGGTTTTAAACTGTACCCGATCTGAGGAGGAGGCTTTTCTTCATAGCTAGGGACAAGAGGATAGCTAGCAACCGAAGGATTTTTCTTCTTGCTTTCCAAACATTTTAAGTTCCTAGGAATCCCACAGATGAGGCAAAAAAATCCTCCGTGTTTGATCTCCACCCTGTCATAGTTTGTTTCTTTTTTTTTCCTGGAAAGTGTTAGCAAAATCTTTTTACTCATTTGAAACTTAAAAACTCGGTGGATTTTTGTTTTCAGAATTGTATGTTAATATTTTCTCTCTCAGCACAATAGCAGGGAAATGCAGCTGAACCTTTACGCTGGAAAAGTTCATCACAGCGTAAGTCTCCAAGTATTTGTTATCACACCATTATTTAAGTTCACATGCCAGAATGGACTGTTTGCTTTGCCAGGATAGTCTCCATCATATCAGGAAATACTAAACTGCTGTGCAACTAGTTCAGCTCACTTCGTGCTTCTCCCAGGAAAACCCACAACTTGACCGCACAGCCACAATGACAGTGGGGTAAGGTGGCCAAAGCTCGGTGCTTGACTCCGCTTTCTGGGAAGCAGGCGAGCTCCACGTCACCTTTGCACAACACCAGAACGGCTGCACAGTGACGCCGCAACACAGAATGCGGTTTGGCTCGTGCATTTGCATTAGAGGATTTCACCTACGGGGTGCCCTGATGTGTCTCCCCTGAGCTCCCTGGAGGTGTGCTTCAGGGCGCTCTGCTGTCTCTCGCTCCCTGGTTAGTCCTTCCACCAAGCTCTCAAAGGAAAGATCAATGTCGCAGAAAAACTGCTAAATTTTCAATCATCTACTTTGGATTTTGGTAACGTAAATGTCTTGCCTTCATCTTTGTGTCTCACATTATTTCACACGTGAGGGCAGAGCCCCCCACATCTGCTCACTTACCCCATGTTTATGCAGCAGGGGGATAAATGTAGACAAGTCACTGCAGCTGCAGCGTATCTTGCTTTCTTCCTCACCCCTCTGCTTGTGCTGCCTGGCACGTGCATGCCTCTGCCTCCTACATCGCCTCTGTCTCTTGCATTTGCTTTGCCTCTTGCCTTACCTCTGCCTTCTGCATCACCTCTGCCTCCTCCATTGCCTCTCCCTCCTGCCTCTCCTCTGCCTCCCTGCACTGTCTCTCATTTCTGCATTGCCTCTAGCTCCTGTATCGCCTTTAGTTTCTGCATCATCTGCCTCACATGAGATGGCAAGGGCAGAGCCATTTCAGCTTGGGTCAGCCCATATTGGTACCACACAGGACACAGTTTGATGCCCCTCTGTAGGCCTTACTGAGAAAAATCTAGAGGAGCGGGCTGGTATTAAGCAGCAGTAATTAGTCCTCTGGAGAGGTCACAGCCTTGAGCAACATCTCTCAGTGCTGCAGCTCCCGAGAAGCAGTTTTAGATGCAAAAATCTATTTCCTAAAAGTTGATCTTTGCTTGCCAATGACTTCCTCTCCCTTCTTCTCCAGGCCTTTAATTTTTAATCCCTAGAGGGAGAAGGACCTTGGGAATTTATACACCGTATGTTTTCTTCCTCTCTCAGCTTGCTTAGTCCTTAAATTCAAACCTGGCTTGAACTGAGACAACTGGTGGGGTATCCCATGTGTCCTGGAGGCTTTTGCTGCATTATAAGATTAAGCAGGTAGAACTGGTCTCCACTCTGCCTTTGATAGTAAGTTGCCTTCACACTCATACGTCCCTGGAAAAAAGAGCTAGCTCCTGAACACAGAGTCAGGCTCTAACTGAGGAATTGCAGCCTGTATACTGACACGGGAACTGCAGTGCTGTCAGCAGGGTGTGCAACTGTCTGGGTCCCAAATCCTGTCTCCTTGGGAAGGGGCTGCAAAGCAGAGGTTTCTTAGGCTAGCGTCCTGTTGGCAAATTTGGGCTACAAGTCAACAAAATACGGGAGGGTTCTGGCACCAAAAGGCATTAACTTTTTTATTGTTTTGTTTAACAGTAGAAGCTATCTTATCCAATTACTTTTCTGTAAAGATGACTGGGGGGTGGAGAAAGGAAAAAAATAACACTGTGCATCAGGACACAGCATCTCATAAGAGGTGCAGGACGATGAATATTTTTGTTCAAGCTTTGGGAGAAAGACGAAGATAGGAAACTATAAGGGGCTGTGACAAACTAGGTTTTCAGAAAACAGTTGTAAGATTTGTTATAGTGAAAATTCTTTTTATACCTTAAAAACACTAGGGACTGTGATGATAAGCAAGCACTGTACTAGCACAGTCAAAAGTCATCTGAAAATGAAGTTTTCCATAGTGGGCCTCCTTTGACCCCATTAACTGTGGACATTAGAGTATTTTCATGTTCTTTTTTATCCTGTTAGACATTCATTGGGCCCTCAGTTACGCTATGCTGTCACTCAGGATGCTAAGCGATGGGCTGTGGTTTCTCTGATGTGTCAGTGAAAGACGTTTAAGTATAGGACAAACAAATGTCTCTGGCCTTCAAGAAACAATTTTCCAAAGGTTGAACTCATATTGACTCATACCAGCGCAGCAGAGAGATGTGCTAAGCGCTCTTATTGCAGCCTACTGGGAAGCAGAAGCGTTTCCTGTGAAAGAAAATAGTGGAGAGGAGCCAGGAATGAATAAGCAGCCTTACTGTGTTGCGGATTAGAACCCTTCTTCCTATGAAAGGGCTGAGTAGGGCTCGTTAAAGCATTGATGAAGACAAAGAGTAAAATTACAATGAGGTAGGCGGGGTAAAATTATAACCTACAGCTTTGAGGTGGGAAGGAAATGAGCAATAAAGGAATTGGCCTGTGTGGGAGGCAGCAGGTTTCTTGTCTTGTCCTGGAGCATCTTGCCATGCCACATTGCTAGAGGTAATGTACTGGGCTGAAGGGGTTTCTGGTGAATGTCCTTTCCATTCCTGTGTCCCCTTTCCCCAGGGCAATGCTGCCCAAGCTGGACAGACTCCTTTCCGAGCATCAGCACGTTGCTCTCTAATGCCACTGCTACTGCCATCACCTACAAACCCCAAACTTTAAGGTGCTTTTCAAAGAGAGGGTTTGATCTTGTAGATCCTATGTTCAGGATCAGCATGAAACATGCTTGCACTCAAAGGACAGTGTCATGGGCCTGGAGTGGATGGTGGTCTCTTTTCAGACCTAGGCTTCTGCATTTCTCCTCAGTGGCCACCAGCCTTCCCCAGCCAGAGAGCAGGAGTGATGCTTGCTCTACAGACAGGCTTAGACCCTGACTTTGGAGCTAGGCCCTGCGGAGTCAGGGCCAGCAGAGAAGGACGCACATCACACAAATACTTCAGGAAGAGCTGCTGCACTTCTGCCAACTGCACAGGGACCTTGTGTGTCTGAGATAGTCTTTTTGATCCAGCCACTTAAATTGCCTGAAGGAAACAGCTGGAGTTTGCTGATGTGCTGAGGGTTTGCGATGCATTTCCTATTTTCCTGCTGGAGGACTTGAGATGGGTTGACTGGGCTGATGTCAAAGGGAAGAGCATTAAATAGGCTCTTGCTTTGTCTCACTGAGTGATAAGCACCCATCACCTGAGGAACTTCAAAGCCTAATAGACACAGCATGCAGACCACTTAGAAGGATCAATCTTATGCTTTCCATAAATCTTCTCTTCCACCCAATATCCTTCCATTTTTCCTCCCAGATTGATTGTACTTTTCAGCATGCTTCTTGGTGTTCTCCACTGCATCCTTAGCAGGACTGTCCCAAATCTGTGCCAAGAGTGGACCCTCCAGATGAGAACTCACCTTTCATGTGAAGCTATTAGCTTTGACATTACCAGTTCACAAGCAGCAGACACTTTATTCTAGGGCTACATGCACAAAAGAGCTGAAGACTCAAGTGTATCCAAAATTCACTGAAATTTGAGCCCAGGCTGGGGCTGCCCTGCCCACAGTGCTGCTCCAGGCAGCTGGCTGGACCTTGGTCCATGGTTACAGCTTCGGGTCATCTTGCTTCTTCTTGTGATTTTAGTCACCACGGTGGGACCATGGTGTCTCCCAGGCTTGCAGGAGAGACAGACTGTGGGCACCTGACCCAGTGCAGCCAGCATCGTGGGGAGCCCCATCAGCAATGCCAACATGATGGGTGAGCACAGGTGGGCACCCACAAGACTGCAGCGGGTCTCAGCAGGCTCGGGAGGGAATCCAGTGGCTCTGTTATGCCAGCAGTGCACTGGGAAATATGATCCCCAAACTGGAAATGTTGTGTTAGTAATTAAATTTCAGATTTTCTCTAATTAACACAGATGCCAGGGAGACTCTTTTGAGAGACATATAGAAAGTGAAAGGATGAGAATAACTCAGCAGCAGTGGGACTTCAGAGAACAGCATTGTGAATGAAGGTATCAATTTAGCAGTAGCAATAGTGGTCTAAGGATATAACTTGGCAAGGGCTGTAGAGAGAGCGCATAAATCTCATTAGACCAGCTGATATTACTGGGGGGAAAAAAGACAAGCTCCCTGTTGAACCTCCACTGTTTGTCCCATAGCACCTTTGACTGGGAGCTCTCCAGAAAAATGTTACACAAATGCTACTTATATAGGAAAAGCAACCATCCTCTGAAGTTTTTTCCCTCTCCACCCTTCAAATGCTACCAAAGTGATCATCCAAAACAAGCTCGCAGGGAGCATGCCAAGCTAGACCACCACATGCGAATCCTGTCCTGCAGACATGGCCGAGATTACTGCCCCTCACAGTATGATTAAACTACGCTGTGTGCATCTCACACTGTGAAATCCTCTGGTCTGGGAGGATTCAAATGGTCTCACTGAAACTAGGTGAGAAAAACCAAACCTACTATATGAATTTGCATAGCCAACGTGCATGAGAAACCCTCCCCATCAGCAATGAGAGTACTGTCCTCCTAAAGCAGCTGCTCTGCGCCGTCTCTGACCTCTCAGGCATGATCCTCCAGGGAGACCTACAAAACAACTTCAAAAAAGAGAATTATAACTTTCAGTAACAGGATTTGTAATTCGTATCTCCACCAAACACCAGGGATGCACCACCTTTCTCTGCCCATGCTCTTTGCTAAATGCTTTTGCATTCAACAGGCAGTGACAACCGCCTTCTCTTTTTCTCTCTCCATTAGCTGTGAAAGATGTAATCCCAGCTAACGTGTCCCTCTGCTCTCCAGGAACCACCTCTTGTTCCTCTCACATTAATCTATTAACACAATCAAGCTATGCTTAGAAGAATCTTTCCCAATATACCATTTCCCTCCCCCAGGTTCATAAAAGAATTTTTTCAGGAAAACCATGAATCCCCATCCTACTACTCCGGGCAGCCCCCAGGGTATTTGCACACACCCCCATCCTCTGCCACCAATGGGGCGAATGACCCAGGAGAATGTGAAGCTTCAGCAAGGAGGAGTGTCCTTGTGTTGGCCATATTTCTGTTTTTATCTTTTCTTCATCAAAAACAAATTTTAGAAGAGCGTGAAAAGGCAGAAGACTGAAGCTAAACAGAATTTCACATCAATTTTTATAGACTCTAAGAAGGGCTTAGGGTGGAAGGACAACCCTGGAAGTCTCCAGACCAGCCTCCTGCTCAAAGCAAGACTGCTCACAGACCTGTAGTGACTAGACAAGGGGCAATGGTTTTAAACTGAAAGAGGGTAGATTGAGATTGGATATAAGGAAGAAATTTTTTACAGTGAGGGTGGTGAGACATGGGAAGAGCTTGCCCAGACAAGTTGTTGATGCCTTCTCCCTGGAAACGTTTCAGGCCAGGTTGGATGGGCCTTTGAGCAACCTGGTCTAGTGAAAGATGTCCCTGCCCATGGCAGGGGAGTTGGACTAGATGATCTTTAAAAGGTCCCTTCCAACCCAAACCATTCCATGATTCTGTGATTCTGATGCCTAGGATGTCTGTGACACCAACGCTCATGACAGTGCCAGTTGAAAAAAAAATGTATTTATCAGTTCACGTGGAGGGAGGGATGTCAGGGGGTTCCCCACTGAGAACCAATTCTTTACTGATGTTTCTGGTGTTAGAAATTATGACAGTCTACCTTGGTGCTCTGCTTTTCTCTGGAAAGTAGAGAGGTTATCAGGCCATCACAAGCCCCCTGCACAACACTGGGGCTGTTTTGGGACACAAGGGAATGGCTTAGTAAAAATCAAAGGCCTGGGCAAAAAAACAATAACCAAAAATTAGAGGAAAACATGCTTTTGGAAGCACCTTCCCAGAAAACAGAGCAAGTGGAGCATCATGGTTATTTCAGTAGCTTTCTCTGGCTCATGAACTACACTTCTTACTCAGCCTGTCACTTCTGCACGGTGCAGTGAAGGTCTGTCTAGACCGGAGGCTGCAAACAGGGACCACGCCACACAACTTGCTCATCACGAGAACGGCGTGTGCTCATGCATGCATCCTGGCACAGGCTCACAGACAGATGCCTCGAAGAAAGGAAACCAGAAGACTGAGCCCCAGCGGTGCACTGGTGCACACCAGTGCAGACACTGCTGTGCAGATGTGCCACAGCAGTATGTTGGACCCATGCGTGCACACTCCCCAACGCTCATACTGCAAAATGCAGAAGGGCACATACCTACAAGTATAAAGACATCCACACCAAATCCTTGCCAGACTCCCAGAGCTCTCCACTACACCAGCTCTCCTCCAGATCTCTATTATGACAGCACAGAGACATTTATATTCCCCAGGAAGTTTCCCCCGAAAAGCAGCCCAAGGACTCCACAAGTGAGCACCTGAGAAGATGCAGAGGCCTCAGATACCTGGAGAAAAAAGCTGTCATTAAAAAGGCATAAACAAAGGGCATCATGATTGTTTTGCCACGTCTCCAGACTTGAGAGGAGGCTGAAATAACCTTTACATAATCCCATTAGCATTTCCAGTGAAAACAACGGCATTTTAGGAGGCAGAACAATGTCTTTTCTTATCATCCAGAAAGGTCAAAGGTATTTATCTGATTTAATATTTTATAATTGATAGTAAACAACACAGAAGAATAAGGCAGGCAGGCAGGAGATGGCTGCAGTGACACAGCAGAAGCTGCCCTCTACTTTTCCAGCAGTGTATCGTCCAGCGGGCTGGGCAGGAGCCAGGTCTGGGAGCAACATCCCTTTTCTATCGACCCTACAGAAAAGAGGACTATCTGCCATGCCCTGCTGTGCTAAGGACCCCAGATGCAAAGGCAGGCTCCTCCACACTGCCCTGGTTTCAGCTGGGATAGAGTTAATTGTCTTCCTAGTAGCTGGTACAGTGTTATGTTTTTGAGTTAGGTATGAGAAGAATGTTGATAACACACTGATGTTTTCAGTTGTTGCTAAGTAGTGTTTAGACTAAGTCAAGGATTTTTCGGCTTCTCGGGCCCAGCCAGCAAGAAAGCTGGAGGGGCACAAGAAGTTGGGAGGGGACACAGCCAGGGCAGCTGACCCAAACTGGCCAACGGTGTATTCCATACCATGTGATGTCATGTCTAGTATATAAACTGGGGGGAGGGGGAGGGGGGGGATCGCCGCTCGGGGACTAACTGGGCGTCGATTGGCGGCTGGTGAGCAATTGCATTGTGCATCACTTGTATATTCCAATCCTTTTATTATTACTATTGTCATTTTATTAGTGTTATCATTATTAGTTTCTTCTTTTCTGTTCTATTAAACTGTTTTTATCTCAACCCATGAGTTTTACTTCTTTTCCCGATTTTCTCCCCCATCCCACTGGGGGGGGGGAGCAAGTGAGCGGCTGCGTGGTGCTTAGTTGCTGGCTGGGGTTAAACCACGACACACGCTCACAACATTGCCACTTAACACTATTTCACCATCACATCTCTGCCGGAGCTGACGTGCTAACCGTGGCAATCCCAGGGGACGAAACATCTTCAGCCTGCCTGTCATCTTCTGTCCTTCCCCTGGTCGGGCAGGGTGCTGGCACAGCCCTGGCCAAACTGCCGCATCCTCCACAGTGGGAAGGGGTGAGACAAAAAGAAAGCTGAGGAGAAAAGAACACTGTGGATGGGGGAAGGAGAGTGAGAAGAGAGGAAGGGTATAGAGGCTGGGGTCTCAAAAATAGGTCATGATGCCCAGCAGGAACGAAGGCAGTCAGCGCACACGTGGACATGCATCAATGCTCTCTATGATGATGACTTTGCATCCAGAGTAGCAGCAGGTCAAGACCAACACCCCTTCTCCAGGTCCACGAACTGCAGGGACAAGCTGTTGGCTCAAGGGACTTGCGATCCAGCATTACAGTGGGTGCCCCACTGGTGCACAGGATCTGTGATCATGCAACACACGGGTAAGTATCTCATATTTTTCATCTCTGGTAAGGAATGGAAATTAGGAGGTTATTCTTTGCTGAAACATTCTGGAAAGTCATAGCTGAAATCTCTCACTTGTCTCTTCCATCTGTTTATTTTTACCACTTAATAACATGTCTGTCTCATCAACTATTCCTGACACCATGACAAGAAAATCCAACTCAGTGAAAACAGTTTTACCAAAGACACATTAGCTCTTCGTTACTGTGTGACACCACGTCAGTTCTTCTTGTGCATATGAAGTCTGGTCTGTAATTTCAAAGAGTGTCTTCCTTCTCTTTGAGGAGGCGATATGACCAATATATTTGAAATTGTTGATTATTATGCAAAAGGTTATCCAAACTGTGAAGATAAGAAGCAACTTCAAGCACTTCAAGGATTCTCATTTGTTTGGTGATAGGCTTTTCTCTTCACTGCCACATGATGTCACAGACCTAATTTCAAGTGATTAGTAACAATGGCAAAACAGTCATTGAAATAATCTTTGATAGAGGAGAGAACTCTGGGACCATATGAAGAGGCTGTGCTATCAATAATTTCTCACCATTAATAAAGTCCTAGTCTGCAGGCTTCATCATGACACCAAACCTGCTTCTGCCTTTGCTTTCCAAAGAGGCATCCCAGCCCTCTGCAGAGGGGTAGCTTGCCTGAATGCAGGTCAGCGGTGTTTATCTCCTTTTTAATGTGAGTAATCTTGGGTTTATTGTCTTCGCAGTGGATGGCTTCACTCACCCCTTTTATTTAAAACTATCCTCCTGGTTTCATTACTGAACAATCCACTTGTTGGAGAGGCCTGGAAGAACTGACTCTGAACCATCTTGCATTTTCAAATGAACTGGTTTACCACCTTTCCCTTATTTTCTAGACCTGCCATAAGTTTTTGTTCTTAAAAGTTTTGGAACCAGCTGATCTGAACCAACGTCCTCATTTGCTTTTTGGACAGGGAGCAGGGATATTTCACTGAAATGGAGTCTTGCATCTCCCAGTTTGCTTGCTGTTCAGAATCACTCAGAACATGTATACTCTTTTGGGCATATATTCTGGTAGCAGAATCACAGAAGCGTTGGTTGGGAGGGACCTAGTCCAACCTCCTGTTCGAAGCAGGATGATTGCCAATGTTAGGAGAGAGGAGAGCACAGCCGTGGGTGTCTCCATGTGCAAAGCATGATGGATAAAGGCCATCTGTGACAAACCGCCTTTGATAGCACCACCTGGATTTAATGATTCAAGACCTCCTTACTAGTCCTGAGCCTGGTATCTTCAATTACTGTCTTGTGTTATGGGCCTGTTATGCTTATAGGAAGTAGACTGGCACTACCTGGTATTACAGAAGTGATCCTCAGCTAATGACCTAATGAGTGCTTTTAGAAAAAAAGCAATTCCTCTATTAGATCAGTTCAAGAGATCATCCTATTCAGTCCTCGTCTACAAGAAAAGTAGCATAACTGTTAAAGAACATGATAACCTGCCCTTTGGGTAGTTCCTTCCTTCCCTGGGACGGAATGGCCACTAAATGCCTTCAGGATCTCTCCTGCCTGTATGAGAAGCTATTTCAAAAAACTAGAGAAAGAGGACCAAAACAGCATTCTTGAGTCTTGCAGTTTCCCTATATGTCCCTCTATATGTTCTACTACACTGCATGCATCCTTTCCATAAGGGGCCATCCAGGCCTGATTAGGTTGCCTGCATATCAGGAGGCTCTTCAGACCCTGCTGTCCTGGGATAAAAGCAAGAAAATTCTCAAGGTTGCAAAGCTTCAAATGCTTCTATGGTTGGAAAGGCCAGAAAACAGCATGAGACTGGCACACGGCATAGAAAATTTCAGCTTGTCAGTTTGACAGCTACAAGCAACAGCAAACAGCATCTATAGTGGGAGGTGTCAAGCAAGTGTATCTAGTACACAGCACCACTAGCTGTGCCCTGAAATGCGAAGTAGGAAATGACCTGGCAGGTTCTGTAGTAGTTATTATGGAAAATCTCTATCAAGTGGAAAATAAAGAGAACCTACCAGTTTCTAAAGAGACAACTCCTTCAGTGAAATTTTGCTTTAGCCAGTGCCCCAGGTGTGCTGCCACACTGCTGCATTGCAGACATTTTGTGACCCCCATCTAGGACTTTCCCTAAGTTAGCTCAAGGAGAGGAGACACCTCTGGGATGTTCCTTCAGCTCCAACAGCAACCAGACCTGCACAGGAGGCAGCGTAACCCTGAGAAAGCAAATGATGAGCTGCTGCTTTGCAAGGAGGAGGCATTTTCGGCTCTGTTGAGGCCTCTTCACTAAAACCACACAGCATCCTTATCCATGTCTTATCCACACAACACTTACCACTCTATAAGCTACGTTCATTACCTTTGCTTTATGCTGACAGCATATGTGCCACCTATTTTTCTGTAACCTACCCAAGTTACAGCACAGCTTGCAAATCATCTTGGTCAGCTGGGCTAATCCAGCTATAAACATGTCACCAACCACCTGAATATCACTGTTTTTTACCAGATAAGCTGCACAACTCAATGGCTGGCTAATATGGTGTCATGGTTTAACCCCAGCCAGCAACTAAGCACCAGCCGCTCACTCACTCACTCACTCCCACCACCCAGTGTGATGGGGGAGAGAGTCGGGAAAAAGTAAAACTCATGGGCTGAGATAAGAATAGTTTAATAGAACAGAAAAGAAGAAACTAGTAATGATAATGGTAACACTAATAAAATGACAATAGTAATAATAAAAGGATTGGAATATACAAGTGATGCACAGTGCAATTGCTCACCAGCCGCCAATCGATGCCCAGTTAGTCCCCAAGCAGCGATCCCTCCACTCCCCCTCCCCCCAGTTCCTATACTAGATGGGACGTCGCATGGTATGGAATACACCGTTGGCCAGTTTGGGTCAGCTGCCCTGGCTGTGTCCCCTCCCAACTTCCTGTGCCCCTCCAGCTTTCTTGCTGGCTGGGCCCAAGAAGCCGAAAAATCCTTGACTTAGTCTAAACACTACTCGGCAATAACTGAAAACATCAGTGTGTTATCAACATTCTTCTCATACTGAACCCAAAACATAACGCTATACCAGCTACTAGGAAGACAATTAACTCTCTCCCAGCTGAAACCAGGACATACGGCTGGGATGAAAGTTGTTGTTTCTGTACTCACTAATACTACTATGGTGAGAGATGACCCAGGAGTTGGTGGAGGCACTTCTGTCCCTCTGTTGCACACTCTAGATGGGCAAGGAAGAAAACACGCCTTTGCACTACAGAGGATGGAAATATTCACAGGTACCCACAAGTAGGCCCCAGTCCTTTTCTATACCAGCACCTTTGTTGAACCTAATAGGAGACAGCTCTTGCCCAGAGCCAGCAGGGATGGCTCAGTGCCCAGCAAGAGGCTGTATGAACCAAGAAACATCCCATGTTCTGCACTGCCTCCATGCAGCTTCGTGGATACGTGGGAACAGCACATGGAAGTAATGCCCCAATGGTGTCTGAAACACCCCAGTGACATGCAGATGCCTCGGCTATCCAAAGGTGCCAGGAAGATCCTCTTGGCATGAGGACATGCTTTGGTGTCATCTGCCTCCATAGCTGTGTCCCTACCTGGCCTGAGACACGAACCCATTGCTTCTGCTGCCTTCTTATCCCTAACTTGCTGGTTTACTTCCGTGACCAATTCTTCAGGTGGAGAAAGACCTGCCTTATGCTTATCTCTCTCTTTTGTTTTTGAGAGTGGCTGATCCGGGACAAATCTACCCTTTCCTTGCTTTGGTCACAAAAAAGCCAACTGAGAACAAACCTTAAGGAATCTGCTGCCAACAGAAGGGTGCCAGACTCGGGTATATATGCCAATGGACATATAACACGCTTCTTGACTGTGTGCTGGGCCAGTGATTTTCCAGTAACTAAATAAAACAGACAGAAATGGCATTTCCCTGATTTTCACTGCCTTGTTTTCTCACTCCTTTTGGGCGCACTTGCCTTGTTTTGTCAGGAACTGCCAAACGTCAACAAACAAGCTGAGAACTGCATCCCAAATGAACTCTGTAGCAGAAGAGCACCTCAGGCTTTTGACCAAGGTCCTCCCCTTCAACACCTCTGCATCAGCAGAGAGGAAAAAAAGGGCATCAATCTAAAAATAAAATTATTGAACATTTAGGTGTTGCTATTTTCATCAGAGATTAATGAATGTTTTAAAGCTTTGGTTCGCTTGGTTCTTCTCAAAGAAAACAAAGCAGACTTGGGCAAAGGGAAAGCAGCTGTATTACCTACATAAGAGCTTCTAAATGCCGAGCAGCTCTTTGTAGCCTCTGGGCACAGACTGGCCCAGAAGCAGTGGGAAGCAGAGGGCAATGGCTGTGGTTATGAATGTGTAAGTGAAGGCGTGGAGGCAGAGGGGGAATGTACGTTGGAGCCGATTTCTTGGTCCCACTTTGCCTGCAGTTGTGCACCAATGAAGGAGTCCCAGCCTTTAATGGGTCTTGTAGTCCTTCTGGGAGAATCAAACTAAGTAATGGACTGGCTTTCTTACTAAAGGTAGTATGAAGACTAGGCACAGGGGAGTCCACCCATACTGCCCAGCTATAGGATCTGTCCAGGCTATGACCCTGCAAAGAAATGCAATGGGATAGCATCAAATTTCCAGGTTTTTAAGTTTGGAGATATCACCCGCTACTTCAGAAAATGTATGAAAAGGCATGGAAATCTACTCAAAATTGATGGGGATGGAGGGATAACCTGAAATGACACAGTGAGATGGATGGGCTACACGTTGTCAGGTGAGAAAGGGAAGTGGTAAGAAGAATGTCTGCTTGCTGCGGGGTCAGCGCCGTGCCAGAGGGCAAGCCAGAGAGATGTGTCAGCAAGAGGTGAGGTCAGGTCACACAGAGGTAGGGGAAAAGCAGCATTGTTCAGGAGCCAGGATGGACAGAAGGAGCAGCAATGAAGAAAGGAATTAAGTGTCAAGTGGGCAGAGGCTGTTGGGACTACTTAGCCATGGACATGCCATGAGCAGAGTATGAAATGTTGGTGCATTGCACAGAGATGGGTGCTCACTCCTTCCTACCCTTCAGGCTGGCCACAGGGAGCTTATGGAGACCAAGGACTATGGCTGCAGATTGGGAAGGATGTGGTCAAGAGAAGCAAGGGAAGCACAGTAATCTTGGATGAGTCATCTGTCCTCGATGCTGGGAGATGGCAACACAGCTTCAAGGGAAAATTCACTGGCACTAAACAGTTACACCACCACAGGAGAGTTTGGATTTCACGTGTAAGGTAGAGGGATGAAGGCAGACACAGCTTCACTCCCTCCTACAATGAACTCAGCTGGTGGCAGGGCAGCAGGCTGTTGTGGCCAGAGGCCCAGGACGCAATCAAATTCCACCGTTGCAATTCAGCTTTGCAAGTGCTTGCGTTCTCAGTTATAATACACCGTTGACTGAGGTGTATGGAAACGTGGTGGTAGCCCTGGGCTTGGCTGCAGGGTCTCCTTGAAGGAGCAGGCGAGCTGGTGCCAGGGACAAGATCTGTGGTTGGCACCGGGACCGGCCGCCTAAGCCTGACGCAGCCACCCGAGAGCCACACTTTACAAAGGAGATGGATAATTCACAACGAATCCTGACATTATTTTATCTACACATTTCACCTGACATTATTTCATCCTATCTAGTGTCATTTGATCCACCTTCTAAATCCAAATGTCAGTATGCAGTTGCCTAAAAAAAGACACAATCCTCACACATAAGACCCTAGAAGCTATAGTTCAAAGCATAAAAACCCAGGAAGTCAATAATAAGTCGCACTCTGGCAATTAGAGGGAAAAATGAACACAGTTAACTCAGAGCCACACGAAGCTTTATGCATTCCAAAAACACCAATAGTGTTTTATTCAGAAAATATAAACAGCCTCGCTTTGAATGACATTAACATTCACATGGGATGAAATCTGCCATGATTATGTGAGCCAGAAACACATTTTGCCCCAACAGTATAGGAGGGTGTGTATAATCCTCATAGAGGCAACGAGACTCCCAGCTCTTCCCAAGCGCCTGTATAGTCATTCCCACTGACCTGTCTTAAGTTTCTGCTGGTGTTGAGTTAAACTTTGGTTCTCCCTTCAATTAGTTTATTATTTTCTGGTTTAGCTTCTCTATCAGTCCACCTTATTTAAACTACATCCTGTAAATTTTTTTTTTTTTTTGAGCTTTACATTTTTTCCCAGGAGACTTTCTAGACTTCAGCCAGATGGGGCCTCTCTTCTTTCCCTTGGCTCTACGCACTGTGAGGAGAATAAAAGCCTCCTCTGTTCCCTTTGGACAGGTTTCCAGCACTTGTAGGATGGTTTATCTGAAAGGAACATTTCACATTTTTCCATGCTGCAACAGACACCATAGACAAGTATCTTCACTGCTGAAGGAGAACCAAAACTTAGAAAATGTTCTCTCCATCCCTTTTTTAGACCAAGACAGAAGACAGAGCTTGGGCACTCTCCCCACCCCACCATCCTTGACCTCTCAAGAAGTCTCTGAACTCCAAGTTCTTTCTTTCACAGGACCACAACAGCCAGAAGGGACCTCTGGCGGTCTCAGGTCCAGCACCCTGCCAGCTTGGATCAGTTCATCAGCACCTTCTCCAGTCCACAGTGAACTGTCCTCTAAGGATGGAGATCCCACAATTCATTGGGGTCATTGGCCCCTGTTAAAACTATTTGATCACCCTCCCAGGCCCTTGCTGAGCAATCACCTGGAGCTATGCTGAAACCTTTATCGAACAAATACTAGAGAAGCAGGCAGGGAGGGGACTGCGCCCACTCAGGTTGTCCTTTGGGCCCTGCTCACCTGTGGCTCTCTCTGGACAGCTGGTTCTCCAGGAAAGGTAGTGCTTGAGGTTGCCCACAGTGAATGCACAGACAGGCACCTAATTAAAAAAAAATTTGCACTAATAATAACTTTTTTGAGGTTCCTCCTCCTCCATCTTGGTCTTTTCCATCTCTCACATGTAGGAAATTCTGCATCTGAGAGGAACTCAAGACTGCACAGGACTTCACACCCTTTAATGCCCCCATGTACCATGCCAGAAGGGGCACATGTAAGTGTACCTGCCCAGTGGCAACTACTGATAGAAAACCAGCCTCCATTGTAAACACACACTTGACGGAACATCTGACCTTCCTTTTCCTGGCAAGCAATAGTCTTGCCCCAGGTATAAATACATTCTTTAGAAATACATAAATGCATAACTTAAAACCTGCTTTGACACAGGCAGGACTGGCAAGGAAAGAAAACCACCAGGGGAGAGCTTATACATTCACAGAGTTTCATTTGACTCCCTTGGTCAAGCCTTGTGTCCCTTGCACAAGTGCAGTGAGAGTCAGCAGCTGTAGTTGGGTTTTGAGGCTGTGTCGCTGCTGTAGCACAGGTCTGTAGTGTTTATGGGTTTCTCATCGCATTTAATGCCGTAACGTTTGCTTTCAGGCAAAGCCTAATTCTCAGAAAACATCAGCCGGTGCCCTTGACTTCAAGCGACTTTGGGTTTTGCCTGGCAATGTTATGACTTGTTGGGTGGCCCTGTCCTCCGCCAGACACAACGACAACTCCTTGCTGATCCCTACCGCTCCCACGGGACAGGGGTTATTTCCAGCGGGCTTCAGACCCCATGCGCCACAGGGTGCAGATGGGAGAAGTCTTTCCAAAAAAGCAGCCTTTGGCCTCATTTGGACAGTGCGATAGCCGAGGCTGGAAAGCAGCTGATGGATTCTGTTGTATTTAGCACTCAAATAACTGTTGCCTCTATTAAAAATAGCAGTTCCCAAGGCTCAGCATGCCAGCCCACGGGCTCAGGGGTAGTCCTGCCCTGGGCCAGCCCGGAGCAGAGCTGAGCACAGCTCGCTCAGGTCGCTCTCATCGTTCTCCTCCGGCTCACTACTGGAGTTGGAGGGGTTGTTGCTGGGCAAGCTGTGGCCAGAACCTGTCCTCAGAGATGCTTGCCCCTTCGGGTCCGTGCTCAGCACCAACGCATCCTGGAGGCACACGCTGCCTGAACAGGCAGGAGTTCTCTGGTAGTTTGGCTGGGAGTAATTCCTCTGGCTGAAAAACTGCCCTAGCAGAGATTTCTGGAGGGTTGTTTGCAGGCTTTCACAAGTCCTCTGCTTTGTGCTCAGCCGGGTGTAATGCAAATCCAACTGCAGGACCACGTCCGTCTGGAAGGGGAGAGCAAAGGATGCAAAGTGAATCGGAGTCAAAGACTTGAAGCAGACCTTTTTTGCTGTTGCCACCGTCAACAAACACGACAGACTTGGCTGGCTGTTCTGCAGGCTCACAGCCCCATGCTGTGGCATGATGGAGCAATGCTGCTGCCAGAGAAAATGAGCTGTTACATACTCTCATGACGTTTGTGGGCTTCAGCCATGGTTTCTGGATTTCAGGACTTCTCCTGAAATCAGACCACCTCACTTGAGATCTCATCAGCCTGCTCAGGGCACTGTGACTGAGAGCATCACCCCCAGGATGCTGGCACAGGGGAGCAGGAGGGGAGAGGAACTGCACTCACGCGAGGAAAGGCATGACATCCATCCTGGCCATGGCATAGGACTGCTGCACACGCAAGAGGAAAGCATGCAAGGGAAGGGATATGAACCACTTAAATAAAACACACATCACACAGTAAAAGCCAATAGTTTTAAACAGCAGCGCTCCACAGGGATCCATTCGCAGCCTAGCACTATTTTAGATTTTTAAAAAGATGGTGAAGAAATCAGAAAATAACCATATTCATGGCAGCCAAATCCCTGAACGTGAACCCCTAGCATGGGGCTGTGCCCGAGATGCCTGGCTGTACAAAGTAGGGAGATGTATAACGGAGCAAGAAGATTTTGGCAGGCAATGCAGGGTCCAGGTCTCATATCTACACTTAAAAGCGATGCTGAATGCTTGGGAAGGGTTCAGAAAAGAGCCCCAGGAACAATCAAGGACTGAAAGAGCTGCCATATGCTGAGACACGTCATGCACTTAGCAAACGGAGCTTCTTGTAGGCAGATCCAGGCAGCAGCTCGAGAGCAACGTTCCGTGTGAACCTGCATGGAGCAGAGCAGATAAGCAGCTGGCAAGATCCACTGGCTGGGTGTTAGAGGGGGAAAAAAAAAAAAATCAAATGAGAAACAAGGTGCACACTGCTATTTGGAGAGGCAGAATCTGCTGGAAGAGACAAGCCAGGGGACAAGCAATTCTGCCTCTCTCGTGGTCTTTGAATAGTTCGAGGGTCTTTTGAAGTGGGCCAAAGAGGCATAGCTTGGATCAGGCTTGGTAGTGTCACCCTGATGGCAGGGGATAAACCCTCCCACTGCTTGAGATCCTGGCCAGCCTGTGAGCCCATCTCTCAGGCAAGCACACAGCCTAGTGAGACATCCTTCATCTGAAATATTTGGGCTAGTCTGACCTCCCCTAGGCTGATACAGGCAAAGAACAGCCTCCCTGGCCAGGCAGCACAGAAAAACAGAGCAAACCAAGAGAAAGACGATAGCTTTTGTGCCTTGAAGATCAACAAGCTCCTCTAACATTGATCTGGATGTTACACTGACACAGGCATGCCAGGCATTGTCCGCATGGAGTCACGAGACACACAGTCAGAAGGGCACATCCAGCTTGAGCCAGTGGGGATGGGGAGTGCCAGTTACATGAGGGTGCAGGAAAACCATGGAGATTTGCACCTGGCAGCTCTCTACCTGAATTTTCTGTAGTCCACAGAGCTGGAATATGCAGTCCAGCTCCTCTCGCTTGTACACAGAGGCAAGCAGAGACTCCACTTGGTCCAGGCGGCTCTCTTTCAGGGTGGCCACATCGTCCATCTCCTGGGTCAGGAAAACAAGAGGAAATGCAAGGAAATTTCAACATCAGCCTGGGCATGGAGGTGCAACTGCCCATCAAACATGCTGCTTCTCTGCACACAGCAGTGCCCAGGGCTGGCCTGTGCCCTTCACACTTTGGCTGGTGGAAATGCTGCATACCCTAAGCGAAGTACTACAGAGTGCAAGCAACAGAAATACAGAGATTTTACATGCTAGCCTTGTGCATATCAATGAGAAGACCTAGCTAAACATCCCCTGAGTGCATCTACCAGGAAGACTGTGGTATAATGGGACTTGCAGCAGAGCAGATAGCAGCAACAGCCGGTATCACAACCACCTGTAGTGTAAGCAGTGTGCCAAGGAGGGAGCAAATTTTCCAAGGGCATAGCTGGAAGAAGCTTTGAGTTGCACCAGGTGCCCAGTTAGCCCCCCCACCATCTACAGAACTGTCAACTCTTGCTGAATCACCCAAATTTATCCAAAACAGCCCTGTCTCTAAGAGATCCTCTTCAGTAATGATTGTATCTTGGAGCCACTAATAGCACAAGAAGGGACAAGGGAATAAGGGCCTTATGAAATAGCATCTCGCTTTGGATTTTGGCCTCTAGGATGGGTGACAGCCCACAGTCCACCAGTCCCTTCCATGAGAAGGCACTTCCCTCTGCCAGCTGGCTCTAGCAACTACCACGGTGTGATCCTGCTGGCCTGGCTTGGCCAACACTAGGATGTCCTGGCCTGGCTTTGGCTGTGGGAGCTGAGCAGCCCGGGCAGGCTTACTGCAGCCACAGATAAAGCCGGTGGTATGTGAGGAGGGTTTGATCCTGGCAAAACTTTCTCACCATTAGCAAGAGAAGTGGCACTGGGCATGCTGATGAAGGAGGCTGTTAAGACACTGCAGGGAGGTAGAGATTAGAGAAGTCCTGGGAGCTCTTGCTAGCCTTTACAGACCTTTCCCAAACTGCTGCCTGCTAACAGCCAAAGCAACTTGTTTCTGGCCAGGAGAATATTGGGAGTAGAAGCTAGAATGTTGGATCCCAAATACTGGCTGGGATCTGCAGGCATCAGGGTCACCCCTGCTTGCAAGGCTGGCAGAACAGGAGTAAACACCATTGCTGATCCAGCAGGTCCACTGGAGGTAGGCTGAAGAAATACCGTTTATCTCCGTACAAAGCAAAGGCAAACCCCATCTCCATACTCGGCAACTCATTACTGGAAGGATAAACTGGAGGGAGCTTAGGGCAGTCAATGGAGCTGGCAGAAAGGGAGATGGGTGTGCCAACAAGGGAAGGACACAGTTCAAATGGGGATGGAGCAGCTCTCCTGCTCAGGGAGCGTTGTCGTGGTTCCTTCCACCAGCCTGAACTGTGCCTGAAACAGGAGACAGGCTGCAACACAGAGCACCTTCTGCAAATGAACACTGCCCTCTCCTGCTCTCTCCTTCCCTGCCTCTTTGCATCAGGTACCCGTCACTCCTACGCTAAGCCCAGCAGCCAGGTTAAACTAAACCTGGAGACCTAAGAGAGAGGCACAACGCAGATCAGCCTGGATGCCTCTAATGCAGGGCTTCAGCAGGAGGACTGCAAAAAGGAGCAGAGTGGCCCTACTGCGTCCAGCCAGGTCCATCCTCCAGCACATGCTTAAGGAGGGACAAGATGTGCGTGCTGCCAGCCCTGCCCAGGGTGAGCCTACCCTGCCAGCCTCCTGCGATAGGAAAATCAGCGACTTTTCGAGTCAAAGGTGGTGTCTGTGCTTTCAATAGCCTTTGTGGACTCTTATGAAGGTGTCAAAGTTATTTTTGAACCCTGCTAGACTTGTAATATCCATGACACCCTAGTCACTAGGAGGAAAATGGTCCATGGCCAGAAGTCCTCCTCATAGTCACCACACCACTAGTCCCCTCTTCCCCATATCTGAGGATGCCAGAGTGCTCTCCTCCAACCTTCTCTGTAGCCGCCTCATTGCTGTTTCTGCACGTGTCTTTTGACTTCTGCAGTCCTGCCTTCCCCTGGTGCATCCCCCCTCCTGTGACCTCTCCAAGACTGGCTCCTCTGGGGATCCATCAGCCTGTCAGAGCTGGGGTTGGGCCACATTCCCTTTTGTCTCCTTGCAGGCATGGATGTGCTCTGGATCGGATGACCTCTAAGTGCCTGCTTTTGCAATTGTGTTAGCAGCCTTTGCAGACACTGTGAATCTTCAGTGATTAACATCACAATTGGGTTTACGTTAGCAGGGCAGGGATGCTCAGATCTGTGCTAATGCGCTGGACTCTTCTCCCAAACTTCTGTTTATTGCTCTGCAATTTCGAGCCCCTTGAGGTTGGGCAGCCCTTTTTTTTCAGCCTAAGAAATACCCAGTGTAGTACAGGCGTGACTAGCACAAATATAACAATATCCCATCCCAAGTTAAATCACAGCTCATGAAAAGCCAAGAAGCATCAGGATGTTTGGATGGGGTGAACCACACAGCCTCCCTGAGTGGGATAAAGCCAGTCCTAAGCATTTAACATCCAAAATAGATGTGCTGTTTCTCTCTGGCACAGACCTGGGGCCATCCTGAAGCAAAGGAGCAAATGCTCAGCACTGTGGGGAAATGCCCAAAGTCCCTTCAGCATCCATGCAGGGACGATCTCCCAGCAGCCCAAGAGATTAACTGATTAAATGACTGCATCATTAAATGATTTGGAATTCGACAACCAGCCATGTACTGCTGACCTTCTGCATGCGAGGTTGAGCCTCCGTCCTATTCCTGAGGCTAGGACCCTCACCACCTGGATATGGACCCTAAAGGAGAAGGGACCAAAGGCATCATGTGGCCCAAACAACACAGATTTGGTCACACACGTCACGCCTGACAGATTCATGTCCACATAGAATCATAGAATCGCTTAGGTTGGAAAAGATCTTTAAGATCATCGAGTCCAACCGTCAATCCAACACCACCATGCCCACTAAACCATGTTCTGAAGTGCCACGTCTACGCGTTTTTTGAACACCTCCAGGGATGGTGACTCCACTACTTCCCTGGGCAGCCTGTTCCAATGCCTGACAACCCTGTCAGTACAGAAATTTTTTCTAATATCCGATCTAAACCTCCCCTGGAGCAACTTGAGGCCATTTCTTCTCGTCCTATCACTAGTTACCCGATAGAAGAGACCAGTACCCACCTCACTACAACCTCCTTTCAGGTAGTTGTAGAGAGCGATACGTGCTCTAAGGGGTCCACATGGGTGGTGATTCTGCAACACCCTTAGGCAAAACCCCTCCCAGACATTCACTCTTTTTACCATTAAAATGTCACGTCCACTGTGGATCTTCCTTACTGCAATTCAAACCATGACTTCCTTCCAAGTTGGCAACAACTTTTTATATATTTGAAGGCCCCCTATCCACCAATTTTTGCTTTTCCTGCCTAAACCACAATTCTCTTGCTCCTTCCTTTTATTACTTCAGATGCACTTTATTTGGCACACTTTTTTCCATGAAGCATGGACCCAAAATTGCACCCAGTGCTCCAGCCTCAGCAACAGCAAGGAGAGCCAGAGAGGATCTCACACAAATCTCAGAGCTCTTGTTTACAACCTTGGCAGTTTTCTGCCTTGCTTTTGTTGCACCAGCTGTTGTGGACTTTGACCAGAACCAGTATCCCACTTGTCTCCCATCCCATGCTTACGCTACTGCTTATTCCTGTCCACATGCAGGAATTTGCATCTGCTGAGTAACAGCCTTGGCCTCAGATTGCATCTCCATTTTATCTAAATCCTTCTAAAATCTAACCCTGCCTTTTACCACCTTGCAGACATGCCCAGTGCTATGGCATCTGTGTATTTAATAAGCACATACTGTGGCACATCACCGAGGTCATTAGTGAAAATAAAAAACAATCCCACAGCCCTGGTTTTCCAAAAGAAACAACATATTCCATCACCCTCAGGGAAGGAAAGTTTTCTCTTAGTTTTAAATGGAATTTCCTGTGTTTCAGTTTGTGCCCATTGCCTCTGCTCCTGGCACTGAGCACCACCGTGCCTGGCTCCATCCTCTTTGCACCCTCCCTACAAGGTACTTAGATACATTGATGAGATCCTCCTGAGCCTTCTCTTCTCCAGGATGAACAGTCCCAGCTCTCTCAGCCTTTCCTCATAGGAGAGATGCTTCAGCCCCTTTGTCATTTTCGTGGCCCTTTGCTGGACTCTCTCCAGTATGTCCATGTCTCTCTTTTACTGAGGAGCCCAGAACTGGACACGGCTCTCAAGATGTGGCCTCACCAGTGCTGAGTAGAGGGGAAGGATCACCTCTCTCAACTTGCTGGCAATGCTCCCCCTAATGCAGCCCAGGATCCCATTTGCCTTCTTTACTGTGCAGACACATCGCTGGCTCGTGGTCAGCTTGGTGTCTACCAGGACCCCGAGGACCTTTTCTGCCAAGTTGATTTCCAGTCTGTTGACTACCAGCTGTGCCTGTACATGGGGTTATTCCTTCTCAGATGCAGGACTTTGCACTTCCCCTTGCTGAACTTCATAAGATTCCTGTTGGCCCATTTCTCCAGCCTGTCCATGTCCCTCTGGACATCAGCACAACCCTCTGGTGCATCAGCCACTCCTCCCAGTTTTGTGTGAGCAGCAAGCTTGCTGAGGGTATGCTCTGCCCCATCATCCAGATCATTAATGAAGATGTAAACCAGTATTGGCCCCAGTACTGATGCCTGGGGCTCCCCATTAGTAGCCTCTAGCTGGACTTCATGCCATTGATCACAACCTTTTGAGCCTGGCAGTTGAGTCAGTTTTCAATCCACTTCACCATCCGCTTATCTAGACTGTTACCTCATCAGCTTGTCTATGAGGATGTTAGAGGAGAGAGTGTCAAAAGCCTTGCTAAATCAAGACAAACAATATTCACTGCTCTCCCCTCATCCACCAGGCTAGTCATTTCAATGCAGAAGGCTATCAGGTTATCAGGCATGGCTTCCCCTTTGTAATCTATGCTGACTGCTCCCAGCCATCTTCTTGTCCTTGCTGTGTTTGGAAATGGCTTCATGAATTATTGGTTCCATCACCTTCCCAGGGATCAAGGTGAGGTTGACCAGCCTGCAGTCCCCCAGATCTTCGCTCTTGCCCTTCTGGAAGGCAGGAGTGACACTGGCTTTGTTCCAGGCCTCAGGAAGACCACCATGAGCTGGTGGAGAGTGGCCTTGCAGTCTCATTGCCAGCTCCCTCAGCAGTCAGGGGTGCAACCTGTCAGGTCCCATCGATTTGTGAATGTCGAGTTTGTTTAAGTGCTCCCTGACCTGGTCCTCCTCACCGGATTTAAGTCTTCCTTGCTCCAGACCTTCCCCCTAGTCTCAGGGGTCTGGGAGTCCTGAAGGCTGGTCTGACCAGTAAAGACCAAGGTGAAGAAGGCATCAAGTACCTCAGCCTTTTCTATGCCCTGTGCCACCAGGCACCCTGCCCCATTAAGCAGTGGGCCCGTATTTCCTCTTGCTTTCCCTTTGCTGCTGATATACTTGTAGAAGCCCTTTCTGTTGCCACCAGATTCAGTTCCAGATGGGCTTTGGCTTTGCTAACCCCACGCCTACGTGCTTGAACCATGTCTCTATAGCCCTCCTATGTCACCTGCCCTTGCTTCCACCTCTTGCAAACCTCCTTTTCATGTATGAGCTCAGTTAGGAGCCCCCTGCATGTTCATGAAGGCCTCCTTCCACCTTTGCTTGACTCCCTGTTCATCAGGATCCTTGAAAATCCACCAGCTCTCCTGGACTGCTCATCTCTCCATGGCCATGCCCACAGGAACACAGCTCTCCAGCCTAGTGACCTTCAAGACATTCACCTGGGCAAGAAGTGATCTAATCTTGAGGGATCAACTGAAGCCCTGACACATGAGATTCAAAGCCCCTCGGCTGACAGCAACTCCTTACCCACAAGTATCTGCACTCTGCTAAATTCCCAGCCTCAATAGCCCCCTGTGCCAATGACTTCCACAATCTAATTACAGTGCATGCAGGCAAGTAGTTCCTTCCATTAGTCTCCTTTATCATTTCTGACCGTGTAGAAGTCAGGAAATGGAGAAAAGCATTTTCTAAATTATTTTTTTTAGCCAATTCATAATTATTTATAAATATTTCCCCAGGGTGGAATGCATTTTTAATGAAGATGATGCCCAGGAATAGGCAAGGCCAAAGTTTTGGCTGGCTCAGAGTTTCAGACATTCTAAATAAACTGGGGAAAGGGTGACTGCAGAGCCCATTAGGTCAAACAGCTCCAGATCCAGTGGCTTGAAAACAAGGAGATCCAACATAAAAGTTTAAAAAAAGTAAGCATTTAAACAGTACAGAGCAAAAAAATGGGAATGTCTTAGCTCTCAGCATCATTCCTTTCTACATACGTCCGAGCGCAGACTCTCTCTCTGAAGACAGTGCTTGTCAAGTAAAAATGCAAGCCTGTCAAGACACAGGATGGAAGAGAACACTACCACTGGACAACTAAAGAAAATGGATCAATGCTAGAAAATCCCATCATAATTATCTCTGGCAAGCCCTACAGCAAGCCCAGGCTCTTTGCTTAAGTCAGTTTGATAAGCAGAATGTGGCAAATGGTGGGAAAACTACCATTTCCTCAACCAAACGGCTCCCTGGGTTCATCCCCCAGGGCTTACAAAATGCACCCAAAATGTTTTTGTTGGATTTCAGCCTCCAGCTCCTGCATCTCAGCAATGCAAGTGTGGCTCAGATGGTCCCCCAGCTCCCCTCAGCATCCCTGAGGAGGGCTGGCACAGTGAGGACACAGCCAGCTTGGCCAGATCCTGAAAGAAGCCAGGTGCCTTCCTGCAGACACCCATGCATCTCTCTGTGGTCCCACAGGCGAGAGTGGGTGGCCTTGCTCTGGATGTCTAACGCGGGGGGGGGGGGGGGCAGATGAATTGCAATATGGTGGACGTGCTGCCACATCAGCAGACACCACTGGAGGTCAGTGTGAGCTAGCACTGCCGTGCAGTAGGATAGGGATGGGGATCCTACTACCCTGTCTATACTGGGGGTCCCTTTTTGGCCTCCCCAATCTCTCTTGAGACAGCTCCAGACACAGGAGCAAGAAGCTGAGTCCCCCTTTCCCCACAATTGCTGATGTTGGGTGGATGCACACAAACACATGCACACACACACACACACACAATTTTCATGCGTGCTTAGGGAGCTCACGAGGGGAAACGATGCTCTGGCTTGGTAATGGGCAGGATCAGACTCCAAACCTCTCGCTGGACGCACTGTGCTGCATCAGTGACCACAACGTACTTAGGGGCAGCGTCCCTCCACGAGCAACAAGGGCCGAAAAATCCGCCACAGGCACGCTATGCTTCAGCAAAAAGACTACAGAAAATGAGGAAGATGGTTAGCAAAAAGGAGCAGCAAATTAAATCCTTAGAGGTGGCATGGAGACCACCAGAAAAGACCACGCTGGGCATGTGGTCTGTTAGGAAAGGTGTGAGAAAGGGTGCAAGGAAGCTGGTACGGCTCAATAGGGAAGAACCATATTGTTGCATTAAGACATATTAGCACAGTGGGCTAAGAAGGCATGATTCAAAAAGCCAGATCTGCTTCCAAACACGGAAAACAGAAAGGCTCTTCACCTCAATCAGATTAGATGCAATAATTTAATCAGGCAGGCCAGAAATCAGTCTGAGGGGCAACTGGTTAAAGGCATTAAAACTGGCTTCAAATCCTTTTTGCAATACATTAGGAGCAAGGC
The DNA here is from genome assembly GCF_026419915.1 of Harpia harpyja. Classification (NCBI taxonomy): domain Eukaryota; kingdom Metazoa; phylum Chordata; class Aves; order Accipitriformes; family Accipitridae; genus Harpia; species Harpia harpyja. The sequence continues at coordinate 39,541,534 of NC_068953.1, forward strand.
ACACAGTCTGCAGGGCACTGATCATGGAAGGAGCACTCAAAGAGGTGTTTGCAGAGAGGATTGCAGAGGAGGGGACCCTTCTGCACGTGGGTTCAGCCTTTCCCAGCCCTCAGGACCCCTTGGGCTCACCCCAACCACCCTCCCAACTCTGCCCTGGGGAAAGGAGCCCAGCAGGAATTCAGGGGAAGGGGACCAGCCAGAAGACTCACGGTGGACTGGCAAAGCAAGAGGCGGGCGTCAGTGATGTGGGCCGGGGGGGGCTGCAGCTTGGCGGACACATACATCACATTGGAGAAGAGCCGGTGGAAGCGGAGCTCCACCTGTGCCCCGCAGGGGAAGGTCACCATTTTGCTCAGAGGCTCTGGAAGGGAAAGCCAAGAGGGGTCAGCTCCTTGGAGGGTCCTGCTGACACCTTCTTGCAGACCAGTGTCCCTGAGGCGTGTGGGGACCCCCAGCCCTCTCCTCCCCCCCAACTGGTAGCCCTCCTCGCGCCCTGCATGGCTTACCATAGCCACGTCCCCAGTGCTCGGCAGCTGCTCCCAAGGGACAGATTGGGTCTGTCAGGGACCGGGCTTCCTTCAGAGTATGTTTGATCTCCATCACCTGCTTCCCAGTGACCAAGGGATCGCGGCCAATGTCTGGGGGAGAGAGTTTGGAGGCACAAGGGTCACTCCAGGTTCCGTATTTATTTCCCTGCCTTTCAGACCCTACAAGAACATCTCCATACTGCTGCCAGGTTACTAAAAGCTCACATGGGGCACAGCCTGTGATTTGGTTTTTAGGGAGGGATGGCTGGCTGGCTGGGATGGGGTAGCATGGAACCACTTGATTTCTGCTGCTATCTCTTCTCACCCCTGCTACTGAAGCAAGTGGTTTCTACCTCATCCCTTACCTTCTAACACATCCTCCAGCATGTGTGTAACCTTCTTCTCTTGCAGAATATGTTTCTTCAGGTACTTCATGAAGATCCCAGAGCTGAACTCCCCATCCTGCAACTCATAGGCTTCTGCATCTTCGCTCCTGCAAGAGTAAGGACTCATCTTTAACTTTCTGCAAAGGGCGTGAAGCCCTAGGGGTGAGTCAGGGCTTGCCGACCCCATCTAGACTCTGTTGGCTGAGTCCGAGTTAGGTCCTCAAGCAATGACACTAAGTGCTTGGTTTTGGCCCAAGAGGGGTTGGGAAGGGCACAGGATGGGAAAAAGCAGTGGAGGGGAATGGGAGAGGAGAGCACAGCCTCTTTTGCCAGCCTAGGTGGGTGACAGCAGTTGAAAAGCCAGCGGAACTGGCACTGGAGCAATAAGCAACATTCATCATCTCAGGAGGCTTCAGGTGACCTGCTCATATCACAGGGACCTTGGGAATCAGGCTCAGGCCTGGAAGGACAGATGACAGGAACTGATGCCACCTTCACGCATAACCTGTAACTGATGCACAGGCTGCCACTAGTGATGTTAGGAGGAAGAAAAGAAGTGCCTGAACAGCAAAGAGTAGAGATGGAGGGTGAGAGCCAGAGGAAACATGAGGAAAGCCCTCTCAAGCCTCCAAAGCCACCATGCATAAAGGGATGCAAGGAGATATGGCTGTGCCAGCATTTGGTCCTGTGTCATGGTGTGGGGACGGCAAAGTGCACTTACGTGGCGTAGCCATAAACGGTATTGCCCCAGGGCTCCAGTGGCTGTATCTGGGAGAGGGCACACTCCGGGTTGTACCTGGAAGAGGAGACGAAGGCACAAGTCAGTGTCAAGGACATCCATCAGCATGTGCCTGGAGGGGACAGAGCCCGTGTGCTCCACCAAGTCCATCTCCTATGGATGGCAATAAGATCAACCCTCACGTCAAATATAACCACCCATATTACTTGGGCAGCAAGAACACAAACCACAGGGAAATTAGTAGATAGGGCCAGCTTTGACCTATCTGCACTGGTGAGCTGCTCCCTGCCCTGCAAGCAAGCCTGGAGCTGTGGGCGCAACCATGCCTCCTCCCTTCTGAGGCTGGTTTTTAACAAATCCTGGCAGCAGCACAGTGCAGAGAGCATACGGGTTCACTGTGGCCCAAGGGACAACTGTCCCTAAAGAAGTTAGAGGTGCGCACATAGCATGGCTACGGCTCAACCGCCTGTCCCGGGGGTCTGAGGTACCCCACAGGTCCCTTCCATTCCATGCACACTCCTTCTGCCCCAGGAAACCAAAGCACACTATGGCTGATACATCTCCAGATCTCACTGAGAGGTGTGATCAGGACACACATCCAGGTCTCGAAGCCCAAGACTGGTCCCAGCACCTTGATCTAGATGCAGCTCAATGAGCACAGACCCTGTTATTTCCAAAATCAGGTAGATCTGCAGTGACAGTCCGAGCTTCCACTGAAAAAGATATCATGGTTGCACTTAATAGCCAAGCCTTGCCCATCTGACTGCAGCCAGACTGAACAGCATGGGGACCAGCAGTCTCCAGTTTACACCAGTGACTTGGAGCTGTTCCCCATTGCACAGGGATAAGAGCTAGGAACAGAGGCAGCGTTATTCCTTGTTAATCAATTCCAGCACAGTTTCCTGAGGCTGAAGTTGGCACGCTAAGAACAGAAGGGATGGTTGTATTGCCAGCAGCCAACATGTTACCTACTGCTGGTGGTGCAGTCTGGAGATGTTTAATGGCAGTATTCATCTGGCCTGTGTAAGTTTTCTAAAGATGATCAGAAGAGAAAATGTGGAGAAAGAGATATGCTTCTAAATACGAACACTGAGCAGAGAGATTTATCTGCTCCTCAGCTGCTCCTAAATGAATGCAGAAATCTGGGATTCCAGGTCCAAGGAGAAATGAGACATGGGATCCCAAAATAAACCATGGTCCTGTTGTCCCCATGCTGGGGACATCTACCCAATGCTGCACAGACACGAGTTGATGCAAACCTTTTGTGATGGCACCAGCAGGCATCCACAGCTCCAGCAAGGCCAGCTAGTGCCTGCAGTGGAAACGCTGGCTGTGATCCCCTGCCCCAGCAGAAGACAAACTTCAGCAGCGGCATTTCCAGACCGTGACCGAACACAGGGAGAAGCCTGACAGCGGAGAAGGTGGCAGCGCTCCCTCCTGCTCCAGACCCAAAAAAAGTCTCAGTTACACAGCACATCTCATGCGATCTGTTTCTGATCTGCATCCCAGATAGGAGATGGTGTCCTCCTTCTGTCCTAAGTGGCACATGCTAGAAACCCTCATAAATCAGGGAATTCCTGGAAGAGGCAATCGCATCCACCCAAAATCAGCACATAAATGTATGAGGCTACACACAGGCTCTGTGTTCCTGGTTCCTCCTCTGCTGAAGCTGAACATCTGCTACCACTTGGCAAAGGGGGATGTGTTTCTCATTGCCTTGGCATTTCTGATGCCAACATATGGGATGAAGAGATACTCTGGGTGAGATCCCTCTTAGCACAGACACAGCTCCTCCCGGTTCATGTACGGCTGAGCAAACTGTCGACAGACTTGCAGCATCAGTCCAACCAAAAGGACATTGGGAAAGGGGGCCCCAGGAGCCTTGTTTTACAGAGCAGTGTAAACACACACAACTATGAAATCCAGACGCTTTGCTGAGCTGAAACGATGACTTCTTAAGAAAAATGAGCTCAGGAGAGAGCTTCTACAGCAATCCCTCACGAGCCCGGGGATAACACCTACTGCACTAAGTGCTGTGGTTGCTGTGGGAAAGAGGAGGAAAGAAGTGTGACGTTTGGGGGAAGAGAGAGAAAAACAGCCGCACAACCATGCTTAAACATCACAGAAGATCTCACACTGCATCCTTTTGCCAAAGCACCGTTAAGACTCCACTGAGCACAGAAACTGCTGGCAACACCAAGAAAGGAGACATCAGCTCAAAAGCTATTTCATAGATTGTCACCATTTGCATTAGCGATCCCTGTGGAGCCTCCATGTTGCCACGCTACCTCCCCATCACACTCTGCCCTTAGATGGGCTACCAGCAGCCCAGAGGCATTCTAGCCCAGCTCCACCAGTGCATCCATGAGAGCCAGGTGCTCCTGCTGAGCTGCAAGCCATCCCCTGCCTGGTATCATGCTGGGGAGAGCAGCAAGGTGCTGCCACGTGTGCTGGGGGAGCATTTGACAGTGCAGGGAAGCAAAACGCTCTGCTCTCAGCAGCAATGGTGAGCAAGAAGGGAGGAAGGGGATGCTTCACTACGGGGCATTCAGGGCAGGTACCAAGGGACATCAAGCTCCAGCAATGCTGGCAACTCAGAGCTCTGGCAGCAGGGTAAGTCCCAGTGCAGCCAGCTTGTAAGCTATTCAAAGTGACTGTTCCCACCTCTGCAGCTAAAAGGCATCAAAGATTTAACATCTTTCCAGGGGCTGGCAGCTCTTTCAGGGCAGTGGTACCAAAATCCCTGTCGTCTTTCTGGTTCTTAGTGCATGAACCACAGAAAGAAGAAGGAGACTTTCCTGCATTTACCCTCCAGGTCTTTTCTGACCTGTAAATCTGCCTCAGGAGACTGAAATAAATGAACTAAGGACAGCTTCTACTGGAATAGTCTACGTACCTCTGCTGAAAATGGGCAAGTAGTAATTTTCTGCAGCCCACGAGCTGCAGGATAGAGATCTGCAGGCCAAGAGAGGATGATGGGCTTTCCACAGACAGAGGGAAAAAACTGATCTCTGACCTCAGCAGCAGCCTGGGTCCCACTTCAAGACATGACCGCTTCAGAAGCATTTAAGGCCAGTAAAAACCAAGCAGCACAGCTTAAAACATTTTCCCCATCGTGTTGCACTCTTCTGACTGAGATGTTAACAAAAACACAGCCAGAAGAGAGGTGAGCTAAACAGTCCCAGCCTGAGCACGTGGGCAACACATACCATGAAAGCCTGAGGTCAGCAAGATGCTGCTACGGCCTGCCAGGTTGGGTGGTTCAGTGCAGCAGGTTGAAACACAAAAAGACAAACCCTATGCTGAGTTTCAGCCAACAATTTATGCCAGGGCAGAGCCATCCCTCCGCAGCCTTTAGGCGACTTGCCTGTATTTGCCAGGCTTCTTCACCCTGAAAAATCAAGGGAGGGTCTCCAGCCCCTTCTCTCCAGCAGATCTCAGGCAGCATCTGATGCTCTCTGCATCAAATACGTGACCGACTGGTCTTCTCAGGACATCCTGCAAGACCTGACAGTCTTGCTGATTTTATGAAACAGGCCGATAAACTTTGACAGAGGCCTGGGCTCAGCAGCACAACAGGGGATGTGGCCCCGGCAATCCATGGAAACACCCCACGTGGTTGTGTAGAAGCTCACTGCTGAAGCAGGGGCTGAGGCTGGCAGCTGTTTCCCCCGACTCCTCGAAACACCACGCTCTGCCCATCCCGGGCAAGGAAGGGGAAAGAGCACCCTACCATTTCCTGCAGGTGTCCAGCAGGATGAGGTTCAGGGCCGTCTGCTGCTGCTGCATCTTCTGGAGGATCCTTTGCACGCTGATGCAGTTCTCAGGGGCGTAGGGTTGTGGAGCATCAACAGGGACCATGTAGTTCCTCCCCGAATGTTCGTACCCATGCCCAGCGTAGTAGAATATAGCTGAGAACCAGGAGAGGAGAGGATGAGTCACGATGCGAACCTGCAGGTCTGTAACCAACTACCATGGCCACGTCCCACCTCCTGTCCTGAAGGGATACTGGTGCAGGGCAGACCTAGACCAGTAGCACCTATGAAACTGGAGCTATGTCGACCTCACAATTTTGACTTTTTTCCAGTCCATTCCCTTCAGCAGAGTTGGAAGCAGCCCTGAACTGTTTGTCAGGAGATCCCAAAGTCACTGGGTTTACACGTTTCTGTAACCATCTGTGCTACAACACCCAAGGTCGGCATCTGCCAGGCTGAATACCACTTTTGCACAAAGTTTTGGTTAATCATCAGCTCTTTGCAAGAATATGACAACAGATAAAGTATTTTACCATGATGAAAAATAAAATAACAGCCTTTTAAATGAGAAGCTCCTCAGCTTCCTAGTTTTGGAGGAGAGACTAGCAATGGATTAGGTGATGGGAAACACTCTCCAGATTTTAAAGGTCTGCCTGTATTTACACATCTATAAGCTGGTGAAAAATGAGATAGAGACAGAGAGAGATGAGTTCTCCAGATGTCCAGAACATGTGGACCACATGCTTCAACAACCTCAGACCAGATACCCGCCCCATAAGGCAGGAGAGGAGTCAGACTCATCCAGGTGTTGGTGGGATGTCCAATACCCAACAAGAATTTTGGTTTTGAGTTTTACTCTTAAGCACATGAAAAAACTTGGTAATGGTTTCTGCTTTCACAAGAGACGGCAACATGGGGATATCCAGCTTGGAAAGCCAGTGCTGAGGAGCTCAGCATGGCCCAAGCCGGTGCTTCCCTCTGACCCCTGTGTTCGACAAAGGGCTTTCCTTCTGCACATGGATCCCCATGTGGGCTGTAGCCTCCTGAAAGGAAACTGTACAGTGGCTGGCTACCCCTTCCCAGCAGTGATGCAACTGCTTGGGGGATGCTGGCAAAAGCCAACTCGGGGAACTGAAATGGGTTAAAAATAGCTCTGCGAGGTGACGCAAACAGTTGCACTACCGCAATTGAGGGACAGTGAAGCACAAGAGGTCAGAAATGGGAACAAGTGGCTAAGAGGCAAAAGCAGGAGAAATTCTTCAGTCAGATTTGCTGCCAAAGCCCACACTTCATCGAATAACCTCTCGTCTATTTTCCCTCTACTGTTTCTGGCCCTGTAGTTCACAGGACGCTCGCTTTGATCTCTGATGCTGCAAGGGATGCAGTGAACAGGGCAGGAGCTGAAGGACTGAAAGCATGATCTCATCGTATGGAGGATGGAAAGCATGATCTCCTAGTAAAAAAAGGCTTCAAGTCACCTTTGGTTTCCATTCTCAGGGGATGACGGAAAGTTACTCAAATGGCTGTTTTCACAGGTGCCCACAAGGTTTGGGTTCCTCTTCTTGTGAACCGCCAGCCAAAGACAGTGGGCTCTGATTTGCAGAAGTTTTAAACTTTCATAACTTGCAAATCAAAGCCACAAAACCCTCCTGAGACTATAAAAGAGTATAAAACAGGAAGCCGCCTGGAAAAATCAGATGCAGACACTTCAGGTTTGGCCCCTCAAGTCATTGAGCACTGATGGCTTTCGTCCCTCTGCCTCTCCTCCTGTACGTGAAAGGGAGGTGATGACATCTGTTACCAGGCAGCATCACTGACACTTGGAAAAAACTGAAATATTACAGAAAAGCCCACAAAGAATGATTCAATCATTAAATCTTCTAAGTTTTGAGGTCTTTTTGTGCACCCTGAATGCATCGCCAAGTGCTCCCCACGCTATATAAATCACAAAGACTCGCGTTCAAATCAAAAAAGACATGAGTTTCACGTCAGCTGAGCAACTTTGCAAACCTCTCCTGGACTTAATCTCTCCTCCTGAACAGGAAAGTCAACAATTTGCCTAGAGAAGCAAAGGGGTTTTTTATTCTGAGCTAACATTTCAATGCTCTTCCCACATCTTGTGAGTCAAAACTGCTAATCAGAGACAAGCTTCCGAGTACCAAATTAAAAAGGGGAAGCTCCAGGCACTGTTTATAATAGAGGAAATGTCAGTATGTGTCTTAATTAAGGCATGACGGCATATTCCTAGTATTTCACTCGCAACTTTTTGCTCTCGTTGCATTTCTGACATTATTTTTTTGACTTGGGACTTTTTAGGACACTTGAAATAACATCCGGGGAGATTCCTCATTCGCCTGAGGGTTGCATAATTAGACCACTCAGGTGATGTTTGGGGCCTTCAAAAATTCTCTGCAGCTTTTCTAAGAGGAGATCTGGAGGAAAAGCAGCCAGATGAGGCACCACCTCCATACGGTGAATTAGAGAAGCCTTTGGATCACCTTGAATGCGCAACCATACAATGTTCCTGTGCCTGAAAACAAAGCCAGTTTTTGCTGTGGGCTTGAGAAATCTCAGAGAAGGTTCAATAATAAGGACAAAGTCCTGCACTGGGGCAGATAAACCCAGGCAGCATTTTGGCTGGGGCTGAGTATTGGTTGAGCAGTAAGCCTGGAGATAAAGGCCTAGGGTCACAGCAGGACACCATGCTGAAGATGAGCCAGAATTGACTGGTGGCAGAGCTACACTAGGAGATGCAGGATCACCAGGAAAGCTGTCACCACTCTCCTTGGACCCGAGGAGACCCCACTTAGATCCTGTGTCCAGTTTTATGGTCCTCAGTTCAGGAGGAAGGTGAAGAAGCTCGAAAAAGGCCAGCAGAGGCTACCAACATGTTGGGGCCCAGGGCCTGGGAGGAGAGGGGGAAGGAGCTGGGCTGGGATGGTCTGGAGACGTGGAGGTGGAGGAAGGTCTAATAACAGCCTACAGTTTCTGGAGGGGCAGTTACAGAGACAACAAAGCCCAACCCTCCTTGTTGGCATGGACCATACAACATGGGGCAACAAACACCAATCCATGGAGGGTCACGTTTGACAGGAGGAAAGACTTCCCTGGAGAGTGGTGCAGCTTGTGACAGACAGGTGGATAAGTCAGTGACTCCATGCCTGGAAGTCTTCAAGACCTGATAAGGAGAGCCACAGCCAACCCTGACCTCATGTTGATGACTCCAAAATCCCTTCCCACCAAACCCTGTAGGAGTGTAAATCACAGACAGGTCAGTAAGGACACGCAAGGGAGGGCCATCCATCCAGAGAGTCCCGCGATAAGAAAGAGGGCTAGGGAGGTCAGGCACATCTTCTTCAGCTCTTATCAGCATCCTGAAGCTAAATAAAACTCTAGAAGCAACAACAAGCACCGTGCTCAAACACTAACCCACATGGCTACGTCCTCTCTTCTGATCTGCACCAGCAGAAAGATGCACGAATGCCCCAGCATCTCTGCTGCTGGAGTTAAACTTCAGAAGACAGCCAGCCTCACTTCTCGGGCTTGCTGACAGGTGTGTCTGTGTTAGACCACAGCCTCTCACTTCAGCCCAGTGACAGTCTTTCACCAGTCAGCCCTCTCCTCCCAGCTCCCTGCTTCGCTCCATATGTCCACACAAAGCTCTCTTGACTTCAGCTGTGGTGGTTGCTACACAGGAGATGGCATCTCCAGGTTCCTCGAGCAAGAAAAACCAGGTAGAAGCACCAGGATGCCTCTGTGCAGGTGCATGTCTGACACACCCACATGGATGTACAGGACTGGCTATCACAAGCACCCCTGGAGTCTTTGTGGTTTTAACAGGCTGCCTACGTTGTTCCTGGAGCTGCTGTCTCACCACTATCTTCCCATGCATATGAGTTAAGTGAATCTTAAACCTCTCAGTCAGTTCTAGATGTTTATCCTGGAGCTAGTGCCTTGAAAAATTGATACATAAGGTTTAGGAGGAGTTGTTAGCTTCTTCTAAATGCGTTTTTATTAACAAGACAAGTTAATTTCAATGATTTGTACTCCACCTGGTTCTTTTAATTCTATGTAAGGAAAACAGTTGAAGAAATGCTGGAAGATAGATCACACCGAGAGGCACCACACTTCAGATGGGGCAATCAGCAGGCAGACTGACCCAACACCCCACCATTAAGTCTGGATGCCACCAATTATGGCAAGAGTCCTGAACTCAATCATGCTGCTGGGACCAGCCTGTGCTGGGGTTCACTGCCTCCAAATAATAGTAAACCACTCAGCTTAGAAAGCTGTAAAGAAAACCACCATCCGGAGCAGGCTATGCCTAGCAAACACTTGAAGCTTATCAAGGTTCAGTAACTCAGCTGTTAATGTTTTCCCTGCCAGTGCACAAAATCAATTTTGCCAGGAAGGATCAGCAGCCATGAATGCAGAAAAGCACTAGAAGTTTAAATAAGGCATGACAGCATTAAAGGTTTGCCATTTCCAAATCTTTTTTCTCTCCGATGCTTACAAAAACAAGGGACGTGCCATGGATAAAATGCCATTTGGTCCTCACGCGCCACAGACAGAGGGTAAAAATGGCAGCACTGTGGGAAAAGCATAGCAGCCCCCAGGGATGACTCTGGCCTGGGAAAGGAGGTAAAGCCTGAGATGCAAGGGGATTTCAGAGAGCAACCACAAAAGGAAGCTGCAAGTGAAGTCATAGGAATATGCTGTCATCATCTGACGCGCTTGGCTGGAGTGGCGACAACCATGTACTGCGCTCCCCTGCCAGCTCAGCCTCCCAGAGTGAGGCAGTGCTTCCTGGAACGAGGTGGCTTTGCAGCATTTCACTTGTGGCCATGTCCCTATCCATTGCACAAACTCCAAACCTCATGCTGAGTGCTGGGCTGGAATTGGCTCACACTGATTTTCACTGTCTGAGTGCCCTGGTATGCCACACAGCTGGGAGGGCAGTGAAGATAAGCCTCGTGCTGAGGTTTGGAAGCAAAAAAAAACATCTGCAAGGTGCTTTCAGGGTATCTGTTGGGCTGAGAGAATCTCAGAAACCCCAAAGAAGCTACTTTCACCAGCAAATCTGAACACCTGCTTTAAGACCCACAAGATCTGCTGGTTGATTTTGTGTTTGAGGAATGCTTCCTGCTGAGAACAGTGTGCGATAAGCTCAAAGCCCAACCTCAAAGCCATCTGCGCGTGGGAATGCTTTCTGCAAAAAGACTGTCAGAGGCCCAAATTAGACCATCAGGAAAGAGAAACAAGGACATCAAGGCCAGCTGTAGCCGTCACAGCTCAGAAGGAGCTCCCCTCCTCACAAAGGAGAGTGGTGGGGGCAATCAACAGTCAATCTCCTCAATTCTGTCATCTAAGGCAAAATCAAAACACCTTCTCCCATTCGCCATCAGAAGTGCTGGCTCCCCAAAACCTCAGCATGAAACCATGTTGTTGGAGTTGGAGTTGAGCCACGTGATGGAGAAACACCTACTTTGCCTGCCTGTAACCTGGCCAAAACTGAACGGCATTTATCTAGGAAATTCTGCCAAGCCTGGCACCACTGCAGACTGTACTGCAAGTCTCCCTTGTCCCCTCCAAAGGAAACTTCAGTTTCTTCTCTTTTAATTCAACAGCTGTTCAGAAAATTGCCAAATGCCTGCTCCTCCCTGGCATCGACCGCTGCTACCTGCACATTGGCTGCTGCCTGCTCAGCACTGGCAGGTAGCTGGGCTGGCTTTGCCTTACCATAGACTCCCTTCCCCAGGAGCTGCAGGAACCGCCTGACCGCTGTCACCATCTCAGCCTTGTTCAGATCCAGAAGGGAGACAACCTGGAAGCCCAGCTGCTCCAGAAGACGACTCAGCTCAAACACGTCCGTGATGGGAGCCATGAGGTTGGGGTGATGCTGGTAGCGGTTGTTGCCCACTAAAAGCGCTATCTTGCCTGTAGCTAAAAGAAACACCAAGTGACAAAGCTGTAAATGCTCAGCAGGAGGCAAGGTCTCACCTCCTTCTGTTGGAGTGAGGATACGGGAAATCTTTTCCTACATCTAGGCAGGAAGGACAGACCCTACACTGCTACAAGCCTGGAGTGCCCTCCAGAAAGCCCTTGGATTTCTGAACGCTTTGACAAAATACACAAACGATCATTTTGAAAGAAAGACTTCAAAAGTTTTCACTTGGCAGCCAAAAGCCCAGGAGTGCAGAAGGATCTGTGCTACTGAGGTTATTCACCACCTGCCCTACCACGACCACAGGTCTTGCATGCCAGCGGTGCCTGGGAGGAGGATGCACTGAGCCAGGCTAAGAGGTCCTTTCCCCCACAGGGCTGAAAGAGAGAAACGCCGGACTCCTGCTTTCATTTTATGCCCACCTTCCACTGTAGGAAAACCAGATTTATGGCACTCAGCAGAGGTGAGTGCAAGGAGCTTTGCCCTGTTCCGAGGAGGTATTTCAAGGAAGGGAAAAGGTGTCATGTGAACAACACTTTTAAACTCATTTGGCGGGCACAGAGGTCAAGAGTGGGTTACTCATTAGGAGTAATCTTACTCCACTTGCTGAGACTGATCAGGGCTTGGCAGGGGATGGGACTCATCCTGTGCCTTGCAGCTCCGATCCCAAAAGCCCAGAGCCTGTGACAATATGGGCATAAAGGCTTGAAGCGGTCTCTGCAGGAAAAGCACTCCTATGCACTGTCCTCCCATCCACCCTGGAGCTTGGCTTTTAATTAAGGAAGTAATTGCTCAAGAAGAAAAGATGACAGTACTCACCAAAATACTTTTCAGAGCAACTTGTACCTGGAAAAGAAAGAGGGAAATGATAAGTCTGTGCCCAGCACCCAGCGCCCCAGTGCCAGCTCCCATCGCAGGTCTGAAACCAGCTCCAACATCCCCCAGCAATGCAAAGCTGGGTCAAACACCGCAGAGCATTGGCACAAGCAACACTCCTCAGGCAAGTTCTTCACAGCCTGATTGCTAACCTTAAAGACACTGGTCTGGTGATTTTAGGAGGATTTATGAAAGCCTGCCTGATTTATGAAATCCTGAGCAGCTGGGAAGCAAAGCTTGGAGAAGGGGCAGGCCAGGGGAAGGAGCACCAGCGCAGAGGAGCTCGTACCCATCAGCAGGTCTGCACTACTCATACCAGCCCTGCCTGGGCTGCCGCGCTTCCCGAGGTGACTTGCCCACTCCCTTGCTGCAGCGGAAGCAAAGAAAACACAACGACTCAAGGTTAACATAAGCTCCAAAACAGAAAGCTTCTCCCCATGAGTTGTCAGTGCAGAGGAAGCCGCTTGTTTGCTTTTGATTGCGGTAATATTCCCACCACCCTGCTTTGCCTTTCCCCACCTTTTAGCACCCCAAATGTGACTCACTTTCGCGAGCTCCCCAAGCTCTCCTTCCCAAGAGCTCCCAGCCTTTTAAAATCATCACTACCCTAATAGCTCCAGCTTTTCCTATTTAAATTAAAAATAAAAAAAAGTCCAGCCCAGGAGAAAGCCCTAAAACCCTACAGGCTCTAAAAAAAGAAATTAAGAGCATATTTTTAATTGCATAAATCTCATGGGTCTGGAATTCCTTGAGCACCTGAACCAGTGTTGCTCATGCACCAGGGATGCCTGGAAAGCCATCAGAACAAGCCCATTCATCCTTTTCTGCCTGTGACAGAGCTGCCTGTTGCATGTTAAAGCTACTCAGCTGTAACATTTTGAACCCAACCCAATCCGGTGCCCCCTTCTCACTGCCTGTCCCCCCTGGATGCTGTTTTGCCAGCTGCAAGGAGGCAGGGAGAGCACTCTCTGGCTATACAGGACCAATCTGCACTCTGGAGCAATTTTAAAGCTAGCCTAAAAGGTGAGATGAGAAGCTTATGGCATAGAAAAATCTCTAGATGGAGTAAAGAGCCAGCAAAGCTAGCCTGTGCTACTCTTCTTCCACAGCAGGGCAAAGGCAGAAAGCCAAAGTGGCTATCACACCGAAGGTGGAGCATGCCCGAGCCTCTAGGGACCCATCTTCTCCCTGGGATCTGTCAGCTCACACAGCATCAGGCCTGGGCTGCCAGCCCGAGGGACCTGAACCTTCCCAAAATAAACACTCTCTCCAGCAATATGCATCTGAGCGCATCACTTCATCTCAGCAAGGCTGTAAACGAGTTTTAGCATGGGAGCTTGCTGCGATTTGGCTGAGGAGCTATTAAACCAGCACTTTGGCAAGGCAAGAAAGCCACAGCAAGCACCTGAGAACACTCAACCTGCCCTAAGGTGGCAGGTTTCTGACAGACTGCAGAACCCAGCAGCATCCCACGCCGCAATATAGTGGATCACTGGGTTTTGGGTTTTTTCTTTTACAGACACTGCTTCCCTCGCTACCTCTGAACCCCGTTATCAAGGAATCCTATTTATCACAGTCTGACAGACGCCTGTGCCCGCCGCTCAGCAGGGCTTGCGCAGCTCTGCTGAGATCATCGTATCCAGTATACCCAGGGTGTGAAATTGCGGTCTGCAGGCTGTTCCCGTGACAGCCGCCGCAGGACTGCCAGGACACTCCAGCTTCCCTGCAGAGCCCCATGCTACTTTTCTACTCTGAAGTCTCTTACCTTTGGCTCCCTGCAGAAGCAGTATTTAAAACTGGTGGCCTTTCTTTTTGTTAATAAAAGTGTGCAAGATCCGTCCAAGCCAGGGGAAGGTGCAAGTATCAGAGCCACACATCCTACTTCTCCTAATCCCAGGCCCCAGAGCCCAGCTTCCCCTGCACCGATTGAGCCGCAGGGTAACACACCAGCACTGGGCTCCTTGTTCACCAGCTCGGTGCTTCCAGGCAACAGCACTAAATTCATTTATGCCCTCTAATTAGTTTTCATGCTAGAAGGTGATTTGCAGCAAAGCAGACGTGGGTTGGCTCTGCTCACCTACGTGAATATCCACGGCGTTGGTCCAGTGCTCTCCATGGCTATTGGAGGCACAGCAGAGGTATGTGCCGGAGTCACTGATCTTTGCATGGGTGATCTAGACAGATCAAAAGTTAAATCACATTATTTATGGTGAAAGTGTGCAATCCCCTGCCAGTATCTGCCAAAGGCACCCGTGTTCCTGGAATAAAAAGTCTTTTTTCTTGCTGTTTGCCGAGTCCTCATTTCTTGCCTCACAAAGCCAAGATTTCCCATGACTTTTGTCTTTCTAAGCAGCTCAGTAAGGCCACGTGCTGAAGTCTGCTGCTGACCCCAGCTTCTAGAGCGCAGGAATCCTCTGCCCAAATGCCTTCCCTTCTTTCTCCAGCAGCCCCAAAACCCTGTGTCATAGTCACACTCTGCCTCAAGAGCCACACTGGGAGAATGCTGCCTGGCCAGCATCAGAAGGTTGCCTGTTTTTCCTCTTAGGTGACATTTTCTAGATTTCTGATCATGCCCGTTGCCCTCTTCTGGCAAGTTTTCTACTCTTATCCATCTCTCTTGATGCGGGACAAGAATTGGAACAGTACTGGCTGGCGAGGACCTTTGTGGTTCTCCAGCCCAGGCTCCTGCTCAGAGAGGAACATAAGCCACCACTGGGTCAGGTTGGCCATAGCTTTGTCTAGTCGAGTACTGAAAACCTCCAAAGACAGAGATCTCGCTGCCTTTCTGGCTCCAGTGCAGCACCACCCATCTCCAAATGAAGAACCCCTTCCAAATCCCCAGCCTGAACTTCCCTGTGAAAAGTGCAGTCTGAGGCCACTGTCTGCTGTAATATCATCTACCACTACCGAGAAGAGATTGGATGTCTTGTCTTCGTTACCCTTCACGCGATGCCCCAGAAGGAAATCTGCTTTTCTTGCTCCAAGAAGACAGCACTGATTTACATTCAGCCAGTGACCCAAAATAAACCCAAACTTTTTGCTGTCCCCCTGACTCTTTTCTGTTGGGACTAACCACTTTTCCTTCTAGCTCTCCTGAAGGCAGACAGCACTCATGCAGCTCCATCACTCCACAGTCCCCTGCACAGACATACAATAGCTGTTCTTGTGCCACTGCTGCAAAAAGGCACGAGAGACGTGCTGAGAGCCCTTGACGCATCTATCAATCAGTTACTTCTTAGAGAAATATCCACAGCTCTGAAAGAAGCCCATAAAACGTATTCCCTCTTCACCTGGAGTCCTTCAGTCAGCTATCAAAGCAACAGGGGTGATACGTGGAGTGCTTTCTCACAACCCTGCAACGTGGCAGGGAAAGATGAGCACGAGGAGGCTTCTCAAGGGCTGGAGAGACGGGGAGGACAGGCAAGGAGAGACTGCTTTCTGCTGGCATTCACCTGCTCACACGGATCAAAGCATACCCAAATCTTGACAGGCAGATACGAGCCGGGCTTAAGGACTGCCCCCTCTCATGTTCAGGATGACAATAACACAATTTTCAGCAGTCTCTGCAAGGCTTCTGAGGCTCTCCCATGCCCACCATCCAGCAATGAGCTTCTCCCATCACCCACCTCAGCAGCCAAAGTTTCTGAACTATCCCAAGGCAACGTTACCCAGAGTTTTTTTTTCTTCTGGTGTTCCAGCAGGTTCCCATTCCGGTACCACTGGTAGCTGGGAGCTGGGACCCCCATGGCAGCACACTGCAGCTGTAGCGGCTTCCCCACCTCCACCCTCTGCTCGGTGGGGTTGAGGACGATGACCGGTTCTCCTCGCCAGAGCTGAGGGGGCAGTCCTGTAAAGCAGTGACACAGAATTGGTCCTCCCTCCGCATGGACAGAAAACAATGGTCATTTTTTTCGCCCTGTAAAAGACCCTGTGCATATTGCCAGAAAAGCGAGCTTTTTCCACCTGCACCAAGAGATGCTGTCCCACAGGATGACTGCGGTTGCAGCATCACTACTGCACCTTTCTGCTTTGGGAGCAGGGAATCCTTGAGAGCAACACCTGCGACAGTAAATGACACACCAAAGCCCTGCCTCTAGCTTCCCAAACCTGATGCTCGCCCTGTCCTGCCAAGCACGCAGTCAATGTGCTGAGGTCAACCACACCCAGAGTTATTTTTGCTCAGCCTTGAAATAGCCAGATTGCCTCTTCCAGCCCCTCTGCCCAGGGCAAACCGGCAAACACCCAGTATAACTCTGGGAAACCTACGGCAAGTGATCAGCAGGAGGAGCAGGTACATACAGCCGGAGTTATTGGGACCATGACAGGGACCTGAACCATCCAGAGGATGGACGCAGAGGTCTGGCTTAGACCTGCAGACTCATGTTGCGGGAGCAATCCTTCTGTATTGCGGTTTTTGAGCTGGAACGACACACTGCCCTGAGAACCGCACAGGATCACTGTTGCAAGGGTAGGCGAAGCGTAAAATATAGAAAAGCTAGAAGACACACTCCTACCTCTGGCGACACACTGATGGACCTCCACCTTCACCCAGTCGGAGAAAACGGCATTTTTGTTGAGGTCATTGATTCTGCAGGTGTAGAGCTGGGTCTGCTGTGCAGTGATGGGCAAGTCTTGCTTGGTGGCACCAGGAATCTGGCGGCAGATAGACTAAGGGGAAAACACGGGTGGTGGGCAGCGAGTCCCCCCTTATCGCTGGTAGAAGGCGGCACCAGCAGGCCCCTTGTAAGAGCAGAAAAAGCAGAAATCCCTGGTTTCCTCCCCTCCTCCAGCTGCAGGGATACAGGAGAAGGAGCTTTTCCACTGCACGCCCCTGACCCCAGCATCTGCCGAAGCCCTCGGCATGCACACGCATCCTATCCCCCTCTCCTTCTATCCTCCTGGTTCCCACCAGCTCTGCCCGCAGAAGGCCAGCTCCACCACCGTGGGCAGGGACCCAGCTTGGTGCCCCACTCAGGGCCACCTCTGCTCCCACCGTTACCTGGTGCTGACAAAACCACTGGTACTGCAGCGACGTGCGTCCCTCGGCTCTGCACCGCAGGGCGAAGGAGTATCCCACAGGGACGGAGACGGAGACCGGCTGCTCGGTGATCGCAATGGCTGTGGAGAAACAGGATGCGGAGGTGGAAGCAACCCAGCAGGCGAAACCCAGGGGTTGGCTCCCAGCTGGTGGCCGGGCACAGCGAGCTGCAAGAGGGGGGGCCCCGGCGCCCATCCCAGGAGGAAGGGAGATTCGGAAACGGGGGGGGATGCTCGGCCTCCCGTGCCCGGGGGATGCCACCGGCCTTTTTTGGGTGGTCCCCTGGGGCCCCAACGCACGGGCGGCAGCGCTTCTTGCGCCGCAGGGCGAGGGGGGATCACCCAGGCCCAGCTGCCCGCTGGCCCCCCCGGCAGCCGCTCACCTTCCTGCATCGCTTCGCCGGCGGCTCCTTCCCGGCCTCAGCGGCCGCCGGCCGGGCCCGCGGCGGCTCCTCTCCCGGGGCAGCAGCGGCAGCAGCAGCGCCTGCGGCGGGGCGGGACAGCAGCGCTCGGAGCTCGGACGGGGGGGGGGGGGGGCGGCTCGGGCCCGTCCAGCGGGGGCCGCTCAGCCGCAACGGCGGCGGGCGAGCACGGCGGCCTCCGGGGCCGGGTAGGCCGGGCTCCAGGCTGTCCGCGTCGCCGGGCCGGGGCCTCGGCGGGCTCCCCCCCGAGCGCAGCGGAGCGGAGCGGGGCCGGGCCGCGGCCCCCGCGCTGCCCTGCCGCCAGCCCCCTGGCCCGGGGAAGGCCCCGCCGGCCCGGACTTCCGCGCCGCCGGGCCCGCCCCGCCGCCACAGCGGAACCGCGCGGGGCGGCACCGAACGCGGCCGGGGCTGCCCCTCGGCACCGCCCGGCCCGTCGAGGCCCGGCACCGCACCGCACCGCACGGCCCGGCCCGGCCCGCTCCGCCGGGGGCGCTGCGGGAGGCGCCCCTGGCTCGGGTACAAGGCTACCCCTACCTCCCCTGCCCACGGGTGTCCTCGCCTCTTCCCCACAGGCGACCTCGCCCCCATGCCCACAGCCGTCTTCACCCACATCCCCAGGGGTGCCCTCCCCCCCAGCCCCACGGGTGTCCTTGCCCCCGTCCCCACGACCACCCTGGCTCTCACCCCCTCCCCACCGCTGCCCTGCCCGCCGCCCTCGCACCCCACGGCGGCCCTCACCTCTCTCCCAGGGGCCGCAGGCCCCAAGGCTCATGGTGGAGCCACAGCTCTGCCGCCCCTGCTCTGCCGGGCGGGCAGAAACCCCACCGGGCCGCTTCCTCCGAGAAATCCCCGCCGGCTGGGGCGGGCATCACGAGGGCCCCGGGGGAAGTGGCGCTGGGCCAGCCCGCCCGGAGGTTGCACAAGCCCATCCGGGATGGGGCAGAACAGGGATGGCCGGGGACGGCCCGCTCCCACAGGGGAAACGACGCGGCGGTGAGCGTCGCGACTTTCGTTTGCAAAGTCAGGGCAAGTAACGTCAGGCTCGTTAAACCAAAACTCTTCGCCTTTCAAGAGACGGGAGGACCACGTGGAAAGGAGCTGGAAGTGGCGAATGGAGAGGACGGAGGGTGAGCAGAGAGTCATTTGTTGTCATTCCCAAAGAACTTTGAAGTGACCGGGCAGGGAGCATGATGCAAAGCCAAGGGGACGAAGCAGGTCTGGGCTTAGGACTGGAGGGGCCCCACTGACGGGTTCCCAGCCCCGGGACAGACAAATTCCCACCAGGCTGGCTTCTCCCCAGGCCAATGGTCCTGGGCAGCAGGTCCCCATGGTGCCGGGAGTGACAGGGACCAGGACTTCAGCACGAGGGGGACCACAGACTATCTGGAGAAGAAGCTGTGAGAGGGACTCTTGCTCCCTTGTTGATATTTCTCTCCCTTGGGGCTGCAGCAGAGGCTATGAAGGGGGCTGACCAAGGAAAAGCAAGGCCATCAGGGATGTCTCTCCCAGGTGCCTTCAGTGGCAGTGCGGAAGGGCGCAGGCAGGTCTCCGGGATGGTGGAGAGAAGCAGTTGTGGCTGAGAGCAGTCATGGATCACCTCCACAGGGTTCCCTAGGGAACCCAGGGCAAAGCTGAGCCATGCCATAGGGTTGGAGGGACTAAGCAAGGCTGAGGGATGCACCTCTACCTGCTGCTTTTCTCTTACAAGGGCTGGGGAAGAAGATGGTAGGAAAAAGCCAAACCCAACACAGTTGGTGTATGGAAGAAGGATTTTCTCCCTCTACGTCCTTTCCTCTGTGCAGGATGGGACAGTCATGCTGCGCTCCTGCAAAGGTAGAAAAACGCGCTACACCCTGTCCATCCAATATGATCCAGAGCAATCCCTGCTCCTACAGGGACTGGTCCTTTGCTTGCCTGGATACAGGGAAGGTGATGCTTAGCATAGACTCATAGACTTTTCTTTGTGCTCATCTCCCCAGATCACACAGACCCTCCTTTTTCTCAATTTCTAGAGGGTCCAGCCAAGCATTTGGAAATACACCCTTGCAGGTTTAAAATAAACATATTAATGGATTGCAAATGAAGGTTCTGGCTGAGTATGTGCCAGTAGCTCCATGTCATGCGTGTGATGCAGAGTTATCATAAATGCAGCGCAGGTAGCTAATACAAATGATCATTAAATTAACCCCAGCACTTTCCCAGAGCTAAAGATGACACTTCTGGTTGATGCAGCATCTCTTCAAACAGCTGGTGGTTGCTGCGTTCCCCACAGACTGCTTCTCTGGACTTCAAAGAGAGCATCCTCCATCAAACACCTAGACAAAAAGTCCATTGTACTTGTCCTCTGTAAGAGCCCTGCCCTGGCACAGTCTGCGTGAATATTTGGTGAAGAACCAGGGGAGAGAGCTTGCTGACGTCACATTGGAGAGCAGGAAGAAGCCTGTGATTTTTAGAAAGGGAGGAACCTACGGGTACGCATGCAGGGTGGGAAAGGGAAGGATATATTGTATGAGAGGAGTAAGAAAACATCTGCGACTCTCGCTGTGAGTCAGTGCTGGATTTGCAGGCAGCGGAGGAAAGCTTTGCTAACAAGGATTGAAGCCTTGTGGCTGACTGGCTTAGGCTTCAAAAACTAAATGGTGAGAGAGTACGTTTCCAAATGGAGATGGGAGCAGAGGGCACTGTCACTCTGTGAACAAGAAGACGGTAGAGCAGATGCTGTAAGAGGAAGCTCTGTCTCAGCAGGGCAACGGGCACAAGGACCATTCACAGCCTGAAAGGGTGGAAAAAAATACATCCACCATGTGCCTGGGGGGAGGATCAAACACCACAGCAGGCTTTGTCTCACCACAGTCGAGCTAAACATGTGCTCACCATCCAGGTTTCCCTCTGTTACCGGGGTAAGGCACAGCACCACGGTATGACTAGGCTGGGAAGGGACCTCTGGAGGTCTCTGGTCCAGCCTCCCGCTCCGAGCAGGAGGTCGATCAGTTGCTCGGCACCTTGTCCCATCCACAGTTGACTGTCTCCCAGGATGGAGATCGCTCACGTCTCTGGGACACTGTTGTGCTGTTTGATCCCACTCACAGGGCAATTTCTTTTCCTAACATGTCATCAGAACTTTCCTCCTTGCCACTTGCATTTGTTGCCTCTCAGTCTATCACTCTGCATCTCTGGGAAGTGTCTGGCTCTGTCTGGTCACACCCTCCCATGAGGTAGTTGAAGAAAGCAAGGAGGTCTCCATTTAGCCCTCCCCTGAAGACTTAAACCCAGTTTCTCTCATCCTCTCCTCCTATGTCATGTTCCTGAGCTCCCTTAACCATCTTGGTGGCCTTCACTGGACTCACTCCAGTGTGTAAGTGTCTTTCCTGTATTTGGGAGTCTGAAACCAGACACAGTTCCAGGTCCGACACAAAGACCTGTCTGTTCTGGACACCCTTCTCAAGATGGTCTGGGCGCTGCTCTATCAGATCAACACCCTGAGAGGTAGGGCTCATGGTGACCAGATGGTAAAATAACGTGTAATTCATATGCTGGAACTTGAATTCAGGTTTCTTGAAGCTGTGGGACCTGAAAGTCCTCCTCCTTTCAGAGAAAGAGATGGGAGCAGGAGAATGCCACCTTGGGTCCTCCCAGCCTAGCATCCTGCCTCCCACATTTGTGCACCAGCCAGGGCACAGCGAAGGGTGTGAGACTGGAGCATACACACAGTGAATATTCTTTTGTAGCTCGGAGACTTCTTGAACCAAAGGTAGTATTTTTGTCCTGAGGAAACCTCAAGAGATTTTCCTTCCACAGATTTGTCCTATGGGGTTTCTTAACGCCTCTTGACATTGAGCAGCCGCAGCGATGTGTGGAAGCAGCTTAATGCCAAGGTGAGGGAGCAAGCATCTCCCTCTTAACTGATTTTACCTCCTGCTAATTTCACGCGATGCCCCTGGTCTTGTTCTCCTTCTCCCTCACAGCTGTGTATACCTCAGTCATATGCACCTCAGTTGTTCCTTCCAGGCTGAAGAGTCCCAGTCTATGTAGTTATTCTTTATGCAGCAGCCAGTCTGGACCTCTGGTCATCCTTGCTGCCCTTCTGCGAGTTTGGGATTTTTTTCAGGTCTACTGTATTCTGTTTGAGACGGATTGTTCCTGAGTGACATTAGCCCACACAGAGCCCACTGCTGCCTATCAAAAATGAGTATCGTTGTTTCCCCTGTGGATCATACTACGTTTGTTTTATGCAATTTCATCTGCTCTTTTACTGCCTGGTGAAGGTGAGATCTTCTGTTAGTCCTCTGGGACCACCTTCTTTCCCCATATTTCCTAGGACCACATCCAAATGTCTTTGAGGTCCATCTCCTTTGCATTTGCCAAGACCAAGTATCCTCTCTGGTATCACAAATCCAGCTATTTACATGCCTGATAATGTAATCACCTGCCATTGTGGCCTGCAAAAAGCAAATAAACTCTAATACCTGCACCTGAGAGGACAGAAGGCTCCTTCCAAAACACTGCTCAAATGCAAGACTATCCTGAGATCGGAGCTGAGAAAAGCATTTCACTGGGCCTTGTGTGAAAGAACTACAAGTCTGATCAGGCCACTGTCATCCAACTGGATAAATCCAGATTTGGAGTGCTTAGGACCACATCATAACTACTGCAACCACAAAACCCAAACTGCTGACCCAGTATACGCTGACTCTGACAGGTCAACAGGATCCAAGAAACTTTATATGAAAGTAAAATTTACTTGGGGGTCCTGGCTTTGGGTCTGGTGCTGTCTGCAAGCACCGCTTTACTAGATTGCATGGCTGGATCCCCCACAGTCACTGCCTCTCCCTGAAAACTTCTCCCCAAACCCCTGGTCCACAGATGTCACTGCCTTCCCATATGCCCAGGCTTGGGCATCTGCTGGGCTTGGCAATTCTCTTGGTGGACATCAGTTTCTCCACACGCAGATTTGGCTCAAGTTGTAACCGCTCCTTCCATTTGGACCGAGGTTTGATATACCAGTGACAAGAACAGCTTAGGTCAAAGCTGGGTTGTATCGACCTGATGCACACACTGTGTGTGTGTGTCTGTGCACACGCCGTGCCCGTGCACAGGTGGTGCACACACTGCCGTGCCTCTGTGCGCGCCCCTGTACCTGTATAGGTGATGCACACACTGTGTATGTCCGTGAATACCCCTGTGCCTGTCCCTATCCAAAGTCACCTTCCAAATCACAGTGTTTGCTGGGGAAGAGGAATCAGGGGTGTCCTGCACCAAGTGATCCACACGGCTATCACCTGCTCCACTGCTTGCTGCCGCACTTGTTACCTCTCCTGCCCAGGGGGGATCAGCTCAAAGCCTGTTGCCTTTCCCGGTCTGGAGCTCTCTACCATCATCTTCCCACTTCTGCAGCAATTGCTGCTGTGCAGTCGTGGGCAGGCGGCCGATCCACAGCAAATCTGCTCCATCCGTCAATCCGGTGCCGGAGAGATGCGGCGCCACCAGTGACATGCCTGCGGCACGCGATACAAGAGCTTGACAGGTAAGATGAAGGCGGAACAAGAATAAATCCCATTTTATTACACGTTATGTTTTCATTTGGTATTAAATCGCTGCTGGTAATAGTTTGTGACAAGTACCCACCTTTTATAGCCCTCTTTTGTGCTGTCCTTTTCATGAAGACCGAATAAATACCGTCACAGACCTCCTCCCGGGCGGCCCAAAATAAAAACCAGGCTGCCAAGGCGTGAGACGCTGCCGAGGCCGATGCGAGGACGTGACTGCCGCGACCGCGCTGAGCGGTGCCGCCGGCCGGGGCGGGAGCCTTGTGCCTGCAAGAAACCGGGGGATGTTTTAGCGGATCCTGAGATATCTTCGAGGCGCGAGAAATCCTCCAAACCGGGGGGGGGGGGGGTGTGGAGGCTATTATAAAACAAAAAACACAACACCCTTTCTCCCAAGGAGATGAACTCGAGCTGGCGGTGATGGAAGGAGGAGGAGGAGGAGGAGGAGGAGGCCGGGCCCCCAGGCCCGCAGAGGCCGGGCCGGGCCGCGGCCGCGGCCGCCACGTCATGTCGCCGCCGCCCCCGACTGACAGCGGCATGTGCGGGGCGGCTATAAATGCCGGCGGTGACTGACAGGGCGGGCAGCGGTGGCGGCGGGGGCAGGGGCAGCCGCAGCCCGGCCGCCGCCATGGGCTCGCCCCGCCGGGCCCTCCCCGGCCTCCCCGGGCGGGGAACGGACGGCGTCGAGGGGGCGGAGGAGGCCGAGAGCGCGGCCTGGGCCTCCCGGCCCGACCGGCGCAGCTACCTGCTGGGCATCCGGCCCCAGAACAGGTGAGGGTGGCCGGAGCCGGCGGGGAAGGGGCCGGGGCCGGGGCCGGGTGGGTGGTCGGTCCCCCTGCCCGGCTCCCGCCGCGGCTGCCTGGGATGGGGACAGGCGTTCCAAAGGCAGGTGGAGGGCCGAAGCGGGGGCGAGCTGCCTGGAGGTGAAGCGGGAGGGGAGCGGGCTGGCGGCGTCCCAAAGCCGTCAGGCAATACCCCGGCCCCGCACCGACCGAGATGGCGGCCGAGCTGGGAGCGGCGTGGCTGCCCGGGCCCTTTCCCTCTTTCTTCTGCAGGGTGGAAAAACCAAGCGACGGCTTGGGCTCTCCAGAAGAGCCCGTTTGCTGCGGGCCTGCCCCTCGCTCCCTGGAGAACAAGGCTCACGGGTTTTTTTGCGGTCGTTGCCGGGGCGGGGGTTGTCGGCGTTGCGCGCAGTTTTATGGCGGGTCAGGTGCGCGAAGTCGGTCGCCTCGCTGTGAAATCCTGACGGGCACGAGCTTCCGCGCCCCTGGAGTTAAGCTCGCGTACGGGGTACCGCGCTGACCTTCCTGCCTTCATTGTAGCGAAGCCGCCTGTGTTATTGACACCAGACGCTGAGCAAGGGGCCCGCTGTGCGTGTGCCTTATCTTATAGCCAAAAAGGCATTTCTACAATGTAGATACGGGCCGAGCAGCGATGAGGACAGCATTCCTGGGTCAGAAATGGCCTTAGGCAGGGGGTCTGTGGTAGGAATAAGGCTTTGTTCACGCGGGAGAAGGTATGATAAACATGTTGTCAACTGAGACTGGCTGAGGCTAGCAAATGCAAAAAAACAAGGCAACGTGCCAGCGAAGGGAAAGGTGTTGGTGATTGTGTTAGGCGTTCAAAATAAACCCTATAAATTACTTTGACTTCACTAGGAATGCTCTTCGGTCTCTAAGCTCTTGAAACGAGTGTGCCTCTTCCCTGTTGTTGATTTATAAATAATCCATTTCCAGCGTGTCAAGCATCGATGCCTCAAAGAATCAGAGGTATGTAAAAACAAATACAGGACCAAAAGAGATAAAAAAGCATTGCCTGGAAGTCAGATGTTAAAACTGGAGTAATGCCAAAGTTAAGTTGCCTTAATTCAGTTCCTTTGTGCTTGTATCGTAGTGTGCGATCTAACGGCAGTATGTCTGCGTACTGTGGCATCTTTGGTACCAACAAATGCCCGTACAGTGTCCACAACCAATCTGCGACCTCAGACCATGCAAAGGAAATCTGTAATTGAGTCCGATGACTCCATTCTGCAGATTACAAGTAGAGAGAGTCTTTAATAAATAAATTTGAGGTGGTTTTTTTTGCTTATAGCTTGACTTTTATTCCCCTCTGAGTATGTTCAAATTGCAGCTTTAATCAGTTTAACCATAAAGGAGTGTTCATCAGTCCCACAAGCAATACCTCCAGCGTTCCCAGCCCGCTTCCCCAAATCCCCAAAGTTCTCCTTAAGGCTGCTGAGGAAGGCACAGAGCGATGTACCGCTCCCGTGCAGCGAGCCTAGTGTCTTCTGGCTGGGTCGACGCTGCGGCTCGGGCATGGTAAATCCACCCTGTGCCTGCAAAGCTCTGAGTCCCGAACGCCTTGAACTTGTCAGGCTAGTGCTGCGGGTGGGTGCACCCCAGTTTCCATCCGTGGGAGCCTAATGCCTTTGCAGGCAAAGGGACACTGTATTGCCATGCTTAAATCAGCAGTGCATTCGATTTCCACAAATTGTCCAATCCTTTTTTCAACCCACTTATGTACTTGGTCGTCAAAGCCTATGGAAAGGTAATTTCATTTTGCCTGTTAACTTCAGTGGCTGCCCCTTCTGTTGTAAGAAGCAGTGAATAAATATTTGCTAAATAGCAAACCTGACCTTTCCCTGTGTTCATGACATCTTCCAGTTTCTCTAATGAGTTAGGGAGGAGTAATATAAAAGTCTCATTCCCTGCACAGCCCTGAGAGTGCCTACAAAACTGTGTTGTTGTCTATGATGCAGGGCAAGGGCTTGAATGAAGTGGGGCTTTTTGTCCTGTAATTAAATAATGTATCATAACAATTCTGGAAAGCAAGTGAGTGGAATGGTGTAGCAAGAAGACTTTCAAAAAGCAATTAGGAGTTTAATTAAATCCAGGAACATCTGGAGAGCTTGCCTGGGAGAACTTGAAAAGCAAGATGAGTGACATGCCTAATGGCAGATAACATTCAGCAATTCTTTTTAATGCAGAACATATTTGAATTTGGTGAGTTTGGAGCTAACAAAAGTATGGGACAAGTGAGGTAGACACAGAATTGTGGTGGGAGGCTGCTGTGGTGGTTAGAAAGCAAAAATCGATATTCTGATCCGAAGAAAATGTGGTTTTTTTCAGGCTTCTCTGTTGCTGTCTCCATATGTATTTGTAGACTGTGTTGAACTGAAATATTTGCCTGCTCTTTTCACCCATTCTTAAAGCAGTAGAAAGTGGAGTGACATGGTAGAGGTACTTACAGACATGGAAATATCTTTATGAAAAGAAACTGAGGTTAGGAATCCCTGCTTCTGGGGTGACTCGTGAGCATGTTTCACCTACATGCTTGCGTTCATGAACCATGTAGAGAGTAGTCTGGATTGTGTTGCTTGGTCTCCCTAATCCTATAGAAGGAAAGGGACGGTAAATTGAAGGATACTAATTTGGAAACCGGTACATGCTTTTTGTGTTTTTTAAGGTGTAGAATTTGTCAGGGGTGGTGCTGCAGGGGCCAAAAGAATAGAGGTGTTGAAAATGGCCGTAGAGAGAACATTATGCCTTTATTAAACAGAGTATTCAGAATATTTACTTTTTGTGCTCTCGGGAACTGGTCCTTGGGAAGAATCTTCCCTGTGAGCAGGTAGCTCAGTGGCAAGAGATTACTGGGTTTCCTTTGCCGATCTTTTAACATGCCTGATAACGGACAATGTGAGGAGCAGCTTGTGGTCATGGTGACTTGCCTTCTGCTCTGGCAGCTGACAGGACTTTTTTATTTTGGGGTAGGTGTTTTTTTTTTTTAAAAAAAAACTCTTATGTCTCAAAGCACTTGACTATAATTACTTCACAAAGTGAGAGGAGAAGCTGTCAGTCCTGTCCAGCGTCTGCCTTAGCTGCATTCACGGGCCACAACTTCAGGACATCTCTTTAGGTGTCCTTTTTGTAAGAACTAGCTGAGTCTGGAGAATGTCTTGTGCGGAGAGATGCAACTTTATGGAAAAACTTCATCTGAGTCCTAGGCAAACTCTTCTGTTGGAAGTGATCTGCACCTCTCATCTAATGCAGATGTCTGCTCCTCAGTCTCATTACAGCATTGCCTCCTTGCTTAAATATCTTTCTACTGTCATAGCTTCATCATATGCAGATATTTATAGAGTATAGTGACATTGCCTCTGATCTCTTCTTGGATGGCTGTCTCTGGTTGTGGTGGTGGTTGAGCTCGGGAGAGTGCCTTGCCACCTGGCTTTTCTGGCTAGAAACCATTCCCAATCTTGTACCTCCTGCTTTGCACGTAATACCAACTGAAGGTGAAAGATCTGTTACTATAATAAAAAGTGAGCTGAAAACTCAGGAGTGCTTAGTTCCTGAAAAGCACGTTTAGCTTTCTTAGTTCAGAGGAGTTCCCTCTTCAGCAGCTGGGCACCTGTAACTTCTTATGGGACCTTGCGTTTGGCAACAAGTGGTGTAAATCCCTGTTAAGAAACCAGCTGTGGCATCTGAGGGAATTCAGTCTATTTGTCTTGTCGGATGGAAGTGTCCCAAACTCTGAAAGGAGGGACGTCCAGTACCCACTGGAAAGGCAAACGTAAAGGCATCGATGGATTCATCTCCAGTCTGTAGGATCTCTAGGATAGAGGTGTCTTTTCCCTATTGGTGTAATTATCTGCACAGTGATGCCTTGTTTGAGTGGGGCTCCTTGGCAGTTGTGCATAGTGAATAGTAATCCCAAACTGCGTTTTTCAGCCCCCTTTCTAAAGCCTCCTGTCCATGTCTCCTAGAAAGTCAAGCAGAGCTGAGTACGTAGGCTGATAAGCCAATAACCTAGGCTGGAAGGTCAAGCTGTGGAGCTGGACAAACAGTGCCCATCAGGACCACAGTTAAAATACAGAATATATCACATGTTTGAACTTTGCTCTTCTCTGGAAACCTCATAAATGGAGACATTCCCCAGGCCTGGGATCCTCCCTGATTGCGCGGAGGGGAGAATGTGATCTCCTCTGAACGAGGTACCTCTTGTGCCACAGCAGAGGCAGTTTCCAGGAAATAGAACTAAAACGTGCTCTGTCCTCACTCTGTTTCAGCAAGGGGAGGAAGGTCTCGGGTGAATGAGGCTGTTGTCTCACACTTTACAGAGTTGCCTGATCCAAGAAGAGGAAGGCAGAAGAGCTGTTACAAACAACATTTTCACCTTGCTGCTTTTCTAACCCACAGCCACAAAAATCTTCTGTGCACAATGTGTTACCAGGAAGATGTCAACTTTCCTGGGCATCTCATTGTCCAATATTGCTTTGCTTTCTTTTGTCCTTTCTCATTCCTTGATGTCTTTCAACTAGCTGCCAGTTTAATTTGGACCATAAAGGCAGTAATAATTCAGAGTTAAAATACACAGATCTGAGCCATCTTCAGAGTGTTATAGAGGCCAATACAGAAACATGTAACTTAATTTATTGTTTTCCAGCTTCTCTGTTAATGAAATCTAGCTCTGAATTGTTACATGCAAGTCCGTGTTCATCTCAGCTCAAAGTAAATTACCTGCAGAAAAAATGCCATATTTCTCCGACATTGATTCGTTTCGTGACCTTGACAAGCAAAGCCTCAATACATCCGTTTTCCAGTCTGTAAAATAGCAATGTGTCTTGTACAGCTCCATAGCACTCACAGCTGCTTTATCACAGGATTGCTGATAATTACTGCCATGGTATATGAAACACAAACACACTCGTTCTGTGTGTGCATGAAGTGCTTGATAAGAAGTGGGACACATGGCAGGAAAGACGCCTTAAGCATGACCATATGTACATGAAAGCTTCATTGTTGGCTTTTAAATGTTGAAAATGGCTTGCTACTGACAGCTGAGAAGACATTCGGAGTGGCTTGTATTTGTCTCAAGTAGTATTAACCTTGGAGGCAGAGAAGTTCATATGAAAACTTATACTTGGAAGTCTGCATGTGTAAAACATGCCCAATAATGTCACGGGTCAGAGTGCCAGCAAGAGAGAGCATCTGTAGGGGATTGCTGGGGCCATCCCTCTGTCCTGCTCCCAGGATGGAAGGGCTGCCCAGTTTTCAGTGGGCTCTTCTGAGGATCTTTTGTGCAATGCTGTTTCTGTCAAAACACAACTCGGAGGTCTCAGCTTTGCTGTTTACTTGCTGCAGGGGACAGCTTGTGTGGCTCAATTTTCGTGCTGTGGAAGAGCACTGAAATACATTGATGACTGCTGCAGCTCAAGCAGATCATGTCCATGTACTTGTACATGTGAGGATGGAGCCACTGTGAAGCCTATTTCAGGGTCTCCTGAGCTCTTGTCAACTTCCATATGAAGACATGAGCTGGAAGGAGAAAGATTTCTTTATCTCGGGGAGAAGAAATACCAAAAGAGGAGAATTTCATGCAGTGATTGCATGAGAGGGTTAGAAAAGGTGCCAGATTTAAAATCTGTGTTTTTCAAGCCGTTAACTTTTCAGTGCCAGTGGGGTGATGTACTAGCCTAGGCCATCAACTTGAGCAATATTTTTAGTGACTAAAAAAAGTGAGTGGTGTTAACAGTTCTGCCTCCTGCCGTTGCAGCAAGACTGAAATTTGGCAAGTGCATGAAAAATGGGGAAGATGGTCTTCACTTCGGAAGAAAATTCTGAGTAGTTGAAGGTCTAAAACCTTTAAGAGGATGATAAATGTCCAAAGGTGTTTGAAAGCATCTGATAAAACAGAATTTAAAGAACTGAGGCTGGTAGAAGGTACATAGTAGAGGGGTATAATTCTACAGTCCAGTACAACAGTGGTTACTAACCAAACCTGTATTTTCAGGGCTAGCTTTTAACAAGCTGCGCTTCACTTCATGGATGCAAGGTGCCCGAGGAGGCTTTCCTCCCACCGATGCTGGACATGACTGGAGCAGACCTCTCTGAGCTCCTCTTCTCGAGTAGAGAGAAACCAGTACATTGAGACCTTGATTTACACACTTTAGATGTGTTCCTCAGGATAAGATAAGCATTTGCCTTCATCCAGTAACTATAATGCCCCCAAGCTTGCTTGGGGGAGACACGTCCGCTGCTGATGCTGCATTTCATTAGCAGAGTCTTGTACTGTGCGCCCTAATAAGTCTCTGGGGAGCTGAGGACACAGACAGCCCAGTCCCAGCGAGTATCAGACTAGGCATGCTGGGGTGTCTGCTGTGCCTTGCTCAAGAGTCCCACGTTTCCAAGTGGGTAGATTTCTGGTAGAGTGGGTAAAGTCTGATGTAGTTATGCTGCATGCGGGTATGCTGTGAATGTAATTAAAATGAAGTGAAACGCCAGCTGCCTGCAGGCAGGCCTGTTCTGGCTGAAGCATTCAGAATTTGATCTTGCTCTCTCTGGGCTTAAATCTCTAGTCTGAAAAGCAAATTTTGCTTGGTTCCTTAGCATATTGAGGTTAAACTTTAGTTAATATGTGGATCTTTGTGGTGATGGCCTTTTTCTTTTGATAATATCAAGGCTCCTCAAGAGACCTTCAATCCGGTATTCAGCACTGTTTCAGGATGTGCAGTGAATAAAGCCCCGGTTGTGTGCTCAACATTGGGGATTAAAAAAAAGTACTGACGATGCTCATTGTTTGATCACATTCATGAGCACAAGGGGTTCGTGGCACAGGCACCCTTCATTCTGACTCTTGCTATTTGAGTGATTTTCTTTACGTTCAAGCCAAGACACCTTCCCATTTGTCTTATGCAAGAAAGCATGATTAAAACCACACTTCTGCCTGCACTAGCATTCTCCAGCAAGCATTTTAGGATCTTCCCTGCTGGCTCCTCAAGCAATGCCTAGGTCCTTAGTATTCCTGGAGGCTAAAAGGACGTTTTTCCCTTGCAGTGGTATGCAGAGTGTTTTGGGGTTCATTTACCGTTGAAAAGCTGGTGGTCGAGACTGTTAAGCCCGTGAGTTGTGTTTCCAGCTAGACAGAGCTGCCCGGGGGCAGCCCACAGCACAGGGACGCAGCGCATCGGTGCTGCTGCCCCTTCGATCCCCTGGGCCGATGTGCTTGGATGGGTTGTGGGGGGGAGGCAGCTCGATCCCCCTGTGAGGTCAGGGCAGGGCAGGAGCAGCTGGAGGTGCAATTTGAGCTCTCTAAGCTGTTAAGGTGGCTGGGAGTGATGAGGACAAGGTGACGGTGCTGGTCAGTAAGGCAGGTAGTGCAAAGGCATGCCTTGCAGTGCTGGAAAGGACATGGGGCTCAAAGGGATGCCCCAGGTGGTGGGGCTCAGCCAGAAGGACAAAGTTCCTCTGTCTCACTTCTCCTGTGGGCCAGCACAGTGCATGCAAGATGGATTGGGTGGTTGATCCTCGGCCTGTTATGGTTACCGTTTGATTTTTCCAGCTGGATAACACCTGATCTGCTCATCCTCTGGCTGCGTGAACAGCAGTTGGCACTGGGGAGGGATCAGGATTGTGCGGCTGGGCGTGGAGAGGGTGAAGCCGCTGCCAAAAGGGCAAGTGCCACCCATGTTTGTTAGGTTAAAGCTACTCCTGAGCGGCTGTCTAAAACTTCTTCTGTCTTTGCTTTCCTGAAGGAGAGGAGTCAGTGAGCTCTTAAGAGTGCTGGGTTTTTTTCCCAATGAAAATGTGCAATTATTTGTGTAAACTGTCAGGCCTTCAAACTGAACTACTTTTTTTACTTATTACTTGCATGGAGGTTCTGCCTCCACAGGTGGAAGTGCTGTATGGTTGGCAGCAGCAGTTTTCAGAGACCCTCTGTGGTCATTTTTAGGGCAAGACTTGAAGTCCTGATGACTTCCATGCGATTGGGACTTGCACAGAGCTCGGGTGTGGTCATTTGGGTAGGAGACCTGAAGAGGTGCACCTTTCTCGGTTCTTCATGCTGTCTTCTGCAGCATCATCGTAAAGCACTGAAGTTTGGTTGTTTAACAGTGGTCTTCAGTGCACAAGGCAGAGAAGGTTTGATCTGCCTGCACATACCGATGTGGGAGTCTGACTTCTAACATCCCGAAGGGGATGTCTACACTGCAGTCACTTCTGAGGCTATATGGTGAGGTTGTTGCATAGGCATAACTAATACGCATCTCAATGTGATTAAATCATTGAACTTACATGCTGTTGACTAGCTGGTACCTAGTTAGTTTTAGGCTTTTGATTGCCACGTGGGTGAGCTCAGGGTCTGAGGAACTGCTCCTGCCTGCTGTGGGTCAATGCCAAGAGGTTGTTTCCTACAGCCTGCAAGGGGCTGCTGCCACAATATGCCAATGTGGCCTTTTGGCTAGGACGTGAGTCCTTGAAGACACTCCTTTGGGAGAGCTGGTGGCCGCTGGTAAGTAGCTCATCTGGGTGTCCCTTGTGTAGGACTTGGGTGTTTGATTTTTTTTTTTTTCCCCTGAATTGGTTAATGTTATAACATGTTCCTGCAAAGAAAACAAAACCTGTAGATTCTTGTAAAGTCTACTTCTTTTATTTTATTTTAATTTTTTGCCAGACCTTAGTGATTTGGTTGGCAAGCTGGAAAATGGTGTATAGTGACCAGAGAGCTTTCAGCTTCTCCAAAGAGCTGTCCTTGGAAGCACAGAGGGTGACCAGCTCAGGCCACCTGCTTGCCAGCAGAGAAGTGGGCTTGCAACGGTCTGTACTCCTGCCTGCCGTTTAATCGAACATCTCCCGGGGTGGAGTTGC
Source organism: Harpia harpyja (assembly GCF_026419915.1). Lineage (NCBI taxonomy): Eukaryota > Metazoa > Chordata > Aves > Accipitriformes > Accipitridae > Harpia > Harpia harpyja. The sequence goes on from NC_068953.1 coordinate 39,574,407, forward strand.
CTGCTTTGAGCACAACGCAGCGGATGGTGCATGGAAGGCTCAGGTGCTGCTTCTTGGAAACCTACTTGTATAAATATCCTTACACTTATTCTCTGCAGTTAACAACCATTTCATTTTTACAGCCTTTGATTTCAATTTACAATGCGGCTTGCTCGTCCTGGCAGTCAGCCTGAGTAAGGCAGCTGTACCTTCTTTTAATAGGAACTCTGACCTGTGCAAAACGGCTCATCATTAATACGTCTCTGTAACGGTTTGTTTATTTCAGCTCCTTTCCATGCTTCTCTGTCTAATGTTTTTTATGCTGTTTTTTGCTTAGCTTATCAAGCAGCAGATTCTCTCCCTCCAGTTTAGGAAGGTAAAACTACTTTGCATTAAACTGCTCTGACCCAACACTTTGCTGAATCTGACTGCACATGATTAATTTGTGATGCTTTGGTACTAATTAATTAGTAGAGAGCCCTGAAGTGATCTAACAGCCTTATTCTGCATGATTGGATCCCTAATACTTGCTTGAACTGCAGACAGCAAAGTGAATGTTCATCGTAGTTCCTGTGTTAAGGTGCAAGAAATATTCCTCTTTCTTAGCCAAAGGATGGGTGTTCAGCTACTTCTCGATATTAAAGTGAGACTTCCATACAGAGACATTAAAAATTAGATGTGTCTGCCCTGAGACTTTCAAAGAAGAAATTTTCTTCTCCCCCTGCCATCCTGTGCTTTATTGCGAAGATCCTCATTAATTTGGACTCTGGCCTGAAATGCACTTATTTAGTTGTACTTTGCCTTTGGCAAAATAACACATTTGGAAATCAGCTGGCACTACTGGTTTGCTGCGGGAGCAGGAAGAGGAATGACTGTGGAGGGAAAGGCCTCTCCAAAACACCGCTATAGCTTAGCTGTGGGATTGCTACCCAAAAAGTCCAGAAAAGAAAATCATGACGAACAGGAATACACTTCTCAAATCTCCTTTTCCTGCAGACTGCTTTTGTATGGAAATCCCTCTTTAATGTAAAAAGGCTACTGAATTGCCTGTGTTCTCTTCCTAGGCTCCAGGGCTTTTTCTGCAACAAAGATGCAGCTTCAGGAAGGCCCGGAGGAAGAGCGGCTGCTGCTTTGTATCAGATTTCTTGAATTTTCTGAATTACTGGTTTAGAAAGCAATTTGAATTGGACAAGTCTCCTTGCAGCTGGAGTGAGTCAGCTGAGAGCCCCACAGTGCTGCAGTCTCTAAACCTCCCATGACTGATACAATGGTTTCTTTGAAAGATTAAATAGACCTTCCAGAGCTCCCTGCCAAGTGTACATTGGGCAAGTCTCCTCTGATTCATCCGCTGTGCCTGTGGAGCCCTCAGCTTCTGGTGATGCTGCTTTCCTAAACCATTCAGTAGCCTTTGCTGTATTTCACCTGATTGTGAGATTTGCACTGAATGGACCAGACTTATTCCTGGTGCTGCCTGCTGATACTGGTGGCATGGTACTGGGATTAAACTTGGTCCCAAGTGGCACTATGTGTGTGCGCATCACTTTTTTATAAGATGCTGATCTGGTTGCTCTCCTGCTGGGGTATGAAATGTTTAATGATGCTTGGGAAGTTCCTTATGTGGATCTAAAAGGCATTTACTGGTCTAAGGCTGGGTGTCTGTATTGAAGGGGCCATCAAAACGCCACCAGTAACTGCCTTGGTACTGGATTGTCTGCCTTGCTCTTTGGAAATGGGTTTTTTTTCTCCTGGGGTTGGAGTATGGAAAGGTTTCTCTGGTTTGAAACAGCTGTTGGCTCCCACAGCCCTTTCCTGGCCCTGTAGTTGTGTGAAGAGTTGCTTGCCAGGATCAGTCTCCTGGGGACCATCGATTTCCACAGAAAAGAGTCTGAGCTGTGGCATCTGTTTTTTACCCCATCCCACACATGTGTTAGGATATAGGCAGTGCTTATAACCCTGGTTCAGCAGATGAGTCAAGTTTGCAATAGCCCTAGCTGCCCCTGTCCCGTACACTTACCCAATACAAAGTGCCTGGGAGCTGTGTGAGACTCCTGCTGCATCCCAATTGTTTTTTACTCAGGGACTCATCTCCCTGCGTCTCTTACAAACCCATTCTAGCAGGAAGTCAGAGTGAAAATCATAGCACTGCAGCCTCCAGGTAAGTTTTCTGGGTGGATAAAACAGGCAGTTGCTGTGGCTGGAGCTATCCTGGCACCTTCAGCCATATGTGCAGTTCAGTCCCTGCTGCAGAGCCTGTCAGTGCACCTGACCTTGCTGGGTTCATGCTAAATGTGGGGGTGTTTTTGTTTTTCCTGAACAGGTCTACTCCCTCAGCAGGTAGAGCATGAGTAGCAGCAGCACCAGCATCCTGCCCGCAAGCTGGGGGCTGCTTGTGAGGCCTGGGTCCTCCTTGTGGAGCCCTCACCATGTGCTATGAGCCCTTCTGCTCGTGGTGGAGCTGTATCAGGAATGGTCTGGGGGTTTGTTCCACCTCTTGCATGTCTCTAGAAGCTGATCACTTGTTTAAGGAATGTCTTTCACTGCTGAAAATTATATAAGTAGAGCTGCCAGCTGCCAGTTCTCTTGCAATATTTGCTGTTTCTCCTAAGATCCTTGCACTTGAGACCTTGGGGTCCTCTCTCCTACTGTAAACATGTAGTGTTTTAATTGCAGAGGGAAAAATGAAGGAAGCAGCTCTTCCCCTCCAAGAGCCCCAGAGCACTATCTGAATGAAGACCCAACTTGGAATTAAATAATTTTCCTTTATTTAAGAAAGCCCAGATCTTCTGGGGCCTCTCTTGGTGATGCTTCAAGAGGGTTGGCAGTGCTGTATGAATATGTTGATTTATCTATCATTGAATAGTGCTTAAATGACTGGAGAATCTAAGGTCCATTTCTGAGCTTCATAGATTGCACTATTTGGATAGTTCTGGCTATTTGGGTGTCCCAACCTGAACTTCAAGGTCAGTGCCTGAACTCATGGAGTATGTAGTGTGAGCGCCTACCCGCAGCAGTGAGAGGTTAAACAGGGAAAGGATGTCAGCTTCACATATAATTCCTGAGCTCAGAAAGCTGCAAGCCAGGCTCAAGGTCTCCTTCAGAGAGCTGTCCCTACAGCAGGCAGCTTTTCTTAAGTCAGAGCTTTCAAAGAGGGCTGCTGTGTTCAGGATACGTGTTCAGTTCACACTTGGCTTGAAATTACATATGAAGCCTTCACAAATAAAGTAAAATCCCAGTGAGCAGAACAACACTAGAAACACTGATGGTGCAGTACTGGGAATGTGAAGCTGACTTTGTTAGGGTCTTGCTTTGAGCCTGCTGGCCGATCAGAGAAGTGTTCTGGTGTAATCAAGAACTAAAATGGTTCCTGACATTCATTACCCCAATGGCCATAAGGGCTAAGACAAAGGGAACGTCTCCCAAATGACACTTTAAATTGACAGTCGTCTTAGGAGTGAAAAAAGAGTCAAATACCGTGACGCTGGACTGGACTTGTGAACAACCTCGGGCAGGGATGATGGGAGGGAAGGTGGGAATTTACAACAAGAATGCAGGCTTCTGAGATGAGATAGAAAGTGGACCCTTTGATTTTTCTAGTACTTTGATCTCTAAGAAATGCTTCTTGAATCTTCCAGGAGCACCTTCTGCGCAATCATTTCTCAGCTGACGGAGGAAACCCAGCCACTATTTGAAACCACTATCAAATCCCGTTCTGTGTCCGAGGACTCTGATGCTAAATTCACGTGCATAGTGACAGGTAACAGTGTCTTCAGTGAATAACTTGGTCCTGCCTCACTTGCTGGACTTGCACTAGTTAAACTCTAGAGCAAGTGATAGCAAGGCAACACGTTAACAAGTCCACCCTTGTCAGACTGCCAAGATTCAGCGATTGCATGATGATTTCAGCTTTAAGGGGGGAGGGAAACACCTGAGATAGTAAAGAGGCAAAGGCATAACCTAACATCTCAAACAAGGCAAATTAAAGACCAGAAAATGGAATATGCTGGTTACTGCTTGGGCCAGCTACATTTTATTATCCTAATCTCTGCTTCCTCTCTAATCCTGGACTCCATAACTCAGGAATGTGCAGTTTTGAAGACCAAGGCTATGATACTTGGGCCAACTCTGGCTCTCTTTTCTACCTGTGAATGGTTAAGAGTGCAGCTGCGTTTGCATCAGTCATAAACTTGTATGTCTGTCAACATCTGAAATAAAAGCCAGTTTCTTCCCAGTGAGCTAAAATCTAATGTTGGACTGGAATGGGTTAGGCCAGTAAGAGGAGGAGGGGGAGGCTGAAAAAGAGGGCTTGGTACTAAGGCATTGTGATGACCTAGCATGGCAGCACGTTGGTTATAAAGGCAAGCAGCTTCTTTACTCATGAGCTTTTGTCCTTTAAATATAGGGATTCTAAAACCTCTTTTTTCCATTGTTTGTACTTGTTTACAACTCTGTGATCCTTCCTGATGTTGCCGTGTTAATTATTCCAACAGGTTACTCAGTGAGAGACATTAAACAAGTTTGTAAGTTTTGGAAGGAGGAGGGTATCTCCAGTGAGCCTCTTAGTCTCGAGGACCAAGACTTTGCTAAGATTTAGGAAATCTGGTTTGCCATTAGAAACATGCTGCAAGCAAGCTGTGTGCCAGGAAATGCAGACTGAGCCCTTCTGAGAGCTGCTGGCTTTGAATTGTTAGCTCTTCTCTCATGGATTCACTTGTTTTGCAGGTCTGAGTTTCTGAACTTGCAAGGATACAACTGATACATTGATTTTATTGGTGCTTAATTTCAGCAGACCACTTCCTGCTTCTAGGGCAAAAGTGGGCTGGTAGAGAAATGCCTCCAAGCCATGCCCTTCAGTGATTCATTAGAAGGGCTTTCTCAGTTAAAGTTTTCTAAAAGCAAAAGCTTGGCATATTGTGCGGTAGCATGGAACTCACTATTCTGCAAGCCGTGAGTGTCAGAGGTCAAAAAATGCGTGATGTTTAGATATGTTAGGAAATCCTGAGTAATAGCAGATCCAATTCTGTCTTCCACCCTCCCTTGCCTGAAAGTGTAGAAGTGCTGCAGACCCAGAGCATGACAGCTTATTGCAAGGACATGCAGTAGCACTGCTCTTCCTTTCAGGATTTCTTGCACCTTTTAAAGTGCCTAGTCCTGGCTTCTCTCACTGGCTTAAATCTTCACCAGCTGCACCTTGAGTTCCCTCTAACAAACTTCATCTCTTCCAAAGTCCAGATGATACCATCGGCTCCACGTGGGCTCTGTCAAGGTGAGGTGCATTTGTGCAGCTGAGCTCTAGTTCACCATGAGAATAGATGGATGACAGGGTGGAAAGTGCCCTGCACGTGTGATGCCCAACATGCTCAGTTTCCTCTCAAGAGGAGTGGGGAAGAGATACTTCAGTCAGCCCTACCAGGGAGGCCTTGTAAATGCAATGTCCATGTCCTTTCCAGCATCTCACCTGGAAAAGCTAGAGAAACTCCTCGCTGTATATTGTGCAGAAGACATGCTGCCAAGGAATAACCTCCTCTGCTTGTACCAAAATCAAAGTGTCAACGTCTAGAGACAGATCGGCACTCTGTCCAGTGTGTGGCCCTTCCTGCAGTCCATCCTTGCTCTTGGTAGGCAGGACGCTGCCTTCCAGTTTTGGATGACCTGCTGGTGCTGTGTAGCACAACCTGGTGTATTACTCCAGGTTGAAGACTTGACTTGAAACTGGTCTCATTTTCTGCTCAAGTGAAGGAAAGTGTCAAATGAGCATCTTCAGCATGTAGCCTATTGCAATATTTTTGTACCTGGTAAACTAGATTGGGGGATATCTTTATGCACTTAAATAAATAAATCTACAAAATTAGGAATTTTCATAGAAACATCCTTAAAAGTAGCCTGAACCACCTATGCCATATGGTCATCTCTTGCATGTGGTCCTGTGGACTGCTTTAGGAGCTCAGGATCTCTTTGGGAGAGAGGGGCACGAGGTGGAAAGTGAGCTCTGACTGCAAAGTCTGATCAGTAGTTAGGTATCTCCCCCTGCCATAATGTTTACATTCAACTGGGAGACATTACGTGGAGAAAGGAAGTGGTGGTTGCATCCCTGGCCAGTGACCAGGGTGGAACCAGCTCAGTCCCACTGCCGTGGCTGGAGTCCAGAGACACTTCGGTTCATAAACTTGCAGGAGGCAAAGGGCAGACTGTCACCTGCTCCTGGTTTGACTCTCAAACCACAAATATGGATACATGTCCTACAATAACATCTTATTTTTCTGCTGCTTCTTGACCAATAATGAGAGTTATGGGGTGGTCCCACATCTTGCTGGGCCCAGTGACTTGCTGGGCATGTCCTAGGAAGGCAGCAAGATGCAAGTGTTTGAAGAGCCAGTCTCCAAAATGTGCTGGGTGGTGCAGGCAAGAAAACACCAGGCAGGCAGAGGCAGGCTTCCTGATGCTCTCGGGTGGTTGCACAAACCCTCCTTCCCTCCTGTTGTCTAGTTCTGCCTGCTACCAGTGTCCCTAGCATGTCTGATTTGATTGTTTTGGGTCAAATCCTGCATCAGTTATGACATGTTTTCTTTTTTAGACAAAATTAGTTCATCCTTTGTTCTCTGAGAGATGTGAAAAAGGGAGTGAGAACATTTCCATTTACTGTGCAGTTTCTTACAGAGCAGAGTGCACCCCACTTCTCTGCACCAAGTGTTTTCCTTGGCGGGTCTGTCTGGACTTCAGGATCTCAAGGGTCATTACAGATCCTTCCCAGTGAGTGGATATTGGGCTCTTCTCTTCAGAGAGTGGCCCTTATTGGAGGTGCTCCTACAAGGATTTACAACTTTTCGGTCATTTCTGTATAGCATTGCCTGGGAAGGACAGATGTCGGCTGATGAAATGTGGGGGCTTGGATGAAGGGGCCTGGGTCTGTGACTGCTTGTTAGGGAATGAGGCCAACTGGGAGAGGTCATGACTGGGTCTAGCCAAGACCATCGTATGTCAGTACCCAGGTGTTGCCCACTGTTGTACAGCTGCCTCTTCAGCACCATTTCAGCCCTTCTTAGGCAGGTTCACCCCCTCTGACCTGGCTACCCAAATCATCAGCTCAGGAGCTCGGTCCCATCACTCTCTTCATGGGTCAGTGCTTCTGCTGAAGAAGTGTCCAGCCTGGTACCTCTCCCATGCTATGCAGGTGCTCAATCAACGTCGGCATCTGCACTGTGTTGAGTAGCACGTCTCCGGAGGGGGACGGGAATGAAGCAATGTGCCCAGAAACTGTCTGGTTTTATTGTAGGGCTATGGAGGAGAAAGAGCTCTGCCCATGGCTTGGGGAATAGAGTTGGGGTAAGGTGAGTAGACAGTCATGTGCTTAGTGAATGAGCATTTTCATAAGCATAAAGGAGTTCAACTTATTACATCTGTGGTGGCCCTCTTAGGGAAATGTTTGAAGGACAAGAGTGAAGTGCTTGGATGAAGGATGTCTGGAGAAATGCAGGGCTGTGAGAAGGGTGGATGGGTGGGTTTGGGGATGGGGTAGTGAGTACAAGAGCAGAGAGCAGGCTTGTGGGAGATGAGGATGCCTGGGTTTGGGGCAGCGAGGGCAGGAAAGGGATGGAGAATGAGCACTGCTCGCAGGCCAGTGGCATGGGGAACTACTGCTCTTAGTGAGTATCTGTCCCTCCTGTCAGCTTTACTGGAAGCCTCCTTGTCTTCAGGTGATGGGGAGGTTTAAAGCCAGAAAGCCAGAAAGGATGAGATCTTACCATGACTTTTCCTCCCCAAACTGCCTGAGCCCCTACTCCACATATCTTGTGTAAAGCAGAAACAGAAAACTGTGGAGATTATTGTAATTGTTCTAAACTCTTTCCACCATCCCAAGTTTCAGAAGACTAACTCCGCCCCTGCCCCCCGAAAAAATCAAAACAAGAAAGTTGCTTTAAACAGAGTTTCTCTGGGTGATTTTGGATAGCTGTTGCAAGAACTGTTTTGGATAAGGTCACCAAAGCTTTGAAGACTTCTCAAACTTCAACAGCTTTGGGGAAAAATGTTTGATCTAAACCTGGCAATCTCCATGAAAAAAAATCCTTGCTCAGAAAAGTCTGCTGGGTCTTGCAGTGGCTGGCCATCATGCTGGAGCAATGCTGCTGGAAGACACGCTTACCAATAAACTTTTGCTGTGCTCGAAGATGTGCAGCGGACGCCTGCCCTCCTCCCCAGGAATGCCCGGCACCGCTCTGTCTGCAGTTGCAGGGACTCCCTGGTGGATGCAGGGGACCAGCTGCTGGCAAATCCCTCTCGGCACCAGCTGCACGGGGGGTCTGCGGGAGTGACAGGTTTTGGAAGGGCGAGTGCCTGATTTATGAATGGCTGCTCTGTCTTGCAATGCGCTTATGCTATAAGGGTGGGCATCCGGCACCCTGTGTGTGGCAATGCCCACCGACGGAGCCCTCGGCTCAGGGATCCTGTCCCACCGGCACCCTTGAAACTGGCCTGTCATGGCAGCTGGGCAAGCTGTGGATGTTGTGGTCGCAGGGGATGTGCCAGGAGTGATGCCTGCCCCCCACACTCCCCCCCGCCCCAGACCAGGGGAATTTATTGCTCGGCAGCCTGAAGATGGATGCCTGCAGCGTCAGCAGCAGCTCCCCTCCCCAACGGAGTGCAGGGCGTGCCAGGGAGCCTTATCCCTGCACAGTCTCTTCATCCCCTGCTTGGTTCAGGTTACAGCCCCTGGGGAGGGACAGCTGGTGTTTGAACAGGCAACTGGGGCCACTGTTCCTGCGTGGGAGGTGGGAAGCCTTTCAGCATCCCTCTGCCTGCAGGTTTCCAGCCAGCACTTGCCTGTAGCTCCCTTTCGCTGCAGGCTGGAGCGTGCAGCAGGGGCTAGTCCCTCCTTGCCTGCGTGGGGCTGGCGCAGCGGTTGCCCCTGGTAGGGAGCAGGTAGCCTCAAGGACACAAGTACTACAGGTCAAAGGGAGTTTAGGCTTAACAGGAGGAAAAGCCTTTCGTTGAGGCACTGCACAGCTATAGAAATTGCAGATCTTTCCGGCAGATGTCAGCTGGGAATGGGAATCAGCTGCAGAGGCCACAGAGGGACATCACAGGGCTTCTCGGAAATGATACGCTTGCAGTTCCCGGAATGAAGTGCTGTAATTACTGTTTGCAGTTTATCAGGAAAATCTACCTGCCAGCTCCCTACATTATGAACTGTGGGGGCCTCCTGGAGGTCTTGCCTGCAGAACAGCCCTTGGGAAGGGTAGGATTGCTCTGGGCAAAGTGTGAGCTGTGTATGAATGAAAATTGTTTCATTCCTCATCCCTGGAGCAGAAAGAAACTGCCACAGGCTTATTCAGCCTAGGGTCCTGCTGCCAAGTACAGTCAGTAGCTAATATTTATGGAAAATATAAGTGGCAGCATCCATCCCTGGTGATCCCATCACTGGGAAACTCTCATGGCCACCTCCAGTTAGCAGTTTAGGGCTCCTTTGCTTTAGCCACAAGTATCTGAGGGCTTTGCACTTCTAGAAACTGGTTCGGAGGGCCAGGGCAGCAGCAAAGAGCAGACTGTGGTGAGATGGGGACTGAAGGGGAGGATGGGGAGCCTTGCAAGAAGGGCTTTGGGAGAAAGTCATGACTTGGCTTCCTGCAGAAGAGGAGGAAAGAGGCACTAAGCAACAGAAAGCCAAAGTTGCCGGTGGCAGCAATGGCAGGGGAATGAGGCAGCAAAGGATATGAGAGATGTATAGCAGTGAGGATGGAGAGAGTAGGTGCCAGGGGCAGTGCAGTGTAAGAGACCTCAGTGAGGAAAGGAAGATAATAGAGTAAAATCTGGTCTGCGGAGGCATCTGGGCTATGGGGATGGCTGTTCATGGAGGAGAGCAGGAAAGGAAAACTCTTCCGAGACTATTTCCCCAACCCCGTCTGGTTCCAGTGGGCTAAGTCCCTCAAGGGGCCAGAGGACACTGGAGAGCCCCAACAGGCAAGGGATGGGGACAGGGAATGTATCAGAAGAGCAGATTGGGGTGGGGGGAACCAAGCAATACATGAGGGGGAGATTTGGCGTATGCTGCTTTTCTGGTCAAAGGCATTTTGAATTGGCCAAAACCAGGGTGAATTCCTGGTGATGAGTCTTTGCTCCTGGTCTTTCACTCCCGCTATGGGACCTTCATGGGAGCAGGCATAAGCTGGGCTCAGGCATTGCTACAGGCTGCCAGCATATCTGGCTGGTGCAAGTAGGAGGCTCCTCACCCTGGAGATGAAAAGGGTCCTGGTCAGCCCTGAAATCTGTGGCTTGGCAGCTGGGAGGTATCCAGGATAGGTAGGTAGTGCCCTGTCCCTGCCTTCTCTCTACTTCAGAGCCATTGAGTCTGGATGCTTTGGGTATTCCTAGAGGGCCCTTGCTGGCCCCATGCCAGGGCTGTCCATGAGAGCTGACCCCCTGCTGCATTCAGGGGTGCCAGGGGCTGGTGGGGAGACCCTTGGGGACTGGTGGAGGTGAGCAGCATGCTGGACTCCTTCACTTTCGCAGCACAGAAAGCCAGCAGGGGCATTTGCAGGAGATGAGCTTCGGATGTCTACTTTGGGGCTTCAAACAACTGTTGAGTACATCAACTTAAGTGGAGCCATGACGTGATCATTGAAACTTTTGTCCCATGCCCTTAGGGTCAGCTTGGCTATGCCGGGAGCCCCATGTGGAAGTACGGGAAGCAATGTGGGCCATTGGCTCAGAGCAGTTTTCCCCTGAAAACTGCTCTTATTCTGAGCTAGAGCTGCTGTCGGCAGGAGATGAGCACTGTGGATAGCACTGGTCCGTGTGGGACACTCATGCTGATCTACCACCCCTGTTGGTGGCAGGAAATGTGGCTGCGTGCCCGGCTTGCTAGCCAACCAGTCACACACATCATGATGTCATTCTACTGAAAAGGCAGGTGACATCTGTTGTCAAGTGACATTTGTAGGACACCAAGCTGGCTGTGATGCAATCAAGGTTGTTTCTGTTCAATGGAAACTTTTGGATCAGCTTACAGGCTGTGACACTTAGTGAAATGCTGTGAGCTCCATGGAGGAGCGAATGCCTGTTTTCTAACCTTAGCCTTAGTCTCATCAAAACATGCCTCTTCATATAAAAGTGACAGTATGCTCACCTTCTCCTCCCAGCCAGTGTTACAGGAGATGATCGTGTGATCCACTCCGCTCTATTCAGGAATGAAGTGCTGGGATTTTTTTCTCAAAAATAGCCCTATTCCTAGGAGTGACTAAAGACTTGCATAAGCCCATCAGGTTTGCACTCACAGTAGTTTTTCTACTGTGTGATGTAAAGAATGTGGTGAACCCAGAATAACATGTATCCTATTCTGCCGGAGTGTTTTGTTTTGCTGTTGATACCTTGTCCCTGTGGGAGCAGGCTTGCTGTGCTACTGGTTGCAGTGTTTCACAGCCTGATGTACCATCTGTCTCCTCCCCAGGATACCCGAAGCCAGAGGTGACGTGGTATAAGGATGATAAAGAGATGGACCGCTACTGTGGCTTACCCAAATATGAGATATTCCGTCATGGAAATCGCCACACCCTGCAGCTGTATAAGTGAGTAAAGAAGCTGGAGAGTGGTAGGATTTGGTGATGGGAGCTCTGAGCATGTTTTCAGTATTTGGACAAGCTGGCTGTCAGCAGTGATCTCCCCCCAGCACCTGTGCTGGCCCCTTCTGCTCCCCATTGCGATGTTCCCAGCTGTCCCTTCCCCTTCAGCTCTTTGCTCTGATGACTCCCCGATCACATCAGTATGAGACCCATTACTGCATCCAGGGATAGCTGCCATGCCGGAAGCAAGAGGAAGGTCAGGAGAAATTCCTCTCTCTGGAGCCTTCCAGTGCTGGTAGCAGCGTGTGCTATGGCTGCACCAGGCAGGAACTGAGCATTAGGGCTGGACAAAGGTGAGCAAAGGGAAAGTACTGGCTGCCTCCAGGATGATGGTCTAGGGGATCAGGCAAGACAAGGACAGAAACAGTTCATAGGAGTTTCCTAAGCAAGGGGAAAGGGGAAGGGGCTGCAGCCCTGGCCCAGGAGGGCCTTTCCTAGCTCTCACCATGAGGTCAGGGAAGGAAAGGGCTGCTTTGGCACTTGACTGGTGGAGCCAAGGGCCTCCTTTATTCAGCCCTGACTACCAGCTTCTTTTAAGTTTAAACAAGGACTGTGTTTCTGGAGAGCCAGGCACACTGTCCCCCTAGCAAGCAGAGACCTGTTGCACCTTGAGTCCTGGATTTGGGCTGTCAGACAGGTGTGGCACTGTCTGACAGTACAGAATATCAGTACTGCTGGTAGTCCTGTCATCCTCGTGCTTCTAGCCTGGGCTTTTCTGCCACCCCAGGTGTGCTCCAGGTTTTTGTCAGAGGCTGGCTCACCTCTTGCAGGAGCAGGGATCTCCATGGGCCAGGCATCCCTGAGGGGTGACAAGAGAGTGCTAGTGCTTGTGCTTCTGCCCATGAAGCGGGGTGGGAAGGCTTTGGTAAGGCAGTAGGGTGAAGGAAGAACAGAAACGTCATGTAGGCTGTGAAGAGCTGAGAGGAGAAGATCCTGCAGAGGAGTGTGGCCAAGAACAGTTGGGAAGCCTGGTGCTAGCTGTTCCTCCACCATCACAGCCCTCTCTTATCAGAGTTACAGCACAGGGGGGAGCTGGGCACTGATTTAATGTCCAATTTGCTTATCTGCTAGTGCTGAGAACAGGCAGAGCCTGGGATGGGAGGCCAGCCCCAGGCCTCCAGACCTACTGTGGGCACCTCAAGGGCCACGTCTTTGTTTTTTGGCCCTTCTGGAGCAAGAAGTGGGAGACGTGCATGCCTGTGTGCCCAGCGGTAGTGCCTGGGGAGGACGGGCAAGTCTCATGCAGAGCTTTTGGTTTCCAGGTGCCGAGAAGAAGATGCAGGCATTTACCAGGCCTCAGCTAGAAATAACAAAGGCATCGTGTCCTGCTCTGGAGTGCTGGAAGTGGGAACCATGACAGAGTTCAAAATCCATCAGAAGTGGTTTGAAAAAATTAAGAGAAAAGCTGAAGAAAAGCTGCGAGAAATAGAACAGGGCAAGAAACGAGGGAAAGAAAATGTGGAGGTGGAGAAGTTGCAGGGAATGAGCCCCGATCGGCTCCAGAGGAAGCGGAGGCTGGCCAGGGATCTGAATCTCCGGTCCGGAGCCTCTCCATGGGAGAAGGAGGATGCAGCAAAAGTGCACGTCGCCGATTCTCCGTCCAGATTACATGAGGATATTGCTGAGCCAAAGGAGCAGCCGGTCAATGCAATGACGGGCTTTCCAAACAAACTAATAGCACCTTTAAAAGCAGAGGTGACCACCAATGGAGATGCCTCTTTGGAAAGTGTGGAGGAGAACGGGAATGGCTTTCTTGCGTACATCTGCGAGACAGTGGAGGACCTAGCGACTAAGCCGATGGTGAAAGACTCTGCGGCTAAAAAGAAAAAGAAGGTGGAGGCTCCTCCAGCAGCAAAGCAGGAAGTTTCCAAGCGAGAAGAAAGTGGGCGAGACAGGGCCAACCCCTCTCCAAATCCAAGGTTTGCCCCTCCTATCCCCTTACGCAAAAATGCACGCTTGAGGGTGGCAAATGATCAAGAAATGGAAAACAGTCCAAAAATCAAAGAGCCTGGGAAAGCTGTGAATCAGGACACTAAAATCAACGGTGACGTGCGCTTCTCTTTGAAAGAGATGTATTTTGATAAGCAAGTGAAGCCGACAGCTGGGAAGAAGGAGGCGGGAGCCAAGGAGGAGGCTGCGAGCAAGGCTGCCCTGCAGCCTGTGGCAGTCAGCAGACAGACAGACGAAGCTCTGTTGTCCTCAGAGGTGTTGGAGGCAGGATCTGTGCAGTCCGAGGGACAGAGAGGCCAGCACCAAGCACAGAAGTTGGAGGGAAACAAAGCCGTCAGTCCAGAGGTAACTAGGACAGAAAGCAGCCAACGCAGAGGTTGCAACAAGAAAATATTCGTGCTGCACAGTTGTATTGTGGCACCAGCCCTGGGAGGCTGCATGTACCCCCTGGGATCTGTTGCCAAAGCTTTGTAGGTCTCCACCGGCAAAAGCACCCAAGAAAAAGGGCTTTCTGGACTTTGTGTGCCCAGACAGTAGAGCTTCCACCCCATCTCTGAATAAATGTCAGACGAGGTGGTGAGGAGAGATGTACGTCAGGGCCCTCCAGCTGAGCAGCTGGTCTCCGGGTGGCCTGAGGCGTGCTGTTTAATCGGCAGGCTGACCTCATGCGAAATGTTTCCAAATCAGTTAAGCAGGGAGCACTGAATGGCTATTTATAGTTGGGGGTGGATGACAGGCAGCGAGACTGATGACATCTGTTCAGTTTAGCAATTGAGCCTGAGCTTCAGCCGGCGTTTAATTAGCCCCCCCATGCAAATAAGTGCAGTGTGCCAGGTACACCACGTGAACTGCGCCAGGCAGGGCGTTGAATTTTGTTTACAGTGCAACATGTATACAGTAGATCTGGGCTATTTTTTGGCTCTTCCCTGTTGGAAAAACTCTGTTGCAAGACTCATTGTGGTGGTGATGCAGTGCCATGGCACAGCACCTGCTCCTGACCCTCACTGCATCTTTTAGTCAACTTCTATTTTTGTCACTTAACCTGAAGCATTTTCCATGAAAATACTAGACTGGAAGCTACCAGTCTTTTTTTTTTTTTTCTTTTTTCTTTAATGACCCCTTCTGTGGTAAAAGGTTCTCTGAGTCCGATTTGCAGGTGCTGTCAGGATTTGGCATTTGAGCTATGGTAGGTTCACGCTTTCAGTACAGACCAAGGCTATCAGAGGAGGCACTCCAGGTGCAGCACATCTCCCTTGGTAGGTAAAGCAAATATTTCAGGATGTGGAAACATCCACGATATGGAAAGTGGGACTGCTGGGTGCTCCAGTGAAAAAAAATTCCTTTCTTCCTCTTCTAGATTTCTTTAACCATAGGTAGGAGCACCATTTACTGGTAAGAAACTTGCTGTGTTATGCAGTGAAGCAAGCGTCTGGGTTCTGGCCTCGACACAGTGCAGTGCCCTGAACCCATCTTTAACCCGACCCATCAGCATCACATGTTGCTGCAGAAGTTATTGCTGTGCAGGCGAGCCCATGGCAAAGCCATTCATTTTCTCCCTCTCTGCCCCTTGCTCTTAAGGAGGGTGGAAAGTGTTGGTGTGTAGCAGCCAGGCTTGGGCTGTCATCCCTGAGCCTTTGACATGCATCAAGGTATTTTCCTCTTCAAAAAGCCACTCACAGAGGGAAACCTGTAACTCGTCAGCTGATGTGCCTTTGAGTAGACAAAAGGGAATGCTTTTGATTTGAATTTGAATGCTTCAGCTAGTTGGTGATGCTGGGGAAAGTGCTCAGGCTTTTGTGTGACCAAATAAGCTATTTTAAAGCCCTTTAAAGCTGACTCCTGACGTGTTTGAGGATATTTTCACTCCCCAGGACGCTGGTTGCTTGTCTTTCTCTTTTTCAATCTTTCCCTTAAACAAGACAGGGTCATAGGTGAGTGTTTTCCTGGCCTTGACACCTAGCTGGGCCTCATGCTCAGGACTTCTCTTTTGAGCTGGATTTATCTGTAGCAGAAAGCTTTGCAAAATACCAGACTGTAGCCAGGCTTTGAACATCCTCACATGCAAGAGCAGAGGAGAAACTGGATTTGCGTGATGATCACTGTTGCCTAACTTTGAAACTGATTATTTTATTATATTTCTTTTATATGCCCCTAGTTTGAGTGTTTTACGATTACTTAAGGACAGATGCTTTTCTGAAAAGCTCCCAGAAAGCTTTTCTGAATAAGCTTTAGTTCGTGCACCAATGATAAACAAATTTCCCCCAAACCCCAGGTTCTCTTCAGCTGAAGAGATGTCCCCATTGACCAGCACCATTGCGTAGAGCCACCTCTGTGCATCCATCTGTGAACCACCAGCCCTGGTCCACCTTCAGCCCCCTTGGGCACTGTGCCACTCAGCCCCCCGAGCAGAGGGACCAGGGCTGGCCCTGTGGTTAGATTGGGCTGTGTCCATCCCCATCCCTCTCCATGCCACGGAAGACCAAATACTGTGGTAAAACCCAAGGGGTTTCACTGTGTGAAGCCCTTCTGTCTCTTAAAATAAAACCTTTTAAGCCTGAGCGCTGGGATGCTCTGTGTTGTGACACTCAGCCCAGCGAAGGAGGCTAGGGACACGGCTCTAGGGGAACAGCAGCAGGGATGTGTGGCATTTGGGGGTGCCTGTGCAACCCTGTGAACTGGGGCCCTATTTCTGCCCTCCCTGTGCGTGGAGACAGAAACTGCCTGGCCTTTGGCATCCTTTGGAATCTACCAAGGAAGGAGACTTGAATTTTGTGTGCAGGAATGGTCCCCCTAATGCTGCTGCTCCCACCCCAGTCCTTTGATATTCACATTGTCATAACAGTTGCTTGGGGAGGGGCTTGCTGAGAGACCGGCATTACCTTTCCTGGTTTTTCCAAGCATTCAAACAAAGCCTGAGTGGCACAAAATAGAAGGGCTAAGTGCCACAGCCCTCCTTTCCCCTGGACCTCATTTTGGAGGCTTAAAGCTCAAGTCAGAGACCTCAGGAGAAAATCCTTAGCAGCAGATCCTCTGGGATGAAAGGGGAACCTGTTGTGTGCATGCCCTGTTCCCATGCAATCGTCCTGGTGTTGCTAGCTGGGCATCAGCTGGGCACAGCATCTGTCAGCGGTATCGCTGCCTCCCCTGAGCCTTATCCTACAAAAATAGATAGTGCTCCTTGGCTGGAGTATTTCACTAGATCTCCTCGGGATAAAGCTCAGCCGTCACAGGGGGCAGCTTGCTAAAATGTCTGCTGGCGTGCAACTGCAGTCGGAAACGTTGAGCTTCCCGAATGTCAAAGAAACAGGATGGTCGAATAGCGCAGATAACGTCACGGTGTACAGTTTCACTATAAATCATTTGGGCAGCCTCATCCAGATAGCGTGTGACATGCCAATCACCCCATCTCAGAGTGGAGATTGCAGATATAGTATAGGGGGAGCACTGAGTCTTAAAAAAGAGCAAGGAAATTATACAAGGTCTCAGCAACAGCTGGTGAAAACAGGAAGGTTTTGCTCCTTGGGAAGGAGCTGTGTCAGAGGAGATTGAATTAAAAGCCATTGAATGTTTTAGAGAGGGAGATTGCCTGCCTCTTTGTGTACAACCAAGGCATTGAAAGGCAGAAGAGTTGGAGCTGATTAAAAGAAAAAAACATTCTGTGCAGCATGACAGGGGGCTGTGGGACCCCACTACCGTGGGACAATGGCAAAGCCAGGAGACCCTGGATGAGTATCAGCGATACCAGGTTAATACTTATGATTCAGGCAGAAGTTGGGCAGTGCCATATGGTACAGATGGACCACAAGCACCACTGAGCAGACCCAGGCAGTAAAGTGATGCTAATTTTCTATTTTCTTTTTTGACTAGGTTGTAGCAACAGTGGGACAGTCTGCTAGTGACGTAAAACATTCAGTGTCTAGTCCAACCATAGAGACCAGTCAGCAAGCCAATAAGTTAAAGGAACTCAGGAAAGAGATGCCTGTCTGCCAGGAGACCAGGGGGGCTGGGAAAAGGACAAATCCTCGGCTGAGGCCTCAGGAGCCACCAAAGCCACCAGCACCGTCTCCAGACCACGTGCAGTCCAGCAAGGAGCACCCTCCCTCTAGGAAGCAGGCAGAAGGACATTCCCATGCTATTGAGGGCGGAGAGACCCAACAAGGACGGTTAAATCAAGAGGACAAAAGCCAAGGTGAGAAAGAACCATTGCTAAAGAAATCGAGTCCTCCAGAGCCTGGAGAAAACGCTCCTCTTGAGCAAATCCCACATCAGACAGCAGTTAAGGATGGGAAGAGCAAAGAGGCAGGAGCGGAGCTGTCCAGGAGCCATCCTGGTGCAGAGGCAGGAGGGAGCGGTGCAGCAGAGCCATCTCCTGGGCCTGCGCACAGGGAGGCGGGGAGGACACCTTTGGGACATCAAGAGACTGAAACATCGGCTCCTGCTTCAGTTCAGCTTGCCAAGGAAGAGCCGCTTCCTGCTCCTGCAGCGGGGACATCGGTGGCTCAGGAGGCACGGCTTGCTGCTCACGACGCCCCAGGGATGGAGGCCACAGCAGGAGAGGCTTTGTCTGGAGCCCAGCTGCTGCCTCCTGCGAGCGGAGAAACGGAGATTAAAAAGGCAGGTGGATCTACCCCGCAAGAGAAGTTTTCAGCCAGCATGTTAGGGGAGGAGAGTGCCAAACCAGTGCCTGTGGGACCTCAGGGGAAGCAAGGAGGAGGGCAGACAGCCACAGCAGCTCCGCCCCAGGAACCAGCAGCACCTTCAGGCACTTTTGAAGGAGGTGCTGAGGTTCAGCCACAAGTACCGCTGGTCCTGTCTAGCCCCGAGAGACCTCAGGAGATGTCTTTGGAGGAGAAGATGCAGCACAAAAACCTTGTTTCCTCCTTGAAGAACTATCTGCTGCTGCTTTTAAAAATGTCAGATAGCAGTAAGGATGCTGCAAAAGAAGACACTGACCCCAGTGACAGGGAGCAGCCTGATGCAGAGGAAGTCATGCTCCCAGAGATAGGCATTGCAGGCCTGAGCCCCCGCACTTCAAGGAGAGTTTTGGAAAAGGTACAAAACAATCAGCTCTTCCAGACAGCAGAGAACTTGCCTCTGACCCCCAGGACATCCAGGCGGATCACAGGCATGATTAACGAGGAATTCGTTACCAGCAAGGAGATGCTGGCTTGCAGGCCTGTGCCACCAAAGAGACGTACCCGGGTTGCTCCCGAGGCAGAGGGGCCACCCCAGCTCTCTGTGCCCTCCATCGTGGTGGGCAGCATGCCAGCAGCAGGAGTGGGGCAGCTTCCTAATAATATTTCCGATTTGCCTCCAGTGAGCCCTGAAAAAGAGAGCCCTGGTGACCCTCTGGCAGTGCTACCTTGTGCAACGCCAGAGGAGCTTGCTTCTGGGGCCCGGCGCAAAATATACCTGCCAAAAACCAAGCAGGTGGGGGAGGAAGAGGAGGCAACCCCAGAGAGCCCAGGGCACGTGAGAAGTCCTACCGTTTCGCCACGGCAATCCAGGAAGAACCAGGCCCTGTTGCAGTCGCCTGCCCTGGCTCCAACCCCTCCTGCAGAGCAGCGCTCGCCAACCCTCACAAGGAAGATGGCCACATTGGAGGTTCCTAAGCTGTATGAGGAGCCCACAGGTGACAGCAGTGGTGACCACGAGGCCCCTGAAGATGCTAAGCCAGAAGCACAGCCAGCAGAATCCAAGAAAGCAAATAACCCATTTAAAGGTAAGGGAAGAGGTAGTCCCCATGAAGCATGTTTTCTTGTTGCCTACAAAGGGAGCCTGGCCAACTGAGCTGGTGATAGTCAGCTGGGGCCATGTGGGTTTTGTGCATTTGCAGGGTTTTCAGCATCGCCCTTTGGCCGTCTGAAAGCCAAAAGTCTGCCCGAAGACTTCAACCTTAGCGCAGGGAGGGCGGACGAACACAAGAGACAGCAGTGCTGAGACTGGCTGTCTCCACAGCCTGGACTTCCCTGGCCAAAGGAATCATATAATCCTCTTCTTCTTGATCTCCATGTCCTGGTCCTCAGCATGCCTCATGCTGGTCAGGGGCCCAGTGGGCATCAGTGGGGTGCACGCTCCTTTTCCACCTCCATGGTCAATGCTAATTTGATCCCTCGTGGCATCGAATTAGAAAAGGCATAATCCTGGTGTTGAAGTGCTTGCAGGAGCCAGGTGATACCCTCACAGATATCAGCACTCTTGCAAGAGTAAGGGTAACCTTGATAAACCCCTACTTCAGTAGATAAATGTTTCCTCCAACATTGGATAGTGTTTTTCTACATTGCCTCTGGCCGAGCCCCACTAGGTATTGCAGTGGTGCACTGTTGAACGAATTTGTACCACTTGTATCCCACCATGTTTATCCAAGTGGAGCTCTGAGACCTTCTCTGGGAAGGCGATGTTATACCAGGCTGTGCTGACATATGTGTGATACCCAACACCAAAGTCCTAAGCAGCAGCTCTGGGGTAGGCTGGCCTGTCCCCGTCCCCAGAGCTGCAGCCAGCACTGTGTGTCTCACCGTCGATCTCTTTGCACCCTGTCCTTAGCTCCGCAGGTGATTCGTAAGATCAGGGCAGAACAATTTTCCGATGCGTCAGGAAACCTGAAACTTTGGTGCCAGTTCTTCAATATTTTGAGTGATTCTAAGCTGATGTGGTACAAGGACGAGATCCCTGTAGCAGAAGCCCAAAGGAGGTAACCTGCCAGCTCTGCTTCATTGTAGTCCTTGTGCATAGCCCTGGGTTCGTGTGTTAAATTCAGCTCCTTGCGTTTACTGGGGTGAAGGTGCCCCTTCTATTAAGGCTGCATGAGAAGCTCATTGCATGGCATGGTACGTTGTGAGCTTTATCTTCTCAGTGCCTGGGGAGGGAGGGATCACCCTGATGGGGAATTGCTGCCAAATTTGTCCTATTGATGCTCCACCTGGAGCCTGGCTTAAGGGCTGATGCTTTGAGTAGCAGAGCTCTGGGGAGGGCAGGAGCTGAACCCAAACCTCGTGGAGGGCAGGGAAGGTGCTGTGCCCATCTCGAGAGTTTGAGAGCTGCGTGTGAGCTGCGAAACTGGGACCCCAAGTGATGCATGTGAGGGTGTGTCGTGGTTTAACCCCAGCCAGCAACTAAACACCACGCAGCCGCTCACTCATTTCCCCCCCACCCAGTGGGATGGGGGAGAAAATCGGGAAAAGAAGCAAAACCCGTGGGTTGAGATAAGAACGGTTTAATAGAACAGAAAAGAAGAAAACTAATAATGATAACGATAACACTAATAAAATGACAACAATAATAATGAAAGGATTGGAATGTACAAATGATGCGCAGTGCAATTGCTCACCACCCGCCGACCGACACCCAGCTAGTCCCCGAGCGGCCATTCCCCGCCCCCCCACTTCCCAGTTCCTATACTAGATGTGATGTCACATGGTATGGAATACACCGTTGGCCAGTTTGGGTCAGGTGCCCTGGCTGTGTCCTGTGCCAACTTCTTGTGCCCCTCCAGCTTTCTCGCTGGCTGGGCATGAGAAGCTGAAAAATCCTTGACTTTAGTCTAAACACTACTGAGCAACAACTGAAAACATCAGTGTTATCAACATTCTTCACATACTGAACTCAAAACATAGCACTGTACCAGCTACTAGGAAGACAGTTAACTCTATCCCAGCTGAAACCAGGACAGGGTGGCAGCTGTGCTGGGAGGGTCTGCATGCTGCACCTGAACAGGCATTTCCATGCAGCCACCACTGGCAAGCACCAACAGGGAAAAAGCAGCTCTGGCTGTGCCCTCTCTATCCCTTGGCACTGCCCTTGCACAGGGAGAGCATGTCCAGGCTTCTTGTATCCTGGATGCCCCTTTGGGTAAATTATGGAGAGCAACTTGTTCTCAAGCCCAAGAGATTGTGTGGGAACATCATCCACATTGGATAGCATTTGCTTGATGCCTTTGAGCATCCCTTGAGCTCCCTTTATAATGAGCAGGCAGAAAGAGGTGCTTCTGGGGCAGAAACGATCTTCTACGGCAGATATTTGAGCTGGGGCAGATGGACTAGGAGTGGCCATTGCCTTCTAGCTGACCAGAGCAGAGCCTGCTCAGCCAGCGGGTCTCAGGATGAGGGTCCTACCTCTTCCCTCTGGGGCCCTTGCTGGGTCATGCTGGCTATGCGGGGCAGAAACAGGCCTTTGGTTCTTGTGGAGACCCATCTGCCTGGTGTGTCGCCACCTTGGCTAGAGGAACTGCCAGCCAAAAGCTTGGTGCTGCAGGCTGGAGAAGACCAGCAGCCTGCTCATACAGAGCTTGCGCTTTGCCAGTCCCCTGGAGAGGGGCAGGCTGCAGGATGGGAAGTGGTGTCCACCCTCACTCATGAACAGCTGAAAATGAAGCTGGACACCTCTGTGGCTGTTCCAGCCATCCGATCCAGATGCGAGTCTGTTAGCCCAAGCGCAGCCCTGACCCAGCCACACTCAGAGGCAAGTACCTTTATCAGTCTGTAGCCCAATCCTGGCCAGATTTTGCAGGGCTTGCCTGGAAGAGGAGCATCTCTGTGAGTACAAACTGCAGGGCAGGACTCCTGGTGCCATGAGGTGCCAGGGGAGCGGCTGGGTTGCCCTTGGGCTGTCTTCCTTTGTGGCCCTCTTCCAGCCCTCCAAGGGCGGCATGGTGCCCACCCGCAGTGCCTGTCACGGGGCTCCTGTGTGCCCCCATGTGTCACACGGGGCTGAGGCCATGCTCCGGTTTCTTCCAGCGCTGGTGATGAGGGCCAGGCAGCCTTGGCTGTTGTGCAGGCATCCCAGAAGGACTGCGGGGTCTACCGATGCGTGATCAGCAACGAGTACGGCACTGACTCCACCGATTTCCTGCTCAGCCCAGAAGGTGAGGAGCCCTCAGCAGCCTGGCAGCTCTTCCAGCTGCCCAGGTGTGCTGTGGGGTGGCATGGCAAACTGTGGAGAGGGCTTGGTGCCAGGCTTTGAAGGGGAAGCCTTGCTGACCCCATAACACCACCTCTGCCAGGTGCATCTGCCTCCATGTGCTAATTTACGAGCCATTCACACCATCCTCCTTGCTGTCCCTTGGTGTGGAAGTGCATGGGGCAGGGTGGGATCCTGGCAGGACCTTGACGCCTCTTTGCTTTCTGTCTCCTCTAGTGCTGTCAGGATTTATCTTGCGGGAAGAGACTGAAGGTAAGGGCCACATGCTGATGAGCTGCAACTGCTGCCCCTTGCTGCATGGGGGGCAGGCAGCTCTGTGGCGGGGGCAGGACGTGCCTGCATTGTCCCCCCTCACCAGCTTTTCCCTCTGCCAGTTGGAGAGGAGATCGAGATGACGCCCATGGTGTTCGCGAAGGGTTTGGCTGACGCAGGCTACTGGGGGGATAAGCTCTTCGGGCGCGTGGTGAGCGAGGACGTGGAAGTGGGTGCCGGTTTCCTGCGCAAAGCCTGCCGTGCCAGAGCCATCTATGGCCTGGAGCCCATCTTTGAGTCTGGCCGCACCTGCGTCATCAAAGTGCACAATTTCATTGTCTTTGGGACCAAGAATGAGAACAGCCTCATCGAGAAGAACTACGATATCACCATCCAGGTGGGCATCCTTGTGCGGCATCCTCCACCTGTGTCTCCCACACCTTCCCCATCTGTCTGTGCCATGGTCCCCAGCTCTGTGCCCACTTTATTTCCTTCCACTTTTTGAATGCTTTGGAGGGCTTGAGCCATGTTCCAGCAGGCTGGCAATGTCCTTGTTATTCTTGGCTTCAGCTCTTCTCTCTGAGCAACACAGAGCTGCTCGGAGCTTTTCTGTCACTTGTCCTTTGACCACCAGGACAGGGAAACAACTGGCAGTGGTGCCAGAGGATGCCTGGCCAGGGAGGGGGTCCCAGGGAGGCATTGGTACAAGATGGGACAGGTCCCTGACTCTTCTGTTTGCATCTCCAGGAATGTAAAATCCAGAACTCCAGCCGTGAGTACTGCAAGATCTTTGCTGCTGAGGCACGAGCCATCCCTGATTTTGGAGCGGTGCCCGAGTAAGTAAGGTGCTGTGGCTCTGCTGGCTTGACATCCCAGCAGAGCATCCTAGGGGATGGTGGAAGGGTTCCCCGTAGGTGCTGGGGACATCCTGAAGGGCAGCGTGCTCTTCTCCCACCCTCAAATGGAAGGGATATTGGGGGGCAAGGCAAAAGCCAGGGTTGCAGACCGCGGTGTGAATCTCCACTTGCTGTGGCAGGAGAGCTCGCCAGCTGGTGCTGACCCTGTCTGTGTGCTCCCACGCAGGATAATTCCTCTGTACCTGATTTACCGACCGGCCAACAACATCCCTTACGCCACAATGGAGGAAGACCTGGGCGGGCCCTGCGAGCAGTACTGTATCACCGAGACAGATGGCAGCTTGGTGGCACGAGGCACCTCGGAGATTGTGCTCAAATGCTGCACCTTCCAGCACTGGGTCTACCAGTGGACAAATGGAAATATCCTCGTGACTGACATGGAAGGTAAAGGGATCTCCCATCTGATTCCCGTGGCCCCTCACCACCCTCTGGCCTGTGAAAGGAGGAGGAAAAGCTCCAGCCTTGCCCTCCTGCCTCTTTTGCCATGTGCCATGGAGCCCAGCTCCCAGAGTGATGACCTGCCCTTGGTGCCGGTGCCCATCCTTCTCTAGGCAGAGACTAGTTGTCCTCCCTTTCATTGCAGGAGTGGGCTGGAAGATGACCAACGTGCGGATCGCTACCAACCTGAAAGGGTGAGTGACCCTGAGCTCCTGGTGCAGGGTGGCCCCAGCTGTCCCCAGCTCTGCCGCTCACGTGGCGAAGGGCCATGGTGGTGAGCGTGGCTGGGCTCCATCCTCAACATCCTGCTCCAGCAGGACGTCTCCTGGTGCGAAGCAGGGGCTGAGGATGGCTTGTGTTGGCAGGTACCAGGGGCTGAAGGAAAGCTGCTTCCCCTCCCTGCTGGAGCAATTCACGGCCGCTCACCAGTGTAACCGTTACTGCAGCATCCTGGGCCTGAAGACACTGGAGCCAGCCAAGCCCAAGGGCTCCAAGAGCCCCTCCATGGGTAGGAAATCTGCCCAGTCCAGCCCCCAGCTCCAGAAGAAGGGGCTGGCAAGTCCCCAGGGTACCCGCAAGGCTGCCGTGAGCCCCAAGAGCTCCCGGAGAGCTGCAGAAACAGGGGAGGCCCCAGCAGCCTCCAAACCCGGGTCAGGAGAGAGTGGCAGGTCTGGCCGCCCGCAGTAGCCAGAGCCACCGCAGCTGGGACCCCCTGCTCCAGACCCCAGCTCGAGCAGCCCGGAGGCAGCACGCGACCAGGCTGGGAAGGGGAGACCCCAGCAGTGGCTGCTGCTGCTGCTCTCCTCCCTTTGGCTCCCGCCCCAGCCCATGGCACTTGCATTGTGTGGTGTGTGCTAGTGTGAGCGGCTCGGCTGGGGTCGCGGGGGGGGGGGGGGCTGTGAGCCGTGGGCAGCGCGGACCCCCATGCCAATACCTCTTTATAAGAGCTGCTGCCGGTGGTGGATCCTGTGGGGCCACATGCCCCTCCACGCTTGGGCTCGCTTTCCTCTCTCCGTTTGCCTTCCTTAAGGCAGGGGCCATCAGACCTGCTCCTTCGGGCTTTGCAGCTGCCATGTCCCCTGCCTGGCTCCCCCGAGCAAACTGGGAGTCCGGGCTGCCCTCCTGGCTCCCAGCACCTCGTCTCCCTCTTTGTGTCCTCCATAAAGCGACTGTGCCAAGCCCCGCCAGTGCTCTGTGTCAAGGATGTGAACCCCAACAGAACCCAGGTGGTCTCATGTGCCCTGGCACACCATGATTTAAAAGGTTTTGCTGCAGAGGGGTTTAGCGGTGACCTGCGGGGCTCCTGCTGGTACTGTGTGGGGCTCTGGGGTGCAGGCCAGTCCCGTGGCAGGGCACTGGCATCAGTACCGGCAACTGCACGGGGATGGGATCTTGCACCCCTGCCCTCCCGGCCTCCCCTGCACCCCAGGGTGAGCCTCCCGCGCCCTTGCCGGGTGGATGCTGAGGGTGGCGGTGCTGCTATGGGTGCCGGCCAGTGCCACGGTAAGGATGCTCTACCTCACACGGGACACCCGGGAGCGGAGCGAAGGGGAGACTTCCCCTCCATGCCAGGTGCCGCTTTGGCACATGTGGGTGTCCAGCCCATAGGACTCACCCCTACTTGCCCACCTGCCATACGCAGACCTCGTATGCCCTGCCCAGCCCCATAGCACGACCTGGTTATGCTTGCTTAGCGTTACCCCTGCTTGGCACGTGCCATACCCCGGTGGCAGCTAGCAGCACCGGCTCCAGATCCCGCTGCCCCACATCAGGAGGCGGTGATGGACAGGCAGTGATGCTCGTGCTGGAAAGTAAAGCACCCTGCGCTGCATCAAGCCTCCCTTGTGCCCATCAGCTCACTCAGGCACGCAGCAGCCGGCAGAGCGTGGCAGTGGGCAGCAAGGCCTTACGAAGAGCCCCAGCGCTGCCTGCTTCTGCTTGCTGCAGAGCATCACCTTCCCTAGGGCTTTGGAGGAGGGTGCCGGGTGTCAGCAATGCCACCCCACACAGTGGTGTCCGAAATGGTGGCTCCATGCAGCCTGGCGGAGGAAGGAAGGGACCGTGCTGGGAGTGTGGCATGCTCTGGGGTCCCGGTGCTTTGTTGTTGGGTCATTGTAAAATAACGATGTACATAACGTGGCCACGTTGGTGAATGGGTTCTCTTGAGTGCAATAAAGCGAGGACTGGCCTGTTCCCCGGTGCTGTGGTCCCTGCAGAAAAGATGCACCCAAGCACGGCAGAACGGGGCGGCTTTGTGTTCAGGGGAAGGAAACGTCTTCAAGTAATGGCTTTACCCCCATCCATACCCCATGGGGGAGAGGAGGGTGGCTGGGGCTGGACCCTAAAACTGGCACCTGGCGGAGGCTCGCCTTGCGAGGTCTGCAGCGAACGCTGGCTATGGCAGCTGCGGTTGCAGGGTGCAGCCCGAGCAAAGCACCTCATGCCGTGTGGGACGGCCGTGGTCAGGGGCCAGAGCGGGGGCTGAGGGCAAGCACATGGGGATTTCCACGATTTATTTGGGAGCAGTTCCCTTGTGTCCACGAGGCCAGCACCTAAGGGTGCTGGCTGCAAGGTGCACGCAGCTGTCCATTATCATTGGAGCGGAGAAGACAAAACACACAGGTCTCTGCCGGGGTTTCTTCTACCTTTGGGGCCAGGCCTTGCAGACCCTGGTGCTCCCAGGCCCTCAGCCCCAGAGCGGGCAGCTGCCTGCATGTTCCTAGGTTGTCCCCAGGCAGGACGTGTGGTTGTAGTGCCCGCAGCACTGTGTCAGGCATAGCACACTCTCTGCTAGGCCGGCCCAGGCTCCTGTGAAGGAGACCGTCCCATTCTTGAGCACTGAGCTGGAATAGGAGAAGCATGGTCAGGATGAGCCCCACCACCTGGGTCCCCGGGCAGAGCCCTATGGCTCTGGGGCCCTTTGCACCCACCTGGCAAAGAGCTGCTTGCAGCATGTGTACATGGTGTAGCTGGTGGAGCTGAAGTTGGCGGTGCTGAGGAAGGTCACGCAGTCGCCCACCTCCGTTGGCACATGAAGGAGACCTGGGGGACAAGGTCTCCTGGTTGGGGCTCTTGAGGGACCATGCATGCAAATCCCATACCCCGAGCGTGCTTGCAAGTCCTGTACCCCAACGCTGCTCGCAAATCCCATACCCTGACTACACTTGCTTTCAAATCCTGTACCTGGGACTGTGCTTGCAGGTCCCATGCGCCATCCCACCTCGCCCCCGAGACTCCTCGCAGTGCCCCAAAAGCTGCCCTTGAAATGTCCCCATCCCAGCCCAGAAGAGGGTGAGGGGCCCCAGCACAGCTCTTGGGCTTGGGCAGCCCCTAGCAAAGCCATGAGGGGAGAGCAGAGGGTTTGGAGGCCCTGGCAGAGCCATGCGGAGGACAGGCCAGCTGTCCCCATCCCTGCACCTGCATTTATAGGGGTCTTCAGCCCTTTGCCTGTGTCGTCCCCCCTGGTTCTTTGTGGATCCACTGGCCGTGGGCAGGAACCTACCTGCCAGGCAGGCATTGAGCATGGAGACGCAGCAGCCGGTGAGCAGGGCTCGCAGCACAACAGAGGCTAAGTCGCCCTTGCGCTGGGGCACCATGGAGGCTGTGGGCGCAAAGCAGAGACCAGGGCGAGTTGGATCCTTGCTCCGGCTCTACCCCCGGCCGGGGACAGATAGGGATGTGTCCCAGGTCCCCAGCTGGCTCTGCCTCATAGTGCGTTGCCCACCCCAACCCCTGCTGTCTGGGGGACATGGTGATCCCAGCCAGCAGCCAGCGTGCTCTGTGCCCGTCCTGGCAGCGGTGGGTGCTGGCAGAGCACTGTGCCCACCTTGCACCCACGAGTGATCAGAGCCCTTGGTGCTCTCAGCACCGGAATCTCTGCTCTTTGCCCCATGGCTGGATGGCACCTGGGCTTGTGGGACATGCACATGCTCTTGCCCATGGGTGCAGTGCAAAATCATCCCTATTGCCTCATGCAAATCCTCTTATCTGTGTGCTGGCAGAGACCGAACATGGAGGCTCGAGGGCAGCAAATTCCTCCTGCCCCCCGCTGAGCCCTTGCTCCCTGAGCCCAGGATCCCCCTGCATCGTGCCCAGGCACCCAGGACATGGGTCGCACTCACCCAGGCCTCCCAGCATGATCCCAATGGAGCCAAGGTTGGCAAATCCGCAGAGTGCAAAGGTGGCAATGCGCTCGGCTCGCTCCTGGAGAGCACAGTGGCAGGGGACGGTCACCTCTGCTCAGGAGCAGCCCCAGAGCACCCAGAGGTGAGCACCATGTCGTAGCTCCCAGCCCAGCCGGACATGATGGAGATAAGTCCCCCACTCCAATCCTTTCTCCTTCAGCTATTTTTGGGAGCGAGGATGCAGGGGGTAGGCACCCTGCCCCTGGGAGAGGCTGGACTGGGGGGACAGGGGGCCCTGTAGCACCACGATCTGCTACACCAAGGAGCAGGATAAATGGGAAGGGGCTTCACTGGCTCCTTCAGGATGACCCTGTACCCAGCAGTTAGTGAACATGCAAGTCGACTTGGCCACAGGTGCCCTCCCACCCCCAACACCGTCATCCCCTGCCTGCCCACCACCCGTCTGTCTGGCCAGCTCCCATGCCCCCTTTTGGCTGGCTCCATCCCTGCCCTGTGCCCAGCAGGGTGGCAGGTGCCCCTCACAGATATCCACTGCTTTCGGCTCCCGTCCCACTCCTCCAGGCCTGACAGACGGTTCTTCTTGTACGTGGCCAGGTGCTGGTATGCCACAAACTCGTTCAGGAAGATCTTGATCCCCAAGAGCTCAGCCACCAGCGGTGAGTCTGCCCAGTCAGCCCCCATGAGAAAGGCCACGGGCATGAAGACGTAGGAGCAGATCACCTGGGAAAAGCATCCCAGAAGGGAGCAACCCAGGGCTGACCATCTGCATAGCCCCTGGCTTGGACACCCACTGCCAGCATTTGCCAAACACCCAGCAAGGGTCTCGGCAGCCTACTGAGGTGGTAGACAAAGGTGGGGATGGGTGGGGGATGCAAGGATCTGGCAGTCCAGACCACGGGGCTGCCCTTGGGGATACCTGGAAGGAGAGCCCCTCGATGTCTACCATCTCCCCAAACCAGCGCAGGGCAGAGTTGATGAACTCCAGCACCGCCAAGAAGGCAATGAGGTTGGCCGCAATGTTGGCCACGAGCCCCACAGAGGCAGCAGCCCCGTTGCTCGCAGCTTCCAGGATGTTCTGCTCTTGCCTGTGTGGAAAAAGACCCCAACAGGCTCATGTGGCCGGGCATCCCCTGTGCAAGGTCAGCTCTTGCTCTGTGGATGTCTGCACACCACAGGCTCTCCCAACCTCGGGCCACCCGCAATGCCCACTTGTGCACCCAAATTGCCCCCACGGCTTGCCTGCACTGGCAGGACGCGTGCAGCCCCGCTCCACCATCGCTCTCCTCGCACTCACCCATGGGAGAGGTGGATGCTTGCTTTGCCCTTGAACTTGGACTCTTCCACTTCGGGGTAGACGAGTTTGGACATGGCAAGGGCGCAGGGCGCAGCCATCACGGAGGCTGCAATCAGTGATGCCGCATCTATCTGCAACGTGCAGACCATGGGCTTAGGCACCTCCGTGCAAGGCTGCGCCCCATGATGTGCCACCTCGGGGCACCCTAGCACGTGGCCGGCATCAGCCTGCGATGCTCAGAGCAGTTCGGGGCTCTCCGTTTGCTCAGGGTGGGAAAAATGTTTTTCCTATCTCAACCAGCCATGGCACCTAGGGCAGCTCGCCTGGATGGAGGCATTGCTGGAGCTGCAGCGATCGCAGCCTCTGAGATGTTAATCTCTCCTGCTGTTTGATCTAATTGCGATGATTCTTGGCCCTTCCTTGTCCCTTTTTATCAGTATCAGAGCAATAAGTTGTGCAACATTGCGAACTTCTACCTCCTGACGAAGAGCCAAGCTCCCAGTCTCACTCCTGCCCTGCCCGCCAAGTGGCAACGCCTCATTTCTCTGAGCTTTCACCCCTGACTCCCTGTTTAAGGAGACTAATTAATGTTTAAATAGCAGGAGCTCAACCAGTAGGTTGAGGGGAAGGTTTATTCACCATTACAGAGCACTGATGAGGCCACGTCTGGACACCGTGTCCAAGGCTGAGACACTGATGAACTGGAGAGGGCATCCCCGGGGGGTCGGAGCACAGGGTCACCAAGGGGATGCTGGAAGAGGGGGGCTTGTTCGGCTGGGAAAAAAGAGGGCTGGGGGGGCTTGTAGTTGCTGTTCTCAACTACTTAAAAAGGTGTTGGAGGGAAGACACTGCTCAGAGATGCCCGGTGAAAGGGTGAGAAGAAACAGCACAGTTTCAGTGGGGAAATATTCCTTGGATATAAGGAAAAAAATTCTTCCCTGTGTCTGAGGCACCTGTGGAGTGGACCAGAGAGGTGGAGGGAGATCTCCATCCATGGGGATGTTCACCACCAACCTGGACAAGGCCCTGGGCATCCCCTTGGGCTTTGCCATCACCTCATTTGGGCAGGAGGGTGGATCAGACACCCCCAGAGGGTCCTCTCAGGCTAAATTATCCCATGATTGAGTCAGGTTTGCCCCACTCAATGTGCAAGGACATGCAGTGAGGGTCCCATGGCAGTGCCTTCTATCTCGCAAGGCTCCGGGGTTCTGGCCAGGCCAGCAAAGGTGAGGCTGGATGTGGAGGCACCCTGCCCTCATCCTGCTTATGGAAGGGGACCACAGGCCACCTGCTGGGGGTCTTCTCCCACCCACAAGTCCAGGGCAGTTCTTGTGTGTCAGGATCCCATAGCGGGGAGCATGTGGCGTACATCTGCTCACGCACTCACCCCAAAGGATATGTAGGCACCCATCACGCTGCCTGCAATGGTGGAAAAGCCACCAGTCATCACAGTGTGGATTTCTGAAAGGGTCATGTCGGCGAGGTACGGGCGGATGAGCAGCGGGGCTTCAGTCTGCAAGAGAGAAAACCCTGTTGTCCTTGAGACAGGGCCACGCAAGGCCACAGGTCCCCTGGGAAGGGAGAAGACCCTTCCTCCAGGGCAGGCTCAGCTGCAAGGGCTGAGGAGCTGGATCTCCTGCCCAGGACCTTACCTGTCCCACGAAAATGTTCCCTGCCACACTCAGAGTCTCAGTGGGAGTGGTGCCCATCGAGACCTGAAGCAGCCAGGAGATCTGGGGAAAGACAAGGCCACCATGTTCACAAAGGCTCCTGGCACCCTGCCACCCACCCCATGAAGCAGGGCACTGTTTGGCCCTCGAGCTGTACAGAGGTGATCTTGGGAAGTGCCCACAGACCAGGCAGCAACATCAGCTCCAGGGTTGGGCTTTCTCAGGAGGACATGCAAGAAAGAGGGGTTTTGTGTCTATTTTTTTAAGCAGGAACAATCACCCCAAATTAGTACCGTGCTGATTTTCCTGGGACATCCCTCGGCTGATCAGAGTAGTCAGAGAACCCACCAGGTTCCTCTCCTTTCCACCACCATCCCAGAGCCAGGTGTGAGGCCCTACCTTGACAATGAGCCACTGCATGATGCCGAGGTAGTAGAGGATGGACATCACACAACTGAAGAAAACAACGATGGGCAGAGCCTGCAGACAAGGCACCAGGCCACAGTGTTGAAGGAGAGCTGAGCAACACATCTAAGCACACTTGGGGACCAAGCTACTCTGTCCCATGAGCTGGGCATGGCGTGGTATTGCATAGCCAGCCCATGCTATTGGGGTGCCACAACACTGGGTCAGGCTGGCAGGAGGGACAGGGACCAGTGCAAATCCCCCATGGCACTGAGGAGGTCCATGGGTGGGTACAAAGCTAAGGGAGACCCAGCCTTTAGCTGGTTGAGCTCTGCTGCAGCAAACCTGGCTGCGTTTAGCTCCCTGCTCTCCAGGACCCAGCGAGGCAGCCAGACCAGAAGAAAACCAGGCTCTGCCTCTCCCTCCCCATACCCCATTGCCCAAGCTGACCTGAAAGGCAAAGACTTCTTCAGTGAGCGTATTCCCAAAGACAAAGCTGGAGCCAGCTGTGGTGTAGCCCAGAAAGAACTGCAAGTGGAGAAGTTACATGGTAGGATGGAGATCTCCATTAGCTCTTTCCCTGACATCTCACTTCTACCTAGCAGAGGTCTGTCCCCCCAGCCCCACAGCTCACTTTACCCCACCAGAGAATGACCCTCTGAAACCTAAGCTGAGGACACTGGTGGGCTGTCTCCAAGCCACAGGGCACTCCTCCATCCTGCAAGGGAGACCACACTGAAGGGTCTGGGCTGCTGCAGAAAACCAGGAAAGAGCTCGCTTTTCTCCAGTCCCAGACAAAAACGTTTGTGAGTGTGCAGTCCCTGCAGTTTCTCCGCCCTGTGCCACCCTCTGCTCTTCTTGCTGATCCCAGGGAGGGCTACAAGGAGGGTGCAAGCGCGGGATGGGGTGAGCAGGTGCGATACCTGGATCTGGTCACCCAGCCACTGGAAAGCTTGGATGCCAGGGGTTGTTCGGAGGATGAGGAGTCCAAATAAGAACTCTATGCCAAGGCCCCAGAAAACGGCTCTCCAGGACACCTGTGGACCAAGAGCAGAATGGGGACTGAGACGTTAGCAAAGCCTACAGACTTCCCTTTCTGGCTTCCTGCCCCTTCGACAGCTGCACATGGCAAACACCATTCCACTGTACCCTGGGTGAGGGTCATGGGGATACTAATAAAAAAGTGTCACAGAAACGCACAAACATAGGTTGGTTAAAGAAGAAGAAGATGAGTTGGTAGGACTCAGGAACTGGCTGGTGGAACATTACGTGTCAGGCTTACCCAGAAGGACATGAGCACAGAGCTCTTCTGATGGCTTGACTGGTAGTAAAGACCTGCTAGATCAAAATTTCCTGTTCATTAACCGTTTGGATGGAGGTATTGCCCAAAATATTGAAGCAGGTTGGGTTGCAAGGCAGTGGAACTTCAATCACTTCTGCCCAAGTCACCCAGGGTACCCGAAACTCAGGCCCACCCTCCACCCACAGGCACCTGAAGCTCAGGCATGGGTCTGGTGCTGGGTCTCTCTTGGTCTGACCCATTATGAGGGACATGGTGGAAAACAGGGTGGAGGCACCGTGGGGGAACCCTGGGGTTGAGCAGTGGGAAGGAGAGCAGTGGGAAGGAGAACAGTGAGGTGGCTTTGGGGCTCCAACCACCCAACCAGCTCGGTTTCCCAGGCTCTGCCCAGCTCTGCCCAGGAGCCCTGCTGGGCTTCTGCTTCCTCCAGGGAGCTCCGGAGATGGGCCGTCGGGGGATGCCAGCGGGAAGGAAGCACTTGTTTCCCAGCGCTGGGTGGCCTCATCCTGCGAGGGGACTGATGGCTAAGCCACACCTGAAACACATACTGCGCCATGGTGCTTGGAGCAGGCAAACAGGAACAGCACCAAAAAGCAGAAGCCAGCTAATGAGATGAGCTGCTCTGGATTTCTGGAGGTGTCCAAAGCCAGCCATGTGATCAGGCCTCCCAGGAGGGCCACCCACAGCAGCCTGCAAAGGAAATCCCAGACTGTCACGGAGAGGATGTCCACAGGGGGAGAGCAGCTCACAAAGGGCAGGAGCTAACTGTGTGGGAGATGCCACCGTAAGGTCCATGCATCTGAAGAATCCTGGGGCTTGGACACAAAAGAGGGGTGTGAATAGCCATCACGCTACTGAAGTAGAGTGGCAAGCCGTTTCTGCCATGCCTTCTAAGTGGTCCCCGGGCTGGGCCATGCCTCATCATCATGAGGTGCCTGCACGGCACGAGGGCACGTGCCCAATGCCACCAGCTGTTGGTTGCGCTGGCAGAGCAGCCATGGGAGAGGGGACCCGGGCACTGGGAGGGATCTGGCCCTGCCTTTTCCTGACTCACCATTTCAGCCACGGCCAGGACTTTTGGAAGCATTTCCAAACGGGGCTGAGGAGCAGCATTACTTTTGCCCCACAGTGCTTCTTGAAGAGGCTCCAGCAGATGAAGAAGACAACCACAGCAGTCATGACAACCAAGGCAAGGGCTCGCTGGAAGTTGAGCCAACAGGCCGCAATAAAGTAGCACAGGTAGGCTGGAGAAGGCACATTGGGGGTCAGAAACATCAGGGCTGTAGGATCATGGACTCGTAACACTAACCGGGGCCAACAATGAGGTTCATTTCTTCCAAATGTCCTTCCCTGGCCACCCTTGAGGCTCCCATCTGTGCGCAAAGATTTAGGGAGCACCACCCCAGCAGCCAGGCTCACTGGTGACAGCACTTCAGCTGTCTGCGGGCACATGGAGCGAGCAGAAGAGGCACAGCAAACCCTTTGGGTAGGTGGAGAAAGGGGAGGAGGACAGTGAGGTGCTGGTAGCTCTCATGGACAGGCGTGGTGGGGCGAGGAGTGGGCAGGCAGTGGGGTTGGTGAGAGCGGATACAACCTTCACACGGGTGGCCATGCCCAGTGCTTGGAGGCTGGGGGCACGGCCAGCCAAAGGGATGTGGAGATGGGAGTCTCAGTGCCAGCAAGTCCTCACCTACTCCAAGAAGCCCCAGGACAACCATTCTCAACACCTTAGCATGAGCCTTGCAGAAGCGCTTTGCCTTGGATGCTGGCTGCAGGGCCTTCCTGGGGAGAGTCACATGCCAGAGACATGAGAGGTGCAGAAGGTGGATCCTGAAGATCAACCCAACTCAATGGAGCCAGGTCATGACCACGCCTCCCAGAGGCGGCGTGGTATAGGTGTGCCGTGGCCTCTAGCAGCTCTGCTGCCCGCTCCCAGGAGGAGTGAGCTGGCCTGTTATGGCAGGGGAGATCCCACCACATACCCCAACACTCCCGGCACCATGAGTGGAGGCTTGGTCTCGGTGGCTGCTATGGGGACAGAGACCTGCCGCTGCCACCCTACAAAGCCATACAGAGCCATCAGGCACTGTCCCCCCTACGTGGTCAATACGACCCTTCTCTGCTCCCAGATCAGGTTTGGCTCCAGGAGAATCGCTGGCCCAAGGATTGCAGACTTGCTATGACCACTGGAAATACCCTACATACACGCATCTCCAGGGGTTATCCTACCTGCAGTAGGAGGAGAATCTCCCTTTCCCTTCTCTTCTCCTCTCCTCTTTGCTCTCACCACATGGACCATCACATTCGTCATAGAGTCTCTCCTCCCCCTGGAAAACATCATTAGCTGGAGCACCCTGAGCAGCTCCTGTACCCCGGCGGGAGGGGAAGGGGGGACTTACCATGGAGCTGAAACCTGGGTTATCTGTGCCTTTCTCAAGGCTGTCCAGGGTTATCTTGTTTTCTTCCATGTCCAGAAGTGCTGCAGCTTCAATGCATCAGAGAAGCAGCACTGTGAGGGACCAACGCTGGCTGGGGAGAGAACAACAGGATCACCTCTGGGAAGGAGGAATGTCCAGCCCCCATTTTCAATTTTGGGTCTTCAAGAGGAGAATGCCCTTTGCAGTAGGTATGTAGAGCAGTTCCTGCACCAGCACATCCAGGGACCATTCCATGGGGTCCTCAAGCCATGGGGCTGGTGTGCTGACTTCCTTATTCTTCTGTAACTCTTGGAAGGTTTTTGCTCTTCCGTGTTTCCGAGGAATTACAGGCGAGGATTAGATGCAGCAGGGAGAGCTGGTACTTCTCCTCCAAGTTGGTGGCAGTGGCCACCAGCCTCCATTAGCCCCTTTGCAAGCGGTATTTTGCAAAAAATAAAGGTAGCTGCATCCCTCATCGAGGGCTCTTGGTGCAACTGAGTAAGATAAGGAAGAAGGTCCTTTCATGTTGATAACTAGTACAGTGCAGGAGCGATGGGTAGGAATAAATGGTAGTTTGCATGGGGACTGGTCCTAACAGAGGATCATACTGGGAGAACTGGTCCAGCAAAGCCAGAACAACCAGTGTTATGCCAGGGCAGGAACCCTTGGAGCATCCCATTTGGACACCCTCCCGCTTCCTCTACCTGGAGAAGGATGAGGGAAGAGCAGAGACGTTGCAGAGAAGGCACCTATTGACTGTAGGAGCACTTCTGTGTGAGGACAGAGAGAGTAAGGAGATGTCCTTGCTTTGGATGAGAGTCGTAGAGGTCTGCGTGGAGAAGGTGGGGATAGCAGGGTCACAGCCTGCTCCCTGCAGTGTGAGAATTAGGATCCACTGAAGGGAGCAACCCGGCCCCAAACGAAACGAGTGGAGGTGAGGAGTTTTGGAGAACACCCCCTCAACGTGGGACCTCACAGCAGCTGAAGGTAGCGGTGGGCTCCACGGGCCAGTGGAGCCACCAGCGGGGGACCACTGAGCTGTGCTGGCCCCCAGCACGTCCCTGGGCTCGTGGCTCTTCGTCAACAGGGCGGGACCCAGGGCCACAGTAGGAACCCAGGTCCCCAGACATCCTCCAGGGCCTCCAGCACCCCCAGTGCTCCCCGGGGCTCAGGGACCCCTCACCAGGACCCTGGCAGGTATCAGGAGGCCCACCAGGCCCACCGCTGTGTCAGGGACACAGCCCCGGGACCCCTCTGTGCTCACGGACCCCTCCAGGACCTCCCAGGTCTCCAGGACCCCCCCCAGGCCTCCTGTCTCTCTCCATCCCTCCCAGGCTCAGTGCCCTCCAGGATCCCTGGGCTGATGCCACCTCCATGGCCCCCCCCCCCCCAGTGCCACCCCTTGCCACGTGGCTCATCTGCCTTTTGTTTTGGCGAAGCCTCACTGGCTGCCCTCCCCTTTGGGGGATGTGACCACACGGACAGGCAGCCAGTCAGTGGGGCTGGATGCCCCCCACGTCCCCCCCCCACCCCGTCGCACCCCACGTCCTCAGGCCGTGCCCGCGCCCTCACCGTCCCCCGTGGACCCCCGCAGCCTCGTGGTGCAGCGCGGCCCGCGCACCCCTCTGCCCTCCCCACTGTGTCCCCGCACCCCGTGCCGTCACCCCCCCCCCCCCCGCCCTCACGCCCCCCGTGGCCTCGTGCCCCACGGCTCCCCCCCCCTTGGCCCCGGTGCCCGCTGGCCCCTCATGCTCACCCACCAGCCCCGCCGGCCGCGCAGCTCCCGGCCCTGCGCCCCAGTTACCCATTAACAGCTCGGTCCAAAGAGCTGGGCTGGGCGCTGCGGGGTCAGGCCGCCCCCGCTCCTCCCGGGGCTCACGCCCGGGCGCCCGGCCGCCCACGAGGGCGTGCACGGGCGGCCACGCAGGGCACCGTGTCGCCCCGAAAAAGGTTGCCCGAGGTACTTTCACACCCCGCCCCAGGCGAAACGAGCCTTGAGGGAAGATACTAAAAGCAGAAATCCAACCTTTACCCCACCCCAGGAAATGCTTCCCGGGAAAAAGGCCGGGCAGACGCGGCCTCCAAAGCTGCCGCGGTGCAAAGTCACGTCACCCGGTACCTGAGCAGTGTGGGGCGGACGGGGCTGCAGCCAGCAAACATGCAGCCTGCCAGCGGCTGTTGGAAACCGTTTTTTCCACGCAGGGCAGTGGGAGTTGCATCCCCACGTGCACGCGCTCAGCTGGTATCCCCCTGCTTTTTTTTTTTTTTTTTTTTTCCCACGGGGAGCGGTGAAGCGATGTGGCTCCAAGCGTGCCAACACCGGGGATTAGCAGGAATCGCTTCAGAGATGCGAGGCGTGCGTGGGAGGGCCGCCCCCCTCCTCCCCCCCCCCCCCCCCACGCCCTCGCCGTCACCGCTAAGGGCCGCTGCGCCGCCCAGCGCGACCAGAGCCCCGGTAGCGCGCCGTGATCGTATAGTGGTTAGTACTCTGCGTTGTGGCCGCAGCAACCTCGGTTCGAATCCGAGTCACGGCATCGCCCCGGCGGTACCACGGCATACGGGCTCCGACACCTTTTAGGCCTTTTTCCTCTCGCCGGCGGCCTCGTTAAATCCTGATTCTTGTGTCACGTCGCGCCGATGTTTCACTTTTTTTTTTTTTTTTTTTTTCTTCCCGGGTCCTGGCGGGGCGCGCTGCTGCGGCGCCGGGCAGTGCCCTCCCAGCCCGGGGGACTCCGCAGGGCAGCGGGGGGATGAGTGACGGCGCAACGGAAATTTAAAACAAAATTTAAAAAAAAAAGGTTAAAAAAACGACGGCGTCGGAGAAGGAAGTTTCAAAGAAAAAAAAACAAAAAAAAAAGGTGTCGGAGCCCGTATGCCGTGGTACCGCCGGGGCGATGCCGTGACTCGGATTCGAACCGAGGTTGCTGCGGCCACAACGCAGAGTACTAACCACTATACGATCACGGCGCGCTACCGGGGCTCTGGTCGCGCCGAGCGGCGCAGCGGCCCTTAGCGGTGACGGCGCCGAGCTGGCGGGGCGGGGCGTGGGGCGGTGTGGGGCGGGGCCGGCAGGTTGGCGCTCCGCCCCCGCTGCGCAGTGTCTCCACGGCGACGTGGGGGGAGCGGCGGGCTCTTTCTCTGTCTCCCGCCGCGGGGCTGGGCCGTCTGCGCCTGCGCGGAGCTGGCGGCGGCGGTGGGGGGGCCCCGCGGGGCTCGGCCGCTCCGCGCCCGTCACGGCGGCCTGAGACCCTGACCCTGACCGTAATCCCCGCTCCTCACCTCACCTCTAACGCCATCTCACCCCCGGCCCCGAATCTAACCCTGTGGCTCATCCTAGCCCTCACCCTGGCCGTGGTTTTAACCCTCTGTAACCCCACTCTGGCCTTGGCCCAACTCCAGGCTGTGATCCTGACTCTCTCCCTGCTTCCAGCTGTAACCCCGACCCCGACACTTCCCTCCTCCGGTCCCTCACTGTGTCCCTAACCCCAACCCCCCCAGCTGTAATCCTGTCTCTCCCCCCCCGCTGGGTGTTTGGCAGGGAATAAAGTTTCTCTGTACCCCAGCGTTAACAACAACTCGTCACACCAGGGTGGTGCCTGCGGGGACAGAGAGGAAGATGAGGGACTAAGGATGAAATTGTCTTTGCGGCTCGAAACAGTGGCAGGTATCAGCCTGTGCTGCCCTTCCTGTTTCTTCCTGGTGAAACACACATTAATAGTTAATGACTGTTTGCTGCCACCGCTGCCGCTGATATTTACAGTGCTCCAAGTATTAAAGGCTCTTTTTTTTCACAGATATGCAAAGAATGCAAAACGCCTGGCCTCAAAAGGATTTCTTTGTCTAAAATATTTTTAGAGCAATCATGGCACTTCAAGGCACTCGGATGGCCCAGATGACTCATACCTCTGTGCTGCGTCACAGGGAAGAGCTGGTCACAGAAACCTCTGCTCCTGCCTGCACAACAAGCTCATCCCTTGGCATCAGGTATATGCACCTCTACGGGTTTCGCTTGCGTGCGAGGGGGTGCTGGAAGAGGCAGAGGTCTCCTGCAACCATGCTGCCCGTGTCGGGCAGGGGTATGTCCCAGCACCGCATCCATCCTTGTAGATCTGCGGCAGCTGGTGAATCCTAAGTCTAAAAGAGTCTTCCCGAGGCTTTGACAAACCAGAGGAAGGCCCCGTGCACCTTGATTACTCCGTGAAGCAATTACTCCTGCCACCCTGAGCTCATCTTGCTCATATCCAACCAAAAAGAACTTGGAGTGGTGGAGGAAGACTGAACGGCCTTTTGGGTCCTCCCTTTGTCTATGCCCACCTCTTTCTTCCCCCATCCTCTTTGCTGTTGACTTGCCCTGCCTGGGCACTGGTGTGCACGCTGGTCCCTCGGCAATGGCCGGAACCTTTGCAATGGGAGACGCTCTCCGCAACATCAAACCTGGCTGATCAGGAGATGGTGGAGGAGGGGCTCTTTGGTGGTATCTCTTAACGAGCTGGATGTCCACGTGGTTTTTGGTACTGCCCTCCTGCCCCCGTGCTGCCCTTCTCCGCCCTCCAAGGATCCCAGTCTGTCCCTCCCATAGGGCTGCAGGGACACTGCGCTTGCGCATCTGTGGCCAACCCTGTCACCATCTGTGTCCTCATGCTGGACCTAAAGCGGGTGCAGCATCATGGGTGGGAGACACGTGTGTCTCCTCCCATGTCCAGGGAGTTTAACATGGTCATCAGCCCCTTGGCTGCAGCGTGGAGAGACATCTGACCACCCAGACATATGCAGGACAGGGGAGCCATAGAGGTGGGGGTCATCGCAACCTCTGAATCTCAAGGCCATAAGCTTGTGGAGGGGAGAGGTCCTTGTGCTGCCCTGTGCCTGGCCTCTTGTGCCTTCCTCCACTCTGAGCTGGTGGTGTCGCAATGCCACTGAGCTGGGCTGTATCACCCGTGAAAGGACAAGCCCAGCTCCACGCTGGCCTGCTCTCACGTACAGCCCTGGGCAATTGCTGTGTTGGGTCAGCGCAGCTGTGGTGGGGAAGAAGCACCCAAGGGACAAGGTGGGACGGCGTGGAGATGTGGAGCACCTCTGGCAGGACATGCTGCCCATGCCTGGTGGGGACAGAGAACCTACAGCAATTTCACGCAGCGACCACGGCATTCCTCCTCAGGCACTTGCATGGGCAGGCCAGAGCAGGACCCCTCAGGGTGGTGTCCACCATGGTCTTGATCCTGATTCTTGGCCTGGCATGGTGCAGGGCTCACATTTGCATGCGTGCGTGCCAGGCACTGCTCACACGCTGTGCATGGCACAGGCTCCTCAGTGGGCAGGGAGGAGGCAGGGGGGCTCATGCTTTGGATGCTCAGCAGATGTTTCTGGAAGGGGGAGGCCAGCAGAATAACAGTGATCTCAACTGCCAGAACAGGCATCACCGAGATAAACGCTGCAGCGATAAGGAGGAGTCGGCCAAACATCGAAGTGAGCAGGGAGGTAGCAAGTGGACACGGAGATAAGTGGCAGGGGCCTGGTGGGTGCGGAAAAGGAGGCGTAAAGCTGCTGCCACCCATCACTGGCGGCGGTGGCCCCGTCCCAGCACAGCTTCCTACCCATGGGCTGCCCTCCCCAGCAGGATTCGGATATGACCACTCCTAATGAAATCACGCCAGGTTGTCAGGGCCCCAGCAGCCCTTGGCTGCGTGGTTTTTGTCCACAGGATGCTGCTGGTCTGCCCCGGATGGTTTGGACCTGCCAGGACATGTTCACACAGCATGGAGGAAAAGGGATGAGCTTGCGGGGGCATTGGGGGACCGTCTGTCTGCTGGGTGACCTGATCCCTTCGGGCTCTGCTCAGCACCTGGGCAGGACAGCTGCTCCAGGCAGGCTCCTCTGCTCTTCCCACCCTGCTCTGCCCCTCGGTGGCTTTTCTCCAAGCCCTCTGATGCCTGTGGGTTGCGTTCAATGGGATTTTAAAGGTGCCTGCAATGTTGAAACACCGGTGCAGCCAGGCAGAGAGTGCTGCTGGGCCCAGACATTGCCACTCCGTGGCACAAACATAAATCTTCTGGCTGGCACAGGGACAAGAGCAATTCATCACTGCATGGCTGTCTCAGCTGTTCTGCCCCTTGAGCGGCCTCTCCAGCTGTTCCCTCGCTGGGGCAGCCCCTGGCCTCCTTTCCCCATCTCAAGGAGGCAGATGGGAGGCAGAGTGAACCCCACCACCTCCAAAAGAGGCCTCAGATCCCTGAAACAGCCCCAGGAGCAGCGCTGGTGCCCGGGAAGGTGGGACGGATGCCAGTGCTGTAAGGAGGTGTTCTGGGTTTTACCGGTGATAGAAAACTGTGCACTGATGCAGGCCAGCACTGTCATCTCTGGGTATTCAGAGGCCATAAATTCAGCTTGCAATTTTCTCTCCTGCTGAAAGCCCACCTTCCTTCCTAAGGAAGTCAGAGCGACTCCACTGAGTTATACCATCTAGCCTGATATCCCGTATTCCCATACCCGCAGGCACTGCTGGGCCAGTGCAGGATGCTGGAGCAAGAGCAGGCCAGGGAAGTGTCGTGGGGCTGGGATAATTCTGGAGGTGAAGGTTTAGGTGGGATTTGGGAGCGAAGGACAGCACATCTGAGCTGGGAGACAGTTGCAAGCAACCTGACACAGCTCTGTCCCCACCATCCACCTCCCCATCCTCTTCTAGCTCATGAGACATGTGCACCAAGGACTGAAGGAGAAGGACTCAAGCGTTTCTTGACATGAATGTTCAGCTGCGATGCTCTCGAGAGACTTTATGAGCCCACAACAATGCATGAGATGGTCTTGGTTCTTCTAAAGCCCAAGCTTCAAAGGATGTTTTCCAGTCTGCCAGCGCTATATAGGGCAGGCAAACAGGCTACAACAGACTGATTTTCTGCTTGGTTATGTTTTGGGATCCCCTTGCCTGGCTCCAACATTCAGAGATCAAGGAAAATGGTCCTCAAAACACATGGAGCAGGGATTCACCAAAGCTGTCCTGTCTGACTTCCAGGGAGCACAAAGCCTGGAGCAGCCTCTTGAGCCCTTTCCTTGTGGGTCCAGCATCCAGCTGAAGATGGGATGTGATAAAAGCATCCCAGGGGAGAGTCAGCCACCCCGCAGCCCTATATAAATACTGCCACATGTTTATGTGTGCCCTGCCTCATTCCAGCTGCCAGCCCGAGCTCTCACTCTGCCTTTG
The DNA here is from genome assembly GCF_026419915.1 of Harpia harpyja. Taxonomy (NCBI): domain Eukaryota; kingdom Metazoa; phylum Chordata; class Aves; order Accipitriformes; family Accipitridae; genus Harpia; species Harpia harpyja. The sequence continues at coordinate 39,616,900 of NC_068953.1, forward strand.
TCTGTGCCACGAGCAGGAGCCTCCTCCCGCAACAGAGATTTATAGCCTGCACACAGCCACCTCTTAACCCCTCTTCGTGATGCTGAGCGGGCAGAAAACAGGCAGCCACACACTGCCAGGCAGTCTGCCTGGCCCTCACCTCTCCACATCTTGCACTCCCCTCTGAATTCACCTTCATTTTCTGCATCCCAGCCCTTTTGGAGACACAGGGCTGGCTTGGTGGCAAAAGCAATTGTTCCCCTCTGTGTGGAGGGAATGGCCCCTGTTTTGCTCTTGCCTGCCGTGCCCATCTTCCTGATGGATGATGACAGCCCTATTAAGAGATATGAGGGGGATGCCAGAGGTGTTTCACACGCCCTAGGCAACGTTAGGCTAGTGAGAATCTGTCTGGAGAAGGACTCAGCTGTGTGAGCATGGCCATTGCAGCTAGATTAATCAAACCCACCATTAAGACTTTCCTGGGGCACACAGGTCCCCTGCCAGCCCCACAGCACAGGCGTCCAACCGGCACGTTGCTCTGATTGAGCTGCAAACGCTCCAGCTCCTTAGTTTGCTCTGCCTCAGATCGATGAGTGCAGGCGGCTCCAATCAATTCCACTTTACCATTTGCTATCAAGTTCAGATCAGCGCTCTCCCAGCTGGTCCCACTTCCTTTGTTCGTTCAGAGGAGGAATTCAGGCATCTTATCCCACCTGGACACTGCTGTGCCCTTGCAGGGTCAAGCCCCCTGGTAGGGGCAAATAATACTCCACGGATGCAGATGTTCCTCCCTGCCCTCCCCACTGAAGGGCCAGCAATGAAGGGGTTGAATTTGTGCTGCGGCTGGAGCCCTGAAAGTGTCAACCTGGTTGGGCAGAGAGTGAAAGCAGGTGGCTGGATGAGGCCATGAGATTTGCAGGATATAATACAGCTGTTGCCACCAAGCCGGCATCTGTCATGAGGTTTCCCTGCCACGAGCCTGGTTTTGCTGGGGAAATACTGAAGGCAGCTGCAGAGAGCTCCTGTGGCTTGGCTCCCCTGTCCCCACGGGCACTGAGTGCGGCTTCAGCTCTCCAGGGCTTGAGCCCACGTGAAATGATTTTACAGAAAAAAACCGCTGAAGATTTTACATAGCGGCTGTTCGGAAATTTCCCTCAAACCCATACCTGGCATTTGTTGGTGAAAGAAGCGTTTCTCACCCTCTGGGTGTCAGTCCTGAAGTAATTTTTTTCTCGTATCTGTCACCCAGCTCTCTCGCTGGCCTGTTTCCAGGGTGCGGCGCCTGGATTTGTGGAAAGGAAGTTCCCCACAGTTCTCCACACCTCGTCAAGTGTTAATGAAATAACGGATCACACCAGAGAGCAGTCATGACGCTCGGGGTCATGGATGTGGAGAGGGCTGTCAGCACTGGGAGCAGAGGCAGAAAAGGCACTCGGCGTGGCTAAGGCAATGACCGATGTATCTGGCTCTTGGCTGGCAGATGTCTGTCAGTGAGTTGTCGTCTCTTCTTTTGGTCAATTAGCATGGTTTCAATTATATTATCAACTGCATAATGATTTCTTTTGACAGAAAGGTTGGGAAGCTGCAAAAAGTGTCTGCAAGAATTTGCTCCATTTGGTAAACACACATGCTTTGGGCATATCCCGCATGTCTGGGCAGACAGCGTCCGAGTGGCCTGAACACACTTAACAAAGTCTGGGTCTGCATCACGTGTGCAAGTGTTGATGCAGAAACGTCCTAGTATGTGATGCTTGGGAGGAGCAATGTGTCATATCATACATGGGACTTGGTGCGGGTCCGTGTTCTCCATGTTCCTCCTTGCCTTCCCCCAACTTATCGCATGTCTTTGGCCCTTGCCACCTCTGTGCAACTCATTGCAGCAGGCTGGGGTGAGAGGGGGCTGCAGAGCATCTGGTGCAGAGCATCCCTTCCATGCCACCCTGCTCCCTGCCTTCCCCAGGGCACCTGGCAGTGGGCTGGGATGGGTGTGCATAGCTGCTCCGTGCCATTTCCTTCCAGCCTGATGGGAGCTGGGATATCTGGAAGGGATGAATGAAACTTGCAGGCTCCTAAGTGCTATGGAGCAACTGGTGGGGGATGTGCTTGGTGTGCGGATGAGGGGCTGCTGGAAGAGGGATGCTTCCAGCCTGGGAATGGCTTGCCAAATGAAAGCATGCTGCCTGCGTGATATGTCTGGGAGCAGGAGCCCCCTGCACATGGGCAGCTGCTGTGGCGAGAGCAGCCCAACTCACCCACTGCCCAGTCTTTGACGGTCTCCTGGTGCAAATGTGCAGCTACATTTCCCCTGGACACGATCCCTGCCTCCAAATATTTGCAAGGCTCCTTGTGCCAGTCTTTGTATCTTGTGGTGCTTGATAGATTTCTTTCTGTGGATTTGTCCAGTCTTGTTCCTAAACCACGTAGCACCTGTAATGGCCGGTGGCAGGGAGGGCTGCTGTGCGTTGAGTCACCTCCTTGTGTTTATCCCTGATCTACCAGTCTCTCCCCACCCTCCCCCAGCTGCACAGATCTCTGCCCTGTGACCCCAGTTGTCTCTTTTCCATGCCAAAGAGCCCTGGTCCATCACGCACCCCCATGTGCAGAAACCTTTGATCATCCCGTCGCCTTTCTCTGTGCATTTTCCAGCTCTGCTGTATCATCGGGATGGGGGGGGCCAGGAACGCACACAGGCTGGGACTGACCAGGGAATAGTGGCACCTCTGATATCATCTCTACCTTTTCCTAACTCTTCCTATCAGTTTTGATGGAAAGGTTTTGCAGTTTTGACCTCTGCTGGGTGCTGAGGGTACGTTTTCATGGACCGTCAGAGCTCTCGGTCTCAGAGCCCACCACTTTAGATGTGAGGCTGGGCTTGGTTTCCCTATGTGTGTCACTTCCCTGATGCTGGCTTTTGTCTCGTTTTATTGCCAAGTTGCTCAGCCTCTGAAAGTCCTCCTGCAATTCTTAGCATTCATCTGCAGTATCCAGAGTAATTCAATATTATTAGCAGATTTTGTCACTAATCTACTGATCTCATCTCATCAAAGGATGTGCTTGTAGAAATACAGGTGACCTCTCTCAGCTGGATCACCCTCGGGTACCTGCTGGCTCTTTCCAAGAAAGCCACTAGCTTTGGAAAAAAGACATTCACTTTAACAGAGCTGTGTCAACTCTTTCCCAATTTGTCATATTTATCCATCTGTCCCCTAACGATGCCAGTTTCCTACTCCTTATGCCAATTTTTGTTCATTTGCAGAGAACAGATGTGTCATTTATCAGTCTGGGGCTCCCTGGCTGCCTCCTGGGAAGCATTTTTGGTGTCACGGTTGCCACCTTCCAGTCCTTACGTCCCCTGCTGTACCCAGACCTCAGGGAAGGTTGGGGTGTCACCCAGCAGATGTGTCATCTTCCTGGTCCCTGCTGCGCTGCACAACAGGGCTTTTGTAGGGTGCTCCTGAGGAGGGAAGGGGCTGGAGTCACCACAGACATTTCTAAACTCCTGGGGATGGCTTTTATTTGAAGTTGTGCAAGAAGTACTTGGAGATTCAAGGGGCTGCAGGCTTCCCTGCAAGCCAGGAGAGATGCTGGCATCACGGGTAGCAGCCGACCCAGTGCCTGACTCGAGTGACACGTTGGCAAGTGTGAAATGCTAAATTCAGCCCCCACATCACCTGTGGGTGAATCATCTTCCAGCACCTCCTCCAGAGCGTGCAGCAGCAGAGACCTCCTCCTCTGAGTCACCGAAAGCTGCTGCCTGGGGGACGCTGGGCTGTGTCCACACCACCCAGGGTTAAACTGGAGGGGAAGGTTTACTGGGAAGATGTGGCCTGAGCCCTCCGAGCCCCAGGGCAGGTCCCGCGTCCTGTTCTTGGCCCGGCTGCCAAACAGGGCTCCTGTCCCCAGCTGTGGGAGAGCACAAGAAGCACTCAGGGCAGCTGAAGCAGCTCCTCACACCCAGGACATACACGCACACAGCTCTCCGCAGGGCTGGCAGAAGCCCAGAAGATGTTGCCTGGCTTTTTCTTCCTGGTGCGTGCTCTGACCTGCCTGGGAAGTGTTTACCCAGGTGAGCAGCTATTGCTGCCTTTGGTGAGAGGAAGGGCTGTGCTGTGAGCTCCAGCCCAGAGACGACAAAGAGCTCCTGGACGCTCCAGAGATGGAGAAGAGGGTGGGAGCAGAGCTCCCGGTGCAGAGGTCCAGCCCCGGGTCCTTGCAGGCCACTGCAGAAGGCCTCCTGTCTCCCCTATTCCCACGGTCCGTACGAGTGAGCCAAAAATCACTTCTCTGCAGCCATGGGTTGTTCTCCTCCCGACGGACGACTGTGTGTGCAGCGGCTCCGCCGCCATCCTTCCCTCCTTCTTGGGGGCTCTGTGGGCTGCGGGCAGCACGAGCAGCCGGCAGTCCTCAGGGCTGTGCATCCCGCCGGGGGGGGGGGCTTCCCACCACGGCTGCATGAGAGAACAGCCGAAATGTGGAGTCTGGCACACAAGTGGCGCAGCGTGTGCTCCCTGATCCTCTCCCATCTGCCACTCCCACCCCATGTCCCCCCCCCCCAGTCCCTACACGAGTGATGCTAGGTGACAGCCATCTGCCACGGCGATCCGCCGGGCCGCGGCAACTCGCAGGCAGAGTGGCATCGCGGCCACAGTTGGGGTATCGGGGCCAGCCTCTACGGTGCGGGCATCACCCGGGTCCCAATGTGCATCAGATACGAGGGACGTAAACAGTTGGGGATTGGAGCAACACCAGCTGCAGTGTGAGACGCAGATGGAGCTTGGCTTTGGCGGTGCGAATGCAGAAATCTGTCGCTGCTTCTTCAAACCTGAAACGAACTGCTGTGAATGGAGGGATGTCGCTAGTGTCTCATCACGACTGCCCAAAAAATATGAGCAGCCCATGCCTGTGTTGAGCCACGCGGGGTGTACAGAGCTCATTTGGTCTCCGTCTGGAACCCCCTTCAGAGCTCCCCAAGCACAAAGAAGTCTCATGAGGTAGGCTCCCTCCCCAGCTATGTTCTACTCACCCTGCTGCCCCGTGTTGCTCTCTGGGTGGTTTGGCCCAGGGGAAGCTCAAATCTGAGGGCTCAGGTGGGTCCAGGGATGATTTTCTTGATGCCCCTCCAGGCTCTGCTGAAGCCTCAGGTGAGAAGGGAATGCCCCACAGGGCACAGATGAGAGAATGGGGCTACACTGGGCCAGGTGCCCACCTGCCAAAAGGCCACAGAGGAATTTGGAAGAGAAACAGGCCCAGCAAATGGTGAGGAGGTGCTGGGGTCCTAGGTGGGCTCAGACCACAGACCCTCTTTTGATCCCCAGCATGGCCCTGGTGCAGCTGCCCCTCCAATGAGGGAGCGATGGGAGGAATGTGACAGGAAGGACCTCTGCAATTCCTCTGCTATGGTAGTATTTTTAAATAAAAACCACCACCATAAGCTAGATCCCTCCTCGGTCACCTCTCAGGAGATGCCAAGCATGTGTTTTCCAGGCCTGAGGATTTAACAAGAGCCATCTCCAGCAGATGTTACTGAACATCCTCCTTGGTTACAGAGGGTGGAAGTACTCTCAATCTCATGTGCCATCAGCCCTGCATCCTGCTTCCTTCCAAACGCCAGACAGACAGATTTATTGAGAACCTCTGTCTTTTCTGCATTTTAATAACAATCTCATCATCCCCATCTGCTGGGATTGAGGTCTGCTGCTAGACCTCAAACACTGCCTTGTATTCACACTATTCCTGGCAGACACTTTTTCTTCTCCTGATGCCTTTTCTGTCTTCATTCCCTACGCTCTGCAATTTCCAGTCTTGGTCTTCTCCCTAGGGAGGAAGCTCCCTTGATGTCCGGTTGGACCTGGGGGATCTGGCTGGGTTTCTTGGGCAGGAGCATGCAGTGTGCACATACTCAAAAAATCAACAAATCTGGGACTCGGTGGGCTCACTGGGCACACATGCTGCATGTGCCGTGCCAGGCTGGCACAGGAGGCTCAGCTTTTTGGCAGCCCCATCCCAGCTCTCCTCCTGCACAGGGGCTGGAAGGAAGGGGGGTCACCAGGAGAAGCTTCTCTCTCCAGGCATCCTCTCCTCCCGGCAGCAGGCACCCCGACAGCCACATCCCAACGTCTGTTCCCACGGTGGGGCAAGGAGCCCGGCTCACGGTGTGAGGACGGACAGGACCAAGCCGTGGCATCTCTCCCCCTTCACTGCATGCCTCTGCGCGGCTTCACCTCTGCAGCGGTCCCGCTTTTGGAGCATCCTGCCCCTGGCCCCCTTCCCTTTCAGGCACGGTTGACCTCAGCCTTTGGGGGATTCAGTCTACAAGCAGGGCCGGGAGCAGGTTTGAGTGAATGGTGTGCGCTTAGGAAGGGGTGTAGAGGATTCAGGGGTGTAGATCTGGAGACAGGGCTGTGCACAACGGCTGCCGCGGGTTAGGAGGGCACAGGGAAACAGTCGGTCCTGGATGGTGGGTGAGCAGGGGGGCTGGTGGCTGGTGACGGGCGCGTGCGCAGGAGTCACCGTCAGAACACGTTGTAAGCGTGCTCTTTGCCGCTGCGGCGGCCTCAGCCTCTGCTGCCATGCTCTAACCCACTGCTCCCAATGCCGCTTCCCCGCTCTGCATGCTTGTCCCCACTGGCCCCTTCCCGGCAAATCCAGCCCTGCCTGGGCTGCACCCCAGGGGATGTCCTCCAGCCCGGGTCCTGGCTCTGTGTCTCCTGGGGCTCAGCCCCGATGTCCCTGCACGCCTAGCCTCGGCTCAGCCTTCTTCCCAAGCACCTTCCCCTGGCTCATCCCTGCTCGCCCCGGTCCCACCACGTTTCTTGTGGGGGTCCGCGGTGCTGGCCTGGTGTTTCGGTGACCCTCCCTGGCGCGATCTGCTCCGCGGGTCCCGCACGGGGCCGGTTTCACGAACGCCTCCCAGGCAGCGGATTTGCCATCGAGGGACCCCTTACTGCACCTACCTCGTTAGCAGCCTGCCGGTGGCCCTTCTCCAGGTGCCACCGCAGGCACCTTTCCTCCCCTCCCGGAGCCGGGCGACGCTCCGGGAGAGCGGGCGGCGGCGGCGGCGGCAGCAGCCAGGGCCGGATCAGGCCCGCGGTCTCCAGGCTCCGCGGCAAAAGGGACGGGGCAGCGGGCGCCCGTGGGGGGGGCGGGGGGGCGATTCTCCCCCCCCCCCCCCGGGGCCGGGGCGGGACGCGGGGCCACGGGGAGGGAGCCGAGAGCCAGCCGGGGGCGGACGGTCGGCCCGGAGCGCCGGGGAAGGCCGGGCCGGGCGCGGCGGAAGGCGGGCCGGGCGGCGGGGGAGCGGGGCGGGCCCCGGGGGAGGCGGGCCGGGCCGGGCCGGGCCGGGCCGGGCGGCGGGGAGGCCGTGCCGGGCCGCGCCGCGCCGTGCCGGGGGGGAGCGGGTCCGGGGAATCGGGGCGGGCGGAGCACGGGGGAGGGGGGGGGGGGAAGCCCCGCTCGGAGCAGCCGGCGCGGCGGCTCCGGCAGGTGGCACTGGCCGCCTCCCCCGGCCGCCTCCCCCGCTCCCCCCCCGGCCCGGGCTCCGCCGCCGCCGCCGCCGCGCTCAGTCCGCCAGCGCCGATGCTGCTGAGCGGAGCGGCGGCCGGCTCGGAGCGCGGCGGCGGCGGCGGCGGGGCGGGGGCCGGGGCGGGGGCCGCCGGGGCTCCGCAGTGTGTGGGCACCATGGCCCGCTGGCTCCGCGAGCACCTGGGCTTCCGCAGCGCCAAGCCCGCTCCCCCCGCGCCGCCCAAGCCCGACTACCGCGCCGGGCCGCCGCCGCAGCCGCCCCCGCCGCTCGGGGGCGCCGCCGAGCCGCTGGCCGCCGCCCAGCCCGACATCGTGGCGGCCTACCGGCTGCAAAAGGAGCGCGACTTCGAGGACCCCTACAGCGGGGCGCCGCTGCCCGCCGCCCCCGACGGGCCCCGGTACGTCTCGCCCAAGCACCGGCTCATCAAGGTGGAGGCCGTCGAGAAGGTGCCCGCCAGCCCACCGCCGCCGCCGCCGCCGCTGCTGACCCCCGCCGCCCCCAGCTCGCCCCTGGCCGGCCCGGAGCCACCGGACGAGCCGCCGCAGGAGGTGAGCGTCCTGGCGCGGGCACCCCGCCGCCCTCCACCGGGGTGCCCCCGGCCCCACGGCCGGGGTGTGTGTGGGTGTGTGTGTGGGGGGATGCTCTGGGTCGCCCCGCCGGACTCTCGGCACCCGCTGCGAGGAGCAGGGCCGGGACCCCCGGGGCAGGTGGGGGCCCGAGCGCCGAGGGCTCACCACGGCGGGAGCCACGGCCAGGCTTCCGCGAGGGGTCCCGCTTCGCGTGTCCCCCCCCCCGCACCCCAGCAGCACCGACATGCCGGTCACACGTCAGCAGCAGCAGCAGCGGTGGCGGCGCTGCGGGGGCGGCCCCGGCTTCTCCTCCAGCTCCCGCGGGAGGCAGGTATGATCCCCAGCAGGAAGCGTCGCTCGCCGAGGTGCGAGAGCGCAGGGCCTGCCGGCTACCTTCCCCCCCTCCCTTCTTGCCATTTCTTTGCAGCCGAGTGCTCGGTGCTCTGCAGAGGTGAAGACCTTCCAGCCTGGGAAGGTCCCGCGCGGCACAGGACCGTCTCCGGTGGCCTCCGATGCCGGGGCCGGCGGCCCTCGGCCTCCTTCTGCTCTGTGCCCAGCGGCACAGATCTCCCTCTGCCCGCTTGCCAGGGCCTGCCCGTGCCAGCAGCGGCGGACGGGCCCCCCCGAGCTGCCGTGCTGCTTTGTCAGGGAGCCTCAGCGCCTCTTTGTCTGCCGCCTCCTGGCCGGCTTCTCGGGGGCGAGAGCGGAGCCTGGCGCTGCCGGTGCCAGAAAGGAGGCGAGAAGCGTCCCCGGTGAGAGGCAGGAGCTGGGGAGAGGCTCCCCGCGGGGAGACGGGATCCGAGCGGCACAAGGACCCGGTAGAGGAGTAAACCCACCGGGGCTGCGGCCGTCGGCGCCGGGCCTCTTGGCAGAGAGGTTGATGCGGGGACTGTGCAAATAAAGGCAGGAGGGGTAATTAGTGCCCGCCAGCGCTGCCGCCTGCAAGACGGGGCTTGTCGAGCGAACTCGACGGGATTGCAGATCTGGCTGGTGGAGGGAATGGTGGATACAATCATCCCATCTGTGGTCCTGGCATCACCGGGCGGCACGAAGAAACGAGCGCCGGGCAAAATCTGCTTGGGAATATTTTAAGAAGACAGAAAAACTTGTCGCTGGTGGATCTTGGAACGTTGCTCGTACTGACTAATCGCTTTTGGGAGGTTTCCGGAGGGGCGCAGCAGAAACCCCCTTTTTAGCCGGGATCCTGTAAACTGGCCACTGCAGACAGCAGAGGAGGAGGAGGAGGAGGATGCTGGCAGCGGGGACTGGAGGTGCCATTGTGGTGATGTGGTTTGCTGAGGCAGGCTGGATGGTTTTTCCTCCGGAACGCGCAGTGTGGGATCAGAGGGCCCAGGAGCAGGTGGCGGTCGTAGGAAGGACTTGGGCTGTGATGTGCAAAGGGCTGGGCAGGAGCTGCGGGAAATGGGGACTGCCAACAGGTACAGCCAGGGCTGCGCGGGCATCTGAGGGCTGAGGAGAACCTGGGAAGTTTAGAGAAGAGCCAAGAGCTGGGATACGTTTGGGGAAACCCTGCTAACAGCACTAGGCCGAAGAAGACCCTTCATCTTATCCGAGATGGACGGTAATTAGATTATCTCCTGATCTCCTGCGTGCCTCTGTGGGGAGAACATTTCTAAATCTTCAGGGCTCCAGTACGTGATGGACACAGGCAGAGCTCTGGAGGCTGGGTGAAGCCAGAGATAAAGTGGCAATATTTGATAGTGCATGCAACTGTCCATTAAAACCGTTTCCCTGGAGGAGCCGGGGAGCGTCCACAGCGTGGAGCATCTCTGTTGGGCTTGAGTGCCCTTTGAAGCTCCCATCTGCTGGCCTTGACGTTGGGCTGAGCGGTGGGAGGGTTCCCCGGTTGCTGCAAGGTCATGGTGGTTCTTTCTGGTGGTGGTCCAGGAGGATGGAGGTGCCTGCTGGGGGCCTGCTGGTATGCTTGCGGCCCTTGCTCTTGGTGACAACGTCAAGGTATCCTGCAGCAGGGAAGGCATGCCAGGGCCGGGCTGGAGCCTCTGCTGAGCTCTTCAAGCCGATACGATGGTTGTGGCACGGGGCTCAGTGTTCCCATGCTTAGGAACAGGCGATGGGCACTGTTCCCTACCTGCTGTGGGGGCTGGGACTCCAGAAAGCCCGCGGGTGTGGGCCTTGAGTTGTGGCGATGCTGAAGATGAAGGGAGAAGTACAATTCTAGGTACAGGCAAGGCTGCTGGAGCAGAGAGGTTTTTTGCTAATGATTGACAGTGAAAAACACGCTCCAATAAAATGCGCAGCCCTTCCGAGCGGGGAGGACGAGGATGGACGGAAGTGGATGGAGCAGCCATCAGTTCCTGGTTGTGTGGTTTGGCCAAGGCCGTGTGGTTTGCGGTATGGGTGCTGTGTTGAGGCTGGGGGACCGACCACGTTCCCTGGGAGCCCTGTGCCCACTGTAGCTGTCCTGCCCGTTCTGGAGAGTTGAAGACGGGGGCAGGGACATCTTGGCAACGGCATCCTTCCTGCCTGGGCCGTGTGATGCTTTGCTATCGTAGCATGAGTCGTCACATCTTTCTGCCTCGTGTGGGATCCGCAACATCTTGTGGGGACGCGCTTAGAGTGAGCTCTGCAGTGGCTCCTGCTCCATTACAAATCCTTGCTGGACGTGGTGGGAACCAGCACAGGTCCTTCTCCGTCTGCTTGGTCTGGGCAGCCCTTTCCCTATAGCGGTGGACAGCGAACTGGCCCTGTGTGGCTCGCCTGAGTGAGGCGGATACCCTGGAGATGTTTTCTCTGCTGGGTTTGGATCAGGTGTGAGGAGCAATGCCACCAGGATGCTGTGGGGAGAGATGTGGTGAGGGCCCTGCCTGCGTGGGGACACCTGCAGCCAGGGCACAGCGTGCTTGGGGACGGGGTTGGGGATCTGCCTGGGGACGTCTTTGTCTCGTGCCCGCCGGGACCGGTCACTGGCTTTTTTTCTGGGAGCGCAGGGTCAGTGCCGCGGGGTGTGGGAACGGCCGGCCAGGAAGCTCTTGGGCGTGTGTCTTTCCTGCAAGAGCCTCCCCGAACTGAGTCATCCTGCGCGATGCTGTGCTGTCCGCCCCAAACTCCCTCCTCCCGTGCCACGGGTGCAGCCGTGGGCTCCCCGCCTGGCCCAGCCGTCCCCCACGGTTTGCGGACTGGACCTTTCTTGGAAGGCCAGTGCTCGGTTTGCTTTTGGGTTTGGCTTCAGCATCCACCAAAAGCCAAGCTGCAAGATGTGTAAAACTGGGGAAATTTTGCACCTGACAGAAAGAACAAAAACTGAGTTTGGTTATAACTCAGAGTGGCTCTAGCATTAAAACCAGCAATCTCCCTGGGGGGACCCCAAACATGCTTTATCTCCAGTGCAAGAAACTTGTTTATAAAGTGAGGGATCTCCCCAGGTGTCCTCCAGGGATCTCTCTATAGAGTGGAGCATCTTGTTGTGGCAAAAGTTGGTGGCAGGTAGGACGTTTGTAGGCAAGATGAGGTGAAGAGCCCCGGCTCTGCCCTGGGATCTCGGTGTCTGAGCTGTGAATGCTCTTGGAGAGCTGCTGTCGCCTTCCCTGGTGGGCAGCGTAAAAACTGTTTTACTGCGAGAACCCAGCGATGATCTGGTCCTTCGCCTTACTTTTTTTATTTTCTTTTTTTCTTACAGTTGGCATAAATAATAAAGCAAGACCAGCCTCAGTACTGCAGCGGGCATCTGGGTGTGCATTGCCACGGCAGATAAAGGCGTGAAAAACACTCGCGTGCATAAAGAGGATCTGTGCCCAAGTGCCAGCGGTGCCTGGCTGCTCTCTGAAGGAGTAGTCTGCACCAAGGGCTGCCCTGGGATGGTGGCTTTGTGTGTCAGGCTTTTGCTTTGCACCTGCATTATTTCAAATCTAGCAAAGCTTGTGCTGTGTATAAGCAGGTGATGCCTCGTTATCCGGCCACCCAAGCGGCACGCTGGGATCAGCCGGGCAGTGAGCAGCTCCCTCCACGACACGGGAGGCGAGCGAAGCATGGAAATGCCTGGCCTTTGACCGAAGTGGGGGGTGTCTGGGGCAACCCTGGGAGCTGCCCTGCCAGTGGCTGTGGCCCCCACCTGCACTGGGGGAGCAGCTGTGTGCACCGCGGCTGCTGCAGAGAGCCCTGCGCGGCTCGTAAAGTCCAGCGTTCTGATTAGGAAATGTCAGAGATGCAGTTTCCTGGGCAACCTTAATTCGGCCCCTCGTGCAAGGGCATTAGGATGCACTCGGTAATTGTGTGATCCCCGCTGTCTGCCCTCTAAGAGCCCTGCCCCATTCCCGGCGCTGGCCGGAGCCTCCAGCCCCTCCAGCCTCGGGGCTCGGGGTACCGTTCTTGCTTGCTTGATTGTGCATCCTGAGGTTGCAATGCCCCTGGAGACAGGAGTTGCCTTCCCAGCTTTTCTGTGGCTCTCTGCTGTAATATCTGGCTATTTAAAAAATGAATGGGTTTACATTCTCAGCACCCTATGGTGGGGAGACTTCGCTCCTACAGAGAGGCATCCTTGAGATAAGTGGAGGAGTAAAGCCAGTGTGGCAAAACCCCACCAAACCTAGGGAGCTCGGAGACTCAAGCCCCTGCCTGATCTGAGCCATTTGCTCTGCGTCCAAGCTAAGCCCAGCAAACCAGTCTTGCCTGCGCAGAGCCCGTCTAATTGCTGGAATGCCTCTGCACCCCCCTGTAAGCAAAATGCCCAGTTTTAAGGGTCTCGGCAGAGACGTGTTAGGATTCTCCACCATCCTCTGCTTTCTAGACCTGGAGCTGGAGGCATCTGAGCGGGGGCCGCTCTGTGAGCTTGCCGGAGCTCGTGTGTCCCTCCCTGGGAAGACAGACCCAAGCACTGAGGAAATATGGAGGGGGCTTTCCTCCGGTTGGGAAGCGCGACCGCCACGTGCAGAGGAGCCTCTCGGCTGCTGAGCTGCTGTGCTGGTGCCCTGTCTTGTCTGAAGCTGCTCTGTGTTTGCGGGGTGAGAGAGGGAGGGTCCAGGACTGGTGCCAGCAGCAAGCCAAGTCTATGTCTGCCTAGCAAAATGCATCTAGGAAACGGGGTTCGTGGCAGGTTTGTATGTGGGCAGGTTGGGCTTGGGGTGGGAGGAACGAGCAGGCAACCCCTTTCTGAGCCCAGGAGAGTCAGCAGACTGTGTTTCGCAGTCCCGCAGCGTGCTTGGAGCCACGAGAGCTCTTGCAAAGGGTGACCATCGGGCACGGCGCTGCCCGTCTGCCCGCCTCACGGGTGCTCGCGTGTCGAGCCCGTGCATTTGTGCGTGTTGGGACGCCTGCCTGCGTGCTCGTGCCTCCCTTGGCGCTTGCGCATGTGCGAACGAGCTGTCGCCGGCATGGGGCTGTGCTCTGTGGATGTCCTTGCAGCGGCGTGGAAGCTTCTTTGCAGCTTTTTGAGGCGTGGGTGCAGCCCACGGGATCTCATGGCTGTTTGGAGCGGCAGGCGCTGATTTGCCCTTGGGATCTTGCAGGCAGCGGGTGGGAAGCACCCGCCTGCTGCAGGCTGAACCCCTCTTTGCCTTGGAGAGGAAAAGGGTGTTGAGAAAACAGGGGCTTCCCGCAGTGAATTTGCAGTTGCTGTCGCCCATCTCCCCACCCTGCGGGCATTAGGTCGGGTCCTAGCGACCCAGCAGCTGCAAAAGTCACCGGTGACGTAGATTTCCCTGGGGGGTTTTGACCCAGCGGTGGCAAGCAAAGGGCTGCGGCCCTCTGGGCTCAGTGTTGTCCCTCGGTGTCCCCGGCAGGGCCTGAGCGATGCCACGTCTCCCTTGGATGATGGAGGCGAGGGCAAGGTTTCCTGTCTCCCGCTGCAAAGCCAGGGGCTGGCTGCTCCTGCAGCCCCATCCCAGCTCGCTGGCACCGGGCCCTGCCTGCAGAGCCAGCGGGAGGTTTTGCTCTTTCCCTCTCGTCTGGCGGAGGCCGATACCCCGAGCAGCCATCTGTCTTGCTGCTGCCTTGCCGAGGGGTGAGAGCGTCTGGTCGCTCCCACGTTTGAACCCCCCCTGCGCTTGCGAGCCCTGTGGCTGGCGGGGTTTGCTCCGAGGACTATGCTCTGCTGCTCGCTCGCGCCCTGGCACGGAGGGGCCAGGCTTGGAGACCCGGCCCGGCTCCCCACTGCATCAGCCACGCAGGGAGCCCGGAGCTGGGACTTTTACAGAGGAGGTGGTGAGCCGGAGCGGAGGAAGCCGCATTCCTCCTGCAGCTCAGAGGGATGCGAAGGCTCAGGGCTGCGCAGAGGTGTTTACAGCTCCGGTTCCTGTTCCCTTTTCCTGCTGGGTTTTGCTGCTCGAGGCTATTGTCGGGCCATTTTGCACAGGAAGGAGGAAGAAATGTTTTGTTTTAAGCCGATTACAGGAGCCGGAGAGGAATGCGTGGAGCAGCCCTGGTCTCCAAGGCTGGCCAGGAGCAGGGACAGCATGGCGGTGAGGACAGAGCCTGGCACTGGGTGGGATTAGGCAGCCACCACACCGTGCTCTGGCCATTTGGTCCTTGCTGTGGGAGCTCTGAGTAGCTGGCGTTGTGGTGGCAAAACCCATCTCGCCGGGTGGTCCAGCCTGGGGTTTGCAGCCTGGTGGGTGAGCGAGACCCTGGCAAAGCTGCTTGGGTGCACTCAGACCCTGCTGGAAATACTGTGTGGCCCCGGTTTTGGGACCGGGCTTTGGGGCTGGAGGGGGGATGTACAGCTCCAGGCTTGCTGGAGATTGTGGCATCGTGCAATGGTGTGCTCCAGCTGGGAAGCTGCTGAGGTGCTGGTGCAGGCATGTGGCTCCAGCGCTAGAGGGGATCAAGCTCTGGGACGTGCCCCATATCCTACTGCAGGATCATCTCCTTTTCGCTAGTGAAGGCAAACCTCGGGCTTTTTGTGCCGTCCCTGTGACATGGCACTTGAGAGGCTCCTGGTCCTGCTTCCCGGTGACTCCTGATCGCGTGGAGGAGCCCTGTCTTGTGTTACTTGGGACATGTGTGGGGATGCTGCGGGGGCCTGGGAGGGAGCGGACAGGAAGCCGTAGGCTGTTCTTAGCCCTTTTGTTGAGAAACATCTTCAAATGAGCCTGCAGGAGCACTGGAAAATAACCAGTGAGTTCCCAGTTGTGCCAGTGCCAGCTGACACGCCTGTACTGGGATCTGTGCCCCTTCCCCACATCGGGTGAGGAAATGTGGCTGCATGCAGGGAGAGCATCTGTGTGCCGTGGGGGGGGAATGGCATCACCGGTAGGCCTGTGTCGCAGTGGGGGCCTTGCCGGGGTGCCTGCGTGGGTGTTGGCGGTGCTGAGCCGATGGTAAGGGAGGAGGCCGGGCCGCCTTCTGCTCTGCTTGGCTCTGTCCCAGCTTTCGGGACAAAGGCTGGAGCATTTCCACGGCCGAGCGCCGGTGCCTGGAAAGCCGCCGGCTGCCAGCACCTGCTCTGCGGGGATGCCATGATGCAGGCTTGGGGTCCCAGCTGCTGCTCTGGCTTGTTGCTAGCAGAGCTCGTGGTGTGGTTTCAAGGGGCTTCAACTGGTCCCTGATCTGCCCCCCGCCCCTGTAAAAAGGCAGGGAGTATCCTAATCCTTCTCCTAACCTTCCCTTCTTCCAGCTGGCTGTCCTGGAGGACTACGCAGATCCCTTCGATGCGGCGCAGGTGGCTGGTAGCCAGGCAGGGCTGGAGAAGGTGACAGAGAACGATGGATACATGGAGCCATATGAAGCCCAGAAGATGATGGCTGGTAAGGTGGAAGGCTCCATGCAAAGGCCACTTTGTGCCTCTCTTCCCTGCTGTGTGAATTTGGTGGCCGCTGTACTTTGTTTCTTGCAGCCCATGACAGCACCCGGTCCCCCAGACAAGGCAAACCTGGCTGATTGCTGTGGTGACACACAGCCACTTTGCAGGCAAATTTTCACAGCTTTAGCTCTGTGTGATGGGCTCGCCATAGCCAGAGCACTCACAAAGGCTACCCGAGCAATAAAGGCACCTCAATATTTCCCCCTGCGATGCTGCCCCCCGGGACCACAGTGCCTGCTTGCCAGGCTAAGCCAGGAGAGGTGTGACATTTGATGCATCTGGCATAAAAGATGGATGTGGGAGCTATTTAATTCGGTTATGACCAGGCCAGAGCGTGCCATTGTCTGCTGCAGCAGCGGGATCCCCAGTGGGCTTGTTTATGGCTGGAAAGCGGGTGAGGTGAGAGCGCGCACTCCCAAAGGCATTGCTCTTACTGCTGCAGCGCATGCAGGGTTACTGTGCCAGCTTGCACGCGCCAGGCTCTGTCTCTGCTTTGCAGTTCCGTGATTTTCCTGGAGTGAGTGGTTTCTGGAAAGCTCATGCGGCTCTTTGGACTAGTCCATTGCAATTCTTGGAAAAATCTGCAAGCGGCGAGGAGGCTGCTTGTGTCTGTGGGACAGACTTCTGTTTCGCTCGAGGGAAGGGCATTTTATTAAACTAGCCACACTGGGTGTCCACGGAAGAAACCTGGCCTTGCTGCTTGCAGGGTATCAGGCTTTGGGATGCTCTGTCCCCATGGACCCCGCTTTGCAGGGCTGCCCGAGAGTGGGGATATTGTACTGTGGGGAGAGAAGGCATCTTGGTGCCGTGGAGTGCTCAGGACCCAGCTGCCCAGCAGCTCCCCGGCTTCTGGCAGGCGCTTGCTGGAGGTTTGGGGGCTCTCCTCCATCGCTGATGCTCCCTATCCCATGTCACCCTTGGGTGAAATTGAGCCCTGTCATCTAGCAGGGCTTTGGGGACCATGGCCAGGCTGTGTTGGACAAAGAGCTCATGGTCTTTTCCCTCTTCTCCTGCTAGAGATCCGCCAGAAGGGCTTACGGGAGGCTCCTGCCCGGCCGCTGCACCTCTACGACACTCCCTACGAGCCTGTGCTTGGAGGGCTGGACATGGACGGTGAACGCCTGGCTTGCCACAGGCCCAGGGAGTCCCGGCTGCCTGAGGATGACGAGCGGCCGCCGGAGGAGTATGACCAGCCCTGGGAGTGGAAGAAGGAGCGGATCTCCAAAGCCTTTGCAGGTGAGCGATGGGAGCAGCCATAAAGGATGGATTCCAACCATAAAGCAACTGATGCTGCGTTGCGTTTTTCAGGGGGAAAGCTGGCTCCTTGGGGTTCCTTCATCTTTTGGGGGTCAGTAGTGTTGGCCTCTGCATTTCTGTGGCCTGGGGAGTGCTCATGCACTTCAGAAGGGAGCCAGGCTGCGTGGAGTGGTGGACGGAGCTGCCTTGGCAGCCTGTCCAGTGCTCATCTCTCATTGCCTCTTCCCCCTGGGTGATCACAGCCTCTGGTGCAACCCCCCCTAACCTCAAATTGCAGGGGAGAGGCTCGACCCTGGGCTCAAGCAGATCCATCCTTCCTCGGGGCAGGAGGAGAGCTGGGCACTCCCCCAGGAGCCTTTGGCCAGGCAATTGTCCAGCCCCCTGACCTATTTATCTGTGCTGTGGGATCGATTGTGTTTGTGTTTGTTAATGAGGAAATCCATGCTGTGCATTAGCGCTGGCTCCTCCGCCAGTGCTGGCTAATTGCCACGCTCTTATCTAGGATGCATTTTAATTGCAGCATTGTGCGTCTGCGCTGCAGCCGGTGCGCACAAGGTTCTTGAGCTGGCAGTTGTCGACGCTGCATGGGGATGCTGGCCTGGAGATTCGGGCTTGGGAGTGGTTCACATTTTGGGTTTGGGCTCTGCAAGCTGGAGATGTATCTGCTGGGCTCGACGCCACAGCATCTACTCATGCCTGGGGTTGCACTCATGCCGTGGGGACTCAGCTGGGTGCAGAGCCAGTGCCCATGGCACACTGTGCCAAGGATTCAGCTTGTCGGGCTCCGTCATGAAACGCGTTGCGTTGCCGGGCTGGGTCTGTGCTGAGGTGTCTGTGCTCCGGATCTGGGCGGATGAGCCGCCTTGCTTGACGTCCCTGGGTGGAGGTGGTGTGTTCACAGGTCTGGCTTGCGCGTGGATGCACGTGGGCATGAGCCAGGGCACTTCAAGCTTGCTCCGAGTCCCGAGGGAGTCAGGTTGCTGTGCCCTGGGCCACGTTAGGACCTGCTGCCTGTTTTTTTCTGGAGCCAGAGCAGGTCCTGCTGTGGCTTGCAAGGTGTTTCTCCTCTCCTGCAATGCCGGAATCTCTCTGCTGGCCCATTCTCCCTTTGGGGGGCCTGCGAGACCCCTGCTGATGGGCAGCCAGTACTGGCACGAGGCAGCAACCCGCTGGTGCCTGGCAGGGGAACGTGGACCCCGTGGGGTGGCTGGGAAGCAACTGGGGCAAGATGGATGCACAGGCAGGACAGATGGCAATGGGACGCTCGGCCAAGGTCCTCCGGACGGACGTGCACATGGGACGGGGGGTGATCACAGGCTCCCTCCCGCCCCAGAGAGGGTCGGCTGGGAAAGCTGATGGAGGAGCAGGGTCTCTCCATTGGGAATGTGCCCCACATCAGGCCTGTTCCTGCTTGGTGTTGGGGAGGGGACTAGATGGCCAAGCTGGCTTAGGGCTCCCGGGAATTTAGTCCTCAGGTCTTTCCACCCACAGCTGCTCTCCTTCTCCGTGGGCCTGGTGTTGCTGGTTGTTTCTAAGCCCTTTCTTTCTCTCTTTCTCTTTCTCTTTCTCTCTCTCTG
Organism: Harpia harpyja; assembly: GCF_026419915.1. Lineage (NCBI taxonomy): Eukaryota > Metazoa > Chordata > Aves > Accipitriformes > Accipitridae > Harpia > Harpia harpyja. The sequence continues at coordinate 39,635,578 of NC_068953.1, forward strand.
CGCACCCCCCCCCCCCCTCCAGTTGAAATCAAGGTCATTAAAGACCTGCCATGGCCACCGCCGGTGGGACAGCTCGACAGTGGTGAAAGCCCCCCGGACAGTGAGGCTGGTGCCTCCGTCCCTCTGCAGCACGGCCAGCCCAGCTATGAAGACGCCAACGGTGGGTCTTGCATGACAGCGGGGTGTCCAGGGGGGGCTGCGGCCAGTGCTTGCCGTGACCCTGCCTCGCTGCCCCACCAGCACCGAGATGCTGCGACGCCTCGGAGCTTGCCCGGACCTGGCAGGGCTCTCCCCACTGCCTGCAGGCGCCGCCAGACATCCACCCTCCTCCTCCGCCTTCCCCCAGCTCCTCCTGGCCTGTTCAGGTGTCCTGTGCCAGACGCCAGACATTTGTCCTCGCCTCTTCTGCATCTTCTCTAGCTCCACGATGCCTCTTTGCACGCAGCAGTCGAACTGCGCCAGGGGATTATTCAGTGGCAGAGTTATTACCTTCTCTTTTGTTCTCTCCTCTTTGCCTCCAGATTCCCAGTGTTTGATGGCTGCTTTTACGGTCTTCTCAACAACTGCTCTAAGCATTTAGCTGATGTTTTCTTGCAACTTAATACCCAGGTCCCTTACAGGTGTGGTAGCAGCTAATTCAGATCCCACCACTGAAGTTGGGGTTGTTTTCTCCCCGTGTGCCTCACTTCGTCATTTAGCACTGCTCCGTTTCCTCCACTATTTTATTACCTTGCTGCTCAGTGGCAGGAGGTCCCTCTGGATTCTTCACTCTCATTTTTGCTGTCCTGAACAGCTAAATCTCCCAGGTACACTTTGTCATCTCAGGTTTGCCTTGTTGTGAAGCCTTTTTTGTGTGTGCCGAGCAGCAGAGCCCCCATGTAAATCCCCCTTGGACTCTGCTGGCAGTCTCGCTTATGAAAGCCAAATATTGCTGCTTCTCTTTTAACCCATTGTTAATACTGTAAGGACCTTGCTCTTGTGCTGTGGTGGATTAGGATTTTGCCAAGAGCATTAGGTGGGGGGGGGGTGTCAAAAGCCACCCAGGCTTTCGGGGTTGGGCTGTCGCTCTTGCAGAGAACTGGGACGGATCTGCGAGACGTGACTTTTTCTCTGCAAAGCGGAGGCTGCGTCCTGGTGTGCCGTGTCTGCCTGTGCGTCACTAACGCTGCTCCTGGTAGACACTGTGACGTGCCAGGTGCAGATGTCTGATTTCCTTATCTGCAGTTACCCAGATCCCTGCAGAGCTTCGTAAAGAAAAAACAGTATGGCTTTTGCTGCCTCCCAGGTGGGTTTGAGCACGAGGTTGCACGTGACAGCTGATTTTGCTGCCGATTGTAGGGGCACTCCAGAGCGATGTGGCTGCTTTGCCAGGCCCACGCTGGGGTACTGTCCCAAACCCATAGGGATGCTACAGGCTGAGAGCAGTCCCGAAAAAGAAAGGTCTTGGCAGGAGGATTCCTACAATGAATGCAGGTGTCAAGAAAAATTAATTTCATTGCTATGCAGCCTCTTCTCTTCCCCCAACATTTATTATCCCTGCAGTCATTCTGACATGCATCCTGCTCCTGATGAACACATCAGTTTGTCATTTTTCCTGGTTTTAGCAACACAGAGTCCCTTTTTTTCCAGGCTTGCTTTGTTGTGTTAAGTTTATCTTGCCAGAGTTTTGTCTCATTTTCTACTTCCCCTGTCTGGGAGTGACTTGAGCTTCTTGAAGGCTGTCGTCTTACTCTTAGGGGCTTGTTTTTAATATCCTGTTTAATCATGCACATGCCTCTGCCTTTCTCTGACAGGTGCAATGCATTTCTTCTGAGCCTCTAACACGATGACTTTGTGCTGCCAGCAAACAGTTTGGTGTTTTGATTGTCTGGCTTTTTAATGATCACCCCAATTTTTTAAGGTGATGAGTTGAAATTGAAGCCTGGATGTTATGTACAAGGGTGAGCCTGGCCAGTGAAAAGCCAGACCGCTGCAGAGGCAGGGCTTGTCAAGCCTTAATGCCAGGCACCTCCTCCCTGAGCTCCTTCTCAGGGGGTTTTAAGCTGTGCTAAGCTGCAGAGGATTTTGGCTGGGTTTCCTTTCAGCTGCCTTCCTCTCTTCTCAGTGCTGGGGGGGCCGGAGACCTGCTCGCCTGTGTAGGGCCCAGACAAGGTGTCCCTCAAATAGCTGCCGTAGAGGATGCCCTGCTAGAGAGAAGAATATCCCTCCCTGGGTATTTTTTGCCTCTGCCCCGCAGCAGCGTGGCCTCAGCATCGCCCTGCTTTTGCTTCCCCCTCCAGCAGCCAGGGAGCATGGGGAAGGGGGGAAGCTGCCCAGTCCCAGACATTCCCCTTGTCCTGGGAGCTGCAGTGCCCGGGCTCGGACAGCTCCGGGGCGACTGTGCCTCCGTGGCATCAGCCACCAGCAGCCTCGTGTCAAAGCAGCTCTGCCCGATCGATAAGTAATTTGTGCGAGGGGGCTTGCGTTGCAGGGGAGCAATAATAAACTCTCTGGAGGAGGGAGAAACAATATTGTTAATGCTGAAATCATCCTGCACAGAAATAACAGTCAGCGGGAGGCTGGGTCCCTGGGGCACGTCTCGGTTAATCCCCCGCTGCTCGCCGGGTGGCACACACTGGGCCACCGTGCTTTGTCGGTGCGCGGGGGGGCCGGTGGCTGGGCTGGTGCCGGGCAGGTGGCTGCGTTGGGGAGGCACCTTGCAGTCAAAATGTCTCCTTCCCACCTTGGGGAATTATTTTTTTCACCTCAGGAGGTTTACTTGTGCCAGCAGAAATGTGTCCATCGTTTTCAAACTGACTGCTCCCTTTAGCTCCATCTACCCCCTCTTTTTTTTAATTTAATTTAATTCCCCGCCCGCCCCCCCAAGATTGGAGAGCCTCTCCTTACCGCTTCTCACTTAACTCTATGCCGCAACCGCTGAATCGCTGGTTGCATTAGCGAAACCTCTCTGAGCTTTTGAAATCTCCCTGGAAAATATTCCCAGGGACTCGGGTGCTATGAGGACCCCACTCCTGGCATGGTGGGGATGCAACCTTGTCTGTCCTGGGGCACTGCAGTGAGCAGCAGTCCAAGAGCTGCCCTGCCCTGCCCTTGCTTGAAGCAGGGGGACGGGGCAGCATGAGGGGACCCAGCACGACGTGACGTGGCTCTGTCTCTTTCTGTGGGTTCCCTCCACGGCAGGGAAAGCTGGGAGCCCAGCCCGTCCGCCTGTCCCCACTGCCAGCTGTGACGTGTGTCTGTCTTGCAGGTCCGTCGGAGGGGCTGGGGTACGGCCGCACCTCGCCCTGCAGGGAGGAGAAGGCCAGGGCTGCCCTCAGGCATGGCTCCAGCAGCCTCAAGAGCACCAAGACGCTGATTGCTGAGCCTGGCCCCTTCGTTGGGGAGAGGATTGACCCTGCCCTGCCCCTGGAGAGCCAGTGGTGAGTCCTGCCTGCCCCGAGCGGCTGCCCGACCCCTCTGCCTGCTCCGGCATCCCTGTTGCCACACCACGAGGAGCCCTGGGGCAGACCCGCTTCTTTCTTTCTTCCCTGGCCCCGCGTTTCTGCCTGCTTGTCCCTGCTGCCCAACTTGCAGTCGTGGTGTCCCTGCGTGCCGCCTGCACCCCCCTGAGCTGCCCGGTGGAAGCCCTGCCCCTTGTCCCCCAGCCCCAGTGGTGCCACCCCACATCCCTCTCCCCGAATACGGCCGCTGTCCCCGGGGAAGCGCCAGGGGTGCCGGCATTGCTGCTTCCCCAGGGCATAGTCCTTCCCGGGGTGTCTGCTCTTTGCCTGGCACAGCTCTTCCCTCTCCCGTCTCCAGCTGGTACCATGGGGCCATCAGCCGGACGGACGCAGAGACGCTGCTGAGGCTGTGCAAGGAGGCCAGCTACTTGGTGCGCAACAGCGAGACCAGCAAGAACGACTTCTCCCTCTCCTTGAAGTGAGTGGGCCTGGACGGGGCTGGGGGGGGGTGGACCCACAACGGAAGGGACCCGGTGCCATGGGTGATCCCCTCGCGGATGGATGCCCCACGCGAACTTGTGCCCGTGCTGATGGGGTAACTCTGAGAAGACCACGGGGTGGACAGAAATGGCTGGAAGAAGAAGTCTGCACTTCACTGCGGTGTAGCACAGGCTTCTTTCTGGTTTGGTGTCTGGCAAAAGTATGTCTCGGGAAGGCTTGTAGATCTGGAGGCACACTGCTCTTCCCTTGGCAGTGCTAGTAGTCCCTCAGACGGATAAAACGATGTGCCTCGCTGCTCACTTGAATGCGTCTGGTTACAGCTTCCAGCTCTGGCTTCTTGTTACCCCGGGTTTTTGTAGCTTAGTTTCATGGGAAAAGAAAGTTTGTGCGATCCTGTTGTTGACGGAAACGCGGGTACACATCCCTGCCGCCCCAGCTCACGTAATCATTGAAGCCGTTGCTCAACTGCGCTGTAGAGAGGGCATTACCCTGCTTTGGTTTCCAGCAGGGAAACCTTACCCCCACAGCACGGCTTGGTTTCTGCTTGAGTTTTTTGGGGGGATCTTTGCACCCTCCCCAAGTTTTCAGATTCCCTGAGTGCCAAAACTGCATGAAGCATCGCTGCACATGTCCCGCCAGGGACGAGCTGCCCATAGCTCCTCATCCAGCTCTTTCATGACCCTTGGGGCAGCCCGAACCCATGAAATCAAAGCTGTTACTGTCCTGAAGATGATGATGGATTAGCAAATACCTTCTTGCCCTTCTGCTGGACAACTATATTAGCTCTGTTCCTGATAGCTGTGAAAAAAGTATTTATTGAGTATTTCAGTCGTCTCTGCCCAACAACGGGCCATTGTATTTCTCAATATACTTTAAGTTTCCCCAGTGGTCTCTGTACCTGCATTGCTCCCTGGTGGTTTCAGCCTCCCCTGTTTATTTCCCAGTGACAAAATTGTGAATTGGATTGCTCCGTCTCTCTCTCTGGGTTGTTTTTTTTTTTTTCACTTTTTTGCTGCCTTCAGCACCAAACGAGGGCAGAAGTTTAGCTGAAAATATTCTTTCTTCCTTCTGCACTTGTAGCTTTCAGATCAGACAACAAGCCTTTCTGGAAAAGCTCCCTCCTTTCCTTTTTTTTGCCAAGAATTTTTACTGATGTTTTAATTTTCTCAGTATTTTTTCCTTGCCCTGGCTTGTGAGCAATTTTGAAGCAACAGCTTCTGCTGGTTGATGAGTCTTATTCGAGGCTGTGAGAGGTCCTCTCAGCCATTGCCTTGCAGGTAGCATTAGCCAGCATGTGTACTGGAGAGCCTGGGAGGTAGCATTGGGGTTGTTGATGGGGCTTCCTCTCTCGCCAGCATGGGTGCCCCTTTCCATCACCTCTCTACAAGCCAGTCAGTCACTTCTTTGTTTTTTGGGGTTTTTTTTTCCTTACTTCTTACTGCCCATCCTTAGCCTTGTGGCAAAAATGGCCAAATCCTCTTCTCAAACGGCATGTGTGGCTAGGACGTGGCCTTGCAGTGGTGTGCCACCTCCCCAGAGGAGAATGCAGCCCATCCAGGAGCTGCTCAGGCATTGCCTGTCCACCGGCTGCACTTGCAGAGAGCCTGCAGCCTCAGGAGCATGATTTTTACTCCATTGCATTTCTCTGTAGAGCCTTTTCAAGGAGAATCCCCTGGGACACTTTTTATATAGCTGTAAGCTGTCTGTCTGTGTCTCTCTATTTCTTTTTTTTTAACTCTTTTTTTTTTTTTTTTTTTTTCCTTGAGGAAGGAGGTACAGCCAAGGAGGTGGTCTGAAAGAGAGCTCTGGTGCTGACCTAAAGCCCTTTTGTGCTGCTTTAAAGGGAAATATGCACAAAAGAGAGCAGCAGGAGCAGCTGTACACATAGCCGTAGCTATGTCAGGTAGCTGGGTAGTCGGAAGAATTTAACCCTGCCGTGACAGTTCTGGCTGGTCCAGGCTAGGCAGCCCTACGCTGCCTGTCGTGGACAGGGTTGTAGTGTCATTGCCTCAAACGCTCGGAGAATGAGTCTCTCCTGGCTCACACCTCTGTGAGAGTGACTGAGGCCACACTGCAAAGGTTTGGGTCCTTCCTCGCGTCTGTAAGGTGCTCGGCAGGAGCAGCACCTGCCCCTTGTCCTCGTTCCGCCCCTGCTGCTGGCTGCGAGGCTGTCGAGTTTGCAGTGTGCTCCCTCAGGCATCTCTCCGGGGATCTGATCTTGGTCAGGTCCCTGAGCTTGCGACAAAGACCCATGAAATGATTTTGGCAAAACACAACCAGTATCGCCTCTCTGTGGACCCGTGTGGCAGCACTCCAGCTCTGGACCAGCACTGATCCTGCATCGGGCTCCTGTGCATCTTCGCCCTGCCAGCACCAGGCAAGGGCTGGGTCCGTCTACAGACAGGGTGCAGCGGCGAGGGCAGCACCCGTGGGCAGCTCTGCGTGTTAGCGGTGCAACCACGTGTGTGTGCATGCCGGAAAAACCCATGCACCTTCACGGGGTGCCATGCGCGGTGCAGCCCCCGCAGCTCTTCCCTGTGCCCTGCTGCTGGGACACAGGATGTGGCCAGCTATCGCTTTTCCTTGGCCCCTGGCGGGGGGCTGCAGCTCTCCCCCCTGCCCTCCCCTGGGACGGCTGGCTCCTTGCCTCTCAACGCTAAATGGATTGCAAACCCATTCTGCTAATGCAGCTGGGCTGTCCATTACGGGCACTGTCTCCAGCCAGGGGGGTGGAACCGGCCTGCACAGCGCTGGAAGCGGCTCAGCATTGCTGATGAGGTCCTGTCTGCTTTTAAGTCATCAATATTTTGCCATAATGTGCATTCCAGACGCTGCAGACAGGCTGTGGCTCTCCTCGGAGACGCAAATTAATAGCAACAGGGCCATTAGCCCGTCACTTGGAATCAGCGCTCGTGGCAGGATCTCCCTGCGCAGCCTTGCGTGGCTCGGTGCCCGTGCTGTGCCGGGAAATGGCCTCGCTACGCTGAGCGGGTTTTATGGAGCCCGCAGTATGGGGGGGGGGGGGGGGGGGGCAATGCATTGCAGGCCGAAGGAGCAAATCCTGCTTTGCCACAGTGAGGCTGGAGATACGTGAGCTGAAGTCCCCCCGTGTGAGCTGGGGTGGTTGCAAAAGGGGCTTTACCACACGTGAGGGGCGAAAGCTGCTGCCCCTACATCACCCTGCAGCAAGAGCCCCCGCTGCTCCTGCTCGGGCTATGCCCTCGCTTCCCTGCCCGCACACACCTACCCCAGCCTCGGCACCGTCCTTGTCCCCAGATGGTCCCCTCGCACCCCACTGCATAGCCGTGCTCCCCACCGGGGGACACAGTGCAGCGTGGCTGGCCGTCTCCTTCCCTTGCGCAGTGGGCTTTGTCTGGAGCTGGCCAAGAGTGGGATGGTGCGGGCAGGGCCGTGGCTGGGGACAGGAGCCAGCAGTGTCCCCCCCAGCTGCAGGGGCAGGCTGCCTGTCTCAGGGGGGCCAGGAGCTGACGGGAGACTGGGGCCAGCTGTACCCCCTAACCCTGCCTCGATCTCTTCTTGCAGGAGCAGCCAGGGCTTCATGCACATGAAACTGTCCCGGACCCAAGAGAACAAGTACGTGCTGGGTCAGCACAGCCCACCCTTCGACAGCGTGCCGGAGATCATTCATCACTACGCCAGCCGCAAGCTGCCCATCAAGGGGGCTGAGCACATGTCCTTGCTTTACCCAGTGGCTATCCGTACCCTATAGTACTCGCCCCCCGTGAGCCAGGCTCGAGGCCGGGTGCACCCAAAACTGGCGCATCCGCAGGGCCAGGCGCCGCTGTGCTGAGGATGGGCTCCGGACCAGCAGCCCACGAGCACCTCGCTGGGCACGGCCGGCACTGTTGGGGATTGCTGCAGCCGGACCCCCTGTCCCACTCGCTCGGGGGGGCTCCCGTGCGCTGGTTTGCCCGCTGGGACGGCGCCAGGGGACCCCCTGCACGAGGAGCTGAGTGGGGCTCGCCGGCTGCCCGCTGCCCTCACCTGCCTCCTGGCAGAGCTTGGGATGCAAGGACTGGAGCTGGGGCCTTGGAGAGGCCGGGGAGGGGGGTGACGTGCAGGAAAAGGGGGAGAGATCATCCGGTAGCAGGCCTGAGGTGCCTCTGTGAGGGTGCCTGGCTCTGCCCACGGGAGACAAAATGGCTGTGCCCGCAGGCAAGGAGGCTGGCAGGGGGCGAGCAGGGGCCCGCTCGCGGCTAGTGAGGCACGGGGGGCCAGGCAGGTCGGTGGTGGCCCCCACCCACACAGGTGCTCGGTACTTGCCACCATCCTTTGCCAAATGTAAATAGTGACCGGTCTCGGCTGCGTGTGCAGCACCACTGCCTAATAAAGTGGTGCGTGGTCACCTCGTGCTCCATGGGGACCGCGCGCCCACATCCCACCACCTTGAGTGGGGGATTGGTGTGGCAAAATGGTGGGGAGGGGGATTTTATTACACAAAGGCTGTAAGCAAATTGATCTTTCCTTCACTCTTGTGTACACTGAGACCTGTGTGCCCGAGCGGTCCAGCCAGCTCACTCATTTGAGACACGGGGGACGAGGGATCCCGGTGGTCACGTCCTTGCTATGTCTTTGGGACCTTTTGCGGGCAGCGATGAGCTGATTTTGGACTTGCTTGTTATTCCCTGTAGAAGGGGGTGCTCTTTGGGATCTTTTGCCTCATTGTTTTCCTTCACCCCTTCTAAGTCTTAGGCAAAAATCCCTGAATTTCACAGACCTCCTGTTCTCCTCCTCTGGGTATTTACTGGCTCCAGTCCTGTTCTTTGTCTTCCTGACACCTTGTCTTCGGGCCAGCTTGCTCCTTCTCTTCATTTGGCTGAAGCTACATCTGGTGCTCTGTAGCACTTAACGCACACCTTGCCATTTAACCTTGTTCCTGGTGTTGCTTGCTACTGTACCCACGCATGTGCATTTCCTCCATCCATGCTTCAGACTAAGCTGTCTCGCTGTTACTCCCCTGCAGCACGTTCCCTTTCCCCTTCGCTCCCTGGGTGGTCCCGCAGTGGTCAGCAGAGGGGATGGCAGTAGCAAATTCGCTGCTGGACCAGCACAACCTTTTGCATCAGCGGAGGAAAGCGCTTGGGGCGTTGGTGAGATGTGTTAGCAGTGGCTTGATGAAGGCTTTGTGAAAAAGCATCATCCTCCCCACCGCCTCCTCCCAGGAAGGAGCCGGTCCTGCTGGTTTGCTGGGGGGGACGGAGGCGATCGCTGGGACCGCAGGGACCTTGCGTGGGTGAGCGCCGCAGCCGCAGCAGGAACTCTGCTCTCCCATCCAGGGCTCTGGGGTTTTCCAGACTCAATCTGTAGCTGGGGGATCGCTGTCCTGGCTGCTCATCATGGCTTTGAGCTGCCGTGGGGACCGTCGGGCACGGCCAGCATGGTCCCCCAGTGCATGCCGTGGTTGGGAGCCTGCAGAAACTCTGGTGGTTTGTTCCAGGATGCCTCAGGCTCTGCTGCTCCTTAAAAGGCAGTGGTTTGAGCTCCTCGGGCGCCGGGTGTCTCCTTACAGCCCTGCTTGGCTGCTGGCAGCTCCCTGGCTGCCTCTCTCCATCCCGGGGAGGCATCTTGTCCGGCAGCGACGGAGGCGACTCCAGCTGGAGGGTTTTTCTCCTGGCAGTGCCACACCAGCGCCTGCAGAAAGGGCTGGAGATGCAGAAATCTGCAGAGATGCTCTTGGATGCCCTTGCTGCATTTAAAAGGTTTCAGGGGCCCTTAGTGGCCCTGCTGTGCCCTGACAGCTCCAGTGCAGAGCTCATCCCAGGGGATACTCTGCCTTCTCTGTGGCCGTGGCTGGGAAAGCAGAGGCTTCGCCGGTCCGTGCAGCTGGGGAATGAAGGCACAGGAGAGCCTCCCCACGTATTGTGGGTTTTTTTTCTCAAGAAACTGTGGCAGGGAGCAAACTGCCTGGCAGACAGTGCTGGCTGTATCAGCAAGCTCGCAGCCTTAGGGTGAAATCGTGCCCAAGCAGCCTGGATCCATCTCGGGGTCATCCCTGCCGAGGGCTAAGAGGTGTGAGACGTGTGTGTCGCACCAGCTCCCCAGAAACAGTCACAGACCAGCAGGACTGCTCTGGAGCTGGGCTTTGTGTCCAAGTGCTTCAGCTAAGCAGCTCTCAATCCTCCCTGTGGCAATTACATCCCTCCTCAGCCCTCTCTTCTCCAGGCTAAAGAAGCCCAACTCCTCAAGCATCTCCTTGTACAACATGTTCTCCAGCCCTGGCCATCCTAGTGATCCTCTGCAGGACTCTCTCCTTGTACTTGGGGTCCAGAAATGGACACGGTATCCAGATGTGGCCTCACCAGTGCCAAATAAAGGGAAATAACTACTTCCTTTGACCTGGCTACACTCATATAATAACTTGCATTGGAAGGGACCTCAGGAGGTCTCTAGTTCACCCTCCTGCTCCAAGCAGTGTCAGCGTTGACCAGAGTCCAAGAAGGGCTTTTTTTGGAGAGAAGCAGAACTGCCGTAAGCCCAGCTAGGTTTTTTTTTTTTCCCCTCTTCATAGCATTACCAGGAGGAACTGGACACCAGGGACAGATGGCTGCAAGTTCACTGCAACCTGAGGGTAACGCCTCCAGCGCAATGGAGCCTCCAGCTCCATTTGGGCCCTCATGTGGTGGAGGAGGTCCAACAAGAAAGATGTAGGAGCAGGCTGCAGGATGCAGAGCACAAAAAGAGCCAGGACACAGGAGGACAAAGAGCCAGCCCACAGCTTGACACTGGGTCGGGGGATGGACCTGATCTTCTCAAACGGGGCAGATCCAAGCAGGTCCTGGGTCCTGTTTGGACCCAGGGGGTCTCATTTTGGGATTCGCACAGAAAGGATGTGACGCTGGGGCTGGCTGGTGTATTGCAGCCTCTGTTTATGATGGGAGCTGATCAGGACCTTCCCAGAAAATTTGAACTGGATCTCTCTTACAAGGGTATTTTAGTGCTATCTGTGCCGTCCCATGACTGAAGTGAGTGTTGTCTGGGAATGGGGTGGGTGGGGGCAGCCATGCAACAGGGCTAGAGAGGTGACAGGGAATCCCCATTCATGAGGATGCTAATCCCCAGGACACAGACAAGGGCCTGAGCAACCTGATGTGGCTTTAAGGTTAACCCTGTTGGGAGCATGAAGGTTGACCAGAGACCTTTGTCTGTAGCAATTCCCAATCCACTTGTACCAGCAATCCCCTGTGTCCTCCTGGCTGCCTCTGTTCTCTGTCTCTCCTCCGCAGAAGTGAAACAGCTCTGTCATTCATCGCCTGATCTCTAGTCCCTTGCTAAGCCCTCCATAATCGCTGAGCTGTTTTAGCATGCTGCAGACCCTGATAATGAGGGAAGGAAGTTTGTTTCATAATTGGATTAGCACGGCTGGGAACATTGCTCTTGCACGGCGGTCAGGGCTGAGCTGGCATGGCCCCCAAGCCTCGTGCCACTCTGCCTGGTTGTGGGCCAGCTTGGGGCCGTGCTTACTCCTGCACAGGACTTCACTGGCCAGAAGATGTAGTCTTGCAGGAGGAAGGCAACCAAGAGGGGTGAAAGGCTGATTCAGGGCAGAATTTGAGCTTGCCCTCCTTGGAAGCTGGGGTATGTTTGCTGAAACTGTCACAGTCCCTAATGTCTCCCACCTGCTGAAAATGAAGCACTTGGGTTAGTGTCAAGCCTGACATCAGCCTCATCACCCGCCCTGGCACAAAGTCATCAAGGCTTCTGAACACCTCAGAGGCTGGAGAGCATTACCAGTAACTCTGATCCTTGCGGGACTGGGCAAAACCCTCAGATGTGTGTAGGGTGTGGTCCATCATCAATGCCCCCTTCCTGCTCCTCTGGCCCGGAGAAGTTTCCTTAAACCCAAGCCTAGTGATTAGTTTAAAACCCCAGCCCTAGCAGTGATGCCTAAGTTGCTTGAATATCACTGAAAACATAGTGCCCTGTATTCTGTCTTGAACCACAGCAATCTGCAGAAGGATCAAATAACCCAACAGCTCAGCTGCCAAAGTTTGTAGCGAAGGAGAGAAATTTGTTCCTGATCCCTGCAGGCTACCAGCAAAACGTGCAGTGTAGCACATACATAGCACACACATGTGGTACACACATGGCCCAGCTAAAATGCCTCCTTTCAAATCTTCTCATAAAGACCAACATATTTGACACAAGGGGCAAGTTTCAGCTCCTAACTCAGAGACCACCCTTGCTCAGTCCCTTCGGTACGCTTCCCCAGCATCGTCTCAAACCAGTTACTTGCTCCTGGTACCCTGTTTGAAAATTGTCCCAAAACATCCATGCTTGGATGCCTCCACCATTTTTCAGTCTACACTCGTGAGCAGTTCTCTCCTTTTCCTTGCACAATTTTGGAGGCCTGTCTCCAAAATGGCATGCTCGGGCAGATCTTCTGGGTGAGATCTTCCCAGTCAGTGCCTTGCTAGTGATGTGGCTGTATCCCTTGTGAAAAGACGTCCCAGGCTTGATGACTCCACACTCCCAGCCCTGCACTGCTTGCTATTAACATTGGTCAGGTCATCCCAAGACTGGGGTGGAGGAACAGTGCTAGAAGCATCGCCTTGCTCAGAGACACCCCTTTTAATACATCTTTTACTTGATTAGCTGGTTCCTCCTCTGCTATATCCATACCCATGACTTCCAGCATTGGAAACTGGTTCATACTGGGTGCAAATCAAACTCCTTCCTTAAATCTAACCAGCCTAAATGTGCTGCATCACCTTGTCCAAGTTAATGATCAAAGAAAAATCATTATGTTACACTGAGACAATGTATCTGTGATAAATTCTGTTTCCATTTGCTTTCCTATCTTGAAGCTGGGTTTCCTTCCAAAAAAAAAAAAAAACCCAGAAAGGTGTGAAAGTCTAGATATGTTTTAACCCCTCTTTTTCCTTTTCTGGATGTAGGGGGCACACTTGCTGCATTTGTTTGCTATTTGAGCCATACCCAGGTTATCCTAAATCTGGTCCTTCCTTCACAGTGAGGTGACCTTCCTTCCTCCTTTCCTCCCTGATCTCATGCAGCTCCTCCTGGTTGACCCTCATCTCATGGATTCAGTGTGTCCTCATCTGGTGGCTGTGCTTCAGGCATTCTCTGTCCTTCACATCCTGCTCAGCTGGATGACCTGCACAGCTACAAGTCTTTCTCTTAATTTCCAGGATAAATATATGCATGCTGAATTTTTCTCCATTAAGTGGCAGCTCACAGCAAGTCCTGATCTGTGCCTGCATGGGACCGGCGGGCTCTCTGCACATGTGTGTCCTCTCTCACTGTTCCTGTATGGGGTAGCCTTGCTGCACATGTACAGTGCACTGTGATTTACTGCCCATATGCAGCATTACAGCCTCTCTGCGCATGCACAGCGTGTCCTGATTTACTGCCTGCATTAAGGTTTACCTCTCTGCAAATTCACAGCACGTCTGGTTTTAGTGTGCTCTCTCTGACCGGGCACAGCGTGTCCTGATTTACAGGGAAGGCTCTTGCATCTCTTTGCCTCCATGCTCACACATGCCACTGCCCCTCTCCAAGGGGATTTGCCTCTTGTGCATGCAGTGGTCTTGGATTTACTGTGTGCGCAATGGGTGGGCACTCCATGCGGTGTAGTGCGGCCCCCATGTGCTTGTGACATCCTAATTAATTGCACATGCATTAGCTGCTTTCCCATGCAGGTGCCTTGCAGCCCCTGGACAGGCACATCGTAGCAGTGCTTTCTGCTATGTGTGCAAGTCTCTAGCATAGTGTCCTGGCATCTAAGCAACCCCCAACTCTAGCTGGTAATTTATGGTAAAGATTGCAGGTTCAGTGCTGTGCTTAATTCCATTTTCCTTCCACACACGCAGGCTGTCTGAGCCTCCTCTGCCCCCATCTGCTCAGCCCTTCTTGTAACTGTGTCTTACGAGGGCTGAGATGCAGCCTGGCACCACCATCCTGGGCTGCCCTGGTTCATGTCTTGGTCTGGAATCCGTGGGCTGTGTGGTGACTAGGTGTTAAAAGTCCTGCCAGAGGTAATGGAGGGTGCCTCTGGTGGGCAGCAAGACCCAGTGTCCTGCCAAATGTCATTTAAGCCAGAGTCCCAGGTGCTACCCAGACTGCAGCTCCAGAAACTAAGGTCTTCTCAGGGCATGTTTATGGAATCCCAATGACTTCCTCTACTGACCTGTTGGCTTGGGAGAGCAAAAGGGGAAAACTGGGTTATCGGAGACCCCAGAAATGCTTCAGAGGGCAGAAGGGACCATGCAGTCCAGAGGAGAGTGTTGTCACTCAAAGTTGCAGAATGTGCCCATCCAGGCCTACACCAAGAAAGGTGAGGAAGGTGTGACCCACAGCCATGGCCTATGGTGGCCCATGAAGGAAGCACGGGAGAGGCAGGGTCTCCCATCCCTTATGCTGAGAAGGTCTCCAGCCCTGTTTGTGATGCTGGTGACCAGAGCATGCAGGGAAAGCTGCCGGCTGGAGCCGGCTGGGGCTGGGAAGGAGGAGGTCCAAGCTGAGGCTTCTCCAGTTTGTTGTAGGGAAAGTGGTCCCTGGTTTTCTTCTTTTTTTCCAGAGAGTGGCTGAGCTAAAAAGCATCCTGCCCTCTTCTGCTGTGACTTGTCACCGAGCTCCCAGATGCCATGGGCTGGGGGAAATGGTCTAAATGGGACCAGGAAGGGCTGGAGAGAGTGCATCACCCACATGGTGAGGGCTCTTGCCCTTGCATTTGACTTCCCACCAGTCCCAAAGGAAGAAGCACATCATACACCAGAGCAGGCAAGAGAGCAAGCACAGGGATGTTGCCCAGTGCCCTCTGCATTGCAGACCCCGCACTGCCCCACTTAGGTGAGGGTCCCTCTGAAAGTCCATCATCCAGGCTGACCTCAGGCTCTGCGGCTCTGGCATTGTCGGTCCCGCAGACAGCAAGGTAATTCATGCTGGCAGCAGCTGCTCCCGCTATCAGCACCGCGATAATTGTACCTGCTGGGCTGGTCCTGCTCAGGGCTGTTAGCAGCAAGATCCTTCTTTTATCATCGTACATCTCATTCCCGTCTTGGCAGCTGCAGTAAATGTCTGTCTGTTAGCGAGGCCGAACGCCCGTCAGGATGCAAGGTCAGGTCGCCCTGTGGTGGCTGATGATTTTGACATGCTTGCAGGTTGCTCAGGGTGTGGAGTGGGAGCATGTCTCTCCTGCGGCTTGATGCAGGGATGGGACGGGATCTCTCATGGTGGCACCAGCGGGGGACATCCCTGCATCGTGCCCCCCCGCCCCCATCCATTCAGCAGCGCAGCTGGTCTGTCTGTGGACTCTGTGTCTGCTGGGATGCGGGAAGCGGGGACAGGCGATCCCTCCCTGATGGCAGAGGCACTGCTCATTTCCATTTAGATAGAAGAATTTCAATCTCGGCTTGATGTCTTCTCACCACAGTGCGACTCAAGACCCACATTTCCAATTTTCTTCCTCACGCAACACCAGATGCTCTCTGCTGGCTTGGGAACTGAAGCACATTAGAGATGCTGCAGCCCAGCAGAGGTGGACAGTTGGGTGCGTGAACACGGATGATTATCTGTGCGTAGCTCCACAAGGCAGCTGGCACATATAGTTTCTCTGCACCCAAAAACGCTGCACTGCCTGCGGCCCAAAGCGCTCCCATTGCTTCTCACTAGCTCCCTTCCCTACCCCTGTCCAGGGACAGGAGGTTAAAACCAGCATCCAGAGTTGACCCCCGTGATACAGGACCCAGATCACTTGGGGGGCAGAGCATGGTCACACAAGAAGTCACCCAGATGACCACGGCAATGAGGACAACCAGCTATTTCTGTCTTCCAGTGGGAAAAGTGGAAGAAGAAAGAAGAAATCCAGCATGGGGGTGAGGGTGTCCTTGTTTGCTGCCTACACCAAGTACGTGTTCACCTGCCCACAGATGGGTGGATACGGGGAAGCTGGTGATCCTCGACGTGGTCTCCTCCACCGTGTACTTCGCGTGCCCGTTCCTGCTGGAATAAAGAAACACCATGGTTCTGCTCCGCTAAAAAGGCGACAGCTTGCGGAAGAGAAGCTGGAGAGGGTTGGTGGAGGGAGCCACAACCTCTTGGGTGATGACCGAAGACTCCAGGACGGGCGTCGATACTTTGAGAAAGGAGGTTGGCTGGCTTAACTAAACCGAGAGGGCACGGAGGCCGCGGAGAGGCTCCTTCCAGCCGGCCGAGGGCACGTCCCGGAGCAGAAGGCACGCAAGCTCAGAGGAGGAGGTACGCGCAGGCGTGCGGGAAGGCAGCCCGCAGTAAATTTGAAGGGCAACCTGGGGAAGACACCCAGAAAACACCACGGCTGCTGCTTCACGGGCCTGGGAAGCAGGAAGCCTGCCGGGGGGGGGGGGGGGGGGCAGCAGAGGAGCCCTCGGGGGAGCGGGAGGGTGGAAGAGGGCCGGCGGCCCCGGCGAGCACCCTCCCCGCACCGCCGGGCAGGCCTCGGCTGCGGCTGAAGCGCGGCTGCCACCTGCCGGGCCCGGGCGGGAGGAGCCGGGCCTGGCCGGGGCCGAGCCCGCCGTCGCCGGGACCAGGCCTTGCGGCGGGCGGGGGCCGGGGCGCCGCCGGTGAGGCGGGGCGGGGCCGTGAGGGGGCGTGGCGTCAGGCGCCGCCATGTTGGAGGCGGTGGCGGGGATGGCGGCGGCGGCGGCGATGGCGGAGGCGCGGCTGCGGCGGAAGCAGCTGCTGAGCGCGGAGGAGGCGGAGCTGTTCGAGCTGGCGCAGGCGGCGGGCAGCGGGCTGGACCCGGAGGTGTTCCGGTGAGCGGCGGCTGCCGGTACCGCCGGTGCCCCCGGTTGCCGCCGGTGCCGCCGCTGACGGCTGTCCCCGCAGGGTGCTGCTGGACCTGCTGCGCATGAACGTGGCGCCGCTCGCCGTCTTCCAGGTGCTCAAGTCCATGTGCGCCGGGCAGCGGCTGCCGCCGGGACCCGAGGCCGGACCCCCCGCCGCGCCGGCGCCGCTCCCCGCCGACACCCGAGGTAGGCGGCGGGCAGGGGCGGGCAGCGGGCGGGCGGCGGCGGCGGCGGCGGCGAGCCCTAATCCCCGTGTCTCCCTGCGCAGAGCCCCCCGAGGACGGCCGGGCCCCCGCCCCGCTCCTCCCCGCCTCCGGCCTGCGGCCGCCGCGGCTGGGGGGCCGCCCGCCGCTCTCCCGAGGCCCCCCCGCGGCCTGCCCGCTGCCCCGCGGCCTCCCCGCGCCTCCCGCCGGCCGCGCCCCTCGCCCCGCCGCGGGGAGGGGGCCGCGGGCCGGGCGGCTGGGCCCGAGGGGGGGCTCGGCCGGTCCCCGGGGGGCCCGCTCGGTATGAGCCCCCGGCGAGGGGCCGGGGGCGGGCTTGCGGGGTCCTGCGGAGGGGGAGCCCCAGGCCCGCCCCGCTGCGCCTCCTGCCCGCACCCTTTTTTCTCAATTTTTGCTCGTTTTAGGCAGCGTCGGGGGGTGGGCGTGGAGGAGCGGTGCGGCGTGTCCGGGGGGAGGCTGCTGCAGTCACTTGTGCTGGGTTTTGTAGCCTCCCGGCTCTGCCCTCCAAGCCCGTAACAAAAAAAGCCCCTCAATACGCAATACTACACGGTGCTGCTTCGCTTGTATTTACCTCGACGGAAAGTGCAAGTTTTTGGTACGTTAGGAATCCCTGGAAAAGGAGGGGAGCTGCGATGCTTCCTCTGCTCCGTCCCCACGTAGCAGCTCGGTGGCTTCTGCCGCTCGGCCAGCGGTTTCCGTTGCCCGGCAGATGGTATTTAGGTGGGAATGTGAAATGGGAGGCTGCGTGGGATTGTCAGCTAAAATAGCAACCGCTTTTAAATGTAATTATCTTCTGTTATTGCTCTAATCTCGGCGGACAGTAACAAATGTAGCCCTGAAGCTGTGCCGTATATATATTTTATTTTATTCCAAACTAGTTCTAATAAAAGCTTTACTTACTCCCTGAACTTCCGGAAGTGACTTTTGGCTGGTAGCTTGCAACCTCTGCGGATTACTTCCAAAAGTTTTAAAAAGAGGTAACTAAAATAAGTCTGCTGTCGCTAAGCTTGAATTCACTGTGAAAAGGCTCTCATTTCTCTTGTGCTCAAAAATATAGTAGAAAGGGGCAATGGCCAAAACAGCAGGGTTTTGTGATCATTGTCTGCGGTTGCCAAGAACGAAACTGCACACCGAAAGCTCGGCTTGCTGCACGCCTCAGCGCTGCCGTACCAGTAACGTGGGTGTGCTTGATGACCCAGCAGGACCCTAGAAATGGATGAGGTCAAGTCGAATTGTATTGTCATGTTCCGTTCTCCCTTCCTCTCTCTGTTTCAGGGTGAAAAATCTGTTGCAGCTGATGGGTCTCTGTTGACCCATGATGAATTTTGAGGCAAAACTTTTAAAAAGTAATTGTCAGCAAGGACTGTGCTGGGAACACAGGGAATGGGGCAAGAAAGAAAAGGTTTGTCGGCACAGGTAACCGGAGCAAGGTGGGAGGGAAAGTAAGGTTTCCCTGTCATGATAGCATACTACTGCTTAGTCTAGCCTCACTACTGAGGCTGCCTTGATGGTAGGAGGTGTTTATTCTCATGGCTGTGCTTGCAAGTCTGGTGCTAAGTCCTATACAAAGTGGAGTTGAAAGGCAAGATTTATTTGACCAGCTATAAGCAGTCAGTTTTAGGGTAAGGGTAATTATGCCACAGTCTGAGGCACCTTCGCAATAGCAGAGCCTGCTGCTTCTGGTGTGGATTCCCACATGGTAAGTGGGTGAGAATCACCTCATTGAGCAGCTGAGGGTGGCTGTACAGAGACTCTGAGGAAGTTTGCTAATGCCCAAATGGGAATTGGAGTGTGTCGATAAAGTGTCTGGGACTCCATGGACTTCACTGTGAACAGGTTCCCCTTTCTCAAGAGATGCTATTGATTAAGAATTTCCTGCAGAGAAGTTGGTTGCGGTAAAGAGAACAGCCTCACGTGTGACTGAGAAATGACTCTAAATATGCACAGGGGAGAAAGATGACACCTGGCTGACTACTTTTTCCCCGAGCAAAATGAGAAAGGTACAGTATTTGGATATTTTAAGTAAAAAGCACCGTGCTATTCCGGTACCATGTTGGGAGGAAACATCTCAAAAGAGCAGCAATTTTGAACAAAAGATGCTGTTAAATTTTGCTCTCTCTTCTCCTTTGTTGGCGCTTCAGGTGCGATGGGCCACTCAAACTGTGAAGGAACTTTGGTAAGGTTTTTGTTCCTGTCTGCCTGTTAATCTGGAGTAGCTTTTGTTCTCTCATGTATGCTGTTTGTGTGGTACTTCCTGTAAAAATGAGATTTTTTTTTTTCTAGGACTGGGCCACTGCCATGAACTAGTTTTTGCTAGTAGTACGCCAGCTCAGGTTTGAAAGAGTCAGATGGCAACTTGTTCGCTAATCAGTATTAAATTTCTCAAGAGGAAAAGCCAGAAACCCTAAGGTGGTAGAGTTGAAATGCCCTTAACCGTTGCCTCCTACCAGCTTGAGGTGCTGCAAGCACCTTAGAGAGGCTGTGAGTTTGCAGGAATTAGTATCTGTCTTGGGAGCTTAATTCGGTTGTGCCTGTGTTAATCCAGGATGCTCATTCTGCATCTTTAGCAGAGCATCTCCTGGTCCAAGATGGTGCCCAAGTCAGATTGCAGTCGTAGTGTGTCCAGCCAGACTTTCCTCTCCATAGTTTCGCTTTAAAATGGACATGTTGATATCCTCGAGTGCACTGGGACAAGCCCTTGGACCCAAGGGTGAAGCGCAGTGGAGTTCAGAGAAAGATGACCTTAGCTCTGCACTGCTCGTGGTAAATATTCGCAGTATTAGTTTGGCCTTCAGTGTCTCCTGTTGCTGTTTTATTTCACAAGGCTAACATATGTCTTCAGGGCTAGTTGGTGCACTGAGATCACGAATCACACACAGCTTACTGAGACAGGAGGATTGTGCCCATCAAGCCACGGTTTCGCTGCAGATGTGGTAAAACATTAAATGCTGAACTTGGGTTTGCTCTCTTTGCAAGTTGGTTCTCTGTAATAGTGATAAAGGGGCCTTTTCTCTCATCACGCTCAGTCCTGACCAAATTCTGATGGGCAGCACTTGCATGCCTTGCCAGAAGTTTTGGTCTTGCCAACTATGTCGGGGTTTTTTTGTTTTCTGGAAGCTTGTGTGTTATTAGAGCCATAACTCACTTAGAATGAAAACTTCTCTTTTTAGTTTCTGTCAGCCTAAATGACTTTGCTGTCGCCCAGCACCTATTGACATCGGCTAATTCCTTTGCAAATCAAATCACCATTGAAAAGCCAACTTTCTCAGAAAATTCTTTGAGCAGAACTTAAGCTCAGTGGTGGCTTATCACAACCTTAGTCCTGTGTCCTCATTTCTGTGAGCGTAAGAAGTGCTGGTAAGATCTCATAAATATCAAGAAGAGGACATGTTTTGTCCAGCTCTTCTTGTGAGGATACGTTTCTGTAGCCTCTCGGATGGAAGGCAGATGTCTGCGCTTGCTGTGATTTAGTTGAAGGAGGGGCTATGTTAGCTCAGTGCCCAGCCTGACCTAAGATGGGCATCAAGTGCAAGTGAACAAGCTTTTGCAGCTTGAATTGCAGCTTTGTGCAAATTTTGGCTAGATTATGTGTGACTCTGCAGAGCCATGTAACACTTGGAGTGATGTGCCTGGCGTGTCTGAGGAAGATGTATAGGACTCCTGGTTGAAAGTCATGAAAACAAGCAGGTGTCCAGAGAGATCTCTCAATTGATGGAAATTGGTAATGATCTAAAGCAGAACTGGGCCATCACTGCCAGCCTTGTTTGTGTTTTACTGGACCACCTTAGGCTGAATTAGGATTTGAACTATCTAGCTCAAGACAGGAGGTTGTTTTACTGTAGCCCTTGGAGGAAAGTGCGTTGCTGAAACAAAGATCCCACTAAAATCAGTGTATCTTCAGCAGAGTAATTTTCTCTCCTTAAATTGAAGAAACAACCAGCTAGCTCAGATTGAAGAGGAGGAGGAATCGCTCCTTGTTCACTGAGCTTTCTTGTTCTGGGCACAGTCTAAGTCCATCGTTCAGGAGTTGGGTAAGTGTTAATAGGGTGACTGGGCGTGTCCTCTGGGCTGGATCTGTTCTGCAGGAGCGTTTGGCTTGCCTTGCCTCCTTTCCCTTTAGGAGCTGCTGCGGGGAAGGGGAACCAAAGCTGTATCTGCTGTTGGCCCTGCCATCTCTTGTTGGAAGATGCTGCTTCTGTTTAAGAAGAGGATGGTGCAGCTTCCATGCAGGACCAGGCATTTGGAGATGGGAGATTCCTCCTCTGCATAGCTTGGACTTGTGTCGGTTGACAAAGCCAGAGCTCTTTGCATTAATTCAAAGAACAGTGATTGTCCTATATAAGCTTGCCAAGCTGCTTCGCACAGTGTCCTTCAACTCTGCTTATCTGCTCTTTCTCCTGTGCTTCCTCCTTTGTCAGAAGACAGACAAATGGCTGAAGTAATCCAGGTCTCACTAAAGATTAGCCAAGACTGCTCTGCTTGAGTTTTATCAGTAACAATGAGATATCGGCTTAGTCTTCTCAGCCCATCATGGTGCAGGAAGGTTTTTTAAAGCAGCTGGAAAAGGACTTGTTACAGCATTTCTGAACAACACTGTTGGTGGGGTGTGTGGGGAGGTGCCCCCTGGTAGTTATTTCAGCATTTTTTACAGCTAAAGCAACAAGGAGTCTAATATGAATGACTTTATTTTGCATATTCCCATAGCATATAGCCATGGTGTTCTGCATGGAGCTGTGTTTACTGGTAACTGAATTCTTGATAGCTGGCTCCAAATTCTGGTTGTTTGAGTGTTGGAGCATCCATCTGGCATATTTAGCTAGATACAACTTCATGCAAGCTGCATTGGAAGTGGTTCCTCAACTGTTGATTTGGGAGGTAAAGAGCTGATTTTTAAAGAGAAAGGATATCCTGGGCAATTTCTTTCTGTGAACGCGAGGAGGAGGTGTGCATACGCATTAGGACAGTGGTGTTGGTTTTGGCCTAGACTAGGTATGTGTATAGTTTACCTTTGTGTAGTTAAATATACCATTTTCTTACATATTATTTCCATGCTTTCCGTTCCCATCAGCCAACCTTCAAGCTCCTGGTGGTTTCCCTGCAGTTTTCTACCTCTCTATTGACATGCATATGTCAATGCCTTGCTCTTTTTTCTAGGCTGATGAATATTCTTTGATGCTTCTCTCACTCTTTGCACTCCAACTGGCTTTTCCACATTCCCCACTTCCCCAGCCCAAGTGTCTTCCATAAAGTTACTTCCCAAAGCTTTGCCCCAGCTTATTTCTTGTACTAAATGTCGTGTTAACGTGAGCTTGCTTTTCAAAATCCTGTCTCCATTGTGGGCCTCTCACCTGGTCTATGGATTTTGAGGCTGCAAGGAACTGTTGCAGCCTCCTGTTCTGCATAGCAGGGGTCAGAATGCTTTCCTACTCTGTGAAACTCCGTGTTGCACTTAGGTGCCTGTTGGAAAAGCCACTGAGCCCACCACCGGCCATGGGCAGGGTTCATGGGGTGTGTTTTCTTGCCTGTGTGGAAAAATAAGCTTTTGAGAATTGTAAGTCCTTTTCTGCTCCTGCATTTGTAACTACTTTCTTCCTGTGTAAATACTTAGATATGGTCAAGGTCTCTTCCAAGTGTTGTTGTTCGATTATTTCCTAAATATTCCTCCGCCTACTGTGCAGCTTGTTGCCAACTTTGTCCTCCCTATGCGTTCCTCTTGCCAGCCTTGTGTTTTGTAGCTTTCCCTGTTCATCCCTTTTTCTCACTTCTTATTTCTTGCACTTTCTCTGTGTTGTCTGTCTCCAGCTGTGGTCAGCCTTTTGGTATGACAGCTATTGCTGCAAGGGCCCATGGTGACTGCCATCACTCTTGGGTACTGCTGGCTGGCCACGCCAGCTGCTTTGCATTCCTCTTACACTCACCCTGGACTTACTCAGCCTCATGTTGTCTCAGGGTTCATCTTGATGTGGTATTTGTAATGCAGACTTCTGTATGAAGGAGATAAGGTAGCTAACAAGGATAATGCTCTGTGGAGCAGTGGAAGGAATCTCCCCAGAGATGCTAAGGATTTCTCTTAAATGTGTTTAATCCAGTTTTTGTACATCATACAGTGAATTTTCCTGTTGGTTATACTTGCTATTATGCTTTAATTGTAGATGAAATATATCCATGGGACTGGACTAATAGCAATGCATTCTTAATTGTGCCGTGCACCTGTAAATGTTGTACCGGGACACTGCATGGTCTGTATGTCTTCCCTGAAAAAAAATCTGTAGAATAATCTGTAGGTGACTTATAGGACTAATCAAAGGACTAATAGAGTCCTGATCATGGTTTTCTTACTTAGTTGCTTCACTCATACTCAGGTTTTTTCAGTACTTCATCAATACCGCTCCAATAAGTGGATTTCCTAAATTCACTAAAGAGCAGTTAGATTGCCTTCCAGATCTTCATCCTGCTAACTCTTACTCCCTCTAACTCTTTCTACCATAAGCAGCAGAGTTCAAGCCTTTTGAATTAGAGGCCTTTATTCTTGTTTTGTGAAATGATGGTCATGATAATTATACAGGGCAAGAAGTTTTGTGTTTAGAGCATTCCCGATGTGGAGTTGTTGCTTCCCCTCCCCTTTCCCCTCAGGCTCCTGTTCCGGAATGCACTTTTTTTTTTAATTTTAACTTTTCTGTATCGGTAGGCATTTCTTTAGTCCATCAGCAACTGAGTAGCTTCAATTTATAGACCTTGTTCATCTTGTGGTACAGAAATTATGGTGAAGTATTTTCTGGATTGCAGGTGATGTCTTCATTTATTTTACAACCGATTAAAAAATTTCTAGCTGTACTGTGCCTTCTTGGATGGTTGAAAGTCCCTTGGTTAAAGTTCCAGCTCCTTTCCCCTCCTGGGAGGTTATAGTAAATTTCAGTACTCTCAAGATACAGGTGATGGGTAGTGTAGTAGTCTTTTCTATTCAGCAGAAACAGCAGTCAAACAGCTTTTATTTCTTTTTCCTTATCCCAGGAATAACTTGCAAAAAGTCTAGGCTGGAATGCTCAAAACCTGACGTGGACCTAGTCCCAAAAGAATAGGTGGCTTCATTGTTCCTGTGAAAATATATTTTTCTCTGGGCAATGTACTTTGAAAACTGAAGTCTAGACAAACTTGTCATTTTATGGAATGTTTACCTTTTGAATGAGGAAAAGGCTGTATTGGATGCTGTGATGCAACCTGCACTACTGTGTTTTGGGAAGGAATCTGTTAAAGACTTCCATCTGAGTAACCTTTTCAAGGGGGAAAAAAAAAAAAAAGCATTATCTGAGAGGTACAGACTTCTTCTATTCTCTTTTTCTTTTAAGCGTGCTATGTTCTTTGCAGTGCTCTACGTACAGTGGGAGCGTGTTGCAGACTTGCCAAATCATTTAGCTATGAGTACGTGGCTGTGTCCATTGGAGAAGCTGGTGGCTTTTGGACAGGCTGCAGTTCAAGAGGAAACACTGTGTGCTGATGTATTCCCTGAAGGTACTGGGATCCCTTCAGTAGCCTGGGTGGTTCTGTGTAATGTTTTTATATGTGCCCTAGGTGTGAGGGACATGGATGGGCAAGTTAATGCGGATGGATAGCTAAAACCAGGACTTGGATGGCATTGGCAGCGCTGTCAACATGAGCAAGTAAGTAGTAGAGAGGACTGGGGATCTCTGGCCAGTGTAGGTCTCTCTCTGGTCATTCTTCCTCCACAGAAGGTTTGCAGGTTTACCTGAGGCTGTAAGGCTTCTTTGCTGGGTATTTGAGCTAAACACTGCACTAGGATTTTTTTAGTATGTCTTTTCAGGCTCATTTTCAAGCTTTTTTTTTTTTTTTTTTTTTTTTCTTTTTCACGCTCTGTGAGGCAAGTACTGACAGAAAGAAAAGGGATTTAGAGGGGTACTGTAATTGCCAGACTCATCATGTGTGGCTTTGTGGCAAAGTAATGAGATTTGAGTTCATGAGTGACAACTCATTCTTCCGCCCCCCCCCCCCCCCCCAACCAAAGAAACACTCAGAAAAATCTTACAGACTGAATAGACCTCTCTGAGAAAAATGAGGGACCTTTTCTCCATCTACTCTTTCTGTAATCTATGTGCAAGAGAAGGGGAGGAAATGAGACTGTCCCAAGTGTGGTGATGAAAATTAGTAAAATGAGGAGCAACCAGGAGCATGTGAGAATTTGTAGGGAAAAGGCTGGTGTGTTTCATGTTGGTCCGTGGATGGGAGAGGAGCTCCTGTGACTCTGCTGAGCAGCCTTGAAGGGAGCCATCTTTCAAAAGAGTGGGAGAGGTGAATGAAAACCTCGTCTTTGGTAAACCAGACGCTTCATGGGTCGTCAAGTTGGCAGCCTCCCAAGGTAACATAGATAGTAGAGTAAGGGAGACTCCATCCATTGTGTAGATGAGAATGAAGTATTATTTCAGACAGTTGCTTTGGAAAAGGACTGTCAGATTGATCAGACTAATGCAGACCTCTGCTCTGGGAGGGGGGAATTGCTCTGTACCTTAACCTACCTTCAGACATCTCATTTAGATGCTTCTTACCTGATGTGTTAAACTGAGATGTTTGAGCACCTAAGGAGAGTTGTCAGTATGTTGAATAGGATCTGGGACTTTGTTAATGTAAGCTTGCTTTTGCAGTGGTATCTAGTAATGCAGTTGAATACCTAACCTGTTAGGAAGAAACAAGCTTGGAGAAGAGAGGAAGCTGTTAAGTTCTGTGCAGGTGATTTGTAGGCCTGTGTAGGTGTCCACTTATTTTGTGTTCTCTTCTTTCTCCAAATCCTTCTCTTCAGATAAGGGTTCGCAAGAGAAAATGTGCTTAATGATCCTCTGCTCAATGCATACTTAAGGTCTTAGTTAAGTATTTTGGAAAAGTGCATTTGAAAACCATCTTCTTACTTTTTCCTCTTCCTGTGTTTCAAAACAATTCAGCTGGATTTGTTGAGATGTATTTTGCCAGTCTTACCTGTCTGCTTTACTCTGTCTTCTCAGGGAGACTGCTTTAGCAGGGGTGATATTTTGGCTCTGAAGAGAACCCAGTGTGTGTATTAGCTGTTAAGATATGGCAGCAGCTTTGAAGACCTGAGAACCTGCCACTTTGTGTTGCAGAAGAGGACTACTTGTGATACTTATGTAGGGATGTGAGCAAGACTCTGCAGGGCAAACCTGGCAGTCTGGCAAAGGATTGGGTATAATGAGCCAGTCACATACTGGGACTGCTTTGGGGAGTGAAGTCTAGCCATGTCTGAGATTCTTCCATGGTCAGGAGGTGATAGGATTTGAAGTGAGTCCCATCACTGTGCACACTTCTGGTGATTGGGCAAAAGGTGTCTCTTTAGTCCTCTAGGTAACGCATAGCAATTGCAAAAAGGAGGGACTTCTGGCCTTACAAGTTTGTTTTGTTCACACCTAAAACTGAGTCTTTGGTTGTCTAGAAAGGCCAGCTGATTTACTGTGCCCAGTGTAAGCTCTACTGTGAGACAGAAACAGGAGCAGGATTTTGGAGAATTTAAAAGTACTCTCATGATTGCTCTAGCCCATAGTCACTGCCAATATGCAATACAAGAAATATTTTGAGATTGCTGCAGCCCTGATATCCCTAACTGTGTTACAAGTAAATGTACCTATATATATATTTATTTATTTATTTTACCAGTGGGAGGAAAATCTGTAGTCCTTGCTACTGCTCAGAGGCAGGAAAGGATCCCCTGGGGAAAGCAGTAGGTTGAGTGGAGAGGAGACTGAATGAAAGAGCTTTGGATTTCCACTTCTGAAAGTGTATTTGGGGTTGGCGTTCCTTTCCTAAATCTGATGGGTCTTCACTTGCCTCCTGCTTGACGCAAGAAGGTGCTTCTTCCTCCCTCTGCTTCTTAAGGGTTTCTCTTCTTGCCCTGTTCCACCCTGAAGACTCCTGCCTCAGCCTCTCCTAGAGGTGGGTGTAGCCTTTTGGCCTCAGGTTTTGTCAGAGATGATCAGCATTAATGTGTCCAAGTGAGCAGCTTGATCACAGTGGGCACTGCTGTTTTTAAATGGGGGAAGCTAGCAGTCAGAGGTAGGTAGGGCACACTTCTGCCACTGCTTGTGTGCATATACCATTCTTCTTAAACTATGGCTGGCTCTTGAGATAAACATGTAGCTGCCTCTTTTGGAGTCATCTTTGGGAAGGGAGGTATTTGATTAGGCTGTCTTTTGGCTTGTCTCTGGCATCTGTATCTATTTGGGCTGCAGGTGTTCTATGACAGCCAGACACGTCCAAGATTAGGACATCTTGTGTCACCAAGGAAAATATCAGTGGAATCCTTTTGTTCATCTGTAGTACTTGAATTATAGAGTTTGTGGTTGTTCAACTTCTGTGCTTTGCATTAATTGAATCTGTTATCTCTGATAGTGTTTTAACTGGTAGAAGTGCACAAACCATGCCTGTCCTTGCACACTTCCTGAGCTATTCTTGACTGGTTCATGAGTCAAGATAGGATGCTTCCAAAAATGTAGTTGGTTTTTATGCTGTTTAAGTAACTGGTTTGTTTTACTGTGATTTTGAGGCAAAGAGGGTGGAGGGCATGTGCTTTGTCTGAGCACGGCTTCTCTTCAATAAAGTGATTCTTTCTACCCAAGTTGTTTCAGCTAGGTCAGAAGATCAAGGGCCTGACTCCCAATAGTGCTTAATGGTACAGTTGTTTTGTATGTGCACATGGTTAGAGTTGTCGTACACAGGTTGAGGACTTGCACTCTTACCGGATGGATGCATGGGAGAAGGGGGAGGGCATTCACCTATAGAGATGTTCTGGATTGCTAAAAGCATCATGGTGAGCTATAATGCTTTTTGTTCCTGCCAGTTTTTCTCTCAAATACTGTGAGATCATGTATTGCCTTTGTGCAATTTGTTTGTTTTCATGGACAATACTTGCATTAGTGAAACTGCTTAAAGTGCTTGAGCTACAAAGAAAGACTGCAAGGCTGATTGGCTGGCTTGGGATGATAACTGCTGGCAGATCACTAGTGTGGTTTACAATAATAGACTTTTTTAAGAGCACCTGACTTGGCTGGGATAAGTGAATATATTTCTTTTGCCACTCCAGTCTGTCAAATTTTACAGATATGCAGGGGCCACATACTCTTATTTGGAAGTTCTCAGGCTGTCTTTCTGGTGCTGCAAGGTGTTAACCTGTGGTGTTGATGTGAGTCCTATTCTCAGACAGCTGCTCCAAGGAGACAGGATGGTTTGGTAAGTAAACCAGACATATCTCCAGTCTGTGTGCTGTCCATAGCACAAATGATCCAAGATGATGATTTCCAATCCACGCCCATGGAGACTCCAGTGTGTGGAGTAGCTGTTCGTATTCTGAAAGTTGCTCTGATTAACGATTGCTAAAAGTGTCACTCTCCATTTTAAGTTGCATGCATGTAACTACAGTAACTGCAGCTCACTGTATTCCTGTGTTTTGTTTCCTCCTTGATAATTTTTTTATGAAGCTTCTTGGAGCTTGCTATCTTTAGTAAAAGCTGTGACCCTTTTGCCTCATGTTTCTTTTATTTTTGTAAGGATTCCTAATGCAAGTCCTACTTCTTATATGAAGTAGTTCTCTCCAGTGCCAAGAAAAGTCAGTCTCCTTCACTTATCCCCTCCTGTCATTTGTTTGCAGTACACCTTAGCCTGTCACTCTCTCCTCTGGCTGAATCCAGCAGGGTGGGCTGCGTGCCCCTTGCCTCCCTCAA
Source organism: Harpia harpyja (assembly GCF_026419915.1). Taxonomy (NCBI): domain Eukaryota; kingdom Metazoa; phylum Chordata; class Aves; order Accipitriformes; family Accipitridae; genus Harpia; species Harpia harpyja. The sequence goes on from NC_068953.1 coordinate 39,664,275, forward strand.
CTTCTACCTTTCTACCCATGGCTTCTCTCTGCTGTGTCACTGCATTTTGGAGATGGTCAGTTGTGCCTACAGAAGGATAACTCTTATCTTCTGAACACAGTAAGAAAATCTGTGAGTAGGTCCTGTGTAGGAGTCTGAGCTCCTGGAAACTCCAGAAAATGAATCCAAACTTGCTTATCAAGTCACAGAAGTGACATGAAGAGAAGGGTTTCTGATCTGAGAATGTGGCTGCAGGCTTCAGAAACTGAGGGACACTGGCACATTGGTTCACTTATCCCAGCCTTGAGGTGTTAGATGCTCTTCATTTTCTCCTTGAAGTGCTGTTGCAATGCTGGTGTTCCTGTGCCAAATAAAAGCAAGTGTTTAAAGAACGAAGTGGCTGGTTACTTCATAGATTAAACCTGATGAAAATTAAGAATGCTCCTACTGCAGCTTGTTTTGGTTTTGTGGCCCTGATACCTCTTGAGCTGAATTCACAAATTAGCTTTCTGTGCTGGATGCATTTGCGACATCTAACAGAGTTTTGCCTTTTGCATGATTTCTTAAGGAACGCTTGCAGCTTAGATGCTGTGTGGGTGATGCGTAGGGTTGGGACTTGAAAATTAATGTATGCGTTTGTTTATTCAGGGAGAAATAAAACTAGTTCTGCTGTCAGCGGGACCCAGGTTCTAGCAGAAAGGAGCAGCCGGGAAGGATCTGCCCAGAGGATGCCTCGGCAACCAAGTGCGAGCCGGCTGCAGAAAGCAGGAGCTTCTGGAAAGAACAGTGGAGGAGGCAATAGTACCTAAATAAGGCCTTGGAACTGATGTATTTTGATGCTTGAAACTGTATATAAACTATGCTTGTTAAAACTGCTTGTGTTGTGTGTATTAACTTGACAAACGTGATTTGTAATATATGGAACAGAGCTGTTGTTTCTTATTTCCAAAACTCACTTTGGCAATGCAAACTACTGGGGCTTACCTGAAGGCACCTGGGACAAAGAAAGAGACATAAAGGCTAGAAAAGCCTGGAATAGTGCTGTCGTGGTTTAATCCCAGCCAGTAACTAAGTGCCACACAGCTGCTTGCTCACTCCCCACCTGTAGAATGGGGGAGAGAACCAGAAGGGTAAAAGTGAGAAAACTTGTGGGTTGAGATGAGGACAGTTTAATAGGGAAAGCAAAAGCTGTACATGTAAGTGTCATGTCCTGATTTCTCAGGATGACGACTCAGGTTTGCTGATTCCCAGGCCAGGATTAAGGTGCAACAACACTAGGGATCCTTAAACTCACAAAACTCAACTTTTATTCACTCACAACAAGAATTGGCATGCTCACCACCAAAATTGGTGTGCTCACAACAAAAATTGACATGAAACTATGTCAGTAAACTGTGTAATGTGCTAACCATGCATCACCAAACATCTACTATAGGCCTTGCTTGTCTGGGGATCGGTTCAGGGAAGACAATAAGGAGAGTCGTCCCGTTGAGTCACGAGGCTCAGAGCAGACCCCCTTTGCTTTCTGGACTCCTTCTCAGAGAGGAGCCCAGGGGCAGCTGGATCCGCTCTTAGTCCCAGACTTGGTCAATGGTTTATGTCTAAAGGAATGAGGTGTGGGGATTATGGAGAAGGAAAAGAGGGAGAAGAGAAAAATTTCACCAGTCCTGGGTCCAGCATTGGTTCAGTCAGCCAAGGGGTCCAGTTCCAGTGGGCTTGTGCACCTGAGGCTTCAGTTTGTGTTCTTTTATCATCCCTGCCCGTCCTTCGGGTGGGCATTAGGCTAATTAGGTGTCATGAGCAGTTTGTGAGCCTTTGGGCTTGGGGGTCGCTTGGGGAGTAACTTCCCTGCAGGGTGAGCTGTCCTGCTCAGGACATCAGCACAGCAGGAGCTGTGCACCCTCGGGCATGCCCTCCCCCTCCTGTTGCTGATGGGTGCTGATCTGCTGCTTTTCACCTGGGGTTCCTTGCTAGGCAGAGTTCCTTGTTATGCAGAGTTACTTGTTAAGCAGAACTTGCCCCACCACAATATTTGAGACATTAACTCTTTCAGTCCCTCACAGCAAGCAAAGCAAGGAATTCATTCCCCACTTCCCATCGGCAGTCAGGTGTTCAGCCATCTCCAGGAAAGCGGGGCTCCATCGCGTGTGGCAGTGACTGGGGAGTACAAATGCCATCACTCCGAACGTACACCACTTCCTTCTTCTTCCCCCAGCTTTATATACTGAGCTTGACGTCCTATGGTCTGGGATATCCCTTGGGTCAGTCGGGGTCAGCTGTCCCGGCTGTGTCCCCTCACAACTTCTTGTGCCCCCCCCAGCCTCCTTGCTGGTGGGGTGGGGTGAGAAGCAGAAAAGGCCTTGACTCTGTGTAAGCACTGCTCAGCAGTAACTAAAACATCTCCGAATTATAAATGCTGTTTCCAGCACAAATTCAAAACATAGCCCCATACTAGCTACTAAGAAGAAAATTAACTCTATCCGAGCCAAAACCAGCACAAGTGCTCAAGTTGCTCCAGAGAAGTCATGACTCATCTTACAAGCCAATGCTTCTTGCTGCCTCTTTCCCTAAAATCCATTTTGTTACGTTCATGCTGGTTGTAGCAGCAGATGATACTGAAATTCACGGCCTGTAAAGAAGTACTCTCTGAGACTCATTTTGGAGTTTTAGAAAGCAGGCATTCTTTATTGCAGCGCTGGATGCACAGGGGATAATTCCACCTAGTGTGCATGCCACAGATTCAGCACAAACAGGTTATATAGAATAACTAATTACATATTAATCAGATTAGCATACTTATACATAAAAATGATTATAACTGATTATCATAGTACTGCCTACATCCGATCGTGCGCAATGAAGAATTCATTTGAGTTGAAGGGCTGCTTTTATGACCACTGACCCATTTGAGATTCTGTTGGTTGACCTTGAAGTCCTTGTTTTTTGATCTTGAAGCTTAACATGGTTTCAATCACATGTAGTCAGTTTCAACATTGTTCTCATCTAGCGTACAGGAACATCTAGTCATAAGAACAAAGAACTACAAAACTTGTGAGTAATTAATTACTAGTTAATCACTTGACTACACTTTTGTAATTACCTCTACTAGCTAATCCCCTGGATACACTTTTGTCTATTGTTTCAATCATAATGTTAGTATATGATTTCTTATAATCATTTATCAAATCTCACTTTTATAGTTATCTAGCAGCAAACCACTTTCCACAGCTGGTAAAAAATATTAAAACCATAAAAATATTTAAGCAAACCATACAGAATGTGTGGGCATATGCTATCACAAGAAAGTCTGGTTGGCTGAATTAAGAGGTGAATAGTGCTGAGGTGGGTCATACATTGGCATCACTGAGCCCTGCAGTGACAGTAGCTTGCACTGGAAACGTGACTATCTGGTGGCCGTATGTTCTTGTACTTTAACTGGTGGTTGCCCTGTGCCCTCCATGTGCATGCTTACGTGGGTTTTAGGACCTTAATCTGAAAACCAGTTTGACCTATCTCATAGCATAATCACACAACATTTAGTCCTTCCGATGATGCTAATGTGATTATTCGTGTATAGAGTGTTACAGAACCCTTTGCCTAATGGGCCAGGTTAAATGAGATTATGCCAGATAAGGGAGAGAATAGCTTCATCACTTAGTGTAAGATACATGCAAGTAGCTAAAAGAGGTAAGTGGATTCATTAGAGCTGAAGTGTTGCCGTTCATCATTCCAGAGTGAGCCTTGGTAGCTCAGGAGCTGTTGGTGAAATCCATTTCCCTAATTAGGAGAAAGTGCCTCCATTCTTGGGGAGGGATAGATGGTGTTTCTCATGAACCTGGTTCAACAGGTGCTGAAATCTCTTCCTGACCAAGAGGAAAAAATGCTGGCGAGCACAACATTCTTTTGCACAAGTTTTTGTGCAGAATACTAATTGATGCTCGGATAATCCTACCTTACAGATTCCTCTTGAACAATATTGCAGCTTAGCCTACTTCCCCCTGCCCTGGCCAGGCCTAAGGCTGTTGTTACTTAAGGAAGATGGTGTGTTCGCAGCACATGGTATTCAGGAGATACTACTCCAGTGTGGGCTCTCCGTGGACTGCAGTTCCTTCAGTGAATACACACTTGCTCTGGCAGGGGTCCCTGTGGATATCTGCTACAGTGTGGTCCTCCACAGGCTGCAGGGGGACAACCTGCTCTGTCACGGTGTCCTCCATGGGCTGCAGGGGAATCTCCTCCAGTGCCAGGAGTATCTCCTGCCACTCTTTCTGCTCTGCCCTTGGTGTTAGTGGGATTGTTTCTTGCATATTCCTTTTCCTCACTCTGGGCAGTGTTTTGTCCTTTCTTAAATATGTTTTTACAGAGGTGCCACCAGCTTTGCTGGTTGCTCAGCTGAAGCCACCCCTGCAGCACCATCCCCCCCAACCTTGCCATGTAAACCAAATCCACTCAGCTATGGAGGTCAGAGTTTTTCAAGGGTGGGAGTTAGTGATGGAAGTAAAGTAGCTCACAAATTTTATTAACACAGCTTGAAGCTGTAGGAAAGGTGTTCAAATGAAATAGCTTACAAATTTGTTGTTGTTGTTGTTGGGTTTTTGTTTTTTGTTTGCTTTTTTTTTAATTTGCATTTGCAAGGTCTGGGTGTCTCCTGCTCTGATTTGTAAGAAAGTGCAACTATGCCCCCCTTCTCCCCCCACCCCCCCAAAAAAACTCCAAAGCCTGAACTGTACTACACCAACTGGGAAGCTGTAAGTTGAATTTGCTGGTGAAAAAGAGCAGCTGAAGGGCTGCTTTTTCTCTTAGAAGAATCATTGTTGGTGCTCTTTGTCCCTAGAACAGGGGTGAGCAGACTTGAGATGCGACTGAAACCTCCTCTGTGCAGTATATTGAGCTTTCTTGAGAATAAAAGTACCTAACAAGCATAGTTTTTGCCTGCTTCCATACCTGCCTTTCTTTCTTTATCCCTCTGCAGCTTGGGGTACCTCCTATGTTGTACCTACCCACCCGTCTCCAAGCCCCCAGCACATCTGCTGCAGGGTACGTCTTGACTTGTCTAGAGAAGTGTGCTGCTTGCTGCGGGCCCAGGTCGGGGGTGTTGTGGAGAGACTGCCAAAGCTTGTCTGACTCTCGCCCCCTGCTCTTCTTCCTTGTGGGTACCAGTGATACTCCCAAAGGCAACCTGGAGAGTGTCAGACACGACTGCAGAGCTCAGGGGGGCATAGTCAGGGGTATGGGAGTGGTGAAGAGGGCTGACAAGCAAAGGGTCTGGGGTGACGTGAATGAAAGCAAACACAAAATCAGCAAAACGGCGCTTAAGTGGGGTCACCTTCAGCACTTGCATGCAAGCAAGAAAGCGCCTACAAGGCACCATTATGGAGAAATACCCCAAACCCTTTCTGGGCAACCGGCATGCTGGGCTGCCGCTCTGACATGCCTGTGTGCTAATGCACACAGCATGGGGAATAAAGGTGAGGCACTGGAGATCTGTGTGCAGTCACACGACTGTGGGCTTGTTGGGATGATGGAGATGTGGTGGGACAGCTTACATGACTGGAGCCTTGCAATGGAGGGACACAGACTCTTCAGGAAGGACAGGCCAGGAGGATGAGGAAGCGGAGTTGTCCTTTATGTGAGGCAGCAGCTGGAGTACCTGGAGCTCTGCCTGGGGATGGGTGAGAAGCCAACTGAGAGCTTATGGGTCAGGATTAAAGAGGTGACCAGTATGGGTGACATTGTAGCGGGTATCTGCTATAGGCCACCTGACCAGCAAGAGCAAGTGGACGAGGCTGCCTACAGACAGCTGGAAGTAGCCTCACATTCAGAGACCCTGGTGCTCATGGGGGACTTCAACCACCCTGATATATTGCTGGTAGGACAACACAGCATGGCATAAGCAATCCAGGCGGTTCATGGAGTGCACCAATGACAACTTCCTGACCCAAGTGATAGGACAGTCAATGCGGAGGGGTGCTCTGCTGGACCTCATACTCACCATCAAGAGCAGGCTTGTAGGGATGTGAAGGTCAAATGCAGCCTTGGGTGCAGTGACCATGCGATGGTGGAGTTCAGTGTCCTAAGGAGAGGTAGCTGGGCAAAAATCAAGATCACAATGCTGGACTTCAGGAGAGCAGACTTTGGCCTCTTTAGGGATCTGCTTGAATACAGTCCCATGGGATAAGGCCCTGGAGGAAAGAGGAGCCCAAGAAAGGGGGTTGATATTCAAGGATCACCTCCACGCTCAAGAGTGGTCCATCCTGACAACCCAGAGCTGCATCCCATGCCTGAGCTCCAACTGCATCCCTGACACCCACTCTTAGAGCCACATCCCCATGTCTGACCCCCAAGCCCATGTCCGACCCCTCTCACAACCTCATCCTCATTTCCTCCAGGCTCTGCAGAGCTGAAGATGCTCCTGTGGGGTTGCAGTGAGGCGCAGCAGCTGGGGCCTGGCTGGGGTGCACCTTGGGGCAGGGGCAGTCTACCATGGCACCTCAGCCTCATGGTTCTGGGGTACCAGGGGCTGAGGTGGTGCCAGCCCTGGCACCCTGTGGGGGTGTGGGTCCCCTGAGGCTGGTGCAAGGGGCACTCTGGAGGGGACAGGATGGGTTGTGGGGTGGGATGGGATGGGAGGTGTCAGGGTCAGCCAGGGCTGGCAGGGAGAGGAGCAAGAGAGGCCAGGGCTGGTAGGGAGAGGGGCTAACACTGCTCTTTCCTGCCTGATTCCCTCCCAAAATTGCTGCAGTGGGGTGAGAGGGAGGGATCAGACCTGGCTTTGATGCAGAAAGAAGTGGTGTGCTGGGGAAGGCACACTCTTCCTGTTGGAAGGTCTCTGTGGGGTGGCTCTTGCAGGGCATCCTCCATGGGTGCATCCCTCAGGGCTGGTGGATGCAGACAGGCTTCCTCCCCCCAGGAGCATCCCCTAGGGCTGGGGTGCAGGCAGCCCCCCCACCCCATGAGACAACATGAGGCTATGTGATTAAAGGCTCATCTCCATGAATGAAGAGAAGCAGAGGAACAACGAGAGGTGGAGGAACCCTGGGAACCTCTACAGTGCCAGGGATCCCCTGACCTGGCTGTTCCCAGGGCCACCCATGGGCCAGGAGGTGGCACCCATCAGGATAGTCAACTGGGGCAGCTGTCCAGATCACCTCTTGGACTGAGGGTGTGACTGCCTAGGGGCGAGGGACACAGTATGGGATGCAGGGGAAGAGCATTTTGGCATTGTATGAGACTTATTATGGGATGTTCAGGGGGAGGAACCAAAGGTGGTGAAAAGAAGGGATCAAGGTGGTTTAGGGAGCCACAAATGTGGGAAAATAGAGGGATGAGGGTATGAAAGGGGCTGTGTATCATCTATCTAACTACCCATCTACTAGTTTGGGGTGTATGTGCCTCCTGGGGATACACGCTCAGCCTTGCTGCTGCCTGAAGCTGGGGAGGTGGAGCCATGGCAGCCCTGGCCATGTTGGGCTGCTGGATTTGGCAGCACCTAACAGAGCATCCCACAGGCGTTACACGAAGGGTGCTGGTACAGGCTCGCAGGCACAAAGAACTACTAGCAGTGTGTGTAGCTGGTGGCATACATTGGCTCTAATGATACATGTTTATTGTGGCAAAAATAAAAAAAGGGAGAGAGAGAGACAAAGTGGGGGGGGGAGGGAAACCTGTCCCCAGAGACCAGCTGGTGTGAGAAGCACTGAGCTCCCAGATGAGCAGCAACCTTGGTCTTGTTACAATACAAAAATCAGTTTTGCACTTACAAGTTAAAATTGTAACTACAGGGAATTGTGTTCGGTACAATGAATCATGATGGTTATAACCATAGAAACCTCAGATATTTTCTGTCAAATTTTGTGTTTAAGAACTAACATTATGATTGAAACAATAGACAAAAGTGTAGCCAGGGGACTAGCAAATAGAGGTAATTACAAGAGTGTAGTTAAGTGATTAACTAGTATTTACTCATAAGTTTTGCAGTTCTTTGCTCTTATGACTAGATGTTCCTGTACACTAGATGAGAACAATGTTGAAATTGACAACATGTGACTGAAATTGTGCTAAGCTTCAAGATCAAAGAACAAGGACAAGAACAGAGACTTCAAGGACAGCCAACAAGAACTTCAAATGGGTCGGTGGTCACAAAAGCAGCCCCTTGACTCAAATGGATCCTTCATTGCGCATGATCGGATGTAGGCAGTACTAAGATAATCAGTTGCAATCATTTTTATGTATATGTATACTAATCTGATTAATATGCAATTAGTTATTCTATATAACCTGTTAGTGCTAAAGCTGTGGTATGCACGCTAGGTGGAACTATCCCCCGTGCATCCAGCGCTGCAATAAACAAAGTGCCTGCTTCTTAACTTCTCATTGCTGTTAAGGAGTTTTATTCCGGATTTCGGCAACAGTCTCCCCTCCAGTGCAGCAAGTTATGGTGGTGGTGATGATGCGTTTTGTGTATTTTGCTTGATCCCATTTGTGACACTATTAGGGTGCTTAATCCGGTGCATGTGTTGCACACTGACTGGTCACTGACTTTCCGTGCAAAGCTGGTTTTCGACAATTCTTCACTGTAGAAATGGATGCCGTTGGCTGTAGCATGTAGTGAAGTTTGTCCTCCAAAACAAACGAAAACCTGCAAAAGAAGTAGGGAAAGCGTGGGGTGAGACTAGAGGGCGAGGCTTTCCCCGGGGACCATCGCCCAGGGCTGAGGGGTGCAGGCAGGACTCCCGTGGGAACACCTCCACGTCCAGGCAGGGAGCGCGCGTCAGAGCGCCGCTAAGGAGGCAGCGCGGAAACACGATAGCAGGGAGCAGAGTGGCGCAGCGGAAGCGTGCTGGGCCCATAACCCAGAGGTCGATGGATCGAAACCATCCTCTGCTAAGCATCTTTTCCCCACCCCCCCCCCCCCCCCGCGGGTTGTTTTTTTTAATTTATTTTGGCTTCCCTCCCCGGACGCCTCGCGTTGCGCGGCCCCGGGGAGAGCCCTGCGGGTCCCTGCACCACCACTGCCCGGCGCTGGGCGGGACGAAAGGGAGGGCCGGAAAGGGAAAAAAAAAAGAAAACAAAACCCCACGAAAATCCTAGTTGGCCCGTACGGGGATCGAACCCGCGACCTTGGCGTTATTAGCACCACGCTCTAACCGACTGAGCTAACCGGCCGTGCTGCTGAGCGCTCCCCGCGCCGCCCCCAACTCCCCCGCCGGCTCCGGCGGTAGCGGTGCGCGGGGGGGCGGTCTCCGCTGCCTCGGGGAAAAAAGCGTGAGGGGAGCAATAAACGAGTAGCAGAGGATGGTTTCGATCCATCGACCTCTGGGTTATGGGCCCAGCACGCTTCCGCTGCGCCACTCTGCTGCCGCGACTGAGTGCTCTCAGCTACACGTTCTCGTCCATCCTCCCCGCCCCAGCCCTGGGGGATGCTCCCACGGGGGTCTCTGCCCGCACCCCAGGTCTGGGGGATGCTGCAACGGGGGAGTGCCGCGGGGCTGGGCGAGCAGTGGTGGTACCCTCATCCCAGCAGCACGCACAGCCCGTGCGAGGTGACGTTAACAGCCCCACACTGGGTGACTATGAATGAACGCGCTGTGACTGTCCCATCTGCTGTAAGAGCTTTGACCTTCTCCTGGGGACTGGCGACGAAGTCCCCCACCGTGTTGCTGAAAGCTGAACAGAGGAAAAGCCCATCTCGGATCTTCTATTTTTTGGCCAGCCTGGTAGGAGCTGCCATTCACCTGTTGGATACAACTGCCCATGCACAAGAATTTGGGAAAACAGGCAGGTATCCTGTGGGGAAAATAAAAGAATGAAGGTGGGTGTATTTTTTGCACAAGTTTCTCACAAATTTGGAGGCCTGGCTTGCAAAACTGCTAGCAGCTGGGAGATTTTAATATTTTGGGGAAAAAAACAAAAGAGAACATAAAGCCTGGGACCTGGGCTACTCAGCACATCAGACTCCCTGTATCCACCTCAAACAGCATCAGTGTATTCACATCAGCTCCGTGGGAGCAAGACTCAGGCGCAAAAGGAGGACACCCTATCAGCACTCCTCATTTTGGAGGAGAAGCTGAGCCTGTTACCCATGTGCTTACCCAGCACAGAGCCTGTTTGGCCTTGTGGCGGGTTTCTGGCAATGACTGCCTGACTTCCTCCCTCTTCACTCCCACAGCCCATTTCCAATGGGTGCAAGGAAGTGTAGTTGACCTCCTAGGTGTTGGTTTTATGCCATATCAGTGGTACACAGATGTTTTGGCTAAGCCCTTTCCTCTTCTTGTGTCCTGGGATGACAGTCCCCAAGAGGTGCCGACCCTATCAATATGTTCCTGCCTTGTAGCACGTCTCTGCTTCAGGCATCTTGTTGGATTTTATTGACGGACTTGACTGCTAGCATCCAGTCAGTGGGGTAACAGCCAGATCTTGTGCTGGTGCCAAAGTCAGGCCTGTCACAAGCCACAGCTCTGTCCCCTGGTCCTGCCTGCTTAAGCCACCTGGGTGTGCAGGACCTCCCAGGGCACTGGGACAAGCAATAGCAATGCGTCATCTCACAAATGCGTTGCCTTGATCTCCCAAGGAGGTCAGCCAAGCACCCAACAAGGGCTTGATAGAGGTACTAGCTAGCCTAGCTCATAGGGCACTTGCTGCCTGTGTGGTGAGTTTTTACCTTGCCCCATGGGGGTACTGAGGTGTGTACTGGAGCCATGCTCAGAGAAAGGGACGTCTCACTTTTAAGCCATGTCTGAGTCCAAGAACTGGGCTGCTGCAGGAGGTGCAGATGCCATATAAGGGCATACTTTTTGACCTTGAAGACAGTCAAGCAGTAGAGCAGGTCATGCAGGGAGCTTGTGCAGCCTCTGTCCTTGGAAGTTTTCAAGACCCAGCTGTATGAAGCCCAGAATAATGTAGGCTGACCCCAATAGCTGAGCATGCTTTGAGGATGAGGTGGGACTAGAGATCTCCTGGGGTCCTTCCACTCATCTCAGGGTTGTTCTGTCTCAAGAGCTGTGTCCATATGCTCTGCTAACCTGTGGCATCTGGGAGAACCTGCCTGCTCCTGCAGCCCTTGCCATACAATTCCCTTGGAGCTGCAGCACTTGCCCTGCCTCTTCCCCATGGGAAACTCCCTGCATTCCCCATTCCTTCACACTTCTCCCACTTGTTTGAGTGGCAGCCCACAGCTTAGATTTGAGTCACCATACAGCAGATAATTGCAATTTTTGCTTTTCAAGACTGACAGGAGATGGACACAAAACATGGAATAGCATTTGGTGAAATGAAAGGATCTGTATTTCCTGTTTAGAATGTAGGAAATTTCCCATATTTCCACATTTTTCATGTAAATCCTCCCTTCTCCAACCCAACCCCTCCATACCTAAAACTCACTTCTCCCCAAATGTCCCTGCTCAATGCTCTGGCCACTCAGCACATCCTGACACCTACTTACCTATGCAGCCACCTCAAAAGATGATTTCTGTTCTCCTGAGCTTTCTTTTTTTGCCAGGTTGTGGTTTAAGCCCAGCCCGTAACAAAGCACCATGAAGCCGCTTGCTCACTCCTCCTCCCTGTCCCTGGTGGGATGACAAGAAAATATAAAGAAAAGCTCGTGGGTCGAGACAAGGACAGGGAGGGATCACTACCCACTTACGGTCACGGGCAAAAGACAGGCTCAACTTGGGGTAAAAACAAAATCAATCTAATTTACTACCAGTCAAATCAAAACAAGGATAATGGAAAGTAAAACCAAACCTTAGAACACCTTTCCCCCCACCCCTCCTGCCTTCCTGGCTCAACTCCACTCGCGTTTCTCTCTCCCTCCTCCCCCCGGCAGCACAGGGGGATGGGGCATGGGGGTTGGGGTCAGTTCATCACATGTTGTCCCTGCTGCTCCTTCCTCCTCAGAGGGAGGACTCCTCACTCTTCCCCTGCTTCCGTGTGGGGTTCCTCCCACAGGAGACAGTCCTCCATGAACCTCTCCAACATGAGTCCTTCCTATGGGCTGCAGTCCTTCACAAACTTCCCTGGCGTGGGTCCTTTCCACAGGCCGACCTTTAGTCACAGGCTGCTCCAGCGTGGGCTTTCCCATGGAGTTACAGCCATCTTCTGGGCACCTCCCTGCTCCGGCATGGGGTCCTCCACGGGCTGCAGGTGGGCATCTGCTCCCCCGTTCACCTCCATGGGCTGTAGGGGGACAGCCTGCCGTCTCACCACGGGCTGCAGGGGCATCCCCTCCTCCGGCACACCTCCTCCCCCTCCTTCACTGACCTCGGTGTCTGCACAGTGGTTTCTCTCACATTCCACTCTCGTCCTCGTTGCAGGCTTCCCCTCTTAAATATGTTATCCCAGAGGTGCTACCACCGTCACTGATAGGCTCAGCTTTAGTCAGAGACTGGTCCATCTTGGAGCCAGGGAAGCTTTTAGCAGCTTCTCACAGGAGCCACCCCTGCAGCCCCTCCCCCGCTACCAAAAACCCCACCACACAAACCCAAAACACCAATCTTGGGCTTTTCCTAGCACTCCCTTCTCTCCTTTCCCTCACACTGTTGAAGCCAGGCTCATTAGAAAGAGCCCAGGCAACACAGAGACAATGATGCAGAAATTGGGTATGTACTCACATTTCCAGCCCAAGTGTCCACCGACCAGCAGTCCTTCACTCCACTGCAGTGCCTTCCCACTGGTAGTGGGTGGGTTTTTCCCATGGCACAGCCTGATGGCCCAGGGAAATCCTCCTTCTCAAGGAGCCCTTTTTAAGGCAAGTCTTTCTGGAGGTGCCTCATGTTTTATCACTCCACTGCTGCGTCCTGAAATACTGTTTTCTTTCATACCCATGTTCCCATACTGCATGAATAGGTCTGGAGTTATACCTCTAAGATACGGTTTTGAGCTGTCCTTGAGTAATTCTTCCTGGTACTGGCTCGCAAAGAGTTGCAAATAGCAACACTCACTTCTGACAGCCTGTCAATCACCTTGGAGATATTTGAAAGCCATCTGTACATGATCCTGGACAACTGGCTTTAGGTGGCCCTGCTTGAGCAGAGGGTTTGGACGAGATGACTTCCAGAGGTCCCTTCCAACCTCAACCATTCTGCGATTCCGTGACATCATGCAGTGGGATCCCTAACCACCCACACACAGCTGGAGATGTTCTTGTGCCCCTCCAGCTTTCTTGCTGGCTGGGCATGAGAAGCTGAAAAATCCTTGACTGACTTAGTCTAAACACTACTTAGCAACAACTGAAAACATCAGCGTATTATCAACATTCTTCTCATACTGAACCCAAAACATAGCATTATACCAGCTAGTAGGAAGAAAATTAACTCTATCCCAGCCGAAACCAGGACAACCCTGGATTCAGTTTCCTGACACTCTTGTGGTATGGCAGCTGGAGGTCTTCTGGGTACACCACTGTGCACATCCCTTGACTAAGATGCAATATAGGTGTGACTTGAAACATCTTTGGCTGCCTGCAGTCCCCAGGGTTATCTGTTACATTTGGGCTGGCAGATATAACACAGGCTTATGGGAAACTCAAACCTTTTTGCACTGGAACCAAAATAAGATGATGTAGGACATTTCCAGCAACGCTAGTTACCTGTGTTCAAGCAGCCAAAGCAAGCTCCTCTCAGTTGTTCGCTCCTTAAATGCTGCTGATTGTATTGACTAGATTGTCATTGACTTTGATGGGCATGTAGGTGCTGACTTATGTATAGATACCTACAGTAGGGTGTCATAATCTTGAACTGAATCCCATTCCCATATCCAGTCAACTGAATCTCTCTCCTTACTCTTTACTTTCTGGTGGGAGGAACTGATTACCATGGGATGAACTATACCAATATGCCAGCAATCCATTTGTGTATTTGTCCTGAAAATATGCACAATTTTTTTTCTGACTTTGCTGGCATTTTGCTACAAATTAGGTTTATTTATGCTGGAGTCATGTGTTCTTATGACAGTAATTTATTTTAGACAGGCTTGAAAGCTAACCATTATGTAGAAGAAGGGAAAAAGGCTTAAACATTTTGTAGTTAATGTACAGATTTTATGGCTTATTTCTGTAGTCTCTGTAATATTTTGGACAGTGACATTAAATGTATTAATTTATTCATTATACAGATTATGTACATTTCTCAGTATTTTCCAACAAAAGCTAAAATGTCCAAACCCTTTACAGACTTTGAGGAATGCATTAATTTTTAACCTTTCAAGTGTGAACAATTTTCAGAAAATCAGTGAGACTATCTAGGCAGAGGCACCTTGCTGAAGAATTGTCTTCTCCCAAATATCTTTCTCAGAGCATGCTTTACTTTGTTTCGTAAGCTGTATATGATTGGGTTCAGCATAGGAGTTACTACTATGTAAGAAAGAGCCACCATTTTGCTGCTGTTTGGCAAGAGACTGGACTTTGGCTTTAAATGTATCAAGCCAGTTGTGCAGTAGAACAGTGTCACCACCACCAGGTGAGCAATGCAGGTGAAAAAAGCTTTGCGTCTTCCTTCGGCAGATGGCATTTGGAGGATGGTATGGATTATCTGAATGTAAGAGGCTGCTATCAGGATAAATGGGATCAAAACAATTACCAAAACCAGATGTCTGAAATAGACCAGATGAACCACATTCAAGCAATGTTTCTCACACTCTTCATTTGCAATCAATGGAGTCCAGATGACTGACTTGGATGTAGACATCTACACCATAGGTGTAAAAACTAAGAGTAATCCAGAACATAACATTAATAAAGAAATGGTCTGTCCACTATAAATTGAGTTTCAACTTATTCTGACCTGAATTTCAGCTGTAGTGAGGAAAAAGAAAGCAAGGGGGCAGGCAAGGAGATATCACGTGGAATAATACATATACAACGACATTCATGGATTTATTTTGCTTACTTTACAGTGTTCACTACATATTCTTGTTCTTTCTCCATACCACCCCCCCAACTGATAGCAAGATTATTTACCTCTTTTGTTTCTCTGCTTATTTATTTTTAAGATGTACAGCTATGTATTTCCAAGCTTTATTCAAATTAACTGTATTCACATGCCATATAATTGTGTCCGAACCTGTAACTCATTGAGGATTATTACCCCCCTTTTTTTAACAGAAAGCAGCCCTCTGAAGGCCAGCAATTTACTTGTCTGTTTTCGCAGAGCTTCCTTTACTTCTTTGTTTCTCAGACTGTAGATGAGAGGATTGACCAAGGGAGTGAGAATGGTGTAAAAAACAGAGAAGACTTTGTTTGGAGATATTTGGGTGTCATGATGAGGAAGTACATAAACAGTTAATATTGACCAGTAAAAAAGAATCACCACAATAAGATGTGAGGAGCAAGTGGAAAAGGCCTTTTTTCTCCCACTGGCAGAAGGAATTCTCATGACCGTGATAATAATGTAGAGATAGGATGAGAAGGTCAACAGAAATGGAGGCAGTGAGCACACACCCGCCACAACAGAAGTGACAAGTCCCACCACATGAGTGTCACTACAGGAGAGTTTTATTATTGGGAATGAGTCACGGAAAAAATGTTCAATTTCATTAGGCCCACAGAAATCTAAATCTGAGATCAGGAATGTTAGTATAGAATTAGACAGAAAGCCACTTATCCAAGATGCAGCACCCAGCTGGAGACAGAGCTTGCCGTTCATACCGGATGGGTAGTGCAGAGGTTTGCAGACTGCTAGGTACTGATCATAGGACATCACTGAGAGGAGATAGCACTCTGCAGCTGCCAAGCAACCAAAGAAATAGTATTGTGTAAAACATCCATTGACTGAAATACTTCTGTCTCCACCCAGATAACTAAGCAACATTTTTGGCAAGATATTTGAGCTGTAGCAGATTTCCAAGCAGGCCAAGTTGCCCAGGAAGAAGTACATTGGGGTGTGAAGGTGCCGATTAGCCACCATCAGCACAATGATGCAGGTGTTTCCAGTTATGGTTACAATGTAGATTGACAGAACCATCAGGAAGAGAAGAGAATCCAGTTCAGGGGCATTCCCAAATCCCAGGAGGATGAACCCTGTAACAACCGTTTTGTTTTTCCACTCTTGATTTATCATAACTTTTGTACTAGAGATAAAACAGGAAATGTTAGCACCAATGAAGACCTTGACAGTTAAGACTCAAATAATGAAAGTTTCTTCACAGAACAGAGAAACAAAAAGTCTTTGGATTATCAGACCTGTTATCTGATTTCCATAAAGATTTCTCACATACCAAGAGTCACATTACTTATTACTCCACATACTGAAAAGAGCACTTAAAACCGAGGTAATACCTGTGCTGCTTCTCTGGCACAAGTGTACTTTCTAACATGTTTCCAGTCTGTGCAAGCAAATTAAAAATCAACTTCTTTCATTAGGTGCCATCAGAAGTTTTGCCGTATTCCTTTCTGTGGTGAAAAAAAGAAGTATTCGGTCTGATTGCTCCAGTAGTAACATAGCCATATTTCCATTGCTAATATGTATTGATGCATAATATATATTCACTATATATACATATGTAGCATGACCGTTAATGCAGACATTTTTTCTTATTTGAAGGAGGCTGAAAAAGAATCCAGCTTCCACCAATGAAAATATGTGTGAAGAACACCTATAGCATTGTCAGCATACATTCGCGCTGCCAAAAAACCCCCAAACACACACAAAAGCACCTTCCAGTTGTCTCACCCTTCAGTCTTATCAATGGGTAGAATGAAGGATTCCAGATTTAAGGAGTTTAATTCACCCTAAAACAGAGTGAGTCATCTTGTGAAAATACCTATTTCTTGTCACTAAGAAGTCAGAGAGAATTTAGTTGCTAGACCCTTAATCAGAAGAATACAGTTTAGATAAATCCTACTGCTTGTCATAATGCTCTTTTTTATTTTCCTCTCATGTGTACTGAATCACCTCATTCTCTAGATTTCCTTACAAATCCCATTTTCCAAAACTCCTGAGGCTTTGGCTGATCTTTCTGGATTTGTTTAGTACAAAAATACCTACACCCCGCCCCCCCCCCCCCCCAATTCAGTGGCCAAAACTAGACACAATACTGTGGTTAAGACTATGCTGGCAAAGGAAGTGAACACAAAATCTACTTCTTTTTCCTTCTGTATAGAGTCTTCTTGTCAGCTCTAGTTTTATCCAGATGCACATGGAGTTGGGGGAGGTACTGGCAATTCATTAATGGGGTGCATTTTTCAAGCCCATGCACCTGGCAACACAAGTTCCAACCATGACTCTTCACAGACTGGGAGGGACAATCTTCAGCCCTGTGGTTCCCTAAACACATCCTCTTGTGTAAAACATCCTCTATTACAAATCATCTACTACAAATCCTCTATTACAATCCTCTATTACAAATACAACCTTGGTGGATTTGTTTTTCAGCCCATTGTCTTCCTAAATCTAGCACTCCAATTTAGCAGCATCTATTTGAACCACCTTCAGCGGTATTAATGTCACCTAACTTGGAACATCTGCATCTAAGGCACTCACCTCAGATTCCTCTTATAGTCTACAGAGAGAAGTGCGTGCTTTGGACTGTAATCCATCCAACATGTTTTATATATCTACTCTGTATGAGCTAAATCATCTAAGGAAATTATTTATTTCTTTCCACTGACAATAGCAGGAGTTTAGATACTAACTCAGAAGTCAGCTTCTGACATGCAGACTGCACTTACTTTTTGAAGTTGCTCACAACATTTAGGCACTATAGAGCGGTGACCAGCCACTGTACCAGTGAAGGCCATATAAGGACACCTATCTAATAACTTACATCTGGGTCACTTATGATAGCATATCTTGGTAAGACATTTCTTTCCACAGATCTAATTTGAAATTTTCTTTTAAGCTTTTATTCATTCAAACCCCCAATTTTTAGCTGAATTGCCAACATCAGACAATGGAAAATGTTGGAAGTGTGTCCCGTTTCTGTGTCAATCAACAAACATTTCAGACCAACACTGTTTTTTACCTGAAGCCACAGGAACATTGAAATCGAATTAAAAAAATCTTTCACTTCTCAAGGTTTTGTATCCTTCTTTAGTTTCTTTAAGATCTTGATCTTCTCATAAAAAAAAAAAAGAAGAATTAGAGCCCCTTGTTTGGCAATGACACCCCCCCCCCCCATAATTTCCATCTTTTCCTTTTTTTTTAGCCAACTGAATATACCAACTCTTCCATTCTGTCAGGTAGAGAGTGTTCCTCCTTTCGTCTCACTCCTTAAAAACCTTTTCAGAACTGAGACCAGTGAAACACCCCAGGGAATAATCAAGCAAACAAAAGCCTTGGAGAGCTTGTTGTCACTAACCTCATATGCACATAAATAACCATTCTTTTCCTGTACACTGTTTGGAATTAGCGCTTTCTTAGCCTACATTTTGATTACTTTTGGGCCTGGATGGAATTCTATTGATAGATAGGATGGATGACAACTAAGTGGAAGATTACTATGATGATCATCATTGCTATCAGGTCAACACTGGGTTCTACAGATGTGTTGAGGTCTAAAACTGACCTGGATTCAATGCCAGGCAGCTACCTGAGTGTCAGCTATTTCAGTCATCCTCTGGAGATGCTGCTTGATCTTCTTTTTCTGCAGAGTGACTGTGTTCCTAGCTGTGGTATCGCAAATAAGTGAGATGATTGTTCCAGGTCTTGGTTTTTCATCTCAGATTTCTAGCTCACATTTGAGAAGGCCAGGTGGACTGTAATTTGTTAGTCAACATTCAGACTGCTTAGTCTCCAAGGCCAGACAGAAACAGCTTGATGAATAAATATCTCTTGGCAAAGCAAAACTTTGCATCAGCTTGGTGAGCCTCAAAAAGAAAAAAAAAAATCATAAGAACATGGGGAATTTCAAAGATCACATGAAAAAAGTGAAGTCCCCAAAAAGTAGAAGGGGAAGTTGTATTATGCAAATACCACTAGATGGGAGTGTAGTCAAAACAATCTGAAATACCAATTTCTATCACAGTGACTTTGGCCTGCACAGGTGCAGAGCTGGTCCTAGCTGAACTGCAGAGACTGAATGTCATCCATTTTGATTGCTAACATGAGATGGAATAAATCTGGCTCAAAAATACAAAATCTCCCTGTTGACTTTCACTTGGGATACCCTTAGCTTCCCACCAAGTGGTCAGTCTGTCAGTTCCATGATAGAAATAAAATGTTCAACCAGGCAGCCTCAGCTACATCATTGCCATGGTCTCTGTGTCTAAGTGTCATCTAGAGGTTTTAGTTTGGAGGACAAGACACACCAGAAGACAGATCTCTGTTCTTGGCGCCAGAATGCCTTCATATAATTAATTCACACACTATTAATTTGTACCTAGCCTCAGGTAGTTATTTACAAACTCCATCTGGAAAGTGAAGAAAGAATGGGCAATGTGAGTCTTTCAGTATCAAAATTGTCACCTGAAGAGGCTATTGAAACTCACAAAAGTATCTGTGTCTCTCCACTGAGAAAGCTACACTGAGTATCTAGTTGATTCTAGATATCCAGGTATCTCGTTAAAATAGTCAGATGTTCGAGAGGCTAAATTTGGGTGAGATGACTTCAGCTTCTAAGTATCTAAGGACATTTCTGTCTTCCTTTTTTAAACCTGAGAATGATTACAATACTTGCTCTGTAAGTAAAATACTTGAGTCCTAGCTGCCATGTAGCTCAAAGAGTCATTACCCCCAGCTCCCTTACTACCAGATGGTGCCCTAGTTCTGCCATGGGGTGGAAAGTAATGCAACGGTCATAAGTGCTGAGAGGGACTCAGCAGTGATGGTCTGTGCATATTGTGTTCAATGTAAAATGCATTATCTGCTGCTGGGGAAAAAAAAGTAGGCCACCAGGAGGAGATTTTGCATATCTCAGGTGAGTACCTACATTTGGGTACACGGAAGGCTTACATGCAGTGCTCTTGTGAATTAAGGAAGAGAGAACAAAATGAAGATTTTATGAATTATAATTCTTCAGAAGCATTCGAACTGCAACCATATAACACCAACTTTGAATTGCTTTTGGATTTTTTTTTAACCAGGTGTCCCACCAGCATTAGGCCAAGGAGCATCTTGCCAATACAGATAACATCTTCCTGACGGATTTATTAAAATTTCAATTTGCTTTTGGGCTATGAGATTACTTGAAATACAAGGCAGCCAACCATACTGAGCATTAACAGTAAGTAGGCCCCAGAGACAGGTAATAAAATGAGTGCTTTTAGGCTGTACAGAAAAGGAATTTCAGAGAGATGTGTACAAGCTTCTCACTTTACCTGTTGGACATGGGTGGAAATCTTTGCGAAGGTAAACACAAAGAAGAACACATAACAACAAAATGAGATTTCTGCTCACCTGAACCTGAAGGCTAAGACTTCATCTGGCCAAATTTGACACTGAATAAACTCAAGTTAATTTCGCTTCACATGGAGCTTTTTCTCTTCCATGAAATTCAAGCTATATTATGCGTGTTGAAAATTGGATTAATTTACTTAAACCTATATGTCCAGTGTCATTTTAGGTTCATTTTGATTTCTTTTCTTGCCTGCATTTTGCTCAAGAAGAATGCAGGTCTATTGCAGGTATTGTGTCACACTTGCCATCAGACTGCAGAAACCTCAGACAGAATAAGATCTACATTAAGTAGCTGAACCCTGCACTCAGACCCAGAATCAAACACTTAACATTGCAGTTTCTACCATGTAGGCCTGTACACATGATTGTGATGTCTAAGCTCCCATTTATAGTCTATGGAGATTTGGTCAATATGGCCTGAAGAGCTATTCAGCTGATCAACCTACAGTGGGATTCAGGTGCCAAATAAAGGAGCCAAATACCATTTCATACACAGTAGGGTACCACAGACATCTTCACAACAATGGTATGGCATAGAATCATAGAATCATAGAATTATTTCGGTTGGAAAAGACCTTCAAGATCATCAGGTCCAACCATTAACCATGCCCCCTAAACCATGCCCTGGAGTACCCTGTCCACTCACTTTTTGAATACCTCCAGGGATGGTGACTCAACCACTTCCCTGGGCAGCCCATTCCAATGTTTGACAACCCTCTCAGTAAAAAAACTTTTCCTAATATCTAACCTAAATCTCCCTTGCCTCAACTTGAGGCCGTTTCCTCTTGTCCTATCTCCAGACACCTGAGAGGAGACCAACACCCACCTCACTACAACCCCCTTTCAGGTAGTTCTAGAGAGCTATAAGGTCTCCCCTCAACCTCCTCTTTTCTAGACTGAACAACCCCAGATCCCTCAGCCGCTCCTCATAAGACTTGTGCTCAAGGCCCCTCACCAACTTGGTTGCCCTTCTCCGGACACGCTCAAGCAGCTCTATGTCTTTCCTGTAGTGAGGGGCCCAAAACTGAACACAGTACTCGGGGTGCAGCCTCACCAGTGCCGAGTACAGGGGAACAACCACCTCCCTGTTCCTGCTGGCCACACTGTTCCTGATACAGGCTAGGATGTGATTGGCCTTCTTGGCCACCTGGGCACACTGCTGGCTCATATTCAGCCGGCTGTCAACCAGCACCCCCAGGTCCTTTTCTGCCGGGCAGCTTTCCAGCCACTCTTCCCCAAGCCTGTAGCGCTGCATGGGGTTGCCGTGACCGAAGTGCAGGACCCGGCACTTGGCCTTGTTAAACTTCATACAATTGGCCTCAGCCCATCGATCCAGCCTGTCCAGATCCCTCTGCAGAGCCTCCCTACCCTCAAGCAGATCGACCCTGCCTCCCAACTTGGTGTCGTCTGCAAACTTGCTGAGGGTGCACTCAATCCCCTCATCCAAATCATCGAAAAAGATATTAAACAGAACAGGACCCCACACCGAGCCCTGGGGAACACCACTTGTGACCCGCCGCCAACTGGATTTCACCCCATTCACCACTACCCTCTGGGCTCGGCCATCCAGCCAGTATTTCACCCAGTGAATAGTGCACTTATCCAGGTCACAAGACGCCAGCTTCTCAGGGAGTATGCCATGAGAGACAGTGTCAAAGGCCTTGCTGAAGTCTAGGAAAATAACATCGACAGCCTTTCCCTCATCCACTAGGCGGGTCACCCAGTCATAGAAGGAGATCAGGTTGGTCAAGCAGGACCTGCCTTTTGTAAACCCATGCTGACTGGGCCTGATCCCCCTCTTAACCTGGAGCTGCCGTGTGAGTGCTCTCAAGACAAACCGTTCCATAATCTTTCCCTGTACCGAGGTCAGGCTGACAGGCCTGTAGTTCCCCGGGTCCTCCCTCTGACCCTTCTTATAAATGGGAGTCACATTGGCAAGCCTCCAGTCCTCTGGGACCTCCCCTGTTGACCAGGAACGCTGATAGATGATAGAGAGTGGCTTGGCAAGGACCTCTGCCAGTTCCCTCAGTACTCTTGGATGGATCCCATCAGGTCCCATAGATTTGTGAGTGTCCAGATGGCGTAGCAGGTCCCTAACTAATTCCTCCTGGATTAAGGGGGGTATGTTATGCTCTTCATCCTTACCTTCCAGCTCATGAGGTGGAGTACCCTGAGGATGACTGGAGTCACTATTAAAGACTGAGGCAAAGGAGGCATTAAGTACCTTGGCCTTTTCCTCATCACTGGTTGCTACGTTCCCTTCTGTATCCATTAAAGGATAGATATTCTCCTTGGGATTCTTTTTACTGTTAACATATTTGTAAAAACATTTTTTCTTGTCCCTTACAATAGTGGCCAGATTTAGTTCTAGCTGAGTTCTAGCTAGGACCTATGGGAGATCCTTCCAGAGTGACTGCTGGAGTTCTGATATTTTTAGGCATCTGAAATAGTCCTAGATGCCTATGTTTAGGCAGTTTAATTAAGTTCCTTGCTCAGGAGACACCTGAATTGGAGACTTCTAAAATTATATGCTTGTTTGGATGTCAGTTACTCATGAGGACTCAGTTCATTATTTGCAAAGTTGTTTATTATGGATAAAAAAGGTGTGTTCAGTGTTTGGGCAGTTAACAGTTATTCACACTGGGAAAGAAGTGTCCATTGACTCTTAGCAGGAACAACAAATAGGTGTTTTTTTCCCTTTAATTTAGGAAGGCAACATCAATAACAGCAGGTCAGTCAGACAAGTGCACTGACCCTAGTGCATCTGACATGACACTGGATGCTCATGTTAGGCACTGTCTTTTCTTACTCCTAGATCACCAATGCTAGGTGCAGAAAACACAAACATTGCTAAAAAGATGCATGCTGCATGTGAACAACTTAATTATTGGAATAATTTCAGTTCGTTGTCAGACAAAATATTGAAGACCAAATTAGGAAAAAATATGACACTTCAATTTTTTTGAATTTCTGCCCTGTTTTTTTTATTTGCCATGTGTTTGACGCTGAAGCCAAGTGGCAAAAGCACTCAAGACATGTGGGGTCTAGCCCAGACCATGCTGAACTCTTCCTCCAGTGTAGACTGAGAAGAAAGCACTTCAGGGTTTGGTATTTGCCAGAGCATCCATGCTAATAGCCTGTTTGTACCATTGACTTGGCATCCATGTTAATAGCCAGTCTGTTTGCACCACTGACTTGGCCTACTCTGTCTTTCACTCCAGGGTGCTGGTCTATCCTGTAATCCCCACAGCACACCTATTTCCATGTTTCTCTTCTTCTTTCTGGAGCTTTGCTTCAGGTCCTCCTGTGAAGGAACTCAAGCAATAGTAACACTAGTTCTCCTCATCATCTGCTTCAGATCAGAAATCCAGCTGTGGTTTGGCCCAGCAGAGGTTGTTCTCTGAAATGCTACTGCATGTTCTCATGCCATACATGAATGCCTCCATCAAAGGTATGTTGTAAAGACACCATTCAAGTTGGTTGTGATACAGTCCCCTCTCACTGGGTATAATAGATACCCAGCTCACAGTACATTTGTTAGATATCTAGATGCCTTTGGAAAATCAAATATAATTGGAAATAATATGTGTGGGGGATGGAGAAAGCAAAAATTATTAGTAAATTTCAGTGCAGTATTAACATATTATAAACTTTAATCAAGAATGTTACTGGGATCCTTTATTGATAATAATCAATAAATTATTTAAAATTTCCATTAGGAAAACTATCAAAGGAGATTTTATGTTCATAGTCCAGGGCATCTAATGAGCCACAAGGGACTTCTGAGTTCATCTTGGTTCCAGTCTGTATGGAGATTTATTAAAGAGAAAGCAAACACTTGAGAAGATCAAACTCTTGGCTTTCATATGAAGATGATGAAAAGAGAAGACAACCTGCAGAATCTATGCTGCATCCCACAACGTGATGTGGGCAGGTGTCTGAGAGACCCCAGTCCATAACTGGCTACCATGGAGGTAAGCCTGACAAAGGACAGTGTGCAGACTTGGGATGGAAGTGAATGAACTGATGAGAAGATTAATTTCTGACTTTCTGTGTTTTTCTATCAGTGGAAATAATTGCCTGTGTGCTGAACTGTAAGGCTCATCATTTACTGACATGATTTTATTATGTCAGTCACAGCTTTATCCAAATATCCCAATATTTTTTAAGTGAGGAGACTTTGAACAACTGAACAAACTGCATAGACAGTCCTCCCCATGCCTAAAATTTCCTTCCCTTGTAAATCCACTGGGTCACCCAAGATGCAGAATATAGGAAAACTTGTGTGGAGATTGTCTGGTTGCAGAAACTGATCTGATGTGACTGCAAGGTAATGCCATAGTTTAGGTGTAGGTAGTTTTGAATACCTTTCCCCATGTTGGCATAGCTGGGTGATCTGCAAAGGAGCATAAGTATATAAATGTATATCTAGAGCACAAAAATTAAGAATTAGGGTATGCCTCTACAAGCCAGCAAAACAAGCCAGGACACTGAGCCAAAAAGTGGTGTGTAATCATCCATACTTCTTAGAAAAGAAGAAAACTGTCTTGTCCCTGAGGCATACCAACAGTGATTGAAACTGAGATAAGACAATCTGTTTTTTTCATGGAAAATGTTGCTGAAATGCTTTAAGAGTTGGAATTTTAAATAAGTTATCAGGACATAGATATTGGATCCAAGAACTAAGTTGAATAGTGTATCTTTACAGCCATGCATGGAAAAGTTTTTTAATTTTTATATTACATTTTAGTATTTGCTTTCCCCAAGATTCAGCATGACATCAGCTACAGAAAGCAAAACCAAACCTACATTACAGAATTCATCCTCCTGGGATTTGGCAATTTACCTGACCTTCAGGTAACCTGTTCAGCAGGTTCAGAAAACCTCTTCCTGCTCTTTCTGGTGATCTACATGGTGGCAATGATGGGGAACATTCTCATCCTCATGTTGGTGGTGGCTAATCAGCATCTCCACACCCCAGCGTACTTCTTCCTCAGTAACTTGTCCTGCTTGGAGACCTGCTACAGCTCCACCATCCTGCCCAAGCTGCTGGTCAGCTTCCTGACAGGTGACAGAAGTATTTCCTACAGCAGCTGCATGACACAGTTTTTCATATTTGCTTTTCTAGTTGGGGTAGAGTGTTAACTCCTGGAAGTGATGTCATACGATCTATACTTAGCAGTATGCAAACCTTTGCATTACATCACCCTAATGAATCATTACGTTTTGCATAACACTAGCTGCAG
Source organism: Harpia harpyja (assembly GCF_026419915.1). Taxonomy (NCBI): domain Eukaryota; kingdom Metazoa; phylum Chordata; class Aves; order Accipitriformes; family Accipitridae; genus Harpia; species Harpia harpyja. The sequence goes on from NC_068953.1 coordinate 39,689,827, forward strand.
GGGCCTGACTTACTGGGTTTATGATCAGCTTTGTTATCACACTGTTGATGTCACAAATGGTGTACTGTGATCACAGTGAGATTCTGTGATTTCACATCTATGATAAAATGCTCCTGCAATGACACACTCTGTATTGGGTTTGTGTGGCAAGGTTTTGGTAGTGGGGGGTTACAGGGGTGGCTTCTGTGAGAAGCTGCTAGAAGCTTCCCCTGTGTTCGACAGAGCCAATACCAGCCGGCTCTAAGATGGACCCACTGCCGGCCAAGGCCGAGCCAATTAACGATAGTGGTAGCGACTATGTGATAACCTATTTAAGAAGGGAAAAAAGTTGCAGCGGGCACAGAAACGGCAGCTGGAGAGAGGAGTGAGAGAAACAACCTTGCAGACACCAAGGTTAGTGAAGAAGGAGGAGGAGCTCCAGGCACCAGAGCAGAGATTCCCCTGCAGCCCGTGGTGAAGACCATGGTGAGGCAGGCTGTCCCCCTGCAGCCCATGGAGGTCCACGGTGGAGCAGATCTCCACCTGCAGCCCATGGGGGACCCCATGCTGGAGCAGGTGGGTGCCCGAAGGAGGCTGTAATTCCATGGGAAGCCCACGCTGGAGCAGGCTCCTGCCAGGACCTGTGGATCTGTGGAGAGAGGAGCCCACTCTGGAGCAGGTTTTCTGGCGGGACTTGCAACCCCGCGGGGGACCCACGCTGGAGCAGTGTGCTCCTGAAGGACTACACACTGGAAGGGACCTATGCTGGAGCAGTTTGTGAAGAACTGCAGCCCATGGGAAGGACGCACATTAGAGAAGTTCGTGGAGGACTGTCTCCCACGGGAGGGACCCCATGCTGGAGCAGAGGAAGAGTGTGATGGGTCCTGCCCCTGAAGAGGATGAAGCGGCAGAGACAACATGTGATGAACTGACCGTAACCCCCATTCCCCGTCCCCCTGTGCTGCTGGTGGGGGTAGGTAGAGAATCCCAGAGTGAAGTTGTGCCCGGGAAGAAGGGAGGGGTGGAGGGAAGGTGTTTTGAGATTTGGTTTTATTTCTCATTACCCTACTCTGGTTGATTGGCAATAAATTAATTTTCCCCAAGTTGTGTCTGTTTTGCCCGTGACGGTAATTGGTTGAGTGATTTCTCCCTGTCCTTATCTTGACCCATGAACCCTTTGTTATATTTTCTCTCCCCTGTCCAGCTGAGGGGGGGAGTGGTAGAACAGCTTCAGTGGGCACCTGGCATATAGCCAGGGTCAACCTACCACAACTTCTAATAGAAGTTATAACATCTTTGATGTCTGCTACATGTACTATGCTGCCCTTTCTTTTCTCTGTAGCATCCTGTATTTTAAACATGATCACCATCCTGAGAATCCCTTCAGCTACAGAAAGGCAAAAGGCATCTTCCACATGCTCTTCTCACCTCATTGTGGTCACTATTTTCTATTCAACTCTCATCCTTGTCTATGTTACCAAAAACTTACAACTTCACAGCTTTCAACAAGTTGTTCTCTGTCTTCTACACTGTGGTGACACCCATGGTGAATCCACTTATCTACCCCTTAAGAATCAAAGAAGTCAGAGGAGCCCTGGGGAAAGAAGTCCAGGCATTTATGGGTTTATATAAATGATATATCAAAAGCTATGCTTTGTGGAGCTTTTGGGGGAGGGGGCAGACTATAAAAATATAAAGCATTGGAGGTAATTTCCACAGCAAGTATATGGTCATTGATGTAGCAATTTGCCTAGTCACAAGTGGAGTTGGGTGGTTGTTTGGGGGGAAAAAAAAAAAACGGTTTTTTTTGGCTTCCTCAAAAAACCCATGTAAACCCAAAGTGTAAGCACACCCCAAAATAATCTTGATTAAGCTCAAAACAGCTTTGTAATGTTTTCATATTATTTCAGTCACTTAGAAATCAAAAGCCACAAGAAGAAAAAAAATGTGTCTTATGACTACAGACACACGGGGCACAGAGTGGCCCCGTGTGTCAATATGGGTATGGCTATATGGGGCACAGAAAAGGATCTTGGCCAAGTGTCATGTGGTGTGGCAGGATTCAGCTTCCCGAATGTAGAGATACAGTGTCCTTTAGGTGCTGTGGGGATGCTTCCCTGGACTGTGCCTACTACTGCTCTGAAAGCATGTAGGTCTCTCCTAGGGCACAGGCCATTTCTGGCTACGTTGTGAAGACCTCATGGATGTGCTAGAGCTTCTCCTGTGTCATGGGATGCTTGCGCTCTGCCTGCCCATGCCAGAGGGAGCTTGTGGCAGTGTAGGTGAGAGCCAGGCTGCACTACAAGTCCAGAGGTTGAGTTCCACTTCCTTAGGAGCAACCTTTAGTAGTGTGGATGCTGGCAATGCTTCCCTTGGGATTGTTACAGAGGCACGCACAAGCAAATCCAACAGGTGTTAAAGCTCAGATTTATTCTTCAGTAAAAAGTTAGTTAGAACTCCGATAACGTTTGTAAACCACGGGCTCAATGATGTAAGGGGAATTAGTACTACACAGCTGACTTAAGAGTTCTTAAAATTTAAAATGATGACTCAAAATACTCACATCATGGACCTAAAAGATGAGGGCTCTCAACCTCAAGGAGTTACCTAGGGCGGCGTCCCGATCCAAGGGGGAGTCCCTGACTGCAGACCCACTGCTCCGAGGAGGACTGATTCCAAAATGTCCTCCAGCGGGGCCCCATTTATAACCTTGTCGAATCTGATCTGTGGTCATTTTAATCCCTATTGGCCAAGAAGATCACCTCTGTGTACCTGGCACTTCTTGACTGGCCAGTTTGAATTTCAACCTGTGGCTTCTAGGGTTCAGGTTTTTTTCCTCTTCTTCTTGCCTGGAGAAGTTTCGTTTCCTGCTGGGGGGAGTGTGCTGCCACACAATCCGCCCTGTGACCACAGTCATGACTCAACTGGTTTCCTTGGAGTGGTGGTACAGTCACCTCTTGCCTCCAAAGTTAAAAGGGAGTGCAGTCTGATGAATTTGACGCTCATTGTGGGTCATCATTCCTCCAGGAGTAAACTGAACTTCTTTCAGTAGACAAACTGATAGTATAGCTATATATATAGTCCAAGAATTATTGAACTCTGTGGGTATTGTACAACCACTAGATGGAAGTGATGAAAGCGTTTCACAAGTAGAATTGCTGATGGCTTCCTGCGCATTTCTCTCAAAAACTGCTGGATGAGACTCTCCACTTTTTCTAGAAAGCCACTGATTTGTGGAACCCCTGGACAGTCCCTTCCCCACGACAAGGACCCCCCAGCCACCGCTGCTGCAGCAGCTGCCCAGCAGGCCAGCACCCCACGCCCTGCGCATGGGGGGGGGAGCATGGGGGGAGCCCCCAGGCGCTGCAGGGTGGCGGGGAGGATAAAGACATCTGTACCACTATAGTGACTCTAGAGACAAATCTGAAAAATAAAGGTTGGTGTCTGTTTACATGACAGTAGATAGGGCTACCTTTGAAGCTCATGGAAAGAAAAGGGCTTTGCCAAGAAGAGAACATTCATCTAATCTGAAGATTGATGGTGTGAATTAGACTTTCAGGCATCACTTACACGTCTAAAGTGACATGAATCTTTGCTCACTAAGATAGTACAACATGGGTCAAACCTCACCTAAATTTGACAGCTAAAACTTTGTAATGCAATCTGTGGCAGGTGTTTTGGCTCCCTTGTGGACAGAGAAAGGGAGCTTCTCATTCTAACCCTATTGGTAGTGCCACTGTCCCTTCACCAATTATTTGGGGATCAGAAGGAACCTGAGCACTATAGGTGCCGGGGGTGGCCACCTTTTCTGCTAAGTTTAGCCACCTGAGAAAGCAAAGCAGTGCCAATGCTGGGAATGTGGGTTTTCTCAGAAGTCAGTGGAAAGCCACAAACACCTCTTTCATGTGTGTTTTATCTCGTTCCCAGATATGTGACTCAGTCAGGATGGGCAAGTCACTCTTTGGAGGTGCTTATTTCTTTCCAACGGCTGTAGAAACATCCTAGGTATGAGTCATAAACTTAGAAAGCTGACCTGTGATCTTCTTAGGTATGGGAAAATTAGCATGAGAAATATTAATTTAAACTTAATTCACTTCTATATTCCCTTTAGACCACTGTTCTTTCTAACAGTATTGGGTATATACGTCCAGGTTTTGGTAGCAGGGGTTGCAGGGTGACCTCTGTGAGGAGAGGTCAGGGCCTGCCCTGTGCTCCAAAATGTATCCACCACAGGACACAGTTGAGCCCATCAGCCAAGCTGGTGGCATCTCTGTGAAAACGTGTTCCAGAAAGGGCGGAAAATGCCAGACAGAGAGAAAAAGCATGAACAAAAAGACTGAGAAAGAACAGAGGGAACACCAAGATCAGAGATGGAGGAGGAGGTGCTCCATGGTGCCCAAGCAGATTTTCCCTGCAGCCCATGGAGGACCCACATCAGAGCAGATGGCTATTCCTGAAGGAACTGCAGCTCATGGAGGACCCATGCCAGAGAAGAGGAAAAATGAGAGGGAAGGAGCAGCAGAGAGAAGCTGCTGTGTACTGAGCCTAGCCCCCCCAGGTCCCCAGCACTGCTTGAGGGCAGGGGTAGAGGAGCCTGCAGTGAAGAAGTGAAGTTGAGCCTGGGCAAGTGGGGACGAAATGTAATGTTTTAATGCTTATCTTTGTTTCTCACTACCTGAATCTCTTTTAATTGGCAATAAATTAAATTAATTTTCCTCAGCTTGAGCCTGTTTTGCCCACAGTGTTAACTATAAGCCAGGTCCCTGTGTTTATCTTGACCCACAAGCTTTTTCATCCTATTTTCTCCCCCTCCCATCCCACTGGGGGGGTGGAGAAGTGAGTGAGCAGCTGGGTAGGAGTTTGGCCCCTTACCCTACCACACTAATATTCCTCACCACTTACTGTGCCACCTAATAATCTTAATAATCCAAGCCTAGCATGCGGTTGTTTTCTAATAACCACTGCACAGAAAAGGTGCCCATTCTGCCCTCCTTAGCTGCTGCTACCCTATATTGCCAGTTGTGTACTACAATCACACTTCTCCCAGTCCTCACTGCCCTCCTTCATTTCACATTTTACACTGTAAAAGTTCTTCCTCCTTCTTCCTTCCTAACAGTTTCCATTATACACTTAAAGTGGCGTGAGATACTCAAGCCACTGCATTGTTTTCCCATGTCAACAGAAAGGTGACTGAAACCAGGGTTGACAAGACCTAGATTTATATCTAAAAGGTCAGCCTCTGAGCTATGCTGGTTCCCTAGGCTCCCTTTATGACTATTGGTGAGAAACAGTCTTCTCTGGTCTGTTCTGGTGGTCCACACACCACATAGATCAGAGCTGCTCTTTATATCCACTGACTCTAAAGGGAGAGAAGACGACTAGCTCAAAGCTTTCATATCCAGTGCTTATATCTAAGAATACAATCCAATATCCATGAGCAGCTTACACTTCAGCCCTTAAGTTTTAGCCACGCCTTATGAAATTCTTACCATCTAGACTGTAGGCATCTCTACTGAAAGGCAGAAATAACTGCCTAACATAGGTGTGTGGTGCTAGTTCAGACAGATACATAAAGGGATCCTGCAGATGTCTTGTAGGGTCTGTGTCATGTTTATCAACCCTGTACTGATGTCAGTGGTGCCCTAGGTCACCCTAAATGGCACAAGATGCCTCTGCTTGGGCACCTGAATCAATGCTTGAATATCATTATCTAAAGTACCCGCCTTCTTTTAGAGTGAATGGAGAGGCATTTCTAATGAATTTCTCTTCTCCCTGTATTACAATGAAATGGGTCAAGGCAGAAATAGTATGCTTGGTTTAGACTAGTAAAGGATTTATTTGGGCTGGTTTTAGCTAGATGAAAATTAGCACTGGAACTGATATCAATAAACTTTAAACATTGGCTGTGTAGATGTTTACATCTAAGTTAGTATCTCTTAATATCCAACTGTCAGAAAAAATACTTTTAAAGTGGAATTAGATGATCAAATCATGTCTTCTCTAGGAGGAGATGGATCTTATTCCAGGTTGTGCTCACTGTACTGACTTTATCTAGTCCAACAAAAATGGGGGTTGAGGGTCAGACACACACTTATGCCATAGATAGCCCTACTGAATGAAATAAACTTTCCTGAATTAGTAAACTAGACTTCCCTCTCGTCCCCTTGGTAAGCAATAGGCATGTCTCAAGAAAGATTGATCCCATTGTAACTTTCAGGTAGCTTAAAAGAGTTGACAAGCAACTGCAGACAGAGTCATGGGTGCAAAAATATCTTAAAGCCCTGATTTTCACATTGATTTTAAGCCTACATCTGGAATTGAGTGTAATGAATTCTCCAAAGTAGTTTCCTATTTTGTTGTTGCTGCTTATTGGCTTTAGAGATACACTACACAACTGTCTAGATTAAACACCAAAGTTTTTGGTGAAAATACAGGATGCACTTTGTCAATGTTCTTTACAACTAGCTCCCTCTGTAACAGACAAGCCATGTCCTTACTGCAACCCAGGGTTGTATTTATCCCACAGTTTCTTGCATTGTCTATTAGCTTTTTTTGAATACTAACTACAACACAGTGTTTTCCAAGTTTGCATGTTGGTTCCCATCATTTACTGAAACACAGCTCACTGTTGGATCTTCTTTATTTATTTAGATGGCTTTGTTTCAAGTGTGTCTGAATCCCTCAGGACAAAGTCAACCTGCCTTAACATTGAGACCTACCTTAACCTGTCTTCAGGCCTGAGACATTTAAAGGTTCTTTAATAATGAATATGTCTCTATAATTTCCACTTAATATTTAGAGTTCCTTTTGGTTTGCCAGGTTTGTGCTAGGATGGTGTGGTAGGAAAGGGGCATTCTACATGCAGAAAAACATTGCATGTAGGCATTGAGGATGCAAAGTCTTCTCAAATACTCTGTAAATTTACTTGTATTATGTTTGTGGGCTGCAGCACAGAGAGCTTTAACTCCGAAGCAAGCTGGTGCAGATAGCTTCTTATTCATGCTGCAAGGGTAGATGGTGGATGTTGAAATTCAGAACCTGGCATCACCTGTAGTAGCAGTTTCTGTATGCAGACTCTGTTACTCTGAATTTTTCAGTTTTTTCAAATAACTGTGCCAAGATCTTGGTCCGTAGCATGTTAGCTGCTCCTACTAGGATCAAACCCAGTAAGTGTGCAGGGATATTCAGGACTGCTGTTATACACTCCACAGAAGACAAAAGGCAAAGTTGATCTCACGTATCAGGCATAGGAGCCACCGCAGCTTGATGTGAAGAGGCAACCTTATACAAATGTCAGCAAACAGCTTGCATGGAAGGGCAGAGCTAACTATGGCATTCTACAGTGTAGATATGCCTAGATATGAAGACTCCCTTTATAGCCAATACAAAGACAGTGTCACCTCTTGGGTGTGAGTCATCTCATCCTTAATAGATATCTGAAGCCATCTTCTCTAACAGTGTCCTTATTGTATTTGCTAGAATTTCTTTCAAGTACTCCAATATATGCTGTACACTGCTGTAGAGTCCCATTCCTTCCCCTTACCTCTCCCTTTGTGCATATGTGCTTTGGGAATAATTATAGATGTCAGAGGGTTACTATTTTTCTAATGAAGCTTTAACCTGGGGGGATACAATTTGGGTTTTGGACAGGAGAGAACCTAATATCCTATAAACTTGACATATATCCTTTCTGAAATGCTTTTCTCTGACAACAGAGATTAAACAAGGTAATGAGTCAGGGTATAAATAGGCAGAAAAATCAGAGATTCTTTAACTGAAATGTTTATTGTAGAACTTAGCTCTCCTACAATCTGAATTGGTACTCCTATTTAAGAAAAAAATTATAGACACAATGAAATAAAAAGCTGTAATTTGACTATATCTGATGGATATTTGAAATCTACAGCTGAAGAACATTTTTTTTAATTGGGAGGGGGAAAGTAGCTGTTTCCTGCTGAAATGTAAACATTGTGAAACTTCCTAAATAAGGAAATTAAAAAATATAGAAGAAAAAAGGAAGGTAACAGGTGTGACTGAAATGTTTTAGAAAATGCAGAATGCTGTGTGCTAGGGGGGCTGGTGAGGATTTAGGAGCAACCCAAGCCTTGACAACCAGGATGAGGATATCCGTTAGAGACCAGTTTGTCCTGTTTCCCAAATAATCTGGTCCCAAGGGAGTTATAAAGAGTGTATGAGTCAGATGGTTCAAGAAAACAATGTCCTATCTGATGGGCCTTACATGTTTGCTAACAAGGCAAGCATAGAGTCCTCAGGGCAAGCTGGCTGATAGGAAGCCAAGGGAGGGGTGTCCCTGGAGGATATTCAGGTATCAGGTGCCTGCTATTTTCTGGTGGATCACGGGTAGATAAATCGCTGCAGATGACCACAGCTCTCTTCTGTGGATTCGCAGGATACAAATCCAGGATTAGCACTGATCATATTTTGTGAACTCTGGATTGATTTATTTTTTTTCGGTGTGTCTGGCTACTTTTTCAACAATTGAAAACAATAATGATGCATCGCTCTTTATGAGGACTTAATCCAATAAAAATAGCTATAACCCAAGAATAGCTGTATAGGCTGGCACTTGACACATACCCCAGAACACCAGAGATTTCAAAGTGGGTTGAGATGTCTTCACTGAACTGTCTGCACCTTCTGAGTTCTCTTAGTTCAGATGTCTTCAGCATCTGCAAAAGATGAGATAATGATTTAGTCTAACTTGAAATAACTCCCTCCCCCTTTCTGTTTATGCATTTCAAGACACCTCTTCATTTTTTGTGAAATAGACAAGATTTCAATTGGTTCTGTTGCAGAGGTAGTGATTTTATGTGTGCATCCCTAAGGTTTGTGAAATCAGGCCCAAAGAAACTGTGGACAGACATTGCTCTCTGCTTTTACACAGTGGCAGAGGAACTGCAGTTTTTGAGCACCCATATCATGAGTATTTGTGCATTTTACTGTTAAAACTGTTTTCAGTAGAGAGGAACTCATAGCTTGATCTCAGACACACAAATCCTTTACGATGACCCTTTGGCAGAACCATTTCCATTGAACATCCCACTGGGGATACTTGTAGAAGAGTGATGGCAGTTCAATGAGGGGCAATGGGTGAGCTGGATGAGTATTGCAGAGGTGGGGGAGGCCAGAGGGGGCAGTAGTTCAGGGAATTGCTCAAGGCTTTGGGATGGGGAAGAGGGTATGAGAGTGGGAATTTGGGCACCCACTGAACAGAGCTGGAGGGCAGGCCTGGGACAACTGGGACCTGTAAGCTGTCACCACCAGAGAGAAGATGCTCTTCATGCTGAAGAGCACCCATCCATATCTGGAAAGCTAGGGGAATGGTCTGCAGAGAGTGGAAGTTCAGGGATGCAGGGGCAGTCTACGAGGCACCACTGAAGCAGTGGGGTCTGGTGGGGATCTGGTCTGGGGCAGGGCGGACTCTGGGTGGAGAAGCTGGGTACCATCTCTATGCAGCTGGACTGCTAGGAGCCTGTAGGCTTGGCCAGAGGGGTATCAGGAAAAGTGAGGCGGTGAGGGCTGTGTTTCAGGACTGAGCAGCAGCGCTTGGACCTGGGGTGCACAGGGGAGGAGGGCAGCCCCAAGGCTGGGAGAGCAGTGATGTGTGGGCCAGACTGATACACCTTTGCTCAGGCACCTTTGCTGTGCGGCCTCTGCAGCCTCCCAGGAGCTTGGGTGTCTCCTCTGCACACTCCACACTGATCAGAAAGAAGCCTGAGGCAGGCAAGGCCTGAAAAGGCCCTGCTGTGGATCAGCACCCGGCCCCTTTTTTTGGCAGGACGCATCAAAGGGGCTGCTTGGTGAAAGCATTTGTTCCCTCCTTTATTTTCCTGTAACCATGCTCTGATTTTCTGCTCTGATCAGCCCCCCAGGAGGGCCACTTAGACTTTCTGCAACAGCTCCATCTCTAATAGCCTCAGCAGGCCCCATTAAAACTCCAGGAAACTTTACTCCTGTGACCGTCCTTCACACTGTGTAATTTCTACCCAAGGGCTCCATAGACGGAGCAAACTGTAACAAGCTTTTTCTTGCTGCTGATTCTCTGTATGGTCATCAGGTGGCTAACAGGAGAAATAGTCTTTGAGAAAGACTTTTGCTAGACTTCAAGCTTTTAATGAGCATATGATGCAACAGGGGATTTCTTGTTTCTTATTCAAGCCTGCTGATGTAAATCAATATACTCCAAATGAACTTCATAAACAACATTTTCCAATAGGGGCTGATGCTGTCAAAGAAAACCAAACAAAGTTATCTTTGTGGTCGAGCATCTTGTGCACTGTGTGTCTTTGGCTGCTTCTCTCACAAAGGGCAAAGCTGGCCGTGATAAAATCGGCCCTCTCACCATCTTCAGAAGCAACACTGCATTGCAAATCCAGTGATAGCTCCAATTCCCTCTGGTGCTGTTCTTGTAAAATTACCTGCACACTGAGTTAGGATCATAGGACCATAGAATCATAGAATGGTTTGGGTTGGAAGGGACCTTAAAGATCACCCAGTTCCCACCTCCTTGCGTGGGCAGGGACACCTTCCACCAGACCAGGTTGCTCAAAGCCCCATCCAACCTGGCCTTGAACCCTTCCAGGGGTGGGGCATCCACAACCTCTCTGGATGACCTGTTCCAGTGCCTCACCACCCTCACAGTGAAGAACTTCTTCCTTACATCTAATCTAAATCTACCCTCTTTCAGTTTAAAGGATGAAAAATACATTTATGTACCAAAAATCATGACATATATAAAATTATTCAAAAGACAACTAACATTTTATAACAACTTGAAGATGGTTTTCAAACGCTTTCATTTGACTATAAGATACACCAACACAACCAACCCTGGCCGCGTTGCTAGAGACAGCCATGTGATCAGAAGACACACAAACCAATACATAGATGCGAGCACCGTAAGATGAGAGAAGATCAAAGGTGGGGATGAGTGATGGTACCTGTCCAAGAATTAAACAGGCAAATATTAGGTAGGACAAATGTCAGGCTGATGGAAAAAATATTTGATAGGTAGACAGGCAGGCAAATAAGCATTTATATAAGTGGAGAAAAAGGCGGATGAAAATTTAGTGGAAAGTGAGCTAGCTGAAGTGTTAAGAACACAAATAAGTATCATGCACACACAGACTTTTTTTCTTTCAACAAATGAAAAATGTAGTTCTAGAAGCATGGGGAATATTTGCCAGAGTTCAGTCAATTTTAGAAAAACATTCTGGGCAACTAAATTAATGGATTAAAATTCAGAGAAAATGTTGACGTTTACCAGGTTTGTCTATTTTCAATTTCCAAACAACTTTTCTTTGAGACATAGGTCAGTAGGCATTTTTAAAGTAAAACGTTAATTTTAAGACATGAAGTGGATATGAACAAGCTCAAACATTTTGCTTCAAGATGAGTGACAGCAACTAACCATAGCTCAGAATTAAAATGGGGAATGATCTGACTTGTCAAGAAACACAAAGAGGAGCAGGTGGATAGACTAGATAACCACTTAGGGTCGTTGTCATGCTGCTTCCTCTAGCCCGTAGGAGGGAACTTTTGTGAGCTTGCAGTGTAGCTAGGTGAAAAAGGAGATTTTTCCATGCTATTTCCAGGAGGGCTGAATTATTTTTTTCCTTCCTATGTTCTTCCTCCGAGCTGAGGAAGAATATAAAACTTAAAGGACTTGCCTGAAGTGGGAGGAGAATTCAATGGGATGAGTTTAGTTTCTTTGTTTTCTTTTGTTTTGAGGGGAAGGCTGTATCAACAAGCACCAGCAACCAGTAGTTTTACTGTTTTCTGAAACTCCCAGCATGTTACTTCAGAGGTGTTTGTGCCTCAGAGGAAAAGCCTCCGTGCTCTCCTAAGGAGTAAGCTGCACTAAGCGTGTCTGTAGGAAACCAACTGCCAGCTCAGATCACAGCTATAGTTTGTGAAGTTACAGAAATTATCCTTGAATATTCCCTAGAAGAGGACTTCTCTTTTAACTTTTAGCTGCTTACAAGGTAGAAGCTTGGTCTCAGCTCAACACTCAGGATCCCTCTGTAGTTGGTGGAGAAGGATAGGCATACCTGCAGTTTACTTCCTCTCCTCCTCAGAGAGGTGTCAAGCACAACAGGATGAACCCTCCTCAAAGAGAATTTAAAAAAATTTTTAAAAATTTTTAAAAAATTCTCAGACCTTCATGTAACACATATAGGGAGAAGTAAAATGAGATTTTTGCAGCTGAAATCAGTCACCAGAACTCCACTTCTAATCAGCAGAAACCAGAGCTTCTGGAAGACAACTCAGCTGATTGCTCTTTGTCTGCTGCATCAGGATGAAATCAGACATGATCTAGAAGTAAGTGCCTGCCTCCCTCCATACAGAGATTTACACTGGGTGCCCTGATGATTAAATTTGATGCAGAAGTTAATAGTTCCTACAAAGATAAATGCCTCTGCCTTAGGGCGTGATCCCTAGCTTTCAGGACTACAGAGTCACACACATTTCCTGGTGGTGGTGGCTAGCATCCTAATGGGGACTTGTGCTGACACTGCATAGCTCTCGGCCCAAGTCTCCTCTTGGCCCTGTGTGACGTTCCTGTGTGTCTCAGACATAATACTTCTTTTTTCTGGGTGTTGCTTTTCCATTCGAAGCGGCCAAAATAGAATGAACGGTGTAATGCAGCTTTTCAGAGTAATGATTTTGTACATACTGTGATGCTGAGGGTAAGTGTTTCATTCCCAAGGCTATAGGAAGGGGCTGAGTGCAGGTGTTAGAAAACAAAGGAGAGATTAAATACTTCTGGAAGGCCATTTTGGTGAAAGAAGCCAAACCTTGCCTTCACCCAAAGTCCAAGCCTGCTACCTAGATCCCTTTTATAGACAGCACCTCTGGAAAGTGGTTACTCCACCTTTGGACACTGATCTGTTTCGGTATGCAGACCACTGAGTGGGCCCTCCCTTGCTTGAGGCTCAGCTAACTGAACAGGATGTGGAAAACTACTAGACAAGACATGAGACACCGCTGGTCATGGTGGATACCAAAAGCTAGAGAGCTCTGTGAAGGGTGGCTGGGGTACACGAGTGGTTAGGGAGGAGTGTGTCACGACCCGGACTGGACAGACCAGGGAGTCGTGTTGAATTCGAAATTCCCTCGGGCTAAATTAAGGTGAAATGACACCAAACGATCAGTTAAAGATTTTATTCCTGACAGAAGCAAACTGAACTGGGGAGGCATGGTAGTAAGTGGCAGGGTTTCTCACAACAGGAATTGGCATAGGACTACTTCTGTAAACTGTGTAACCCAGGGCAACCATGTACATCAATTCAGGGAATAAGGAGATCCCTCCCGTTGAGTCACGAGGTTCAGAGCAGACCCCCTTGCTTTCCAGACTCCTCCTCAGAGAAGGGCCTAGGGGCGGCTGGATCCACTCGTAGTCTCAGACTTGGTCAACGGTTTATGTCTTGAAACGGATGAGGTGTAGGGATTGTGGAAAAGGAAAGAGAGAAGAAGACAGAGAGAGAAAAAGGAAGAGAGAAAGACTTCACCGGTCCTGGGTCCAGCGTTGGTTCAGTCAGCCGAGGAGTGCAGTCAGCCGACGGGTCCAGTTCCAGTGGGCTTGTGCGCCCGGGGCTTCAGTTTGTGTCCTTCTATCATCCTTGCCCCTCCTTTGGGCGGGCACCTGAACTCGTCAGGCTAATGAGCAGTTTGTGAGCCTTTGGGCTTGGGGGTCGTTTGTGGGGTAACTTCTCCTTCCCTGCAGACGTGACCATTGTTTGATCTTTGTATCAGAACAGCGTATCAGAACAGGGAGCTGCGCACCCTCCAGCGCGCCCTCCCCCTCCTCTTGCTGCTGTCTGAGCTGACGGGCTTTTCACCTTGGTTCCTTGCTGTACAGTGTTTGCCTTTAAGCAGAACTTGCCCCACCACAATGTTTGAGACATTAACTCTTTCAGTCTCTCACAGAGTGATGTGAGAAATGGCCAAACTTAGTGGAAAGAAACAGATCCTTCCGGAGGGTTGACTCGAGTCAAATGTTGACAATATCATTCTCGGGCTTTGTGAACCCAGAATGTAACACGTGCTAGCTCTCTTCAGCTATACAGAAGGTCGGAATGACAGGAGAGTCATTCAGCTGCCTAAACATAGCCATCAATTAATCATTTAATACCTTAGATTATCCAGGAGAACTGCACAGGGCTGTCAGCTGTGCCTCAAGTCCCACAGGAGACACACATGCTTCTGTACTGGAAGCCGGAGACCAGATGGGGTACCACAAGACATCTAAAAATGATGGAAGAAGCATCAAGTCCTTGAACATCTCCCCTGACTTAGATCTACGCAATTAACTTCTAAATGTGTTAAACTACACGAGATAATCAGTAGTTTTTCAGTCGATAATCAGTAGTTTTTCAGTCTCTTGCAGTACGGTGTCCTTTTGACCTCTTTCCTTATAAGTGTGAGAGGTGGAGTAACCACATTCTGAGCCTTCTCCTTGATTTAGTCACTTTCCTCCAGGGAAGATTTTTCTCCCTAACGTTTTTTTCAGGGCAGATCTCACCTCCTGGTTCCTAAGAGTGTAGACCAAGGGGTTCAGAGCTGGGGTGACAGCACTATACATGAGAGACACTTGCACATCCCTTTTAGAGGAGCTTCCTGAGGAGGGTGGTGTATAATTGAAGAGCACTGGTATGTACAACAGTGCCACAATGGTGAGGTGGGAGGCACAGGTGGAGAAGGGCTTCCATCTTCCTTCCTGGGACCGGACTTTCCGGAAGGCGAAGGAGATGATGTAGAGGTAGGAGAGGACTATGAGAGTGAAGGGGCCTAGAACAATAGCTGTGGTGACAACATTGAGGAGGGTCATGTTGAGGCTGGCACTACTGCAAGCCAAATTCAACAGTGGCTTGATGTCACAGAAGACGTGATGAATGTGGTTGTGGCCACAGAAACTCAATTGAGAGGTCATGACTGAGTGCATCATGGCATGTACAAAACCAGTGGACCAGCTGGCCACAGCCAGCAGCAGACAAGCCCGTGGGCTCATGACAAGGGCATAGCGCAAAGGGTTGCAAATGGCCACATAGCGATCATAGGCCATGGTGGCCAGGAGCACAGCCTCAGTACTGCCCAGGAAGTGGAAGAAGTGGAGCTGGGCCAAGCACCCACCAAAAGAGATGGGCTGATGCCCAAAGAGAAAGCCAGCCAACATCTTGGGAACAGTGACTGTGGAATAGAAAATGTCCAGGCAGGACAGGTTCCCCAGGAAGAAGTACATCGGTGTGTGGAGCCGGGGCTCAGTTATCACCATGGTCACAATGGCACCGTTTCCCAGAAGACTGGTCAAGTAGAGCAAGAGAAAGGAGATGAAGAAAAAGTGCTGCAGGCCCTGGATATCGGTGAGGCCCAAAAGGATGAACTCACTGATGACCTGTGTCTCGTTCAGCATTGCTAGAACAATAAGAAGCAAAGGCAAAATGTCAAGGTTCCACAGCTGCCAGGAGTAACAGTATTACAAAACTCGTTTGTTTCTGTGCTATTTTAATACAAACAAATGCAGAAAAGAGCAAAATGTAACACATGTAATCAAACATAAAAGCTGCATAGAAGCTCAAGGAATTAACACGGACAAAAAGAACTTTAATGTAGTCTTGTGCTTTCTGTCTACAACAGAGTAAAATACTACAGAGCGGAAAATATTAAAATTAAAACTTCCATCTATGCATAACAGCAGAATATGTAAGATTGCTGCTTCTTCACCTTCAGCCACGTTCATATTTCAGTTCTGCTCATCTGTAACTTCCTGCTACAACCTTTAATCTTATCAATAAAGCTTCTAGCTCATGATGTGGGTCGCTCCTGATGCTTTCTTTCTACTATTACGCCTACAATTCATTAAGCCAATTTCAACTCTCACATTTCTAATGGTTACCATCTCTTCTGGACAGTTCTTTGATCTTAAAAATTGCACAATTTCCATTTTTTTATCAACAGCCACCAGAAGGCGTTCCAAGGTACCATACAATCATCAGCATTTCTTTTGTATGTTGCTGAGACTAAAGGAAGAGGATGCCTTAGCATGTGATCACAAACTGTTTTTGTTATTGGACTGTATACTTTGCCCAAAGAATGTCTTTTTGTTGAGCAGCAGCAGATGAATGGGACAAAAGCCAGCATCTCATCTCCTACAACACTGTGATTTGCATGAGTGCATGATTCCATGACTGAATTTGCAGGAGCCAAGTTAGCTGGTGCAAGTTCCAGACAAATTGGCTCATACCACTAAAAGCTGACTGTACTGCCCCACTGAGACAATATGATCAGTTCTGTCAGTATCGCTAGTCTTCTAAAATGCAGATGAGTAAGCACATGCTTTCACTTTTTCTCTGTTCCGGGTAAGTTTGTTTATCGCTACGGGTAAGTCCCAACCACATACAATAAAGAACAAAGTCCCGAGATTATTTTACTAGGACAGGTAGGCACAGGTATTTCTAGCTGACAATATAGACTGCAAATTCTGCAAGATGAGTAGTTTTCTCTGTACATTCAATGCAGTGGTGATTAATACTGATGAATACAACTAATGAAAAAATAACTACTTCCAAAATATTTCTTGTAAAGAGGTTAAAACACACATAGACACATTTCATAGTCTTTCTTGTCCGTTCCATTGTACTACATACTTTTATTGAAAATAGGTGATTTTTGAAAGTCATTATGATATATCTCCAGCCCAGTCACTCTTTTTCTCATACTTCTTTGGCTTATTATTTCAGCATGAAAACAGTAAACAAACAGAAAACTGATTTCATGATAAAAGAACATGAGCATGTAGCCTAAAGGTAATCTATGCACATATGAGTCCACTCTAAAAACCTGATCATATTTCTCTGAAAATACTTCTAGTCTGATCCTTGAACAAGCTCTGTTGGAAACATTAGGTTTGATAATATAGCCTTACAGACTTACCAAAATTTTAGTCCGTCACCTGCATTTGAAGAGGTATAGGTGCAATTCCAGTTTTAAGACTCTCGCTTAAACGCAAATGCAAAGAAAAGACTTTGCATGCTGAAGCTTGCCTATTTTTTCAACTATGTAAATTACATAATAAAAAAAAGATAATTCTGCACAAACCTCACCTCACTAGCAAGCAGCATTTTTCTCATTGTAGTAGGGCCCTCTGATAGTGAGCCAGAAAGCAAAGCTGAGGACAAACCAATTTATTTTGTGGGGTTAAAAGACTGAGAATTTCTGTTCTCCTTTTTTCTTCCATATCTACTTGGCATTCTTCTAGCTGAGAGATTAATACTGCAGGTGTGATGAAAAGGACTACTGCAAGTTCCCAAGGGGTTGTAGTTATTCAGGTAGGTAGGATGCAAGGAGGAAGCTTTGCAAACTGTACCAGAAATCTCTGATGACCTAGTTAGAGAGTGAAAAAAGTCTTTTTATCATGTCCAGAACGTGCAAAATCACAAACCAACACCACCACACGGGAAGTAAATTTCCTATTGCTTTGATCCGTCTCCCGAGATGAGATTTGTGAATCAATGGTGAATTGCAGAGCAACGAACAAAGTGTTCCCTAAACATAATGCATAATGAGCCACCTGCAAAACAGAAGACAAAAAATGAAAAACAACCCCAAACAAACAAACCAACCCCTCTGCTGTGCCCCGTCCCCACCCCCCCCCCACCCCCCCACCCCCCCCCCCAAAAAAAAGAAAAAAATCCAACACAGGTATCGCCACCTCGGTGCACAGAGTTTATGGCTGAAGCTTCTACTGGCAATAGAGGCATGAGTTGTGCAAACTCAGCTGAACTGGAGGAGTGTTTAGGCAACATTTCCTAAATCTCTTTCAAATACTAGAATTTGTGAAACCTAGTACGTGTTCTATCCATTCTGATGTGTTAGGATTCCTGATGTTTTATTTTTGTTGGCATTTCACAGACAAGGAGGAGTTTCTGGCCTCTTTGTAGTCCCAAACATCCCAAATTTGCATCTTAAGCTTCATTTTCAATCCTGTGGAAAAATTTCCACAACCATTTACAGAAGTAACACGTTTCATTCTAGTCCAAGTAGTTCAGATGTCGGTGTGTAAATCCCGCAGGAAATTTTGAATCACACAGATGCCTCTTTCTAGGCAGGTGGCTTTAACATTTCCTCTATAAAGCTCCTGGCAGCTCAGCTCCAGCCTGATTGTGGGTTTGAAAACCCAGTATGTTCAGGAGTTCTGTAGACACACAAAATAATGTAGGTTGGAAGAAACCTCTGCGGTCTCTGGTCCTTCCCCCACTCAAAGCAGGCCAACTGGATAGGGGCCTGTCCAGTAAAGTTTTCAACAACTTCAAGGATATTTAGGCAAACTCTCTGGGCAGCCTGTTCCAAGTCTGAGTACCCTAAAGGTGAAAAAGTATTCCCTGGTATCTAATCCAAATTTCCCATGTTCCGACTTGCGCCCATCACCTCTCATCTTATCACCGTGCTCCTCTGAGAAATATTTGCCCCCATTTTCTCTAAGAGAATCCGCCCCCACACTAAGTAGCTGCAGACAGCAATATGATCTCCTTCCCCTAGGACGGGACAAGGATGAAGAAATTCAGTCTCCCAGCCCCTCCTTGTCCTTGAGGTGTGTCAGACCACTAATCACCCTGGTGTCCCTGTGTCCCTCCACTGGACTCGCTCCACTAGGCAACGTCTTCCAGTACTGGGCAGTCCAACATTAGACACATTCTTCCAGATGTGATCTCAGAAGTGCCAAAGAGAGGGGAAGGATCGCTCCACTCCACCGGGTGCCTGTGCTCTTGCCAATGCAGCCCAAGCTGCATTCCTTGCAGCAAGTACTTCCTTGCAGCAAGGGCACACTGCTGGCACACATTTGACTTCTTGTCCACCTAACCCCCCCAAAGTTGCTTTTTCTGCAAAGCTGCTTTCTACCTAGTCATCCCCTGGCCTGCCCTGTGGCCTGAGAGCATTCCTTTCTTCCCAGATGTACAAGTTTTCATTTGCTTTTGTTGAACTTCATGAAGTTGCAGCCTGACCATTTTTCTGGCCTGTCAATGTCCCCCCCGAAGACAGGCTCTTCCCTCCAGTGCATCACCACTTCTTCCAGTTTGGAAGCACCAGCAAACATGCTGAGAGTGTGCTATTCACTCACATTCAGGCTGTTAATAAAGAAATTAAACTGCAGTAGTCACAGTACTGATCCCTGAGAAAGACCACTAGTAACTGGCTGCTAGCAGGGCTTCCTACCACATAGGCATTTGAGCCTGGCAATCCTGACCATTGACATTATTGGCCGCTTGCCCAGTGCATATCTTCCAAATTTAGATCTAAGGAGTCTGTAGGAGATCGTACCGAAGGCCTTGCTCGAGTTAAGGTATACAACATCCGCTGCCCTCCCATGTCTATCCAGACAGTCATCTTATCGTAGAAGTCAGTCAGATTGATTGGGCCTGATGTGCCTTTGTTGTAATCATGGTGGCTGTTCCCAACCACCTTCCTGTCCTGTGTGTACCTCAAAATGACTACCAGAAGGATTTATTCCATCACCTTCCCAGGTACTGAGGTGAGACTGTAGTTCCTCAGCTCCTCCTTCTTGCCTTTCTTGAAGAGGGGTGTGACGTTTGCCTTTTTCCAGGCATCAGGACCTCCTGTGGTCACCACGACCTTTCAAAGACAAAAGAGAGTGAACTTGCAGGGGCATCAACCAGTGCCTTCAACACCCTTGGGTTCTTGCCATCCAGTCTCCTGAACTTTTATATGTACAGTTGACCTAAGTGCTCTAACTGTGTCTTCTTATCCTGCTCATGCTGCTTTGCTCCCACATGCTCTGCTAATAGGCTTAAGGAACTGGGAACCCTGAAGGCAGACGTTATCAGTGAAACATAAGGCAAAAAAGGTATTGCATACCCCAGCCTTTTCAATGTCCTGGGTCACGAGGTCTGCTGCCCATTGACCAGTGGACTTACTTACATTTTCCTTAGCCTTCCTTTTACTGTCAGTGTACTTCTAGAAACTCTTCTTCTTGCCCTTCCAATACCTTATTAGTTCCAACTCCAGCTGAGTGTTGGCCTTCCTAACTCCACCCCTGCATGGTCTATATTCCTTCTGATTTGCCTGTCCCTGTTTCCACCTTCTGTGCACTTCCTTTCTTGTTTGAGCCAGGGGAGTCAGTCATCACCCCAAGGGTTCCTGGTATTTTTTCTGAAGAAAAACAGCCGCCCACACAAGATGTGGGCGCAATACAGAGACTTGGCTGTCCTACATACCACTCTAACAGTAAGACAGTTTTGGTTATGCTCCTTCTATGACCCGCCTCGGTCCAGTAGCTGACAGCACAGGCTGCAGGGCATCCACACCCCCGCTCTGACTCCAGTAGCTGGTACCAATTTTCACTCACAGACACACAGGTCCCACCAGTAGCTGAGAAAAGATTTAATAAGAAGATATAAGTTGATGGGCCAAACTGCGGAGATGGGGCGCAGGGCTCAGCCAGACAAGTGCACTGACAGGCCCTGTTTTACATGTGACCAGCCCACTTTATACCCTTTTCTGTCTACCTTCCCTTTGTTCCTCCCTGTTTCCCCTTCATTGGGTCATTGATTGACCAGATTTGGTTCTCCTCACTGCCTCCCTTATCATTTGTTGGTCAGATTTGTGTCCCTGTAAGTTCTCATTCATCGCCTCGTCCCTTTCTTATCATGCCTTGTTGCGTTGAAGAAAGTCCTTGACCAGGTACCCCTAAAGGAGCAGGCACTGCCCTTCCACATATCCTTACAACAGTGTTTAATTTTTTCACTGTACAGGCTACATCTACACTGCTTTTGCTAGCTTTGTTTAATGGCCCATGACTACTCACTATGTTCGAGGGAGAAATTCACACTGTCCAAATGAGAACCAAAGTGCCGGGGGGTGCGGTGCCTTCAGGCTCCACGCCAGCATAACACCACAAACAGGAGCTTCGGGAGTATACGTTTCAACTGAAGACATGTTTATACAAGCACAAGGTATTTACTTAACCCAGAAGAAGAAGTGGAAAACTGTTTGTATGAGGGAGTGGGTTAACTGCAAAATGCCAAGTGACTCAGTGTATTCCTAAGTTTTCTGCAACTGTTTAAGCATCCTACCTCTTACCCACTCCCCTCTCCTGTGGAGAGAAAATCAAAGGGAAGTGAAAAGACTCGTGGATGAAGGTAATGACAGTTTAATATGGAGAGCAAAAGCTGTACACACAAGCAAAGAAGGAATTAATTCACTACTTCCCATTGTCAGGCAGATGATCAGCCACTTCCTAGGAAGCAGGGGCTCAGCATGCCTAACTGTTGCTTGTGAAGACAAACACCTTAACCATGAACATGCCCCCTTCCTCCTCCATTCCCTGAGCTTTTATTGCTGAGAAAAACATCATATGGTGTGGAATATCCCCTTGGGCAGTTTGAGTCAGCTGTCCTGGCTGTGTCCCCGCCCAGCCTCTTCCCTACCCCCAGCCTACCAGTCTTTGTGGGGGGTGGGACTGGAGGGGAAGACTTGACTCTGTACAAGCACTGTCCAGCAATAGCCAAAATATTGGTGTTTGAGCCACAAATGCAAAGCACACACCATACGGGCTGCTATGAAGAAAGTTGACTCCATCCCAGACAGACACAGTACAATCTCCACCCTTTATTCCATACCATCTGCGTCATGCTCAGGTCCAACGTTATCTGATACACCTGACCATCCCATTCACACATTGTTTCACTTCTATAGCCTACTCAAACCTTTCCACTTATCTAACCCACACTGCATTAAAATGTTTCATTCTTCTACCTCATATGTTTCTTTTTATTTCCCATTTTTTCTGTTTCTTATTCCCCAAATCCAACCAATCTTCCCAGGCTCAACTTCACTCCTTCATTCCCAAATCTTCTACCTCCTCCCAGCCCCAACCTGCGCAGGGGATATGAGGAATGGGGCGCTGTGGTCAGTTCACAACAGTTTGCCTCTGCTGCTCCTTCCTCCTCACGCTTTTCCCCTGCTCCGGTGTGGGTCCTCTCTGGGTCTGCAGTCCTTCAGGAGAAACCTGCTGCAGTGTGGACCTTCCATGAGCTGCTGCTCCCTACTACCAAAACCTTGCCACATACACCAGGAATTGTGTAGTTGTCCTTCTGTATTTGTACTAGAGTGTCTTTGTTACTTCTGGTCTAAGAGACAGTGATGTAAATTAGGTAGTAATCACAGAAATTGGAAGAGAAAATGCTTCTTGGATATAAGAAAGACCAAAATTGGGGTTGAAGTTAGATCGAAATAAGCAGAGAGAAAATAAAAGCTCCAGTCACTTTTTGCTTTAATGAACACTCCATGTGTCAAGCCAGAAAAAGAATGAGACAGAAAGTATCAGGTTCAATGAGTTAAGAAACAATCCCCACCCATAGCTTGCTTTCAGCCTACATAAGAAGGGAATTACTTAAAACAAAGCTATGGCTGCTAGCTGGCAATATTTTAGTTTACCCTTTCTGTTTTGAACTGAGCAAGTTACTAGCTAGTTTGAGAAGACATCTTTGTTCTGAGAGGAAAAAAAACCAGAGCAAGTCTAGACTTGAACACAGTCTCTCCCATGAGTAGGAAGTACACTTCCAGGAGACACAGCTCGTCCCCTCCAATCACTACTAACTTGTTTCTTAACTTGTTTTTGAGGAGGGTTGGGGTTTGGTTGGGGTTGGTTTGGGGGGGGGGGGGGGGAGTTCTAAGCTATTACTTTTGCTTTGATGGAGAGGAAAACAAACTTCTTTTTTCCCCAAGCCAGAGACTTTATGTACTTATGGACATAGAGGTAGAATGATGGGGGAGGATAAGAATTTTGTAATCCACTTTTGTAATATTCCTACACTGAGTCAGGTTTACTCATTTGTTTGCAAGGCCAGAGGTACGACAACTATAATTTATTCTAATATGCCAAGTAAAAAAGGCCAGGTATTTCATGGATTTAACAGCAAAGGATTGCTAAAATAGCACAGGTGTTTTTGAAAGGCATTTCACTTCATTCATAAATTCCATTTTTTTACTAGGGAAACACTTATGTTCTGTGCAGCTACAAGGAATCCATCACCTGGATGGAGAAAAAAAAGCCATCTGCTTCCTAAGTAAGCACCTGTCAATGCATCTCCTCAGGCTTTGCTTGAGTTCCTGATTCCTCAAGCTGTAGATGATGGGGTTGAGCATGGGGGTGACAACTGTGTAAGACAGGGAAACCATTTTCTTCATGTTGGATGAGATGCTGGACTTGGGTTGCAGGTGAATGATGCCAGTTGTGCTGTAGAAAAGGGTCACTACCACCAAGTGAGCTGCACAGGTGGAAAAGGCTCGCCTCTGGCCCACAGCCGAGGATATCTGAAGAACAGCATGGATAATGCGAAGGTAAGAGATGACTGTCAGAGAAAAGGGAATCATGACTATTACGACAATAGCAATAAAAATCAGTAGTTCAAACAAGGCTGTGTCTGCACACACCAGCTTCAACACAGGAGAAACATCACAAAAGAAATGATTGACTGTGTTTCTCCCACAGAAGGGCAGGGTAAATAACCGTGTGGTGAAGCCCAGAGCTACAGGGACACCAGACAGCCAAGACCCAATAGCCATCTTGAAGCAGCGATCCCTGTTCACCATGGTGGCATAATGCAATGGATGGCATATTGCCGCTTGCCAATCATAAGCCACTGTACCTAAGAGGAAACACTCACAGGTGACAAAAAGAATAATGCAGTTGAGCTGCAAGGCACAAGCTGTGAAGGAAATAGTTTTTCTCTCTACCAGAAGAACTGCGAGCATCTTGGGGACAAGGCTCAGGCTGTAGCAGATCTTTGTCAAGGCAAGATTCTTTAGGAAGTAGTACATGGGCGTGTGTAGGACAGGGTCAATGGTTGTGATCACAACAATTAGAGAGTTCCCTATCAAGATGGCCAGGAACATGATGGAAATCAGTGTGAAAAATAGGAGCTGCATCTTGCCATGGAAGGCAAACCCCAAAAGTAAGAAGTGAGTAGTGACGGTTTGGTTTCCTGGTTTCATTTCCTCAACAGGTCTCATCCTAAAAGACAACCCCCCCACACACACACTATGAAAGGATTAGTAGCTTGGGACACACTTGTGGTCTCAGAAATAGCTACAGTTGCAAGTAAAATGGGGTTTAAAACGAGGTGAAACTTGGATTGCATATGACAGTGGCCCCAGTGTAAAAAATCTCAGCTGGGGAACCTGTACAAGATCATCTTTAACAGTCGCAGGCTGGGATTCATGTTCTCTAAATTAGGTTAACAGAAGATAGACATACAAACTTCAAATAACCATTCTGTGTTTATTTTACATGGAAAGAAATGGATACCTCCAAAGGGCAGGTCACCTTAGCATAACAGTGGCATCTGTGATGAGACAGGACAATTTCACTTAGGATGGGCTGGATGTCTCTCAGTTAACTTCAGCATCTTAATGTCTATAGACATCTAAATGTCAGCCAGTCATCTCAGAATCACTTTATTTAATGATGAGAAATTTAGCGCAAGACAGAAGCACAATTTCTTTCTTTCTAAGATGGATATCCAAGGATGCCAGGACTGGCGATATCATTAATTATGAAGTGAGTATACAATGACCAAATTTTTGGATAGCTGGAATTAACTGGAATTCATTTAATTATTGGTGTTCTAAGCTAGGCGATATCGAGATCCTGTGGCTTTCCACCTACTGGTTTGACTCAAGCAGAAGTGATCTACCTACATTATTTTCATTGTCAACCCTGCAAAAGTACAATCCAAACCTAAACAAGTTTAAATTAATAAAAGTGTTCATGCACTTGCATTTGTTTCATCAAATCATATAAAATCCATATTCTGAGTTTTCATTTAAGATAAGCTCTGGGGAGTAAAAAGATGATCAGCATACAAACAGCTGCCCACATAAAAGTGGCTGCCAGCATCTACACCTTGCTGCTTTTTTCCAGGAATTTATTATCTCATCAGATATGCTAACACAACTATTTGTCTGGGAAACTTCCTGGACTGTTTCAGCCAAAATATACTTGACTCATTTTTGAAAGACACATAAAGAGAATAATAGAATTGTGTTGGGGTTTTTTTCTGTATTTACACCATTGGGATTGAGATAATGTGACCCACAAGATCTGGAGTTTAGTTTTACTCTGAGAACTAAGGGTTAACATTTTCTCTTCAGGATTCATGTGCATGAGATGAGAATATATATATATGTGTATAACAAAAAATTCCAAACCAATAATGAGAAATAAATTGCTTAGACTTCGATGAAGGTATCTGTGTGTCCAGTGGGATTTTGGCTTCCTTCCACAGATGAGGAAGGACTCTTGCTACCTACACAGCAGTCAAACTGTATCGTTAATAACGATAAAGTAGCTTAAGGTTTTCAAGTCTCTGGGTTTTCAGGATTTCTGAAAATGCCGCCTTCTTTTCCTTAGCAATGATGAAAGAGAAAATGAGATGAGAAAGTATAGAGACTGTGATTCATTTGTTCAACATATTTATCAGCAAAATAGGCAGCTACAGTTGCCAAAGTTTTCTATAGACAATAGAAATAAGCAAGTATACTGTCAGTATAATTTATGTTTCTCCACCATAGACATCTAAAATAATACGAATCGCTGATGCCATGGAGGTTCCTATTTCTCTCGGATGAGTGAGTAATTCAGATGCAAAAATCTGCATTGCCAGTGCCTAAAGGTAGGTGGGAGAGATTCCTCTTGTATAGGCGTAACAGCAGCTCCAGATGCCAAGCAGAAAAACAAACCATAGAAACACACTTATATTTTGGGTTTGCTGTAGGAACCGATGAAGAATGAGGAATAGAAATTGAAATATTACCTTATGTTACTAAAACTGGTAGAGTTTTCTCTCTCTTCAGTAGGGGCAATAATTCCAAAGGCAGAGAGGAAGAGAAATTATGAATAAAGACAAAAAAAGTAAAAAACCCCCACCCTTTGTTTTCCTCTGTAAGAGGCAGCATCTCCTCTGATTCCAAAGGCTCCTACAGCTAATGGGTGGAGGTATTTGAAATTTCATGTGCTCCCACTAGGATGAGGTCTCCAGACAGCAACTTTCTGGTATGATGAAATCATATGTTAAATGATGTTTTTTTTATCCATGGCCTATATAAACATGCAGTATATTTTAGGGCATACTAGCAGTCTAAGTATAGTGTAAGCAAAGTTTTCTTCCACATGTTCAGAGTTGTATAAGTAAGTGATAAAAGTGTTAACAGTAATAATAGGATATTCTTTTATTCTTTTTCTTATCTAATTTACTAATATTAGGGGGAAAAAATGGAATTTGACATATGTTGGTGTGATGGGTTAACCCTGGCTGGACGCCAGGTGCCCACCAGAGCCGTTCTATCACTCCCCCTCCTTCTCAGCTGGACAGGGGAGAGAAAATATAACAAAGAGCTTGTGGGTCGAGATAAGGATAGGAGAGATCACTCACCAATTACCGTCACGGGCAAACCAGACTCAGTTTGGGGAAAATTAACTTGATTTATTACAAATCAACCGGAGTGGGGTAATGAGAAATAAAACCAAATCTCAGAACACCTTCCCTCCACCCCTCCCTTCTTCCCGGGCACAACTTCACTCCTGGATTCTCTACCAATCCCCCAGCGGCACAGGGGGACGGGGATGGGGTTTACAGTCAGTTCATCACACGTTATTTTCTGCCGCTTCATTCTCCTCAGGGGGAGGGCTCATCACACTCTTCCCCTGCTCCAGCGTGGGGTCCCACCCACTGGAGACAGTCCTCCACGAACTTCTCCAACGTGGGTCCTTCCCACAGGCTGCAGTTCTTCACAAACTGCTCCAGCATGGGTCCTTTCCACGGGGTGCAGTCTTTCAGGCACAGACTGCTCCAGCGTGGGTCCCCCATGGGGTCACAAGTCCTGCCAGAAAACCTGCTCCGTGGGCTCCTCTCTCCACAGATCCGCAGGTCCTGCCAGGAGCCTGCTCCAGCGCGGGCTTCCCACGGGGTCACAGCCCCCTTCGGGAACCCACCTGCTCCGGCGTGGGGTCCTCCACGGGCTGCAGGTGGATATCTGCTCCACCGTGGACCTCCCTGGACTGCAGGGGGACAGCCTGCCTCACCATGGTCTTCACCACGGGCTGCAGGGGAATCTGTGCTCCAGCGCCTGGAGCATCTCCTCCCCCTCCTTCTTCACTGACCTTGGTGTCTGCAGGGTTGTTTCTCTTACATGTTCTCACTCCTCTCTCCGGCTGCCAAATACCGCCGTCCCAACTTTTTTTTCCTTCTTAAAAATGTTATCACAGAGGCATTACCACTATCGCTGATTGGCTCGGCCTTGGCCGGCGGCGGGTCCGTCTTAGAGCCGGCTGGTATGGGCTCTCTCGAACACAGGGGAAGCTTCCAGCAGCTTCTTACAGAAGCCACCCCTGTAACCCGCCCCGCTACCAAAACCTTGCCACACAAAACCAATACAGTTGGTTTCCCAGTAGCTTAAGAGACTTTCAAGAGATCATAAAAAATACTTGCGTAGCCATGGTGTTATGAATATAGAGCACTGCAATATGATACCAATGTATTACATAGCCCTAAATATGGCAAGCAATAGTACAATAACAGGTTATCTTATAGACACACACAGACACCCTTTTTTTTTTTAACTGCTTTTGTCCACTTTATTCTGGAAATGGTAGATTCGGTAGTTGTCTGCTGGTCATCTGAAGCGCTCTCCATGATGGTGTGGTAACTCAGTGTAAGACACAGGTGAAAAATTAGGTGATGTAAATTCAAGACTGAAGTATTTAACACTTAATCAACTCCAGCATAGTCTAGGTTCGTATCCTGAGAAATCTAGAAAGACAAGTCAAATGAGTGGAACCAGAAGAAAGCTGTTGTACCAGTGCATCACAGTTGAGAAACGTCACAGAGGAGCCATTAATATTCTCCTATTGCAAAAGGTTTGACTTGAGCCCCAGCTCCCTGACTGTATGCCATGCAAATCTTATCCTGCTTCTGGTCTGCCATGAGTTACGTGTTTTTTCTCATTTGTGTGAATTCTCTCATTCTCTCCTTCGTATGAATGCAAATGTCTTAGGCATGGGTGGTGGCCTGTCTTTGGCCATCTGCCAGGCTCCCACCCAGCAGCTCTCTCACTCCCCCTCCTCAGCAGGACAGGACAGGTGCAAAAATGACATGAAAAAGCTCATGGGTCAAGGTAAAGACAGGGAGATCATGTACCAATTACTGTCACGGGCAAAACAGACTGGACTTGGGGGAAATTAATTTAATTTATTGCCAATTAAAATAGTTTGGATGGTGTGAAGCAAACACAAAACCAAAACACCTAACCCCCACCTTCCCCCTTTTCCCCTGCTCAACTTCATTTCTTCATTCCCAAATCTTCTACATCTTCCCCCTTGGAGCAGTGCAGGAGGATGAGGAATGGAGGGTTATGGTCAGCTGATAACAGTTGGCCTCTGCTGCTCCTTCCTCCTCACACTTTTCCTGTGCTCCTGCGTGGGTCCTCTCTGGGGGCTGCAGTCCTTCAGGATAAACCTGCTCCAGCGTGGGCTTTCTGTGAGCTGCTGCTCCCCACTTCTAAAACCTGGCCACGTACACCCAATACACCAAGAATTGTATAATTGTCCTTTTGTATTTATAGTAGAGTGCCTTTTTCTTTTTAATCTTCTTTTTATCTTTTTAAGTATCACCTTTGGCATTTAAAGGGTAAAAATATCCTGCCACTTTCAGTTACTTTGGCAGATGTCCTGCAGCATGTGCATATACTACAGGTAATACACATCTTTGTCCCTCTGTATCGTGGAGTTGTCTACCAACCTGACCTACCTTCCTAAGACCTAAATGCTGTAGTAACCTCTTTCTTTTCTCAGAAGCATAACCCGTAGTAAAGCCTGGATGTATATTCTCTCCACTGACTATAAAAGCAGACTCAGATTTAGATTCCTACCTTTAGGATGATGTATTTAGGACTAATGGAACCCCATAGCTGAGTTCTCTTCACCAACAGGCACCAATCTCTTTCTTACCTGTGTGGAGTGGCACAGTTCAGCCTGATATGAATGCCTAAGATGCTTTAGATGAAATTGCCAGTGAAGACACATCTTTCTTTTGACTGTAGATGAAGCCTTCTTACATAACCAGCTAAAGCAAATAGCTTAACCTGAGACTAGATGTGATGCAATATAAAGCTGAAACTCTTTCATTGCTTGGTGAATTACAGTAGTGAAAAAGCATTGCTAGAGAAAAAACAGAATCACCCCAGCAGCAACAGCTTCAGACTCTATACCCCAAGGCCAGGAATTTTCTAAGACAGCACGAACGGTTTGTCAGGGAGAGGGTCTTCACCTCTTTAAACAGGATCAGCAGAGCAAGTGGTGCAAGGAGTCCACCCTATTGCTTTTCTCTCAGGCAATTTTCTTGTTTGAAGCTTCAATAACTCACTGGCCTTTCACAGCTAACCTAAGAAGCTGATGCTGTTTGGAGCCTGTTGGAAGGGACAAGACCCTTGTACTAGAACTGACCGGCAACCAATGACTGAGTTTTAATTTTTGGCATTGTTACCCTTTAACTATTGTTATATGTTTCTTACTGAGCTAGTATAATCATTCCACCTTTGGAGGTATTCATGTGTTCAGATTAAAATGCTTAACAAGTAGCCATTTATATTTTAATTAATTGTTGTCTGTTTGTAGTCATTACAGAGAGAAACAGGAATTCCAAAGGAATGATTATCTTATCCATGAGATAAATGCCAAGAAAGTATATATTTCTCTCCACTAGTTACAGATTAATCCTTACTAGGTAAGAGGTGGATTTCTGCATTCTAGATTTCAAAGTCAGACATGAAATGTTTATTTTAATATTAAATTAGAAGTTTGCATTATTTATTTCTGTCTGAATGCCTCCTTCTTGGAGGAGGGGCTGAGATATTTTTTTTTTTTATGAGTAGCAAAATCACCAAGACAGTATGGAGTTGTAAAGAGGGACATGAATATATGAGCATAAATAAATTAGCAAAACGTGAGCAAATGAGGCAACTAAATGCCTAAATGATGTTAGAAAACCTAAGTATTTTATCCTAGCTTTTTTTTCCAGATAAATATTTATGTCATTCATTGATACTAAACTAGAAGGAGCTGTGGACTCCCTCGAGGGTAGAGAGGCCTTACAGAGAGATCTGGATAGACTAGAGAGCTGGGCAATCACCAGCCATATGAAATTTAACAAGAGCAAGTTCAAGATTCTCCACCTGGGACAAGGTAATCCTGGTTATACATACAAACTGGGGGACGAGAGGCTGGAGAGCACCGCATGGAAAGAGATCTGGGGGTTGTGTTGATGACAAGTTTGAGTACGAGTCAACAGTGTGCCCTGGCAGCCCAAAGGGCCAGCCGTGGCCTGGGGTGCATCAAGCACAGCATAGCTAGCTGGCTGAGGGAGGTGATTGTCCCACTCAGCACTGCACTGGTGGGGCCCCACCTCAAGTACTGTGTGCAGTTCTGGGTGCCTCAATATAAGAAGGACATCATACTGTTAAATTGTGTCCAGAGGAGGGCAACCAAGATGATGAAAGGCCTCAAAGGCAAGACTTACCAGGAGCAGCTGAGGTCACTTAGTTTGTTCAGCCTGGAGTAGAGAAGGCTGAGGGGTGACCTCATTGCAGCCTGCAACTTCCTTAAGGGGCGCAGCAGAGGGGGAGGTGCTGATCTCCTCTCTCTGGTGACCAGCCATAGGACAGAGGAAATGGAATGAAGCTGCATCAGGGGAAGTTCAGACTGGACGTTAGGAAAAGGTTCTTCACTGAGAGGGTGGTCAGTCACTGGAACAGGCTCCCCAGGGAGGTGGTCACAGCACCAAGCCTGTCAGAGTTCAAGGAGTGTCTAGACAACGGTCTTAGTCATATGGCTTAGTTTTAGGTGGTCCTGCAAGGAGCAGGATTAGGATATGTTCCTTATGGCCATGTTCCTATTAGCCATGTTCCTTATGGCTCCTTTCTGACTTGAGACATTCTGTAATTCTATGATTCATTTTCAAAATGAACCTACCTCTGCTTCTTGAAAGGTCTTTTTTTATTATTTTGAAGATTACTTTCCTTAAAGGGAAAAAATACACAGAAAATATCGTAATAATGCTAAAAATATAAAAATAAAATTAAAACATTAATACTGAGTTCAAAAAATGTTTTGATTTTACCAAATATCCTTTCTCCACTAATTTGTTATTATTGTACTGGTTGTTTAAATCTGTTCTAGCTGGATCAGAACTTCCCACTACTCCTTGCTGGGGCATTTTATTCACTAGGCAAACCCCCCCCCCCATAGTCATCTGCACATAGACAGTTAAAAGTGTATTTCTCTGGAAACCTCACAATATGTATTTAGGGGCAATCACAAATGGCTCTATAAAAATAATAAATAAAAAGATGTAAATCATGAGCAAATACATTGGTGTCAGCACGCGTAGCTTGGTGTGCAACTGGAACAAAGAAGAAGAGGAACAGACTCCTTGGACTGAGTTAAGATATTATTCATGGACCTACAGCAGCATAAATGGCAGCACAGTCATCATTCACAAAGAAGGAGCAACATGTGGGAGATGATGCATTCTAGGTCCTCCTTGCTGTGTTATGCTCATGTTATTTTTCAATCTACAAGTGATTCCATTTGACGCTTTTGCATTATCTAGGAATGATAAGTTAAAATTGTGTAAATGACTTCATCAAGTATATGTGGAGCTGGGGAGAAAATTCTAACATTGTCACGTTAGGGGAGATGAAACTGAACATTATAAAATTACCTTCTCAACAGGCTAGTACACAAGAGACTGAGAGCAGAGATTTGCTAGACTGAAAGACTGAGAGCAGAGATTGTCTAGACCGAGATCACTATTTAACCAGCACTCCTACTCTGGATGGCCTACACTGAATTACCTTTCTCAAGCATGCATGACCAGACACTACACACAGTCATCCCAGCAACTTCTAACCAGTGACTTGTACAGTGGTATCTCTACACTCCTCACCTTACAGGAAATTCCTTGCCTGGTATATGACTGTGGTACACCTGCCTGTTTTTCTGAAGTTTTATCTCTTGATTTCACAAATTTACAATTATTTTTTTTTCAGTCTCCTTGCTGCTGATAAAATGTTAATGCAAAATCAAACTGTGGTGACTGAGTTTCTTCTACTGGGACTTTCCAATGATCCCAGATTCCAGATTGCACCATTTCTGGTGGCTTTATTTATTTATCTAATGACACTGACTGGGAACGCATTTATTGTACTGGTAATAAAAGTGGATCCTCAGCTTCAGTCTTCCATGTATTTCTGGGTCATCTAGCTTTTGCTGATGTCTGTTACTCCATGGTGACTGCCCCAAAGATGCTGAAGAACTTCCTGGAAAAGGAGAAAAACATTTCTCTCAATGGCATTGTACAATTTTATAATTTTTTTTCTATCAGCTTGTGCAGAAGTATTTATGCTCTCAGCAGTGGATTATGACCAATATGCATATGACCATATGACCAATATGCTTATGACCATATGCTTCCCTTTTCATTACACAAAGCTGTATCCAACTAATATCTGGGGCATGGGTGATGAGATTTTTATATGCTCTTCTAAACTGTATTCCTCTTTTCAGCTTAAGCTTCTGCGAACCCAATAAAATCAGTCATTACAGCTGGAGTAAAGGGAGGGATCAAGGTGGATGAGGAAGGAAAAGCATGGGAAAATGAAGAGAGGGAAGACAGACCACATATAAGTGGGCTACTGGAGAGACTGAGGATCATCAGGGAGCCAGCAACTGAAGGGACAAAGAGCCTAGGGGACAGCTACTAAGTAGATGAAGGGTATGAGAGCCAGAGAGTAGATAGACCCTGGAAAGGGTAGAGGAATAGGCATGGGATGATAAGAGACGAGGTATAGGCTTGACACATGAGACGTGACAGCAATAAACTACTCACCAATGGTCAGATAAAGAAATGCAGACCTAGAGCTGGACAAAACTGGTTTCGGGGGTAATGAAGAGAACAAAGAACAAGTACCTAAGATATATGAAACAGGACGCATACAGAAAATCTAGATGTAACATGGAGTTGCAGATGACTGAAGAAAGAGCAAAGCTTAAAAGCACGTTAGCAAACATACAAAAATGACTCCAGGTCAGGTTCAGGGAGGAAAAAACTAACAATATCAGCATCACTTCTCTGGGGGAAGGATTGCAGATGCTGACAACCTGCTGTAACACCCTCACCAACACCACCAGACTGAAACCACTGACCTGAGGACCCAGTGGAGCAGTGTGAAGGTGAGCATAGCATCAGAAAAAGGATCAAAAACTAAGAAGTATGGATATATACTATTATTGAAACTTTTTCTGCATAGATTACATCCTTTTCTGTAATAATTAGATCTGGAATAATAACGATTCTTACATTAGACTGTTAAGATTTTGTATATAAGGTGTGCTCTGCCCATAAAAACAGAGACCAGTTTTCCAAGTCCTTAACAGAGCCTCAGAGAGAGACTACAGTACCCAAAACCACTGAGGGTGCTGAAAGCCCTAGGGAGCAACACAGGTAAAGGCACAGAGGGCCCCACACAGACATCCCCATGTCTGCCAACATCAGCAATTGGAAGAATTGGTGCAATCCTGTTCCTGTCAAGAGAGAGATAACCAGGGTTGAGAGGATGAAGGTCAACAGGTTATATGCATGAGATAGGTACACAGGCCATTTGTGAACAGTGGGCCAGGTCTTTATGGTCCTTTGACACTTGGAATCCCAATAGCAGTGGGATCCAGAGGGGCTGCATGCCACTGAAAATAGTTGAGACTGACCAGCAGGCCTTACAGATAAGACTGAGTGCTGTGACTTGAACTTCACTGGTAAGACTTGAGAGGATAGATTGCTAAGAGAGGAGAGGAGAGGAGAGGAGAGGAGAGGAGAGGAGAGGAGAGGAGAGGAGAGGAGAGGAGAGGAGAGGAGAGGAGAGGAAGTAATTTACTTGAGAAATTCCAGATTTCCAGAATATTTTATCCCAGTTCTTTCACGAATAGTATAGGATGCAGCTGTTACTGAAAGATGGTATCAACAAAAAAAAGTTAATTTTGCATGTGGTTAGGCATAAAAGGTAAAGGTTAAAAACCTCAGGAACAGGATGCACAGACTGTAAGTAGATACTATACCTGTTTACCAAAAAGTAGTGCTATGATTGCAGGGGTGAGGGGAAAGACTTCTCTGTGTTACACCAGTCTTTCAGAAGAGTGATATTCCAGTTAGAATATACAATAAATCCCCAAACCATGGTGCAGTTAGAGTACGTGCAAGGTAGAACATGTGTATCACATATGACCTTGCAAAAAAAAAAGTGCAAAAAAGATGAGGAAATGAAATGACAAGTTCATGATAAATGGATAGAAGAGCTGAATTAAATTCTTCATACCGTGCTAAACTAAACTACAGTGAAGCAGTTGGGAACATGGGTGCCAAACTTTTATATGTGAAACGATCCACATATGTAGACACCTTTGCTGCCAATTGAAAAGTCCCAATTTATGACCTGGTACCATGTATGAACACTAAAAAGAAAACAAAGATGTCCAGTGTATCTTTCCACTTAGCAAAAGCACTTAAGTTTGGATTCAGCTCCACACTGAAACCTCCAAACTTATGTGTCTTCAGCATAGGGACTGGATTGAATTGTCTAAACATAGATTTATAATACAATTCTTGACAACCTAAGGTATCCTACTTTTAACACAGGATGATGGATGTGACCCAGAACTTAAGATAATACCTTATCCTTCTGGAATGCTATTTAGAGCCCACCTGGGACGCTCCATAGGGCCTAAAATGTTTCTCTACACCTATGTATACATAACTGAATACCAGTCCTAGACTGCCTCTATAAAAGAAGGAAAAACATAGGCACTTCCCACTGCCATCCCAGTTGTCTTGATAACTACTTCATACAGGATGATTGCTATCTGGAGTTGCTTGTAACTTTTGATTTTCTTAGGACATTTAAAGTGATGTCAGGTTCTTTGCAAGGTATGTCAGAGTTTGCATGACATTCAGGAATTAGTATGATAGGTTGGGATTTGCCTGGAGCTGTGCATTGCTAATGCTTTCTTTCCATATTTTTCTCTCTTGAGTCTTCTTCCTTGAAGAAATGTGGTTCTTAATGGGGCAATATGACTTTGCCTCAAAGTGTGCCACCAGGTATAAGTAACTCACATGCTTGTACTTTGAAGCTGTACAGAAACAACATTTTGCCATGTACAGGCTGCCTTCTCTACCAACACCACGCTAAAGGGTGTTAGCATGGAATCTCCCTCTGGCTAGAGGGTCCTTGATTTCTATTCACTGATTTATCAGTTGAATAACAACTTACAGTGGATCTCTAACTTTCAGATGTCTAAGCTTTGGTGATAGGTCCTCAATCTTGAAATATTTGTTGAAAAACAAGCAGTGGAATGGAATCTGCTTCTCAGTTAATCTATTAATCTGTCTAACAATTCACAGCCTTCATCCCTCCATCCTAGGTGGGGTTGTTCCTCCGCAGGTGCAGGACTTTACACTTCCCCTTGTCGAGCTTCATGAAGTTCCAGTTGGCCCATTTTGCTAGTCTGTTGAGGTCCCTCCGGATGGCATCATGACTCTCTGGTGCGTCAGCCACTCCTCCCAGTTTTGTGTTAGCAGCAAATTTGCTGAGGCCCCATCATACAGATAATTAATTAAGTGTTGAACAGGATTGGACCCAGTACTGACCCCTGGGGTACAGTGCTAGTTACTGGCCTCCAACTAGACTTTGTGCCATGGATCACCACCCTCTGGGCCTGACCGTTCAGCCAGTTTTCAATCCACCTCACTGTACGTTCATCCAGCCCATACTTCATCAGCTTCTCTATGAGGATCTTATGGAAGACAACGTCAAAAGCCATTCTGAAATCAAGGTAGACAATACTATAGAATCACAGGATCACAAAATGGTTGAGGTTGGAAGGGACCTCTGGAGGTCATCTGGTCCAACCCTCCCCTGCCCAAGCAGGACCACCTAGCGCCAGTTTCCCATGACTGTGTCCAGACTGCTTTTGAATATCTCTAAGGAGGGAGACTCCATAACGTCCCTGGGCAACCTGTACCAGTGCTCAGTCACCTTCACAGTAAAAAAGCATTTCCTGATGTTCAGAGAGAACCTCCTTTGTTTCAGTTTGTGCCCATTGACTCTGGTCCTGGCACTGGGCACCACTGGAAAGAGCCTAGCTCCATCTTCTTTACTCCCCCCCATCAGGTGTTGATACACATTGATAAGATCCCCCTGAGCATTCTCTTCTCCGGGCTGAACAGTCTCAGCCCTCCCAGTCTTTCCTCATATGTGAGGTGCTCCAGTCCCTTCACCAGCTGTTTGCTGGACTCTTTCCTGTATGTCCATGTGTCACGACCCAGACTGGACAGACCAGGGAGTCGTGTTGAATTCGAAATTCCCTCGGGCTAAATTAAGGTGAAATGACACCAAACGATCAGTTAAAGATTTTATTCCTGACAGAAGCAAACTGAACTGGGGAGGCATGGTAGTAAGTGGCAGGGTTTCTCACAACAGGAATTGGCATAGGACTACTTCTGTAAACTGTGTAACCCAGGGCAACCATGTACATCAATTCAGGGAATAAGGAGATCCCTCCCGTTGAGTCACGAGGTTCAGAGCAGACCCCCTTGCTTTCCAGACTCCTCCTCAGAGAAGGGCCTAGGGGCGGCTGGATCCACTCGTAGTCTCAGACTTGGTCAACGGTTTATGTCTTGAAACGGATGAGGTGTAGGGATTGTGGAAAAGGAAAGAGAGAAGAAGACAGAGAGAGAAAAAGGAAGAGAGAAAGACTTCACCGGTCCTGGGTCCAGCGTTGGTTCAGTCAGCCGAGGAGTGCAGTCAGCCGACGGGTCCAGTTCCAGTGGGCTTGTGCGCCCGGGGCTTCAGTTTGTGTCCTTCTATCATCCTTGCCCCTCCTTTGGGCGGGCACCTGAACTCGTCAGGCTAATGAGCAGTTTGTGAGCCTTTGGGCTTGGGGGTCGTTTGTGGGGTAACTTCTCCTTCCCTGCAGACGTGACCATTGTTTGATCTTTGTATCAGAACAGCGTATCAGAACAGGGAGCTGCGCACCCTCCAGCGCGCCCTCCCCCTCCTCTTGCTGCTGTCTGAGCTGACGGGCTTTTCACCTTGGTTCCTTGCTGTACAGTGTTTGCCTTTAAGCAGAACTTGCCCCACTACAATGTTTGAGACATTAACTCTTTCAGTCTCTCACACCATGTCTCTCTTACTGAGGAGCCCGGAACTAGACACAGCTCTCCAGATGCAGCCTCACCAGTGCTGAGTAGAGGGGAAGGATCATATCCTTCTAACGCAGCCCAGGATACCATTCACCTTCATTGCAGCAAGTGCAAAGAAGGGCATATCTAACTGCACTCCCTTTGTCTACCAAACCAGTCCTTTCATCACAGATGATCATTAGGTTGGTGAAGCATGATTTCCCCTTGGTGAAGCTATGCTGACTACTCCTGATGATCACATTCATGCGCTTTTTGTGCCTGGAAATGGTTCACAGGATTAGTTGCTCCATCACCTTCCCAGAGACCAAGGCGAGGCTGACCAACCTGTAGTTCTCTGGGTCCTCCTTCTCATGCTTTTCAAGGACAGAAATGACATTTGCTTTCCTTCAGTCCTCAGGCATCTCTCCCAATCACCATGATCATTCAAAGGTTATTGAGAGTGGCCTCACAATGACATCAGCCAGCTCCCTCAGCACACATCGGAGCATCCCATCAGTGGTCACAGACTTATGCATGACTGGTATTCCCTGACCTGCTCTTCTTTCACCAAGGATATGCCATCCTTGCTCCAAACTCTCCCCCTGATCTCTTGGGCCTGGGATTACTGAAGCCTGGTCTTGCTAGTAAAGACCAAGGCAAAGGAGGCATTCAGTACATCAACCTTTTCCATGTCCTGTATCACCAGGTCCCCCAACTCATTCAGCAGTGGGCCCACATTTTCTCTAGTCTGCCTTTTGTCACCTATATACTTACAGAAGCCCTTCTTGCTGTCTTTGACATCCCTGGCCAAATTCAATTCCATTTCAGCTTTGGCTGTCACAACTGTGTCTCTGCATGCTCAGACAGGGCATGAATATTTGAAAAATAATAATTCTTAATTACCTCATGCACTTTCATCATGCAAACCACCAGCCAGATGCTTTAGGGAATATACCTGTGTGGCCAATCAAAAAACTCCCACCCATGCACATGCATGCATGCACATGCACCACACACTGGAGGAATGCTCTGAAAAGGCAAGGAGAGGCTAGGAGCCCTTGAGGCTCAGGGGAGGATAATGGAACAACTGTTCACAGCTGTTTCAAAAGAAACCAAAATCATCTCAATATGAAAGGAAACTGGAGGGTATGCTTTTATTATTATTGGCGGGGGGGTGGGCAGGGAACAAGCAAAACCTGTAACAACCAATTGTACTTAAAGAAATGCAGACCTAGAGCAGGGCAAAAATCAATCTAGGGTTATGCTTACTGTTAAAGTAACATAGCCTGTGTATTTATTAGGGTAGAAGCAAGCCTTGCCAGGCCCAGCAGTGTCACAACGAGAGCTGGATGAGCTGAACACATGTATGTTCAGCCTCACGGCTGCAGACCCTGACCTATCAGGGACACTTCTGCCTGACCTAAGTCCCCGAAGTGGACTGTTCTCCAAAAGAACTGTTCTCCAGAAGAACTGTGGCATGGGGACAGCCCACACTGCAGCAGGTTTCTCCTGAAGGACTGCAGACCCAGAGAGGACCCACACCGGAGCAGGGGAAAAGCGTGAGGAGGAAGGAGCAGCAGAGGCAAACTGTTGTGAACTGACCACAGCGCCCCATTCCTCATATCCCCTGCGCAGGTTGGGGCTGGGAGGAGGTAGAAGATTTGGGAATGAAGGAGTGAAGTTGAGCCTGGGAAGATTGGTTGGATTTGGGGAATAAGAAACAGAAAAAATGGGAAATAAAAAGAAACATATGAGGTAGAAGAATGAAACATTTTAATGCAGTGTGGGTTAGATAAGTGGAAAGGTTTGAGTAGGCTATAGAAGTGAAACAATGTGTGAATGGGATGGTCAGGTGTATCAGATAACGTTGGACCTGAGCATGACGCAGATGGTATGGAATAAAGGGTGGAGATTGTACTGTGTCTGTCTGGGATGGAGTCAACTTTCTTCATAGCAGCCCGTATGGTGTGTGCTTTGCATTTGTGGCTCAAACACCAATATTTTGGCTATTGCTGGACAGTGCTTGTACAGAGTCAAGTCTTCCCCTCCAGTCCCACCCCCCACAAAGACCGGTAGGCTGGGGGTAGGGAAGAGGCTGGGCGGGGACACAGCCAGGACAGCTGACTCAAACTGCCCAAGGGGATATTCCACACCATATGATGTTTTTCTCAGCAATAAAAGCTCAGGGAATGGAGGAGGAAGGGGGCATGTTCATGGTTAAGGTGTTTGTCTTCACAAGCAACAGTTAGGCATGCTGAGCCCCTGCTTCCTAGGAAGTGGCTGATCATCTGCCTGACAATGGGAAGTAGTGAATTAATTCCTTCTTTGCTTGTGTGTACAGCTTTTGCTCTCCATATTAAACTGTCATTACCTTCATCCACGAGTCTTTTCACTTCCCTTTGATTTTCTCTCCACAGGAGAGGGGAGTGGGTAAGAGGTAGGATGCTTAAACAGTTGCAG
Organism: Harpia harpyja; assembly: GCF_026419915.1. NCBI lineage: Eukaryota > Metazoa > Chordata > Aves > Accipitriformes > Accipitridae > Harpia > Harpia harpyja. The sequence continues at coordinate 39,729,588 of NC_068953.1, forward strand.
AAAACTTAGGAATACACTGAGTCACTTGGCATTTTGCAGTTAACCCACTCCCTCATACAAACAGTTTTCCACTTCTTCTTCTGGGTTAAGTAAATACCTTGTGCTTGTATAAACATGTCTTCAGTTGAAACGTATACTCCCGAAGCTCCTGTTTGTGGTGTTATGCTGGCGTGGAGCCTGAAGGCACCGCACCCCCCGGCACTTTGGTTCTCATTTGGACAGTGTGAATTTCTCCCTCGAACATAGTGAGTAGTCATGGGCCATTAAACAAAGCTAGCAAAAGCAGTGTAGATGTAGCCTGTACAGTGAAAAAATTAAACACTGTTGTAAGGATATGTGGAAGGGCAGTGCCTGCTCCTTTAGGGGTACCTGGTCAAGGACTTTCTTCAACGCAACAAGGCATGATAAGAAAGGGACGAGGCGATGAATGAGAACTTACAGGGACACAAATCTGACCAACAAATGATAAGGGAGGCAGTGAGGAGAACCAAATCTGGTCAATCAATGACCCAATGAAGGGGAAACAGGGAGGAACAAAGGGAAGGTAGACAGAAAAGGGTATAAAGTGGGCTGGTCACATGTAAAACAGGGCCTGTCAGTGCACTTGTCTGGCTGAGCCCTGCGCCCCATCTCCGCAGTTTGGCCCATCAACTTATATCTTCTTATTAAATCTTTTCTCAGCTACTGGTGGGACCTGTGTGTCTGTGAGTGAAAATTGGTACCAGCTACTGGAGTCAGAGCGGGGGTGTGGATGCCCTGCAGCCTGTGCTGTCAGCTACTGGACCGAGGCGGGTCATAGAAGGAGCATAACCAAAACTGTCTTACTGTTAGAGTGGTATGTAGGACAGCCAAGTCTCTGTATTGCGCCCACATCTTGTGTGGGCGGCTGTTTTTCTTCAGAAAAAATACCAGGAACCCTTGGGGTGATGACTGACTCCCCTGGCTCAAACAAGAAAGGAAGTGCACAGAAGGTGGAAACAGGGACAGGCAAATCAGAAGGAATATAGACCATGCAGGGGTGGAGTTAGGAAGGCCAACACTCAGCTGGAGTTGGAACTAATAAGGTATTGGAAGGGCAAGAAGAAGAGTTTCTAGAAGTACACTGACAGTAAAAGGAAGGCTAAGGAAAATGTAAGTAAGTCCACTGGTCAATGGGCAGCAGACCTCGTGACCCAGGACATTGAAAAGGCTGGGGTATGCAATACCTTTTTTGCCTTATGTTTCACTGATAACGTCTGCCTTCAGGGTTCCCAGTTCCTTAAGCCTATTAGCAGAGCATGTGGGAGCAAAGCAGCATGAGCAGGATAAGAAGACACAGTTAGAGCACTTAGGTCAACTGTACATATAAAAGTTCAGGAGACTGGATGGCAAGAACCCAAGGGTGTTGAAGGCACTGGTTGATGCCCCTGCAAGTTCACTCTCTTTTGTCTTTGAAAGGTCGTGGTGACCACAGGAGGTCCTGATGCCTGGAAAAAGGCAAACGTCACACCCCTCTTCAAGAAAGGCAAGAAGGAGGAGCTGAGGAACTACAGTCTCACCTCAGTACCTGGGAAGGTGATGGAATAAATCCTTCTGGTAGTCATTTTGAGGTACACACAGGACAGGAAGGTGGTTGGGAACAGCCACCATGATTACAACAAAGGCACATCAGGCCCAATCAATCTGACTGACTTCTACGATAAGATGACTGTCTGGATAGACATGGGAGGGCAGCGGATGTTGTATACCTTAACTCGAGCAAGGCCTTCGGTACGATCTCCTACAGACTCCTTAGATCTAAATTTGGAAGATATGCACTGGGCAAGCGGCCAATAATGTCAATGGTCAGGATTGCCAGGCTCAAATGCCTATGTGGTAGGAAGCCCTGCTAGCAGCCAGTTACTAGTGGTCTTTCTCAGGGATCAGTACTGTGACTACTGCAGTTTAATTTCTTTATTAACAGCCTGAATGTGAGTGAATAGCACACTCTCAGCATGTTTGCTGGTGCTTCCAAACTGGAAGAAGTGGTGATGCACTGGAGGGAAGAGCCTGTCTTCGGGGGGGACATTGACAGGCCAGAAAAATGGTCAGGCTGCAACTTCATGAAGTTCAACAAAAGCAAATGAAAACTTGTACATCTGGGAAGAAAGGAATGCTCTCAGGCCACAGGGCAGGCCAGGGGATGACTAGGTAGAAAGCAGCTTTGCAGAAAAAGCAACTTTGGGGGGGTTAGGTGGACAAGAAGTCAAATGTGTGCCAGCAGTGTGCCCTTGCTGCAAGGAAGTACTTGCTGCAAGGAATGCAGCTTGGGCTGCATTGGCAAGAGCACAGGCACCCGGTGGAGTGGAGCGATCCTTCCCCTCTCTTTGGCACTTCTGAGATCACATCTGGAAGAATGTGTCTAATGTTGGACTGCCCAGTACTGGAAGACGTTGCCTAGTGGAGCGAGTCCAGTGGAGGGACACAGGGACACCAGGGTGATTAGTGGTCTGACACACCTCAAGGACAAGGAGGGGCTGGGAGACTGAATTTCTTCATCCTTGTCCCGTCCTAGGGGAAGGAGATCATATTGCTGTCTGCAGCTACTTAGTGTGGGGGCGGATTCTCTTAGAGAAAATGGGGGCAAATATTTCTCAGAGGAGCACGGTGATAAGATGAGAGGTGATGGGCGCAAGTCGGAACATGGGAAATTTGGATTAGATACCAGGGAATACTTTTTCACCTTTAGGGTACTCAGACTTGGAACAGGCTGCCCAGAGAGTTTGCCTAAATATCCTTGAAGTTGTTGAAAACTTTACTGGACAGGCCCCTATCCAGTTGGCCTGCTTTGAGTGGGGGAAGGACCAGAGACCGCAGAGGTTTCTTCCAACCTACATTATTTTGTGTGTCTACAGAACTCCTGAACATACTGGGTTTTCAAACCCACAATCAGGCTGGAGCTGAGCTGCCAGGAGCTTTATAGAGGAAATGTTAAAGCCACCTGCCTAGAAAGAGGCATCTGTGTGATTCAAAATTTCCTGCGGGATTTACACACCGACATCTGAACTACTTGGACTAGAATGAAACGTGTTACTTCTGTAAATGGTTGTGGAAATTTTTCCACAGGATTGAAAATGAAGCTTAAGATGCAAATTTGGGATGTTTGGGACTACAAAGAGGCCAGAAACTCCTCCTTGTCTGTGAAATGCCAACAAAAATAAAACATCAGGAATCCTAACACATCAGAATGGATAGAACACGTACTAGGTTTCACAAATTCTAGTATTTGAAAGAGATTTAGGAAATGTTGCCTAAACACTCCTCCAGTTCAGCTGAGTTTGCACAACTCATGCCTCTATTGCCAGTAGAAGCTTCAGCCATAAACTCTGTGCACCGAGGTGGCGATACCTGTGTTGGATTTTTTTCTTTTTTTTGGGGGGGGGGGTGGGGGGGTGGGGGGGGGTGGGGACGGGGCACAGCAGAGGGGTTGGTTTGTTTGTTTGGGGTTGTTTTTCATTTTTTGTCTTCTGTTTTGCAGGTGGCTCATTATGCATTATGTTTAGGGAACACTTTGTTCGTTGCTCTGCAATTCACCATTGATTCACAAATCTCATCTCGGGAGACGGATCAAAGCAATAGGAAATTTACTTCCCGTGTGGTGGTGTTGGTTTGTGATTTTGCACGTTCTGGACATGATAAAAAGACTTTTTTCACTCTCTAACTAGGTCATCAGAGATTTCTGGTACAGTTTGCAAAGCTTCCTCCTTGCATCCTACCTACCTGAATAACTACAACCCCTTGGGAACTTGCAGTAGTCCTTTTCATCACACCTGCAGTATTAATCTCTCAGCTAGAAGAATGCCAAGTAGATATGGAAGAAAAAAGGAGAACAGAAATTCTCAGTCTTTTAACCCCACAAAATAAATTGGTTTGTCCTCAGCTTTGCTTTCTGGCTCACTATCAGAGGGCCCTACTACAATGAGAAAAATGCTGCTTGCTAGTGAGGTGAGGTTTGTGCAGAATTATCTTTTTTTTATTATGTAATTTACATAGTTGAAAAAATAGGCAAGCTTCAGCATGCAAAGTCTTTTCTTTGCATTTGCGTTTAAGCGAGAGTCTTAAAACTGGAATTGCACCTATACCTCTTCAAATGCAGGTGACGGACTAAAATTTTGGTAAGTCTGTAAGGCTATATTATCAAACCTAATGTTTCCAACAGAGCTTGTTCAAGGATCAGACTAGAAGTATTTTCAGAGAAATATGATCAGGTTTTTAGAGTGGACTCATATGTGCATAGATTACCTTTAGGCTACATGCTCATGTTCTTTTATCATGAAATCAGTTTTCTGTTTGTTTACTGTTTTCATGCTGAAATAATAAGCCAAAGAAGTATGAGAAAAAGAGTGACTGGGCTGGAGATATATCATAATGACTTTCAAAAATCACCTATTTTCAATAAAAGTATGTAGTACAATGGAACGGACAAGAAAGACTATGAAATGTGTCTATGTGTGTTTTAACCTCTTTACAAGAAATATTTTGGAAGTAGTTATTTTTTCATTAGTTGTATTCATCAGTATTAATCACCACTGCATTGAATGTACAGAGAAAACTACTCATCTTGCAGAATTTGCAGTCTATATTGTCAGCTAGAAATACCTGTGCCTACCTGTCCTAGTAAAATAATCTCGGGACTTTGTTCTTTATTGTATGTGGTTGGGACTTACCCGTAGCGATAAACAAACTTACCCGGAACAGAGAAAAAGTGAAAGCATGTGCTTACTCATCTGCATTTTAGAAGACTAGCGATACTGACAGAACTGATCATATTGTCTCAGTGGGGCAGTACAGTCAGCTTTTAGTGGTATGAGCCAATTTGTCTGGAACTTGCACCAGCTAACTTGGCTCCTGCAAATTCAGTCATGGAATCATGCACTCATGCAAATCACAGTGTTGTAGGAGATGAGATGCTGGCTTTTGTCCCATTCATCTGCTGCTGCTCAACAAAAAGACATTCTTTGGGCAAAGTATACAGTCCAATAACAAAAACAGTTTGTGATCACATGCTAAGGCATCCTCTTCCTTTAGTCTCAGCAACATACAAAAGAAATGCTGATGATTGTATGGTACCTTGGAACGCCTTCTGGTGGCTGTTGATAAAAAAATGGAAATTGTGCAATTTTTAAGATCAAAGAACTGTCCAGAAGAGATGGTAACCATTAGAAATGTGAGAGTTGAAATTGGCTTAATGAATTGTAGGCGTAATAGTAGAAAGAAAGCATCAGGAGCGACCCACATCATGAGCTAGAAGCTTTATTGATAAGATTAAAGGTTGTAGCAGGAAGTTACAGATGAGCAGAACTGAAATATGAACGTGGCTGAAGGTGAAGAAGCAGCAATCTTACATATTCTGCTGTTATGCATAGATGGAAGTTTTAATTTTAATATTTTCCGCTCTGTAGTATTTTACTCTGTTGTAGACAGAAAGCACAAGACTACATTAAAGTTCTTTTTGTCCGTGTTAATTCCTTGAGCTTCTATGCAGCTTTTATGTTTGATTACATGTGTTACATTTTGCTCTTTTCTGCATTTGTTTGTATTAAAATAGCACAGAAACAAACGAGTTTTGTAATACTGTTACTCCTGGCAGCTGTGGAACCTTGACATTTTGCCTTTGCTTCTTATTGTTCTAGCAATGCTGAACGAGACACAGGTCATCAGTGAGTTCATCCTTTTGGGCCTCACCGATATCCAGGGCCTGCAGCACTTTTTCTTCATCTCCTTTCTCTTGCTCTACTTGACCAGTCTTCTGGGAAACGGTGCCATTGTGACCATGGTGATAACTGAGCCCCGGCTCCACACACCGATGTACTTCTTCCTGGGGAACCTGTCCTGCCTGGACATTTTCTATTCCACAGTCACTGTTCCCAAGATGTTGGCTGGCTTTCTCTTTGGGCATCAGCCCATCTCTTTTGGTGGGTGCTTGGCCCAGCTCCACTTCTTCCACTTCCTGGGCAGTACTGAGGCTGTGCTCCTGGCCACCATGGCCTATGATCGCTATGTGGCCATTTGCAACCCTTTGCGCTATGCCCTTGTCATGAGCCCACGGGCTTGTCTGCTGCTGGCTGTGGCCAGCTGGTCCACTGGTTTTGTACATGCCATGATGCACTCAGTCATGACCTCTCAATTGAGTTTCTGTGGCCACAACCACATTCATCACGTCTTCTGTGACATCAAGCCACTGTTGAATTTGGCTTGCAGTAGTGCCAGCCTCAACATGACCCTCCTCAATGTTGTCACCACAGCTATTGTTCTAGGCCCCTTCACTCTCATAGTCCTCTCCTACCTCTACATCATCTCCTTCGCCTTCCGGAAAGTCCGGTCCCAGGAAGGAAGATGGAAGCCCTTCTCCACCTGTGCCTCCCACCTCACCATTGTGGCACTGTTGTACATACCAGTGCTCTTCAATTATACACCACCCTCCTCAGGAAGCTCCTCTAAAAGGGATGTGCAAGTGTCTCTCATGTATAGTGCTGTCACCCCAGCTCTGAACCCCTTGGTCTACACTCTTAGGAACCAGGAGGTGAGATCTGCCCTGAAAAAAACGTTAGGGAGAAAAATCTTCCCTGGAGGAAAGTGACTAAATCAAGGAGAAGGCTCAGAATGTGGTTACTCCACCTCTCACACTTATAAGGAAAGAGGTCAAAAGGACACCGTACTGCAAGAGACTGAAAAACTACTGATTATCGACTGAAAAACTACTGATTATCTCGTGTAGTTTAACACATTTAGAAGTTAATTGCGTAGATCTAAGTCAGGGGAGATGTTCAAGGACTTGATGCTTCTTCCATCATTTTTAGATGTCTTGTGGTACCCCATCTGGTCTCCGGCTTCCAGTACAGAAGCATGTGTGTCTCCTGTGGGACTTGAGGCACAGCTGACAGCCCTGTGCAGTTCTCCTGGATAATCTAAGGTATTAAATGATTAATTGATGGCTATGTTTAGGCAGCTGAATGACTCTCCTGTCATTCCGACCTTCTGTATAGCTGAAGAGAGCTAGCACGTGTTACATTCTGGGTTCACAAAGCCCGAGAATGATATTGTCAACATTTGACTCGAGTCAACCCTCCGGAAGGATCTGTTTCTTTCCACTAAGTTTGGCCATTTCTCACATCACTCTGTGAGAGACTGAAAGAGTTAATGTCTCAAACATTGTGGTGGGGCAAGTTCTGCTTAAAGGCAAACACTGTACAGCAAGGAACCAAGGTGAAAAGCCCGTCAGCTCAGACAGCAGCAAGAGGAGGGGGAGGGCGCGCTGGAGGGTGCGCAGCTCCCTGTTCTGATACGCTGTTCTGATACAAAGATCAAACAATGGTCACGTCTGCAGGGAAGGAGAAGTTACCCCACAAACGACCCCCAAGCCCAAAGGCTCACAAACTGCTCATTAGCCTGACGAGTTCAGGTGCCCGCCCAAAGGAGGGGCAAGGATGATAGAAGGACACAAACTGAAGCCCCGGGCGCACAAGCCCACTGGAACTGGACCCGTCGGCTGACTGCACTCCTCGGCTGACTGAACCAACGCTGGACCCAGGACCGGTGAAGTCTTTCTCTCTTCCTTTTTCTCTCTCTGTCTTCTTCTCTCTTTCCTTTTCCACAATCCCTACACCTCATCCGTTTCAAGACATAAACCGTTGACCAAGTCTGAGACTACGAGTGGATCCAGCCGCCCCTAGGCCCTTCTCTGAGGAGGAGTCTGGAAAGCAAGGGGGTCTGCTCTGAACCTCGTGACTCAACGGGAGGGATCTCCTTATTCCCTGAATTGATGTACATGGTTGCCCTGGGTTACACAGTTTACAGAAGTAGTCCTATGCCAATTCCTGTTGTGAGAAACCCTGCCACTTACTACCATGCCTCCCCAGTTCAGTTTGCTTCTGTCAGGAATAAAATCTTTAACTGATCGTTTGGTGTCATTTCACCTTAATTTAGCCCGAGGGAATTTCGAATTCAACACGACTCCCTGGTCTGTCCAGTCCGGGTCGTGACACACTCCTCCCTAACCACTCGTGTACCCCAGCCACCCTTCACAGAGCTCTCTAGCTTTTGGTATCCACCATGACCAGCGGTGTCTCATGTCTTGTCTAGTAGTTTTCCACATCCTGTTCAGTTAGCTGAGCCTCAAGCAAGGGAGGGCCCACTCAGTGGTCTGCATACCGAAACAGATCAGTGTCCAAAGGTGGAGTAACCACTTTCCAGAGGTGCTGTCTATAAAAGGGATCTAGGTAGCAGGCTTGGACTTTGGGTGAAGGCAAGGTTTGGCTTCTTTCACCAAAATGGCCTTCCAGAAGTATTTAATCTCTCCTTTGTTTTCTAACACCTGCACTCAGCCCCTTCCTATAGCCTTGGGAATGAAACACTTACCCTCAGCATCACAGTATGTACAAAATCATTACTCTGAAAAGCTGCATTACACCGTTCATTCTATTTTGGCCGCTTCGAATGGAAAAGCAACACCCAGAAAAAAGAAGTATTATGTCTGAGACACACAGGAACGTCACACAGGGCCAAGAGGAGACTTGGGCCGAGAGCTATGCAGTGTCAGCACAAGTCCCCATTAGGATGCTAGCCACCACCACCAGGAAATGTGTGTGACTCTGTAGTCCTGAAAGCTAGGGATCACGCCCTAAGGCAGAGGCATTTATCTTTGTAGGAACTATTAACTTCTGCATCAAATTTAATCATCAGGGCACCCAGTGTAAATCTCTGTATGGAGGGAGGCAGGCACTTACTTCTAGATCATGTCTGATTTCATCCTGATGCAGCAGACAAAGAGCAATCAGCTGAGTTGTCTTCCAGAAGCTCTGGTTTCTGCTGATTAGAAGTGGAGTTCTGGTGACTGATTTCAGCTGCAAAAATCTCATTTTACTTCTCCCTATATGTGTTACATGAAGGTCTGAGAATTTTTTAAAAATTTTTAAAAATTTTTTTAAATTCTCTTTGAGGAGGGTTCATCCTGTTGTGCTTGACACCTCTCTGAGGAGGAGAGGAAGTAAACTGCAGGTATGCCTATCCTTCTCCACCAACTACAGAGGGATCCTGAGTGTTGAGCTGAGACCAAGCTTCTACCTTGTAAGCAGCTAAAAGTTAAAAGAGAAGTCCTCTTCTAGGGAATATTCAAGGATAATTTCTGTAACTTCACAAACTATAGCTGTGATCTGAGCTGGCAGTTGGTTTCCTACAGACACGCTTAGTGCAGCTTACTCCTTAGGAGAGCACGGAGGCTTTTCCTCTGAGGCACAAACACCTCTGAAGTAACATGCTGGGAGTTTCAGAAAACAGTAAAACTACTGGTTGCTGGTGCTTGTTGATACAGCCTTCCCCTCAAAACAAAAGAAAACAAAGAAACTAAACTCATCCCATTGAATTCTCCTCCCACTTCAGGCAAGTCCTTTAAGTTTTATATTCTTCCTCAGCTCGGAGGAAGAACATAGGAAGGAAAAAAATAATTCAGCCCTCCTGGAAATAGCATGGAAAAATCTCCTTTTTCACCTAGCTACACTGCAAGCTCACAAAAGTTCCCTCCTACGGGCTAGAGGAAGCAGCATGACAACGACCCTAAGTGGTTATCTAGTCTATCCACCTGCTCCTCTTTGTGTTTCTTGACAAGTCAGATCATTCCCCATTTTAATTCTGAGCTATGGTTAGTTGCTGTCACTCATCTTGAAGCAAAATGTTTGAGCTTGTTCATATCCACTTCATGTCTTAAAATTAACGTTTTACTTTAAAAATGCCTACTGACCTATGTCTCAAAGAAAAGTTGTTTGGAAATTGAAAATAGACAAACCTGGTAAACGTCAACATTTTCTCTGAATTTTAATCCATTAATTTAGTTGCCCAGAATGTTTTTCTAAAATTGACTGAACTCTGGCAAATATTCCCCATGCTTCTAGAACTACATTTTTCATTTGTTGAAAGAAAAAAAGTCTGTGTGTGCATGATACTTATTTGTGTTCTTAACACTTCAGCTAGCTCACTTTCCACTAAATTTTCATCCGCCTTTTTCTCCACTTATATAAATGCTTATTTGCCTGCCTGTCTACCTATCAAATATTTTTTCCATCAGCCTGACATTTGTCCTACCTAATATTTGCCTGTTTAATTCTTGGACAGGTACCATCACTCATCCCCACCTTTGATCTTCTCTCATCTTACGGTGCTCGCATCTATGTATTGGTTTGTGTGTCTTCTGATCACATGGCTGTCTCTAGCAACGCGGCCAGGGTTGGTTGTGTTGGTGTATCTTATAGTCAAATGAAAGCGTTTGAAAACCATCTTCAAGTTGTTATAAAATGTTAGTTGTCTTTTGAATAATTTTATATATGTCATGATTTTTGGTACATAAATGTATTTTTCATCCTTTAAACTGAAAGAGGGTAGATTTAGATTAGATGTAAGGAAGAAGTTCTTCACTGTGAGGGTGGTGAGGCACTGGAACAGGTCATCCAGAGAGGTTGTGGATGCCCCACCCCTGGAAGGGTTCAAGGCCAGGTTGGATGGGGCTTTGAGCAACCTGGTCTGGTGGAAGGTGTCCCTGCCCACGCAAGGAGGTGGGAACTGGGTGATCTTTAAGGTCCCTTCCAACCCAAACCATTCTATGATTCTATGGTCCTATGATCCTAACTCAGTGTGCAGGTAATTTTACAAGAACAGCACCAGAGGGAATTGGAGCTATCACTGGATTTGCAATGCAGTGTTGCTTCTGAAGATGGTGAGAGGGCCGATTTTATCACGGCCAGCTTTGCCCTTTGTGAGAGAAGCAGCCAAAGACACACAGTGCACAAGATGCTCGACCACAAAGATAACTTTGTTTGGTTTTCTTTGACAGCATCAGCCCCTATTGGAAAATGTTGTTTATGAAGTTCATTTGGAGTATATTGATTTACATCAGCAGGCTTGAATAAGAAACAAGAAATCCCCTGTTGCATCATATGCTCATTAAAAGCTTGAAGTCTAGCAAAAGTCTTTCTCAAAGACTATTTCTCCTGTTAGCCACCTGATGACCATACAGAGAATCAGCAGCAAGAAAAAGCTTGTTACAGTTTGCTCCGTCTATGGAGCCCTTGGGTAGAAATTACACAGTGTGAAGGACGGTCACAGGAGTAAAGTTTCCTGGAGTTTTAATGGGGCCTGCTGAGGCTATTAGAGATGGAGCTGTTGCAGAAAGTCTAAGTGGCCCTCCTGGGGGGCTGATCAGAGCAGAAAATCAGAGCATGGTTACAGGAAAATAAAGGAGGGAACAAATGCTTTCACCAAGCAGCCCCTTTGATGCGTCCTGCCAAAAAAAGGGGCCGGGTGCTGATCCACAGCAGGGCCTTTTCAGGCCTTGCCTGCCTCAGGCTTCTTTCTGATCAGTGTGGAGTGTGCAGAGGAGACACCCAAGCTCCTGGGAGGCTGCAGAGGCCGCACAGCAAAGGTGCCTGAGCAAAGGTGTATCAGTCTGGCCCACACATCACTGCTCTCCCAGCCTTGGGGCTGCCCTCCTCCCCTGTGCACCCCAGGTCCAAGCGCTGCTGCTCAGTCCTGAAACACAGCCCTCACCGCCTCACTTTTCCTGATACCCCTCTGGCCAAGCCTACAGGCTCCTAGCAGTCCAGCTGCATAGAGATGGTACCCAGCTTCTCCACCCAGAGTCCGCCCTGCCCCAGACCAGATCCCCACCAGACCCCACTGCTTCAGTGGTGCCTCGTAGACTGCCCCTGCATCCCTGAACTTCCACTCTCTGCAGACCATTCCCCTAGCTTTCCAGATATGGATGGGTGCTCTTCAGCATGAAGAGCATCTTCTCTCTGGTGGTGACAGCTTACAGGTCCCAGTTGTCCCAGGCCTGCCCTCCAGCTCTGTTCAGTGGGTGCCCAAATTCCCACTCTCATACCCTCTTCCCCATCCCAAAGCCTTGAGCAATTCCCTGAACTACTGCCCCCTCTGGCCTCCCCCACCTCTGCAATACTCATCCAGCTCACCCATTGCCCCTCATTGAACTGCCATCACTCTTCTACAAGTATCCCCAGTGGGATGTTCAATGGAAATGGTTCTGCCAAAGGGTCATCGTAAAGGATTTGTGTGTCTGAGATCAAGCTATGAGTTCCTCTCTACTGATGCAGAGATAATGATACGTTGTGGTGTAATGTTTTGTAACAAGACATGTAGGAAGACATAAGACTTCAGTTTCAACACCAGCTTTATTGCAATGCAGGGTGAATCAGAATGAACAGGAATGAAGCTAACTTCTGCATTGGGGCCTGCAGTCCTTGAATAGATGCACTTTTTTTTTAGGTAGAAAGTTTTTAAGGAACTCTTTTTGTCCCTGCATGACACAGACTGGTGTTCAGCTGTTCACTGGTGCTGGCAAAGTCTATATGTGTGCTTTCTTTGTGGACCAAACCAAAGAGAGATGTCTGCTACCAGCTCAGTGCACACTAGTCTTTTCCCAATAAATGACAGCTTGCGCCTTGTGGAATAGGCTGCTCTGGCCACATGGCATACTCTTTATGTTAGATATCTTTTGAGTCTCATCTAGTGCATAGCCATCTAGCGCGACTCCAAAAATGTGTATGTTCTTCTTTAAATTTTTCAATTAAAAAAGGGATTTTGTGGTAGCTTAGAGAGTTGTGGTGATTTTCACTTTTTTATTAATATTTTGCCCAGTATGTCTGTTCTGTGACCATGGAGGTAACAGCAAGAAATGAAAAGGGTATTTGAGAGTTCTGCAAAAAAGAAATGAGGGAAATTCTTATTGAGCATGTAAGAAACCAATGCCCTGTGGTAGGTATGGAATTGAAGAGTGGTATCAAGACACAGTGTAAGGTAGTCTATGCTCCCTCTGGCCACTGTACAAAAGGGAAGTTTGGGACCATACAATGTTTTCATGGAATAGTTTTCACCTGGTGGAACTTTCTATTTTCATTGTGCCAATGCCACATCATGGATATATGTGCTAAAAACCTGTTTGGAAAAAGTGAGTTTCAGCTACGTCTTGTAAACAATTAATCTGAGTCTTTATGACCAAACTGAGCCTGTGATTACTGCTATGGTGTTGAGATTAGGAGTTTCCAAACAGACATAATCTGGAATGGAGGAAATTGGAATTTGGAATTACCAAAAAACCCCACCCAAACGCTTAAAAAAACTCCACATGCCCAAACATTAGTCAGTGACAAGAACTAATGAGAAAATGGTTGCATTAGAATCAATGGATATTAATTCAGCTGCTGTATCTCACATATAATTTCAAATTTGATGCATTTTAAGAGATTCTGAGAGCTGTGGTCAAGTGTGTGTTAAGGGTAGCTGAATCCAATGTACTAAAAGAGCTAGGGAATTCCTGCAGTCCTGGTCAGGGGAGCTGAACGACTGCTTCTTACCCTGGTTTTCATGTCCTGCTGGCAGTGAGCCTGAGCATGAATTCCCAATAAGTGCATGTACACACACACACACACACACACGCATGTGCACACAGAGCCACAAATGGATCAATACGGACAGAAGGACACTATATTTACAGGTCTGCGTGTAACACAGACAGCATGAATGTGGATCTCTACTAATAGAAAATCTCCTTCATGGGTTTCTCTGTCTACCAGACCTTTTGTGTCCCCGGTTTTGGTCTCTCAGGACCTTGGTATTTGCAATGTCTGACATGCAGAGTACCAGTGTGTCCAGTAGTTGGACTTTGGACTTATGGCCTCTCCAGTATCTTGCTCCCTGACACCAGTATCTCTGATTTTTTGGCCCCTAAACATCTGTCACTCCAGCATCTGGCTTTCAGGTCTCTTTTCCTACTCAATAGCTTTATGCTCATTACCAAATTACTCGCATATATGCACATGAATACATTAGAGGGAAAATCTTGAGGCAGGACATAGAAAGGAAAATATGTGGGACAGATTGTGGTAACCAGGTGCAGTGGTTGGCCAGACAAGTGTATTGACCAACAGCCTGTTTATGCACGACCAGTCCCTTTTATATCCTTTTCTCTTCATTTTCCTGTACTTGATATCTTTCATTATCTTCCTTTTCCCTAAAAAACCTGTAACATCTCCAGTTCTTTTGTTTAATCCCAAATTTTCCCTCCACCCCCAGACTTCCTAGAGTAAATTCTATACTACTTTACACAGTACTCCCTTTTAGCTTGCATAGCATTTGGGAAAGTTTGATCTGTTGAATCACCTTAGTAGGTTTCTGTACCAGTGACAACGGCTCATTCGTTCACCTTTGATGGTGTTAGAGGTCACTGATTCAGATGGATCAGGTTGTCAGCGTTCTCCACCCTGTCATTGTTCCACTGATCACTGTCTGTGTCCATTTTGAATAGTCATTAGCCAGATAGCCTTATGGTGTGCTTATCAGTTCCAGTTTATCATAGTTTATCCTTGTATTTGGAGAGAAGGTATGGATCTGGACACCTTAGAGATAACAATTATTTTCACAGAGAGTTTTTTTCAGTGCTCTTTTCACTTCCTGGTTCCTCAGACAGTAAATGAAGGGCTTTAGGATGGGAGTGACAATAGTATACACGGCTGACACAAGCTTATTCAAGTCAAAAGGGTTGATCTTCTTGGGCCAGGCATACATGAAGAGGGTGGCTGAGAAGAAAATGGTGGCCACAGTTAGGTGGGAAGAACATGTGGAGAGGGCTTTCTTCTTACTCTGGGTATTGGGATGCGCAGGATTGTCATGAAAATTAGTAAGTAGGAGACAAGAGAGATGAAGAATGAAATGAGCAGTATGAATAAGGCCAATACAAAGTCCACCATCTCTGCCAGTGACATATCAGTGCAGGCGAGGTTCAGCACAGGGCTAATATCACCGAAAAAATGGTTGATAACATGGGGACCACAAAACTTCAACTGAGAGATGAAGGAAATCTTGGTCAAGGACACAATGAACCTGCTGAACCAGGAGACAGCTACCAGGTATATGCACATTTCGTATGTCATCATGACTGGATAGTGCAATGGTTGACAGACAGCCACATAGCAATCGTACACCATTGCAGAGAGAAGGACACACTCAGTGCACATGAAGGAGCTGAAGAAAAACAGTTGGGTCATGCAACCCACAAAGGAAATAATCCTGTCTTCAGCAATGAAATTGACAACAGTTTAGGGATAGTGACTGAGATATAGCAGACCTCAGTGAAGGAGCAGTGACCAAGGAAAAAATACATGGGTTTGTAGAGCTCACAGTTTGTCTTGATCAGGGCAATGATTACCATATTCTTCAAAACAGTTAAAATGTAGGTCAGCAGAAATACTATGGAAAACACCACATGCAAGTCTGCTAGGGCTGGGAATCCTAACAAGAGGAACATGTGCAGATGAGTGGAATTCTTCTCCTCCATGCAGAGAAGTGCAGAGCTGAGCCTTGGAGATTAAATATAGACCAGGAAAAAAGAAAGCAGAATGTGGGACAGTTAAAAGTTAAACAAAAACTCCAATCCCAAGATAGGATTTGTCTGACTAAGTTTTAGATGCTTGCCTTGTAGGTTCTCCTTTCCATCAATGGAAAGAAACAGGCAGTTCATATGACCTATTGACACCTACCTTAGGATGACATACAGTGCACCAAAAGTGCAGGTCCGGTAATAACAAGGGAAACATAGATGACTAGTACAGGAATAGGCATCCGAGTAGAAGCCATTTATAGTACATTCTGATGAATCCCACCCCCAATTCCTATGTTCATCTTTATTCCAGTTGTTCAGTAAATCTTTGGTCAAATTTTCAAAGGCATTAATGGGAGCTAGATAAACTAAGCATGTAGCCTTTTGGATTCAGGTGTTTCAGAATTGTGATCCTGACGTTATTGCAAAGTAAGAGCTGGTCATCCTTTATCACTATTTTTGCCTGTTCAAACAGTTTGCATGTGGAATGTGCTATTTTTTTTGAAACTGGAAAATTTACAAGAATTGGTACATTGTTATAAGATAATGTTAAAACTATATTGCTGGATCATTTCCTAGGAGAATGAGAAATTCAAACAATTTATTTCAGCTTGAGAAGAAAACAAATAAATAATGACATAGAAATTCTAGTTCTAGTTCCTGGATACTGACCACTGGTGATTGACTTCTTAAACATTCCTTTATAAAACATCATTGAACTATTTGAGAAATTAATGAACTGGGTTTACATGCCAGCTAACATGATCATATCCTAGATTAAATCCAGGATTTTCCTTAAATCATCCAGAAGCAGACCCTTGCTTGATGTGTTCTCTTCAAACTACATGACACGTTTGTCTTCAGGTGGGATGAATCAGTATCAAGAGGTGCCCAGCTCTGTCATTAATCACTGAAAACTGAACTGACTAGATGTTAGACACCAGGCGCTGGGAAAGAAGGATCCTGTCCTTGATAATTTACTCTCATTTAACTGCAATAAGATCTGGACACCTAGTTCCTTATGGACCGTGACAACCAGCCTTTGTATGATTTTCCTGTAGTGACAGATAAAAGTAACAGCGTTTCTATTACTGTTGATGTTTATGTTAGCCTTGTTATTTTGTTGCTTAATTTAAGAGTCTTGTTTGTGGGTGTGGGTTTTCTTTCCACATATTTTTAAGATGGTAATCACAACAGTTACAGGCCAAGCTTTGTATTTAGGACTTCATTTAGGCACAAATATTAGCTACCCAAAGTCAGGCTGCCCAAACCAAAGTTTACTGTTTGTTCCTGAAAAACAGACAATAGGTGCCTGATCTTGATGTGACCAGGTGCTGCACGCACTGCTCCCTGCCACAGCTATTGCTACACACACTGACTGTGTCTAGCTAATGTAACAAGAAGGATGGCATTCAACCCTAATGCAGACACGCAGCTTCTAGGCATCGAACTCAAAACTAGCACTTTATGCCTCCTCTATAGTCTATAGAGGGAAGTAGGCACTACCAGTGGGAGACTCATCTCCTTCTAATACAGGTGTCTAGAGCAGGACAGACCTGTCACATCCTAGGAGATGACATCTGCTGATCACAAAGGGTGTCTGGAGCACTGACTCAGATGTAGTGGTTCTCATGTGGACACCTGAATTCCATCCTTGCTCCTTCACTTAGGGCAATATTGTTATGAACTTCTGTTATCTTAGGCAATCTGAATAATCACATCAAAGTAAATGTTAGAAGTATTTTTTCAGGAAAGAATAGTAATCGGAAGAAATGGACCAAAACAATATTCTGTTTCTGTCTTTCTGTTGCAATCTCTGCCCTGCCACTTCTCTCTCTTCTCTGGGGTCTCACATTACTTCTCTCTTTCTTATACCTTCTCTCTCTTCCCCTCCTATTTATCTGTCATCCACTGCAATTTTTAGACATATGTCTTGCAATCTAACTTTTTAACATTTCTAAGTAGTATAATTTCTTACTGTAATAAAAGAGAACCACCACTCCACCCTCCCTACCTCCGCCCTAGATCTCCAGGATATTGTTTAAAAAACCAAATGCACCTTTTAGTAAGTCACTTTTTCAAATAAAAGACTATAAAGTGTCAATGACTTCATTATAAAACAAAAGGAAACATTGGCTCTATGGAACCATGAAACAGTGGAGTTCAAGATCCTGGGAAGGAATAAAAAGCAACAGCATAGTACAGACCCTAGACTCAGGATAGCAGACTTCAGTATATTCAGGAAACGGGCTTGGCTGAACAGGGAGCCCATAATGGAGCTCCAATGCAAAAAGGCAGCATACAGGAGATGGAAACAGAGCAGGGATTTAGAAACTACAAAGGAGGGGTTTAGAAGCACTGTCCAGGGATATAGGCATTGGGTTAGGAAAGCCAAAACTCAGCTAGAGTTCAGACCAGCAAAGGACATCAAGGGCAACAAGAAGAACTTCTACTGCTACATTAGTAGTCAAAGGTTGAACAAGGAAAATGGGGCACTGTTGCTGAATGACACAGGTGAGTAAGTGACAGCAGACACAGGTAAAGCAGAGGTAGTTAGTGCCTTCTCTGTCTCGGTCTTCACCAACAAGGTACACTCTTGTCAAATCTGCAGATGATGCCACTTGCAGGGGACTAGCTGATATGCTCGTGGGCAGGAACACCATCCAGAGGGACCTGGACAGGCCAGAAGAATGGGCCAAGAGGAAACTCATGAAATTCAAGAAACACAGAGTCCCACCCCTAGGAAGGAAGAAGACCTTGCAGGAATATGACCCTGGGACTGATGGGCTGAGAAATGAGTCTGCAGGAAAAACCCTGGGAGCTTTTCAAGAGCTGCGAGGTTAAACCTCTGAGCCACCTGGTCTGACCTCGTAGCTGATTCTCCTCTGACCTCGTAGCTGATTCTGCTTCAAGCAGGAGGTTGTACTAGAGACCTCCTGAGGTCCCTTCCAGTCTGAATTATCCTATGACCCTAAAGAGTGCATATGAGATTTGTTAGGCCAATTTTAACAGCTTCCTTTTAATTCTGTGAAAAAACCCCAACATTTAGAGTTGTTTTCAGATGCAAAATGCAGGTGAAAACAAATGATACATACTTTTATTAACTTGTTGAGATATTCCTACTATAATAAAATAATGTATCTAAATGGTGATTTTTAAAATACTATTTTTTTTGTCTTATTATTTTCATTTTTTAAAATGAGAATTGTCATTATGATCCTTGTGAGTTCATCAGGGTGAAAACAATTTTGCTGGAAAATGTTTTTTGCCTATTAAAAAAAAAGTAACCCTGAACATCACTGAAAAAATTTCAATTAAAATCTCTCACCAGTTTACAGGCTTGGATCTAAAAAGTGTATCAGGCTTTAAAGTGCATATTTTACACCTAATTTTGGATCCATTGAATACACTTTAAAAGGTGAATTTTCTCCCCATTACTTGTAGAGTACAATTCCTAGATGATCAGCTAAAATTTAGACAATGACACTTTTCAGATCAAAAGAATTGCCACTAAAAGGGGTTCAAGAAAAATAGTTGTGATAGCAGCTGCAGCCATTTTACTGTGATCAATTTATATGCAGAAAGTTAGGAGTGATTAGTGCAGCATCAGGACCCTGTAAAGCCTAAAATTTCTGGAGGAATGTATTTGACACTAATATCTCAATAAAGATAATTACTGTTGACTTATGAAACCTGTTTCAAATCACCACCACATTAACATTAACATTAACATTAACATTAACATTAACATTAACATTAACATTATTGCTCTTTCCAGTTCACTGTTTTGCCCAAATATAAACATAATATAAGCTTATTTATCAAAATGTAATTGATATATACTAAAAAAAAAAAAAAGAGGAGGATTTAGCATCTTTCTGTAAAGATAATCACCGATTCAACCTGTCTCCTCATTTATGTCTGGTATAAACGTGTGCAATGCATCTCTCCAAAGTAAAATCATGGACATTGGGTGTAAGAACTTACAATATGGAGACTTGACGAAGTTCACAAGCAAGACTGAAGGAGACCAAAATTTGAGCCTCGTCACATGAAAATAAGACAATCAGCTACACGTTGGTCCCATCTCATTTACGTGTTTCCTTTTTATCCTTGAAGTCAGATATGGGGCAGAAATTAGAAGTGTCTTTAAGTAGCTATGGGTCCACAGACTTCAGTGCACCTCTGACAGTTTAGGGCAGGCTGTGACTGCTTGTTGTGTCCAGGAGCATAATTCTACACAGAGGCCTTGAGACCTTGTCAGCAAGTTTTCAGACCATTCCCTGAAGGATCCTGTCTCTGGATAGATGACTGCAGGACTAACTTTTTTTTTCTCCCTTGCCATGTTAAACACTGCTCTCATGTTTTTAGATAATTCTGAGTTCTGTGGCCAATTTCAGTACTGAGCTGGAAAACAAAATCTCTAAAAATGTATTCATATTACCTGAGTTGCAGATAAATTACAAGGGCTTTATGTGTACTTGTCATGCCATTTTGAAGGAGGCATTATAGGCCAGGATGATGGTATCCAATCAACAATGACAATCTCTCTTACAAGCCCTGCATGGATTTTGTGCATGGGGTAGGAGCAGGATGGGTGCTGTGACTCAAGCCCAGTAGAAGCTCCAACAACTGCTTCTTTTCTTGTATCTAATAAAGGAGATAAGGAGGGGGAACAAAGAGAGAGGGAAGCCAGATCCTACAGAAAGAGACTTCAGTGCCTGAATTCACAGCATGCAGAATAAAGATTTTCTAATACAGTGAATGCAGTTCTGGGTATAGTTTAGCTGACCAAAGCTGTAGGTGTCATTGAGCTGTCCATGCCATCATGACATAAAGGGTTACCTGGCCTGTGGTTGTGTACAGATTGTGACTGTGTGTTTGTATGATTCCATAATACACAAGGAGATGGAGGCTTTATCCTCAAAATTTCTTTACTTTATTACAGATTACCACAAATACCACAAAAATCACCACTAGTAAGTATACCTATGATTAATAAAGCAAATACATATATTTCAAGCTATTACAAATTATTATTAGCAAATAATTGTATAGCAGCAATCAATAGTAACGGCAATAAATAATAGCAAAAATCAATAACAGCGACACTCAATAATAGCAGCATTTAATAATAGCAGCAACAATTGTATATATAATATTACAGGTTACTACAAACTTATCGCTAGTAAAGAAAACTTATCAATAATATATGTCGTGGGTTGACCTAGCTCGACGCCAGGTGCCCACCAAAGCCGCTCTATCACTCCCCTCCTCAGCTGGACAGGGGAGAGAGAAAATACAACAAAAGGCTTGTGGATCAAGATAAGGACAGGGAGATCACTCAGCAATTACCGTCACGGGCAAAACAGACTCGACTTGGGGAAATTAGTTTAATTTATTACCAATCAAATCAGAGCAGGATAATGAGAAAGAAAACCAAATCTCGAAACACCTTCCCTCCACCCCTCCCTTCTTCCCAGGCTTAACTTTACTCCCAGTTTTCTCTACCTACTCTCTGTCAGCGGTTCAGGGTGACGGGCAATGGGGGTTGTGGTCAGGTCATCATATGTTGTTTCTGCTGCTCCTTCCTCCTCAGGGGGAGGACTCCTCACACTCTTCCCCTGCTGCAGCATGGGGTCCCTCCCACAGGAGACAGTTCTCCACAAACTTCTCCAACATGAGTCCTTTCCACAGGCTACAGTTCTTCACAAGCTGCTCCAGCATGGGTCCTTTCCACGGGGTGCAGTCCTTAAGGAACAGCCTCCTCCAGCATGCCCCCTGTGGGGTCACAAGTCCTGCCAGCAAACCTGCTCCAGCATGGGCTCCTCTCTCCATGGGTCCACAGGTCCTGCCAGGAGCCTGCTCCAGCATGGATTTCCCACAGGATCACAGCCTCCTTTGGGCAGCCAGCTGCTCCGGTGTGGGGTCCTCCATGGGCTGCAGGTGGATATCTGCTCCACTGTGGACCTCCATGGGCTGCAGGGGGACAGCCTGCCTCACCACGGGCTGCAGGGGAATCTCTGCTCCGGCGCCTGGAGCACCTCCTCCTCATCCTTCTTCACTGACCTTGGTGTCTGCAGAGTTGTTTATCAAATGTTCTCTCACTCCTCTCTCCGGGTTGCAATTGTGCAGTTTCCCCCCAGTCCCTTCTTAAATATGTTATCACAGAGGAGCTACCACCATCACTGATGGGCTCGACATTGTCCAGCGGCGGGTTGGTCTTGGAACTGGCTGGCATTGGCTCTATCAGACACAGGGGAAGCTTCCAGCAGCTTCTTACAGAAGCCAACCCTGTAGCCCCCCCACTACCAAAACCTTACCACGCAAACCCAACACAATATAACAGCATATATACTTATGATAGATCACTTATATGCACTTATATGGTAGCAAGGGCATTAAACCAATCCCAGAGGGGGGGCCAAACTATCCCAGAGGGTAGGACAAACCAGTCTGAAGAAGAGGATCCAATCATCTCAGAAGTGGAAGGACAAAACACACTGACACCAGAAGTGGGTCCAGAGGGGGAGCAAGTAAAATAACTTCAAAAGTGATCCACATCACAAAGTTTGGGATGAGCCAGGTGTCCCTAGAGAGGGTCCAGAATCCTGTAGAAAGTTCATGCAGAGAGTTCAACCTGTTTATGAAAAGGAAACGTATATGCAGAGCACAAGCAGGAGGAAGGGAGAGACATGAGTAGAAGTGCTTGTGCTGGCAGTGCCAGGGCACACCAGGCAGGACTTCAGAGGTCCTGATCAAAAGGCTTTTGGGGAAGAGAGTGGTGCAGTGGAAGTGTACTGGGCCCATAACCCAGAGGCTGTTGGGTCAATACCATCTGCTGTTGTTCCCCCCCCCCCCCCCCCCACCTCGCTCTAGTGGCAGCAGCCGCTGCCTCTTCTTTGCATATTTCAGCAAGTTTCAACCTGCACTGCTGTGCTCCAGCTTTCTGGGCACCCATGGCCATGGCCCTCCTGTTCCCTCAGCCCCTTCTCTCTGCCACTGCCACCTTCTTTCTCCTTTGCCGCCTTAGGAGCCAGCACTCCCATAGTGCCCCTCAGCAAGGCAGACGGGAGGCTGTGGAGCAGCAGGCAGAGCTCCCCCCACAAGGAAGCGGGTGTCCTGGGGACACAGGCTTTTCTCCCTTCCCATCCAGCAGCTCAATCCCAACTTCCCAGCCGCAAGCAGGGACCTCCAGGAATCTGCAGGTGGGGAGGAGGAGGAGGACAAGGCTGGTGCTACTTTGGGAAACACCAATGCAATCAGCTTGACCATCTGGGGGTTTTCTCCATCCTAGTCTGTTTGCTGCCGTGCTCACTCGCAGCTCCAGCCAGGAGCAGGGCTGAGTAGGTATTCCCAGTGGGCACTGTATTGGCCATACATGGCTAGGTGTTGGTAGTGGTGGGGAGAGGGGCTGCTGCAGGGTGGCCTCTGTGGGGAAGAGCTGAGGGGCTGCCCTGTGCCAGAGGCAGCTGGTTCCATCTCCACAGCAAGCCCACTACAGGACACAGCTGAGCCATCAGCAAAGTTTGTGGCCCCTACGAAAACATAATCCAGAAAGAATAGCAGATGCCAGACAGAGAGAGGAGGAATTAAAAAAAAGGGTCAGAAAGAGCAGAGGGAAAATGCATCCCCCCTGTGCCACTTGGGTGGGTACAGAAGTCTGGAGTGAAGGAGTGAAGTTGAGTCTTGGTAAGAGGGAGGAAAGGTGGTGGTTTATGTTTTCCTTTTGTTTCTCACTATGTGAATGTCTTTCAATTGACAATAAATTAATTTCCCCCAAGTTGTTTTGCCCACACAGTTTTTGCTAAGCCATGTCCCTGTGTTTATGTTGTCCTGGAATCCTTCTCATCCTATTTTCTATGCCCACATCTCACTGAAAGTGGGGCAAGGAGTGAGCAGCTGCGTGGGTGTTTGGCTGTTAGCTATGCTTACACCACCACAAGTACATATACAAAACCACACATACACTTGCATAGTACATGCACAGCTGGCACATCTATGAACACAGATGGGGAGCAGTGCCATTACCAGCACCCCCAAAAGCACCACCAGCACTCACACAGGCATGAACGAGGCAGACAGCACAATCCTTTTCTTTCTCTCTGGCTGCTCAGGACTGGACATCAGTATTGGACATGCACACACCCCCCACCCCACGTGCACACCAGCAGGTCCCTTGAACCCTGGGCCATACCATAGTTCTGTGCAGAGTCCTTGCCTGGAGCTCAGTCCTGGTTTGTCCAGTGTCCTGCTCCAACCCTGGGCAGTCCTTGGTGTTGTTCTCCCTTAGTCGGCAGCTGGTGCAGCTTGAGATTCCCTAGCCAACATCTTACACATACGGAAACACGCATACCCTGTGGCGCCTTGTAGTAGTGTGTGTGCAGGGGGCCGGGAGGAGCAGACTGTCCAGTCTGTGCAGAAGCAGGATGCAGACCATCCTTGAACTAGACGAGCAGAGGCCGCGGCATCATGAGCGGCGTTGGTGGTATAGTGGTGAGCATAGCTGCCTTCCAAGCAGTTGACCCGGGTTCGATTCCCGGCCAACGCAATTGGACTTTTCCTTAGCTGGGCCTTTCACGGTCGACTGTCTCTTCTCCTCCAAAACTGCTCAGCGTCCCCATCAGTCAAGAAGCCACCACGGAGCAGCTGTTTTGGCAGGCAGCTCTGCTGCTCACTGTAAAAGTCATGTGTACAAGGACAGAGCTCTGTCCTGCTGCTCCCAGGGCCCATAGGTGCCACGCTGCTGCTGGCATGTCCCCCAGCTCAAGTATCTCTGTCCACTCCCCAGGCTGTAAGGGGGGAAAGCCTCAGCCCCTCTGTTGGGTCCCACAAGAACAGTCCCAGGTCTTGTAAGCTCCATGGTGCCGTCCCTGCAACTCTGAGCGGAGGCAACAACCAGCCTCTGTCTACTCTGGTCCTCTATTCCCTGCCATAATGCATCTGTTTTTACCGGGCAAGATGCTCTTTGCGTCCCTGGTTCTCCTCAGTTTCTCTCCCAGGGATCCCAAATGAGGGTGCTGGTGAGAAATGTTGATACAGTGCCAACTGCTTGGGGCCCTGGAGGATACCCCACTGAGAACACTGTATTCTTCCTGCTGAGGTGGCTCCAGGCTGCGGTCCTCACTGTGGTGTTGGTATAGGAGCCAGAGAGGGATTTTTTTGTCTGGCCCAGAGCTGGACCTGCTGCTGCTGGTGGTTGCACCTGGCAAGAAAAGCATGCTGCTGTGGCAGGGTAAAGATGAAGATCGAGAACACCTAGGTGGGGACCAAGGCATACACTGTGCTTCATGAGGCCATGTATGCAATTTAGGGATACAGTGGCAGGATGCCTGTTCTTTATATAATGACTCAAAGTCACACGGGCATGAATTTACTCTCCACCCTTCTCCTTCTTTTCCATGTCTCCAGTGCTGGCTAGTCAAACTTGGGGTTTCAACCCCAAGAGGGAATGCTGGTAGGTACAATGCCTGTGTTCAGAGCACAGCGTTATTTTCTCTATAGCAGTCTTTCCTGAAAACAGACTCTGGTATGCACTGTAACTTGGTTTGAAATACTCTGTTTAACAATCAAGACCGCATCTCAGACACCCTATGCCACCAGCCCATGTTCAGGGCTGTTGACCTATCTTGTCCAGGCGCTGGCATTGCAGAGACATCCTGAAGTTTACTGGAACTGGATGTAACGATGTTCCTGGTAACTAAGAACTGAGACACCCTCATTTCTCTTGCAGCTTACAGCCTGTGGGCCAAGGGAACCACAAGGAGCCTCTCACAGCTAGACTCTCTACCTAAAGGGGACAAAGCTTCTCAAGTCTCTGATTCCAGGGTTGCTTAAAGCAAAAAAAGCAATGTTCTTTGCTGTGCTGACAGTCAAAACCCAATCTGGGCAGTGAGCTTGTATGGACGGTTTGGGTTGGCACAGTATTTACAGGCTCCCACTGTGTCATCAGCAGTGCTACAAGTAGGTGGAGTTACAAAGAGGGGAATTGTGCATGCTCAGTTCCCTAGTGAAATGCCCACCCTAATCTCATCTTGCAGTCACACTGCCTACGTCTAGACCTGAAAACCAGCACTTTCCTCCTTTCCACACCATACTCATCCCCTGGAGATTATTCCCACAACACCAATGAAAGAGAGATTGCAATGGCTGTTTTTCATATGAAGTGTACTAACAAGAGTTGAGAGGACATATGGAAAGGTCTGTATTAACATTCACATCTGATCAATTGGGACACTGGTCTTTGACCACCCTCACAGTAAAACAGGGTTACTGTGTGTAGCATTTTTTGTATTTCCACCTCTGTCCATTGCTTCTTGCCCTCTCACTGGGCATGTCTGACAAGAAGATGATGCTCCCTTCTTTACTCTGCCTGTCCACCCTCCTGACCCAGGTGTTTGGAGACATGCATAAGGTGCCCCCGCAGCCTTCCCATTTCCCATCCTACCCAACTGTTGCGCCTGAACCCTATTTGATAGGGTCACTATTAGCTATCCACATACAGGCTGCCATAGTGCTGTCAAGATGCAGATTGCGGTAGAGCAACTAGCTGACAGGATGTTGATTTTGAATACACTGATTGGCTGCATGTAGGTAACGCTGTCTTATAAGGCTGTACCCCAGCTGGGGGCAGGTGAAGTGATTCATTGGTGCTGTGAATCCTTCCTAGCCAATGATGCTTGACCGTATTCTTAATTGTATCCTTTAATCTCATATCTGCTATAAAGGATAAGAAGCTTTGCATTAATTGGCAATTATGCCATTATTATATTCATGTGATACCAATATGATCATTACCATTGCTTAACCATAGTATTTTGTACAACACTAGTAGTTGTAAGTGTTGTTATTTTGGTAGATCAGTTAAAGATTATACTCAGACAAATAAATGTTAAGAGTAATGTCTCTTACTCGAAACTTAAGAATGATGAAGATTGAACCATGACCCTGCTGAATGTTTTTAGAGATTACTAACCAGATATTGAGTATGTTATCCTGGTTCTATTTGATTTGTTTTATGAAGCTTTTATGAGTCATCATAATGACTCCCAGGTGCTCTGGGAGACTGATCCAATGTCCTTTGGAAATTTGAAAAAGCATGGTAGAGCCTGATGAGTGTAAGCAAGGTCCTTATGGCCGTCAGTCCGGCCCACAGGGGTCTTCCTTCCAGCACACAATTGTCTTCCCTTGCCACTGAGCTTTGCCACATACCTGGAGAGGAGCATCTCTTCTCCCATATTGGATTGTGTAGTCTTGACCTGCAGCCTGAACCTACCCACAGTCTTCTGTGTGTCTACAATGAACTGCAGGGAGAAATGTCTCTCTGGTTTAGCCTGAGTGCCTGCACTGAAAGCACATGAGAGCTAGCATGAAGTACCCTTCATGGTTGAATTTCACCATGATTCGTGGACAAGCTCATCATGAAGATGGTGAAGTGACAAAGTATGATGCAAACCCACTTAAAATCTCTGCACACCTAGCCTGAGACCTTGGAGTTAATTGGCCTTATGAAGCTGGGACACACATGAATTATTTAGAAGTCTGATGGTATGAAAAGGGACTACGACACTTCAAATGAAAGAAACAATAGCTTGCTTACTATAGAGGACATGGCAAGAGGTAACTACTGGGTGTTGAGATGCTTCATGAGCAAGGAATGTTTGTGGCCCCCCCAGGGCTCTGGGACACAGCATAAAAGCCTGCGCTGCTCCAGGCTCTGCATCCTCCTCTCTTGCCTCCCTTTCCTCGAGGAGCAAGGTAAGCCTGAGTCCACTCCATCTCTCTCTGTGAGCTGAACTGCTGTCTTGGTGGCTACTGAGGCTGAGGCTTGGGCTGCCTCAGCTTTGCCCTGCCATACAACTGTTGAAGGGCTGCACTCTCTTTGCCTTTTGGGGGAGGTGGCTGGGAGGAGCAGGGAAGAGGAGGGTTCTTTCAAGCAGAAGGGGAACCATGGGGCTCAGCTGCAGTGGGGTCTGCCCACCAGAATGTGCACCTTTAGCTGATGGTCTCTAACCACATGGCCAAGTGCATCCAGTGCCATCTTGAAAGCAACGATGGAGATGGGGTATGATCAGTCTTTCCACAGGCGCTTTAACGCCACTGCGCTGGGGCCTATTCCAAAAGTGGGTCAGCCTTCCTGTGCCGTGCAACTCGGAGGGCACGATGAGGGCTGTGGGAACTGTAGGCACACTGGGTGTTTTGAAAACAAAGAGTGTCCATGGAGAGAGCTGAGGAAAAGACAGACGGGCTGATATTGAGGTTCGTGCTCCCTGCCTGCTCTGTGTTTCAGCTTTGCCTCCCTCGCCGAGAGATGTCTTGCTTCAGACCCTGTCTCCCAACGCCCTGTGGCGCCTCCGGCCCAACCCCACTTGCAAGCAGCTGCAGCGAGCCCTGTGTCGCCCGCTGCGCTGACTCGACGGTGGCCATCCAGGCCTCCCCGGTGGTGGTGACCCTGCCGGGCCCCATCCTCACCTCTTTCCCTCAGAGCACAGCCGTGGGATCCTCGCTGTCAGCGGCTGTTGGGAGCTCCCTCAGCGCCGGGGGGGTTCCCATCTCTTCTGGGGGCTCCCTTGGTCTGGGGGGGTCAGGGCTGTGTCTGCCTCCCACCCGCTGCAGTCTGAACTGCTGAAGCCAGCAGATCTTCCCCTTTGGAGCACCAAGGAAGACAGGCATCCTGCAGCAGCAGGAGCGTAGCCACGGCTTGCAGGTGGGCTGAGTGTCCTCATCCCACCTGGCAGAAGGGACCTGTGCCTGCTGCTCCTCGCTGCACTGCAGGCCTCGCCGTGTCTCCTCGGGCTCTGCTTTGCTCTGAGCTCCTCAGGAAAGGGCTCGTTCTCTTCTGCTTTGCTGAACCTCCTGCTGACGGAGGGAGTGTGCCGGAGTTAGGGCCTGCTCTTGGTGGGCTGGCATTGCCACCGGGTAGATCGGGATGGGGAAAGGCAAGCGCTTTGCCTGGAGCTTGTCCTTGGGAAATGGGCCACTCTCTGTGCCTCCCTGAACCCTGCAGACGTGTTTCTCGGTCTCTGTTCCGTGCCACTGCATTTCCTCCTTCTCATTAAAGACTTTGTGCAGCACAGCTGGAGACTCGTGGTGGTTTGTTCTCCTCCCCCCTCAGTTAGCTACGCGCTCTGCAAGGACGAGCAACTGGCTTCTGTCCTGAGCTTACTACCAGTTGTCATTAGAGCTCCCTGAACTTACAGCAGAGCTCCAAAAAGAAGCAAGCAGGCAAGAAGAAGACTAAAGCCCCAGAGAAATGGAGCGTGAGTCTGTAACCTGCTCATCACAGCCCTGCAATGTTTCCCAGGGTCAGCCTTGCGTCCCAACCCTGAAAGCATTCAAGAGCTGATCTCATTTCTTCTGCCAGTGTACCCAGCGCTTCTTGCATGTATGCTCAGGAAGCAGTGACTTTTCACTGCCTCCCCTGAGTACCCACTGGCAGAGGATAGTAGCAGGCTTATGAACTGGCCTGAGATGATAACATGGAGACGTGTGCTCAGCTGAGTTGTGGAGGGTGCCTTCCAAAACAGGCAGGGACAAGTTGCCTCTCTGAGCCTGAATCTCAGCGAGACTCATGGCATTTGGAAGTCAGGTTTATGCCTCCTTTCCTTTTGCTGATGCACCTTGCTACTCACAGGTGTTTTGGAGGCAAGAAGCACCTAAGCTGCTCAGCAGTAAAGCAAGGCCTCCTACGTGCAAGCATGCAGCCAAGCACAAAGCTAGATCCAGTGTCACTGTTTAGTCTTGCAGATTATGCATTACTCTCCCCAGCGCTGCACCACCAACACCTCTCAGCGGTCACTGCTGCTCCAGGTGCATGAATTTTGGACGAGGGGCACATCTTCCCCTGACCGAACGCTGTTGCTTCTGCTTTCTCTCTTGGTCCAATCCGGCAGCAAGTGGAAAGCCTTCTGCAAGGTGTCCTTCCTCTGCAGCAGACCTTGATGTCTGCATGCTAGGTGTGCTTACAGGGATGCCACCAGTGTCTTTGTGTGGCTGATTCCCACTTCTGCACAGCTAGGGGCTCTGTCAGCCCTGCCAAAGGGACACTGAGGTGATTAAGGACTTGGCTCATCTGTCATACAAGGACAGGCTGGGGCAGCTGGGTTTGGTTAGCCTGGGGAAGGGAAGGCTGAGGGTGCTGAAGAGTGGACAGGTAGATTAAAGGAGAGAGAGCCATCCTCTTGTCAGTGGTGCCCAGTGGGAGGGCAAGAAACAATGGACAGAGGTGGAAATAACCCCATTTTACTGCGGGGGTGGTCAAAGACCAGTGTCCCAGTTGGTGAGATGTGATTGTTAATACGGACATTTGAGTTAACGTCTCAGTCCTCTCAATTGTTGTTCAGAGTCTTCGTATGAAAAACAGCCATTGCAATTCTCTCTTTCATTGGTGTTGTGGGAAGAAACTCCAGGGGATGGGTATGGAGTGGAAAGGAGGAAAGCGCTGGTTTTCATGTCTGGATGTAGGCAGCGTGATTGCCAGATGGGGTTAGGGTGGGCATTTCAGTAGGAAACTGAGCACGCACAATCACAATCCTGCTCTTCATAACTCCACCTATTTGTAGCACTGCCGATGACAGGGTGGGAGTCTGTAAATACTGTGCTAACACAACCCCACCACCCAGACTGGGTTTTGACTATCAGCACAGCAAAGAACGTTGCATTTTTTGCTTTAAGCAACCCTGGAATCAGAGACTTGAGAAGCTTTATCCCCTTTAGGTAGAGAGTCTAGTTAAGAGAGGCTCCCTTGGCCCACAGGCCATAAGCTGCAAGAGAAGTGAGGGTATCTCATTTCTTAGTTACCAGGAACATCGTTACATCCAGTTCCAGTAAACTTCAGGATGTCTCTGCAATGCCGGAGCCTGGACAGGTTAGGTTAGCCTCTCCAGGGTGACTTCAGATCTGACAGACAGGCCTCTGAGCCACTACATCCACCCCATCTAACGCCCGTAAGTAACTATACCGTGCAGCACTTCCCCCAAGTAAGTATATGCTCTAAGTTTCAGCAATCCCACTGGTTACATTCTATGGTCCCTTGAATTTTTTCTCTGAGGGACTGGACATGTAACTCGAAGGCATCTGGCAGTCCTCTAAAGAGGGGTTTAAGGTGGTTAGGGTTGAGCGGGGCAGCCATGAAGATGGTAAAACAATAGGAGATTTGTCTTTCAAAAAAACCCCAGATATAGAGCCACGGCCAGAACAGCAATCAACATGAATCTAGTATAAAGCCCCTCCACCTGCACGGGACATTGGTTTAGAACAATGAAGATTAACACCCCACTGAGCATCTGTCCACACCACCTGCCCAGGAGAAGCACACAGTGACCTTGGGAGCAACAGTAACTGATTAGCCCACCCCTTAACATGAGTAATTTGCTTGGTCGACACAACTGTATTGTAAACATATACCAGCCCTGCTTTCCTCTGTCTTGGGGTCCTCCATGCATTAGGCTGGGGCACCACTATGTGCACAGCCAAACTAGGAGGATTAATTCCCTTGGTAATTCTATGCTTGGTAATGCTAAGCGTCCTCGTGTCCCTCCTCGGCCGGCAAAGAAGGGACGTTGACGCCAGGCACAGTCCCACAGCCCCCTGGGAGCTGGATTTCTGGGCAGGGTGGCAGCCCTCCTGAGTTCGCTGGAGAGCAGCTCCCCTCCACCCTGCAAAGCAACAAGGCTGCCCCCTTGCTCCGGGGTTTCCTTCAGTGCCTGCAGAGCCAGCTTGGGTGGTCAAGAAGAAAGTCCCCATCCAGGGTTATGGGCAGGAGATGTGGGGAGAAGGGCAAGGCAAGGCCCTTGAGCTCCGCAGCGAAGGCGCAAAGGAGGTGAACTTTCCTGAGAGCCAATTTTCTGGCCCGGGTGAGGGCACAGGACAGAGGAAGGGAAGGAGGCATGAGGGCTGGTAGTGCCAGGGAGCATCAGGCAGGGCCGTGGGAGGTGCCGGCAGAGGTGCTGGGGGGAGCAGAGTGGCGCAGCGGAAGCGTGCTGGGCCCATAACCCAGAGGTCGATGGATCGAAACCATCCTCTGCTAATTGTCGCTTTTTTTCCCTCCTCCTGACAGCTGCTGCCTCTCCCAGCAACTTTTAACCTGCACTGCTCTAGCTCTCTGGGCACCCATGGCCATGGCCCTCCTGTTCCCTCAGCCCCTTCTCTCTGCCACTGCCACCTTCTTTCTCCTTTGCCGCCTTAGGAGCCAGCACTCCCATAGTGCCCCTCAGCAAGGCAGACGGGAGGCTGTGGAGCAGCAGGCAGAGCTCCCCCCACAAGGAAGCGGGTGTCCTGGGGACACAGGCTTTTCTCCCTTCCCATCCAGCAGCTCAATCCCAACTTCCCAGCCACAAGCAGGGACCTCCAGGAATCTGCAGGTGGGGAGGAGGAGGAGGACAAGGCTGGTGCTACTTTGGGAAACACCAATGCAATCAGCTTGACCATCTGGGGGTTTTCTCCATCCTAGTCTGTTTGCTGCCGTGCTCACTCGCAGCTCCAGCCAGGAGCAGGGCTGAGTAGGTATTCCCAGTGGGCACTGTATTGGCCATACGTGGCTAGGTGTTGGTAGTGGTGGGGAGAGGGGCTGCTGCAGGGTGGCCTCTGTGGGGAAGAGCTGAGGGGCTGCCCTGCACCACACACACAGCTGGTTCCAGGGGCCTCCACAACACTGAGCCATCTGCAAAGCTTGTGGCACCCAGGGCACCCGTGCTGGCTGGAGCAGGCGGATATTCCTGAAGGAACTGCAACCTGCGGAGAAGGCACGCCAGTGAAGACTTTTCCTGACGGGCCTGAAGCCTGTGGAAGAGCCCACGCTGAAAGAGATTTTTCCTGTTCAGACGCGCAGCATGTGGAGAACCCATGCTGGAGTAGTCTGCAGTGAAGGAGTGCAGTTGAGCCTGGAAAAATTGGTTGGCATGGCGGTGTTTTCTTTGTCTTTTATTGCTCACTACAAGACAAAACACACACATAGCCCGAGCCTTTCCTTCTCTTCTGGCTGCTCAGCACTGGAATCCAGTGCTGGACACCCACCCCCTCACTCCCACGTGCACATCAGCAGGTGCTCTGAACCCTCGACTGTACCACAGGTCTGTGCAGAATCCAGGCCTGGAGCCCAGGCCTGGTTTGTCCAGTGTCCTGCTCCAACCCTGGGCAGTCCCTGATGCCAATCCACTCTCCTCACTGGCTAGTGCAGCTTGAGATTTCCCAGCAAATACCCCTCTCACACACACATACACACACAAAGACCCCCCCCAAAACCAGAAAAGCACAGTCTGACAGAAATGAGCTAGGAGTAGAATGCAATGAAAACAAGACCAATCGCATTCTTGTTCTTCACGTGTCTGCAAAGGGTTTCCAGGATGAGTTGCTCCTTCCCCTTCCCAGGGATCGAGGTGAGGCGGACCGGCCTGCTGTTGCCCCCATTCTCCTTTGCGCCATTCGCGAAGATAGGAGTGACAATGAATTTCTTCCAGGACTCAGGAACCTCTCCCAGTTGTCGCGACCTTTCAAAGATAATTGAGAGTGGCCTCCTCTATAGGTCTTTCTTGCCTGAGTGCTTCACGAGCTGGCAGCAGGAAGATAGCACGGGTATCTGCAGGTGAGCTCCTGCTACCTGAGTGCCTGACTGGCCAGAAGCCAGAAGATCGCTTGCATGTTGACTGTGAGGTGGCCTCTGGCTCTGCAGGCAATGGGCCACCCACAGGCATATCGCTTGTGCTAAGTGCTCGTCTTCATTCCAGAGTGGATACCACTGCACGGTATATCTTTTTATACCCAAACACTTCTTGGTCCAAAGGAAGCGGACAGTCCCTGAGAGGGAGATCTGAGAACATGCGGGCATGACAGTGTCAAAAATGGCCGTCCGGCAATCACAAAGCAACAGGAGAACCCACGGGGAATGACGCTGTCAGAAGTTGCCTCTTCCCTTTGTTTAGCGAGTGGGGGCCTTCCTTGCCTGACGTGCTTCTGGGTAGACAGGTAGGGTTGGCTGGTCCTGACAGCCAATCACAGGTCTGCCTGAGAGCAGGTGGGCATGACGGGGTCCAGAAATGGCTGTCAGCCAATCAGAGAGCAGTATGAAAACATGGTTGTTATGGTGCTTAATAAGAAAATGGCAGCTGAAAGAAAATGGTGCCCCCGTGTATGTAGGGGAAGGTACGTCCTGGTCACGTGTACTTCATCATTCATCAGTGCCGGCACGGGCATTCACCAAAGCAATCATCCATCCCCAAAACCAGGGGCAGCACAAGGCAGATTTTAGCCCAGGAACAGGTAATGCGTGGAGTCCTGCAAACAAATTGCTTACGGGCACGCAGCACGGAATGTGGCGGATGCTCATATCCAGCCAAGTTCTATAGACCAAGAAACTTGTGCTAGAAATGATCCACCTGGCCTATTTGCACATTATATAGACAGAGAATTGCTACCCTAGCATTGCCTGCTTTTTACTTACTGATTGCTGAGCTACTACTACACACGTCTACACGGACATATCCAGTGCCTAGGAAGAAACCCAGGCTGGTTGCTGTGCCTTTTTAATTCAGCCAAAGGGTACATCATGCAACCACACGCTAGCCCAGGACAGTGTGATTGTGACTCCGACTGGGGCAGACTCCGACCGCGCTACCTCAGCGTTATGCCCTCTGGTATTCCGCATGGGCACTGTATTGGCTACACATGGCAAGGTTTTGGTAGTGGAGGGGTCAGGGGGTGCTGCAGAATGGCCTCTGTGGGAAGAGATAAGGGGCTGCCCTGTGTCAGACACAGTCAGTTCCAGCTCCACAGTGGACCCACCGCACAAGACAGCTGAGCTGTCGTCTACATTGGTGGCCCCCCTGTGAAAACATATTCCAGAAAGGGCAAAAGAGGCCAGGCAGAGAGAGCTGGAAGGAGCAAAAAGAGTGGGAAAGAGCAGAGACACGTCCTGCTTGGGCGAGTAGAGGAGTCTGGTGTGAAGCACTGCAGTTGTCCTGGCACAGGGGAGAGGAAAGGCGGTGTTTTATGTTTGTCTTTTTGTTTCTCACTACTTGCATCTGTTTTAATTGGCAAAGAATTAATTTTGCCCAAGTCAAGCCTGATTTTCCCACAAGAGTTTTTGCTAAGCCATGTCCGTGTGTTTATCTTGAGCCAAGAGATTTCTCAGTGTGTTTTCAGTGCTCCGCATCGCCCTGCGGGTGGGGAAAGTAGTGAGCAGCTGGGTGGGCGTTTGTCTGTGCTTAAACCACCACAGGTACGTACACGCAAACGCACACGCACCTGCATAGTACGTGCGCAGCTGGCCCACATATGAACGCAGATGGGGAGCGTCACCATTAGCAGCACCCAGCAGCTGGAGTTTCCGTAGCCAAGAGCTCACACGCAGAGAAGCACACCCACGTGCCAGCAGCTTGAGGTCGTGTGTATGTGTGCAGGGGTCTGGGAGGAGGAGGTGGGATAGTCTGTGAAGCGGAGGAGCAGGCAAGAGGGCAGTTTGTGACCTGGCAGAGCAGGAGGCAGGCAAGACTGGGACGTGGAGGAGCAGGAGGGAGGCCAGGCTCTGGGCTGGAGGAGCGGGAGGCAGGAGTGGCCAAGCAGCACCTCCGAGCCCAGCAGACACAGGCCGGGCTTTTAGCAAGGTCAGCCTTGCAAAAGCAGACTGCGGGGGCTGGTTTGCACCATTCTGAGATTCTCAGGCAGCGCTGAAGCACGGCAGCAGGTGCCCGGAGAACTTTGTTTGGGATTTTCCATGCCTGGGTATCACACTCAGGTTTCAGTGGGGCTCAGGTACTGTGCCACCTGCTCTAGCTTTGGGGCTAGCCCTGCTTTAGGCAGGCATTTGGACTAGTGACCGCCTGAGATGCCTTACAGTCTACCTCCTTCCATGAAGCAACAAGTCCCAGAGAGCTGTGCCCTCCTTCCTCTACGTCACGGGCAGTAAGTCAGCCTCTTCCCCGCAGGAACGGGAGCCCAGTCATTGCTCGGCACTTGGCGCATCTCCTGTCCTTTTGCCTTGACTCTCCAGACCCTTTCCCACACACTGACTCCTTGAGACCGACACAGCATTCCCCCAGGGGTTGGTGTGGCACAGCCCTCCTTGCCGAGCCTTCCCAGCCCCGAGCAGGGAAGAAGGAAGCACCCTGGTTGCCCCAGGAACCGTCCATGAGGCAGTGCTGCAGGCCAAGTGCTTGGCTTGCCATCTCCTGAGGCTCTGGAGGGAATGGAGGAAGTCACGGGAAAGGTAGACGTGTGCCTGGAGCCCTTGACAGGACATTGGCGTGCGTAGAGCCGTAATTCACTGACGGTTCCTTTGGTTGCTCCCGTGAAGGATTGCCTTGGGCTTTGGGAGATGTGTGGGAAGTGTGCTGCCCCTGTGCTGGGTACTCCGGTTCCATGTGGTATGAAGCGCGTGTAGGAGCTGAGGTCGCCAGTCCGCAGCCCTTGGTGGGAGCAGGGCAAGGGTGCTCCCGGGATACAGCTCCCCCTGCAGCAGTGCCAGGAGGAGGCTGGCTGAGGTGGGCTGGCTCTGGCAGCTGCAGGGGGCGGACCAGCAGCAGCAGCAGCGGGTCAGGATGGCCGAGTGGTCTAAGGCGTTGCGTTCAGGTTGCAGCCTCCCTGGGAGGCATGGCTTCGAGTCCCACTCCTGACAGGCTCTTCTCTCTGGCTGCCCCCCTTCATGGCTTCTCTCGGCCTCTCTTTTTAGTGGAGGCTTCTTGACCCTCTGGGGGCTCTGCTCAGCCTGCTGACCAGGTCTTGCTGCAGTCCCAGCTCCTGTAGAAGGAGAAATGGGCGTACCCATGCTGCCCCACCAGTGACGTGCGGAAACAGACTCCACAATCAGTGAGATTGTAAAGTAGGTATGTTCATTCAGCGCCGGGCAGCACGAGGGGTAGTCCCACCAAAGTCGTGCGCGCCTGACTCGGCAGTTTGCCTTGAATTTATACAATCAAGTGTTACATATACATCAGGTTTTGCAATACGCCTATACATATGCATAGCCTGTCCCCGCTTCATATTAAAATGAGTTCCGAGAGGTCATTTCCATAGTCTCCTCTCAACTGCGCTTGCACAGTGCCTCTTTATGGTGGTCGTCTGGTGGTCGCAGAGATGAAGATAGATGACTCCTCTTCATCACCGCTAGTAACCTCTTTTCTTGCGCAGGCTCAGTGGTTTCTTGGTATTCAGCCAAGCCGTAAGGCCAGTCTTGGCTGGCTCTTGGGGCCAGCTCCTGCTTCTTATCAGGAACTGTCTCTGCCTCAGCTAATTTCAACAATGTAAGCATCAAACATCATCTTTCATCCCCTATATCTACTGAGATTCTTTTGACTCCCCTTCTCTCAGTCCCCCCTTTTCTAGAAAATAGTAAATTCTTTTACTGTATCTAATCCTACTACTTCTAATACATTGTTTCCCTCTCTAGCATCCTCTCAAAATATTTGTTGGCACAAACAGTTGTTTTAGCCATGTTAAATTTGGCAACCAGGAAGTTAGTTTTTCCATACCTCAGAAAATCCCCATTAAGTATCATCTTGTGAGTTGAACAAACACGTTCCCATCCCATGCTACGCTCCTTGTCCCCACGGTTGCCCATATTACCGCATAAAAACTAAGTGTCCATTGGGTTTTGTGGTGACTTTCCATGGAGTTTTGGGTGTCTTTTTCACTCTGGTGTGATGAATCCAGGTGTTCTATTCCTTGATTCTGATTGCAGTAAAGCAGGTGAGTAGTACTTGGAATGGTCCTTCCCACTGTGGCTCCAGAGTTTTTTTCTGTAAGAGACTTTATATACACATAATCTCCTGGTTGTATATTATATACAGGCCCATCCAAACCACTCCCTTGAGTCCCTACCACATGCTTCCTGATTTTATTAAGTTGCTTACCTATTGCTACCATGTAAGAAGTCATAATTTCCTCCCCCACTTGTACAGACACCCCTCTCTGTATCCCATAGCGTTGTCCATACAGGATTTCAAAGGGGCTCAGTCCTTCTTTCGCCCTTGGTCTTGTTCGTATACGCGGAAGGGCTAAAGGGAGAGACTGAGGCCGTGTCAGATTTGCTTCTTGTCCCAGTTTCACAATTTGCTGTTTGATTAAGTGGTTCATTTTTTCCACTTGACCACTCGACTGGGGGTGATATGGAGTATGAAGCTGCCAATCTATACCCAAATGGCGGCTAATTTGTTGTACTATTTTTGAGACAAAATGTGGTCCTCTGTCAGAGGACATGGTTGCTGGAACCCCAAAACGTGGTATTATCTCTTGCACTAATATTTTAGTTACCTCCCGAGCTTTAGCCGTTCTTGTTGGGAATGCTTCTGGCCAACCTGAAAAGGTATCAGTTAATACTAGTAAATATCGATACCCCCCTTTTCTTGGAAGTTCTGTAAAATCAATTTGCCATTGTTGTCCAGGCCCGTTCCCTTTTCCAATCTGGCCCATTTCCGGCTTCGGGGTATTCTTAGGATTAGTCTGAAGGCAAAGATCACACTGTTGAGTCACCTGTCTCACCGTGGTGTATAAATTTCTAGCCATAATTTCTCTTATCAAATGATTATACAGAGCCTCTGTTCCCCAATGTCTTTTCCTATGTTCCTCCTGTATCAAATGCCAGAATAAGCAAGAGGGAACGATTAGCTTTCCCTGCGGGGTATGAGCCCACCCCTCCTCATTATATGACCCTTTTAAATCTGTAATGAGCTTCTGATCTTACTTGGTGTATTCTGGCTTACCTTTTAGGGAGATTTGTCTATCAGGAATTAAGGCCCGTTCTATTTTTACCTTTGTTTTGGCCACTTGTTTTGCCTCTCTGTCTGCCAGCACATTCCCTTTTTCCAAATCTGAGCTCACTTTCTGGTGTGCCTTAATATGCATAATTGCTACTTTCTTAGGGAGCTGGACAGCTTCCAGTAACTTCAGAATTTCTTCTGCGTGTTTGATGTTTTTCCCTTGAGAACTCAATAGTCCTCTCTCCTTCCAAATTGCTCCATGTGCGTGTACAACTCCAAATGCATATTTTGAGTCTGTATAAATGTTCACAACTTTGCCCTGGGCCAATTCCAGGGCGCAGGTTAGAGCAATTATTTCTGCCTTCTGTGCGGAGGTGTTCATGGGCAAAGCCCCTGATTCTATTACCTCTTGGCTGGTGGTGACGGCGTATCCTGCATGTCGATTACCATTTAGGACGTAACTGCTTCTGTCTGTGAACCAAGTTTCCCCGTTTTCCATGGGGCTGTCTTTCAGGTCTGGGCGGCTTGCGTATGTTGCTTTGATGGTTTCCAAACAGTCATGATGTACCGGTTCTCCTGTGTTCCTGCTGAGAAAAGAAGCTGGGTTGACAATGTTAGTGACTACAATCTCCACATCATCCTGCTCTACCAATATAGCTTGATATCTCAGGAATCTTTGCGGAGAGAGCCAATGTCCACCTTTCGCTTCCAGTACTGCTGATACTGTGTGAGACACCAAAACAGTCATTTTCTGGCCCAGAGTAAACTTTTGGGCTTCCTGTATATTCAGTATCACAGCCGCAACCGCCCGCAGGCATCCAGGCCAACCTTTTGCAGTCGTGTCTAGCTGCTTAGAGAGGTAGGCAACTGCCCGTCGATATGGACCCAGGTTTTGTGCTAATATTCCCAGGGCAATGCCCTGCTTCTCGTGGGAGTAAAGAAGAAACAGCTTACTCACATCTGGGAGTCCTAAGGCCGGGGCCGACATCAAAGCCTTTTTCAGTAGCTCAAAGGCTCGTTCGGTCTCCTTGTTCCACTCAAGGTGTTTCTGCTCAGTGGCTGTCAACGCATACAGTGGTTTAACAAGCAATCCATAATTATAGACCCACAATCGGCACCACACCGTCATTCCCAGAAAAGTCTGTAACTCTTTTACTGTCTGAGGTTTCTGATTTTGGCATATTGCCTCTTTACGGGCTTGTCCCAGAGTTCTTTGTCCCGCACTAATTTCATAGCCCAAATAATTCACTTTACGTTGCATTACCTGTGCCGCCTTCTTGGATACCCGGTACCCCTGGAGTCCCAGGAAATTCAACAGACTCACCATCCATGTCATACAATCTTTCTCTGTTTTGGTGGTGATCAGGATATCACCCACATACTGCAACAGCTTTCCCTCCTCAGACGGGGTTTCCCAGGATTCTAAGTCTTTCGCAAGCTGATTGCCGAAAATGGCGGGACTATTCTTAAATCCTTGTGGCAACACCGTCTGAGTGAGCTGGGTCTTTCTACCACTCTTGGGATTTTCCCATTCGAATGCAAATAATTTTTGGCTGGCCTCATGGAGAGGGAGGCAAAAGAAAGCATCCTTCAAATCTAAAACAGTAAACCAAGTCAATTCAGGTGTTAATACGGTCAACAGAGTATACGGGTTCGCCACTACTGGGTAAAGATCTTCAGTTATCTTATTCACCGCCCGTAAGTCTTGGACCACCCGATATGACCCATCGGGCTTCCGAACAGGTAATATAGGGGTATTGAATTCAGACTCACACTCTTTTAATAATCCCAACTGCAAAAATTTTTCTATCACCGGCCGGATTCCTTCTCTGTCTTCCTTCTTTAGGGGATATTGTTTAATTCTTACTGGCTTTCGGCCTTCCTTGATCCTAACTTCAACAGGTGGAGCACTTTTCACTCTTCCAGGTACATCGGTAGCCCATACCCCCGGGTACACTTGGTTTAAGATGTCCTCGTTAATGCTTCCTTCTAGGGGTAGACTGGTTAAGGTTAGGCTCAATATTTGAATATATTGCTGATCTTTTACCTCCAGAGTAATTTCTCCCTTTTCGAATACAATTTTTGCTCCCAATTGTTCCAACAAGTCCCTTCCCAAAAGTGCCTTTGGGGAGTTGGGTATATATAAAAATTTGTGAATGCCCCACTGTTTTCCTAATTTATATTCTAGAGGTTTACAAAAATATGCCTTTTCACTTTGGCCAGTCGCTCCTTTCACCATGACATAATCAGGGGCATCAAAGCTTGATTCAGAACCGAGTATGTTGCCCCTGTATCTACCAAAAATTCTGCCTCTTGTGTTTTCCCTAGCTTAATTATAACCAGTGGATCCGCTAGGGTAGATTCCCCAGGTTCCCGTCAATCTCCCTTCACATGGGCTACCGTTCTTCCTGTTTGAGCCCTCTGATCCTCCTTCTTGTTTCTTGGACGCTCCTTTTTCCAATGACCAAATTTCTTACACAAAGCACATTGATCCTTGCCCAGTCGGGGCAAGTCTCGTCTAGGCCCTCTTCCTCTTTCTTCCTGGATAACAGCCATTAATTTCCTTTGCCCTTGCCTATATCCTTCTTCTCTGTTACTAAATACTCTCCATGCTTCATCCAACAATATTTCTAAATTCCTACCCTCTGTAGGGCGTAATTTCTGAAGTTTGTGCCTTATATCCCCTGTAGATTGACCCCAAACCAGGGAAACTAATTGTTGTACTCCTACCTCTGACCCAGGATCCAGCGGTGTGCTGTGGCACATTACATCCCTCAGTCGATCCAGGAATTCGGATGGAGACTCAGAAGGACTCTGTCTAACTGCATATAAAGCTGACCAATTTATAGTTTTGGGGATTGCTCTCTCCATTCCTTTTGTAATCCACTCCTGATACCCCTGCAATCTTTCCATATGTGCAGATCTATTAACATCCCACTTTGGGTCCCGGAGAGGGAAATATTCCTTAATGTCCCCTCCTGTAATCTTATAATGATCTTCAGCTAGGTTCCCTGCTGTTTTTAAAATCAGCTGTTTCTCTGTCTCAGTCATATATTCCAATAATAGCTGTATATCCTTCCAATCAGGGTTATGCTGTTTTACAATAAATTGGAAATGCTTAGTTACACTTACCGGATCTCTCCTATAACCTTTTGCAACCTTTTTCCATTCCCCTAGGTCAGCAGTAGAAAAGGGTACTTTGATTAACATCGTCCCACCATCCGGCCCCACCGCCTCTCAGAGAGGTGCTTGTAAAGCTGTTGAGGTAGTTTTCTTCCTAATATGGGAAGATACAGGGCTGTTCGGGGGGGGTCGGAGTTCTATCCGAGTCTGCATCCTGTTCCTGTGGTCGAGGGAGAGGCTTAAACAGATCAGTTAGATCTTGTTCCGGTGCCTGATGGATTTTATTTGTCTTTGTACATCTTTGTCCAATACTACATGTCGAACAACACCGCCTCAGTTTACCTCTAGTCTCCTTGTTGTTCTCTTGCTCAAGTGCAAGCACCATGGGGTCCTGTGGGGGTACCATTCCACAGTCCCTTTGCCACTCTGGATGATTTCAGAGGGTGAAAAACATGTCTGCATATGAAACCTCATCCTATTTTCCTTCTCTCCTTAAAAAGAGCATTAGTTGTAATAGAGTATTATAATCTATTGACCCATTAAGTGGCCACCTAGCATCACCTTCTAACTTATACAACGGCCACCATTGATTGCAATATTTCTTTTTACTTTCCATACCTCCGGTCCCAACAATATCTTTCCAGTGGGCAATTACACAACCCAGAGGACTCTTCTTCAATACTCCTCCTTGATTGTTTCCCATTTTATAACTTCTCCTTTTAATAAGCTTCCATGCAAATCGTTTCTTACACTTCTTCATAGTCTTCTCCCAGTTTTCCTCCCACACGTCCCAAATTTCTGGAATTAAATTTTCCCTTACACACACCAGTCTCACTATTTCGGATTCTTGGTGAGCTCTTTCCCAATCATAAAAGTGTGGAATTTGAGGAAAACACTCAAGGCAGTCTGGTTTCCGTCTGCTAGATGTACAGTACCACCTTCTCCCACAAGATTTACACTTCAACAAAACCCAAGCCGGATGCCAATTATTATATAGTCCAGTTGCAAGCCCACATACAAAGCAGGGAATCACCCCTATTTGTCCACCAACCCTGGGATTTTGAGATATGTTTAAAGCAGGTTGTTCCCAATCCAAAGCTACTTG
Organism: Harpia harpyja; assembly: GCF_026419915.1. Lineage (NCBI taxonomy): Eukaryota > Metazoa > Chordata > Aves > Accipitriformes > Accipitridae > Harpia > Harpia harpyja. The sequence continues at coordinate 39,771,901 of NC_068953.1, forward strand.
CCAGCCTGCGGGAGTCACATATGCTCCTTTTAAATAAAATTGCCCATTTTCCCTTCTTATCCAATGCCCTCCGTCATTTAAATATTCCCAAGGTTCAAGCCCAAACCACCGAAGGAGTGATTCCCTTCGCCCCATTCCCCCATTAATACATAAAGATATTTACACACTAACAAACATATATACACATATAAATCGCAACATAACATTTCCACATACTCACACAAAATCTTTAACATAAAATTTCCAAACATTCTCATCATACAATCATCGCTCCAGTTGACAACCTTTCAGCAGCTGCAAAAATGTACCAAGCGCAATTGCAAGGGGGTCCGCTTACCCTTCTCCTGCCTCTTATATACCAGTCATCGACAGGTCCGTCCTGGCTCCCAATACTGGGATGCAGCGGTCACCCCGGATTTGCTCTATCTACCCCCAAGATCGCTAGCGGCCGCTCTATCAGTCAGCAAATCCCCCCTTGTTACCATACAGGGTACCCTCCTCCCATACGGGGACTACGCTGCACGCCAGACGTCTCTGCACGATTTACCAGCTGCCCCGGCCCGTACGATTTACAGGCTCCCTCTGTGACACATACTGTTTGGTCCGCGGCTTCTGGAGGTTGTTGTCTGCACCCGCGGTGAGCGGCTGGCAGCGGAGGCTCCTCCGAGGAAAGTGGTCGGGCGCACTGAGGGGCGTCCGCTCCTCAGTCGGTCCCGCAGCCGAGCAGAGAGTCTCCTGGCTGGCTCGCCAAACTGACGTGTGGAAAAAAGACTCCACAATCAGTGAGATTGTAAAGTAGGTATGTTCATTCAGCGCTGGGCAGCACGAGGGGTAGTCCCACCAAAGTCGTGCGCGCCTGACTCGGCAGTTTGCCTTGAATTTATACAATCAAGTGTTACATATACATCAGGTTTTGCAATACGCCTATACATATGCATAGCCTGTCCCCGCTTCATATTAAAATGAGTTCCGAGAGGTCATTTCCATAGTCTCCTCTCAACTGCGCTTGCACAGTGCCTCTTTATGGTAGTCGTCTGGTGGTCGCAGAGATGAAGATAGATGACTCCTCTTCATCACCGCTAGTAACCTCTTTTCTTGCGCAGGCTCAGTGGTTTCTTGGTATTCAGCCAAGCCGTAAGGCCAGTCTTGGCTGGCTCTTGGGGCCAGCTCCTGCTTCTTATCAGGAACTGTCTCTGCCTCAGCTAATTTCAACAATGTAAGCATCAAACATCATCTTTCATCCCCTATATCTACTGAGATTCTTTTGACTCCCCTTCTCTCAGTCCCCCCTTTTCTAGAAAATAGTAAATTCTTTTACTGTATCTAATCCTACTACTTCTAATACATTGTTTCCCTCTCTAGCATCCTCTCAAAATATTTGTTGGCACAAACAGTTGTTTTAGCCATGTTAAATTTGGCAACCAGGAAGTTAGTTTTTCCATACCTCAGAAAATCCCCATTAAGTATCATCTTGTGAGTTGAACAAACACGTTCCCATCCCATGCTACGCTCCTTGTCCCCACGGTTGCCCATATTACCGCATAAAAACTAAGTGTCCATTGGGTTTTGTGGTGACTTTCCATGGAGTTTTGGGTGTCTTTTTCACTCTGGTGTGATGAATCCAGGTGTTCTATTCCTTGATTCTGATTGCAGTAAAGCAGGTGAGTAGTACTTGGAATGGTCCTTCCCACTGTGGCTCCAGAGTTTTTTTCTGTAAGAGACTTTATATACACATAATCTCCTGGTTGTATATTATATACAGGCCCATCCAAACCACTCCCTTGAGTCCCTACCACATGCTTCCTGATTTTATTAAGTTGCTTACCTATTGCTACCATGTAAGAAGTCATAATTTCCTCCCCCACTTGTACAGACACCCCTCTCTGTATCCCATAGCGTTGTCCATACAGGATTTCAAAGGGGCTCAGTCCTTCTTTCGCCCTTGGTCTTGTTCGTATACGCGGAAGGGCTAAAGGGAAAGACTGAGGCCGTGTCAGATTTGCTTCTTGTCCCAGTTTCACAATTTGCTGTTTGATTAAGTGGTTCATTTTTTCCACTTGACCACTCGACTGGGGGTGATATGGAGTATGAAGCTGCCAATCTATACCCAAATGGCGGCTAATTTGTTGTACTATTTTTGAGACAAAATGTGGTCCTCTGTCAGAGGACCTTGGAATGGTTTCTAGGGAAATCTGCCGGGCTGCAGGGGAATCTCTGCTCTGGCGCCTGGAGCATCTCCTCCCCCTCCTTCTTCACTGACCTTGGTGTCCGCAGGATTGTTTCTCTTACATGTCCTCACTCCTCTCTCCCACTGCCGTTGTCGTCTGTCCCAACTTTGTTCCTTCTTAAAAATGTTGTCACAGAGGCGTTACCACTATCGTTGATTGGCTCGGCCTTGGCCGGCGGCAGGTCTGTCTTACAGCCGGCTGGTATGGGCTCTCTCGAACACAGGGGAAGCTTCCAGCAGCTTCTTACAGAAGCCACCCCTGTAACCCCCCCAGCTACAAGGCTGTCAATGTGTAAGCATGCTGAGGACAGCCCTGAGGGACCCAAAAGCTCAAGGTCCCACTGAGATTTGAACTCAGATCGCTGGATTCAGAGTCCAGAGTGCTCACCATTACACCATGGGACCTCCTGGACATGTGCTCTCCTTCCCCTGTGGCCACCCTCCCTGAGCCATGTGCTCTTGGCCCAGCCTGGCGGTCTCTCCATCTCCCTGGGCATCACCAAGTGCAGCCTTCCTTCAGGGCCACCGCGCGACTCTCCGCTCGCAGGATCTTTCCAGGGAGCGGCAGAGCACTTTGTGCAAGCCTGGCATGCCCTCTCTTACAAGACCCAGGCTGGTAGCCTGGGAGAATCTTGTTTTCGCATACTTACACCTGCTTATGGAGTTTCCAGCTTAACCTCCTCAACATTCCAGCACACGCTGTCCCCTTCTGCCCCAAAGTGGCCTCTCACTCAGTGACAATGAGGTTTTTCTCTCCCAAGGCTGCTCCAGACTCAGGTACGTTTCACTGTGAGCCTGAGGGAACTTTTCCTCATGCCCTGGGACCACCACACTGCCTGCCCAAGAAGGGTCCGTGCACACAGCGGGGAAAAGCTGCACTGGTGCTATCCTCCTTGGGCTAAGGTTTGAGTCTGTGTGGTGAGAGCAGGGCCCTTCCTCCCAGCAGTCAGACAGGAGGAAACACAGGCGGGGACACTCTGCTGGACCTCAGACTTAGCCCAGGACACTGAGGACACAACTGCCTGGTACTTTTGGACTGCCCAAAGCACTGGGCTGGCAGCCGGTACTTCTGAACCCGCGGGACAGACCAGGCTGCCGTGCCCAAGCCTAAGATATCAAATGGCAGGTTACATTCAGAGAGGGCGTGAGAAACACCTAGTCACGGGAGAAGGGTTAAATTTCCACAGAGTCACAAATCTGAAAGCATGTGCCAGAGAAGCAGCATTGCTGAGGACTGTCCTCATCCATCCCTGGGATCCGCAGGACCGAGCAGGGTGGGAGGAGTGTCTGGGAGCAGCAAGAGCAGGGCCCAATCTCTGAAGGTCTTGCAAAGAGGTGGAGGGACCCCGCACTCCAGGGGCTGGAGCACAGGAAAACGGACAGCCCTTTCCCATGCAGATGCTGTGCCGCTGCAGGAGGAGAAATGTCCCTTCTGGGGCTGAGACAGCATTTCTCCAAGCAATGGAGGGTCTTTCTGGGGCTCTGCTAGTCTCACCCAGCACTCAGGGAGAAAGGATTCTGGGCCAGTGGGTTGTGTGGGCCAGTGCCCACAAGGCAGCTTCCTTGCTCGGGGCATTTTGTCCTTGGTTTCCTTCCTGGCAGCACTGCCTGCTGGGGCTGCCGTGGTCCCCAGACTGTTTGCTTCCCCAAGGTCACGGCAAATGTTCCATCCACTGTAGCCTCCGATGCTGCTCCTCCCTGCGTACACTGCGGGGAGGACACTTTGTGCCCCCCTTACAGGCTTCAATGGGCGGCCAGAGATCTCCCAGAGCTCCCCAGCCCCTGGGAGCTGCAGCTCAGGCCAGGCAGGCTCACGCAGGAGGCCACGCCACTCCTGGGTCCTGCACTCCCCAGGTCTTTCTGGCCAAGGGCAGGCCTTGGCAAGCCAGAGAGCCACCTTCATACAGCAGAAGCCCCCTCACCTTCTCTTCTCCAGGCTGAACAATCCCAGCTCCTTCAGCATCTCCCTCAACCCCGACACGCTCCGGCATGCTCTGATACCACCCTGTGCATGTCCCCTCTTCCTCTTCCTCTTCCTGTGTGCACAGGAGGACCTCTTCTGTGGTTCATACTTCCTGACTGCAGTCCTTCTGAAAAATGCCACCAGTGCTCGTGCAACCTGTGGTAGGATTGCGTGAGGATGCCTCTGTCCTGTCAGCAGTGTTGGAGAGAGCCTGCCATGCCCCTGTTGGCCTCTTACTGGTGGGCCTTTACTCCCACCTGTCCCTCTTCCCACTGGTGCTGTCCATGTTTGCTGGTGAGGAACGCCGGTTCGGGGAAACTTTCTGGGTTGAAATCCTGCTGGTCAATGCCACATGCTGGATTGGCACCTACACAATGTGCCACTGGGCCTGAAAGAGGGAACCTGGGGTTTTCTTGAAAGACAAATCTCCCAGTGGTTTATCATCTGCATGGGGTGTTCTCAGCCAGTGGGAGCCAGTTTAGGTTGGGTCTTCAGGTCATGTTGACCCTGCGGTAAAAGGCCTTAGTCCTAGGCAGTGCTTGTTCTTCTAAGCAAGTTGTCTAGCAGTTGGTGCCTTGCCTTTCAGACCAGCAGTGAGGGCCTTGCCCTGCCAGTGCTGTGCTGTGCTGTGCTCCCCCACAGCTCCTGGCTTGTCCTCCCTCCTGGCGCAGGCCTGCCCTGGCTGCTCCCTGAGATCCGAGGGCTGCCCCCGCCACCGTGCAGGGTGCCGAAGAGCCAGAGAAACCCCTCCTCTCCGTGCCTGGTGCCATTCCTGTCCTGCCCAGCACTGCTGGGAGTGGAGTTGGTTCCCAGTCGCCACAGGACAGGGCTGGCCCACCCACACTGGGAGGTGGCCAGGCTTAAATGCTGCCAGGTGTCCCAGGGAAGGCTCTGGGCAGGCTGAGCTGGTAAAGCCTCTTGGTGAGCGTGAGGGACGAGGTGGCAGTGCTGAGGCCTGCATTTTTGGGCTTGTGTTTGCTGGTGCCCCGTCCCATCCACAGGCCAGAGCATGCAGCGGAGACAAAAGCGGGATGGAGAGCGCTGGGACGTGGGTGCCGATGTGAGCGTGGGGAGCATGGCCCCAGCCTATCTGCTGCAGGGGCTATTGCTCAGGGGAAAGTATTTTGCTGCAGATCAAGAGGTCCCTGGCTCCTTCCAGGTGCCCTCTCCATTGCCCCTTTCCTTCTCCATTCATACTGACTATCTCTCTGAGCTTCTTTTTCCCTTGCAATGCTTCCCCCACCCTCAGTGGCATGGCTGCAGGGAACGGACCATGCACCAGCAATGGGCTCGTCTCTCCTTCTCTTTGTCTGGGCTCTCTCTGCACGTGTCCCTCAGGGTTTCCCTTTTCCTTAAGATGCTGAACCACCCAGGCAGGCTACCAACAGGTCCTCCTCTGCTGCTGCTCTGTTGGGAGCAGCTGGGTATGCGACTGAAAGAAGCCCTCTGGGAAGCCTCTGGTTCTTTTCTATCCCGCCCATCAGGGTCGGTGATGGCAGGGCATGGTCTCCTGATGCCACGGGCACCACCATGGCCTCTTCTGCACTTCCATGTCTTTCCCAGAAGAGGAGGAGACAGGAGAGCCCCACCCCTCATCCCCTCATCCTCAAGCTAAATTTGGGAAAGGCCCCTGGGAAAGGTTGTCCATGTGTGCAAGGGCTGGGGACGGGTCAGGCAGAATATCCCCAGGACCCCAGGCAAGATCTTAGGTCTATGATATGTCTTCACTTCATCGTTAGCAATGAGGTCCAAAGAAGGACCTCTTCTGTAGCTCATAGTTGGCGCTGGCCCCTTCTCTTCCCCCCACCCCCACCCCTTGCCTGCTGCTCCACACCAGTCTGCCTTTGTGACACCTAAAGTGAGGGGCACTTTGTGAGTGCTGGCAAGATCTCCGATCCATGAGGTGCCTCCCCTTCATCTTTAGCAATGAGGGCCATGCTGTGCAGGCTGTCTTTGGAGGTGAGCTGCTGTAGGTTCAGGCCTAGGGAGGACAGCTGGTAGGGTTGTTCTGCCTGAGGTGTGAGGTGAGATCAGGCTCTTAAGTTCTGCTCAAGAGCCAACAACATTGGACCTCTTGTCATGGCTGGTACTCGGCACTGGTCCATTCTCCCATTTACAAGAAGGGTCGGAGGGAGGATCCGGGGAACTACAGGCCTGTCAGCCTGACCTCGGTACCGGGGAAGATTATGGAACGGTTTGTCTTGAGAGCACTCACATGGCAAGTCCAGGATAAGAAGGGGATCAGGCCCAGTCAGCATGGGTTTACGAAGGCAGGTCCTGCTTGACCAACCTGATCTCCTTCTATGACCGGGTGACCCGCCTAGTGGATGAGGGAAAGGCTGTGGATGTTATTTTCCTTGACTTCAGCAAGGGCTTTGACACTGTCTCTCATGGCGTGCTCCTTGAGAAACTGGCGTCTCGTGGCTTGGATAAGTGTACTCTTCACTGGGTGAAATACTGGCTGGATGGCCGAGCCCAGAGGGTAGTGGTGAATGGGGTGAAATCCAGTTGGCGGCGGGTCACAAGTGGTGTTCCCCAGGGCTCGGTGTGGGGTCCTGTTCTGTTTAATATCTTTTTCGATGATTTGGATGAGGGGATTGAGTGCACCCTCAGCAAGTTTGCAGACGACACCAAGTTGGGAGGCAGGGTCGATCTGCTTGAGGGTAGGGAGGCTCTGCAGAGGGATCTGGACAGGCTGGATCGATGGGCTGAGGCCAATCGTATGAAATTCAACAAGGCCAAGTGCCGGGTCCTGCATGTCGGTCACAGCAACCCCATGCAGCGCTACAGGCTTGGGGAAGAGTGGCTGGAAAGCTGCCCGGCAGAGAAAGACCTGGGGGTGCTGGTTGACAGCCGGCTGAATATGAGCCAGCAGTGTGCCCAGGTGGCCGAGAAGGCCAATGGCATCCTGGCCTGTATCAGAAATAGTGTGGCCAGCAGGAGCAGGGAGGTGATTGTTCCCCTGTACTCGGCACTGGTGAGGCCGCACCTCGAGTACTGTGTTCGGTTTTGGGCCCCTCACTACAAGAAAGACATTGAGTTGCTGGAGCATGTCCAGAGAAGGGCAACCAAGTTGGCCAGGGGCCTGGAGCACAAGTCTTATGAGGAGCGGCTGAGGGAACTGGGGCTGTTTAGTCTAGAAAAGAGGAGGCTGAGGGGAGACCTTATAGCTCTCTAGAACTACCTGAAAGGGGGTTGTAGTGAGGTGGGTGTTGGCGTCTTCTGTCAGGTGGCTGGAGATAGGACAAGAGGAAATGGCCTCAAGTTGAGGCAAGGGAGATTTAGGTTAGATATTAGGAAAAATTTTTTTACTGAGAGGGTTGTCAAACATTGGAATAGGCTGCCCAGGGAAGTGGTTGAGTCACCATCCCTGGAGGTATTCAAAAAGCAAGTGGACGGGGTACTTCAGGACATGGTTTAGCGGGCATGGTTGACGGTTGGACCCGATGATCGTGAGGTCTTTTCCAACCTAAATGATTCTACGATTCTAACATTGGACCTCTTGTCATGGCTGGTACTCGGCACTGGTCCATTCTCTTCCCCCAACCTGCCTACCTTGTCAATGGGAGCAGGATTTCCCTTTCATCCAGGAATTTCGGGGGGTGTGGGGTGTGGGGGGGCGAGGACAAGTGCCGTAGGCAAGGGGCTTTCACTGTCTCCCTGGGCACCAGGCACAGTGGGGAGCTGAGTCCCACTGCTGGCTGCAGCGTGGTCAATTGCAGGGAGCCCAAAAGGGGACTGCGCCCCGTAGTTGGCAGGATTCGAACCTGCGCGGGGAAACCCCAATGGATTTCTAGTCCATCGCCTTCACCACTCGGCCACAACTACCTGCTCCAGCCCTCTCTGCCCTGCTGATCACGTGCCCTGTGCAATGACACGCGGCTCCCTGGGAGTTTCAGGGCTAGGCTCCACTCGAAGATTTGCAGTTGGGACCTGCACGGAGCATGACGGGCACCTGCTGCCAGCCTTGCAGAGGCCTTGAGAGGCGTAACCCCAGGGGCTACAGCTGAAGCTCCCAGCGCCTTGTCCTCAGCCGGGCATCTGGGATATCCTGCCACGGGAGGGGGGGATGGTTTCACCCCCCAGCTGGTGTCTCTGCTGCTTCCAGGGAAGAAGAGAAGGCAGCTGTGTGGAGACAACCAGGGTGAGGTGAGATATTAGACCCCACTTTGCTTCTCAGATTTATCTGAGGGGGCCTCCAAGCCTGCTGTGAGCACTAGGGTGGGGACGCTGCTGCAGGGCAGATGGTGATCTCCCGGCAGCACTTCCAGCCTCTTGGGGACGTAGGGCGGTGTCAGCCCTTGAACAAAGACCATGACCGCCGTGCAGGTTGTTGGTGTGTAGGGGCAATGGTTTGCGAGAGGGGGAGAGATCCATGGAAAGGGCGAGGTAGAGACTGGCTGAGGAAAAGCGTGGAGGGGCAAAGGGAGAATAAATGGGGGGTGGGGGTGACTTAGAGGGAGACTAAACCCATCCATTTGTACATTCCGATCCTTTTATTAGTGCTGTTGTCATTTTAGTAGTGTTGTCATTATCATTATTAGTTTCTTCTTTTCTGTTCTATTAAACCGTTCTTATCTCAACCCCGGAGTTTTACTTCTTTTCCCGATTCTCTCCCCCATCCCACCGGGTGGGGGGGGAGTGAGTGAGTGAGCGGCTGCGTGGTGCTTAGTTGCTGGCTGGGGTTAAACCACCACAGTCCTTTTTTGGCGCCCAACGTGGGGCCTGAAGGGTTGAGATAACGACAAACCTGACCAGAGCTTGTTAAAACAAGTTTGTTATAAGCAGTCATTATATTGGTCTAATAGTCGCTGGTCATTATGTTGATTTATGTGTTCTTAGAGTTGTTGCTCTGGTTTTTAAAGTTCTGTTATGTATCACTTCGCTTGCTGTATGTAGTCCCTCTTCTGCTGCTTATCATCCGTGGGAGGTGGATTAAGGTTTTCGCTTTGATGTATTGTATAACACTGGTTTATGGTTTGATGAAGTCATCGGTTGTGCGATTAATCCGGTATTTGCACTCAGCATTGTCACCTTTATACTCCAGGAGCCATCTGTGGGAAACTATTAATAATTACACCATTTACCTTTCCTCCTTGGAAAACCAGTCTGTGGGTGGGATACCTCTCTTCCCCTCTCCTTTCTCCTTCAGTCCAGTTACAATGGTGTTTGAGAATTTTGAAAAATTTGAATACTCTTGGGATGTTGGGACCAGCACGGTCCTAGCCCTACTGCTAGGAATTAGCATGCTCCTGAACGTGGTTCAGCTCTTGTTTAAGGTTAAACAACTTTTTAAGAGGGTCACCCAGAGATCTGCCCTGAGGCTGGATAATTATGAGTGGCAGGGTGTGGGGGGTAGTATGGGCAAGTACCTAGAGAAGTTGGAAATTCACCCCTGAACAAGTGCAGAATCCGGAAGAACTAGTAAAATATTTGGAAAAGGTATGCTGTCACCCTGGCAGCTCCAGAGAGATACAAATCACTGCAACGTGCTGGGGCCTGGCCCGTGCCTACCGAGCCCTGTTCGACACCACTCAGTACCCTCAAGGGGAAGAGAAGGTCTCTGGACCTAACAACAAAACGATGAGCACTGCGGACACCCAAACCTCGGCAACGGGCGCTGTGGCCCCCTCCAGCCCCGGCGACGAGCATTGAGGCCACCCAGACCTTGGTGACAGACACTGCGGTTATCCAAAACCCGGCGAGCGATACTGCAACTGAACCAGTGGACCAACCTGCACCAGTATCAGTTGCCCCCGTACAGAAAAAGAAATATACAAAAAAGTCAGCTCGCTTAGTGAAGGATGAAGGTGAACCAGGGTCATCATGGGAACAGGAGGAAGAGGCAGAACCAGAGGTAATAACCCAGTCCCTATCCTTGAGTGAGCTGCGGGATATGCGAAAAGATTTCGGCCGCCATATAGGTGAGCATATTATCACCGGGCTCCTCCGATGCTGGGACAATGGGGCTAATAGCTTGGAATTAGAAGTTAGGGAAGCCAAGCAGCTGGGATCACTTGCCAGGGAAGGTGGCATTGACAAGGCAATTGGAAAAGGGACACAAGCCATCAGCCTCTGGAGGCGACTCCTGTCAAGTGTGAAGGAAAGGTACCCCTTTAAGGAAGATGTTATATGTCAATCAAGCAAGTGGACCACCATGGGAAAAGGTATCCAATATCTGAGGGAATTAGCTGTGCTAGAGAGGATTCATTATGACCCGGACAACCCACAATTACCCAAAGATCCAGACAAAGTCCAATGCACACGACCCATGTGGCGGGAGTTTGTACGGAGCGCACCATCGTCCTATGCCAACTCACTGGCAATAATGACCTGGAAAGACGAAGAGGCACCGACAGTGGATGAAGTGGCTCGCCAACTCCGTCAATACGAAGAAAATCTCTCCTCCTCCCTACAAGCCTGCATTTTGGCTGTGGAGAAGCTGTCTGAGGATTTCCAGCAATTCAAGGAGGAGATGTCCTATTCCCCACCTGTAAGGACCAACGTCTCAGCTATTAGGAGTGAGCGCTCCTCTGCCCAAGAGAGACAATATAGAAGGTACACACCGCGAGGTGCCCTGTGGTTTTACCTATGTGATCATGGAGAGGACATGAGGAAATGGGATGGAAAACCTACCTCGGTCCTAAATGCACGGGTACGTGAGCTGCGAGGAAAAACCACCACAAAAAGGGATTCTACCAGGAAAAATGCCACTTCAGTTTCCAAATAGAGTAGAAGGGCTGATCTTATTTCTGATCCTCTTGACGGGACTTCTGAGCCAATTTTACGAGAAGTGAATACTGGATACTCTGACCAGAATTAGAGGGGCCCTGCCTCCAGCCAGGTGGAGGAAAGGGATAACCGGGTCTATTGGACTGTGTGGATTCGATGGCCTGGCGCGTTAGACCCACAGGAGTATAAGGCTCTAGTAGACACCGGCACACAGTGCACTCTAATGCCATCAAGTTATAAAGGGGCAGAACCCATCTGTATTTCTGGTGTGACAGGGGGATGTAAGAGCCTGTGTTGGACTATGTTTGTCTCGGCATTGCTGCTGCACAGTTATCATTTGCTAGCCTCAACAACCTGTTGCTGTGGGGGAGTACGCGCTGAAGGAAACAAAATGTCCCTGAAGAAAGCACCCTATCCGCCTGAAGCTAGCAGTGCCTACCAAGCTGTGCTTGCCCACGAGCAAGGTGAAGAACCCACCGAGAACACCTGGGCATGCGCCCATGGAGGAACACGGGGCGGCATGTATGATAATGAGCTCCGTGGAAATGAGTGGACTCTTTGGAGAAATCGTGGGGACCGGGACAATAAAAGAACTGCGTACTCCTCTCTCGAGCAACTGAAAAGCAACTGAAAAGGAACAAAAAGACAAAAAAGGACTGAAAAGGGACTGCAGCACTTGGAACTGGGACTTTGGCATCACGTGTCTGCTGGAACCTGGAGCTTGGACCCTCCATCACCTGCACCGAGACTGAGTCAACGGGACGTTGCTGGCTTCGTGGTGGTGGTCTCTTGTATCTCTTCTGGTCGTCTTGCTGTATCTCTTCCGTTTTCTTGCTTAGGTCTGCCTCTTTTTCCTTCCTTCTTCCCTCTGTCCTGTGGCTATTATCAGTTGTTATAGGAAATAAAACTTGTAAGGTTGTACAGCATCTGACCTCGTTTGTGTCTTCATCTCGCTCTTGGGATCATTTATGAACCCTTCCCGATATTGGATTGAGACATTTTTTAAATTGGCGTCACGGACAGAATCCCCAGAGATGAGAGTGCTGTATGACTTTGTTGTGGAATTTTTGTGTTAATGTGTAGTCTGGCTCCTGAGAGCGAATAGGGGGAACTTGGATACTCATGTGTGGCCCTCTCAGGACGTAACCGTCCTTTGAGTTAGTGTGTCACTTTGGAGTGTGTCCTCTTGAGAGTGAAAAGGGGGAATTCGGTACTATTGTGGGACCCTCTCAGGACGTAACCCCCTCCTTTGTGTTGGTCTGTAACTTTAAAGTGTGCCCTTCTGAGAGCGAATAGGGGGAATTTGTTGTTAAGTTGTGACCCTCTCAGGACGCAGACGCCCCGCTTTGTGTTAGAGAAAATGGATGCTCAGAAAACTGTTGATGTTTGTGATTTTGTGCCCTCACAGGTTGAAGGAATAGAGAAACTATATGATCTTTTAGAGGCACACCAATCTCGCCCCTCACTCCAGGGACAAGATTGGGCGAAAACCCACTGGTTTCAACCACAGAGTGTGGTGGATAGGATAAGAATCTTGCAGAAGGAAGCTAAGGTTAAGAAGGGGAAAGGAAAAGCTATAATTTGTGCGGTGTTGGGAGCGAGTCTTGCAGCTGCGATGGAAGAGAGAAAGCAGAAGTCTTGTCAAACTGATACTGTGATAGACTCCCCGCAGATGATAATCAAAGGTCTGCAGGAACAATTGAAAGAAAGTAAACAGTTGTTGGAGCAGGAAAGGAACCTAAACGTGATATTAAAGAAGGAATTGAAGAATCAACTTTTGAGAGAGGTGGATACACAGGCAGAGGTAGAAGTGACGCCTGCGGAGAAAGGGATACGGCAAATCTACCCCCAGGGAGATTTGCAGAAGGCAAAAGAAACCGTAGAAAGCCTCCCACATATGTATCCACTGATTAAAACAGAGTATGTGTATGAGGACGATAGCGATGACCGTCCTCAGGTTATCACCAAAGAAGCCCCATTTACAGCAACTGAATTAGCAAAGCTGAAAAAAGATTTTGCAAGGACAGCAAAGGAATCAGAGACAGAGTATGTGTGGAGAGTGTCTTTGTCAGGAGGGGACGGAATTTTGTTGTCAGAGAAAGAAGCAGAAGGATATTGGGGTCCAGGTGTGTTTCTAACTACTGGCGATCGCCGAGCCCCATGGCCATGGACTCAGAGAGCTGCGTATTGGGCCGGAGGGCTGAACCCCTTGGAGAGGGGAGATCCCCTGGCCATAACCAGTACGGTGGATCAGCTAGTGGAAAGTGTGCAAAAGGCGGCATGTCTCCAGATGATGTACGATCGGGAGCTCAAGCCCCACCAGGGCTCCCCGATGATGATGCCTGTGGACCCGGAGAGGATGACTCCTCTGATACGGGGACTTCCCGACTCCCTGAAACCCATTGGGATTAAATTGCAAGGGAGGATTCAAAACACCCCCGATAGAGAAAGAATTATGGCCACTCTGGAGGGAAAAATGTCCCCTGATCATCGGCAGTCAGGGAGAAAAATATGGACATGGGGAGAGATAGCTCAGGAATTGATTAATTTTGGGAGAAAATATGGCCCGTTGGTGGATTGTCTCAAAGAACTGAAAACAAGATCGTACGACGACTTATTGGGCGGCAATTACCCCCTGGAAGAGAGAGGCCCCTAAGTCGACAGGGACTGTGGCAGCTAGGGCTTCAGAAAGGCATTCCCCGGGACTTGATGGATGGGCTCCCGACCCAAAGATTGGAGCAACTTGTGCAGAATTGGTCAGGGCAAAGGGCCGTTTCCAAACCAATCCCTAGTGCCCCACCCTTGATAGACCTTGAGGAGAAGCCGACTAGGGAGAAGAAGGTCGTGGGAAACTAGACCCTCCGCCCCCCGAAGGTGAGGGGGGAGGCGGAGGATGGATGTTTGTTAGACAACTCACCTGCAATACAAAAGGGGATTTACTGATTACTGTTGCTGTAGGACCAAGGAAAAGACTGGTGACCTTTTTAATTGATACTGGGGCACAAATTACCGTGCTAAAGTGGACTGAAGCAGAACAATGTGGAGTTTCGATTCCATCTAGAAATCTGATTGTCTTAAATGCCTTGGGAAAAACACAATCAGTGCCTATGACGCCGGTGACACTATGGTTGCCAAGGGAGGAAAACCCTGTCAATACCATGGTGGCCGTAGGATCTTTCCAGATGAATCTTCTAGCTATAGATGTTGTGAAGGGTAGACAGTGGCGTGACACCCAGGGAAACTCATGGTCTTTTGGTGTCCCTCAGATTAGGCAATTGGCCGAAACATCCGGCATGGAGGTGTGTCTATTGCAAGCTCCCCCCTTCCAAATTGACCAATGTTAAACCCTACCCAGTGCCTCTAGGAGCAAGAGAAGGAATTACGCCAGTTCTGGAGGATTTAAAGAAACAAGGGGCTGTAGTTCCCACTCACTCCCCCTTCAACTCTCCAGCATGGCCAGTCGGAAAACGAAATGGCAAATGGAGATTGACAATAGATTACAGGAAGCTCAATGCCAACACAGGTCCACTAACAGCTGCTGTACCAAACATTGCTGAATTGATAGCTGCCATTCAGGAACAATCCCACCCTGTCATGGCAACGATCGATGTTAAGGATATGTTTTTTATGGTCCCTTTACAACCTGAGGACCAGGATCGCTTTGCCTTCACCTGGGAAGGACAACAGTACACCTTAACATGACTGCCTCAAGGATACAAACACTCCCCCACGCTGGCTCACCATGCTCTAGCGCAAGAGTTGGAAACAATTCCCATAAAAGCAGAGGTAAAGATCTATCAATATATAGATGATGTGCTCATAGGAGGGAGTCAGGTAGAAGAAGTTAGAGAAACCCAGAATGACATCATCACCCATTTGGAAAGTATAGGGTTGACAATTCCACCTGAGAAGATCCAAACCCCTTCAAATGAGGTAAAATTTTTAGGAACCTGGTGGAAGGGAGGCATGACGTGTATCCCACCGGATACCCTTTCCTCTCTTGATCAGATCAAGATGCCAGAGTCAAAGAAGGACTTACAGCATGCACTAGGCTTGCTGTGTTTTGGAGGAAACACATTCCTGAGTTCTCAATTATTGCTAGACCCCTGTATGACCTGTTGCGAAAGAGAGCTCAGTGGGAATGGACTCAGGTCCATGAGGAGGCTTTACAGCTGTTGGTGTTTGAAGCGACTGCCTATCAGGCCCTTGGCCCCATTCACCCAACAGATCCGGTTCAAATCGAGTGGGGGTTTGCCAAGACTGGACTGTCAATCCATCTGTGGCAAAAGGGTCCAGAGGGGCCTGTTCGGCCCATTGGTTTTTATTCTCGTAGCTTTAAAGATGCTGAAAAAAGGTATACAACTTGGGAAAAAGGTCTATTTGTAGTTAGTTTAGCTCTGAGAGAAGCCGAACGGACCATCCGGCAACAACCTATAGTGCTCAGAGGTCCATTTAAAGTGATCAAAGCAGTTTTGGCAGGAACTCCACCCCCTGACGGGGTGGCCCAGAGAGCCTCTGTGCGAAAATGGTATGCACAAACAGAACACTTCTGTGAATTTTTTTCTGTATCTGAAGGAGCCACGAAAGTGTTAAATATACAAGATGAGGTAAACCCAGATAGGGAAACCCCTGAGCTTTTGCCTGTAATACAAGTAGCTCCTCCGTTTTCTGGACAATTGCAAAATGTCTGGTTTACGGATGCCTCGTCAAGGCGAGAGGGAAAAATTTGGAAATATCGAGCTGTGGCACTTCGAGTAGATACCAAGGAACAGATCATTACCGAAGGGGAAGGTAGTGCACAAGTAGGAGAACTAATTGCTGTGTGGAGCGTTTTTCAACACGAGGCTCAATCTGCTTCTTCTGTCTATATCTATACTGATTCTTATGCTGTGTTTAAAGGTTGCACTGAGTGGCTTCCATTCTGGGAACAAAACGGGTGGGACGTCAATAGAATACCTGTATGGCAAAAGGAAAAAATGGCAGGATATTCTTACCATTGCCAGACAAGGGAAATTTGCAGTAGCATGGGTAGCATCTCACCAACCAGAGGACGCCGCGGTGAGCCGATGGAATGCCAAAGTAGATGAGCTAGCCCGGCTAGCTCCCCTACAAAGCACACAAATAGTAGAAAATTGGGAACATCTGTTAGAATGGCTACATGTAAAACGGAAACATTCAGGAGTTAAGGACCTCTATTGTGAGGCACAAGCCCGAGGGTGGCCAGTTACCAGGGAAGAATGTAAAACTTGCGTGTCTTCCTGCGAACAGTGCCGCGTCCGTTTGGACAGACACCCGCTGGAGGGTGACCCCCTGCATTTAAGAGAGGGAAAAGGCCTATGGGAGGCCTGGCAGATTGATTACATTGGTCCTTTTCAAAGGTCAGAGGGAAAGTACTACATACTGGTAGGTGTGGAGATAGTATCCGGACGAGTGCAAGCTAAAGCATGTGCTAAGGCGACAGCAGAAAACCCAATAAAGGCTCTGAAAGAATGGTTTGGAATTTTCCCCAAACCACAGTCAATCCAATCAGATAACAGCTCACATTTCACAGCCAAAGTGGTCCAGGAATGGGCAGCCCAGGGGGGAATTTCGTGGGTGTTTCATACTCCGTATTACCCACAAGCAAACGGAATTATGGAAAGAACAAATGGTCTGTTAAAACGCTTCCTCAAACCGCATAAGCCAGGATGGGCTGAGCGAGTGTGGGATGCAGTGGCCAGCGTTAATAGTCACTGGGGAGTAAATGGGTGTCCAAAGATCACAGCATTCTGTCCAAAAGCTCCAACAATCATGCCAGCCCCACATGGGCCTGATCACCTCAGCAATCCATCTCATTTCCCAGGACAACCTGTCTTAGTCGAACTTCCCACAGTGGGCACAGTGCCACTGGTGTTGGACACACCCCTTAACAAACATACCTGGAAGGCAAAAGATGCCTGTGGAAAAATTCATGAGATTCATACTAGATGGATTGTTCCCTCTTTCTAACCCGAGAAGCAAATTTTTTTTTTGTTTCATTTTCAGGAGGAAGCAAGCGACTCAGACGTACCCACGGTAGAAGAGGAGCAGACATGATGTTATTTTTAATTATTAATTATGTTACGTTGGGGATTTACCTATGAGGGTGAAGGGAAGCCAATTGCCCCACCTCCCCCCCACCCATATGAACCCTTTAAGGATAACGAATTTGTTTTGTTAGCAAAAGCTGTAAGCCAAACCTTTAATGTGAGTCACTGCTGGGTTTGTGGAGGACCTTTAGGGTTGTCAAGCTGGCCGTGGACCTCCACACCCCTCACTCCAGCACAAATCGTAAGCAATTATAGTGAAACTGATAGCACTACCTGGGATGATAGTGAAACATGGCCAATTCAATTTCCTATTGTGGGTAGATATTGTTTAAATCGCACCCAGAAGGGAGGGGTCAATGTCGGAGAAAGCAGGTGTCAACGGACACTCACACATCAATTGGTTAATGAAGATAGAGGTGTTTACATATGGATGTGGCTTGATGAAACCAGCCGCAACAAAGGGTTTAAAGGGTTTTGGTCGAACAAAACCGAAACCTTCTTTCTCCGATGGCCTGGAAACCATATTTATCATCAAATTTGTGAGTGGAAGAACAACACTGGTGCCTGGTATTGTACCGGCCAGACAAACAACAACAAGCCAAGCACCTTTTTTAGCCCTTTGGGAAATGAGAACACAACTTAGTTCCAATTCCCAAAGACTGCAGCTGGACCATTTGCTAATGGTGCCAAAGCCAAAAAAGGCCATTATTGGATTTGTGGACATACTGCCTACAAACAACTACCAGCAAATTGGTCAGGGATTTGTTATATAGGGATTATCCGACCTCTGTTTCTCCTTCTTCCAGAGGCGGGTAGTCCTCGATTGGGAGTAAGACTATATGATAATTTAGGGGACAAAAGGATTGCACGTAGCAAGCGATCTGTTGAGGTTAAAATAGGTGGAACCCAAAAGTGGGGGGAAAATGAGTGGCCTCCCGAAAGAATAATTGAGCATTATGGGCCTGCCACTTGGAATCCCAGTGAACCAATAGACTTCTTTTTTGTAACTCAACAATCTCAACAGATGCGCACTGCAATCCTTCAACACCGCATGGTTTTGGATTACTTACTAGCTGAAGAGGGAGGAGTATGTGGGAAATTAAATGTCTCTCGTTGTTTGGAAATAGACGATGTAGGTGGAGTAGTTCTTCAACTGACCACAGGTATTAGGAAACTAGCCCATGTCCCCGTTCAAACATGGGACAGCTGGAACAGTGATTTATGGTCTTGGCTACTCGAAGCACCATGGGTAAAACAGCTTCTATCCGTTATGTGCATTTGTCGCTTTGATGTTTTTGCCATGTATTATTCCTTGTTTTATTCAATTAATCCAGCATGTCGTATCTAAAATGCAATTTGTATCTACTGCCTCGCCTGATGGTGTAAAACAGATTCGTGTCCTTTGTCAATCAAAGCGCGCAACTGTATCAATTATTTAGACACAGGTGTTTACTCAGATTAGTAATTTTGTGGCAATTGCTTTGTTAGCTTTCGCTATATTTTCTCTTGTGGTATGTATGTGTTTGTCTTGTAAGTGTATATATTTTGGTTAAATATGTTAGGTTAAAGTATTATTAATCATTGTTATATAGTGTTGTTGCTCATTTACCTTTGTTCAGATCTGGGATAGAAGTTTCTAGGCCCAGACGACGCATGCACCCTAGGATAAGGGGGCGCGGACGGTGGTTTCCCGCCGTGCATGCGGACCCCAACACCAGCAGACCAGGGCAGCAGACCGCGTGGACTGTTAGGGCTGTGACCACTTTGTGGTACATTGCCAAAAAAATGACAGAGTACGAGTA
This sequence comes from Harpia harpyja, assembly GCF_026419915.1. Classification (NCBI taxonomy): domain Eukaryota; kingdom Metazoa; phylum Chordata; class Aves; order Accipitriformes; family Accipitridae; genus Harpia; species Harpia harpyja. The sequence continues at coordinate 39,790,693 of NC_068953.1, forward strand.
TGTGTTCGCGTTGATTCCAATTTATTATATAGCCTTTGCGTTGATAACGGTTATCTTAATAGTTATTCTAATACTTCTTCTTTGTCCTTGTAACTGTTCACCATGTAAACTGCCGTCGTGTTCTTCTATTGAATCTTCGCAACCTTGAAGTCAATGTATAGTATGTTTTGATATTGTAGAGTTAGTTAAATTTATAATGGTTAGTTGATGTCAAGTACATGTTGTTAGTTATTAGATGTTGTTGTTTAACTTAGAAATGTTATAATTAGGATAATTGGTATGATATTGTTTGTTCATGTTGTTGTTTAATGTAGAAATATTGTATTAACATAGAATAAGCCTTGGAAAGCCAAATCATCTTATTTTGACCTTTGGTTTTTATTTTGCTGCATTATGTTAAGTCATTTTGCTAGAAAGTTGTTAACTTGATTGTATCATTGTAGTATGCGCTTTTTCCCTCTTTCTCTTTCTATACCTTTACCTTTCACGCCACCACGAGGACAGCAATGTCGAGCCACGAGGTGGTGTAAGAGACTGCGTTGGACTATGTCTCGACATTGCTGCTGCACAGTTACCATTTGCTAGCCTCAACAACCTGTTGCTGTGGGGGAGTACGTGCTGAAGGAAACAAAATGTCCCTGAAGAAACCACCCTATCCGCCTGAAGCTAGCAGTGCCTACCAAGCTGTGCTTGCCCACGAGCAAGGTGAAGAACCCACCGAGAACACCTGGGCACGCGCCCATGGAGGAACACGGGGCGGCATGTATGATAATGAGCTCCGTGGAAATGGGTGGACTCTTTGGAGAAATCGTGGGGACCGGGACAATAAAAGAACTGTGTACTCCTCTCTCGAGCAACTGAAAAGCAACTGAAAAGGAACAAAAAGACAAAAAGGACTGAAAAGGGACTGCAGCGCTTGGAACTGGGACTTTGGCATCACCTGTCTGCTGGAACCTGGAGCTTGGACCCTCCATCACCTGCACCGAGACTGAGTCAATGGGACGTTGCTGGCTTCGTGGTGGTGGTCTCTTGTATCTCTTCTGGTCGTCTTGCTGTATCTCTTCCATTTTCTTGCTTAGGTCTGCCTCTTTTTCCTTCCTTCTTCCCTCTGTCCTGTGGCTATTATCAGTTGTTATAGGAAATAAAACTTGTAAGGCTGTACGGCATCTGACCTCGTTTGTGTCTTCATCTCGCTCTTGGGATCGTTTAAGAACCCTCCCCGATATTGGATCGTGACAGGGGATCCCAAGAGTTAACTGTATTGGAAGCTGAATTAAGCCTAACTGGGAATGAATGGCAGAAACACCCCATTGCGACTGGTCCAAAGGCTCCGTGTATCCCTGGCATAGACTATCTCAGGAGAGGGTATTTTAAGGACCCAAAGGGGTATCGCTGGGCTTTTGGTATAGCTTCCCTGGAGATGGAGGGCACTGAACAGCTGTCTACCCTGCCTGGTCTCTCTCAAGACCCTTCGATTGTGGGGTTGCTGAGGGTTGAAGAACAGCAAGTGCCAATTGCTACCACGACAGTGCAGCGGCGGCAATATCATACCAACCGAGACTCTTTGATTCCCATCCACAAGTTGATTCACCAACTGGAGAGCCAAGGAGTGATCAGCAAAACTCGCTCACCCTTTAATAGTCCCATATGGCCAGTGCGAAAGTCTAATGGAGAGTGGAGACTAACAGTTGACTGTCGTGGCCTGAATGAAGTTACGCCACCGCTGAGTGCTGCCGTTCCAGATATGCTAGAACTTCAATACGAGCTAGAGTCAAAGGCAGCCAGGTGGTATGCCACAATTGACATTGCTAATGCGTTTTTCTCAATCCCTCTGGCAGCAGAGTGTCGTCCACAATTTGCCTTTTACTTGGAGGGGCGTCCAGTACACTTGGAATCGATTGCCCCAGGGGTGGAAACACAGCCCCACCATTTGCCATGGACTAATCCAGACTGCACTGGAAAAAGGTGAAGCTCTGGAACACCTGCAATACGTTGATGACATCATCGTATGGGGCAACACCGCAGAAGAAGTCTTTGAGAAAGGGAAGAAAATAATCCAAATCCTTCTGAAAGCCGGTTTTGCCATAAAAGAAAGAAAGGTCAAGGGACCTGCACAGCAGATCCAGTTTTTAGGAATAAAATGGCAAGAAGGACGTCATCAGATCCCAATGGACGTGATCAACAAAATAGCAGCTATGCCTCCACCGACTAATAAAAAGGAAACACAGGCTTTCTTAGGTGTCGTGGGTTTTTGGAGAATGCATATTCCAAATTACAGTCTGATTGTAAGCCCTCTCTATCAAGTGACCTGGAAGAAGAATGATTTTAAATGGGGCCCTGAGCAACAGCAAGGCTTTGAACAAATTAAGCGGGAGATTGTTCATGCAGTAGCCCTTGGACCAGTCCGGGCAGGACAAGATGTTAAAAATGTGCTCTATACTGCAGCCGGGGAGAATGGCCCTACCTGGAGCCTGTGGCAGAAAACACCTGGGGAGACCCGAGGCCGACCCCTGGGGTTTTGGAGTCGAGGATATCGAGGATCCGAGGCTTACTATACTCCAACTGAAAAAGAGATATTGGCAGCATATGAAGGGGTTCGAACTGCCTCAGAAGTGGCTGGTACTGAAACACAGCTCCTCTTAACACCCCGACTGCCAGTGCTGGGCTGGATGTTCAAAGGGAGGGTCTCCTCTACACATCACGCGACTGATGCCACGTGGAGTAAGTGGATTGCACTGATCCCCCAACAGGCTTGCATAGGAAACCCCAGTTGCCCAGGAATTTTGAAAGGGATCACGGACTGGCCAGAAGGCAAAGATTTTGGAATGTCACCAGAGGAGGAGGTGACATGTGCTGAAGAAGCCCAGCTGTATAATAAACTGCCAGAAAATGAGAGGCAATATGCCCTGTTCACTGACTGATCCTGTCGCATTGTGGGAAAGCATCAGAGGTGGAAGGCTGCTGTATGGAGTCCTACACGACAAGTCACAGAAACTGCCGAAGGAGAAGGTCAATTGAGTCAGTTTGCAGAGGTGAAAGCCATCCAGCTAGCGTTAGATGTTGCTGAAAGAGAAAAGTGGCCAGTGCTCTGTCTCTCTACTGACTCATGGATGGTGGCAAATGCCCTATGGGGGTGGTTACAGCAATGGAAGCAGAGCAACTGGCAGCACAGAGGTAAACTCATTTGGGCTGCCGCACTCTGGCAAGATATTGCGTCCCGGCTAGAGAATCTGCTTGTAAAAGTACGTCATGTAGATGCTCACGTACCCAAGAGTCGGGCCACTGAAGAACATCAAAATAACCAACAGGTGGATCAGGCTGCCGAGATTGAAGTATCTCAGGTGGACCTGGACTGGCAACATAAGGGTGAGCTATTTATGGCTCACTGGGCCCATGATACTTCAGGCCGTCAGGGAAGAGATGCAACATATAGATGGGCTCGTGATCGAGGGGTGGACTTGACCATGGACACTATGGCACAGGTTATCCATGAATGTGAAACATGTGCTGCAATTAAGCAAGCCAAGCGGTTAAAGCCCCTGTGGTATGGAGGGCGATGGCTGAAATATAAATATGGGGAAGCCTGGCAGACTGACTATATCGCACTCCCACAAACTCACCAAGGCAAGCGCTATGTGCTCACAATGGTGGAAGCAACCACCAGATGGCTGGAAACATATTCTGTACCCCATGCCACTGCCCGGAACACTATCCTGGGCCTTGAAAAGCAGGTCTTGTGGCGAGGTGGCACCCCAGAAAGAATTGAGTCAGACAACGGGACTCATTTCCAAAACAACCTCATAGGCACCTGGGCCAAAGAACATGGCATTGAGTGGGTGTATCATATCCCCTATCATGCACCAGCCTCTGGGAAAATTGAGCCATACAATGGACTGTTAAAGACTACATTGAAAGCAATGGGGGGGTGGAACTTTCAAACATTGGGATACACATTTAGCAAAAGCCACCTGGTTAGTCAACACCAGAGGATCTGCCAATCGGGGTGGCCCTGCCCAGTCAGAATTTTTACATACTGTAGAAGGGGATAAAGTCCCTGTAGTGCACATAAAAAATATGTTAGGGAAGACAGTCTGGGTTACTCCTGCCTCAGGCAAAGGTAAACCCATTCGTGGGATTGCTTTTGCTCAAGGGCCTGGGTGCACTTGGTGGGTAATGCGAAAAGATGGAGAAGTCCGATGTGTGCCTCAAGGGGATTTGATTTTAGGTGAGACTAGCCAGAAGTAAACTGTATGATATGAGTTGCTATATAACCCTGCTACTGTATGTTATCCTTACTATAACTGTTATGTGCTATATCCATAGTACTATAGTAAGAATCACTTAGATCAAGCAAGAATGAACTATGATAAAACTGAGCGAAGCGCAGTAGTGATGGAACCAGAACTGACTCCAGCATGCAATAATCCAACAGTGCACACCATCTTCCTGCTGCGTCAAATGTCACCTGCTCGTCGCACCGCACTGAAGCCCAATTCTGCTCTACCGACGGAGAGGACTTTGCACCATCCCTCCTGCCCAGAAAGACTGGTATGACAGATGGCACCCTGAGTCGGGAACTAAATGAACTCAATGAACATGATCCATAAACTAATGGAATGGTATCTCTGTGTGTGTATACATATATACATATATATATATGTATCTATCTCATTGTTCATATGTCTCAAAGGATGGAAAAGGTGATGATTGATCAGGATGTAACTAAAGGTATGGCAACTGAGCATGACATCAGTGGTATAGAATAAGGGGTGGATACTGTCCTGGTTTAAGCTGGGATAGAGTTAACTGTCTTCCTAGTAGCTGGTACAGTGCTATGTTTTCAGTTCAGTATGCGAAGACTGTTGATAACGCTGATGTTTTCAGTTGTTGCTAAGTAGCGTTTAGATGAAAGTCAAGGATTTTTCAGCTTCTCATGCCCAGCCAGCGAGAAAGCTGGAGGGGCGCAAGAAGTTGGCACAGGACACAGCCAGGGCAGCTGACCCAAACTGGCCAACAGGGTATTCCATACCATGTGACGTCCCATCTAGTATAGGAACTGGTGGTGGGGGCGGGGAATGGCCGCTCGGGGACTAGCTGGGTATCGGTCGGTGGGTGGTGAGCAATTGCACAGCGCATCATTCGTACATTCCGATACTTTTCTTATTGCTGTTGTCATTTTAGTAGTGTTATCGTTATCATTATTAGTTTCTTCTTTTCTGTTCTATTAAACCATTCTTATCTCAACCCCCAAGTTTTACTTCTTTTCCCGATTCTCTCCCCCATCCCACCGGGTGGGGGGGAGGGAGTGAGTGAGTGAGAGGCTGCGTGGTGCTTAGTTGCTGGCTGGGGTTAAACCACAACAAATGCCTAGGTGGTGGTCAAGGGACAGGCTATGCTTCATGAGGCCAGCAATGCAGTTGGGCTGTGTGGTGGCAGGAGGCCTGCTCCTTATGTAATGGCTCAGAGGCCTGTCTGTCAGATCTGAAGTCACCCTGGAGAGGCTGACCTAACCTGTCCAGGCTCCGGCATTGCAGAGGCATCCTGAAGTTTACTGGAACTGGATGTAACGATGTTCCTGGTAACTAAGAACTGAGACACTCTCATTTCTCTTGCAGCTTACAGCCTGTGGGCCAAGGGAACCACAAGGAGCCTCTCACAGCTAGACTCTCTACCTAAAGGGGACAAAGCTTCTCAAGTCTCTGATTCCAGGGTTGCTTAAAGCAAAAAGCATGGTTTTGCTGTGCTGACAGTCCAAACCCAATCTGGACAGTGGGGTTGTATGTGGGGTGTGTGTTAGCACAGTATTTACAGACTCCCGCTCTGTCAATAGCAGTTCTACAAGTAGGTGGAGTTACGAAGAGGGGGATCGTGATTGTGCATGCTCAGTTCCCTAGTGAAATGCCCACCCTAACCCCATCTTGCAGTCACACTGCCTACGTCCAGCCATGAAAAGAAGGGCTTTTCTCCTTTCCACTCCATACCTGTCCCCTGGAGTTTCTTTCCAAAACACCAATGAAAGAGAGAAGTGCCATGACTGTTTTTCGTATGATTTTGTGAACAACAATTGAGAGGACTGAAAAGTTAATTCCAAAGGTCTCTATTAACTTTCACAATGAAGAATTTGGCAACTGGCCCCACAGGGCCGTGATCACCAGGTTACAGACTCATGCACAATGACTCTGAGTCTTTTTGGTGCTCTGCTGTAAGTTCAGGGAGCTCCACCCACAACTGCTGGTAAGATCGGGACAGAAGCCAGTGCTCTTCCTTGCAGAGCGCGTAGCCAACGGAGGGAGGAGGAGAACAAACCACCAGGAGTCTCCAGCTGTGCTGCACAAAGTCTTTAATGAGAAGGAGGAAATGCAGTGGCACGGAACAGAGACCGAGAAACACGTCTGCAGGGTTCAGGGAGGCACAGAGAATGGCCCATTTCCCAAGGACAAGCTCCAGGCAAAGCGCTTGCCTTTCCCCATCCCGATCTACCCGGTGGCAATGCCAGCCCACCAAGAGCAGGTCCTAACTCCGGCACACTCTCTCCGTCAGCAGGAGGTTCAGCAAAGCAGAAGAGAACGAGCCCTTTCCTGAGGAGCTCAGAGCAAAGCAGAGCCTGAGGAGACACGGCGAGGCCTGCAGTGCAGCGAGGAGCAGCAGGCACAGGTCGCTTCTGCCAGGTGGGATGAGGACACTCAGCCCACCTGCAAGCCGTGGCTACGCTCCTGCTGCTGCAGGATGCCTGTCTTCCTTGGTGCTCCAAAGGGGAAGATCTGCTGGCTTCAGCAGTTCAGACCGCAGCGGGTGGGAGGCAGACACAGCCCTGACCCCCCCAGACCAAGGGAGCCCCCAGAAGAGATGGGAACCCCCCCGGCGCTGAGGGAGCTCCCAACAGCAGCTGACAGCGAGGATCCCACGGCTGTGCTCTGAGGGAAAGAGGTGAGGATGGGGCCCGGCAGGGTTACCACCACCGGGGAGGCCTGGATGGCCACCGTCGAGTCAGCGCAGCGGGCGACACAGGGCTCACTGCAGCTGCTTGCAAGTGGGGTTGGGCCAGAGGCGCCGCAGGGCGTTGGGAGACAGGGTCTGAAGCAAGACATCTCTCGGCGAGGGAGGCAAAGCTGAAACACAGAGCAGGCAGGGAGCACGAACCTCAATATCAGCCCGTCTGTCTTTTCCTCAGCTCTCTCCATGGACACTCTTTGTTTTCAAAACACCCAGTGTGCCTACAGTTCCCACAGCCCTCATCGTGCCCTCCGAGTTGCACGGCACAGGAAGGCTGACCCACTTTTGGAATAGGCCCCAGCGCAGTGGCGTTAAAGCACCTGTGGAAAGACTGGTCATACCCCATCTCCAGAACAAACACTGCTGCTTTGAAGAAGACACTGGATGCACTTGGCCATTTCGTTAGAGATGGCCTCCTGCAGGTGCACATTCTGGTGGGCAGACCCCCCCTGCAGCTGAGCCCCATGGTTCCCCTTCTGCTTGAAAGAACCCTCCTCTTCCCTGCTCCTCCCAGCCACCTCCCCCAAAAGGCAAAGAGACTGCAGCCCTTCAACAGTTGTATGGCAGGGCAAAGCTGAGGCAGCCCAAGCCTCAGCCTCAGTAGCCACCAAGACAGCAGTTCAGCTCACAGAGAGAGATGGAGCGGACTCAGGCTTACCTTGCTCCTCGAGGAAAGGGAGGCAAGAGAGGAGGATGCAGAGCCTGGAGCAGCGCAGGCTTTTATGCTGTGTCCCAGAGCCCTGGGGGGGCCACAAACATTCCTTGCTCATGAAGCATCTCAACACCTAGTAGACACAGGGGAGACTGTGAGTAAGTTTAAGCAGAACGTCAAGACTGCACAATCCCATATGGGAGAAGAGCCTCATCTCACCAGGGATGTGGCAAAGCTCAACGTCAAAGGAAGTCCTTTGTGGGCTGGAAGGAAGGCCCCTGTGGGCCGGAGTGACAGCCAGGAGGACCTAGCTTACGCTCATCAGGCTCTACCACAGCATGGTTTTGTGATCAAAGAGATGCCCGCATTCTTCTCTGAAAGAGACCCAGAGTACCTGGGAGTCATCGTGATGTGGAAGAGTTGGGAAAAACCCTGAACTCCAGGCAAACATGAGTCACCCTGCTGTGGACTTCAGTGCACACGTTGCCCCAGCCTGAGGCGTACCAGGGATACCAGAGCTTATAGTCCCAAAGCGCCGCTTTCGTCAAGGGCTTTTCCACACATTTTAGCACCATTCCTGAATCAACTGGTGCTTCTATGCAACCTCCTGCATTTGCTGTCTTCCAAGGCATTGCCTTTTGGTGGTTGCTCAAGGGCTCATGTGACTCCCAGGTGCTCTGGGAGACTGATCCGATGTCCCTTTGAAATTTGAAATGCATGGAATGGGCCACCCCATCCCTCACCCAGGAGAAAGAGCTACGATCTTTTGGCTCCCTGCCCTGAGCCTCTCCTCAAAAGCAGGCCATCCAGGCCTTTGGCCTGTGGGATGAACTTGCTGAGCAAAACAGGTCAATTTGTGTGTGGGAAGGACACAGTCACTTAAAATGTCTGCACAGCTAGCCTGAGACCTCCAAGCCAATAGGTCTTAGCAGCGCTGGAGACAAATTAATTATATTGATGTTAGACGATACGCAGTGGGAGCAAAAATTTTCAGGTGAGAGAGGCAAGGGCTTAATCACCAGAGAGGCCTCGGCAAGCTGCAATTATTAGGTGTTGAGATGCTTCATGAGCAAGGAATGTTTGTGGCCCCCCCAGGGCTCTGGGACACAGCATAAAAGCCTGCGCTGCTCCAGGCTCTGCATCCTCCTCTCTTGCCTCCCTTTCCTCGAGGAGCAAGGTAAGCCTGAGTCCGCTCCATCTCTCTCTGTGGGCTGAACTGCTGTCTTGGTGGCTACTGAGGCTGAGACTTGGGCTGCCTCAGCTTTGCCCTGCCATACAACAGTTGAAGGGCTGCAGTCTCTTTGCCTTTTGGGGGAGGTGGCTGGGAAAAGGAGGGTTCTTTCAAGCAGAAGGGGAACCATGGGGCTCAGCTGCAGGGGGGTCTGCCCACCAGAATGTGCACCTTTAGCTGATGGTCTCTAACCACATGGCCAAGTGCATCCAGTGCCATCTTGAAAGCAACGATGGAGATGGGGTATGATCAGTCTTTCCACAGGCGCTTTAACGCCACTGCGCTGGGGCCTATTCCAAAAGTCGGTCAGCCTTCCTGTGCCGTGCACCTCGGAGGGCACGATGAGGGCTGTGGGAACTGTAGGCACACTGGGTGTTTTGAAAACAAAGAGTGTCCATGGAGAGAGCTGAGGAAAAGACAGATGGGCTGATATTGAGGTTCGTGCTCCCTGCCTGCTCTGTGTTTCAGCTTTGCCTCCCTCGCTGAGAGATGTCTTGCTTCAGACCCTGTCTCCCAACGCCCTGCGGTGCCTCCGGCCCAACCCCACTTGCAAGCAGCTGCAGTGAGCCCTGTGTCGCCCGCTGCGCTGACTCGACGGTGTTCATCGAAGCCTCCCCGGTGGTGGTGACCCTGCCGGGCCCCATCCTCACCTCTTTCCCTCAGAGCACAGCCGTGGGATCCTCGCTGTCAGCTGCTGTTGGGAGCTCCCTCAGCGCCGGGGGGGTTCCCATCTCTTCTGGGGGCTCCCTTGGTCTGGGGGGGTCAGGGCTGTGTCTGCCTCCCACCCGCTGCGGTCTGAACTGCTGAAGCCAGCAGATCATCCCCTTTGGAGCACCAAGGAAGACAGGCATCCTGCAGCAGCAGGAGCGTAGCCACGGCTTGCAGGTGGGCTGAGTGTCCTCATCCCACCTGGCAGAAGGGACCTGTGCCTGCTGCTCCTCGCTGCACTGCAGGCCTCGCCGTGTCTCCTCAGGCTCTGCTTTGCTCTGAGCTCCTCAGGAAAGGGCTCGTTCTCTTCTGCTTTGCTGAACCTCCTGCTGACGGAGGGAGTGTGCCGGAGTTAGGGCCTGCTCTTGGTGGGCTGGCATTGCCACCGGGTAGATCGGGATGGGGAAAGGCAAGCGCTTTGCCTGGAGCTTGTCCTTGGGAAATGGGCCACTCTCTGTGCCCCCCTGAACCCTGCAGACGTGTTTCTCGGTCTCTGTTCCGTGCCACTGCATTTCCTCCTTCTCATTAAAGACTTTGTGCAGCACACCTGGAGACTCGTGGTGGTTTGTTCTCCTCCCCCCTCAGTTCGCCAACATAGCTGCAAGGATGTCGTAAGTTAAGCCCAGCTGGCAACTAAGCACCACCGCCTGCTCGCTGTCCAAAGAATATATAATGCATGTGATGCACAATGCAATTGCTCACCACACAGAACCTGATGCTCAGCTCATTTCCGAGCTGTGATCCCTTCTCCCCCCCGCCCCCACTGCCAGCTCCCCCAGTTATATACTGAGCATGACATCATACAGTATCGAACTTGGCTAGTTCGGGTCAGCTGTCCTGGCTGGGCCCCCTCCAGCTCCTTGTGAAAGTAAACTCTATCCCAGCCCACCCCAGGATAAAGGAAGAGGGAGAACCTGCTCTCTCCCATGACCGTGCGTCTGTCCCCATGCACGGGGCACTGCCAGTTGTGGGTGGAGCTCCCTGAACTGATCCCAGAGCCCCCAAAATAACCAGCAAGCAAAAGACAGAAAAGCCTCAGAGAAATGGATGGCACCAGAAGCAATGGACAGGGGTGGGAATACAAGTAATGTCACACGCAGTGGTAATGAAAGACGGGAAATGGTCGCCCAGGGAATGTTGTAGAGTCTCCATCTTTGGAGGTGTCCCACATCCAAGCAGACAAGGCCCTGAATAGCCTCCTCCACTTGAGGCTGCTTTGAGCCAGGCTTGGAGTGCATGCTCTCCACCTGAGGTGTTGTGTGATTCTCTGAGCCACTGCTGGATGCCCTCATCCAGGAGCAGCCATCCAGACCAAGGGAGCAGAGAGGGGGTGGGGTCCAGTGCTCAGGAAAGCTGCAGAGGTTTGGTGGGCACAGGGCAGCAGAAGGGGCACTGGTGTCGGTCCCAGGGCTGGGAGCACAGGAAAGGAAGGAAGATGAGAGTGCATTAAACCATTGACCTGACAGCAAGGCAAGGCTGCCAATGTGTAAGCATGCTGAGGAAAGCCCTGAGGGGAGGAAAGGAAGGAAGATGAGAGTGCATTAAACCATTGACCTGACAGCAAGGCAAGGCTGCCAATGTGTAAGCATGCTGAGGAAAGCCCTGAGGGACCCAAAAGCTCAAGGTCCCACTGAGATTTGAACTCAGATCGCTGGATTCAGAGTCCAGAGTGCTCACCATTACACCATGGGACCTCCTGGACATGTGCTCTCCTTCCCCTGTGGCCACCCTCTCTGAGCCATGTCCTCTTGGCCCAGCCTGCTGGTCTCTCCATCTCCCTGGGCATCACCAAGTGCAGCCTTCCTTCAGGGCCACCGCGCGACTCTCCGCTCGCAGGATCTTTCCAGGGAGCGGCAGAGCACTTTGTGCAAGCCTGGCATGCCCTCTCTTACAAGACCCAGGCTGGTAGCCTGGGAGAATCTTGTTTTCGCATACTTACACCTGCTTATGAAGTTTCCAGCTTAATCTCCTCAACATTCCAGCATATGCTATCCCCTTCTGCCCCAAAGTGGCCTCTCACTCAGTGACAATGAGATTTTTCTCTCCCAAGGCTGCTCCAGACTCAGGTACATTTCACTGTGAGCCTGAGGGAACTTTTCCTCATGCCCTGGGACCACCACACTGCCTGCCCAAGAAGGGTCCGTGCACACAGCGGGGAAAAGCTGCACTGGTGCTATCCTCCTTGGGCCAAGGTTTGAGTCTGTGTGGTGAGAGCAGGGCCCTTCCTCCCAGCAGTCAGACAGGAGGAAACACAGGCGGGGACACTCTGCTGGATCTCAGACTTAGCCCAGGACACTGAGGACACAACTGCCTGGTACTTTTGGACTGCCCAAAGCACTGGGCTGGCAGCCGGTACTTCTGAACCCGCAGGACAGACCAGGCTGCCGTGCCCAAGCCTAAGATATCAAATGGCAGGTTACATTCAGAGAGGGTGTGAGAAACACCTAGTCACGGGAGAAGGGTTAAATTTCCACAGAGTCACAAATCTGAAAGCATGTGCCAGAGAAGCAGCATTGCTGAGGACTGTCCTCATCCATCCCTGGGATCCGCAGGACCGAGCAGGGTGGGAGGAGTGTCTGGGAGCAGCAAGAGCAGGGCCCAATCTCTGAAGGTCTTGCAAAGAGGTGGAGGGACCCCGCACTCCAAGGGCTGGAGCACAGGGAAAGGGACAGCCCTTTCCCATGCAGATGCTGTGCCGCTGCAGGAGGAGAAATGTCCCTTCTGGGGCTGAGACAGCATTTCTCCAAGCAATGGAGGGTCTTTCTGGGGCTCTGCTAGTCTCACCCAGCACTCGGGGAGAAAGGATTCTGGGCCAGTGGGTTGTGTGGGCCAGTGCCCACAAGGCAGCTTCCTTGCTCGGGGCATTTTGTCCTTGGTTTCCTTCCTGGCAGCACTGCCTGCTGGGGCTGCCGTGGTCCCCAGACTGTTTGCTTCCCCAAGGTCACGGCAAATGTTCCATCCACTGTAGCCTCCGATGCTGCTCCTCCCTGCGGGACACTGCGGGGAGGACACTTTGTGCCCCCCTTACAGGCTTCAATGGGCGGCCAGAGATCTCCCAGAGCTCCCCAGCCCCTGGGAGCTGCAGCTCAGGCCAGGCAGGCTCACGCAGGAGGCCACGCCACTCCTGGGTCCTGCACTCCCCAGGTCTTTCTGGCCAAGGGCAGGCCTTGGCAAGCCAGAGAGCCACCTTCATACAGCAGAAGCCCCCTCACCTTCTCTTCTCCAGGCTGAACAATCCCAGCTCCTTCAGCATCTCCCTCAATCCCGACACGCTCCGGCATGCTCTGATACCACCCTGTGCGTGTCCCCTCTTCCTCTTCCTCTTCCTCTTCCTCTTCCTCTTCCTCTTCCTCTTCCTGTGTGGACAGGAGGACCTCTTCTGTGGCTCATACTTCCTGACTGCGGTCCTTCTGAAAAATGCCACCAGTGCTCGTGCAACCTGTGGTGGGATTGCGTGAGGATGCCTCTGTCCTGTCAGCAGTGTTGGAGAGAGCCTGCCATGCCCCTGTTGGCCTCTTACTGGTGGGCCTTTACTCCCACCTGTCCCTCTTCCCACTGGTGCTGTCCATCTTTGCTGGTGAGGAACTGCCAGTTCGGGGAAACTTTCTGGGTTGAAATCCTGCTGGTCAATGCCTAGTGCTGGATTGGCACCTACACAATGTGCCACTGGGCCTGAAAGAGGGAAGGATGCATCGCAGGGGCTCTCCAGCTTTGGGAGCAGAGGGCAGAGGAGCTCCCTGATGACTAAGGAGAGGGAAAAGTTGCCCCATCTCCAAAACGGGGGAAGAAGGACTATCTGGGGAACCAAGGAAAGGTGATGATAAACTGGAGCAAGTTCAGCGGAGGATCCCTAGCATAGTCAGGGGCTGGGGGGGCCTTGTAAGGAAAGGCTGAGGACCCAAGGCTTGCTCAGCTGGGTGAAGAAAATGCTTAGCGGGGATCTAATAGGAGCCTCCTGGTGCCTACCAGGAGGCTCCTGCGATGGCTGGAGGATGAGCGCCATGGTCAGAAATTGAGCAGGCAGTTTGTGACTGGCTACACAATCAAAAATGATCACCCAGAGGGTGCCTAAGCATGGGAACAGGGGTCCAGAGAGGCTGTAAAACATCTGTCCTCAAGGTATTTTATGACCCGAAAGGACAAAGCACTGATCAGCTGGTGGGAGCCTGCCTGAAGCAGGAGGATGCACTCTCTGAGTCCCTGAAATGCCTTCCAACCAGAAGGGTTGTTGGAGGGGAAAGCGGAAGCAGGGAAAGAGGGTTTTGTGGGTGAATGTTTGAAGAATGTCCAAAGCTCCACATTGCAGGGGAGGGGAGAGGCATGCAGAATGTGACTTTTGTAGGGGAGAGTGGAAAAGTGGAATTCCCCAGGGGCTCTCCTCCCTCCATGATTCTGTTCTAGGCCTACCCAGCTGCTACTGGTGGGGCAGCATGGGTACGCCCATTTCTCCTTCTACAGGAGCTGGGACTGCAGCAAGACCTGGTCAGCAGGCTGAGCAGAGCCCCCAGAGGGGCAAGAAGCCTCCACTGAAGAGAGAGAAGCATGAAGGGGGGCAGCCAGAGAGAAGAGCCTGTCAGGAGTGGGACTCGAAGCCATGCCTCCCAGGGAGGCTGCAACCTGAACGCAACGCCTTAGACCACTCGGCCATCCTGACCCGCTGCTGCTGCTACTGGTCCGCCCCCTGCAGCTGCCAGAGCCAACCCACCTCAGCCAGCCTCCTCCTGGCACTGCTGCAGGGGGAGCTGTATCCCGGGAGCACCCTTGCCCTGCTCCCACCAAGGGCTGCAAACTGGCGACCGCAGCTCCTACACGCGCTTCATACCACATGGAACCGGAGTACCCAGCACAGGGGCAGCACACTTCCCACACATCTCCCAAAGCCCAAGGCAATCCTTCACGGGAGCAACCAAAGGAACCGTCAGTGAATTACGGCTCTACGCATGCCAATGTCCTGTCAAGGGCTCCAGGCACACGTCTACCTTTCCCGTGACTTCCTCCATTCCCTCCAGAGCCTCAGGATGTGGCAAGCCAAGCACTTGGCCTGCAGCGCTGCCAAGCACTTGGCCTGCAGCGCTGCCTCATGGACGGTTCCTGGGGCAACCAGGGTGCTTCCTTCTTCCCTGCTCGGGGCTGGGAAGGCTCGGCAAGGAGGGCTGTGCCACACCAACCCCTGGGGGAATGCTGTGTCGGTCTCAAGGAGTCAGTGTGTGGGAAAGGGTCTGGAGAGTCAAGGCAAAAGGACAGGAGATGCGCCAAGTGCCGAGCAATGACTGGGCTCCCGTTCCTGCGGGGAAGAGGCTGACTTACTGCCCGTGACGTAGAGGAAGGAGGGCACAGCTCTCTGGGACTTGTTGCTTCATGGAAGGAGGTAGACTGTAAGGCATCTCAGGCGGTCACTAGTCCAAATGCCTGCCTAAAGCAGGGCTAGCCCCAAAGCTAGAGCAGGTGGCACAGTGCCTGAGCCCCACTGAAACCTGAGTGTGATACCCAGGCATGGAAAATCCCAAACAAAGTTCTCTGGGCACCTGCTGCCATGCTTCAGCGCTGCCTGAGAATCTCAGAATGGTGCAAAGCAGCCCCCGCAGTCTGCTTTTGCAAGGCTGACCTTGCTAAAAGCCCAGCCTGTGTCTGCTGGGCTCGGAGGTGCCCAGAGGCCTGTCCATGAAGCAAGGCTGCAGGGGGAGTCAAGGGGAGTGGCGCGACCGCCCTATGCGAGGTGACCTTCCTGAGGGGGGGAAGCTGCGCTGTTTGGGAACAGGACAGGCAAGGCACTGTGGAGCCAGGCTGAGTAAAAGCTTGCCTGCGTTGGCCAGGAATCGAACCCGGGTCAACTGCTTGGAAGGCAGCTATGCTCACCACTATACCACCAACGCTCCTGGGCCACTCCTGCCTCCCGCTCCTCCAGCCCAGAGCCTGGCCTCCCTCCTGCTCCTCCACGTCCCAGTCTTGCCTGCCTCCTGCTCTGCCAGGTCACAAACTGCCCTCTTGCCTGCTCCTCCGCTTCACAGACTATCCCGCCTCCTCCTTCCAGACCCCTACACACATACACATGACCTCAAGCTGCTGGCACATGGGTGTGCTTCTCTGCGTGTGAGCTCTTGGCTACGGAAACTCCAGCTGCTGGGTGCTGCTAATGGTGACGCTCCCCATCTGCGTTCATACGTGGGCCAGCTGCGCACGTACTATGCAGGTGCGTGTGCGTTTGCGTGTACGTACCTGTGGTGGTTTAAGCACAGACAAACGCCCACCCAGCTGCTCACTACTTTCCCCACCCGCAGGGCGATGCGGAGCACTGAAAACACACTGAGAAATCTCTTGGCTCAAGATAAACACACGGACATGGCTTAGCAAAAACTCTTGTGGGAAAATCAGGCTTGACTTGGGCAAAATTAATTCTTTGCCAATTAAAACAGATGCAAGTAGTGAGAAACAAAAAGACAAACTTAAACACCGCCTTTCCTCTCCCCTGTGCCGGGACAACTGCAGTGCTTCACACCAGACTCCTTTACCTGTCCAAGCAGGATGTGTCTTCCCTCTGCTCTTTCCCACTCTTTTTGCTCCTTCCAGCTCTCTCTGCCTGGCCTCTTTTGCCCTTTCTGGAATATGTTTTCACAGGGGGGCCACCAATGTAGACGACAGCTCAGCTGTCTTGTGCGGTGGGTCCACTGTGGAGCTGGAACTGACTGTGTCTGACACAGGGCAGCCCCTTATCTCTTCCCACAGAGGCCATTCTGCAGCACCCCCTGACCCCTCCACTACCAAAACCTTGCCATGTGTAGCCAATACAGTGCCCATGGGGAATACCAGAGGGCATAACGCTGAGGTAGCGCGGTCGGAGTCTGCCCCAGTCGGAGTCACAATCACGCTGTCCTGGGCTAGCGTGTGGTTGCATGATGTACCCTTTGGCTGAATTAAAAAGGCACAGCAACCAGCCTGGGTTTCTTCCTAGGCACTGGATATGTCCGTAGCTTGTAGACGTGTGTAGTAGTAGCTCAGCAATCAGTAAGTAAAAAGCAGGCAATGCTAGGGTAGCAATTCTCTGTCTATATAATGTGCAAATAGGCCAGGTGGATCATTTCTAGCACAAGTTTCTTGGTCTATGATGCTTGGCCAGATATGAGCATCTGCCACATTCTGTGCTGCGTGCCCGTAAACAATTTGTTTGCAGGACTCCACGCATTACCTGTTCCTGGGCTAAAATCTGCCTTGTGCTGCCCCTGGTTTTGGCGACGGATGATTGCTTTGGTGAATGCCCGTGCCGGCACTGATGAATGATGAAGTACACGTGACCAGGACGTACCTTCCCCTACATACACGGGGGGCACCATTTTCTTTCAGCTGCCATTTTCTTATTAAGCACCATAACAACCATGTTTTCATACTGCTCTCTGATTGGCTGACAGCCATTTCTGGACCCCATCAGGCCCACCTGCTCTCAGGCAGACCTGTGATTGGCTGTCAGGACCAGCCAACCCTACCTGTGTACCCAGAAGCACGTCAGGCAAGGAAGCCCCCACTCGCTAAACAAAGGGAAGAGGCAACTTCTGACAGCGTCATCCCCTGTGGGTTCTCCTATTGCTTTGTGATTGCCGGACGGCCATTTTTGACACTGTCATGCCCGCTTGTTCTCAGATCTCCCTCTCAGGGACTGTCCGCTTCCTTTGGACCAAGAAGTGTTTGGGTATAAAAAGATATACCGTGCAGTGGTATCCACTCTGGAATGAAGACGAGCACTTAGCACAAGCGATATGCCTGTGGGTGGCCCATTGCCTGCAGAGCCAGAGGCCACCTCACAGTCAACATGCAAGCGATCTTCTGGCTTCTGGCCAGTCAGGCACTCAGGTAGCAGGGAGCTCACCTGCAGATACCCGTGCTATCTTCCTGCTGCCAGCTCGTGAAGCACTCAGGCAAGAAAGACCTATAGAGGAGGCCACTCTCAATTATCTTTGAAAGGTTGCGACAACTGGGAGAGGTTCCTGAGTCCTGGAAGAAATTCATTGTCACTCCTATCTTCGCGAATGGCGCAAAGGAGAATGGGGGCAACAGCAGGCCGGTCCGCCTCACCTCGATCCCTGGGAAGGGGAAGGAGCAACTCATCCTGGAAACCCTTTGCAGACACGTGAAGAACAAGAATGCGATTGGTCTTGTTTTCATTGCATTCTACTCCTAGCTCATTTCTGTCAGACTGTGCTTTTCTGGTTTTGGCGGGGGGGGGTCTTTGTGTGTGTATGTGTGTGTGAGAGGGGTATTTGCTGGGAAATCTCAAGCTGCACTAGCCAGTGAGGAGAGTGGATTGGCATCAGGGACTGCCCAGGGTTGGAGCAGGACACTGGACAAACCAGGCCTGGGCTCCAGGCCTGGATTCTGCACAGACCTGTGGTACAGTCGAGGGTTCAGAGCACCTGCTGATGTGCACGTGGGAGTGAGGGGGTGGGTGTCCAGCACTGGATTCCAGTGCTGAGCAGCCAGAAGAGAAGGAAAGGCTCGGGCTATATGTGTGTTTTGTCTTGTAGTGAGCAATAAAAGACAAAGAAAACACCGCCATGCCAACCAATTTTTCCAGGCTCAACTGCACTCCTTCACTGCAGACTACTCCAGCATGGGTTCTCCACATGCTGCGCGTCTGAACAGGAAAAATCTCTTTCAGCGTGGGCTCTTCCACAGGCTTCAGGCCCGTCAGGAAAAGTCTTCACTGGCGTGCCTTCTCCGCAGGTTGCAGTTCCTCCAGGAATATCCGCCTGCTCCAGCCAGCACGGGTGCCCTGGGTGCCACAAGCTTTGCAGATGGCTCAGTGTTGTGGAGGCCCCTGGAACCAGCTGTGTGTGTGGTGCAGGGCAGCCCCTCAGCTCTTCCCCACAGAGGCCACCCTGCAGCAGCCCCTCTCCCCACCACTACCAACACCTAGCCACGTATGGCCAATACAGTGCCCACTGGGAATACCTACTCAGCCCTGCTCCTGGCTGGAGCTGCGAGTGAGCACGGCAGCAAACAGACTAGGATGGAGAAAACCCCCAGATGGTCAAGCTGATTGCATTGGTGTTTCCCAAAGTAGCACCAGCCTTGTCCTCCTCCTCCTCCCCACCTGCAGATTCCTGGAGGTCCCTGCTTGCGGCTGGGAAGTTGGGATTGAGCTGCTGGATGGGAAGGGAGAAAAGCCTGTGTCCCCAGGACACCCGCTTCCTTGTGGGGGGAGCTCTGCCTGCTGCTCCACAGCCTCCCGTCTGCCTTGCTGAGGGGCACTATGGGAGTGCTGGCTCCTAAGGCGGCAAAGGAGAAAGAAGGTGGCAGTGGCAGAGAGAAGGGGCTGAGGGAACAGGAGGGCCATGGCCATGGGTGCCCAGAGAGCTAGAGCAGTGCAGGTTAAAAGTTGCGGGGAGAGGCAGCAGCTGTCAGGAGGAGGGAAAAAAAGCGACAATTAGCAGAGGATGGTTTCGATCCATCGACCTCTGGGTTATGGGCCCAGCACGCTTCCGCTGCGCCACTCTGCTCCCCCCAGCACCTCTGCCGGCACCTCCCACGGCCCTGCCTGATGCTCCCTGGCACTGCCAGCCCTCATGCCTCCTTCCCTTCCTCTGTCCTGTGCCCTCACCCGGGCCAGAAAATTGGCTCTCAGGAAAGTTCACCTCCTTTGCGCCTTCGCTGCGGAGCTCAAGGGCCTTGCCTTGCCCTTCTCCCCACATCTCCTGCCCATAACCCTGGATGGGGACTTTCTTCTTGACCACCCAAGCTGGCTCTGCAGGCACTGAAGGAAACCCCGGAGCGAGGGGGCAGCCTTGTTGCTTTGCAGGGTGGAGGGGAGCTGCTCTCCAGCGAGCTCAGGAGGGCTGCCACCCTGCCCAGAAATCCAGCTCCCAGGGGGCTGTGGGACTGTGCCCGGCGTCAACGTCCCTTCTTTGCCGGCTGAGGAGGGACACGAGGACGCTTAGCATTACCAAGCATAGAATTACCAAGGGAATTAATCCTCCGAGTTTGGCTGTTCACATAGTGGTGCCCCAGCCTAATGCATGGAGGACCCCAAGACAGAGGAAAGCAGGGCTGGTATATGTTTACAATACAGTTGTGTCAACCAATCAAATTACTCATGTTAAGGGGTGGGCTAATCAGTTACTATTGCTCCCAAGATCACTATGTGCTTCTCCTGGGCAGGTGGTGTGGACAGATGCTCAGTGGGGTGTTAATCTTCATTGTTCTAAACCAATGTCCCGTGCAGGTGGAGGGGCTTTATACCAGATTCAGGTTGATTGCTGTTCTGGCCGTGGCTGTATACCTGGGGTTTTTTTGAAAGACAAATCTCCCATTGGTTTATCATCTGCATGGGGTGTTCTCAGCCAGTGGGAGCCAGTTTAGGTTGGGTCTTCAGGTCATGTTGACCCTGCGGTAAAAGGCCTTAGTCCTAGGCAGTGTTTGTTCTTCTAAGCAAGTTGTCTAGCAGTTGGCGCCTTGCCTTTCAGACAAGCGGTGAGGGCCTTGCCCTGCCAGTGCTGTGCTGTGCTGTGCTGTGCTGTGCTCCCTCACAGCTCCTGGCTTGTCCTCCCTCCTGGCGCAGGCCTGCCCTGGCTGCTCCCTGAGATCCGAGGGCTGCCCCCGCCACCGTGCAGGGTGCCGAAGAGCCAGAGAAACCCCTCCTCTCCGTGCCTGGTGCCATTCCTGTCCTGCCCAGCCCTGCTGGGAGTGGAGGTGGTTCCCAGTCGCCACAGGACAGGGCTGGCCCACCCGCACTGGGAGGTGGCCAGGCTTAAATGCTGCCAGGTGTCCCAGGGAAGGCTCTGGGCAGGCTGAGCTGGTAAAGCCTCTTGGTGAGCATGAGGGACGAGGTGGCAGTGCTGAGGCCTGCATTTTTGGGCTTGTGTTTGCTGGTGCCCCGTCCCATCCACAGGCCAGAGCATGCAGCGGAGACAAAAGCGGGATGGAGAGCGCTGGGACGTGGGTGCCAATGTGAGCGTGGGGAGCATGGCCCCAGCCTATCTGCTGCAGGGGCTATTGCTCAGGGGAAAGTATTTTGCTGCAGATCAAGAGGTCCCTGGCTCCTTCCAGGTGCCCTCTCCATTGCCCCTTTCCTTCTCCATTCATACTGACTATCTCTCTGAGCTTCTTTTTCCCTTGCAATGCTTCCCCCACCCTCAGTGGCATGGCTGCAGGGAACGGACCATGCACCAGCAATGGGCTCGTCTCTCCTTCTCTTTGTCTGGGCTCTCTCTGCACGTGTCCCTCAGGGTTTCCCTTTTCCTTAAGATGCTGAACCACCCAGGCAGGCTACCAACAGGTCCTCCTCAGCTGCTGCTCTGTTGGGAGCAGCTGGGTATGCGACTGAAAGAAGCCCTCTGGGAAGCCTCTGGTTCTTTTCTATCCCGCCCATCAGGGTCGGTGATGGCAGGGCATGGTCTCCTGATGCCACGGGCACCACCATGGCCTCTTCTGCACTTCCATGTCTTTCCCAGAAGAGGAGGAGACAGGAGAGCCCCACCCCTCATCCCCTCATCCTCAAGCTAAATTTGGGAAAGGCCCCTGGGAAAGGTTGTCCATGTGTGCAAGGGCTGGGGACGGGTCAGGCAGAATATCCCCAGGACCCCAGGCAAGATCTTAGGTCTATGATATGACTTCACTTCATCGTTAGCAATGAGGTCCAAAGAAGGACCTCTTCTGTAGCTCATAGTTGGCGCTGGCCCCTTCTCTTCCCCCCACCCCCACCCCTTGCCTGCTGCTCCACACCAGTCTGCCTTTGTGACACCTAAAGTGAGGGGCACTTTGTGAGTGCTGGCAAGATCTCCGATCCATGAGGTGCCTCCCCTTCATCTTTAGCAATGAGGGCCATGCTGTGCAGGCTGTCTTTGGAGGTGAGCTGCTGTAGGTTCAGGCCTAGGGAGGACAGCTGGTAGGGTTGTTCTGCCTGAGGTGTGAGGTGAGATCAGGCTCTTAAGTTCTGCTCAAGAGCCAACAACATTGGACCTCTTGTCATGGCTGGTACTCGGCACTGGTCCATTCTCCCATTTACAAGAAGGGTCGGAGGGAGGATCCGGGGAACTACAGGCCTGTCAGCCTGACCTCGGTACCGGGGAAGATTATGGAACGGTTTGTCTTGAGAGCACTCACATGGCAAGTCCAGGATAAGAAGGGGATCAGGCCCAGTCAGCATGGGTTTACGAAGGCAGGTCCTGCTTGACCAACCTGATCTCCTTCTATGACCGGGTGACCCGCCTAGTGGATGAGGGAAAGGCTGTGGATGTTATCTTCCTTGACTTCAGCAAGGGCTTTGACACTGTCTCTCATGGCATGCTCCTTGAGAAACTGGCGTCTCGTGGCTTGGATAAGTGTACTCTTCACTGGGTGAAATACTGGCTGGATGGCCGAGCCCAGAGGGTAGTGGTGAATGGGGTGAAATCCAGTTGGCGGCGGGTCACAAGTGGTGTTCCCCAGGGCTCGGTGTGGGGTCCTGTTCTGTTTATCTTTTTCGATGATTTGGATGAGGGGATTGAGTGCACCCTCAGCAAGTTTGCAGACGACACCAAGTTGGGAGGCAGGGTCGATCTGCTTGAGGGTAGGGAGGCTCTACAGAGGGATCTGGACAGGCTGGATCGATGGGCTGAGGCCAATCGTATGAAATTCAACAAGGCCAAGTGCCGGGTCCTGCATGTCGGTCACAGCAACCCCATGCAGCGCTACAGGCTTGGGGAAGAGTGGCTGGAAAGCTGCCCGGCAGAGAAAGACCTGGGGGTGCTGGTTGACAGCCGGCTGAATATGAGCCAGCAGTGTGCCCAGGTGGCCGAGAAGGCCAATGGCATCCTGGCCTGTATCAGAAATAGTGTGGCCAGCAGGAGCAGGGAGGTGATTGTTCCCCTGTACTCGGCACTGGTGAGGCCGCACCTCGAGTACTGTGTTCGGTTTTGGGCCCCTCACTACAAGAAAGACATTGAGTTGCTGGAGCATGTCCAGAGAAGGGCAACCAAGTTGGCCAGGGGCCTGGAGCACAAGTCTTATGAGGAGCGGCTGAGGGAACTGGGGCTGTTTAGTCTAGAAAAGAGGAGGCTGAGGGGAGACCTTATAGCTCTCTAGAACTACCTGAAAGGGGGTTGTAGTGAGGTGGGTGTTGGCGTCTTCTGTCAGGTGGCTGGAGATAGGACAAGAGGAAATGGCCTCAAGTTGAGGCAAGGGAGATTTAGGTTAGATATTAGGAAAAATTTTTTTACTGAGAGGGTTGTCAAACATTGGAATAGGCTGCCCAGGGAAGTGGTTGAGTCACCATCCCTGGAGGTATTCAAAAAGCAAGTGGACGGGGTACTTCAGGACATGGTTTAGCGGGCATGGTTGACGGTTGGACCCGATGATCGTGAGGTCTTTTCCAACCTAAATGATTCTACGATTCTAACATTGGACCTCTTGTCATGGCTGGTACTCGGCACTGGTCCATTCTCTTCCCCCAACCTGCCTACCTTGTCAATGGGAGCAGGATTTCCCTTTCATCCAGGAATTTCGGGGGGTGTGGGGTGTGGGGGGGCGAGGACAAGTGCCGTAGGCAAGGGGCTTTCACTGTCTCCCTGGGCACCAGGCACAGTGGGGAGCTGAGTCCCACTGCTGGCTGCAGCGTGGTCAATTGCAGGGAGCCCAAAAGGGGACTGCGCCCCGTAGTTGGCAGGATTCGAACCTGCGCGGGGAAACCCCAATGGATTTCTAGTCCATCGCCTTCACCACTCGGCCACAACTACCTGCTCCAGCCCTCTCTGCCCTGCTGATCACGTGCCCTGTGCAATGACACGCGGCTCCCTGGGAGTTTCAGGGCTAGGCTCCACTCGAAGATTTGCAGTTGGGACCTGCACGGAGCATGACGGGCACCTGCTGCCAGCCTTGCAGAGGCCTTGAGAGGCGTAACCCCAGGGGCTACAGCTGAAGCTCCCAGCGCCTTGTCTTCAGCCGGGCATCTGGGATATCCTGCCACGGGAGGGGGGGATGGTTTCACCCCCCAGCTGGTGTCTCTGCTGCTTCCAGGGAAGAAGAGAAGGCAGCTGTGTGGAGACAACCAGGGTGAGGTGAGATATTAGACCCCACTTTGCTTCTCAGATTTATCTGAGGGGGCCTCCAAGCCTGCTGTGAGCACTAGGGTGGGGACGCTGCTGCAGGGCAGATGGTGATCTCCCGGCAGCACTTCCAGCCTCTTGGGGACGTAGGGCGGTGTCAGCCCTTGAACAAAGACCATGACCGCCGTGCAGGTTGTTGGTGTGTAGGGGCAATGGTTTGCGAGAGGGGGAGAGATCCATGGAAAGGGCGAGGTAGAGACTGGCTGAGGAAAAGCGTGGAGGGGCAAAGGGAGAATAAATGGGGGGTGGGGGTGACTTAGAGGGAGACTAAACCCATCCATTTGTACATTCCGATCCTTTTATTAGTGCTGTTGTCATTTTAGTAGTGTTGTCATTATCATTATTAGTTTCTTCTTTTCTGTTCTATTAAACCGTTCTTATCTCAACCCCGGAGTTTTACTTCTTTTCCCGATTCTCTCCCCCATCCCACCGGGTGGGGGGGGAGTGAGTGAGTGAGCGGCTGCGTGGTGCTTAGTTGCTGGCTGGGGTTAAACCACCACAGTCCTTTTTTGGCGCCCAACGTGGGGCCTGAAGGGTTGAGATAACGACAAACCTGACCAGAGCTTGTTAAAACAAGTTTGTTATAAGCAGTCATTATATTGGTCTAATAGTCGCTGGTCATTATGTTGATTTATGTGTTCTTAGAGTTGTTGCTCTGGTTTTTAAAGTTCTGTTATGTATCACCTCGCTTGCTGTATGTAGTCCCTCTTCTGCTGCTTATCATCCGTGGGAGGTGGATTAAGGTTTTCGCTTTGATGTATTGTATAACATTGGTTTATGGTTTGATGAAGTCATCGGTTGTGGGATTAATCCGGTATTTGCACTCAGCATTGTCACCTTTATACTCCAGGAGCCATCTGTGGGAAACTATTAATAATTACACCATTTACCTTTCCTCCTTGGAAAACCAGTCTGTGGGTGGGATACCTCTCTTCCCCTCTCCTTTCCCCTCCAGTCCAGTTACAATGGTGTTTGAGAATTTTGAAAAATTTGAATACTCCTGGGATGTTGGGACCAGCACGGTCCTAGCCCTACTGCTAGGAATTAGCATGCTCCTGAACGTGGTTCAGCTCTTGTTTAAGGTTAAACAACTTTTTAAGAAGGTCACCCAGAGATCTGCCCCGAGGCTGGATAATTATGAGTGGCAGGGTGTGGGGGGTAGTATGGGCAAGTACCTAGAGAAGTGGGCACCTCCAGTGTTTTGGAAATTCACCCCTGAACAAGTGCAGAATCCGGAAGAACTAGTAAAATATTTGGAAAAGGTATGCTGTCACCCTGGCAGCTCCAGAGAGATACAAATCACTGCAACGTGCTGGGGCCTGGCCCATGCCTACCGAGCCCTGTTCGACACCACTCAGTACCCTCAAGGGGAAGAGAAGGTCTCTGGACCTAACAACAAAACGATGAGCACTGCGGACACCCAAACCTCGGCAACGGGCGCTGTGGCCCCTCCAGCCCCGGCGACGAGCATTGAGGCCACCCAGACCTTGGCGACAGACACTGCGGTTATCCAAAACCCGGCGAGCGATACTGCAACTGAACCAGCGGACCAACCTGCACCAGTATCAGTTGCCCACTGTCGTGGTTTCAGCCCAGCCGGTAAGAAAGGACCACGCAGCCGCTCGCTCACTCCTCCCACCCCCCTCCGGTGGGATAGGGAGGAGACGGAGGAGAGAAAAGAAAAAAAAACCTGGAACCTCGAGGGTTGAGATAAGGGCAGTTTACTGGGACAACACAAAAAAAAAAGGTTACAACAACAACAACGGTACTAATGAAAGAATATACAAAAAAAAAGTGATGCACAGTGCAACTGCTCACCACCCCAAACCCAACGCTCCACCAACGAAAATCAAGAGCCCTCCCCCCGGCCCGCTCCCCATTTATATACTGAGCATGATGTCACATGGTATGGAATAGCTCCTTGGCTAGTTCAGGTCGGCTGCCCCGGCTATGCCCCCCCCCCCCCACCTCCCAGGTTCCTGTAAAAATTAACTCTATCCCAGCTGAACCCAGGACATTATCCACCCCTTATTCTATACCATCTACATCATGCCCAGATCTTACATTTTCTAATCAACTACTACCACTTTCCTTGTCTCATATATATATATATGTATATGGACATCCCCCCCCCCCCCCCCCCCCCCACACAAATAGTATTCCCTTAGTCGATTGGCTATCCCTCCAATGTGTCCATCAGTTTTATTTAGTCCATGACTTTGGGGCTCCATCTGTTGTAACAGTTCTTCAGGATAAGAGAGATGGTGTGAGGTGTTAGGTTGTTGTATGCTGCCTCTGGAACTTGTGGCCGGTACATTTGGTGCAACCCACACCCTTGGCCTGCAGGTCGAAGAGGCTGATCTTGAGGAAATTGCTGGGCACCAGTTCAAGTTCTATCACTGTTGTACTTGGCTCAGTTTCAAAGTCCATCCTTCAGTCATTTGGGTAATTCTTACAGTAATACCCTTGATATGGCATATAGACACTATAGATACAATGACATACATTGGCAGGTTATTTAGCAGTTAAATATCATACAGCCTAATTCACTGGCTATTCTCTCCCAAAATCAAATCTCCCTGAGGTACACATCAAACTTCCCCATCCTTCTGCATCACCCACCAGGTGTACGTAGGTCCCTGAGCAAAAACAACCCCTTGGATGGGTTTGTCTCTGCTTGAGGGGGGACTAACCCAGACTGTCTTTCCTAACATACTTCTCATGTGCACTACAGGGACTTTATCCCCTTCTACAGTATGTGGAAGTCTTGGTTGGGCAGGGCCAGCCCAATTGGCGGATCCTCTAGTATTAACTAACCAGGTGGCTTTTGTTAAATGTGTATCCCAATGTTTGAAAGTTCCACCCCCCATTGCTCTCAATGTAGTTTTCAGCAGTCCATTGTATCGTTTGATTTTTCCGGAGGCCGGTGCGTGATAAGGGATGTGATATACCCACTCAATGCCATGTTCTTTGGCCCAGGTGTCTATGAGGTTGTTTCGGAAGTGAGTCCCGTTGTCCGACTCGATTCTTTCTGGGGTGCCGTGTCGCCATAAAACTTTCTCTTCAAGGCCCAGGATAGTGTTCTGGGCAGTGGCGTGGGACACAGGATATGTTTCCAGCCATCCAGTGGTTGCTTCCACCATTGTAAGCACATGGCACTTGCCTTGGCGGGTTCGTGGGAGTGTGATATAGTCAATCTGCCAGGCCTCCCACTGTTTATATTTCAGCCATCGCCCTCCATGCAACAGGGGTTTTAGCCGCTTGGCTTGCTTAATTGCAGCACATGTTTCACATTCGTGGATAACCTGTGCCATAGTGTCCATGGTCAAGTCCACCCCTCGGTCACGAGCCCATCTATATGTTGCATCTCTTCCCTGATGGCCCGAGGTATCATGGGCCCACTGAGCCATAAATAGCTCACCCTTATGTTGCCAGTCCAGGTCCACCTGAGACACTTCAATCTTGGCGGCCTGATCTGCCTGCTGGTTGTTTTGATGTTCTTCAGTGGCCTGACTTTTGGGTACATGAGCATCTACGTGACGTACTTTTACCACTAGCTTCTCTATCCGAAAAGCAATATCTTGCCACAGTGCTGCCGCCCAGATGGGTTTACCTCTGCGCTGCCAGTTGCTCTGCTTCCATTGCTGTAGCCACCCCCATAGGGCATTCGCCACCATCCATGAGTCAGTATAGAGATAGAGCACTGGCCACTTCTCTCTTTCAGCAATGTCTAACGCTAGCTGAATGGCTTTCACCTCTGCAAACTGACTCGATTCACCTTCTCCTTCAGCAGTTTCTGCGACTAGTCGTGTAGGACTCCATACAGCAGCCTTCCACCTCCGATGTTTTCCCACAATGCGGCAGGATCCATCAGTGAACAGGGCATATTGCCTCTCATTTTCTGGCAGTTTATTATACAGCGGGGCCTCTTCAGCCCGTGTTACCTCCTCCTCTGGTGACATTCCAAAATCTTTGCCTTCTGGCCAGTCCGTGATCCCTTCTAAAATTCCTGGGCAACTGGGGTTTCCTATGCGAGCTCGTTGAGTGATCAGTGCAATCCACTTACTCCACGTGGCATCAGTCACGCGATGTGTAGAGGAGACCCTCCCTTTGAACATCCAGCCCAGCACTGGCAGTCGGGGTGTTAAGAGGAGCTGTGTTTCAGTACCAACCACTTCTGAGGCGGCTCGAACTCCTTCATATGCTGCCAATATCTCTTTTTCAGTTGGAGTATAGCGAGCCTCGGATCCTCTGTATCCCCGACTCCAAAACCCCAGGGGTCGGCCTCGGGTCTCCCCAGGTGCTTTCTGCCACAGGCTCCAGGTAGGGCCATTCTCCCCGGCTGCAGTATAGAGCACATTTTTAACATCTTGTCCTGCCCGGACTGGTCCAAGGGCTACTGCATGAACAATCTCCCGCTTAATTTGTTCAAAGGCTTGTCGTTGCTCAGGCCCCCATTTAAAATCATTCTTCTTCCGGGTAACTTGATAGAGAGGACTTACAATCAGACTGTAATTTGGAATATGCATTCTCCAAAAGCCCACAACACCTAAGAAAGCCTGTGTTTCCTTTTTATTAGTCGGTGGGGACATAGCTGCTATTTTGTTGATCACATCCATAGGGATGTGACGACGCCCATCTTGCCATTTTACTCCTAAGAACTGGATCTGCTGTGCAGGTCCCTTGACCTTACTTTCTTTTATGGCAAAACCAGCCTTCAAAAGGATTTGGATTATTTTCTTCCCTTTCTCAAAGACTTCTTCTGCCGTGTTGCCCCATACAATGATGTCATCAATGTATTGCAGGTGTTCTGGAGCTTCACCTTTTTCCAGTGCAGCCTGGATCAGTCCATGGCAAATAGTGGGGCTGTGTTTCCACCCCTGGGGCAGTCGATTCCAGGTGTACTGGACGCCCCTCCAAGTGAAAGCAAACTGTGGCCTGCACTCTGCTGCCAAAGGAATGGAGAAAAATGCATTAGCAATGTCAATTGTGGCATACCACTTAGCTGCCTTTGATTCCAGTTCATATTGAAGCTCTAACATATCTGGCACAGCAGCGCTCAGCGGTGGCATGACTTCATTCAGCCCACGATAATCTACTGTTAGTCTCCATTCCCCATTAGATTTCCGCACAGGCCATATGGGACTACTAAAGGGTGAGTGAGTCTTGCTGATCACTCCTTGGCTCTCCAATTGGCAAATCAGCTTATGGATGGGGAACAGGGAGTCTCGGTTGGTGCGATATTGCCGCCGGTGCACTGTCGTGGTAGCAATTGGCACCTGTTGTTCTTCAACCTTCAGCAACCCCACAACCGAAGGGTCTTGAGAGAGACCAGGCAGGGTAGACAGCTGTTCAATCTCCTCCGTCTCCAATGCAGCTATACCAAAGGCCCACCGGTACCCTTTTGGGTCCTTGAAATACCCCCTCCTGAGATAATCTATACCAAGAATGCACGGGGCCTCTGGGCCAGTTGCAATGGGGTGTTTATGCCACTCATTCCCGGTTAGACTCATTTCAGCTTCCAATACGGTTAGCTCTTGGGATCCCCCTGTCACACCAGAGATACAGATGGGTTCTGCCCCCTTATAACTTGATGGCATTAGGGTGCATTGTGCACCAGTGTCTACTAGAGCCTTATATTCCTGTGGGTCTGACGTGCCAGGCCATCGAATCCACACTGTCCATTAGACTCGGTTGTCCCTCTCGTCCACCTGGCTGGAGGCAGGGCCCCTCTAATCCTGGTTAGAATATCCATTACTCACTTTTCGCACACGTGAATCAGAAGTCCCTTCAAGAGGATCAGAAATGGGATCAGCCCATCTACTGCGTCCGGGGGACTGCTCATGGGAAACTGGAGCAGCAGTTTTCCAAGAAGAATCCTCTTTTCTGGTTGCTTTTTCTCACAACTCCTGTACCCGTGCATCCAGGACTGAGGTAGGTTTTCCATCCCACTTCCTCATGTCCTCTCCATGGTCACGCAGGTAAAACCACAGGTTAGCCCGTCGTGTGTACTTTCTCTCTTCTCTCTCTTGGGCAGAGGAGTGCTTACTCCCAATAGCTGCGATGCGGGCCTGTACAGGTGGGGAGGAGGACATATCCACTTTGAATTGCTGGAACTCTCGGGACAATTCCTCTACAGCCGAGACACAGGCCCATAGGGAGGAAGAGAGACTTCCTTTGTATTGCCGGAGTTGGACAGCCAATTCATCCACCGTTTGTCCATTGCCTTCTTTCCAGGACATTACTGCCAATGAGTTGGCGTAGGTTGGTGGTGCACTTCGTAGAAACTTCCGCCACATGGGTTGTGTGCATTGGACTTCATCTGGATCTGTGGGTGACTGCGCATTTTCTGGATCATTATAAATCACCTCCAGCACGGCTAATTCCCTCAGGTACTGGATACCTCTCTCCATGGTGGTCCACTTGCCTTGGTGAAATGTAACTTCATCCTTGAAGGGGTATCTTTCCTTTACACATAACAGAAGTCGCCTCCAGAGGCTGAGGACTTGTGTTTTTCTCCCAATTGCCTTGTCGATGCCCACTTCCCTAGACAGAGATCCCAACTGCTTGGCTTCCTTACCCTCTAATTCCACACTACTAGCCCCATTATCCCAGCATCGGAGCAGCCAGGTAACAATGTGCTCACCTGGGTGGCGGCTAAAATCTTTTCGCATGTCACGCAACTCACTCAGGGATAGAGATCGGGTAATTATTTCAGGTTCTGCCTCTTCCTCCTGTTCTCACGATGACCCTGGTTCATCTTCATCTCTCACTAAGCGAACTGATTTCTTTGTGTGTTTCTTTTTCTGTACAGGGGCGACTGATACTGGCACAGGTTGGTTCTCTGGTTTAGCTGCAGTATCTGTCTCCGGGGTTGGGGTAGCCACGGTGCCTGTTGTCAGGGTTTGGGTAGCCACGGTGCCTGTTGTCAGGGTTTGGGTTGCCACGGTGCCTGTTGTCCTGTTTTCCATCTTTTCCCCCTTTTCCCCCTGAGGGTGCTGCCTAACATCAAGTAGTGTTTGGTAGATACTGGCCAGGGCCCAGCACAGTGCAGTGACTTGTACGTCTTTGGAATAGCCACAGCATTTTTCTTTCAAATATTCTACCACTTCATGAGGGTTCTGTAGTTGTTTGGGAGTGAACTTCCAAGCCACTGGAGGTAAGAAGTTCTCTAGATACCTGCCCATATCCTCCCACATGCCGTGCCACCCATGAATATCCAGCTTTGGGGCAGATCTCTGGGTGGTACTCTTAAAGAGCCTTTTTGTAGCCCTAAACAAGACCTGAAACATATTCAGGAGGCATAGCACTAACAGCACACTGGCTTGTGCATCCCAAGGATATTCAAAATTCTCAAAGGCTGTTGTAATTAGTCGGAAGGAGAGAAGGGAGGCAAACGGACGGGGGGAAGCATCCCCCCCTAACTTCCCCATGGACTGAGTGTAATTACCAATAAAATCTGATAGAAGGTGCCCGAAGTATGGAAATGATATCACTGCCTCATACAGATACCAGCTTAACCTCATGACCAGTGATGTAATCATTTCACAAGTCGACATTGCCCAGTACAGCAAGATGATAATCCCAATCACTCTCCCAGAGGTGTGAAACGTAACTACAGGCAATACATAGAGCACATAAGAACTTACAAAACGCCACCATGTAAACAAATGAATCAACATTGTGACTAACATCTATTTATCTAATATAAGAAATGCGTATAACAAATTTGTTTCAACAGGCTCTGGCCAGATCTGTTGTTATCTCAAGCCTTCCTGCCCCACGTTGGGCGCCAAAAAAGACTGTCGTGGTTTCAGCCCTGCCGGTAACAAAGGACCACGCAGCCGCTCGCTCACTCCTCCCGCCCCCCTCCGGTGGGATAGGGAGGAGACGGAGGAGAGAAAAGAAAAAAAAAACCTGGAACCTCGAGGGTTGAGATAAGGGCAGTTTACTGGGACAACACAAAAAAAAAAGGTTACAACAACAACAACGGTACTAATGAAAGAATATACAAAAAAAAAGTGATGCACAGTGCAACTGCTCACCACCCGGAACCCAACGCTCCACCAACGAAAATCAAGAGCCCTCCCCCCGGCCCGTTCCCCGTTTATATATAGCATGATGTCACATGGTATGGAATAGCTCCTTGGCTAGTTCAGGTCGGCTGCCCCGGCTATGCCCCCCCCCCCCCCCCCCCCAGGTTATGTAAAAATTAACTCTATCCCAGCTGAACCCAGGACACCCCCGTACAGAAAAAGAAATATACAAAAAAGTCAGCTCGCTTAGCGAAGGATGAAGGTGAACCAGGGTCATCACGGGAACAGGAGGAAGAGGCAGAACCAGAGGTAATAACCCGGTCCCTATCCTTGAGTGAGCTGCGGGATATGCGAAAAGATTTCGGCCGCCATATAGGTGAGCATATTATCACCTGGCTCCTCTGATGCTGGGACAATGGGGCTAATAGCTTGGAATTAGAAGGTGGAGAAGCCAAGCAGCTGGGATCGCTTGCCAGGGAAGGTGGCATTGACAAGGCAATTGGAAAAGGGACACAAGCCATCAGCCTCTGGAGGCGACTCCTGTCAAGTGTGAAGGAAAGGTACCCCTTTAAGGAAGATGTTATATGTCAATCAAGCAAGTGGACCACCATGGGAAAAGGTATCCAATATCTGAGGGAATTAGCTGTGCTAGAGAGGATTCATTATGACCCGGACAACCCACAATTACCCAAAGATCCAGACAAAGTCCAATGCACACGACCCATGTGGCGGGAGTTTGTACGGAGCGCACCATCGTCCTATGCCAACTCACTGGCAATAATGACCTGGAAAGACGAAGAGGCACCGACAGTGGATGAAGTGGCTCGCCAACTCCGTCAA
This sequence comes from Harpia harpyja, assembly GCF_026419915.1. Classification (NCBI taxonomy): domain Eukaryota; kingdom Metazoa; phylum Chordata; class Aves; order Accipitriformes; family Accipitridae; genus Harpia; species Harpia harpyja. The sequence goes on from NC_068953.1 coordinate 39,823,222, forward strand.
TACGAAGAAAATCTCTCCTCCTCCCTACAAGCCTGCATTTTGGCTGTGGAGAAGCTGTCCGAGGATTTCCAGCGATTCAAGGAGGAGATGTCCTATTCCCCACCTGTAAGGACCAACATCTCAGCTATTAGGAGTGAGCGCTCCTCTGCCCAAGAGAGAGAATATAGAAGGTACACTTCGCGCGGTGCATCGCGAGAACACCTGGGCATGCGCCCATGGAGGAACACGGGGCGGCATGTATGATAATGAGCTCCGTGGAAATGGGTGGACTCTTCGGAGAAATCGTGGGGACCGGGACAATAAAAGAACTGCGTACTCCTCTCTCGAGCAACTGAAAAGCAACTGAAAAGGAACAAAAAGACAAAAAAGGACTGAAAAGGGACTGCAGCGCTTGGAACTGGGACTTTGGCATCACCTGTCTGCTGGAACCTGGAGCTTGGACCCTCCATCACCTGCACCGAGACTGAGTCAACGGGACGTTGCTGGCTTCGTGGTGGTGGTCTCTTGTATCTCTTCTGGTCGTCTTGCTGTATCTCTTCCATTTTCTTGCATAGGTCTGCCTCTTTTTCCTTCCTTCTTCCCTCTGTCCTGTGGCTATTATCAGTTGTTATAGGAAATAAAACTTGTAAGGTTGTACAGCATCTGACCTCGTTTGTGTCTTCATCTCGCTCTTGGGATCATTTATGAACCCTTCCCGATATTGGATCGAGACATTTTTTAAATTGGCGTCACGGACAGAATCCCCAGAGATGAGAGTGCTGTATGACTTTGTTGTGGAATTTTTGTGTTAATGTGTAGTCTGGCTCCTGAGAGCGAATAGGGGGAACTTGGATACTCATGTGTGGCCCTCTCAGGACGTAACCGTCCTTTGAGTTAGTGTGTCACTTTGGAGTGTGTTCTCTTGAGAGTGAAAAGGGGGAATTCGGTACTATTGTGGGACCCTCTCAGGACGTAACCCCCTCCTTTGTGTTGGTCTGTAACTTTAAAGTGTGCCCTTCTGAGAGCGAATAGGGGGAATTTGTTGTTAAGTTGTGACCCTCTCAGGACGCAGACGCCCCGCTTTGTGTTAGAGAAAATGGATGCTCAGAAAACTGTTGATGTTTGTGATTTTGTGCCCTCACAGGTTGAAGGAATAGAGAAACTATATGATCTTTTAGAGGCGCACCAATCTCGCCCCTCACTCCAGGGACAAGATTGGGCGAAAACCCACTGGTTTCAACCACAGAGTGTGGTGGATAGGATAAGAATCTTGCAGAAGGAAGCTAAGGTTAAGAAGGGGAAAGGAAAAGCTATAATTTGTGCGGTGTTGGGAGCGAGTCTTGCAGCTGCGATGGAAGAGAGAAAGCAGAAGTCTTGTCAAACTGATACTGTGATAGACTCCCCGCAGATGATAATCAAAGGTCTGCAGGAACAATTGAAAGAAAGTAAACAGTTGTTGGAGCAGGAAAGGAACCTAAACGTGATATTAAAGAAGGAATTGAAGAACCAACTTTTGAGAGAGGTGGATACACAGGCAGAGGTAGAAGTGACGCCTGCGGAGAAAGGGATACGGCAAATCTACCCCCAGGGAGATTTGCAGAAGGCAAAAGAAACCGTAGAAAGCCTCCCACATATGTATCCACTGATTAAAACAGAGTATGTGTATGAGGACGATAGCGATGACCGTCCTCAGGTTATCACCAAAGAAGCCCCATTTACAGCAACTGAATTAGCAAAGCTGAAAAAAGATTTTGCAAGGACAGCAAAGGAATCAGAGACAGAGTATGTGTGGAGAGTGTCTTTGTCAGGAGGGGACGGAATTTTGTTGTCAGAGAAAGAAGCAGAAGGATATTGGGGTCCAGGTGTGTTTCTAACTACTGGCGATCGCCGAGCCCCATGGCCATGGACTCAGAGAGCTGCGTATTGGGCCGGAGGGCTGAACCCCTTGGAGAGGGGAGATCCCCTGGCCATAACCAGTACGGTGGATCAGCTAGTGGAAAGTGTGCAAAAGGCGGCATGTCTCCAGATGATGTACGATCGGGAGCTCAAGCCCCACCAGGGCTCCCCGATGATGATGCCTGTGGACCCGGAGAGGATGACTCCTCTGATACGGGGACTTCCCGACTCCCTGAAACCCATTGGGATTAAATTGCAAGGGAGGATTCAAAACACCCCCGATAGAGAAAGAATTATGGCCACTCTGGAGGGAAAAATGTCCCCTGATCATCGGCAGTCAGGGAGAAAAATATGGACATGGGGAGAGATAGCTCAGGAATTGATTAATTTTGGGAGAAAATATGGCCCGTTGGTGGATTGTCTCAAAGAACTGAAAACAAGATCGTACGACGACTTATTGGGCGGCAATTACCCCCTGGAAGAGAGAGGCCCCTAAGTCGACAGGGACTGTGGCAGCTAGGGCTTCAGAAAGGCATTCCCCGGGACTTGATGGATGGGCTCCCGACCCAAAGATTGGAGCAACTTGTGCAGAATTGGTCAGGGCAAAGGGCCGTTTCCAAACCAATCCCTAGTGCCCCACCCTTGATAGACCTTGAGGAGAAGCCGACTAGGGAGAAGAAGGTCGTGGGAAACTAGACCCTCCACCCCCCGAAGGTGAGGGGGGAGGCGGAGGATGGATGTTTGTTAGACAACTCACCTGCAATACAAAAGGGGATTTACTGATTACTGTTGCTGTAGGACCAAGGAAAAGACTGGTGACCTTTTTAATTGATACTGGGGCACAAATTACCACGCTAAAGTGGACTGAAGCAGAACAATGTGGAGTTTCGATTCCATCTAGAAATCTGATTGTCTTAAATGCCTTGGGAAAAACACAATCAGTGCCTATGACGCCGGTGACACTATGGTTGCCAAGGGAGGAAAACCCTGTCAATACCATGGTGGCCATAGGATCTTTCCAGATGAATCTTCTAGCTATAGATGTTGTGAAGGGTAGACAGTGGCGTGACACCCAGGGAAACTCATGGTCTTTTGGTGTCCCTCAGATTAGGCAATTGGCCGAAACATCCGGCATGGAGGTGTGTCTATTGCAAGCTCCCCCCTTCCAAATTGACCAATGTTAAACCCTACCCAGTGCCTCTAGGAGCAAGAGAAGGAATTACGCCAGTTCTGGAGGATTTAAAGAAACAAGGGGCTGTAGTTCCCACTCACTCCCCCTTCAACTCTCCAGCATGGCCAGTCGGAAAACGAAATGGCAAATGGAGATTGACAATAGATTACAGGAAGCTCAATGCCAACACAGGTCCACTAACAGCTGCTGTACCAAACATTGCTGAATTGATAGCTGCCATTCAGGAACAATCCCACCCTGTCATGGCAACGATCGATGTTAAGGATATGTTTTTTATGGTCCCTTTACAACCTGAGGACCAGGATCGCTTTGCCTTCACCTGGGAAGGACAACAGTACACCTTAACATGACTGCCTCAAGGATACAAACACTCCCCCACGCTGGCTCACCATGCTCTAGCGCAAGAGTTGGAAACAATTCCCATAAAAGCAGAGGTAAAGATCTATCAATATATAGATGATGTGCTCATAGGAGGGAGTCAGGTAGAAGAAGTTAGAGAAACCCAGAATGACATCATCACCCATTTGGAAAGTATAGGGTTGACAATTCCACCTGAGAAGATCCAAACCCCTTCAAATGAGGTAAAATTTTTAGGAACCTGGTGGAAGGGAGGCATGACGTGTATCCCACCGGATACCCTTTCCTCTCTTGATCAGATCAAGATGCCAGAGTCAAAGAAGGACTTACAGCATGCACTAGGCTTGCTGTGTTTTGGAGGAAACACATTCCTGAGTTCTCAATTATTGCTAGACCCCTGTATGACCTGTTGCGAAAGAGAGCTCAGTGGGAATGGACTCAGGTCCATGAGGAGGCTTTACAGCTGTTGGTGTTTGAAGCGACTGCCTATCAGGCCCTTGGCCCCATTCACCCAACAGATCCGGTTCAAATCGAGTGGGGGTTTGCCAAGACTGGACTGTCAATCCATCTGTGGCAAAAGGGTCCAGAGGGGCCTGTTCGGCCCATTGGTTTTTATTCTCGTAGCTTTAAAGATGCTGAAAAAAGGTATACAACTTGGGAAAAAGGTCTATTTGTAGTTAGTTTAGCTCTGAGAGAAGCCGAACGGACCATCCGGCAACAACCTATAGTGCTCAGAGGTCCATTTAAAGTGATCAAAGCAGTTTTGGCAGGAACTCCACCCCCTGACGGGGTGGCCCAGAGAGCCTCTGTGCGAAAATGGTATGCACAAACAGAACACTTCTGCGAATTTTTTTCTGTATCTGAAGGAGCCACGAAAGTGTTAAATATACAAGATGAGGTAAACCCAGATAGGGAAACCCCTGAGCTTTTGCCTGTAATACAAGTAGCTCCTCCGTTTTCTGGACAATTGCAAAATGTCTGGTTTACGGATGCCTCGTCAAGGCGAGAGGGAAAAATTTGGAAATATCGAGCTGTGGCACTTCGAGTAGATACCAAGGAACAGATCATTACCGAAGGGGAAGGTAGTGCACAAGTAGGAGAACTAATTGCTGTGTGGAGCGTTTTTCAACACGAGGCTCAATCTGCTTCTTCTGTCTATATCTATACTGATTCTTATGCTGTGTTTAAAGGTTGCACTGAGTGGCTTCCATTCTGGGAACAAAACGGGTGGGACGTCAATAGAATACCTGTATGGCAAAAGGAAAAAATGGCAGGATATTCTTACCATTGCCAGACAAGGGAAATTTGCAGTAGCATGGGTAGCATCTCACCAACCAGAGGACGCCGCGGTGAGCCGATGGAATGCCAAAGTAGATGAGCTAGCCCGGCTAGCTCCCCTACAAAGCACACAAATAGTAGAAAATTGGGAACATCTGTTAGAATGGCTACATGTAAAATGGAAACATTCAGGAGTTAAGGACCTCTATTGTGAGGCACAAGCCCGAGGGTGGCCAGTTACCAGGGAAGAATGTAAAACTTGCGTGTCTTCCTGCGAACAGTGCCGCGTCCGTTTGGACAGACACCCGCTGGAGGGTGACCCCCTGCATTTAAGAGAGGGAAAAGGCCTATGGGAGGCCTGGCAGATTGATTACATTGGTCCTTTTCAAAGGTCAGAGGGAAAGTACTACATACTGGTAGGTGTGGAGATAGTATCCGGACGAGTGCAAGCTAAAGCATGTGCTAAGGCGACAGCAGAAAACCCAATAAAGGCTCTGAAAGAATGGTTTGGAATTTTCCCCAAACCACAGTCAATCCAATCAGATAACAGCTCACATTTCACAGCCAAAGTGGTCCAGGAATGGGCAGCCCAGGGGGGAATTTCGTGGGTGTTTCATACTCCGTATTACCCACAAGCAAACGGAATTATGGAAAGAACAAATGGTCTGTTAAAACGCTTCCTCAAACCGCATAAGCCAGGATGGGCTGAGCGAGTGTGGGATGCAGTGGCCAGCGTTAATAGTCACTGGGGAGTAAATGGGTGTCCAAAGATCACAGCATTCTGTCCAAAAGCTCCAACAATCATGCCAGCCCCACATGGGCCTGATCACCTCAGCAATCCATCTCATTTCCCAGGACAACCTGTCTTAGTCGAACTTCCCACAGTGGGCACAGTGCCACTGGTGTTGGACACACCCCTTAACAAACATACCTGGAAGGCAAAAGATGCCTGTGGAAAAATTCATGAGATTCATACTAGATGGATTGTTCCCTCTTTCTAACCCGAGAAGCAAATTTTTTTTTTGTTTCATTTTCAGGAGGAAGCAAGCGACTCAGACGTACCCACAGTAGAAGAGGAGCAGACATGATGTTATTTTTAATTATTAATTATGTTATGTTGGGGATTTACCTATGAGGGTGAAGGGAAGCCAATTGCCCCACCTCCCCCCCACCCATATGAACCCTTTAAGGATAACGAATTTGTTTTGTTAGCAAAAGCTGTAAGCCAAACCTTTAATGTGAGTCACTGCTGGGTTTGTGGAGGACCTTTAGGGTTGTCAAGCTGGCCGTGGACCTCCACACCCCTCACTCCAGCACAAATCGTAAGCAATTATAGTGAAACTGATAGCACTACCTGGGATGATAGTGAAACATGGCCAATTCAATTTCCTATTGTGGGTAGATATTGTTTAAATCGCACCCAGAAGGGAGGGGTCAATGTCGGAGAAAGCAGGTGTCAACGGACACTCACACATCAATTGGTTAATGAAGATAGAGGTGTTTACATATGGATGTGGCTTGATGAAACCAGCCGCAACAAAGGGTTTAAAGGGTTTTGGTCGAACAAAACCGAAACCTTCTTTCTCCGATGGCCTGGAAACCATATTTATCATCAAATTTGTGAGTGGAAGAACAACACTGGTGCCTGGTATTGTACCGGCCAGACAAACAACAACAAGCCAAGCACCTTTTTTAGCCCTTTGGGAAATGAGAACACAACTTAGTTCCAATTCCCAAAGACTGCAGCTGGACCATTTGCTAATGGTGCCAAAGCCAAAAAAGGCCATTATTGGATTTGTGGACATACTGCCTACAAACAACTACCAGCAAATTGGTCAGGGATTTGTTATATAGGGATTATCCGACCTCTGTTTCTCCTTCTTCCAGAGGCGGGTAGTCCTCGATTGGGAGTAAGACTATATGATAATTTAGGGGACAAAAGGATTGCACGTAGCAAGCGATCTGTTGAGGTTAAAATAGGTGGAACCCAAAAGTGGGGGGAAAATGAGTGGCCTCCCGAAAGAATAATTGAGCATTATGGGCCTGCCACTTGGAATCCCAGTGAACCAATAGACTTCTTTTTTGTAACTCAACAATCTCAACAGATGCGCACTGCAATCCTTCAACACCGCATGGTTTTGGATTACTTACTAGCTGAAGAGGGAGGAGTATGTGGGAAATTAAATGTCTCTCGTTGTTTGGAAATAGACGATGTAGGTGGAGTAGTTCTTCAACTGACCACAGGTATTAGGAAACTAGCCCATGTCCCCGTTCAAACATGGGACAGCTGGAACAGTGATTTATGGTCTTGGCTACTCGAAGCACCATGGGTAAAACAGCTTCTATCCATTATGTGCATTTGTCGCTTTGATGTTTTTGCCATGTATTATTCCTTGTTTTATTCAATTAATCCAGCATGTCGTATCTAAAATGCAATTTGTATCTACTGCCTCGCCTGATGGTGTAAAACAGATTCGTGTCCTTTGTCAATCAAAGCGCGCAACTGTATCAATTATTTAAACACAGGTGTTTACTCAGATTAGTAATTTTGTGGCAATTGCTTTGTTAGCTTTCGCTATATTTTCTCTTGTGGTATGTATGTGTTTGTCTTGTAAGTGTATATATTTTGGTTAAATATGTTAGGTTAAAGTATTATTAATCATTGTTATATAGTGTTGTTGTTTATTTACCTTTGTTCAGATCTGGGATAGAAGTTTCTAGGCCCAGACGACGCATGCACCCTAGGATAAGGGGGCGCGGACGGTGGTTTCCCGCCGTGCATGCGGACCCCAACACCAGCAGACCAGGGCAGCAGACCGCGTGGACTGTTAGGGCTGTGACCACTTTGTGGTACATTGCCAAAAAAATGACGGAGTACGAGTATGTGTTCGCGTTGATTCCAATTTATTATATAGCCTTTGCGTTGATAACGGTTATCTTAATAGTTATTCTAATACTTCTTTGTCCTTGTAACTGTTCACCATGTAAACTGCCGTCGTGTTCTTTTATTGAATCTTCGCAACCTTGAAGTCAATGTATAGTATGTTTTGATATTGTAGAGTTAGTTAAATTTATAATGGTTAGTTGATGTCAAGTACATGTTGTTAGTTATTAGATGTTGTTGTTTAACTTAGAAATGTTATAATTAGGATAATTGGTATGATATTGGTGTTTGTTGATATTGTTGTTTGTTCATGTTGTTGTTTAATGTAGAAATATTGTATTAACATAGAATAAGCCTTGGAAAGCCAAATCATCTTATTTTGACCTTTGGTTTTTATTTTGCTGCATTATGTTAAGTCATTTTGCTAGAAAGTTGTTAACTTGATTGTATCATTGTAGTATGCGCTTTTTCCCTCTTTCTCTTTCTATACCTTTACCTTTCACGCCACCACGAGGACAGCAATGTCGAGCCACGAGGTGGTGTAAGAGACTGCGTTGGACTATGTCTCGACATTGCTGCTGCACAGTTACCATTTGCTAGCCTCAACAACCTGTTGCTGTGGGGGAGTACGTGCTGAAGGAAACAAAATGTCCCTGAAGAAACCACCCTATCCGCCTGAAGCTAGCAGTGCCTACCAAGCTGTGCTTGCCCACGAGCAAGGTGAAGAACCCACCGAGAACACCTGGGCACGCGCCCATGGAGGAACACGGGGCGGCATGTATGATAATGAGCTCCGTGGAAATGGGTGGACTCTTTGGAGAAATCGTGGGGACCGGGACAATAAAAGAACTGCGTACTCCTCTCTCGAGCAACTGAAAAGCAACTGAAAAGGAACAAAAAGACAAAAAGGACTGAAAAGGGACTGCAGCGCTTGGAACTGGGACTTTGGCATCACCTGTCTGCTGGAACCTGGAGCTTGGACCCTCCATCACCTGCACAGAGACTGAGTCAATGGGACGTTGCTGGCTTCGTGGTGGTGGTCTCTTGTATCTCTTCTGGTCGTCTTGCTGTATCTCTTCCATTTTCTTGCTTAGGTCTGCCTCTTTTTCCTTCCTTCTTCCCTCTGTCCTGTCGCTATTATCAGTTGTTATAGGAAATAAAACTTGTAAGGCTGTACGGCATCTGACCTCGTTTGTGTCTTCATCTCGCTCTTGGGATCGTTTAAGAACCCTCCCCAATATTGGATCGTGACAGGGGATCCCAAGAGTTAACTGTATTGGAAGCTGAATTAAGCCTAACTGGGAATGAATGGCAGAAACACCCCATTGCGACTGGTCCAAAGGCTCCGTGTATCCCTGGCATAGACTATCTCAGGAGAGGGTATTTTAAGGACCCAAAGGGGTATCGCTGGGCTTTTGGTATAGCTTCCCTGGAGATGGAGGGCACTGAACAGCTGTCTACCCTGCCTGGTCTCTCTCAAGACCCTTCGATTGTGGGGTTGCTGAGGGTTGAAGAACAGCAAGTGCCAATTGCTACCACGACAGTGCAGCGGCGGCAATATCATACCAACCGAGACTCTTTGATTCCCATCCACAAGTTGATTCACCAACTGGAGAGCCAAGGAGTGATCAGCAAAACTCGCTCACCCTTTAATAGTCCCATATGGCCAGTGCGAAAGTCTAATGGAGAGTGGAGACTAACAGTTGACTGTCGTGGCCTGAATGAAGTTACGCCACCGCTGAGTGCTGCCGTTCCAGATATGCTAGAACTTCAATACGAGCTAGAGTCAAAGGCAGCCAGGTGGTATGCCACAATTGACATTGCTAATGCGTTTTTCTCAATCCCTCTGGCAGCAGAGTGTCGTCCACAATTTGCCTTTTACTTGGAGGGGCGTCCAGTACACTTGGAATCGATTGCCCCAGGGGTGGAAACACAGCCCCACCATTTGCCATGGACTAATCCAGACTGCACTGGAAAAAGGTGAAGCTCTGGAACACCTGCAATACGTTGATGACATCATCGTATGGGGCAACACCGCAGAAGAAGTCTTTGAGAAAGGGAAGAAAATAATCCAAATCCTTCTGAAAGCCGGTTTTGCCATAAAAGAAAGAAAGGTCAAGGGACCTGCACAGCAGATCCAGTTTTTAGGAATAAAATGGCAAGAAGGACGTCATCAGATCCCAATGGACGTGATCAACAAAATAGCAGCTATGCCTCCACCGACTAATAAAAAGGAAACACAGGCTTTCTTAGGTGTCGTGGGTTTTTGGAGAATGCATATTCCAAATTACAGTCTGATTGTAAGCCCTCTCTATCAAGTGACCCGGAAGAAGAATGATTTCAAATGGGGCCCTGAGCAACAGCAAGGCTTTGAACAAATTAAGCGGGAGATTGTTCATGCAGTAGCCCTTGGACCAGTCCGGGCAGGACAAGATGTTAAAAATGTGCTCTATACTGCAGCCGGGGAGAATGGCCCTACCTGGAGCCTGTGGCAGAAAGCACCTGGGGAGACCCGAGGCCGACCCCTGGGGTTTTGGAGTCGAGGATATCGAGGATCCGAGGCTTACTATACTCCAACTGAAAAAGAGATATTGGCAGCATATGAAGGAGTTCAAACTGCCTCAGAAGTGGCTGGTACTGAAACACAGCTCCTCTTAACACCCTGACTGCCAGTGCTGGGCTGGATGTTCAAAGGGAGGGTCTCCTCTACACATCACGCGGCTGATGCCACGTGGAGTAAGTGGATTGCACTGATCCCCCAACAGGCTCGCATAGGAAACCCCAGTTGCCCAGGAATTTTAGAAGTGATCTGGACTGGCCAGAAGGCAAAGATTTTGGAATGTCACCAGAGGAGGAGGTGACACGTGCTGAAGAAGCCCAGCTGTATAATAAACTGCCAGAAAATGAGAGGCAATATACCCTGTTCACTGACTGATCCTGTCGCATTGTGGGAAAGCATCAGAGGTGGAAGGCTGCTGTATGGAGTCCTACACGACAAGTCACAGAAACTGCTGAAGGAGAAGGTGAATCGAGTCAGTTTGCAGAGGTGAAAGCCATCCAGCTAGCGTTAGATGTTGCTGAAAGAGAAAAGTGGCCAGTGCTCTATCTCTCTACTGACTCATGGATGGTGGCAAATGCCCTATGGGGGTGGTTACAGCAATGGAAGCAGAGCAACTGGCAGCACAGAGGTAAACTCATTTGGGCTGCCGCACTCTGGCAAGATATTGCGTCCCGGCTAGAGAATGTGCTTGTAAAAGTACGTCATGTAGATGCTCACGTACCCAAGAGTCGGGCCACTGAAGAACATCAAAATAACCAACAGGTGGATCAGGCTGCCAAGATTGAAGTGTCTCAGGTGGACCTGGACTGGCAACATAAGGGTGAGCTATTTATGGCTCGCTGGGCCCATGATACTTCAGGCCGTCAGGGAAGAGATGCAACATATAGATGGGCTCGTGATCGAGGGGTGGACTTGACCATGGACACTATGGCACAGGTTATCCATGAATGTGAAACATGTGCTGCAATTAAGCAAGCCAAGCGGTTAAAGCCCCTGTGGTATGGAGGGCGATGGCTGAAATATAAATATGGGGAAGCCTGGCAGACTGACTATATCGCACTCCCACAAACTCACCAAGGCAAGCGCTATGTGCTCACAATGGTGGAAGCAACCACCAGATGGCTGGAAACATATTCTGTACCCCATGCCACTGCCCGGAACACTATCCTGGGCCTTGAAAAGCAGGTCTTGTGGCGAGGTGGCACCCCAGAAAGAATTGAGTCAGACAACGGGACTCATTTCCAAAACAACCTCATAGGCACCTGGGCCAAAGAACATGGCATTGAGTGGGTGTATCATATCCCCTATCATGCACCAGCCTCTGGGAAAATTGAGCCATACAATGGACTGTTAAAGACTACATTGAAAGCAATGGGGGGTGGAACTTTCAAACATTGGGATACACATTTAGCAAAAGCCACCTGGTTAGTCAACACCAGAGGATCTGCCAATCGGGGCGGCCCTGCCCAGTCAGAATTTTTACATACTGTAGAAGGGGATAAAGTCCCTGTAGTGCACATAAAAAATATGTTAGGGAAGACAGTCTGGGTTACTCCTGCCTCAGGCAAAGGTAAACCCATTCGTGGGATTGCTTTTGCTCAAGGGCCTGGGTGCACTTGGTAGGTAATGCGAAAAGATGGAGAAGTCCGATGTGTGCCTCAAGGGGATTTGATTTTAGGTGAGACTAGCCAGAAGTAAACTGTATGATATGAGTTGCTATATAACCCTGCTACTGTATGTTATCCTTACTATAACTGTTATGTGCTATATCCATAGTACTATAGTAAGAATCACTTAGATCAAGCAAGAATGAACTATGATAAAACTGAGCGAAGCGCAGTAGTGATGGAACCAGAACTGACTCCAGCATGCAATAATCCAACGGTGCACACCATCCTCCTGCTGCGTCAAATGTCACCTGCTCGTCGCACCGCACTGAAGCCCAATTCTGCTCTACCGACTGAGAGGACTTTACACCATCCCTCCTGCCCAGAAAGACTGGTAGGACAGATGGCACCCTGAGTCGGGAACTAAATGAACTCAATGAACATTTTATGAACATGACCCATAAACTAAAGGAATGGTATCTCTGTGTGTGTATACATATATACATATATATATGTATCTATCTCATTGTTCATATGTCTCAAAGGGATGGAAAAGGTGAACAATGATGATTGATCAGGATGTAACTAAAGGTATGGCAACTGAGCATGACATCAGTGGTATAGAATAAGGGGTGGATACTGACCTGGTTTAAGCTGGGATAGAGTTAACTGTCTTCCTAGTAGCTGGTACAGTGCTATGCTTTGAGTTCAGTATGCGAAGAATGTTGATAACGCTGATGTTTTCAGTTGTTGCTAAGTAGCGTTTAGACGAAAGTCAAGGATTTTTCAGCTTCTCATGCCCAGCCAGCGAGAAAGCTGGAGGGGCGCAAGAAGTTGGCACAGGACACAGCCAGGGCAGCTGACCCAAACTGGCCAACAGGGTATTCCATACCATGTGACGTCCCATCTAGTATAGGAACTGGTGGTGGGGGCGGGGAATGGCCGCTCGAGGATTAGCTGGGTATCGGTCGGCGGGTGGTGAGCAATTGCACAGCGCATCATTCGTACATTCCGATCCTTTTATTATTGCTGTTGTCATTTTAGTAGTGTTATCGTTATCATTATTAGTTTCTTCTTTTCTGTTCTATTAAACCATTCTTATCTCAACTCCCGAGTTTTACTTCTTTTCCCGATTCTCTCCCCCATCCCACCGGGTGGGGGGGAGGGAGTGATTGAGCGAGAGGCTGCGTGGTGCTTAGTTGCTGGCTGGGGTTAAACCACGACAAATGCCTAGGTGGTGGTCAAGGGACAGGCTATGCTTCATGAGGCCAGCAATGCAATTGGGCTGTGTGGTGGCAGGAGACCTGCTCCTTATGTAATGGCTCAGAGGCCTGTCTGTCAGATCTGAAGTCACCCTGGAGAGGCTGACCTAACCTGTCCAGGCTCCGGCATTGCAGAGGCATCCTGAAGTTTACTGGAACTGGATGTAACGATGTTCCTGGTAACTAAGAACTGAGACACTCTCATTTCTCTTGCAGCTTACAGCCTGTGGGCCAAGGGAACCACAAGGAGCCTCTCACAGCTAGACTCTCTACCTAAAGGGGACAAAGCTTCTCAAGTCTCTGATTCCAGGGTTGCTTAAAGCAAAAAGCATGGTTTTGCTGTGCTGACAGTCCAAACCCAATCTGGACAGTGGGGTTGTATGTGGGGTGTGTGTTAGCACAGTATTTGCAGACTCCCGCTCTGTCAATAGCAGTTCTACAAGTAGGTGGAGTTACGAAGAGGGGGATCGTGATTGTGCATGCTCAGTTCCCTAGTGAAATGCCCACCCTAACCCATCTTGCAGTCACACTGCCTACATCCAGCCATGAAAAGAAGGGCTTTTCTCCTTTCCACTCCATACCTGTCCCCTGGAGTTTCTTTCCACAACACCAATGAAAGAGAGAAGTGCCATGACTGTTTTTCGTATGATTTTGTGAACAACAATTGAAAGGACTGAAAAGTTAATTCCAAAGGTCTCTATTAACTTTCACAATGAAGAATTTGGCAACTGGCCCCACAGGGCCATGATCACCAGGTTACAGACTCATGCACAATGACTCTGAGTCTTTTTGGTGCTCTGCTGTAAGTTCAGGGAGCTCCACCCACAACTGCTGGTAAGATCGGGACAGAAGCCAGTGCTCTTCCTTGCAGAGCGCGTAGCCAACGGAGGGAGGAGGAGAACAAACCACCAGGAGTCTCCAGCTGTGCTGCACAAAGTCTTTAATGAGAAGGAGGAAATGCAGTGGCACGGAACAGAGACCAAGAAACACGTCTGCAGGGTTCGGGGAGGCACAGAGAGTGGCCCATTTCCCAAGGACAAGCTCCAGGCAAAGCGCTTGCCTTTCCCCATCCCGATCTACCCGGTGGCAATGCCAGCCCACCAAGAGCAGGCCCTAACTCCGGCACACTCCCTCCGTCAGCAGGAGGTTCAGCAGAGCAGAAGAGAACGAGCCCTTTCCTGAGGAGCTCAGAGCAAAGCAGAGCCCGAGGAGACACGGCGAGGCCTGCAGTGCAGCGAGGAGCAGCAGGCACAGGTCCCTTCTGCCAGGTGGGATGAGGACACTCAGCCCACCTGCAAGCCGTGGCTATGCTCCTGCTGCTGCCGGATGCCTGTCTTCCTTGGTGCTCCAAAGGGGATGATCTGCTGGCTTCAGCAGTTCAGACCGCAGCGGGTGGGAGGCAGACACAGCCCTGACCCCCCCAGACCAAGGGAGCCCCCAGAAGAGATGGGAACCCCCCCGGCGCTGAGGGAGCTCCCAACAGCAGCTGACAGCGAGGATCCCACGGCTGTGCTCTGAGGGAAAGAGGTGAGGATGGGGCCCGGCAGGGTCACCACCACCGGGGAGGCCTGGATGGCCACCGTCGAGTCAGCGCAGCGGGCGACACAGGGCTCACTGCAGCTGCTTGCAAGTGGGGTTGGGCCGGAGGCACCGCAGGGCGTTGGGAGACAGGGTCTGAAGCAAGACATCTCTCAGCGAGGGAGGCAAAGCTGAAACACAGAGCAGGCAGGGAGCACAAACCTCAATATCAGCCCGTCTGTCTTTTCCTCAGCTCTCTCCATGGACACACTTTGTTTTCAAAACACCCAGTGTGCCTACAGTTCCCACAGCCCTCATCGTGCCCTCCGAGTTGCACGGCACAGGAAGGCTGACCCACTTTTGGAATAGGCCCCAGCGCAGTGGCGTTAAAGCGCCTGTGGAAAGACTGATCATACCCCATCTCCATCGTTGCTTTCAAGATGGCACTGGATGCACTTGGCCATGTGGTTAGAGACCATCAGCTAAAGGTGCACATTCTGGTGGGCAGACCCCCTGCAGCTGAGCCCCATGGTTCCCCTTCTGCTTGAAAGAACCCTCCTCTTCCCTGCTCCTCCCAGCCACCTCCCCCAAAAGGCAAAGAGACTGCAGCCCTTCAACAGTTGTATGGCAGGGCAAAGCTGAGGCAGCCCAAGCCTCAGCCTCAGTAGCCACCAAGACAGCAGTTCAGCCCACAGAGAGAGATGGAGCGGACTCAGGCTTACCTTGCTCCTCGAGGAAAGGGAGGCAAGAGAGGAGGATGCAGAGCCTGGAGCAGCGCAGGCTTTTATGCTGTGTCCCAGAGCCCTGGGGGGGCCACAAACATTCCTTGCTCATGAAGCATCTCAACACCTAGTAGACACAGGGGAGACTGTGAGTAAGTTTGAGCAGAACGTCAAGACTGCACAATCCCATATGGGAGAAGAGCCTCATCGCACCAGTGATGTGGCAAAGCTCAACGTCAAAGGAAGTCCTTTGTGGGCTGGAAGGAAGACCCCTGTGGGCCGGAGTGACAGCCAGGAGGACCTAGCTTACGCTCATCAGGCTCTACCACAGCATGGTTTTGTGATCAAAGAGATGCCCGCGTCCTTCTCTGAAAGAGACCCACGCCCAAATTGACCTGTTTTGCTCAGCAAGGTCATCCCAGAGGCCAGAGGCCTGGATGGCCTGCTTTTGAGGAGAGGCTCAGGGCAGGGAGCCAAAAGCTCACAGCCCTTTTTCCTGGGTGAGGGATGGGGTGGCCCATTCCATGCATTTCAAACTACAAAGGGACATCGGATCAATCTCCCAGAGTACCTGGGAGTCATCATGATGTGGAAGAGTTGGGAAAAACCCTGAACTCCAGGCAAACATGAGTCACCCTGCTGTGGACTTCAGTGCACACGTTGCCCCAGCCTGAGGCGTACCAGGGATACCAGAGCTTATAGTCCCAAAGCGCCGCTTTCGTCAAGGGCTTTTCCACACATTTTAACACCATTGCTGAATCAACTGGTGCTTCTATGCAACCTCCTGCATTTGTGTCTTCCAAGGCATTGCCTTTTGGTGGTTGCTCAAGGGCTCATGTGACTCCCAGGTGCTCTGGGAGACTGATCCGATGTCCCTTTGAAATTTGAAATGCATGGAATGGGCCACCCCATCCCTCACCCAGGAGAAAGAGCCACAATCTTTTGGCTCCCTGCCCTCAGCCTCTGCTCAAAAGCAGGCCATCCAGGCCTTTGGCATCTGGGATGACCTTGCTGAGCAAAACAGGTCAATTTGGGCGTGGGTCTCCTTCAGAGAAGGACGCGGGCATCTCTTTGATCACAAAACCATGCTGTGGTAGAGCCTGATGAGCGTAAGCTAGTTCTTCCTGGCTGTCACTCCAGCCCACAGGGGTCTTCCTTTCAGCCCACAAAGGACTTCCTTTGACGTTGAGCTTTGCCACATCGCTGGTGCGATGAGGCTCTTCTCCCATATGGGATTGTGCAGTCTTGACGTTCTGCTCAAACTTACTCACAGTCTCCCCTGTGTCTACTAGGTGTTGAGATGCTTCATGAGCAAGGAATGTTTGTGGCCCCCCCAGGGCTCTGGGACACAGCATAAAAGCCTGCGCTGCTCCAGGCTCTGCATCCTCCTCTCTTGCCTCCCTTTCCTCGAGGAGCAAGGTAAGCCTGAGTCCGCTCCATCTCTCTCTGTGGGCTGAACTGCTGTCTTGGTGGCTACTGAGGCTGAGGCTTGGGCTGCCTCAGCTTTGCCCTGCCATACAACTGTTGAAGGGCTGCAGTCTCTTTGCCTTTTGGGGGAGGTGGCTGGGAGGAGCAGGGAAGAGGAGGGTTCTTTCAAGCAGAAGGGGAACCATGGGGCTCAGCTGCAGGGGGTCTGCCCACCAGAATGTGCACCTTTAGCTGATGGTCTCTAACCACATGGCCAAGTGCATCCAGTGCCATCTTGAAAGCAACGATGGAGATGGGGTATGATCAGTCTTTCCACAGGCGCTTTAACGCCACTGCGCTGGGGCCTATTCCAAAAGTGGGTCAGCCTTCCTGTGCCGTGCAACTCGGAGGGCACGATGAGGGCTGTGGGAACTGTAGGCACACTGGGTGTTTTGAAAACAAAGTGTGTCCATGGAGAGAGCTGAGGAAAAGACAGACGGGCTGATATTGAGGTTTGTGCTCCCTGCCTGCTCTGTGTTTCAGCTTTGCCTCCCTCGCTGAGAGATGTCTTGCTTCAGACCCTGTCTCCCAACGCCCTGCGGTGCCTCCGGCCCAACCCCACTTGCAAGCAGCTGCAGTGAGCCCTGTGTCGCCCGCTGCGCTGACTCGACGGTGGCCATCCAGGCCTCCCCGGTGGTGGTGACCCTGCCTGGCCCCATCCTCACCTCTTTCCCTCAGAGCACAGCCGTGGGATCCTCGCTGTCAGCTGCTGTTGGGAGCTCCCTCAGCGCCGGGGGGGTTCCCATCTCTTCTGGGGGCTCCCTTGGTCTGGGGGGGTCAGGGCTGTGTCTGCCTCCCACCCGCTGCGGTCTGAACTGCTGAAGCCAGCAGATCATCCCCTTTGGAGCACCAAGGAAGACAGGCATCCGGCAGCAGCAGGAGCGTAGCCACGGCTTGCAGGTGGGCTGAGTGTCCTCATCCCACCTGGCAGAAGGGACCTATGCCTGCTGCTCCTCGCTGCACTGCAGGCCTCGCCGTGTCTCCTCAGGCTCTGCTTTGCTCTGAGCTCCTCAGGAAAGGGCTCGTTCTCTTCTGCTTTGCTGAACCTCCTGCTGACGGAGGGAGTGTGCCGGAGTTAGGGCCTGCTCTTGGTGGGCTGGCATTGCCACCGGGTAGATCGGGATGGGGAAAGGCAAGCGCTTTGCCTGGAGCTTGTCCTTGGGAAATGGGCCACTCTCTGTGCCCCCCTGAACCCTGCAGACGTGTTTCTCGGTCTCTGTTCCGTGCCACTGCATTTCCTCCTTCTCATTAAAGACTTTGTGCAGCACACCTGGAGACTCGTGGTGGTTTGTTCTCCTCCCCCCTCAGTTCGCCAACATAGCTGCAAGGATGTCGTAAGTTAAGCCCAGCTGGCAACTAAGCACCACCGCCTGCTCGCTGTCCAAAGAATATATAATGCATGTGATGCACAATGCAATTGCTCACCACACAGAACCTGATGCTCAGCTCATTTCCGAGCTGTGATCCCTTCTCCCCCCCGCCCCCACTGCCAGCTCCCCCAGTTATATACTGAGCATGACATCATACGGTATCGAACTTGGCTAGTTCGGGTCAGCTGTCCTGGCTGGGCCCCCTCCAGCTCCTTGTGAAAGTAAACTCTATCCCAGCCCACCCCAGGATAAAGGAAGAGGGAGAACCTGCTCTCTCCCATGACCGTGCGTCTGTCCCCATGCACGGGGCACTGCCAGTTGTGGGTGGAGCTCCCTGAACTGATCCCAGAGCCCCCAAAATAAACAAGCAAGCAAAAGACAGAAAAGCCTCAGAGAAATGGATGGCACCAGAAGCAATGGACAGGGGTGGGAATACAAGTAATGTCACACGCAGTGGTAATGAAAGACGGGAAATGGTCGCCCAGGGAGTGTTGTAGAGTCTCCATCTTTGGAGGTGTCCCACATCCAAGCAGACAAGGCCCTGAATAGCCTCCTCCACTTGAGGCTGCTTTGAGCCAGGCTTGGAGTGCATGCTCTCCACCTGAGGTGTTGTGTGATTCTCTGAGCCACTGCTGGATGCCCTCATCCAGGAGCAGCCATCCAGACCAAGGGAGCAGAGAGGGGGTGGGGTCCAGTGCTCAGGAAAGCTGCAGAGGTTTGGTGGGCACAGGGCAGCAGAAGGGGCACTGGTGTCGGTCCCAGGGCTGGGAGCACAGGAAAGGAAGGAAGATGAGAGTGCATTAAACCATTGACCTGACAGCAAGGCAAGGCTGCCAATGTGTAAGCATGCTGAGGAAAGCCCTGAGGGGAGGAAAGGAAGGAAGATGAGAGTGCATTAAACCATTGACCTGACAGCAAGGCAAGGCTGCCAATGTGTAAGCATGCTGAGGAAAGCCCTGAGGGACCCAAAAGCTCAAGGTCCCACTGAGATTTGAACTCAGATCGCTGGATTCAGAGTCCAGAGTGCTCACCATTACACCATGGGACCTCCTGGACATGTGCTCTCCTTCCCCTGTGGCCACCCTCTCTGAGCCATGTCCTCTTGGCCCAGCCTGCTGGTCTCTCCATCTCCCTGGGCATCACCAAGTGCAGCCTTCCTTCAGGGCCACCGCGCGACTCTCCGCTCGCAGGATCTTTCCAGGGAGCGGCAGAGCACTTTGTGCAAGCCTGGCATGCCCTCTCTTACAAGACCCAGGCTGGTAGCCTGGGAGAATCTTGTTTTCGCATACTTACACCTGCTTATGAAGTTTCCAGCTTAATCTCCTCAACATTCCAGCATATGCTATCCCCTTCTGCCCCAAAGTGGCCTCTCACTCAGTGACAATGAGGTTTTTCTCTCCCAAGGCTGCTCCAGACTCAGGTACATTTCACTGTGAGCCTGAGGGAACTTTTCCTCATGCCCTGGGACCACCACACTGCCTGCCCAAGAAGGGTCCGTGCACACAGCGGGGAAAAGCTGCACTGGTGCTATCCTCCTTGGGCCAAGGATTGAGTCTGTGTGGTGAGAGCAGGGCCCTTCCTCCCAGCAGTCAGACAGGAGGAAACACAGGCGGGGACACTCTGCTGGATCTCAGACTTAGCCCAGGACACTGAGGACACAACTGCCTGGTACTTTTGGACTGCCCAAAGCACTGGGCTGGCAGCCGGTACTTCTGAACCCGCAGGACAGACCAGGCTGCCGTGCCCAAGCCTAAGATATCAAATGGCAGGTTACATTCAGAGAGGGCGTGAGAAACACCTAGTCACGGGAGAAGGGTTAAATTTCCACAGAGTCACAAATCTGAAAGCATGTGCCAGAGAAGCAGCATTGCTGAGGACTGTCCTCATCCATCCCTGGGATCCGCAGGACCGAGCAGGGTGGGAGGAGTGTCTGGGAGCAGCAAGAGCAGGGCCCAATCTCTGAAGGTCTTGCAAAGAGGTGGAGGGACCCCGCACTCCAAGGGCTGGAGCACGGGGAAAGGGACAGCCCTTTCCCATGCAGATGCTGTGCCGCTGCAGGAGGAGAAATGTCCCTTCTGGGGCTGAGACAGCATTTCTCCAAGCAATGGAGGGTCTTTCTGGGGCTCTGCTAGTCTCACCCAGCACTCGGGGAGAAAGGATTCTGGGCCAGTGGGTTGTGTGGGCCAGTGCCCACAAGGCAGCTTCCTTGCTCGGGGCATTTTGTCCTTGGTTTCCTTCCTGGCAGCACTGCCTGCTGGGGCTGCCGTGGTCCCCAGACTGTTTGCTTCCCCAAGGTCACGGCAAATGTTCCATCCACTGTAGCCTCCGATGCTGCTCCTCCCTGCGGGACACTGCGGGGAGGACACTTTGTGCCCCCCTTACAGGCTTCAATGGGCGGCCAGAGATCTCCCAGAGCTCCCCAGCCCCTGGGAGCTGCAGCTCAGGCCAGGCAGGCTCACGCAGGAGGCCACGCCACTCCTGGGTCCTGCACTCCCCAGGTCTTTCTGGCCAAGGGCAGGCCTTGGCAAGCCAGAGAGCCACCTTCATACAGCAGAAGCCCCCTCACCTTCTCTTCTCCAGGCTGAACAATCCCAGCTCCTTCAGCATCTCCCTCAATCCCGACACGCTCCGGCATGCTCTGATACCACCCTGTGCGTGTCCCCTCTTCCTCTTCCTCTTCCTCTTCCTCTTCCTCTTCCTCTTCCTCTTCCTCTTCCTATTCCTCTTCCTCTTCCTCTTCCTGTGTGGACAGGAGGACCTCTTCTGTGGCTCATACTTCCTGACTGCGGTCCTTCTGAAAAATGCCACCAGTGCTCGTGCAACCTGTGGTGGGATTGCGTGAGGATGCCTCTGTCCTGTCAGCAGTGTTGGAGAGAGCCTGCCATGCCCCTGTTGGCCTCTTACTGGTGGGCCTTTACTCCCACCTGTCCCTCTTCCCACTGGTGCTGTCCATCTTTGCTGGTGAGGAACTGCCAGTTCGGGGAAACTTTCTGGGTTGAAATCCTGCTGGTCAATGCCTAGTGCTGGATTGGCACCTACACAATGTGCCACTGGGCCTGAAAGAGGGAAGGATGCATCGCAGGGGCTCTCCAGCTTTGGGAGCAGAGGGCAGAGGAGCTCCCTGATGACTAAGGAGAGGGAAAAGTTGCCCCATCTCCAAAACGGGGGAAGAAGGACTATCTGGGGAACCAAGGAAAGGTGATGATAAACTGGAGCAAGTTCAGCGGAGGATCCCTAGCATAGTCAGGGGCTGGGGGGGCCTTGTAAGGAAAGGCTGAGGACCCAAGGCTTGCTCAGCTGGGTGAAGAAAATGCTTAGCGGGGATCTAATAGGAGCCTCCTGGTGCCTACCAGGAGGCTCCTGCGATGGCTGGAGGATGAGCGCCATGGTCAGAAATTGAGCAGGCAGTTTGTGACTGGCTACACAATCAAAAATGATCACCCAGAGGGTGCCTAAGCATGGGAACAGGGGTCCAGAGAGGCTGTAAAACATCTGTCCTCAAGGTATTTTATGACCCGAAAGGACAAAGCACTGATCAGCTGGTGGGAGCCTGCCTGAAGCAGGAGGATGCACTCTCTGAGTCCCTGAAATGCCTTCCAACCAGAAGGGTTGTTGGAGGGGAAAGCGGAAGCAGGGAAAGAGGGTTTTGTGGGTGAATGTTTGAAGAATGTCCAAAGCTCCACATTGCAGGGGAGGGGAGAGGCATGCAGAATGTGACTTTTGTAGGGGAGAGTGGAAAAGTGGAATTCCCCAGGGGCTCTCCTCCCTCCATGATTCTGTTCTAGGCCTACCCAGCTGCTACTGGTGGGGCAGCATGGGTACGCCCATTTCTCCTTCTACAGGAGCTGGGACTGCAGCAAGACCTGGTCAGCAGGCTGAGCAGAGCCCCCAGAGGGGCAAGAAGCCTCCACTGAAGAGAGAGAAGCATGAAGGGGGGCAGCCAGAGAGAAGAGCCTGTCAGGAGTGGGACTCGAAGCCATGCCTCCCAGGGAGGCTGCAACCTGAACGCAACGCCTTAGACCACTCGGCCATCCTGACCCGCTGCTGCTGCTGCTGGTCCGCCCCCTGCAGCTGCCAGAGCCAGCCCACCTCAGCCAGCCTCCTCCTGGCACTGCTGCAGGGGGAGCTGTATCCCGGGAGCACCCTTGCCCTGCTCCCACCAAGGGCTGCAAACTGGCGACCGCAGCTCCTACACGCGCTTCATACCACATGGAACCGGAGTACCCAGCACAGGGGCAGCACACTTCCCACACATCTCCCAAAGCCCAAGGCAATCCTTCACGGGAGCAACCAAAGGAACCGTCAGTGAATTACGGCTCTACGCACGCCAATGTCCTGTCAAGGGCTCCAGGCACACGTCTACCTTTCCCGTGACTTCCTCCATTCCCTCCAGAGCCTCAGGAGATGGCAAGCCAAGCACTTGGCCTGCAGCGCTACCAAGCACTTGGCCTGCAGCGCTGCCTCATGGACGGTTCCTGGGGCAACCAGGGTGCTTCCTTCTTCCCTGCTCGGGGCTGGGAAGGCTCGGCAAGGAGGGCTGTGCCACACCAACCCCTGGGGGAATGCTGTGTCGGTCTCAAGGAGTCAGTGTGTGGGAAAGGGTCTGGAGAGTCAAGGCAAAAGGACAGGAGATGCGCCAAGTGCCGAGCAATGACTGGGCTCCCGTTCCTGCGGGGAAGAGGCTGACTTACTGCCCGTGACGTAGAGGAAGGAGGGCACAGCTCTCTGGGACTTGTTGCTTCATGGAAGGAGGTAGACTGTAAGGCATCTCAGGCGGTCACTAGTCCAAATGCCTGCCTAAAGCAGGGCTAGCCCCAAAGCTAGAGCAGGTGGCACAGTGCCTGAGCCCCACTGAAACCTGAGTGTGATACCCAGGCATGGAAAATCCCAAACAAAGTTCTCTGGGCACCTGCTGCCATGCTTCAGCGCTGCCTGAGAATCTCAGAATGGTGCAAAGCAGCCCCCGCAGTCTGCTTTTGCAAGGCTGACCTTGCTAAAAGCCCAGCCCGTGTCTGCTGGGCTCGGAGGTGCCCAGAGGCCTGTCCATGAAGCAAGGCTGCAGGGGGAGTCAAGGGGAGTGGCGCGACCGCCCTATGCGAGGTGACCTTCCTGAGGGGGGGAAGCTGCGCTGTTTGGGAACAGGACAGGCAAGGCACTGTGGAGCCAGGCTGAGTAAAAGCTTGCCTGCGTTGGCCAGGAATCGAACCCGGGTCAACTGCTTGGAAGGCAGCTATGCTCACCACTATACCACCAACGCTCCTGGGCCACTCCTGCCTCCCGCTCCTCCAGCCCAGAGCCTGGCCTCCCTCCTGCTCCTCCACGTCCCAGTCTTGCCTGCCTCCTGCTCTGCCAGGTCACAAACTGCCCTCTTGCCTGCTCCTCCGCTTCACAGACTATCCCGCCTCCTCCTTCCAGACCCCTGCACACATACACACGACCTCAAGCTGCTGGCACGTGGGTGTGCTTCTCTGCATGTGAGCTCTTGGCTACGGAAACTCCAGCTGCTGGGTGCTGCTAATGGTGACGCTCCCCATCTGCGTTCATACGTGGGCCAGCTGCGCACGTACTATGCAGGTGCGTGTGCGTTTGCGTGTACGTACCTGTGGTGGTTTAAGCACAGACAAACGCCCACCCAGCTGCTCACTACTTTCCCCACCCGCAGGGCGATGCGGAGCACTGAAAACACACTGAGAAATCTCTTGGCTCAAGATAAACACACGGACATGGCTTAGCAAAAACTCTTGTGGGAAAATCAGGCTTGACTTGGGCAAAATTAATTCTTTGCCAATTAAAACAGATGCAAGTAGTGAGAAACAAAAAGACAAACATAAAACACCGCCTTTCCTCTCCCCTGTGCCGGGACAACTGCAGTGCTTCACACCAGACTCCTTTACCTGTCCAAGCAGGATGTGTCTTCCCTCTGCTCTTTCCCACTCTTTTTGCTCCTTCCAGCTCTCTCTGCCTGGCCTCTTTTGCCCTTTCTGGAATATGTTTTCACAGGGGGGCCACCAATGTAGACGACAGCTCAGCTGTCTTGTGCGGTGGGTCCACTGTGGAGCTGGAACTGACTGTGTCTGACACAGGGCAGCCCCTTATCTCTTCCCACAGAGGCCATTCTGCAGCACCCCCTGACCCCTCCACTACCAAAACCTTGCCATGTGTAGCCAATACAGTGCCCATGGGGAATACCAGAGGGCATAACGCTGAGGTAGCGCGGTCGGAGTCTGCCCCAGTCGGAGTCACAATCACGCTGTCCTGGGCTAGCGTGTGGTTGCATGATGTACCCTTTGGCTGAATTAAAAAGGCACAGCAACCAGCCTGGGTTTCTTCCTAGGCACTGGATATGTCCGTGTAGACGTGTGTAGTAGTAGCTCAGCAATCAGTAAGTAAAAAGCAGGCAATGCTAGGGTAGCAATTCTCTGTCTATATAATGTGCAAATAGGCCAGGTGGATCATTTCTAGCACAAGTTTCTTGGTCTATGATGCTTGGCCAGATATGAGCATCTGCCACATTCTGTGCTGCGTGCCCGTAAGCAATTTGTTTGCAGGACTCCACGCATTACCTGTTCCTGGGCTAAAATCTGCCTTGTGCTGCCCCTGGTTTTGGCGACGGATGATTGCTTTGGTGAATGCCCGTGCCGGCACTGATGAATGATGAAGTACACGTGACCAGGACGTACCTTCCCCTACATACACGGGGGCACCATTTTCTTTCAGCTGCCATTTTCTTATTAAGCACCATAACAACCATGTTTTCATACTGCTCTCTGATTGGCTGACAGCCATTTCTGGACCCCATCAGGCCCACCTGCTCTCAGGCAGACCTGTGATTGGCTGTCAGGACCAGCCAACCCTACCTGTGTACCCAGAAGCACGTCAGGCAAGGAAGCCCCCACTCGCTAAACAAAGGGAAGAGGCAACTTCTGACAGCGTCATCCCCTGTGGGTTCTCCTATTGCTTTGTGATTGCCGGACGGCCATTTTTGACACTGTCATGCCCGCTTGTTCTCAGATCTCCCTCTCAGGGACTGTCCGCTTCCTTTGGACCAAGAAGTGTTTGGGTATAAAAAGATATACCGTGCAGTGGTATCCACTCTGGAATGAAGACGAGCACTTAGCACAAGCGATATGCCTGTGGGTGGCCCATTGCCTGCAGAGCCAGAGGCCACCTCACAGTCAACATGCAAGCGATCTTCTGGCTTCTGGCCAGTCAGGCACTCAGGTAGCAGGGAGCTCACCTGCAGATACCCGTGCTATCTTCCTGCTGCCAGCTCGTGAAGCACTCAGGCAAGAAAGACCTATAGAGGAGGCCACTCTCAATTATCTTTGAAAGGTCGCGACAACTGGGAGAGGTTCCTGAGTCCTGGAAGAAATTCATTGTCACTCCTATCTTCGCGAATGGCGCAAAGGAGAATGGGGGCAACAGCAGGCCGGTCCGCCTCACCTCGATCCCTGGGAAGGGGAAGGAGCAACTCATCCTGGAAACCCTTTGCAGACACGTGAAGAACAAGAATGCGCTTGGTCTTGTTTTCATTGCATTCTACTCCTAGCTCATTTCTGTCAGACTGTGCTTTTCTGGTTTTGGCGGGGGGGGTCTTTGTGTGTGTATGTGTGTGTGAGAGGGGTATTTGCTGGGAAATCTCAAGCTGCACTAGCCAGTGAGGAGAGTGGATTGGCATCAGGGACTGCCCAGGGTTGGAGCAGGACACTGGACAAACCAGGCCTGGGCTCCAGGCCTGGATTCTGCACAGACCTGTGGTACAGTCGAGGGTTCAGAGCACCTGCTGATGTGCACGTGGGAGTGAGGGGGTGGGTGTCCAGCACTGGATTCCAGTGCTGAGCAGCCAGAAGAGAAGGAAAGGCTCGGGCTATGTGTGTGTTTTGTCTTGTAGTGAGCAATAAAAGACAAAGAAAACACCGCCATGCCTCCCAAATTTTCCAGGCTCAACTGCGCTCCTTCACTGCAGACTACTCCAGCATGGGTTCTCCACATGCTGTGCTTCTGAACAGGAAAAATCTCTTTCAGCGTGGGCTCTTCCACAGGCTTCAGGCCCGTCAGGAAAAGTCTTCACTGGCGTGCCTTCTCCGCAGGTTGCAGTTCCTTCAGGAATATCCGCCTGCTCCAGCCAGCATGGGTGCCCTGGGTGCCACAAGCTTTGCAGATGGCTCAGTGTTGTGGAGGCCCCTGGAACCAGCTGTGTGTGTGGTGCAGGGCAGCCCCTCAGCTCTTCCCCACAGAGGCCACCTTGCAGCAGCCCCTCTCCCCACCACTACCAACACCTAGCCACGTATGGCCAATACAGTGCCCACTGGGAATACCTACTCAGCCCTGCTCCTGGCTGGAGCTGCGAGTGAGCACGGCAGCAAACAGACTAGGATGGAGAAAACCCCCAGATGGTCAAGCTGATTGCATTGGTGTTTCCCAAAGTAGCACCAGCCTTGTCCTCCTCCTCCTCCCCACCTGCAGATTCCTGGAGGTCCCTGCTTGCGGCTGGGAAGTTGGGATTGAGCTGCTGGATGGGAAGGGAGAAATGCCTGTGTCCCCAGGACACCCGCTTCCTTGTGGGGGGAGCTCTGCCTGCTGCTCCACAGCCTCCCGTCTGCCTTGCTGAGGGGCACTATGGGAGTGCTGGCTCCTAAGGCGGCAAAGGAGAAAGAAGGTGGCAGTGGCAGAGAGAAGGGGCTGAGGGAACAGGAGGGCCATGGCCATGGGTGCCCAGAGAGCTAGAGCAGTGCAGGTTAAAAGTTGCGGGGAGAGGCAGCAGCTGTCAGGAGGAGGGAAAAAAAGCGACAATTAGCAGAGGATGGTTTCGATCCATCGACCTCTGGGTTATGGGCCCAGCACGCTTCCGCTGCGCCACTCTGCTCCCCCCAGCACCTCTGCCGGCACCTCCCACGGCCCTGCCTGATGCTCCCTGGCACTGCCAGCCCTCATGCCTCCTTCCCTTCCTCTGTCCTGTGCCCTCACCCGGGCCAGAAAATTGGCTCTCAGGAAAGTTCACCTCCTTTGCGCCTTCGCTGCGGAGCTCAAGGGCCTTGCCTTGCCCTTCTCCCCACATCTCCTGCCCATAACCCTGGATGGGGACTTTCTTCTTGACCACCCAAGCTGGCTCTGCAGGCACTGAAGGAAACCCCGGAGCGAGGGGGCAGCCTTGTTGCTTTGCAGGGCGGAGGGGAGCTGCTCTCCAGCGAACTCAGGAGGGCTGCCACCCTGCCCAGAAATCCAGCTCCCAGGGGGCTGTGGGACTGTGCCCGGCGTCAACGTCCCTTCTTTGCCGGCTGAGGAGGGACACGAGGACGCTTAGCATTACCAAGCATAGAATTACCAAGGGAATTAATCCTCCGAGTTTGGCTGTGCACATAGTGGTGCCCCAGCCTAATGCATGGAGGACCCCAAGACAGAGGAAAGCAGGGCTGGTATATGTTTACAATACAGTTGTGTCGACCAAGCAAATTACTCATGTTAAGGGGTGGGCTAATCAGTTACTATTGCTCCCAAGATCACTATGTGCTTCTCCTGGGCAGGTGGTGTGGACAGATGCTCAGTGGGGTGTTAATCTTCATTGTTCTAAACCAATGTCCCGTGCAGGTGGAGGGGCTTTATACTAGATTCAGGTTGATTGCTGTTCTGGCCGTGGCTGTATACCTGGGGTTTTTTTGAAAGACAAATCTCCCAGTGGTTTATCATCTGCATGGGGTGTTCTCAGCCAGTGGGAGCCAGTTTAGGTTGGGTCTTCAGGTCATGTTGACCCTGCGGTAAAAGGCCTTAGTCCTAGGCAGTGTTTGTTCTTCTAAGCAAGTTGTCTAGCAGTTGGCGCCTTGCCTTTCAGACCAGCGGTGAGGGCCTTGCCCTGCCAGTGCTGTGCTGTGCTGTGCTGTGCTCCCTCACAGCTCCTGGCTTGTCCTCCCTCCTGGCGCAGGCCTGCCCTGGCTGCTCCCTGAGATCCGAGGGCTGCCCCCGCCACCGTGCAGGGTGCCGAAGAGCCAGAGAAACCCCTCCTCTCCGTGCCTGGTGCCATTCCTGTCCTGCCCAGCCCTGCTGGGAGTGGAGGTTGTTCCCAGTCGCCACAGGACAGGGCTGGCCCACCCACACTGGGAGGTGGCCAGGCTTAAATGCTGCCAGGTGTCCCAGGGAAGGCTCTGGGCAGGCTGAGCTGGTAAAGCCTCTTGGTGAGCGTGAGGGACGAGGTGGCAGTGCTGAGGCCTGCATTTTTGGGCTTGTGTTTGCTGGTGCCCCGTCCCATCCACAGGCCAGAGCATGCAGCGGAGACAAAAGCGGGATGGAGAGCGCTGGGACGTGGGTGCCGATGTGAGCGTGGGGAGCATGGCCCCAGCCTATCTGCTGCAGGGGCTATTGCTCAGGGGAAAGTATTTTGCTGCAGATCAAGAGGTCCCTGGCTCCTTCCAGGTGCCCTCTCCATTGCCCCTTTCCTTCTCCATTCATACTGACTATCTCTCTGAGCTTCTTTTTCCCTTGCAATGCTTCCCCCACCCTCAGTGGCATGGCTGCAGGGAACGGACCATGCACCAGCAATGGGCTCGTCTCTCCTTCTCTTTGTCTGGGCTCTCTCTGCACGTGTCCCTCAGGGTTTCCCTTTTCCTTAAGATGCTGAACCACCCAGGCAGGCTACCAACAGGTCCTCCTCTGCTGCTGCTCTGTTGGGAGCAGCTGGGTATGCGACTGAAAGAAGCCCTCTGGGAAGCCTCTGGTTCTTTTCTATCCCGCCCATCAGGGTCGGTGATGGCAGGGCATGGTCTCCTGATGCCACGGGCACCACCATGGCCTCTTCTGCACTTCCATGTCTTTCCCAGAAGAGGAGGAGACAGGAGAGCCCCACCCCTCATCCCCTCAAGCTAAATTTGGGAAAGGCCCCTGGGAAAGGTTGTCCATGTGTGCAAGGGCTGGGGACAGGTCAGGCAGAATATCCCCAGGACCCCAGGCAAGATCTTAGGTCTATGATATGTCTTCACTTCATCGTTAGCAATGAGGTCCAAAGAAGGACCTCTTCTGTAGCTCATAGTTGGCGCTGGCCCCTTCTCTTCCCCCCACCCCCACCCCTTGCCTGCTGCTCCACACCAGTCTGCCTTTGTGACACCTAAAGTGAGGGGCACTTTGTGAGTGCTGGCAAGATCTCCGATCCATGAGGTGCCTCCCCTTCATCTTTAGCAATGAGGGCCATGCTGTGCAGGCTGTCTTTGGAGGTGAGCTGCTGTAGGTTCAGGCCTAGGGAGGACAGCTGGTAGGGTTGTTCTGCCTGAGGTGTGAGGTGAGATCAGGCTCTTAAGTTCTGCTCAAGAGCCAACAACATTGGACCTCTTGTCATGGCTGGTACTTGGCACTGGTCCATTCTCCCATTTACAAGAAGGGTCGGAGGGAGGATCCGGGGAACTACAGGCCTGTCAGCCTGACCTCGGTACCGGGGAAGATTATGGAACGGTTTGTCTTGAGAGCACTCACATGGCAAGTCCAGGATAAGAAGGGGATCAGGCCCAGTCAGCATGGGTTTACAAAAGGCAGGTCCTGCTTGACCAACCTGATCTCCTTCTATGACCGGGTGACCCGCCTAGTGGATGAGGGAAAGGCTGTGGATGTTATCTTCCTTGACTTCAGCAAGGGCTTTGACACTGTCTCTCATGGCGTGCCCCTTGAGAAACTGGCGTCTCGTGGCTTGGATAAGTGTACTCTTCACTGGGTGAAATACTGGCTGGATGGCCGAGCCCAGAGGGTAGTGGTGAATGGGGTGAAATCCAGTTGGCGGCGGGTCACAAGTGGTGTTCCCCAGGGCTCGGTGTGGGGTCCTGTTCTGTTTAATATCTTTTTCGATGATTTGGATGAGGAGATTGAGTGCACCCTCAGCAAGTTTGCAGACGACACCAAGTTGGGAGGCAGGGTCGATCTGCTTGAGGGTAGGGAGGCTCTACAGAGGGATCTGGACAGGCTGGATCGATGGGCTGAGGCCAATCGTATGAAATTCAACAAGGCCAAGTGCCGGGTCCTGCATGTCGGTCACAGCAACCCCATGCAGCGCTACAGGCTTGGGGAAGAGTGGCTGGAAAGCTGCCCGGCAGAGAAAGACCTGGGGGTGCTGGTTGACAGCCGGCTGAATATGAGCCAGCAGTGTGCCCAGGTGGCCGAGAAGGCCAATGGCATCCTGGCCTGTATCAGAAATAGTGTGGCCAGCAGGAGCAGGGAGGTGATTGTTCCCCTGTACTCGGCACTGGTGAGGCCGCACCTCGAGTACTGTGTTCGGTTTTGGGCCCCTCACTACAAGAAAGACATTGAGTTGCTGGAGCATGTCCAGAGAAGGGCAACCAAGTTGGCCAGGGGCCTGGAGCACAAGTCTTATGAGGAGCGGCTGAGGGAACTGGGGCTGTTTAGTCTAGAAAAGAGGAGGCTGAGGGGAGACCTTATAGCTCTCTAGAACTACCTGAAAGGGGGTTGTAGTGAGGTGGGTGTTGGCGTCTTCTGTCAGGTGGCTGGAGATAGGACAAGAGGAAATGGCCTCAAGTTGAGGCAAGGGAGATTTAGGTTAGATATTAGGAAAAATTTTTTTACTGAGAGGGTTGTCAAACATTGGAATAGGCTGCCCAGGGAAGTGGTTGAGTCACCATCCCTGGAGGTATTCAAAAAGCAAGTGGACGGGGTACTTCAGGACATGGTTTAGCAGGCATGGTTGACGGTTGGACCCGATGATCGTGAGGTCTTTTCCAACCTAAATGATTCTACGATTCTAACATTGGACCTCTTGTCATGGCTGGTACTCGGCACTGGTCCATTCTCTTCCCCCAACCTGCCTACCTTGTCAATGGGAGCAGGATTTCCCTTTCATCCAGGAATTTCGGGGGGTGTGGGGTGTGGGGGGGCGAGGACAAGTGCCGTAGGCAAGGGGCTTTCACTGTCTCCCTGGGCACCAGGCACAGTGGGGAGCTGAGTCCCACTGCTGGCTGCAGCGTGGTCAATTGCAGGGAGCCCAAAAGGGGACTGCGCCCCGTAGTTGGCAGGATTCGAACCTGCGCGGGGAAACCCCAATGGATTTCTAGTCCATCGCCTTCACCACTCGGCCACAACTACCTGCTCCAGCCCTCTCTGCCCTGCTGATCACGTGCCCTGTGCAATGACACGCGGCTCCCTGGGAGTTTCAGGGCTAGGCTCCACTCGAAGATTTGCAGTTGGGACCTGCACGGAGCATGACGGGCACCTGCTGCCAGCCTTGCAGAGGCCTTGAGAGGCGTAACCCCAGGGGCTACAGCTGAAGCTCCCAGCGCCTTGTCTTCAGCCGGGCATCTGGGATATCCTGCCACGGGAGGGGGGGATGGTTTCACCCCCCAGCTGGTGTCTCTGCTGCTTCCAGGGAAGAAGAGAAGGCAGCTGTGTGGAGACAACCAGGGTGAGGTGAGATATTAGACCCCACTTTGCTTCTCAGATTTATCTGAGGGGGCCTCCAAGCCTGCTGTGAGCACTAGGGTGGGGACGCTGCTGCAGGGCAGATGGTGATCTCCCGGCAGCACTTCCAGCCTCTTGGGGACGTAGGGCGGTGTCAGCCCTTGAACAAAGACCATGACTGCCGTGCAGGTTGTTGGTGTGTAGGGGCAATGGTTTGCGAGAGGGGGAGAGATCCATGGAAAGGGCGAGGTAGAGACTGGCTGAGGAAAAGCGTGGAGGGGCAAAGGGAGAATAAATGGGGGGTGGGGGTGACTTAGAGGGAGACTAAACCCATCCATTTGTACATTCCGATCCTTTTATTAGTGCTGTTGTCATTTTAGTAGTGTTGTCATTATCATTATTAGTTTCTTCTTTTCTGTTCTATTAAACCGTTCTTATCTCAACCCCGGAGTTTTACTTCTTTTCCCGATTCTCTCCCCCATCCCACCGGGTGGGGGGGGAGTGAGTGAGTGAGCGGCTGCGTGGTGCTTAGTTGCTGGCTGGGGTTAAACCACCACAGTCCTTTTTTGGCGCCCAACGTGGGGCCTGAAGGGTTGAGATAACGACAAACCTGACCAGAGCTTGTTAAAACAAGTTTGTTATAAGCAGTCATTATATTGGTCTAATAGTCGCTGGTCATTATGTTGATTTATGTGTTCTTAGAGTTGTTGCTCTGGTTTTTAAAGTTCTGTTATGTATCACTTCGCTTGCTGTATGTAGTCCCTCTTCTGCTGCTTATCATCCGTGGGAGGTGGATTAAGGTTTTCGCTTTGATGTATTGTATAACACTGGTTTATGGTTTGATGAAGTCATCGGTTGTGCGATTAATCTGGTATTTGCCCTCAGCATTGTCACCTTTATACTCCAGGAGCCATCTGTGGGAAACTATTAATAATTACACCATTTACCTTTCCTCCTTGGAAAACCAGTCTGTGGGTGGGATACCTCTCTTCCCCTCTCCTTTCTCCTTCAGTCCAGTTACAATGGTGTTTGAGAATTTTGAAAAATTTGAATACTCTTGGGATGTTGGGACCAGCACGGTCCTAGCCCTACTGCTAGGAATTAGCATGCTCCTGAACGTGGTTCAGCTCTTGTTTAAGGTTAAACAACTTTTTAAGAGGGTCACCCAGAGATCTGCCCCGAGGCTGGATAATTATGAGTGGCAGGGTGTGGGGGGTAGTATGGGCAAGTACCTAGAGAAGTTGGAAATTCACCCCTGAACAAGTGCAGAATCCGGAAGAACTAGTAAAATATTTGGAAAAGGTATGCTGTCACCCTGGCAGCTCCAGAGAGATACAAATCACTGCAACGTGCTGGGGCCTGGCCCATGCCTACCGAGCCCTGTTCGACACCACTCAGTACCCTCAAGGGGAAGAGAAGGTCTCTGGACCTAACAACAAAACGATGAGCACTGCGGACACCCAAACCTCGGCAACGGGCGCTGTGGCCCCTCCAGCCCCGGCGACGAGCATTGAGGCCACCCAGACCTTGGCGACAGACACTGCGGTTATCCAAAACCCGGCGAGCGATACTGCAACTGAACCAGCGGACCAACCTGCACCAGTATCAGTTGCCCACTGTCGTGGTTTCAGCCCAGCCGGTAAGAAAGGACCACGCAGCCGCTCGCTCACTCCTCCCACCCCCCTCCGGTGGGATAGGGAGGAGACGGAGGAGAGAAAAGAAAAAAAAACCTGGAACCTCGAGGGTTGAGATAAGGGCAGTTTACTGGGACAACACAAAAAAAAAAGGTTACAACAACAACAACGGTACTAATGAAAGAATATACAAAAAAAAAGTGATGCACAGTGCAACTGCTCACCACCCCAAACCCAACGCTCCACCAACGAAAATCAAGAGCCCTCCCCCCGGCCCGCTCCCCATTTATATACTGAGCATGATGTCACATGGTATGGAATAGCTCCTTGGCTAGTTCAGGTCGGCTGCCCCGGCTATGCCCCCCCCCCCCACCTCCCAGGTTCCTGTAAAAATTAACTCTATCCCAGCTGAACCCAGGACATTATCCACCCCTTATTCTATACCATCTACATCATGCCCAGATCTTACATTTTCTAATCAACTACTACCACTTTCCTTGTCTCATATATATATATATGTATATGGACATCCCCCCCCCCCCCCCCCCCCACACAAATAGTATTCCCTTAGTCGATTGGCTATCCCTCCAATGTGTCCATCAGTTTTATTTAGTCCATGACTTTGGGGCTCCATCTGTTGTAACAGTTCTTCAGGATAAGAGAGATGGTGTGAGGTGTTAGGTTGTTGTATGCTGCCTCTGGAACTTGTGGCCGGTACATTTGGTGCAACCCACACCCTTGGCCTGCAGGTCGAAGAGGCTGATCTTGAGGAAATTGCTGGGCACCAGTTCAAGTTCTATCACTGTTGTACTTGGCTCAGTTTCAAAGTCCATCCTTCAGTCATTTGGGTAATTCTTACAGTAATACCCTTGATATGGCATATAGACACTATAGATACAATGACATACATTGGCAGGTTATTTAGCAGTTAAATATCATACAGCCTAATTCACTGGCTATTCTCTCCCAAAATCAAATCTCCCTGAGGTACACATCAAACTTCCCCATCCTTCTGCATCACCCACCAGGTGTACGTAGGTCCCTGAGCAAAAACAACCCCTTGGATGGGTTTGTCTCTGCTTGAGGGGGGACTAACCCAGACTGTCTTTCCTAACATACTTCTCATGTGCACTACAGGGACTTTATCCCCTTCTACAGTATGTGGAAGTCTTGGTTGGGCAGGGCCAGCCCAATTGGCGGATCCTCTAGTATTAACTAACCAGGTGGCTTTTGTTAAATGTGTATCCCAATGTTTGAAAGTTCCACCCCCCATTGCTCTCAATGTAGTTTTCAGCAGTCCATTGTATCGTTTGATTTTTCCGGAGGCCGGTGCGTGATAAGGGATGTGATATACCCACTCAATGCCATGTTCTTTGGCCCAGGTGTCTATGAGGTTGTTTCGGAAGTGAGTCCCGTTGTCCGACTCGATTCTTTCTGGGGTGCCGTGTCGCCATAAAACTTTCTCTTCAAGGCCCAGGATAGTGTTCTGGGCAGTGGCGTGGGACACAGGATATGTTTCCAGCCATCCAGTGGTTGCTTCCACCATTGTAAGCACATGGCACTTGCCTTGGCGGGTTCGTGGGAGTGTGATATAGTCAATCTGCCAGGCCTCCCACTGTTTATATTTCAGCCATCGCCCTCCATGCAACAGGGGTTTTAGCCGCTTGGCTTGCTTAATTGCAGCACATGTTTCACATTCGTGGATAACCTGTGCCATAGTGTCCATGGTCAAGTCCACCCCTCGGTCACGAGCCCATCTATATGTTGCATCTCTTCCCTGATGGCCCGAGGTATCATGGGCCCACTGAGCCATAAATAGCTCACCCTTATGTTGCCAGTCCAGGTCCACCTGAGACACTTCAATCTTGGCGGCCTGATCTGCCTGCTGGTTGTTTTGATGTTCTTCAGTGGCCTGACTTTTGGGTACATGAGCATCTACGTGACGTACTTTTACCACTAGCTTCTCTATCCGAAAAGCAATATCTTGCCACAGTGCTGCCGCCCAGATGGGTTTACCTCTGCGCTGCCAGTTGCTCTGCTTCCATTGCTGTAGCCACCCCCATAGGGCATTCGCCACCATCCATGAGTCAGTATAGAGATAGAGCACTGGCCACTTCTCTCTTTCAGCAATGTCTAACGCTAGCTGAATGGCTTTCACCTCTGCAAACTGACTCGATTCACCTTCTCCTTCAGCAGTTTCTGCGACTAGTCGTGTAGGACTCCATACAGCAGCCTTCCACCTCCGATGTTTTCCCACAATGCGGCAGGATCCATCAGTGAACAGGGCATATTGCCTCTCATTTTCTGGCAGTTTATTATACAGCGGGGCCTCTTCAGCCCGTGTTACCTCCTCCTCTGGTGACATTCCAAAATCTTTGCCTTCTGGCCAGTCCGTGATCCCTTCTAAAATTCCTGGGCAACTGGGGTTTCCTATGCGAGCTCGTTGAGTGATCAGTGCAATCCACTTACTCCACGTGGCATCAGTCACGCGATGTGTAGAGGAGACCCTCCCTTTGAACATCCAGCCCAGCACTGGCAGTCGGGGTGTTAAGAGGAGCTGTGTTTCAGTACCAACCACTTCTGAGGCGGCTCGAACTCCTTCATATGCTGCCAATATCTCTTTTTCAGTTGGAGTATAGCGAGCCTCGGATCCTCTGTATCCCCGACTCCAAAACCCCAGGGGTCGGCCTCGGGTCTCCCCAGGTGCTTTCTGCCACAGGCTCCAGGTAGGGCCATTCTCCCCGGCTGCAGTATAGAGCACATTTTTAACATCTTGTCCTGCCCGGACTGGTCCAAGGGCTACTGCATGAACAATCTCCCGCTTAATTTGTTCAAAGGCTTGTCGTTGCTCAGGCCCCCATTTAAAATCATTCTTCTTCCGGGTAACTTGATAGAGAGGACTTACAATCAGACTGTAATTTGGAATATGCATTCTCCAAAAGCCCACAACACCTAAGAAAGCCTGTGTTTCCTTTTTATTAGTCGGTGGGGACATAGCTGCTATTTTGTTGATCACATCCATAGGGATGTGACGACGCCCATCTTGCCATTTTACTCCTAAGAACTGGATCTGCTGTGCAGGTCCCTTGACCTTACTTTCTTTTATGGCAAAACCAGCCTTCAAAAGGATTTGGATTATTTTCTTCCCTTTCTCAAAGACTTCTTCTGCCGTGTTGCCCCATACAATGATGTCATCAATGTATTGCAGGTGTTCTGGAGCTTCACCTTTTTCCAGTGCAGCCTGGATCAGTCCATGGCAAATAGTGGGGCTGTGTTTCCACCCCTGGGGCAGTCGATTCCAGGTGTACTGGACGCCCCTCCAAGTGAAAGCAAACTGTGGCCTGCACTCTGCTGCCAAAGGAATGGAGAAAAATGCATTAGCAATGTCAATTGTGGCATACCACTTAGCTGCCTTTGATTCCAGTTCATATTGAAGCTCTAACATATCTGGCACAGCAGCGCTCAGCGGTGGCATGACTTCATTCAGCCCACGATAATCTACTGTTAGTCTCCATTCCCCATTAGATTTCCGCACAGGCCATATGGGACTACTAAAGGGTGAGTGAGTCTTGCTGATCACTCCTTGGCTCTCCAATTGGCAAATCAGCTTATGGATGGGGAACAGGGAGTCTCGGTTGGTGCGATATTGCCGCCGGTGCACTGTCGTGGTAGCAATTGGCACCTGTTGTTCTTCAACCTTCAGCAACCCCACAACCGAAGGGTCTTGAGAGAGACCAGGCAGGGTAGACAGCTGTTCAATCTCCTCCGTCTCCAATGCAGCTATACCAAAGGCCCACCGGTACCCTTTTGGGTCCTTGAAATACCCCCTCCTGAGATAATCTATACCAAGAATGCACGGGGCCTCTGGGCCAGTTGCAATGGGGTGTTTATGCCACTCATTCCCGGTTAGACTCATTTCAGCTTCCAATACGGTTAGCTCTTGGGATCCCCCTGTCACACCAGAGATACAGATGGGTTCTGCCCCCTTATAACTTGATGGCATTAGGGTGCATTGTGCACCAGTGTCTACTAGAGCCTTATATTCCTGTGGGTCTGACGTGCCAGGCCATCGAATCCACACTGTCCATTAGACTCGGTTGTCCCTCTCGTCCACCTGGCTGGAGGCAGGGCCCCTCTAATCCTGGTTAGAATATCCATTACTCACTTTTCGCACACGTGAATCAGAAGTCCCTTCAAGAGGATCAGAAATGGGATCAGCCCATCTACTGCGTCCGGGGGACTGCTCATGGGAAACTGGAGCAGCAGTTTTCCAAGAAGAATCCTCTTTTCTGGTTGCTTTTTCTCACAACTCCTGTACCCGTGCATCCAGGACTGAGGTAGGTTTTCCATCCCACTTCCTCATGTCCTCTCCATGGTCACGCAGGTAAAACCACAGGTTAGCCCGTCGTGTGTACTTTCTCTCTTCTCTCTCTTGGGCAGAGGAGTGCTTACTCCCAATAGCTGCGATGCGGGCCTGTACAGGTGGGGAGGAGGACATATCCACTTTGAATTGCTGGAACTCTCGGGACAATTCCTCTACAGCCGAGACACAGGCCCATAGGGAGGAAGAGAGACTTCCTTTGTATTGCCGGAGTTGGACAGCCAATTCATCCACCGTTTGTCCATTGCCTTCTTTCCAGGACATTACTGCCAATGAGTTGGCGTAGGTTGGTGGTGCACTTCGTAGAAACTTCCGCCACATGGGTTGTGTGCATTGGACTTCATCTGGATCTGTGGGTGACTGCGCATTTTCTGGATCATTATAAATCACCTCCAGCACGGCTAATTCCCTCAGGTACTGGATACCTCTCTCCATGGTGGTCCACTTGCCTTGGTGAAATGTAACTTCATCCTTGAAGGGGTATCTTTCCTTTACACATAACAGAAGTCGCCTCCAGAGGCTGAGGACTTGTGTTTTTCTCCCAATTGCCTTGTCGATGCCCACTTCCCTAGACAGAGATCCCAACTGCTTGGCTTCCTTACCCTCTAATTCCACACTACTAGCCCCATTATCCCAGCATCGGAGCAGCCAGGTAACAATGTGCTCACCTGGGTGGCGGCTAAAATCTTTTCGCATGTCACGCAACTCACTCAGGGATAGAGATCGGGTAATTATTTCAGGTTCTGCCTCTTCCTCCTGTTCTCGCGATGACCCTGGTTCATCTTCATCTCTCACTAAGCGAACTGATTTCTTTGTGTGTTTCTTTTTCTGTACAGGGGCGACTGATACTGGCACAGGTTGGTTCTCTGGTTTAGCTGCAGTATCTGTCTCCGGGGTTGGGGTAGCCACGGTGCCTGTTGTCAGGGTTTGGGTAGCCACGGTGCCTGTTGTCAGGGTTTGGGTTGCCACGGTGCCTGTTGTCCTGTTTTCCATCTTTTCCCCCTTTTCCCCCTGAGGGTGCTGCCTAACATCAAGTAGTGTTTGGTAGATACTGGCCAGGGCCCAGCACAGTGCAGTGACTTGTACGTCTTTGGAATAGCCACAGCATTTTTCTTTCAAATATTCTACCACTTCATGAGGGTTCTGTAGTTGTTTGGGAGTGAACTTCCAAGCCACTGGAGGTAAGAAGTTCTCTAGATACCTGCCCATATCCTCCCACATGCCGTGCCACCCATGAATATCCAGCTTTGGGGCAGATCTCTGGGTGGTACTCTTAAAGAGCCTTTTTGTAGCCCTAAACAAGACCTGAAACATATTCAGGAGGCATAGCACTAACAGCACACTGGCTTGTGCATCCCAAGGATATTCAAAATTCTCAAAGGCTGTTGTAATTAGTCGGAAGGAGAGAAGGGAGGCAAACGGACGGGGGGAAGCATCCCCCCCTAACTTCCCCATGGACTGAGTGTAATTACCAATAAAATCTGATAGAAGGTGCCCGAAGTATGGAAATGATATCACTGCCTCATACAGATACCAGCTTAACCTCATGACCAGTGATGTAATCATTTCACAAGTCGACATTGCCCAGTACAGCAAGATGATAATCCCAATCACTCTCCCAGAGGTGTGAAACGTAACTACAGGCAATACATAGAGCACATAAGAACTTACAAAACGCCACCATGTAAACAAATGAATCAACATTGTGACTAACATCTATTTATCTAATATAAGAAATGCGTATAACAAATTTGTTTCAACACGCTCTGGCCAGATCTGTCGTTATCTCAAGCCTTCCTGCCCCACGTTGGGCGCCAAAAAAGACTGTCGTGGTTTCAGCCCTGCCGGTAACAAAGGACCACGCAGCCGCTCGCTCACTCCTCCCGCCCCCCTCCGGTGGGATAGGGAGGAGACGGAGGAGAGAAAAGAAAAAAAAACCTGGAACCTCGAGGGTTGAGATAAGGGCAGTTTACTGGGACAACACAAAAAAAAAAGGTTACAACAACAACAACGGTACTAATGAAAGAATATACAAAAAAAAAGTGATGCACAGTGCAACTGCTCACCACCCGGAACCCAACGCTCCACCAACGAAAATCAAGAGCCCTCCCCCCGGCCCGTTCCCCGTTTATATACTGAGCATGATGTCACATGGTATGGAATAGCTCCTTGGCTAGTTCAGGTCGGCTGCCCCGGCTATGCCCCCCCCCCCCCCCCCCAGGTTATGTAAAAATTAACTCTATCCCAGCTGAACCCAGGACACCCCCGTACAGAAAAAGAAATATACAAAAAAGTCAGCTCGCTTAGCGAAGGATGAAGGTGAACCAGGGTCATCACGGGAACAGGAGGAAGAGGCAGAACCAGAGGTAATAACCCGGTCCCTATCCTTGAGTGAGCTGCGGGATATGCGAAAAGATTTCGGCCGCCATATAGGTGAGCATATTATCACCTGGCTCCTCTGATGCTGGGACAATGGGGCTAATAGCTTGGAATTAGAAGGTGGAGAAGCCAAGCAGCTGGGATCGCTTGCCAGGGAAGGTGGCATTGACAAGGCAATTGGAAAAGGGACACAAGCCATCAGCCTCTGGAGGCGACTCCTGTCAAGTGTGAAGGAAAGGTACCCCTTTAAGGAAGATGTTATATGTCAATCAAGCAAGTGGACCACCATGGGAAAAGGTATCCAATATCTGAGGGAATTAGCTGTGCTAGAGAGGATTCATTATGACCCGGACAACCCACAATTACCCAAAGATCCAGACAAAGTCCAATGCACACGACCCATGTGGCGG
This sequence comes from Harpia harpyja, assembly GCF_026419915.1. NCBI lineage: Eukaryota > Metazoa > Chordata > Aves > Accipitriformes > Accipitridae > Harpia > Harpia harpyja. The sequence goes on from NC_068953.1 coordinate 39,863,501, forward strand.
GAGTTTGTACGGAGCGCACCATCGTCCTATGCCAACTCACTGGCAATAATGACCTGGAAAGACGAAGAGGCACCGACAGTGGATGAAGTGGCTCGCCAACTCCGTCAATACGAAGAAAATCTCTCCTCCTCCCTACAAGCCTGCATTTTGGCTGTGGAGAAGCTGTCCGAGGATTTCCAGCGATTCAAGGAGGAGATGTCCTATTCCCCACCTGTAAGGACCAACATCTCAGCTATTAGGAGTGAGCGCTCCTCTGCCCAAGAGAGAGAATATAGAAGGTACACTTCGCGCGGTGCATCGCGAGAACACCTGGGCATGCGCCCATGGAGGAACACGGGGCGGCATGTATGATAATGAGCTCCGTGGAAATGGGTGGACTCTTCGGAGAAATCGTGGGGACCGGGACAATAAAAGAACTGCGTACTCCTCTCTCGAGCAACTGAAAAGCAACTGAAAAGGAACAAAAAGACAAAAAAGGACTGAAAAGGGACTGCAGCGCTTGGAACTGGGACTTTGGCATCACCTGTCTGCTGGAACCTGGAGCTTGGACCCTCCATCACCTGCACCGAGACTGAGTCAACGGGACGTTGCTGGCTTCGTGGTGGTGGTCTCTTGTATCTCTTCTGGTCGTCTTGCTGTATCTCTTCCATTTTCTTGCATAGGTCTGCCTCTTTTTCCTTCCTTCTTCCCTCTGTCCTGTGGCTATTATCAGTTGTTATAGGAAATAAAACTTGTAAGGTTGTACAGCATCTGACCTCGTTTGTGTCTTCATCTCGCTCTTGGGATCATTTATGAACCCTTCCCGATATTGGATCGAGACATTTTTTAAATTGGCGTCACGGACAGAATCCCCAGAGATGAGAGTGCTGTATGACTTTGTTGTGGAATTTTTGTGTTAATGTGTAGTCTGGCTCCTGAGAGCGAATAGGGGGAACTTGGATACTCATGTGTGGCCCTCTCAGGACGTAACCGTCCTTTGAGTTAGTGTGTCACTTTGGAGTGTGTTCTCTTGAGAGTGAAAAGGGGGAATTCGGTACTATTGTGGGACCCTCTCAGGACGTAACCCCCTCCTTTGTGTTGGTCTGTAACTTTAAAGTGTGCCCTTCTGAGAGCGAATAGGGGGAATTTGTTGTTAAGTTGTGACCCTCTCAGGACGCAGACGCCCCGCTTTGTGTTAGAGAAAATGGATGCTCAGAAAACTGTTGATGTTTGTGATTTTGTGCCCTCACAGGTTGAAGGAATAGAGAAACTATATGATCTTTTAGAGGCGCACCAATCTCGCCCCTCACTCCAGGGACAAGATTGGGCGAAAACCCACTGGTTTCAACCACAGAGTGTGGTGGATAGGATAAGAATCTTGCAGAAGGAAGCTAAGGTTAAGAAGGGGAAAGGAAAAGCTATAATTTGTGCGGTGTTGGGAGCGAGTCTTGCAGCTGCGATGGAAGAGAGAAAGCAGAAGTCTTGTCAAACTGATACTGTGATAGACTCCCCGCAGATGATAATCAAAGGTCTGCAGGAACAATTGAAAGAAAGTAAACAGTTGTTGGAGCAGGAAAGGAACCTAAACGTGATATTAAAGAAGGAATTGAAGAACCAACTTTTGAGAGAGGTGGATACACAGGCAGAGGTAGAAGTGACGCCTGCGGAGAAAGGGATACGGCAAATCTACCCCCAGGGAGATTTGCAGAAGGCAAAAGAAACCGTAGAAAGCCTCCCACATATGTATCCACTGATTAAAACAGAGTATGTGTATGAGGACGATAGCGATGACCGTCCTCAGGTTATCACCAAAGAAGCCCCATTTACAGCAACTGAATTAGCAAAGCTGAAAAAAGATTTTGCAAGGACAGCAAAGGAATCAGAGACAGAGTATGTGTGGAGAGTGTCTTTGTCAGGAGGGGACGGAATTTTGTTGTCAGAGAAAGAAGCAGAAGGATATTGGGGTCCAGGTGTGTTTCTAACTACTGGCGATCGCCGAGCCCCATGGCCGTGGACTCAGAGAGCTGCGTATTGGGCCGGAGGGCTGAACCCCTTGGAGAGGGGAGATCCCCTGGCCATAACCAGTACGGTGGATCAGCTAGTGGAAAGTGTGCAAAAGGCGGCATGTCTCCAGATGATGTACGATCGGGAGCTCAAGCCCCACCAGGGCTCCCCGATGATGATGCCTGTGGACCCGGAGAGGATGACTCCTCTGATACGGGGACTTCCCGACTCCCTGAAACCCATTGGGATTAAATTGCAAGGGAGGATTCAAAACACCCCCGATAGAGAAAGAATTATGGCCACTCTGGAGGGAAAAATGTCCCCTGATCATCGGCAGTCAGGGAGAAAAATATGGACATGGGGAGAGATAGCTCAGGAATTGATTAATTTTGGGAGAAAATATGGCCCGTTGGTGGATTGTCTCAAAGAACTGAAAACAAGATCGTACGACGACTTATTGGGCGGCAATTACCCCCTGGAAGAGAGAGGCCCCTAAGTCGACAGGGACTGTGGCAGCTAGGGCTTCAGAAAGGCATTCCCCGGGACTTGATGGATGGGCTCCCGACCCAAAGATTGGAGCAACTTGTGCAGAATTGGTCAGGGCAAAGGGCCGTTTCCAAACCAATCCCTAGTGCCCCACCCTTGATAGACCTTGAGGAGAAGCCGACTAGGGAGAAGAAGGTCGTGGGAAACTAGACCCTCCACCCCCCGAAGGTGAGGGGGGAGGCGGAGGATGGATGTTTGTTAGACAACTCACCTGCAATACAAAAGGGGATTTACTGATTACTGTTGCTGTAGGACCAAGGAAAAGACTGGTGACCTTTTTAATTGATACTGGGGCACAAATTACCACGCTAAAGTGGACTGAAGCAGAACAATGTGGAGTTTCGATTCCATCTAGAAATCTGATTGTCTTAAATGCCTTGGGAAAAACACAATCAGTGCCTATGACGCCGGTGACACTATGGTTGCCAAGGGAGGAAAACCCTGTCAATACCATGGTGGCCATAGGATCTTTCCAGATGAATCTTCTAGCTATAGATGTTGTGAAGGGTAGACAGTGGCGTGACACCCAGGGAAACTCATGGTCTTTTGGTGTCCCTCAGATTAGGCAATTGGCCGAAACATCCGGCATGGAGGTGTGTCTATTGCAAGCTCCCCCCTTCCAAATTGACCAATGTTAAACCCTACCCAGTGCCTCTAGGAGCAAGAGAAGGAATTACGCCAGTTCTGGAGGATTTAAAGAAACAAGGGGCTGTAGTTCCCACTCACTCCCCCTTCAACTCTCCAGCATGGCCAGTCGGAAAACGAAATGGCAAATGGAGATTGACAATAGATTACAGGAAGCTCAATGCCAACACAGGTCCACTAACAGCTGCTGTACCAAACATTGCTGAATTGATAGCTGCCATTCAGGAACAATCCCACCCTGTCATGGCAACGATCGATGTTAAGGATATGTTTTTTATGGTCCCTTTACAACCTGAGGACCAGGATCGCTTTGCCTTCACCTGGGAAGGACAACAGTACACCTTAACATGACTGCCTCAAGGATACAAACACTCCCCCACGCTGGCTCACCATGCTCTAGCGCAAGAGTTGGAAACAATTCCCATAAAAGCAGAGGTAAAGATCTATCAATATATAGATGATGTGCTCATAGGAGGGAGTCAGGTAGAAGAAGTTAGAGAAACCCAGAATGACATCATCACCCATTTGGAAAGTATAGGGTTGACAATTCCACCTGAGAAGATCCAAACCCCTTCAAATGAGGTAAAATTTTTAGGAACCTGGTGGAAGGGAGGCATGACGTGTATCCCACCGGATACCCTTTCCTCTCTTGATCAGATCAAGATGCCAGAGTCAAAGAAGGACTTACAGCATGCACTAGGCTTGCTGTGTTTTGGAGGAAACACATTCCTGAGTTCTCAATTATTGCTAGACCCCTGTATGACCTGTTGCGAAAGAGAGCTCAGTGGGAATGGACTCAGGTCCATGAGGAGGCTTTACAGCTGTTGGTGTTTGAAGCGACTGCCTATCAGGCCCTTGGCCCCATTCACCCAACAGATCCGGTTCAAATCGAGTGGGGGTTTGCCAAGACTGGACTGTCAATCCATCTGTGGCAAAAGGGTCCAGAGGGGCCTGTTCGGCCCATTGGTTTTTATTCTCGTAGCTTTAAAGATGCTGAAAAAAGGTATACAACTTGGGAAAAAGGTCTATTTGTAGTTAGTTTAGCTCTGAGAGAAGCCGAACGGACCATCCGGCAACAACCTATAGTGCTCAGAGGTCCATTTAAAGTGATCAAAGCAGTTTTGGCAGGAACTCCACCCCCTGACGGGGTGGCCCAGAGAGCCTCTGTGCGAAAATGGTATGCACAAACAGAACACTTCTGCGAATTTTTTTCTGTATCTGAAGGAGCCACGAAAGTGTTAAATATACAAGATGAGGTAAACCCAGATAGGGAAACCCCTGAGCTTTTGCCTGTAATACAAGTAGCTCCTCCGTTTTCTGGACAATTGCAAAATGTCTGGTTTACGGATGCCTCGTCAAGGCGAGAGGGAAAAATTTGGAAATATCGAGCTGTGGCACTTCGAGTAGATACCAAGGAACAGATCATTACCGAAGGGGAAGGTAGTGCACAAGTAGGAGAACTAATTGCTGTGTGGAGCGTTTTTCAACACGAGGCTCAATCTGCTTCTTCTGTCTATATCTATACTGATTCTTATGCTGTGTTTAAAGGTTGCACTGAGTGGCTTCCATTCTGGGAACAAAACGGGTGGGACGTCAATAGAATACCTGTATGGCAAAAGGAAAAAATGGCAGGATATTCTTACCATTGCCAGACAAGGGAAATTTGCAGTAGCATGGGTAGCATCTCACCAACCAGAGGACGCCGCGGTGAGCCGATGGAATGCCAAAGTAGATGAGCTAGCCCGGCTAGCTCCCCTACAAAGCACACAAATAGTAGAAAATTGGGAACATCTGTTAGAATGGCTACATGTAAAATGGAAACATTCAGGAGTTAAGGACCTCTATTGTGAGGCACAAGCCCGAGGGTGGCCAGTTACCAGGGAAGAATGTAAAACTTGCGTGTCTTCCTGCGAACAGTGCCGCGTCCGTTTGGACAGACACCCGCTGGAGGGTGACCCCCTGCATTTAAGAGAGGGAAAAGGCCTATGGGAGGCCTGGCAGATTGATTACATTGGTCCTTTTCAAAGGTCAGAGGGAAAGTACTACATACTGGTAGGTGTGGAGATAGTATCCGGACGAGTGCAAGCTAAAGCATGTGCTAAGGCGACAGCAGAAAACCCAATAAAGGCTCTGAAAGAATGGTTTGGAATTTTCCCCAAACCACAGTCAATCCAATCAGATAACAGCTCACATTTCACAGCCAAAGTGGTCCAGGAATGGGCAGCCCAGGGGGGAATTTCGTGGGTGTTTCATACTCCGTATTACCCACAAGCAAACGGAATTATGGAAAGAACAAATGGTCTGTTAAAACGCTTCCTCAAACCGCATAAGCCAGGATGGGCTGAGCGAGTGTGGGATGCAGTGGCCAGCGTTAATAGTCACTGGGGAGTAAATGGGTGTCCAAAGATCACAGCATTCTGTCCAAAAGCTCCAACAATCATGCCAGCCCCACATGGGCCTGATCACCTCAGCAATCCATCTCATTTCCCAGGACAACCTGTCTTAGTCGAACTTCCCACAGTGGGCACAGTGCCACTGGTGTTGGACACACCCCTTAACAAACATACCTGGAAGGCAAAAGATGCCTGTGGAAAAATTCATGAGATTCATACTAGATGGATTGTTCCCTCTTTCTAACCCGAGAAGCAAATTTTTTTTTTGTTTCATTTTCAGGAGGAAGCAAGCGACTCAGACGTACCCACAGTAGAAGAGGAGCAGACATGATGTTATTTTTAATTATTAATTATGTTATGTTGGGGATTTACCTATGAGGGTGAAGGGAAGCCAATTGCCCCACCTCCCCCCCACCCATATGAACCCTTTAAGGATAACGAATTTGTTTTGTTAGCAAAAGCTGTAAGCCAAACCTTTAATGTGAGTCACTGCTGGGTTTGTGGAGGACCTTTAGGGTTGTCAAGCTGGCCGTGGACCTCCACACCCCTCACTCCAGCACAAATCGTAAGCAATTATAGTGAAACTGATAGCACTACCTGGGATGATAGTGAAACATGGCCAATTCAATTTCCTATTGTGGGTAGATATTGTTTAAATCGCACCCAGAAGGGAGGGGTCAATGTCGGAGAAAGCAGGTGTCAACGGACACTCACACATCAATTGGTTAATGAAGATAGAGGTGTTTACATATGGATGTGGCTTGATGAAACCAGCCGCAACAAAGGGTTTAAAGGGTTTTGGTCAAACAAAACCGAAACCTTCTTTCTCCGATGGCCTGGAAACCATATTTATCATCAAATTTGTGAGTGGAAGAACAACACTGGTGCCTGGTATTGTACCGGCCAGACAAACAACAACAAGCCAAGCACCTTTTTTAGCCCTTTGGGAAATGAGAACACAACTTAGTTCCAATTCCCAAAGACTGCAGCTGGACCATTTGCTAATGGTGCCAAAGCCAAAAAAGGCCATTATTGGATTTGTGGACATACTGCCTACAAACAACTACCAGCAAATTGGTCAGGGATTTGTTATATAGGGATTATCCGACCTCTGTTTCTCCTTCTTCCAGAGGCGGGTAGTCCTCGACTGGGAGTAAGACTATATGATAATTTAGGGGACAAAAGGATTGCACGTAGCAAGCGATCTGTTGAGGTTAAAATAGGTGGAACCCAAAAGTGGGGGGAAAATGAGTGGCCTCCCGAAAGAATAATTGAGCATTATGGGCCTGCCACTTGGAATCCCAGTGAACCAATAGACTTCTTTTTTGTAACTCAACAATCTCAACAGATGCGCACTGCAATCCTTCAACACCGCATGGTTTTGGATTACTTACTAGCTGAAGAGGGAGGAGTATGTGGGAAATTAAATGTCTCTCGTTGTTTGGAAATAGACGATGTAGGTGGAGTAGTTCTTCAACTGACCACAGGTATTAGGAAACTAGCCCATGTCCCCGTTCAAACATGGGACAGCTGGAACAGTGATTTATGGTCTTGGCTACTCGAAGCACCATGGGTAAAACAGCTTCTATCCATTATGTGCATTTGTCGCTTTGATGTTTTTGCCATGTATTATTCCTTGTTTTATTCAATTAATCCAGCATGTCGTATCTAAAATGCAATTTGTATCTACTGCCTCGCCTGATGGTGTAAAACAGATTCGTGTCCTTTGTCAATCAAAGCGCGCAACTGTATCAATTATTTAAACACAGGTGTTTACTCAGATTAGTAATTTTGTGGCAATTGCTTTGTTAGCTTTCGCTATATTTTCTCTTGTGGTATGTATGTGTTTGTCTTGTAAGTGTATATATTTTGGTTAAATATGTTAGGTTAAAGTATTATTAATCATTGTTATATAGTGTTGTTGTTCATTTACCTTTGTTCAGATCTGGGATAGAAGTTTCTAGGCCCAGACGACGCATGCACCCTAGGATAAGGGGGCGCGGACGGTGGTTTCCCGCCGTGCATGCGGACCCCAACACCAGCAGACCAGGGCAGCAGACCGCGTGGACTGTTAGGGCTGTGACCACTTTGTGGTACATTGCCAAAAAAATGACGGAGTACGAGTATGTGTTCGCGTTGATTCCAATTTATTATATAGCCTTTGCGTTGATAACGGTTATCTTAATAGTTATTCTAATACTTCTTTGTCCTTGTAACTGTTCACCATGTAAACTGCCGTCGTGTTCTTTTATTGAATCTTCGCAACCTTGAAGTCAATGTATAGTATGTTTTGATATTGTAGAGTTAGTTAAATTTATAATGGTTAGTTGATGTCAAGTACATGTTGTTAGTTATTAGATGTTGTTGTTTAACTTAGAAATGTTATAATTAGGATAATTGGTATGATATTGGTGTTTGTTGATATTGTTGTTTGTTCATGTTGTTGTTTAATATAGAAATATTGTATTAACATAGAATAAGCCTTGGAAAGCCAAATCATCTTATTTTGACCTTTGGTTTTTATTTTGCTGCATTATGTTAAGTCATTTTGCTAGAAAGTTGTTAACTTGATTGTATCATTGTAGTATGCGCTTTTTCCCTCTTTCTCTTTCTATACCTTTACCTTTCACGCCACCACGAGGACAGCAATGTCGAGCCACGAGGTGGTGTAAGAGACTGCGTTGGACTATGTCTCGACATTGCTGCTGCACAGTTACCATTTGCTAGCCTCAACAACCTGTTGCTGTGGGGGAGTACGTGCTGAAGGAAACAAAATGTCCCTGAAGAAACCACCCTATCCGCCTGAAGCTAGCAGTGCCTACCAAGCTGTGCTTGCCCACGAGCAAGGTGAAGAACCCACCGAGAACACCTGGGCACGCGCCCATGGAGGAACACGGGGCGGCATGTATGATAATGAGCTCCGTGGAAATGGGTGGACTCTTTGGAGAAATCGTGGGGACCGGGACAATAAAAGAACTGCGTACTCCTCTCTCGAGCAACTGAAAAGCAACTGAAAAGGAACAAAAAGACAAAAAGGACTGAAAAGGGACTGCAGCGCTTGGAACTGGGACTTTGGCATCACCTGTCTGCTGGAACCTGGAGCTTGGACCCTCCATCACCTGCACAGAGACTGAGTCAATGGGACGTTGCTGGCTTCGTGGTGGTGGTCTCTTGTATCTCTTCTGGTCGTCTTGCTGTATCTCTTCCATTTTCTTGCTTAGGTCTGCCTCTTTTTCCTTCCTTCTTCCCTCTGTCCTGTGGCTATTATCAGTTGTTATAGGAAATAAAACTTGTAAGGCTGTACGGCATCTGACCTCGTTTGTGTCTTCATCTCGCTCTTGGGATCGTTTAAGAACCCTCCCCGATATTGGATCGTGACAGGGGATCCCAAGAGTTAACTGTATTGGAAGCTGAATTAAGCCTAACTGGGAATGAATGGCAGAAACACCCCATTGCGACTGGTCCAAAGGCTCCGTGTATCCCTGGCATAGACTATCTCAGGAGAGGGTATTTTAAGGACCCAAAGGGGTATCGCTGGGCTTTTGGTATAGCTTCCCTGGAGATGGAGGGCACTGAACAGCTGTCTACCCTGCCTGGTCTCTCTCAAGACCCTTCGATTGTGGGGTTGCTGAGGGTTGAAGAACAGCAAGTGCCAATTGCTACCACGACAGTGCAGCGGCGGCAATATCATACCAACCGAGACTCTTTGATTCCCATCCACAAGTTGATTCACCAACTGGAGAGCCAAGGAGTGATCAGCAAAACTCGCTCACCCTTTAATAGTCCCATATGGCCAGTGCGAAAGTCTAATGGAGAGTGGAGACTAACAGTTGACTGTCGTGGCCTGAATGAAGTTACGCCACCGCTGAGTGCTGCCGTTCCAGATATGCTAGAACTTCAATACGAGCTAGAGTCAAAGGCAGCCAGGTGGTATGCCACAATTGACATTGCTAATGCGTTTTTCTCAATCCCTCTGGCAGCAGAGTGTCGTCCACAATTTGCCTTTTACTTGGAGGGGCGTCCAGTACACTTGGAATCGATTGCCCCAGGGGTGGAAACACAGCCCCACCATTTGCCATGGACTAATCCAGACTGCACTGGAAAAAGGTGAAGCTCTGGAACACCTGCAATACGTTGATGACATCATCGTATGGGGCAACACCGCAGAAGAAGTCTTTGAGAAAGGGAAGAAAATAATCCAAATCCTTCTGAAAGCCGGTTTTGCCATAAAAGAAAGAAAGGTCAAGGGACCTGCACAGCAGATCCAGTTTTTAGGAATAAAATGGCAAGAAGGACGTCATCAGATCCCAATGGACGTGATCAACAAAATAGCAGCTATGCCTCCACCGACTAATAAAAAGGAAACACAGGCTTTCTTAGGTGTCGTGGGTTTTTGGAGAATGCATATTCCAAATTACAGTCTGATTGTAAGCCCTCTCTATCAAGTGACCCGGAAGAAGAATGATTTCAAATGGGGCCCTGAGCAACAGCAAGGCTTTGAACAAATTAAGCGGGAGATTGTTCATGCAGTAGCCCTTGGACCAGTCCGGGCAGGACAAGATGTTAAAAATGTGCTCTATACTGCAGCCGGGGAGAATGGCCCTACCTGGAGCCTGTGGCAGAAAGCACCTGGGGAGACCCGAGGCCGACCCCTGGGGTTTTGGAGTCGAGGATATCGAGGATCCGAGGCTTACTATACTCCAACTGAAAAAGAGATATTGGCAGCATATGAAGGAGTTCAAACTGCCTCAGAAGTGGCTGGTACTGAAACACAGCTCCTCTTAACACCCTGACTGCCAGTGCTGGGCTGGATGTTCAAAGGGAGGGTCTCCTCTACACATCACGCGGCTGATGCCACGTGGAGTAAGTGGATTGCACTGATCCCCCAACAGGCTCGCATAGGAAACCCCAGTTGCCCAGGAATTTTAGAAGTGATCTGGACTGGCCAGAAGGCAAAGATTTTGGAATGTCACCAGAGGAGGAGGTGACACGTGCTGAAGAAGCCCAGCTGTATAATAAACTGCCAGAAAATGAGAGGCAATATACCCTGTTCACTGACTGATCCTGTCGCATTGTGGGAAAGCATCAGAGGTGGAAGGCTGCTGTATGGAGTCCTACACGACAAGTCACAGAAACTGCTGAAGGAGAAGGTGAATCGAGTCAGTTTGCAGAGGTGAAAGCCATCCAGCTAGCGTTAGATGTTGCTGAAAGAGAAAAGTGGCCAGTGCTCTATCTCTCTACTGACTCATGGATGGTGGCAAATGCCCTATGGGGGTGGTTACAGCAATGGAAGCAGAGCAACTGGCAGCACAGAGGTAAACTCATTTGGGCTGCCGCACTCTGGCAAGATATTGCGTCCCGGCTAGAGAATGTGCTTGTAAAAGTACGTCATGTAGATGCTCACGTACCCAAGAGTCGGGCCACTGAAGAACATCAAAATAACCAACAGGTGGATCAGGCTGCCAAGATTGAAGTGTCTCAGGTGGACCTGGACTGGCAACATAAGGGTGAGCTATTTATGGCTCGCTGGGCCCATGATACTTCAGGCCGTCAGGGAAGAGATGCAACATATAGATGGGCTCGTGATCGAGGGGTGGACTTGACCATGGACACTATGGCACAGGTTATCCATGAATGTGAAACATGTGCTGCAATTAAGCAAGCCAAGTGGTTAAAGCCCCTGTGGTATGGAGGGCGATGGCTGAAATATAAATATGGGGAAGCCTGGCAGACTGACTATATCGCACTCCCACAAACTCACCAAGGCAAGCGCTATGTGCTCACAATGGTGGAAGCAACCACCAGATGGCTGGAAACATATTCTGTACCCCATGCCACTGCCCGGAACACTATCCTGGGCCTTGAAAAGCAGGTCTTGTGGCGAGGTGGCACCCCAGAAAGAATTGAGTCAGACAACGGGACTCATTTCCAAAACAACCTCATAGGCACCTGGGCCAAAGAACATGGCATTGAGTGGGTGTATCATATCCCCTATCATGCACCAGCCTCTGGGAAAATTGAGCCATACAATGGACTGTTAAAGACTACATTGAAAGCAATGGGGGGTGGAACTTTCAAACATTGGGATACACATTTAGCAAAAGCCACCTGGTTAGTCAACACCAGAGGATCTGCCAATCGGGGTGGCCCTGCCCAGTCAGAATTTTTACATACTGTAGAAGGGGATAAAGTCCCTGTAGTGCACATAAAAAATATGTTAGGGAAGACAGTCTGGGTTACTCCTGCCTCAGGCAAAGGTAAACCCATTCGTGGGATTGCTTTTGCTCAAGGGCCTGGGTGCACTTGGTAGGTAATGCGAAAAGATGGAGAAGTCCGATGTGTGCCTCAAGGGGATTTGATTTTAGGTGAGACTAGCCAGAAGTAAACTGTATGATATGAGTTGCTATATAACCCTGCTACTGTATGTTATCCTTACTATAACTGTTATGTGCTATATCCATAGTACTATAGTAAGAATCACTTAGATCAAGCAAGAATGAACTATGATAAAACTGAGCGAAGCGCAGTAGTGATGGAACCAGAACTGACTCCAGCATGCAATAATCCAACGGTGCACACCATCCTCCTGCTGCGTCAAATGTCACCTGCTCGTCGCACCGCACTGAAGCCCAATTCTGCTCTACCGACTGAGAGGACTTTACACCATCCCTCCTGCCCAGAAAGACTGGTAGGACAGATGGCACCCTGAGTCGGGAACTAAATGAACTCAATGAACATTTTATGAACATGACCCATAAACTAAAGGAATGGTATCTCTGTGTGTGTATACATATATACATATATATATGTATCTATCTCATTGTTCATATGTCTCAAAGGGATGGAAAAGGTGAACAATGATGATTGATCAGGATGTAACTAAAGGTATGGCAACTGAGCATGACATCAGTGGTATAGAATAAGGGGTGGATACTGACCTGGTTTAAGCTGGGATAGAGTTAACTGTCTTCCTAGTAGCTGGTACAGTGCTATGCTTTGAGTTCAGTATGCGAAGAATGTTGATAACGCTGATGTTTTCAGTTGTTGCTAAGTAGCGTTTAGACGAAAGTCAAGGATTTTTCAGCTTCTCATGCCCAGCCAGCGAGAAAGCTGGAGGGGCGCAAGAAGTTGGCACAGGACACAGCCAGGGCAGCTGACCCAAACTGGCCAACAGGGTATTCCATACCATGTGACGTCCCATCTAGTATAGGAACTGGTGGTGGGGGCGGGGAATGGCCGCTCGAGGATTAGCTGGGTATCGGTCGGCGGGTGGTGAGCAATTGCACAGCGCATCATTCGTACATTCCGATCCTTTTATTATTGCTGTTGTCATTTTAGTAGTGTTATCGTTATCATTATTAGTTTCTTCTTTTCTGTTCTATTAAACCATTCTTATCTCAACTCCCGAGTTTTACTTCTTTTCCCGATTCTCTCCCCCATCCCACCGGGTGGGGGGGAGGGAGTGATTGAGCGAGAGGCTGCGTGGTGCTTAGTTGCTGGCTGGGGTTAAACCACAACAAATGCCTAGGTGGTGGTCAAGGGACAGGCTATGCTTCATGAGGCCAGCAATGCAGTTGGGCTGTGTGGTGGCAGGAGACCTGCTCCTTATGTAATGGCTCAGAGGCCTGTCTGTCAGATCTGAAGTCACCCTGGAGAGGCTGACCTAACCTGTCCAGGCTCCGGCATTGCAGAGGCATCCTGAAGTTTACTGGAACTGGATGTAACGATGTTCCTGGTAACTAAGAACTGAGACACTCTCATTTCTCTTGCAGCTTACAGCCTGTGGGCCAAGGGAACCACAAGGAGCCTCTCACAGCTAGACTCTCTACCTAAAGGGGACAAAGCTTCTCAAGTCTCTGATTCCAGGGTTGCTTAAAGCAAAAAGCATGGTTTTGCTGTGCTGACAGTCCAAACCCAATCTGGACAGTGGGGTTGTATGTGGGGTGTGTGTTAGCACAGTATTTGCAGACTCCCGCTCTGTCAATAGCAGTTCTACAAGTAGGTGGAGTTACGAAGAGGGGGATCGTGATTGTGCATGCTCAGTTCCCTAGTGAAATGCCCACCCTAACCCATCTTGCAGTCACACTGCCTACATCCAGCCATGAAAAGAAGGGCTTTTCTCCTTTCCACTCCATACCTGTCCCCTGGAGTTTCTTTCCACAACACCAATGAAAGAGAGAAGTGCCATGACTGTTTTTCGTATGATTTTGTGAACAACAATTGAAAGGACTGAAAAGTTAATTCCAAAGGTCTCTATTAACTTTCACAATGAAGAATTTGGCAACTGGCCCCACAGGGCCATGATCACCAGGTTACAGACTCATGCACAATGACTCTGAGTCTTTTTGGTGCTCTGCTGTAAGTTCAGGGAGCTCCACCCACAACTGCTGGTAAGATCGGGACAGAAGCCAGTGCTCTTCCTTGCAGAGCGCGTAGCCAACGGAGGGAGGAGGAGAACAAACCACCAGGAGTCTCCAGCTGTGCTGCACAAAGTCTTTAATGAGAAGGAGGAAATGCAGTGGCACGGAACAGAGACCAAGAAACACGTCTGCAGGGTTCGGGGAGGCACAGAGAGTGGCCCATTTCCCAAGGACAAGCTCCAGGCAAAGCGCTTGCCTTTCCCCATCCCGATCTACCCGGTGGCAATGCCAGCCCACCAAGAGCAGGCCCTAACTCCGGCACACTCCCTCCGTCAGCAGGAGGTTCAGCAGAGCAGAAGAGAACGAGCCCTTTCCTGAGGAGCTCAGAGCAAAGCAGAGCCCGAGGAGACACGGCGAGGCCTGCAGTGCAGCGAGGAGCAGCAGGCACAGGTCCCTTCTGCCAGGTGGGATGAGGACACTCAGCCCACCTGCAAGCCGTGGCTACGCTCCTGCTGCTGCAGGATGCCTGTCTTCCTTGGTGCTCCAAAGGGGATGATCTGCTGGCTTCAGCAGTTCAGACCGCAGCGGGTGGGAGGCAGACACAGCCCTGACCCCCCCAGACCAAGGGAGCCCCCAGAAGAGATGGGAACCCCCCCGGCGCTGAGGGAGCTCCCAACAGCAGCTGACAGCGAGGATCCCACGGCTGTGCTCTGAGGGAAAGAGGTGAGGATGGGGCCCGGCAGGGTCACCACCACCGGGGAGGCCTGGATGGCCACCGTCGAGTCAGCGCAGCGGGCGACACAGGGCTCACTGCAGCTGCTTGCAAGTGGGGTTGGGCCGGAGGCACCGCAGGGCGTTGGGAGACAGGGTCTGAAGCAAGACATCTCTCAGCGAGGGAGGCAAAGCTGAAACACAGAGCAGGCAGGGAGCACAAACCTCAATATCAGCCCGTCTGTCTTTTCCTCAGCTCTCTCCATGGACACACTTTGTTTTCAAAACACCCAGTGTGCCTACAGTTCCCACAGCCCTCATCGTGCCCTCCGAGTTGCACGGCACAGGAAGGCTGACCCACTTTTGGAATAGGCCCCAGCGCAGTGGCGTTAAAGCGCCTGTGGAAAGACTGATCATACCCCATCTCCATCGTTGCTTTCAAGATGGCACTGGATGCACTTGGCCATGTGGTTAGAGACCATCAGCTAAAGGTGCACATTCTGGTGGGCAGACCCCCTGCAGCTGAGCCCCATGGTTCCCCTTCTGCTTGAAAGAACCCTCCTCTTCCCTGCTCCTCCCAGCCACCTCCCCCAAAAGGCAAAGAGACTGCAGCCCTTCAACAGTTGTATGGCAGGGCAAAGCTGAGGCAGCCCAAGCCTCAGCCTCAGTAGCCACCAAGACAGCAGTTCAGCCCACAGAGAGAGATGGAGCGGACTCAGGCTTACCTTGCTCCTCGAGGAAAGGGAGGCAAGAGAGGAGGATGCAGAGCCTGGAGCAGCGCAGGCTTTTATGCTGTGTCCCAGAGCCCTGAGGGGGGCCACAAACATTCCTTGCTCATGAAGCATCTCAACACCTAGTAGACACAGGGGAGACTGTGAGTAAGTTTGAGCAGAACGTCAAGACTGCACAATCCCATATGGGAGAAGAGCCTCATCGCACCAGTGATGTGGCAAAGCTCAACGTCAAAGGAAGTCCTTTGTGGGCTGGAAGGAAGACCCCTGTGGGCCGGAGTGACAGCCAGGAAGAACTAGCTTACGCTCATCAGGCTCTACCACAGCATGGTTTTGTGATCAAAGAGATGCCCGCGTCCTTCTCTGAAAGAGACCCACGCCCAAATTGACCTGTTTTGCTCAGCAAGGTCATCCCAGAGGCCAGAGGCCTGGATGGCCTGCTTTTGAGGAGAGGCTCAGGGCAGGGAGCCAAAAGCTCACAGCCCTTTTTCCTGGGTGAGGGATGGGGTGGCCCATTCCATGCATTTCAAACTACAAAGGGACATCGGATCAATCTCCCAGAGTACCTGGGAGTCATCATGATGTGGAAGAGTTGGGAAAAACCCTGAACTCCAGGCAAACATGAGTCACCCTGCTGTGGACTTCAGTGCACACGTTGCCCCAGCCTGAGGCGTACCAGGGATACCAGAGCTTATAGTCCCAAAGCGCCGCTTTCGTCAAGGGCTTTTCCACACATTTTAACACCATTGCTGAATCAACTGGTGCTTCTATGCAACCTCCTGCATTTGTGTCTTCCAAGGCATTGCCTTTTGGTGGTTGCTCAAGGGCTCATGTGACTCCCAGGTGCTCTGGGAGACTGATCCGATGTCCCTTTGAAATTTGAAATGCATGGAATGGGCCACCCCATCCCTCACCCAGGAGAAAGAGCCACAATCTTTTGGCTCCCTGCCCTCAGCCTCTGCTCAAAAGCAGGCCATCCAGGCCTTTGGCATCTGGGATGACCTTGCTGAGCAAAACAGGTCAATTTGGGCGTGGGTCTCCTTCAGAGAAGGACGCGGGCATCTCTTTGATCACAAAACCATGCTGTGGTAGAGCCTGATGAGCGTAAGCTAGTTCTTTCTGGCTGTCACTCCAGCCCACAGGGGTCTTCCTTTCAGCCCACAAAGGACTTCCTTTGACGTTGAGCTTTGCCACATCGCTGGTGCGATGAGGCTCTTCTCCCATATGGGATTGTGCAGTCTTGACGTTCTGCTCAAACTTACTCACAGTCTCCCCTGTGTCTACTAGGTGTTGAGATGCTTCATGAGCAAGGAATGTTTGTGGCCCCCCCAGGGCTCTGGGACACAGCATAAAAGCCTGCGCTGCTCCAGGCTCTGCATCCTCCTCTCTTGCCTCCCTTTCCTCGAGGAGCAAGGTAAGCCTGAGTCCGCTCCATCTCTCTCTGTGGGCTGAACTGCTGTCTTGGTGGCTACTGAGGCTGAGGCTTGGGCTGCCTCAGCTTTGCCCTGCCATACAACTGTTGAAGGGCTGCAGTCTCTTTGCCTTTTGGGGGAGGTGGCTGGGAGGAGCAGGGAAGAGGAGGGTTCTTTCAAGCAGAAGGGGAACCATGGGGCTCAGCTGCAGGGGGTCTGCCCACCAGAATGTGCACCTTTAGCTGATGGTCTCTAACCACATGGCCAAGTGCATCCAGTGCCATCTTGAAAGCAACGATGGAGATGGGGTATGATCAGTCTTTCCACAGGCGCTTTAACGCCACTGCGCTGGGGCCTATTCCAAAAGTGGGTCAGCCTTCCTGTGCCGTGCAACTCGGAGGGCACGATGAGGGCTGTGGGAACTGTAGGCACACTGGGTGTTTTGAAAACAAAGTGTGTCCATGGAGAGAGCTGAGGAAAAGACAGACGGGCTGATATTGAGGTTTGTGCTCCCTGCCTGCTCTGTGTTTCAGCTTTGCCTCCCTCGCTGAGAGATGTCTTGCTTCAGACCCTGTCTCCCAACGCCCTGCGGTGCCTCCGGCCCAACCCCACTTGCAAGCAGCTGCAGTGAGCCCTGTGTCGCCCGCTGCGCTGACTCGACGGTGGCCATCCAGGCCTCCCCGGTGGTGGTGACCCTGCCGGGCCCCATCCTCACCTCTTTCCCTCAGAGCACAGCCGTGGGATCCTCGCTGTCAGCTGCTGTTGGGAGCTCCCTCAGCGCCGGGGGGGTTCCCATCTCTTCTGGGGGCTCCCTTGGTCTGGGGGGGTCAGGGCTGTGTCTGCCTCCCACCCGCTGCGGTCTGAACTGCTGAAGCCAGCAGATCATCCCCTTTGGAGCACCAAGGAAGACAGGCATCCGGCAGCAGCAGGAGCGTAGCCACGGCTTGCAGGTGGGCTGAGTGTCCTCATCCCACCTGGCAGAAGGGACCTGTGCCTGCTGCTCCTCGCTGCACTGCAGGCCTCGCCGTGTCTCCTCGGGCTCTGCTTTGCTCTGAGCTCCTCAGGAAAGGGCTCGTTCTCTTCTGCTCTGCTGAACCTCCTGCTGACGGAGGGAGTGTGCCGGAGTTAGGGCCTGCTCTTGGTGGGCTGGCATTGCCACCGGGTAGATCGGGATGGGGAAAGGCAAGCGCTTTGCCTGGAGCTTGTCCTTGGGAAATGGGCCACTCTCTGTGCCCCCCTGAACCCTGCAGACGTGTTTCTCGGTCTCTGTTCCGTGCCACTGCATTTCCTCCTTCTCATTAAAGACTTTGTGCAGCACACCTGGAGACTCGTGGTGGTTTGTTCTCCTCCCCCCTCAGTTCGCCAACATAGCTGCAAGGATGTCGTAAGTTAAGCCCAGCTGGCAACTAAGCACCACCGCCTGCTCGCTGTCCAAAGAATATATAATGCATGTGATGCACAATGCAATTGCTCACCACACAGAACCTGATGCTCAGCTCATTTCCGAGCTGTGATCCCTTCTCCCCCCCCGCCCCCACTGCCAGCTCCCCCAGTTATATACTGAGCATGACATCATACGGTATCGAACTTGGCTAGTTCGGGTCAGCTGTCCTGGCTGGGCCCCCTCCAGCTCCTTGTGAAAGTAAACTCTATCCCAGCCCACCCCAGGATAAAGGAAGAGGGAGAACCTGCTCTCTCCCATGACCGTGCGTCTGTCCCCATGCACGGGGCACTGCCAGTTGTGGGTGGAGCTCCCTGAACTGATCCCAGAGCCCCCAAAATAAACAAGCAAGCAAAAGACAGAAAAGCCTCAGAGAAATGGATGGCACCAGAAGCAATGGACAGGGGTGGGAATACAAGTAATGTCACACGCAGTGGTAATGAAAGACGGGAAATGGTCGCCCAGGGAATGTTGTAGAGTCTCCATCTTTGGAGGTGTCCCACATCCAAGCAGACAAGGCCCTGAATAGCCTCCTCCACTTGAGGCTGCTTTGAGCCAGGCTTGGAGTGCATGCTCTCCACCTGAGGTGTTGTGTGATTCTCTGAGCCACTGCTGGATGCCCTCATCCAGGAGCAGCCATCCAGACCAAGGGAGCAGAGAGGGGGTGGGGTCCAGTGCTCAGGAAAGCTGCAGAGGTTTGGTGGGCACAGGGCAGCAGAAGGGGCACTGGTGTCGGTCCCAGGGCTGGGAGCACAGGAAAGGAAGGAAGATGAGAGTGCATTAAACCATTGACCTGACAGCAAGGCAAGGCTGCCAATGTGTAAGCATGCTGAGGAAAGCCCTGAGGGACCCAAAAGCTCAAGGTCCCACTGAGATTTGAACTCAGATCGCTGGATTCAGAGTCCAGAGTGCTCACCATTACACCATGGGACCTCCTGGACATGTGCTCTCCTTCCCCTGTGGCCACCCTCTCTGAGCCATGTCCTCTTGGCCCAGCCTGCTGGTCTCTCCATCTCCCTGGGCATCACCAAGTGCAGCCTTCCTTCAGGGCCACCGCGCGACTCTCCGCTCGCAGGATCTTTCCAGGGAGCGGCAGAGCACTTTGTGCAAGCCTGGCATGCCCTCTCTTACAAGACCCAGGCTGGTAGCCTGGGAGAATCTTGTTTTCGCATACTTACACCTGCTTATGAAGTTTCCAGCTTAATCTCCTCAACATTCCAGCATATGCTATCCCCTTCTGCCCCAAAGTGGCCTCTCACTCAGTGACAATGAGGTTTTTCTCTCCCAAGGCTGCTCCAGACTCAGGTACATTTCACTGTGAGCCTGAGGGAACTTTTCCTCATGCCCTGGGACCACCACACTGCCTGCCCAAGAAGGGTCCGTGCACACAGCGGGGAAAAGCTGCACTGGTGCTATCCTCCTTGGGCCAAGGATTGAGTCTGTGTGGTGAGAGCAGGGCCCTTCCTCCCAGCAGTCAGACAGGAGGAAACACAGGCGGGGACACTCTGCTGGATCTCAGACTTAGCCCAGGACACTGAGGACACAACTGCCTGGTACTTTTGGACTGCCCAAAGCACTGGGCTGGCAGCCGGTACTTCTGAACCCGCAGGACAGACCAGGCTGCCGTGCCCAAGCCTAAGATATCAAATGGCAGGTTACATTCAGAGAGGGCGTGAGAAACACCTAGTCACGGGAGAAGGGTTAAATTTCCACAGAGTCACAAATCTGAAAGCATGTGCCAGAGAAGCAGCATTGCTGAGGACTGTCCTCATCCATCCCTGGGATCCGCAGGACCGAGCAGGGTGGGAGGAGTGTCTGGGAGCAGCAAGAGCAGGGCCCAATCTCTGAAGGTCTTGCAAAGAGGTGGAGGGACCCCGCACTCCAAGGGCTGGAGCACGGGGAAAGGGACAGCCCTTTCCCATGCAGATGCTGTGCCGCTGCAGGAGGAGAAATGTCCCTTCTGGGGCTGAGACAGCATTTCTCCAAGCAATGGAGGGTCTTTCTGGGGCTCTGCTAGTCTCACCCAGCACTCGGGGAGAAAGGATTCTGGGCCAGTGGGTTGTGTGGGCCAGTGCCCACAAGGCAGCTTCCTTGCTCGGGGCATTTTGTCCTTGGTTTCCTTCCTGGCAGCACTGCCTGCTGGGGCTGCCGTGGTCCCCAGACTGTTTGCTTCCCCAAGGTCACGGCAAATGTTCCATCCACTGTAGCCTCCGATGCTGCTCCTCCCTGCGGGACACTGCGGGGAGGACACTTTGTGCCCCCCTTACAGGCTTCAATGGGCGGCCAGAGATCTCCCAGAGCTCCCCAGCCCCTGGGAGCTGCAGCTCAGGCCAGGCAGGCTCACGCAGGAGGCCACGCCACTCCTGGGTCCTGCACTCCCCAGGTCTTTCTGGCCAAGGGCAGGCCTTGGCAAGCCAGAGAGCCACCTTCATACAGCAGAAGCCCCCTCACCTTCTCTTCTCCAGGCTGAACAATCCCAGCTCCTTCAGCATCTCCCTCAATCCCGACACGCTCCGGCATGCTCTGATACCACCCTGTGCGTGTCCCCTCTTCCTCTTCCTCTTCCTCTTCCTCTTCCTCTTCCTCTTCCTCTTCCTCTTCCTCTTCCTCTTCCTCTTCCTCTTCCTGTGTGGACAGGAGGACCTCTTCTGTGGCTCATACTTCCTGACTGCGGTCCTTCTGAAAAATGCCACCAGTGCTCGTGCAACCTGTGGTGGGATTGCGTGAGGATGCCTCTGTCCTGTCAGCAGTGTTGGAGAGAGCCTGCCATGCCCCTGTTGGCCTCTTACTGGTGGGCCTTTACTCCCACCTGTCCCTCTTCCCACTGGTGCTGTCCATCTTTGCTGGTGAGGAACTGCCAGTTCGGGGAAACTTTCTGGGTTGAAATCCTGCTGGTCAATGCCTAGTGCTGGATTGGCACCTACACAATGTGCCACTGGGCCTGAAAGAGGGAAGGATGCATCGCAGGGGCTCTCCAGCTTTGGGAGCAGAGGGCAGAGGAGCTCCCTGATGACTAAGGAGAGGGAAAAGTTGCCCCATCTCCAAAACGGGGGAAGAAGGACTATCTGGGGAACCAAGGAAAGGTGATGATAAACTGGAGCAAGTTCAGCGGAGGATCCCTAGCATAGTCAGGGGCTGGGGGGGCCTTGTAAGGAAAGGCTGAGGACCCAAGGCTTGCTCAGCTGGGTGAAGAAAATGCTTAGCGGGGATCTAATAGGAGCCTCCTGGTGCCTACCAGGAGGCTCCTGCGATGGCTGGAGGATGAGCGCCATGGTCAGAAATTGAGCAGGCAGTTTGTGACTGGCTACACAATCAAAAATGATCACCCAGAGGGTGCCTAAGCATGGGAACAGGGGTCCAGAGAGGCTGTAAAACATCTGTCCTCAAGGTATTTTATGACCCGAAAGGACAAAGCACTGATCAGCTGGTGGGAGCCTGCCTGAAGCAGGAGGATGCACTCTCTGAGTCCCTGAAATGCCTTCCAACCAGAAGGGTTGTTGGAGGGGAAAGCGGAAGCAGGGAAAGAGGGTTTTGTGGGTGAATGTTTGAAGAATGTCCAAAGCTCCACATTGCAGGGGAGGGGAGAGGCATGCAGAATGTGACTTTTGTAGGGGAGAGTGGAAAAGTGGAATTCCCCAGGGGCTCTCCTCCCTCCATGATTCTGTTCTAGGCCTACCCAGCTGCTACTGGTGGGGCAGCATGGGTACGCCCATTTCTCCTTCTACAGGAGCTGGGACTGCAGCAAGACCTGGTCAGCAGGCTGAGCAGAGCCCCCAGAGGGGCAAGAAGCCTCCACTGAAGAGAGAGAAGCATGAAGGGGGGCAGCCAGAGAGAAGAGCCTGTCAGGAGTGGGACTCGAAGCCATGCCTCCCAGGGAGGCTGCAACCTGAACGCAACGCCTTAGACCACTCGGCCATCCTGACCCGCTGCTGCTGCTGCTGGTCCGCCCCCTGCAGCTGCCAGAGCCAGCCCACCTCAGCCAGCCTCCTCCTGGCACTGCTGCAGGGGGAGCTGTATCCCGGGAGCACCCTTGCCCTGCTCCCACCAAGGGCTGCAAACTGGCGACCGCAGCTCCTACACGCGCTTCATACCACATGGAACCGGAGTACCCAGCACAGGGGCAGCACACTTCCCACACATCTCCCAAAGCCCAAGGCAATCCTTCACGGGAGCAACCAAAGGAACCGTCAGTGAATTACGGCTCTACGCACGCCAATGTCCTGTCAAGGGCTCCAGGCACACGTCTACCTTTCCCGTGACTTCCTCCATTCCCTCCAGAGCCTCAGGAGATGGCAAGCCAAGCACTTGGCCTGCAGCGCTACCAAGCACTTGGCCTGCAGCGCTGCCTCATGGACGGTTCCTGGGGCAACCAGGGTGCTTCCTTCTTCCCTGCTCGGGGCTGGGAAGGCTCGGCAAGGAGGGCTGTGCCACACCAACCCCTGGGGGAATGCTGTGTCGGTCTCAAGGAGTCAGTGTGTGGGAAAGGGTCTGGAGAGTCAAGGCAAAAGGACAGGAGATGCGCCAAGTGCCGAGCAATGACTGGGCTCCCGTTCCTGCGGGGAAGAGGCTGACTTACTGCCCGTGACGTAGAGGAAGGAGGGCACAGCTCTCTGGGACTTGTTGCTTCATGGAAGGAGGTAGACTGTAAGGCATCTCAGGCGGTCACTAGTCCAAATGCCTGCCTAAAGCAGGGCTAGCCCCAAAGCTAGAGCAGGTGGCACAGTGCCTGAGCCCCACTGAAACCTGAGTGTGATACCCAGGCATGGAAAATCCCAAACAAAGTTCTCTGGGCACCTGCTGCCATGCTTCAGCGCTGCCTGAGAATCTCAGAATGGTGCAAAGCAGCCCCCGCAGTCTGCTTTTGCAAGGCTGACCTTGCTA
Source organism: Harpia harpyja (assembly GCF_026419915.1). NCBI lineage: Eukaryota > Metazoa > Chordata > Aves > Accipitriformes > Accipitridae > Harpia > Harpia harpyja. The sequence continues at coordinate 39,886,604 of NC_068953.1, forward strand.
AAAGCCCAGCCCGTGTCTGCTGGGCTCGGAGGTGCCCAGAGGCCTGTCCATGAAGCAAGGCTGCAGGGGGAGTCAAAGGGAGTGGCGCGACCGCCCTATGCGAGGTGACCTTCCTGAGGGGGGGAAGCTGCGCTGTTTGGGAACAGGACAGGCAAGGCACTGTGGAGCCAGGCTGAGTAAAAGCTTGCCTGCGTTGGCCAGGAATCGAACCCGGGTCAACTGCTTGGAAGGCAGCTATGCTCACCACTATACCACCAACGCTCCTGGGCCACTCCTGCCTCCCGCTCCTCCAGCCCAGAGCCTGGCCTCCCTCCTGCTCCTCCACGTCCCAGTCTTGCCTGCCTCCTGCTCTGCCAGGTCACAAACTGCCCTCTTGCCTGCTCCTCCGCTTCACAGACTATCCCGCCTCCTCCTTCCAGACCCCTGCACACATACACACGACCTCAAGCTGCTGGCACGTGGGTGTGCTTCTCTGCATGTGAGCTCTTGGCTACGGAAACTCCAGCTGCTGGGTGCTGCTAATGGTGACGCTCCCCATCTGCGTTCATACGTGGGCCAGCTGCGCACGTACTATGCAGGTGCGTGTGCGTTTGCGTGTACGTACCTGTGGTGGTTTAAGCACAGACAAACGCCCACCCAGCTGCTCACTACTTTCCCCACCCGCAGGGCGATGCGGAGCACTGAAAACACACTGAGAAATCTCTTGGCTCAAGATAAACACACGGACATGGCTTAGCAAAAACTCTTGTGGGAAAATCAGGCTTGACTTGGGCAAAATTAATTCTTTGCCAATTAAAACAGATGCAAGTAGTGAGAAACAAAAAGACAAACATAAAACACCGCCTTTCCTCTCCCCTGTGCCGGGACAACTGCAGTGCTTCACACCAGACTCCTTTACCTGTCCAAGCAGGATGTGTCTTCCCTCTGCTCTTTCCCACTCTTTTTGCTCCTTCCAGCTCTCTCTGCCTGGCCTCTTTTGCCCTTTCTGGAATATGTTTTCACAGGGGGGCCACCAATGTAGACGACAGCTCAGCTGTCTTGTGCGGTGGGTCCACTGTGGAGCTGGAACTGACTGTGTCTGACACAGGGCAGCCCCTTATCTCTTCCCACAGAGGCCATTCTGCAGCACCCCCTGACCCCTCCACTACCAAAACCTTGCCATGTGTAGCCAATACAGTGCCCATGGGGAATACCAGAGGGCATAACGCTGAGGTAGCGCGGTCGGAGTCTGCCCCAGTCGGAGTCACAATCACGCTGTCCTGGGCTAGCGTGTGGTTGCATGATGTACCCTTTGGCTGAATTAAAAAGGCACAGCAACCAGCCTGGGTTTCTTCCTAGGCACTGGATATGTCCGTAGCTTGTAGACGTGTGTAGTAGTAGCTCAGCAATCAGTAAGTAAAAAGCAGGCAATGCTAGGGTAGCAATTCTCTGTCTATATAATGTGCAAATAGGCCAGGTGGATCATTTCTAGCACAAGTTTCTTGGTCTATGATGCTTGGCCAGATATGAGCATCTGCCACATTCTGTGCTGCGTGCCCGTAAGCAATTTGTTTGCAGGACTCCACGCATTACCTGTTCCTGGGCTAAAATCTGCCTTGTGCTGCCCCTGGTTTTGGCGACGGATGATTGCTTTGGTGAATGCCCGTGCCGGCACTGATGAATGATGAAGTACACGTGACCAGGACGTACCTTCCCCTACATACACGGGGGCACCATTTTCTTTCAGCTGCCATTTTCTTATTAAGCACCATAACAACCATGTTTTCATACTGCTCTCTGATTGGCTGACAGCCATTTCTGGACCCCATCAGGCCCACCTGCTCTCAGGCAGACCTGTGATTGGCTGTCAGGACCAGCCAACCCTACCTGTGTACCCAGAAGCACGTCAGGCAAGGAAGCCCCCACTCGCTAAACAAAGGGAAGAGGCAACTTCTGACAGCGTCATCCCCTGTGGGTTCTCCTATTGCTTTGTGATTGCCGGACGGCCATTTTTGACACTGTCATGCCCGCTTGTTCTCAGATCTCCCTCTCAGGGACTGTCCGCTTCCTTTGGACCAAGAAGTGTTTGGGTATAAAAAGATATACCGTGCAGTGGTATCCACTCTGGAATGAAGACGAGCACTTAGCACAAGCGATATGCCTGTGGGTGGCCCATTGCCTGCAGAGCCAGAGGCCACCTCACAGTCAACATGCAAGCGATCTTCTGGCTTCTGGCCAGTCAGGCACTCAGGTAGCAGGGAGCTCACCTGCAGATACCCGTGCTATCTTCCTGCTGCCAGCTCGTGAAGCACTCAGGCAAGAAAGACCTATAGAGGAGGCCACTCTCAATTATCTTTGAAAGGTCGCGACAACTGGGAGAGGTTCCTGAGTCCTGGAAGAAATTCATTGTCACTCCTATCTTCGCGAATGGCGCAAAGGAGAATGGGGGCAACAGCAGGCCGGTCCGCCTCACCTCGATCCCTGGGAAGGGGAAGGAGCAACTCATCCTGGAAACCCTTTGCAGACACGTGAAGAACAAGAATGCGATTGGTCTTGTTTTCATTGCATTCTACTCCTAGCTCATTTCTGTCAGACTGTGCTTTTCTGGTTTTGGCGGGGGGGGTCTTTGTGTGTGTATGTGTGTGTGAGAGGGGTATTTGCTGGGAAATCTCAAGCTGCACTAGCCAGTGAGGAGAGTGGATTGGCATCAGGGACTGCCCAGGGTTGGAGCAGGACACTGGACAAACCAGGCCTGGGCTCCAGGCCTGGATTCTGCACAGACCTGTGGTACAGTCGAGGGTTCAGAGCACCTGCTGATGTGCACGTGGGAGTGAGGGGGTGGGTGTCCAGCACTGGATTCCAGTGCTGAGCAGCCAGAAGAGAAGGAAAGGCTCGGGCTATGTGTGTGTTTTGTCTTGTAGTGAGCAATAAAAGACAAAGAAAACACCGCCATGCCTCCCAAATTTTCCAGGCTCAACTGCGCTCCTTCACTGCAGACTACTCCAGCATGGGTTCTCCACATGCTGTGCTTCTGAACAGGAAAAATCTCTTTCAGCGTGGGCTCTTCCACAGGCTTCAGGCCCGTCAGGAAAAGTCTTCACTGGCGTGCCTTCTCCGCAGGTTGCAGTTCCTTCAGGAATATCCGCCTGCTCCAGCCAGCATGGGTGCCCTGGGTGCCACAAGCTTTGCAGATGGCTCAGTGTTGTGGAGGCCCCTGGAACCAGCTGTGTGTGTGGTGCAGGGCAGCCCCTCAGCTCTTCCCCACAGAGGCCACCTTGCAGCAGCCCCTCTCCCCACCACTACCAACACCTAGCCACGTATGGCCAATACAGTGCCCACTGGGAATACCTACTCAGCCCTGCTCCTGGCTGGAGCTGCGAGTGAGCACGGCAGCAAACAGACTAGGATGGAGAAAACCCCCAGATGGTCAAGCTGATTGCATTGGTGTTTCCCAAAGTAGCACCAGCCTTGTCCTCCTCCTCCTCCCCACCTGCAGATTCCTGGAGGTCCCTGCTTGCGGCTGGGAAGTTGGGATTGAGCTGCTGGATGGGAAGGGAGAAATGCCTGTGTCCCCAGGACACCCGCTTCCTTGTGGGGGGAGCTCTGCCTGCTGCTCCACAGCCTCCCGTCTGCCTTGCTGAGGGGCACTATGGGAGTGCTGGCTCCTAAGGCGGCAAAGGAGAAAGAAGGTGGCAGTGGCAGAGAGAAGGGGCTGAGGGAACAGGAGGGCCATGGCCATGGGTGCCCAGAGAGCTAGAGCAGTGCAGGTTAAAAGTTGCGGGGAGAGGCAGCAGCTGTCAGGAGGAGGGAAAAAAAGCGACAATTAGCAGAGGATGGTTTCGATCCATCGACCTCTGGGTTATGGGCCCAGCACGCTTCCGCTGCGCCACTCTGCTCCCCCCAGCACCTCTGCCGGCACCTCCCACGGCCCTGCCTGATGCTCCCTGGCACTGCCAGCCCTCATGCCTCCTTCCCTTCCTCTGTCCTGTGCCCTCACCCGGGCCAGAAAATTGGCTCTCAGGAAAGTTCACCTCCTTTGCGCCTTCGCTGCGGAGCTCAAGGGCCTTGCCTTGCCCTTCTCCCCACATCTCCTGCCCATAACCCTGGATGGGGACTTTCTTCTTGACCACCCAAGCTGGCTCTGCAGGCACTGAAGGAAACCCCGGAGCGAGGGGGCAGCCTTGTTGCTTTGCAGGGCGGAGGGGAGCTGCTCTCCAGCGAACTCAGGAGGGCTGCCACCCTGCCCAGAAATCCAGCTCCCAGGGGGCTGTGGGACTGTGCCCGGCGTCAACGTCCCTTCTTTGCCGGCTGAGGAGGGACACGAGGACGCTTAGCATTACCAAGCATAGAATTACCAAGGGAATTAATCCTCCGAGTTTGGCTGTGCACATAGTGGTGCCCCAGCCTAATGCATGGAGGACCCCAAGACAGAGGAAAGCAGGGCTGGTATATGTTTACAATACAGTTGTGTCGACCAAGCAAATTACTCATGTTAAGGGGTGGGCTAATCAGTTACTATTGCTCCCAAGATCACTATGTGCTTCTCCTGGGCAGGTGGTGTGGACAGATGCTCAGTGGGGTGTTAATCTTCATTGTTCTAAACCAATGTCCCGTGCAGGTGGAGGGGCTTTATACTAGATTCAGGTTGATTGCTGTTCTGGCCGTGGCTGTATACCTGGGGTTTTTTTGAAAGACAAATCTCCCGTTGGTTTATCATCTGCATGGGGTGTTCTCAGCCAGTGGGAGCCAGTTTAGGTTGGGTCTTCAGGTCATGTTGACCCTGCGGTAAAAGGCCTTAGTCCTAGGCAGTGTTTGTTCTTCTAAGCAAGTTGTCTAGCAGTTGGCGCCTTGCCTTTCAGACCAGCGGTGAGGGCCTTGCCCTGCCAGTGCTGTGCTGTGCTGTGCTGTGCTCCCTCACAGCTCCTGGCTTGTCCTCCCTCCTGGCGCAGGCCTGCCCTGGCTGCTCCCTGAGATCCGAGGGCTGCCCCCGCCACCGTGCAGGGTGCCGAAGAGCCAGAGAAACCCCTCCTCTCCGTGCCTGGTGCCATTCCTGTCCTGCCCAGCCCTGCTGGGAGTGGAGGTTGTTCCCAGTCGCCACAGGACAGGGCTGGCCCACCCACACTGGGAGGTGGCCAGGCTTAAATGCTGCCAGGTGTCCCAGGGAAGGCTCTGGGCAGGCTGAGCTGGTAAAGCCTCTTGGTGAGCGTGAGGGACGAGGTGGCAGTGCTGAGGCCTGCATTTTTGGGCTTGTGTTTGCTGGTGCCCCGTCCCATCCACAGGCCAGAGCATGCAGCGGAGACAAAAGCGGGATGGAGAGCGCTGGGACGTGGGTGCCGATGTGAGCGTGGGGAGCATGGCCCCAGCCTATCTGCTGCAGGGGCTATTGCTCAGGGGAAAGTATTTTGCTGCAGATCAAGAGGTCCCTGGCTCCTTCCAGGTGCCCTCTCCATTGCCCCTTTCCTTCTCCATTCATACTGACTATCTCTCTGAGCTTCTTTTTCCCTTGCAATGCTTCCCCCACCCTCAGTGGCATGGCTGCAGGGAACGGACCATGCACCAGCAATGGGCTCGTCTCTCCTTCTCTTTGTCTGGGCTCTCTCTGCACGTGTCCCTCAGGGTTTCCCTTTTCCTTAAGATGCTGAACCACCCAGGCAGGCTACCAACAGGTCCTCCTCTGCTGCTGCTCTGTTGGGAGCAGCTGGGTATGCGACTGAAAGAAGCCCTCTGGGAAGCCTCTGGTTCTTTTCTATCCCGCCCATCAGGGTCGGTGATGGCAGGGCATGGTCTCCTGATGCCACGGGCACCACCATGGCCTCTTCTGCACTTCCATGTCTTTCCCAGAAGAGGAGGAGACAGGAGAGCCCCACCCCTCATCCCCTCAAGCTAAATTTGGGAAAGGCCCCTGGGAAAGGTTGTCCATGTGTGCAAGGGCTGGGGACAGGTCAGGCAGAATATCCCCAGGACCCCAGGCAAGATCTTAGGTCTATGATATGTCTTCACTTCATCGTTAGCAATGAGGTCCAAAGAAGGACCTCTTCTGTAGCTCATAGTTGGCGCTGGCCCCTTCTCTTCCCCCCACCCCCACCCCTTGCCTGCTGCTCCACACCAGTCTGCCTTTGTGACACCTAAAGTGAGGGGCACTTTGTGAGTGCTGGCAAGATCTCCGATCCATGAGGTGCCTCCCCTTCATCTTTAGCAATGAGGGCCATGCTGTGCAGGCTGTCTTTGGAGGTGAGCTGCTGTAGGTTCAGGCCTAGGGAGGACAGCTGGTAGGGTTGTTCTGCCTGAGGTGTGAGGTGAGATCAGGCTCTTAAGTTCTGCTCAAGAGCCAACAACATTGGACCTCTTGTCATGGCTGGTACTTGGCACTGGTCCATTCTCCCATTTACAAGAAGGGTCGGAGGGAGGATCCGGGGAACTACAGGCCTGTCAGCCTGACCTCGGTACCGGGGAAGATTATGGAACGGTTTGTCTTGAGAGCACTCACATGGCAAGTCCAGGATAAGAAGGGGATCAGGCCCAGTCAGCATGGGTTTACAAAAGGCAGGTCCTGCTTGACCAACCTGATCTCCTTCTATGACCGGGTGACCCGCCTAGTGGATGAGGGAAAGGCTGTGGATGTTATCTTCCTTGACTTCAGCAAGGGCTTTGACACTGTCTCTCATGGCGTGCCCCTTGAGAAACTGGCGTCTCGTGGCTTGGATAAGTGTACTCTTCACTGGGTGAAATACTGGCTGGATGGCCGAGCCCAGAGGGTAGTGGTGAATGGGGTGAAATCCAGTTGGCGGCGGGTCACAAGTGGTGTTCCCCAGGGCTCGGTGTGGGGTCCTGTTCTGTTTAATATCTTTTTCGATGATTTGGATGAGGAGATTGAGTGCACCCTCAGCAAGTTTGCAGACGACACCAAGTTGGGAGGCAGGGTCGATCTGCTTGAGGGTAGGGAGGCTCTACAGAGGGATCTGGACAGGCTGGATCGATGGGCTGAGGCCAATCGTATGAAATTCAACAAGGCCAAGTGCCGGGTCCTGCATGTCGGTCACAGCAACCCCATGCAGCGCTACAGGCTTGGGGAAGAGTGGCTGGAAAGCTGCCCGGCAGAGAAAGACCTGGGGGTGCTGGTTGACAGCCGGCTGAATATGAGCCAGCAGTGTGCCCACGTGGCCGAGAAGGCCAATGGCATCCTGGCCTGTATCAGAAATAGTGTGGCCAGCAGGAGCAGGGAGGTGATTGTTCCCCTGTACTCGGCACTGGTGAGGCCGCACCTCGAGTACTGTGTTCGGTTTTGGGCCCCTCACTACAAGAAAGACATTGAGTTGCTGGAGCATGTCCAGAGAAGGGCAACCAAGTTGGCCAGGGGCCTGGAGCACAAGTCTTATGAGGAGCGGCTGAGGGAACTGGGGCTGTTTAGTCTAGAAAAGAGGAGGCTGAGGGGAGACCTTATAGCTCTCTAGAACTACCTGAAAGGGGGTTGTAGTGAGGTGGGTGTTGGCGTCTTCTGTCAGGTGGCTGGAGATAGGACAAGAGGAAATGGCCTCAAGTTGAGGCAAGGGAGATTTAGGTTAGATATTAGGAAAAATTTTTTTACTGAGAGGGTTGTCAAACATTGGAATAGGCTGCCCAGGGAAGTGGTTGAGTCACCATCCCTGGAGGTATTCAAAAAGCAAGTGGACGGGGTACTTCAGGACATGGTTTAGCGGGCATGGTTGACGGTTGGACCCGATGATCGTGAGGTCTTTTCCAACCTAAATGATTCTACGATTCTAACATTGGACCTCTTGTCATGGCTGGTACTCGGCACTGGTCCATTCTCTTCCCCCAACCTGCCTACCTTGTCAATGGGAGCAGGATTTCCCTTTCATCCAGGAATTTCGGGGGGTGTGGGGTGTGGGGGGGCGAGGACAAGTGCCGTAGGCAAGGGGCTTTCACTGTCTCCCTGGGCACCAGGCACAGTGGGGAGCTGAGTCCCACTGCTGGCTGCAGCGTGGTCAATTGCAGGGAGCCCAAAAGGGGACTGCGCCCCGTAGTTGGCAGGATTCGAACCTGCGCGGGGAAACCCCAATGGATTTCTAGTCCATCGCCTTCACCACTCGGCCACAACTACCTGCTCCAGCCCTCTCTGCCCTGCTGATCACGTGCCCTGTGCAATGACACGCGGCTCCCTGGGAGTTTCAGGGCTAGGCTCCACTCGAAGATTTGCAGTTGGGACCTGCACGGAGCATGACGGGCACCTGCTGCCAGCCTTGCAGAGGCCTTGAGAGGCGTAACCCCAGGGGCTACAGCTGAAGCTCCCAGCGCCTTGTCTTCAGCCGGGCATCTGGGATATCCTGCCACGGGAGGGGGGGATGGTTTCACCCCCCAGCTGGTGTCTCTGCTGCTTCCAGGGAAGAAGAGAAGGCAGCTGTGTGGAGACAACCAGGGTGAGGTGAGATATTAGACCCCACTTTGCTTCTCAGATTTATCTGAGGGGGCCTCCAAGCCTGCTGTGAGCACTAGGGTGGGGACGCTGCTGCAGGGCAGATGGTGATCTCCCGGCAGCACTTCCAGCCTCTTGGGGACGTAGGGCGGTGTCAGCCCTTGAACAAAGACCATGACTGCCGTGCAGGTTGTTGGTGTGTAGGGGCAATGGTTTGCGAGAGGGGGAGAGATCCATGGAAAGGGCGAGGTAGAGACTGGCTGAGGAAAAGCGTGGAGGGGCAAAGGGAGAATAAATGGGGGGTGGGGGTGACTTAGAGGGAGACTAAACCCATCCATTTGTACATTCCGATCCTTTTATTAGTGCTGTTGTCATTTTAGTAGTGTTGTCATTATCATTATTAGTTTCTTCTTTTCTGTTCTATTAAACCGTTCTTATCTCAACCCCGGAGTTTTACTTCTTTTCCCGATTCTCTCCCCCATCCCACCGGGTGGGGGGGGAGTGAGTGAGTGAGCGGCTGCGTGGTGCTTAGTTGCTGGCTGGGGTTAAACCACCACAGTCCTTTTTTGGCGCCCAACGTGGGGCCTGAAGGGTTGAGATAACGACAAACCTGACCAGAGCTTGTTAAAACAAGTTTGTTATAAGCAGTCATTATATTGGTCTAATAGTCGCTGGTCATTATGTTGATTTATGTGTTCTTAGAGTTGTTGCTCTGGTTTTTAAAGTTCTGTTATGTATCACTTCGCTTGCTGTATGTAGTCCCTCTTCTGCTGCTTATCATCCGTGGGAGGTGGATTAAGGTTTTCGCTTTGATGTATTGTATAACACTGGTTTATGGTTTGATGAAGTCATCGGTTGTGCGATTAATCTGGTATTTGCCCTCAGCATTGTCACCTTTATACTCCAGGAGCCATCTGTGGGAAACTATTAATAATTACACCATTTACCTTTCCTCCTTGGAAAACCAGTCTGTGGGTGGGATACCTCTCTTCCCCTCTCCTTTCTCCTTCAGTCCAGTTACAATGGTGTTTGAGAATTTTGAAAAATTTGAATACTCTTGGGATGTTGGGACCAGCACGGTCCTAGCCCTACTGCTAGGAATTAGCATGCTCCTGAACGTGGTTCAGCTCTTGTTTAAGGTTAAACAACTTTTTAAGAGGGTCACCCAGAGATCTGCCCCGAGGCTGGATAATTATGAGTGGCAGGGTGTGGGGGGTAGTATGGGCAAGTACCTAGAGAAGTTGGAAATTCACCCCTGAACAAGTGCAGAATCCGGAAGAACTAGTAAAATATTTGGAAAAGGTATGCTGTCACCCTGGCAGCTCCAGAGAGATACAAATCACTGCAACGTGCTGGGGCCTGGCCCATGCCTACCGAGCCCTGTTCGACACCACTCAGTACCCTCAAGGGGAAGAGAAGGTCTCTGGACCTAACAACAAAACGATGAGCACTGCGGACACCCAAACCTCGGCAACGGGCGCTGTGGCCCCTCCAGCCCCGGCGACGAGCATTGAGGCCACCCAGACCTTGGCGACAGACACTGCGGTTATCCAAAACCCGGCGAGCGATACTGCAACTGAACCAGCGGACCAACCTGCACCAGTATCAGTTGCCCACTGTCGTGGTTTCAGCCCAGCCGGTAAGAAAGGACCACGCAGCCGCTCGCTCACTCCTCCCACCCCCCTCCGGTGGGATAGGGAGGAGACGGAGGAGAGAAAAGAAAAAAAAACCTGGAACCTCGAGGGTTGAGATAAGGGCAGTTTACTGGGACAACACAAAAAAAAAAGGTTACAACAACAACAACGGTACTAATGAAAGAATATACAAAAAAAAAGTGATGCACAGTGCAACTGCTCACCACCCCAAACCCAACGCTCCACCAACGAAAATCAAGAGCCCTCCCCCCGGCCCGCTCCCCATTTATATACTGAGCATGATGTCACATGGTATGGAATAGCTCCTTGGCTAGTTCAGGTCGGCTGCCCCGGCTATGCCCCCCCCCCCCCACCTCCCAGGTTCCTGTAAAAATTAACTCTATCCCAGCTGAACCCAGGACATTATCCACCCCTTATTCTATACCATCTACATCATGCCCAGATCTTACATTTTCTAATCAACTACTACCACTTTCCTTGTCTCATATATATATATATGTATATGGACATCCCCCCCCCCCCCCAAATAGTATTCCCTTAGTCGATTGGCTATCCCTCCAATGTGTCCATCAGTTTTATTTAGTCCATGACTTTGGGGCTCCATCTGTTGTAACAGTTCTTCAGGATAAGAGAGATGGTGTGAGGTGTTAGGTTGTTGTATGCTGCCTCTGGAACTTGTGGCCGGTACATTTGGTGCAACCCACACCCTTGGCCTGCAGGTCGAAGAGGCTGATCTTGAGGAAATTGCTGGGCACCAGTTCAAGTTCTATCACTGTTGTACTTGGCTCAGTTTCAAAGTCCATCCTTCAGTCATTTGGGTAATTCTTACAGTAATACCCTTGATATGGCATATAGACACTATAGATACAATGACATACATTGGCAGGTTATTTAGCAGTTAAATATCATACAGCCTAATTCACTGGCTATTCTCTCCCAAAATCAAATCTCCCTGAGGTACACATCAAACTTCCCCATCCTTCTGCATCACCCACCAGGTGTACGTAGGTCCCTGAGCAAAAACAACCCCTTGGATGGGTTTGTCTCTGCTTGAGGGGGGACTAACCCAGACTGTCTTTCCTAACATACTTCTCATGTGCACTACAGGGACTTTATCCCCTTCTACAGTATGTGGAAGTCTTGGTTGGGCAGGGCCAGCCCAATTGGCGGATCCTCTAGTATTAACTAACCAGGTGGCTTTTGTTAAATGTGTATCCCAATGTTTGAAAGTTCCACCCCCCATTGCTCTCAATGTAGTTTTCAGCAGTCCATTGTATCGTTTGATTTTTCCGGAGGCCGGTGCGTGATAAGGGATGTGATATACCCACTCAATGCCATGTTCTTTGGCCCAGGTGTCTATGAGGTTGTTTCGGAAGTGAGTCCCGTTGTCCGACTCGATTCTTTCTGGGGTGCCGTGTCGCCATAAAACTTTCTCTTCAAGGCCCAGGATAGTGTTCTGGGCAGTGGCGTGGGACACAGGATATGTTTCCAGCCATCCAGTGGTTGCTTCCACCATTGTAAGCACATGGCACTTGCCTTGGCGGGTTCGTGGGAGTGTGATATAGTCAATCTGCCAGGCCTCCCACTGTTTATATTTCAGCCATCGCCCTCCATGCAACAGGGGTTTTAGCCGCTTGGCTTGCTTAATTGCAGCACATGTTTCACATTCGTGGATAACCTGTGCCATAGTGTCCATGGTCAAGTCCACCCCTCGGTCACGAGCCCATCTATATGTTGCATCTCTTCCCTGATGGCCCGAGGTATCATGGGCCCACTGAGCCATAAATAGCTCACCCTTATGTTGCCAGTCCAGGTCCACCTGAGACACTTCAATCTTGGCGGCCTGATCTGCCTGCTGGTTGTTTTGATGTTCTTCAGTGGCCTGACTTTTGGGTACATGAGCATCTACGTGACGTACTTTTACCACTAGCTTCTCTATCCGAAAAGCAATATCTTGCCACAGTGCTGCCGCCCAGATGGGTTTACCTCTGCGCTGCCAGTTGCTCTGCTTCCATTGCTGTAGCCACCCCCATAGGGCATTCGCCACCATCCATGAGTCAGTATAGAGATAGAGCACTGGCCACTTCTCTCTTTCAGCAATGTCTAACGCTAGCTGAATGGCTTTCACCTCTGCAAACTGACTCGATTCACCTTCTCCTTCAGCAGTTTCTGCGACTAGTCGTGTAGGACTCCATACAGCAGCCTTCCACCTCCGATGTTTTCCCACAATGCGGCAGGATCCATCAGTGAACAGGGCATATTGCCTCTCATTTTCTGGCAGTTTATTATACAGCGGGGCCTCTTCAGCCCGTGTTACCTCCTCCTCTGGTGACATTCCAAAATCTTTGCCTTCTGGCCAGTCCGTGATCCCTTCTAAAATTCCTGGGCAACTGGGGTTTCCTATGCGAGCTCGTTGAGTGATCAGTGCAATCCACTTACTCCACGTGGCATCAGTCACGCGATGTGTAGAGGAGACCCTCCCTTTGAACATCCAGCCCAGCACTGGCAGTCGGGGTGTTAAGAGGAGCTGTGTTTCAGTACCAACCACTTCTGAGGCGGCTCGAACTCCTTCATATGCTGCCAATATCTCTTTTTCAGTTGGAGTATAGCGAGCCTCGGATCCTCTGTATCCCCGACTCCAAAACCCCAGGGGTCGGCCTCGGGTCTCCCCAGGTGCTTTCTGCCACAGGCTCCAGGTAGGGCCATTCTCCCCGGCTGCAGTATAGAGCACATTTTTAACATCTTGTCCTGCCCGGACTGGTCCAAGGGCTACTGCATGAACAATCTCCCGCTTAATTTGTTCAAAGGCTTGTCGTTGCTCAGGCCCCCATTTAAAATCATTCTTCTTCCGGGTAACTTGATAGAGAGGACTTACAATCAGACTGTAATTTGGAATATGCATTCTCCAAAAGCCCACAACACCTAAGAAAGCCTGTGTTTCCTTTTTATTAGTCGGTGGGGACATAGCTGCTATTTTGTTGATCACATCCATAGGGATGTGACGACGCCCATCTTGCCATTTTACTCCTAAGAACTGGATCTGCTGTGCAGGTCCCTTGACCTTACTTTCTTTTATGGCAAAACCAGCCTTCAAAAAGATTTGGATTATTTTCTTCCCTTTCTCAAAGACTTCTTCTGCCGTGTTGCCCCATACAATGATGTCATCAATGTATTGCAGGTGTTCTGGAGCTTCACCTTTTTCCAGTGCAGCCTGGATCAGTCCATGGCAAATAGTGGGGCTGTGTTTCCACCCCTGGGGCAGTCGATTCCAGGTGTACTGGACGCCCCTCCAAGTGAAAGCAAACTGTGGCCTGCACTCTGCTGCCAAAGGAATGGAGAAAAATGCATTAGCAATGTCAATTGTGGCATACCACTTAGCTGCCTTTGATTCCAGTTCATATTGAAGCTCTAACATATCTGGCACAGCAGCGCTCAGCGGTGGCATGACTTCATTCAGCCCACGATAATCTACTGTTAGTCTCCATTCCCCATTAGATTTCCGCACAGGCCATATGGGACTACTAAAGGGTGAGTGAGTCTTGCTGATCACTCCTTGGCTCTCCAATTGGCAAATCAGCTTATGGATGGGGAACAGGGAGTCTCGGTTGGTGCGATATTGCCGCCGGTGCACTGTCGTGGTAGCAATTGGCACCTGTTGTTCTTCAACCTTCAGCAACCCCACAACCGAAGGGTCTTGAGAGAGACCAGGCAGGGTAGACAGCTGTTCAATCTCCTCCGTCTCCAATGCAGCTATACCAAAGGCCCACCGGTACCCTTTTGGGTCCTTGAAATACCCCCTCCTGAGATAATCTATACCAAGAATGCACGGGGCCTCTGGGCCAGTTGCAATGGGGTGTTTATGCCACTCATTCCCGGTTAGACTCATTTCAGCTTCCAATACGGTTAGCTCTTGGGATCCCCCTGTCACACCAGAGATACAGATGGGTTCTGCCCCCTTATAACTTGATGGCATTAGGGTGCATTGTGCACCAGTGTCTACTAGAGCCTTATATTCCTGTGGGTCTGACGTGCCAGGCCATCGAATCCACACTGTCCATTAGACTCGGTTGTCCCTCTCGTCCACCTGGCTGGAGGCAGGGCCCCTCTAATCCTGGTTAGAATATCCATTACTCACTTTTCGCACACGTGAATCAGAAGTCCCTTCAAGAGGATCAGAAATGGGATCAGCCCATCTACTGCGTCCGGGGGACTGCTCATGGGAAACTGGAGCAGCAGTTTTCCAAGAAGAATCCTCTTTTCTGGTTGCTTTTTCTCACAACTCCTGTACCCGTGCATCCAGGACTGAGGTAGGTTTTCCATCCCACTTCCTCATGTCCTCTCCATGGTCACGCAGGTAAAACCACAGGTTAGCCCGTCGTGTGTACTTTCTCTCTTCTCTCTCTTGGGCAGAGGAGTGCTTACTCCCAATAGCTGCGATGCGGGCCTGTACAGGTGGGGAGGAGGACATATCCACTTTGAATTGCTGGAACTCTCGGGACAATTCCTCTACAGCCGAGACACAGGCCCATAGGGAGGAAGAGAGACTTCCTTTGTATTGCCGGAGTTGGACAGCCAATTCATCCACCGTTTGTCCATTGCCTTCTTTCCAGGACATTACTGCCAATGAGTTGGCGTAGGTTGGTGGTGCACTTCGTAGAAACTTCCGCCACATGGGTTGTGTGCATTGGACTTCATCTGGATCTGTGGGTGACTGCGCATTTTCTGGATCATTATAAATCACCTCCAGCACGGCTAATTCCCTCAGGTACTGGATACCTCTCTCCATGGTGGTCCACTTGCCTTGGTGAAATGTAACTTCATCCTTGAAGGGGTATCTTTCCTTTACACATAACAGAAGTCGCCTCCAGAGGCTGAGGACTTGTGTTTTTCTCCCAATTGCCTTGTCGATGCCCACTTCCCTAGACAGAGATCCCAACTGCTTGGCTTCCTTACCCTCTAATTCCACACTACTAGCCCCATTATCCCAGCATCGGAGCAGCCAGGTAACAATGTGCTCACCTGGGTGGCGGCTAAAATCTTTTCGCATGTCACGCAACTCACTCAGGGATAGAGATCGGGTAATTATTTCAGGTTCTGCCTCTTCCTCCTGTTCTCGCGATGACCCTGGTTCATCTTCATCTCTCACTAAGCGAACTGATTTCTTTGTGTGTTTCTTTTTCTGTACAGGGGCGACTGATACTGGCACAGGTTGGTTCTCTGGTTTAGCTGCAGTATCTGTCTCCGGGGTTGGGGTAGCCACGGTGCCTGTTGTCAGGGTTTGGGTAGCCACGGTGCCTGTTGTCAGGGTTTGGGTTGCCACGGTGCCTGTTGTCCTGTTTTCCATCTTTTCCCCCTTTTCCCCCTGAGGGTGCTGCCTAACATCAAGTAGTGTTTGGTAGATACTGGCCAGGGCCCAGCACAGTGCAGTGACTTGTACGTCTTTGGAATAGCCACAGCATTTTTCTTTCAAATATTCTACCACTTCATGAGGGTTCTGTAGTTGTTTGGGAGTGAACTTCCAAGCCACTGGAGGTAAGAAGTTCTCTAGATACCTGCCCATATCCTCCCACATGCCGTGCCACCCATGAATATCCAGCTTTGGGGCAGATCTCTGGGTGGTACTCTTAAAGAGCCTTTTTGTAGCCCTAAACAAGACCTGAAACATATTCAGGAGGCATAGCACTAACAGCACACTGGCTTGTGCATCCCAAGGATATTCAAAATTCTCAAAGGCTGTTGTAATTAGTCGGAAGGAGAGAAGGGAGGCAAACGGACGGGGGGAAGCATCCCCCCCTAACTTCCCCATGGACTGAGTGTAATTACCAATAAAATCTGATAGAAGGTGCCCGAAGTATGGAAATGATATCACTGCCTCATACAGATACCAGCTTAACCTCATGACCAGTGATGTAATCATTTCACAAGTCGACATTGCCCAGTACAGCAAGATGATAATCCCAATCACTCTCCCAGAGGTGTGAAACGTAACTACAGGCAATACATAGAGCACATAAGAACTTACAAAACGCCACCATGTAAACAAATGAATCAACATTGTGACTAACATCTATTTATCTAATATAAGAAATGCGTATAACAAATTTGTTTCAACACGCTCTGGCCAGATCTGTCGTTATCTCAAGCCTTCCTGCCCCACGTTGGGCGCCAAAAAAGACTGTCGTGGTTTCAGCCCTGCCGGTAACAAAGGACCACGCAGCCGCTCGCTCACTCCTCCCGCCCCCCTCCGGTGGGATAGGGAGGAGACGGAGGAGAGAAAAGAAAAAAAAACCTGGAACCTCGAGGGTTGAGATAAGGGCAGTTTACTGGGACAACACAAAAAAAAAAGGTTACAACAACAACAACGGTACTAATGAAAGAATATACAAAAAAAAAGTGATGCACAGTGCAACTGCTCACCACCCGGAACCCAACGCTCCACCAACGAAAATCAAGAGCCCTCCCCCCGGCCCGTTCCCCGTTTATATACTGAGCATGATGTCACATGGTATGGAATAGCTCCTTGGCTAGTTCAGGTCGGCTGCCCCGGCTATGCCCCCCCCCCCCCCCCCCCAGGTTATGTAAAAATTAACTCTATCCCAGCTGAACCCAGGACACCCCCGTACAGAAAAAGAAATATACAAAAAAGTCAGCTCGCTTAGCGAAGGATGAAGGTGAACCAGGGTCATCACGGGAACAGGAGGAAGAGGCAGAACCAGAGGTAATAACCCGGTCCCTATCCTTGAGTGAGCTGCGGGATATGCGAAAAGATTTCGGCCGCCATATAGGTGAGCATATTATCACCTGGCTCCTCTGATGCTGGGACAATGGGGCTAATAGCTTGGAATTAGAAGGTGGAGAAGCCAAGCAGCTGGGATCGCTTGCCAGGGAAGGTGGCATTGACAAGGCAATTGGAAAAGGGACACAAGCCATCAGCCTCTGGAGGCGACTCCTGTCAAGTGTGAAGGAAAGGTACCCCTTTAAGGAAGATGTTATATGTCAATCAAGCAAGTGGACCACCATGGGAAAAGGTATCCAATATCTGAGGGAATTAGCTGTGCTAGAGAGGATTCATTATGACCCGGACAACCCACAATTACCCAAAGATCCAGACAAAGTCCAATGCACACGACCCATGTGGCGGGAGTTTGTACGGAGCGCACCATCGTCCTATGCCAACTCACTGGCAATAATGACCTGGAAAGACGAAGAGGCACCGACAGTGGATGAAGTGGCTCGCCAACTCCGTCAATACGAAGAAAATCTCTCCTCCTCCCTACAAGCCTGCATTTTGGCTGTGGAGAAGCTGTCCGAGGATTTCCAGCGATTCAAGGAGGAGATGTCCTATTCCCCACCTGTAAGGACCAACATCTCAGCTATTAGGAGTGAGCGCTCCTCTGCCCAAGAGAGAGAATATAGAAGGTACACTTCGCGCGGTGCATCGCGAGAACACCTGGGCATGCGCCCATGGAGGAACACGGGGCGGCATGTATGATAATGAGCTCCGTGGAAATGGGTGGACTCTTCGGAGAAATCGTGGGGACCGGGACAATAAAAGAACTGCGTACTCCTCTCTCGAGCAACTGAAAAGCAACTGAAAAGGAACAAAAAGACAAAAAAGGACTGAAAAGGGACTGCAGCGCTTGGAACTGGGACTTTGGCATCACCTGTCTGCTGGAACCTGGAGCTTGGACCCTCCATCACCTGCACCGAGACTGAGTCAACGGGACGTTGCTGGCTTCGTGGTGGTGGTCTCTTGTATCTCTTCTGGTCGTCTTGCTGTATCTCTTCCATTTTCTTGCATAGGTCTGCCTCTTTTTCCTTCCTTCTTCCCTCTGTCCTGTGGCTATTATCAGTTGTTATAGGAAATAAAACTTGTAAGGTTGTACAGCATCTGACCTCGTTTGTGTCTTCATCTCGCTCTTGGGATCATTTATGAACCCTTCCCGATATTGGATCGAGACATTTTTTAAATTGGCGTCACGGACAGAATCCCCAGAGATGAGAGTGCTGTATGACTTTGTTGTGGAATTTTTGTGTTAATGTGTAGTCTGGCTCCTGAGAGCGAATAGGGGGAACTTGGATACTCATGTGTGGCCCTCTCAGGACGTAACCGTCCTTTGAGTTAGTGTGTCACTTTGGAGTGTGTTCTCTTGAGAGTGAAAAGGGGGAATTCGGTACTATTGTGGGACCCTCTCAGGACGTAACCCCCTCCTTTGTGTTGGTCTGTAACTTTAAAGTGTGCCCTTCTGAGAGCGAATAGGGGGAATTTGTTGTTAAGTTGTGACCCTCTCAGGACGCAGACGCCCCGCTTTGTGTTAGAGAAAATGGATGCTCAGAAAACTGTTGATGTTTGTGATTTTGTGCCCTCACAGGTTGAAGGAATAGAGAAACTATATGATCTTTTAGAGGCGCACCAATCTCGCCCCTCACTCCAGGGACAAGATTGGGCGAAAACCCACTGGTTTCAACCACAGAGTGTGGTGGATAGGATAAGAATCTTGCAGAAGGAAGCTAAGGTTAAGAAGGGGAAAGGAAAAGCTATAATTTGTGCGGTGTTGGGAGCGAGTCTTGCAGCTGCGATGGAAGAGAGAAAGCAGAAGTCTTGTCAAACTGATACTGTGATAGACTCCCCGCAGATGATAATCAAAGGTCTGCAGGAACAATTGAAAGAAAGTAAACAGTTGTTGGAGCAGGAAAGGAACCTAAACGTGATATTAAAGAAGGAATTGAAGAACCAACTTTTGAGAGAGGTGGATACACAGGCAGAGGTAGAAGTGACGCCTGCGGAGAAAGGGATACGGCAAATCTACCCCCAGGGAGATTTGCAGAAGGCAAAAGAAACCGTAGAAAGCCTCCCACATATGTATCCACTGATTAAAACAGAGTATGTGTATGAGGACGATAGCGATGACCGTCCTCAGGTTATCACCAAAGAAGCCCCATTTACAGCAACTGAATTAGCAAAGCTGAAAAAAGATTTTGCAAGGACAGCAAAGGAATCAGAGTATGTGTGGAGAGTGTCTTTGTCAGGAGGGGACGGAATTTTGTTGTCAGAGAAAGAAGCAGAAGGATATTGGGGTCCAGGTGTGTTTCTAACTACTGGCGATCGCCGAGCCCCATGGCCATGGACTCAGAGAGCTGCGTATTGGGCCGGAGGGCTGAACCCCTTGGAGAGGGGAGATCCCCTGGCCATAACCAGTACGGTGGATCAGCTAGTGGAAAGTGTGCAAAAGGCGGCATGTCTCCAGATGATGTACGATCGGGAGCTCAAGCCCCACCAGGGCTCCCCGATGATGATGCCTGTGGACCCGGAGAGGATGACTCCTCTGATACGGGGACTTCCCGACTCCCTGAAACCCATTGGGATTAAATTGCAAGGGAGGATTCAAAACACCCCCGATAGAGAAAGAATTATGGCCACTCTGGAGGGAAAAATGTCCCCTGATCATCGGCAGTCAGGGAGAAAAATATGGACATGGGGAGAGATAGCTCAGGAATTGATTAATTTTGGGAGAAAATATGGCCCGTTGGTGGATTGTCTCAAAGAACTGAAAACAAGATCGTACGACGACTTATTGGGCGGCAATTACCCCCTGGAAGAGAGAGGCCCCTAAGTCGACAGGGACTGTGGCAGCTAGGGCTTCAGAAAGGCATTCCCCGGGACTTGATGGATGGGCTCCCGACCCAAAGATTGGAGCAACTTGTGCAGAATTGGTCAGGGCAAAGGGCCGTTTCCAAACCAATCCCTAGTGCCCCACCCTTGATAGACCTTGAGGAGAAGCCGACTAGGGAGAAGAAGGTCGTGGGAAACTAGACCCTCCACCCCCCGAAGGTGAGGGGGGAGGCGGAGGATGGATGTTTGTTAGACAACTCACCTGCAATACAAAAGGGGATTTACTGATTACTGTTGCTGTAGGACCAAGGAAAAGACTGGTGACCTTTTTAATTGATACTGGGGCACAAATTACCACGCTAAAGTGGACTGAAGCAGAACAATGTGGAGTTTCGATTCCATCTAGAAATCTGATTGTCTTAAATGCCTTGGGAAAAACACAATCAGTGCCTATGACGCCGGTGACACTATGGTTGCCAAGGGAGGAAAACCCTGTCAATACCATGGTGGCCATAGGATCTTTCCAGATGAATCTTCTAGCTATAGATGTTGTGAAGGGTAGACAGTGGCGTGACACCCAGGGAAACTCATGGTCTTTTGGTGTCCCTCAGATTAGGCAATTGGCCGAAACATCCGGCATGGAGGTGTGTCTATTGCAAGCTCCCCCCTTCCAAATTGACCAATGTTAAACCCTACCCAGTGCCTCTAGGAGCAAGAGAAGGAATTACGCCAGTTCTGGAGGATTTAAAGAAACAAGGGGCTGTAGTTCCCACTCACTCCCCCTTCAACTCTCCAGCATGGCCAGTCGGAAAACGAAATGGCAAATGGAGATTGACAATAGATTACAGGAAGCTCAATGCCAACACAGGTCCACTAACAGCTGCTGTACCAAACATTGCTGAATTGATAGCTGCCATTCAGGAACAATCCCACCCTGTCATGGCAACGATCGATGTTAAGGATATGTTTTTTATGGTCCCTTTACAACCTGAGGACCAGGATCGCTTTGCCTTCACCTGGGAAGGACAACAGTACACCTTAACATGACTGCCTCAAGGATACAAACACTCCCCCACGCTGGCTCACCATGCTCTAGCGCAAGAGTTGGAAACAATTCCCATAAAAGCAGAGGTAAAGATCTATCAATATATAGATGATGTGCTCATAGGAGGGAGTCAGGTAGAAGAAGTTAGAGAAACCCAGAATGACATCATCACCCATTTGGAAAGTATAGGGTTGACAATTC
Organism: Harpia harpyja; assembly: GCF_026419915.1. Lineage (NCBI taxonomy): Eukaryota > Metazoa > Chordata > Aves > Accipitriformes > Accipitridae > Harpia > Harpia harpyja. The sequence continues at coordinate 39,907,510 of NC_068953.1, forward strand.
CACCTGAGAAGATCCAAACCCCTTCAAATGAGGTAAAATTTTTAGGAACCTGGTGGAAGGGAGGCATGACGTGTATCCCACCGGATACCCTTTCCTCTCTTGATCAGATCAAGATGCCAGAGTCAAAGAAGGACTTACAGCATGCACTAGGCTTGCTGTGTTTTGGAGGAAACACATTCCTGAGTTCTCAATTATTGCTAGACCCCTGTATGACCTGTTGCGAAAGAGAGCTCAGTGGGAATGGACTCAGGTCCATGAGGAGGCTTTACAGCTGTTGGTGTTTGAAGCGACTGCCTATCAGGCCCTTGGCCCCATTCACCCAACAGATCCGGTTCAAATCGAGTGGGGGTTTGCCAAGACTGGACTGTCAATCCATCTGTGGCAAAAGGGTCCAGAGGGGCCTGTTCGGCCCATTGGTTTTTATTCTCGTAGCTTTAAAGATGCTGAAAAAAGGTATACAACTTGGGAAAAAGGTCTATTTGTAGTTAGTTTAGCTCTGAGAGAAGCCGAACGGACCATCCGGCAACAACCTATAGTGCTCAGAGGTCCATTTAAAGTGATCAAAGCAGTTTTGGCAGGAACTCCACCCCCTGACGGGGTGGCCCAGAGAGCCTCTGTGCGAAAATGGTATGCACAAACAGAACACTTCTGCGAATTTTTTTCTGTATCTGAAGGAGCCACGAAAGTGTTAAATATACAAGATGAGGTAAACCCAGATAGGGAAACCCCTGAGCTTTTGCCTGTAATACAAGTAGCTCCTCCGTTTTCTGGACAATTGCAAAATGTCTGGTTTACGGATGCCTCGTCAAGGCGAGAGGGAAAAATTTGGAAATATCGAGCTGTGGCACTTCGAGTAGATACCAAGGAACAGATCATTACCGAAGGGGAAGGTAGTGCACAAGTAGGAGAACTAATTGCTGTGTGGAGCGTTTTTCAACACGAGGCTCAATCTGCTTCTTCTGTCTATATCTATACTGATTCTTATGCTGTGTTTAAAGGTTGCACTGAGTGGCTTCCATTCTGGGAACAAAACGGGTGGGACGTCAATAGAATACCTGTATGGCAAAAGGAAAAAATGGCAGGATATTCTTACCATTGCCAGACAAGGGAAATTTGCAGTAGCATGGGTAGCATCTCACCAACCAGAGGACGCCGCGGTGAGCCGATGGAATGCCAAAGTAGATGAGCTAGCCCGGCTAGCTCCCCTACAAAGCACACAAATAGTAGAAAATTGGGAACATCTGTTAGAATGGCTACATGTAAAATGGAAACATTCAGGAGTTAAGGACCTCTATTGTGAGGCACAAGCCCGAGGGTGGCCAGTTACCAGGGAAGAATGTAAAACTTGCGTGTCTTCCTGCGAACAGTGCCGCGTCCGTTTGGACAGACACCCGCTGGAGGGTGACCCCCTGCATTTAAGAGAGGGAAAAGGCCTATGGGAGGCCTGGCAGATTGATTACATTGGTCCTTTTCAAAGGTCAGAGGGAAAGTACTACATACTGGTAGGTGTGGAGATAGTATCCGGACGAGTGCAAGCTAAAGCATGTGCTAAGGCGACAGCAGAAAACCCAATAAAGGCTCTGAAAGAATGGTTTGGAATTTTCCCCAAACCACAGTCAATCCAATCAGATAACAGCTCACATTTCACAGCCAAAGTGGTCCAGGAATGGGCAGCCCAGGGGGGAATTTCGTGGGTGTTTCATACTCCGTATTACCCACAAGCAAACGGAATTATGGAAAGAACAAATGGTCTGTTAAAACGCTTCCTCAAACCGCATAAGCCAGGATGGGCTGAGCGAGTGTGGGATGCAGTGGCCAGCGTTAATAGTCACTGGGGAGTAAATGGGTGTCCAAAGATCACAGCATTCTGTCCAAAAGCTCCAACAATCATGCCAGCCCCACATGGGCCTGATCACCTCAGCAATCCATCTCATTTCCCAGGACAACCTGTCTTAGTCGAACTTCCCACAGTGGGCACAGTGCCACTGGTGTTGGACACACCCCTTAACAAACATACCTGGAAGGCAAAAGATGCCTGTGGAAAAATTCATGAGATTCATACTAGATGGATTGTTCCCTCTTTCTAACCCGAGAAGCAAATTTTTTTTTTGTTTCATTTTCAGGAGGAAGCAAGCGACTCAGACGTACCCACAGTAGAAGAGGAGCAGACATGATGTTATTTTTAATTATTAATTATGTTATGTTGGGGATTTACCTATGAGGGTGAAGGGAAGCCAATTGCCCCACCTCCCCCCCACCCATATGAACCCTTTAAGGATAACGAATTTGTTTTGTTAGCAAAAGCTGTAAGCCAAACCTTTAATGTGAGTCACTGCTGGGTTTGTGGAGGACCTTTAGGGTTGTCAAGCTGGCCGTGGACCTCCACACCCCTCACTCCAGCACAAATCGTAAGCAATTATAGTGAAACTGATAGCACTACCTGGGATGATAGTGAAACATGGCCAATTCAATTTCCTATTGTGGGTAGATATTGTTTAAATCGCACCCAGAAGGGAGGGGTCAATGTCGGAGAAAGCAGGTGTCAACGGACACTCACACATCAATTGGTTAATGAAGATAGAGGTGTTTACATATGGATGTGGCTTGATGAAACCAGCCGCAACAAAGGGTTTAAAGGGTTTTGGTCGAACAAAACCGAAACCTTCTTTCTCCGATGGCCTGGAAACCATATTTATCATCAAATTTGTGAGTGGAAGAACAACACTGGTGCCTGGTATTGTACCGGCCAGACAAACAACAACAAGCCAAGCACCTTTTTTAGCCCTTTGGGAAATGAGAACACAACTTAGTTCCAATTCCCAAAGACTGCAGCTGGACCATTTGCTAATGGTGCCAAAGCCAAAAAAGGCCATTATTGGATTTGTGGACATACTGCCTACAAACAACTACCAGCAAATTGGTCAGGGATTTGTTATATAGGGATTATCCGACCTCTGTTTCTCCTTCTTCCAGAGGCGGGTAGTCCTCGATTGGGAGTAAGACTATATGATAATTTAGGGGACAAAAGGATTGCACGTAGCAAGCGATCTGTTGAGGTTAAAATAGGTGGAACCCAAAAGTGGGGGGAAAATGAGTGGCCTCCCGAAAGAATAATTGAGCATTATGGGCCTGCCACTTGGAATCCCAGTGAACCAATAGACTTCTTTTTTGTAACTCAACAATCTCAACAGATGCGCACTGCAATCCTTCAACACCGCATGGTTTTGGATTACTTACTAGCTGAAGAGGGAGGAGTATGTGGGAAATTAAATGTCTCTCGTTGTTTGGAAATAGACGATGTAGGTGGAGTAGTTCTTCAACTGACCACAGGTATTAGGAAACTAGCCCATGTCCCCGTTCAAACATGGGACAGCTGGAACAGTGATTTATGGTCTTGGCTACTCGAAGCACCATGGGTAAAACAGCTTCTATCCGTTATGTGCATTTGTCGCTTTGATGTTTTTGCCATGTATTATTCCTTGTTTTATTCAATTAATCCAGCATGTCGTATCTAAAATGCAATTTGTATCTACTGCCTCGCCTGATGGTGTAAAACAGATTCGTGTCCTTTGTCAATCAAAGCACGCAACTGTATCAATTATTTAGACACAGGTGTTTACTCAGATTAGTAATTTTGTGGCAATTGCTTTGTTAGCTTTCGCTATATTTTCTCTTGTGGTATGTATGTGTTTGTCTTGTAAGTGTATATATTTTGGTTAAATATGTTAGGTTAAAGTATTATTAATCATTGTTATATAGTGTTGTTGTTCATTTACCTTTGTTCAGATCTGGGATAGAAGTTTCTAGGCCCAGACGACGCATGCACCCTAGGATAAGGGGGCGCGGACGGTGGTTTCCCGCCGTGCATGCGGACCCCAACACCAGCAGACCAGGGCAGCAGACCGCGTGGACTGTTAGGGCTGTGACCACTTTGTGGTACATTGCCAAAAAAATGACAGAGTACGAGTATGTGTTCGCGTTGATTCCAATTTATTATATAGCCTTTGCGTTGATAACGGTTATCTTAATAGTTATTCTAATACTTCTTCTTTGTCCTTGTAACTGTTCACCATGTAAACTGCCGTCGTGTTCTTCTATTGAATCTTCGCAACCTTGAAGTCAATGTATAGTATGTTTTGATATTGTAGAGTTAGTTAAATTTATAATGGTTAGTTGATGTCAAGTACATGTTGTTAGTTATTAGATGTTGTTGTTTAACTTAGAAATGTTATAATTAGGATAATTGGTATGATATTGTTTGTTCATGTTGTTGTTTAATGTAGAAATATTGTATTAACATAGAATAAGCCTTGGAAAGCCAAATCATCTTATTTTGACCTTTGGTTTTTATTTTGCTGCATTATGTTAAGTCATTTTGCTAGAAAGTTGTTAACTTGATTATATCATTGTACTATGCGCTTTTTCCCTCTTTCTCTTTCTATAGCTTTACCTTTCACGCCACCACGAGGACAGCAATGTCGAGCCACGAGGTGGTGTAAGAGACTGCGTTGGACTATGTCTCGACATTGCTGCTGCACAGTTACCATTTGCTAGCCTCAACAACCTGTTGCTGTGGGGGAGTACGTGCTGAAGGAAACAAAATGTCCCTGAAGAAACCACCCTATCCGGCTGAAGCTAGCAGTGCCTACCAAGCTGTGCTTGCCCACGAGCAAGGTGAAGAACCCACCGAGAACACCTGGGCATGCGCCCATGGAGGAACACGGGGCGGCATGTATGATAATGAGCTCCGTGGAAATGGGTGGACTCTTTGGAGAAATCGTGGGGACCGGGACAATAAAAGAACTGCGTACTCCTCTCTCGAGCAACTGAAAAGCAACTGAAAAGGAACAAAAAGACAAAAAGGACTGAAAAGGGACTGCAGCGCTTGGAACTGGGACTTTGGCATCACCTGTCTGCTGGAACCTGGAGCTTGGACCCTCCATCACCTGCACCGAGACTGAGTCAACGGGACGTTGCTGGCTTCGTGGTGGTGGTCTCTTTTATCTCTTCTGGTCGTCTTGCTGTATCTCTTCCATTTTCTTGCTTAGGTCTGCCTCTTTTTCCTTCCTTCTTCCCTCTGTCCTGTGGCTATTATCAGTTGTTATAGGAAATAAAACTTGTAAGGCTGTACAGCATCTGACCTCGTTTGTGTCTTCATCTCGCTCTTGGGATCATTTAAGAACCCTCCCCGATATTGGATCGTGACAGGGGATCCCAAGAGTTAACTGTATTGGAAGCTGAATTAAGCCTAACTGGGAATGAATGGCAGAAACACCCCATTGCGACTGGTCCAAAGGCTCCGTGTATCCCTGGCATAGACTATCTCAGGAGAGGGTATTTTAAGGACCCAAAGGGGTATCGCTGGGCTTTTGGTATAGCTTCCCTGGAGATGGAGGGCACTGAACAGCTGTCTACCCTGCCTGGTCTCTCTCAAGACCCTTCGATTGTGGGGTTGCTGAGGGTTGAAGAACAGCAAGTGCCAATTGCTACCACGACAGTGCAGCGGCGGCAATATCATACCAACCGAGACTCTTTGATTCCCATCCACAAGTTGATTCACCAACTGGAGAGCCAAGGAGTGATCAGCAAAACTCGCTCACCCTTTAATAGTCCCATATGGCCAGTGCGAAAGTCTAATGGAGAGTGGAGACTAACAGTTGACTGTCGTGGCCTGAATGAAGTTACGCCACCGCTGAGTGCTGCCGTTCCAGATATGCTAGAACTTCAATACGAGCTAGAGTCAAAGGCAGCCAAGTGGTATGCCACAATTGACATTGCTAATGCGTTTTTCTCAATCCCTCTGGCAGCAGAGTGTCGTCCACAATTTGCCTTTTACTTGGAGGGGCGTCCAGTACACTTGGAATCGATTGCCCCAGGGGTGGAAACACAGCCCCACCATTTGCCATGGACTAATCCAGACTGCACTGGAAAAAGGTGAAGCTCCGGAACACCTGCAATACGTTGATGACATCATCGTATGGGGCAACACCGCAGAAGAAGTCTTTGAGAAAGGGAAGAAAATAATCCAAATCCTTCTGAAAGCCGGTTTTGCCATAAAAGAAAGAAAGGTCAAGGGACCTGCACAGCAGATCCAGTTTTTAGGAATAAAATGGCAAGAAGGACGTCATCAGATCCCAATGGACGTGATCAACAAAATAGCAGCTATGCCTCCACCGACTAATAAAAAGGAAACACAGGCTTTCTTAGGTGTCGTGGGTTTTTGGAGAATGCATATTCCAAATTACAGTCTGATTGTAAGCCCTCTCTATCAAGTGACCCGGAAGAAGAATGATTTCAAATGGGGCCCTGAGCAACAGCAAGGCTTTGAACAAATTAAGCGGGAGATTGTTCATGCAGTAGCCCTTGGACCAGTCCGGGCAGGACAAGATGTTAAAAATGTGCTCTATACTGCAGCCGGGGAGAATGGCCCTACCTGGAGCCTGTGGCAGAAAGCACCTGGGGAGACCCGAGGCCGACCCCTGGGGTTTTGGAGTCGAGGATATCGAGGATCCGAGGCTTACTATACTCCAACTGAAAAAGAGATATTGGCAGCATATGAAGGAGTTCAAACTGCCTCAGAAGTGGCTGGTACTGAAACACAGCTCCTCTTAACACCCTGACTGCCAGTGCTGGGCTGGATGTTCAAAGGGAGGGTCTCCTCTACACATCACGCGGCTGATGCCACGTGGAGTAAGTGGATTGCACTGATCCCCCAACAGGCTCGCATAGGAAACCCCAGTTGCCCAGGAATTTTAGAAGTGATCTGGACTGGCCAGAAGGCAAAGATTTTGGAATGTCACCAGAGGAGGAGGTGACACGTGCTGAAGAAGCCCAGCTGTATAATAAACTGCCAGAAAATGAGAGGCAATATACCCTGTTCACTGACTGATCCTGTCGCATTGTGGGAAAGCATCAGAGGTGGAAGGCTGCTGTATGGAGTCCTACACGACAAGTCACAGAAACTGCTGAAGGAGAAGGTGAATCGAGTCAGTTTGCAGAGGTGAAAGCCATCCAGCTAGCGTTAGATGTTGCTGAAAGAGAAAAGTGGCCAGTGCTCTGTCTCTCTACTGACTCATGGATGGTGGCAAATGCCCTATGGGGGTGGTTACAGCAATGGAAGCAGAGCAACTGGCAGCACAGAGGTAAACTCATTTGGGCTGCCGCACTCTGGCAAGATATTGCGTCCCGGCTAGAGAATGTGCTTGTAAAAGTACGTCATGTAGATGCTCACGTACCCAAGAGTCGGGCCACTGAAGAACATCAAAATAACCAACAGGTGGATCAGGCTGCCAAGATTGAAGTGTCTCAGGTGGACCTGGACTGGCAACATAAGGGTGAGCTATTTATGGCTCGCTGGGCCCATGATACTTCAGGCCGTCAGGGAAGAGATGCAACATATAGATGGGCTCGTGATCGAGGGGTGGACTTGACCATGGACACTATGGCACAGGTTATCCATGAATGTGAAACATGTGCTGCAATTAAGCAAGCCAAGCGGTTAAAGCCCCTGTGGTATGGAGGGCGATGGCTGAAATATAAATATGGGGAAGCCTGGCAGACTGACTATATCGCACTCCCACAAACTCACCAAGGCAAGCGCTATGTGCTCACAATGGTGGAAGCAACCACCAGATGGCTGGAAACATATTCTGTACCCCATGCCACTGCCCGGAACACTATCCTGGGCCTTGAAAAGCAGGTCTTGTGGCGAGGTGGCACCCCAGAAAGAATTGAGTCAGACAACGGGACTCATTTCCAAAACAACCTCATAGGCACCTGGGCCAAAGAACATGGCATTGAGTGGGTGTATCATATCCCCTATCATGCACCAGCCTCTGGGAAAATTGAGCCATACAATGGACTGTTAAAGACTACATTGAAAGCAATGGGGGGTGGAACTTTCAAACATTGGGATACACATTTAGCAAAAGCCACCTGGTTAGTCAACACCAGAGGATCTGCCAATCGGGGTGGCCCTGCCCAGTCAGAATTTTTACATACTGTAGAAGGGGATAAAGTCCCTGTAGTGCACATAAAAAATATGTTAGGGAAGACAGTCTGGGTTACTCCTGCCTCAGGCAAAGGTAAACCCATTCGTGGGATTGCTTTTGCTCAAGGGCCTGGGTGCACTTGGTGGGTAATGCGAAAAGATGGAGAAGTCCGATGTGTGCCTCAAGGGGATTTGATTTTAGGTGAGAATAGCCAGAAGTAAACTGTATGATATGAGTTGCTATATAACCCTGCTACTGTATGTTATCCTTACTATAACTGTTATGTGCTATATCCATAGTACTATAGTAAGAATCACTTAGATCAAGCAAGAATGAACTATGATAAAACTGAGCGAAGCGCAGTAGTGATGGAACCAGAACTGACTCCAGCATGCAATAATCCAACAGTGCACACCATCCTCCTGCTGCGTCAAATGTCACCTGCTCGTCGCACCGCACTGAAGCCCAATTCTGCTCTACCGACGGAGAGGACTTTGCACCATCCCTCCTGCCCAGAAAGACTGGTATGACAGATGGCACCCTGAGTCGGGAACTAAATGAACTCAATGAACATGATCCATAAACTAATGGAATGGTATCTCTGTGTGTGTATACATATATACATATATATATATGTATCTATCTCATTGTTCATATGTCTCAAAGGATGGAAAAGGTGATGATTGATCAGGATGTAACTAAAGGTATGGCAACTGAGCATGACATCAGTGGTATAGAATAAGGGGTGGATACTGTCCTGGTTTAAGCTGGGATAGAGTTAACTGTCTTCCTAGTAGCTGGTACAGTGCTATGTTTTCAGTTCAGTATGCGAAGACTGTTGATAACGCTGATGTTTTCAGTTGTTGCTAAGTAGCGTTTAGATGAAAGTCAAGGATTTTTCAGCTTCTCATGCCCAGCCAGCGAGAAAGCTGGAGGGGCGCAAGAAGTTGGCACAGGACACAGCCAGGGCAGCTGACCCAAACTGGCCAACAGGGTATTCCATACCATGTGACGTCCCATCTAGTATAGGAACTGGTGGTGGGGGCGGGGAATGGCCGCTCGGGGACTAGCTGGGTATCGGTCGGTGGGTGGTGAGCAATTGCACAGCGCATCATTCGTACATTCCGATACTTTTCTTATTGCTGTTGTCATTTTAGTAGTGTTATCGTTATCATTATTAGTTTCTTCTTTTCTGTTCTATTAAACCATTCTTATCTCAACCCCCAAGTTTTACTTCTTTTCCCGATTCTCTCCCCCATCCCACCGGGTGGGGGGGAGGGAGTGAGTGAGTGAGAGGCTGCGTGGTGCTTAGTTGCTGGCTGGGGTTAAACCACAACAAATGCCTAGGTGGTGGTCAAGGGACAGGCTATGCTTCATGAGGCCAGCAATGCAGTTGGGCTGTGTGGTGGCAGGAGGCCTGCTCCTTATGTAATGGCTCAGAGGCCTGTCTGTCAGATCTGAAGTCACCCTGGAGAGGCTGACCTAACCTGTCCAGGCTCCGGCATTGCAGAGGCATCCTGAAGTTTACTGGAACTGGATGTAACGATGTTCCTGGTAACTAAGAACTGAGACACTCTCATTTCTCTTGCAGCTTACAGCCTGTGGGCCAAGGGAACCACAAGGAGCCTCTCACAGCTAGACTCTCTACCTAAAGGGGACAAAGCTTCTCAAGTCTCTGATTCCAGGGTTGCTTAAAGCAAAAAGCATGGTTTTGCTGTGCTGACAGTCCAAACCCAATCTGGACAGTGGGGTTGTATGTGGGGTGTGTGTTAGCACAGTATTTACAGACTCCCGCTCTGTCAATAGCAGTTCTACAAGTAGGTGGAGTTACGAAGAGGGGGATCGTGATTGTGCATGCTCAGTTCCCTAGTGAAATGCCCACCCTAACCCCATCTTGCAGTCACACTGCCTACGTCCAGCCATGAAAAGAAGGGCTTTTCTCCTTTCCACTCCATACCTGTCCCCTGGAGTTTCTTTCCAAAACACCAATGAAAGAGAGAAGTGCCATGACTGTTTTTCGTATGATTTTGTGAACAACAATTGAGAGGACTGAAAAGTTAATTCCAAAGGTCTCTATTAACTTTCACAATGAAGAATTTGGCAACTGGCCCCACAGGGCCGTGATCACCAGGTTACAGACTCATGCACAATGACTCTGAGTCTTTTTGGTGCTCTGCTGTAAGTTCAGGGAGCTCCACCCACAACTGCTGGTAAGATCGGGACAGAAGCCAGTGCTCTTCCTTGCAGAGCGCGTAGCCAACGGAGGGAGGAGGAGAACAAACCACCAGGAGTCTCCAGCTGTGCTGCACAAAGTCTTTAATGAGAAGGAGGAAATGCAGTGGCACGGAACAGAGACCGAGAAACACGTCTGCAGGGTTCAGGGAGGCACAGAGAATGGCCCATTTCCCAAGGACAAGCTCCAGGCAAAGCGCTTGCCTTTCCCCATCCCGATCTACCCGGTGGCAATGCCAGCCCACCAAGAGCAGGTCCTAACTCCGGCACACTCTCTCCGTCAGCAGGAGGTTCAGCAAAGCAGAAGAGAACGAGCCCTTTCCTGAGGAGCTCAGAGCAAAGCAGAGCCTGAGGAGACACGGCGAGGCCTGCAGTGCAGCGAGGAGCAGCAGGCACAGGTCGCTTCTGCCAGGTGGGATGAGGACACTCAGCCCACCTGCAAGCCGTGGCTACGCTCCTGCTGCTGCAGGATGCCTGTCTTCCTTGGTGCTCCAAAGGGGAAGATCTGCTGGCTTCAGCAGTTCAGACCGCAGCGGGTGGGAGGCAGACACAGCCCTGACCCCCCCAGACCAAGGGAGCCCCCAGAAGAGATGGGAACCCCCCCGGCGCTGAGGGAGCTCCCAACAGCAGCTGACAGCGAGGATCCCACGGCTGTGCTCTGAGGGAAAGAGGTGAGGATGGGGCCCGGCAGGGTTACCACCACCGGGGAGGCCTGGATGGCCACCGTCGAGTCAGCGCAGCGGGCGACACAGGGCTCACTGCAGCTGCTTGCAAGTGGGGTTGGGCCAGAGGCGCCGCAGGGCGTTGGGAGACAGGGTCTGAAGCAAGACATCTCTCGGCGAGGGAGGCAAAGCTGAAACACAGAGCAGGCAGGGAGCACGAACCTCAATATCAGCCCGTCTGTCTTTTCCTCAGCTCTCTCCATGGACACTCTTTGTTTTCAAAACACCCAGTGTGCCTACAGTTCCCACAGCCCTCATCGTGCCCTCCGAGTTGCACGGCACAGGAAGGCTGACCCACTTTTGGAATAGGCCCCAGCGCAGTGGCGTTAAAGCACCTGTGGAAAGACTGGTCATACCCCATCTCCAGAACAAACACTGCTGCTTTGAAGAAGACACTGGATGCACTTGGCCATTTCGTTAGAGATGGCCTCCTGCAGGTGCACATTCTGGTGGGCAGACCCCCCCTGCAGCTGAGCCCCATGGTTCCCCTTCTGCTTGAAAGAACCCTCCTCTTCCCTGCTCCTCCCAGCCACCTCCCCCAAAAGGCAAAGAGACTGCAGCCCTTCAACAGTTGTATGGCAGGGCAAAGCTGAGGCAGCCCAAGCCTCAGCCTCAGTAGCCACCAAGACAGCAGTTCAGCTCACAGAGAGAGATGGAGCGGACTCAGGCTTACCTTGCTCCTCGAGGAAAGGGAGGCAAGAGAGGAGGATGCAGAGCCTGGAGCAGCGCAGGCTTTTATGCTGTGTCCCAGAGCCCTGGGGGGGCCACAAACATTCCTTGCTCATGAAGCATCTCAACACCTAGTAGACACAGGGGAGACTGTGAGTAAGTTTAAGCAGAACGTCAAGACTGCACAATCCCATATGGGAGAAGAGCCTCATCTCACCAGGGATGTGGCAAAGCTCAACGTCAAAGGAAGTCCTTTGTGGGCTGGAAGGAAGGCCCCTGTGGGCCGGAGTGACAGCCAGGAGGACCTAGCTTACGCTCATCAGGCTCTACCACAGCATGGTTTTGTGATCAAAGAGATGCCCGCATTCTTCTCTGAAAGAGACCCAGAGTACCTGGGAGTCATCGTGATGTGGAAGAGTTGGGAAAAACCCTGAACTCCAGGCAAACATGAGTCACCCTGCTGTGGACTTCAGTGCACACGTTGCCCCAGCCTGAGGCGTACCAGGGATGCCAGAGCTTATAGTCCCAAAGCGCCGCTTTCGTCAAGGGCTTTTCCACACATTTTAGCACCATTCCTGAATCAACTGGTGCTTCTATGCAACCTCCTGCATTTGTGTCTTCCAAGGCATTGCCTTTTGGTGGTTGCTCAAGGGTTCATGTGACTCCCAGGTGCTCTGGGAGACTGATCCGATGTCCCTTTGAAATTTGAAATGCATGGAATGGGCCACCCCATCCCTCACCCAGGAAAAAGGGCTGTGAGCTTTTGGCTCCCTGCCCTGAGCCTCTCCTCAAAAGCAGGCCATCCAGGCCTTTGGCATCTGGGATGACCTTGCTGAGCAAAACAGGTCAATTTGGGCGTGGGTCTCCTTCAGAGAAGGACGCGGGCATCTCTTTGATCACAAAACCATGCTGTGGTAGAGCCTGATGAGCATAAGCTAGTTCTTCCTGGCTGTCACTCCGGCCCACAGGGGTCTTCCTTTCAGCCCACAAAGGACTTCCTTTGACGTTGAGCTTTGCCACATCGCTGGTGCGATGAGGCTCTTCTCCCATATGGGATTGTGCAGTCTTGACGTTCTGCTTAAACTTAGTCACAGTCTCCCCTGTGTCTACTAGGTGTTGAGATGCTTCATGAGCAAGGAATGTTTGTGGCCCCCCCAGGGCTCTGGGACACAGCATAAAAGCCTGCGCTGCTCCAGGCTCTGCATCCTCCTCTCTTGCCTCCCTTTCCTCGAGGAGCAAGGTAAGCCTGAGTCCGCTCCATCTCTCTCTGTGGGCTGAACTGCTGTCTTGGTGGCTACTGAGGCTGAGGCTTGGGCTGCCTCAGCTTTGCCCTGCCATACAACAGTTGAAGGGCTGCAGTCTCTTTGCCTTTTGGGGGAGGTGGCTGGGAAAAGGAGGGTTCTTTCAAGCAGAAGGGGAACCATGGGGCTCAGCTGCAGGGGGGGTCTGCCCACCAGAATGTGCACCTGCAGGAGGCCATCCCTAACGAAATGGCCAAGTGCATCCAGTGTCTTCTTCAAAGCAGCAGTGTTTGTTCTGGAGATGGGGTATGACCAGTCTTTCCACAAGCGCTTTAACACCACTGGCTGGGGCCTATTCCAAAAGTGGGTCAGCCTTCCTGTGCCGTGCAACTCGGAGGGCACGATGAGGGCTGTGGGAACTGTAGGCACACTGGGTGTTTTGAAAACAAAGAGTGTCCATGGAGAGAGCTGAGGAAAAGACAGACGGGCTGATATTGAGGTTCGTGCTCCCTGCCTGCTCTGTGTTTCAGCTTTGCCTCCCTCGCCGAGAGATGTCTTGCTTCAGACCCTGTCTCCCAACGCCCTGCGGCGCCTCCGGCCCAACCCCACTTGCAAGCAGCTGCAGTGAGCCCTGTGTCGCCCGCTGCGCTGACTCGACGGTGGCCATCCAGGCCTCCCCGGTGGTGGTGACCCTGCCGGGCCCCATCCTCACCTCTTTCCCTCAGAGCACAGCCGTGGGATCCTCGCTGTCAGCTGCTGTTGGGAGCTCCCTCAGCGCCGGGGGGGTTCCCATCTCTTCTGGGGGCTCCCTTGGTCTGGGGGGGTCAGGGCTGTGTCTGCCTCCCACCCGCTGCGGTCTGAACTGCTGAAGCCAGCAGATCTTCCCCTTTGGAGCACCAAGGAAGACAGGCATCCTGCAGCAGCAGGAGCGTAGCCATGGCTTGCAGGTGGGCTGAGTGTCCTCATCCCACCTGGCAGAAGGGACCTGTGCCTGCTGCTCCTCGCTGCACTGCAGGCCTCGCCGTGTCTCCTCAGGCTCTGCTTTGCTCTGAGCTCCTCAGGAAAGGGCTCATTCTCTTCTGCTTTGCTGAACCTCCTGCTGACGGAGGGAGTGTGCCGGAGTTAGGGCCTGCTCTTGGTGGGCTGGCATTGCCACCGGGTAGATCGGGATGGGGAAAGGCAAGCGCTTTGCCTGGAGCTTGTCCTTGGGAAATGGGCCACTCTCTGTGCCTCCCTGAACCCTGCAGACGTGTTTCTCGGTCTCTGTTCTGTGCCACTGCATTTCCTCCTTCTCATTAAAGACTTTGTGCAGCACACCTGGAGACTCGTGGTGGTTTGTTCTCCTCCTCCCTCCGTTGGCTACGCGCTCTGCAAGGAAGAGCACTGGCTTCTGTCCCGATCTTACCAGCAGTTGTGGGTGGAGCTCCCTGAACTTACAGCAGAGCACCAAAAAGACTCAGAGTCATTGTGCATGAGTCTGTAACCTGGTGATCACGGCCCTGTGGGGCCAGTTGCCAAATTCTTCATTGTGAAAGTTAATAGAGACCTTTGGAATTAACTTTTCAGTCCTCTCAATTGTTGTTCACAAAATCATACGAAAAACAGTCATGGCACTTCTCTCTTTCATTGGTGTTTTGGAAAGAAACTCCAGGGGACAGGTATGGAGTGGAAAGGAGAAAAGCCCTTCTTTTCATGGCTGGACGTAGGCAGTGTGACTGCAAGATGGGGTTAGGGTGGGCATTTCACTAGGGAACTGAGCATGCACAATCACGATCCCCCTCTTCGTAACTCCACCTACTTGTAGAACTGCTATTGACAGAGCGGGAGTCTGTAAATACTGTGCTAACACACACCCCACATACAACCCCACTGTCCAGATTGGGTTTGGACTGTCAGCACAGCAAAACCATGCTTTTTGCTTTAAGCAACCCTGGAATCAGAGACTTGAGAAGCTTTGTCCCCTTTAGGTAGAGAGTCTAGCTGTGAGAGGCTCCTTGTGGTTCCCTTGGCCCACAGGCTGTAAGCTGCAAGAGAAATGAGAGTGTCTCAGTTCTTAGTTACCAGGAACATCGTTACATTCAGTTCCAGTAAACTTCAGGATGCCTCTGCAATGCCGGAGCCTGGACAGGTTAGGTCAGCCTCTCCAGGGTGACTTCAGATCTGACAGACAGGCCTCTGAGCCATTACATAAGGAGCAGGCCTCCTGCCACCACACAGCCCAATTGCATTGCTGGCCTCATGAAGCACAGCCTGTCCCTAGGCATTATTGATCTTCATCTGTACCCTGCCATGGCAGCATGCTTTTCTTGCCAGGTGCAACCAGCAGCAGCAGCAGCAGCAGCAGCAGCAGGTGCAGTTCTGTGCCAGGCCAAAAAAAGCCTCCCTCCTGGCTCCTGTACCAGCACTGCAGTGAGGAGTCCAGCCTGGAGCCCTCCCAACAGGCAGAAAGCACTGGCCTCAGTCGGTGTCAGGGCTGCAAGGAGGCAAGGGGTCTGGCTTGAAACCCCAGGGGAAAGCTGGGCATTTTCTGAGGAGAAGAGCCTGCCTGCAGAAGATGTAAGGCACCCACCCTGGAGCCAGCCTGAAGAGACGTCTGCCTGCCTTGGCCAGGAATCAAAGCTGGGTCAAGAGCTTAGAAAGCAGCTGTGCTCACTAATATTCCAGCAAGGCACCTGTGGGCAGTGCTGCCTCCTGCTCCTCCAGATCAGAGCCTGGCCGGCTTCCTGCTCCTCCACTTCACAGACTGGCCGGCCTCCTCCCTCCAGCCCCCCGCACACACACTTCCTCAAGCCACTCCTCATGCTCAGCCTCTCGACTGCAACCATCTCCCACCCTTGCTCTGCATGCAGTCAGACGCTGCCAGGTGCACCACCTCCACACTGCCTCCTTAACGCCATTTTCCTGCTCCAGAGCAAAGACAGAAGGGGAGCCACTTTCATCTAGTGGTGTAAACTACTGCTTTTGTGGATCATTTAATATTTTGGTCCATGCTCAGGAAATGGACAATGCTTGCAGTGGTGGAAAAAAGCTCTGGACATACCTATTCCACAAAATCAAGCTCTCTCCAGTCTCCCTCTAAGTCACCCCCACCCCCCATTTATTCTCCCTTTGCCCCTCCACGCTTTTCCTCAGCCAGTCTCTACCTCGCCCTTTCCATGGATCTCTCCCCCTCTCGCAAAGCATTGCCCCTACACACCAACAACCTGCACGGCGGTCATGGTCTTTGTTCAAGGGCTGACACCGCCCTACGTCCCCAAGAGGCTGGAAGTGCTGCCGGGAGATCACCATCTGCCCTGCAGCAGCGTCCCCACCCTAGTGCTCACAGCAGGCTTGGAGGCCCCCTCAGATAAATCTGAGAAGCAAAGTGGGGTCTAATATCTCACCTCACCCTGGTTGTCTCCACACAGCTGCCTTCTCTTCTTCCCTGGAAGCAGCAGAGACACCAGCTGGGGGGTGAAACCATCCCCCCCTCCCGTGGCAGGATATCCCAGATGCCCGGCTGAGGACAAGGCGCTGGGAGCTTCAGCTGTAGCCCCTGGGGTTACGCCTCTCAAGGCCTCTGCAAGGCTGGCAGCAGGTGCCCGTCATGCTCCGTGCAGGTCCCAACTGCAAATCTTCGAGTGGAGCCTAGCCCTGAAACTCCCAGGGAGCCGCGTGTCATTGCACAGGGCACGTGATCAGCAGGGCAGAGAGGGCTGGAGCAGGTAGTTGTGGCCGAGTGGTGAAGGCGATGGACTAGAAATCCATTGGGGTTTCCCCGCGCAGGTTCGAATCCTGCCAACTACGGGGCGCAGTCCCCTTTTGGGCTCCCTGCAATTGACCACGCTGCAGCCAGCAGTGGGACTCAGCTCCCCACTGTGCCTGGTGCCCAGGGAGACAGTGAAAGCCCCTTGCCTACGGCACTTGTCCTCACCCCCCCACACCCCACACCCCCCGAAATTCCTGGATGAAAGGGAAATCCTGCTCCCATTGACAAGGTAGGCAGGTTGGGGGAAGAGAATGGACCAGTGCCGAGTACCAGCCATGACAAGAGGTCCAATGTTAGAATCGTAGAATCATTTAGGTTGGAAAAGACCTCACGATCATCGGGTCCAACCGTCAACCATGCCCGCTAAACCATGTCCTGAAGTACCCCGTCCACTTGCTTTTTGAATACCTCCAGGGATGGTGACTCAACCACTTCCCTGGGCAGCCTATTCCAATGTTTGACAACCCTCTCAGTAAAAAAATTTTTCCTAATATCTAACCTAAATCTCCCTTGCCTCAACTTGAGGCCATTTCCTCTTGTCCTATCTCCAGCCACCTGACAGAAGACGCCAACACCCACCTCACTACAACCCCCTTTCAGGTAGTTCTAGAGAGCTATAAGGTCTCCCCTCAGCCTCCTCTTTTCTAGACTAAACAGCCCCAGTTCCCTCAGCCGCTCCTCATAAGACTTGTGCTCCAGGCCCCTGGCCAACTTGGTTGCCCTTCTCTGGACATGCTCCAGCAACTCAATGTCTTTCTTGTAGTGAGGGGCCCAAAACCGAACACAGTACTCGAGGTGCGGCCTCACCAGTGCCGAGTACAGGGGAACAATCACCTCCCTGCTCCTGCTGGCCACACTATTTCTGATACAGGCCAGGATGCCATTGGCCTTCTCGGCCACGTGGGCACACTGCTGGCTCATATTCAGCCGGCTGTCAACCAGCACCCCCAGGTCTTTCTCTGCCAGGCAGCTTTCCAGCCACTCTTCCCCAAGCCTGTAGCGCTGCATGGGGTTGCTGTGACCGACATGCAGGACCCGGCACTTGGCCTTGTTGAATTTCATACGATTGGCCTCAGCCCATCGATCCAGCCTGTCCAGATCCCTCTGCAGAGCCTCCCTACCCTCAAGCAGATCGACCCTGCCTCCCAACTTGGTGTCATCTGCAAACTTGCTGAGGGTGCACTCAATCCCCTCATCCAAATCATCGAAAAAGATATTAAACAGAACAGGGCCCCACACCGAGCCCTGGGGAACACCACTTGTGACCCGCCGCCAACTGGATTTCACCCCATTCACCACTACCCTCTGGGCTCGGCCATCCAGCCAGTATTTCACCCAGTGAAGAGTACACTTATCCAAGCCACGAGACGCCAGTTTCTCAAGGGGCACGCCATGAGAGACAGTGTCAAAGCCCTTGCTGAAGTCAAGGAAGATAACATCCACAGCCTTTCCCTCATCCACTAGGCGGGTCACCCGGTCATAGAAGGAGATCAGGTTGGTCAAGCAGGACCTGCCTTTCGTAAACCCATGCTGACTGGGCCTGATCCCCTTCTTATCCTGGACTTGCCATGTGAGTGCTCTCAAGACAAACCGTTCCATAATCTTCCCCGGTACCGAGGTCAGGCTGACAGGCCTGTAGTTCCCTGGATCCTCCCTCCGACCCTTCTTGTAAATGGGAGAATGGACCAGTGCCGAGTACCAGCCATGACAAGAGGTCCAATGTTGTTGGCTCTTGAGCAGAACTTAAGAGCCTGATCTCACCTCACACCTCAGGCAGAACAACCCTACCAGCTGTCCTCCCTAGGCCTGAACCTACAGCAGCTCACCTCCAAAGACAGCCTGCACAGCATGGCCCTCATTGCTAAAGATGAAGGGGAGGCACCTCATGGATCGGAGATCTTGCCAGCACTCACAAAGTGCCCCTCACTTTAGGTGTCACAAAGGCAGACTGGTGTGGAGCAGCAGGCAAGGGGTGGGGGTGGGGGGAAGAGAAGGGGCCAGCGCCAACTATGAGCTACAGAAGAGGTCCTTCTTTGGACCTCATTGCTAACGATGAAGTGAAGACATATCATAGACCTAAGATCTTGCCTGGGGTCCTGGGGATATTCTGCCTGACCCGTCCCCAGCCCTTGCACACATGGACAATCTTTCCCAGGGGCCTTTCCCAAATTTAGCTTGAGGATGAGGGGATGAGGGGTGGGGCTCTCCTGTCTCCTCCTCTTCTGGGAAAGACATGGAAGTGCAGAAGAGGCCATGGTGGTGCCCGTGGCATCAGGAGACCATGCCCTGCCATCACCGACCCTGATGGGCGGGATAGAAAAGAACCAGAGGCTTCCCAGAGGGCTTCTTTCAGTCGCATACCCAGCTGCTCCCAACAGAGCAGCAGCAGAGGAGGACCTGTTGGTAGCCTGCCTGGGTGGTTCAGCATCTTAAGGAAAAGGGAAACCCTGAGGGACACGTGCAGAGAGAGCCCAGACAAAGAGAAGGAGAGACGAGCCCATTGCTGGTGCATGGTCCGTTCCCTGCAGCCATGCCACTGAGGGTGGGGGAAGCATTGCAAGGGAAAAAGAAGCTCAGAGAGATAGTCAGTATGAATGGAGAAGGAAAGGGGCAATGGAGAGGGCACCTGGAAGGAGCCAGGGACCTCTTGATCTGCAGCAAAATACTTTCCCCTGAGCAATAGCCCCTGCAGCAGATAGGCTGGGGCCATGCTCCCCACGCTCACATCGGCACCCACGTCCCAGCGCTCTCCATCCCGCTTTTGTCTCCGCTGCATGCTCTGGCCTGTGGATGGGACGGGGCACCAGCAAACACAAGCCCAAAAATGCAGGCCTCAGCACTGCCACCTCGTCCCTCACGCTCACCAAGAGGCTTTACCAGCTCAGCCTGCCCAGAGCCTTCCCTGGGACACCTGGCAGCATTTAAGCCTGGCCACCTCCCAGTGTGGGTGGGCCAGCCCTGTCCTGTGGCGACTGGGAACAACCTCCACTCCCAGCAGG
This sequence comes from Harpia harpyja, assembly GCF_026419915.1. Taxonomy (NCBI): domain Eukaryota; kingdom Metazoa; phylum Chordata; class Aves; order Accipitriformes; family Accipitridae; genus Harpia; species Harpia harpyja. Next base: position 39,927,112 of record NC_068953.1, read on the forward strand.
GCTGGGCAGGACAGGAATGGCACCAGGCACGGAGAGGAGGGGTTTCTCTGGCTCTTCGGCACCCTGCACGGTGGCGGGGGCAGCCCTCGGATCTCAGGGAGCAGCCAGGGCAGGCCTGCGCCAGGAGGGAGGACAAGCCAGGAGCTGTGAGGGAGCACAGCACAGCACAGCACAGCACTGGCAGGGCAAGGCCCTCACCGCTGGTCTGAAAGGCAAGGCGCCAACTGCTAGACAACTTGCTTAGAAGAACAAACACTGCCTAGGACTAAGGCCTTTTACCGCAGGGTCAACATGACCTGAAGACCCAACCTAAACTGGCTCCCACTGGCTGAGAACACCCCATGCAGATGATAAACCAACGGGAGATTTGTCTTTCAAAAAAACCCCAGGTATACAGCCACGGCCAGAACAGCAATCAACCTGAATCTGGTATAAAGCCCCTCCACCTGCACGGGACATTGGTTTAGAACAATGAAGATTAACACCCCACTGAGCATCTGTCCACACCACCTGCCCAGGAGAAGCACATAGTGATCTTGGGAGCAATAGTAACTGATTAGCCCACCCCTTAACATGAGTAATTTGATTGGTCGACACAACTGTATTGTAAACATATACCAGCCCTGCTTTCCTCTGTCTTGGGGTCCTCCATGCATTAGGCTGGGGCACCACTATGTGAACAGCCAAACTCGGAGGATTAATTCCCTTGGTAATTCTATGCTTGGTAATGCTAAGCGTCCTCGTGTCCCTCCTCAGCCGGCAAAGAAGGGACGTTGACGCCGGGCACAGTCCCACAGCCCCCTGGGAGCTGGATTTCTGGGCAGGGTGGCAGCCCTCCTGAGCTCGCTGGAGAGCAGCTCCCCTCCACCCTGCAAAGCAACAAGGCTGCCCCCTCGCTCCGGGGTTTCCTTCAGTGCCTGCAGAGCCAGCTTGGGTGGTCAAGAAGAAAGTCCCCATCCAGGGTTATGGGCAGGAGATGTGGGGAGAAGGGCAAGGCAAGGCCCTTGAGCTCCGCAGCGAAGGCGCAAAGGAGGTGAACTTTCCTGAGAGCCAATTTTCTGGCCCGGGTGAGGGCACAGGACAGAGGAAGGGAAGGAGGCATGAGGGCTGGCAGTGCCAGGGAGCATCAGGCAGGGCCGTGGGAGGTGCCGGCAGAGGTGCTGGGGGGAGCAGAGTGGCGCAGCAGAAGCGTGCTGGGCCCATAACCCAGAGGTCGATGGATCGAAACCATCCTCTGCTAATTGTCGCTTATTTCCCTCCTCCTGACAGCTGCTGCCTCTCCCAGCAACTTTTAACCTGCACTGCTCTAGCTCTCTGGGCACCCATGGCCATGGCCCTCCTGTTCCCTCAGCCCCTTCTCTCTGCCACTGCCACCTTCTTTCTCCTTTGCCGCCTTAGGAGCCAGCACTCCCATAGTGCCCCTCGGCAAGGCAGACGGGAGGCTGTGGAGCAGCAGGCAGAGCTCCCCCCACAAGGAAGCGGGTGTTCTGGGGACACAGGCATTTCTCCCTTCCCATCCAGCAGCTCAATCCCAACTTCCCAGCCGCAAGCAGGGACCTCCAGGAATCTGCAGGTGGGGAGGAGGAGGAGGACAAGGCTGGTGCTACTTTGGGAAACACCAATGCAATCAGCTTGACCATCTGGGGGTTTTCTCCATCCTAGTCTGTTTGCTGCCGTGCTCACTCGCAGCTCCAGCCAGGAGCAGGGCTGAGTAGGTATTCCCAGTGGGCACTGTATTGGCCATACGTGGCTAGGTGTTGGTAGTGGTGGGGAGAGGGGCTGCTGCAGGGTGGCCTCTGTGGGGAAGAGCTGAGGGGCTGCCCTGCACCACACACACAGCTGGTTCCAGGGGCCTCCACAACACTGAGCCATCTGCAAAGCTTGTGGCACCCAGGGCACCTGTGCTGGCTGGAGCAGGCGGATATTCCTGAAGGAACTGCAACCTGCGGAGAAGGCACGCCAGTGAAGACTTTTCCTGACGGGCCTGAAGCCTGTGGAAGAGCCCACGCTGAAAGAGATTTTTCCTGTTCAGACGCGCAGCATGTGGAGAACCCATGCTGGAGTAGTCTGCAGTGAAGGAGTGCAGTTGAGCCTGGAAAAATTGGGAGGCATGGCGGTGTTTTCTTTGTCTTTTATTGCTCACTACAAGACAAAACACACACATAGCCCGAGCCTTTCCTTCTCTTCTGGCTGCTCAGCACTGGAATCCAGTGCTGGACACTCACTCCCACGTGCACATCAGCAGGTGCTCTGAACCCTCGACTGTACCACAGGTCTGTGCAGAATCCAGGCCTGGTTTGTCCAGTGTCCTGCTCCAACCCTGGGCAGTCCCTGATGCCAATCCACTCTCTTCACTGGCTAGTGCAGCTTGAGATTTCCCAGCAAATACCCCTCTCACACACACATACACACACAAAGACCCCCCCCGCCAAAACCAGAAAAGCACAGTCTGACAGAAATGAGCTAGGAGTAGAATGCAATGAAAACAAGACCAATCGCATTCTTGTTCTTCACGTGTCTGCAAAGGGTTTCCAGGATGAGTTGCTCCTTCCCCTTCCCAGGGATCGAGGTGAGGCGGACCGGCCTGCTGTTGCCCCCATTCTCCTTTGCGCCATTCGCGAAGATAGGAGTGACAATGAATTTCTTCCAGGACTCAGGAACCTCTCCCAGTTGTCGCGACCTTTCAAAGATAATTGAGAGTGGCCTCCTCTATAGGTCTTTCTTGCCTGAGTGCTTCACGAGCTGGCAGCAGGAAGATAGCACGGGTATCTGCAGGTGAGCTCCCTGCTACCTGAGTGCCTGACTGGCCAGAAGCCAGAAGATCGCTTGCATGTTGACTGTGAGGTGGCCTCTGGCTCTGCAGGCAATGGGCCACCCACAGGCATATCGCTTGTGCTAAGTGCTCGTCTTCATTCCAGAGTGGATACCACTGCACGGTATATCTTTTTATACCCAAACACTTCTTGGTCCAAAGGAAGCGGACAGTCCCTGAGAGGGAGATCTGAGAACAAGCGGGCATGACAGTGTCAAAAATGGCCGTCCGGCAATCACAAAGCAATAGGAGAACCCACAGGGGATGACGCTGTCAGAAGTTGCCTCTTCCCTTTGTTTAGCGAGTGGGGGCTTCCTTGCCTGATGTGCTTCTGGGTACACAGGTAGGGTTGGCTGGTCCTGACAGCCAATCACAGGTCTGCCTGAGAGCAGGTGGGCCTGATGGTGTCCAGAAATGGCTGTCAGCCAATCAGAGAGCAGTATGAAAACATGGTTGTTATGGTGCTTAATAAGAAAATGGCAGCTGAAAGAAAATGGTGCCCCCGTGTATGTAGGGGAAGGTACGTCCTGGTCACGTGTACTTCATCATTCATCAGTGCCGGCACGGGCATTCACCAAAGCAATCATCCGTCGCCAAAACCAGGGGCAGCACAAGGCAGATTTTAGCCCAGGAACAGGTAATGCGTGGAGTCCTGCAAACAAATTGCTTACGGGCACGCAGCACAGAATGTGGCAGATGCTCATATCTGGCCAAGCATCATAGACCAAGAAACTTGTGCTAGAAATGATCCACCTGGCCTATTTGCACATTATATAGACAGAGAATTGCTACCCTAGCATTGCCTGCTTTTTACTTACTGATTGCTGAGCTACTACTACACACGTCTACAAGCTACGGACATATCCAGTGCCTAGGAAGAAACCCAGGCTGGTTGCTGTGCCTTTTTAATTCAGCCAAAGGGTACATCATGCAACCACACGCTAGCCCAGGACAGCGTGATTGTGACTCCGACTGGGGCAGACTCCGACCGCGCTACCTCAGCGTTATGCCCTCTGGTATTCCCCATGGGCACTGTATTGGCTACACATGGCAAGGTTTTGGTAGTGGAGGGGTCAGGGGGTGCTGCAGAATGGCCTCTGTGGGAAGAGATAAGGGGCTGCCCTGTGTCAGACACAGTCAGTTCCAGCTCCACAGTGGACCCACCGCACAAGACAGCTGAGCTGTCGTCTACATTGGTGGCCCCCCTGTGAAAACATATTCCAGAAAGGGCAAAAGAGGCCAGGCAGAGAGAGCTGGAAGGAGCAAAAAGAGTGGGAAAGAGCAGAGGGAAGACACATCCTGCTTGGACAGGTAAAGGAGTCTGGTGTGAAGCACTGCAGTTGTCCTGGCACAGGGGAGAGGAAAGGCGGTGTTTAAGTTTGTCTTTTTGTTTCTCACTACTTGCATCTGTTTTAATTGGCAAAGAATTAATTTTGCCCAAGTCAAGCCTGATTTTCCCACAAGAGTTTTTGCTAAGCCATGTCCGTGTGTTTATCTTGAGCCAAGAGATTTCTCAGTGTGTTTTCAGTGCTCCGCATCGCCCTGCGGGTGGGGAAAGTAGTGAGCAGCTGGGTGGGCGTTTGTCTGTGCTTAAACCACCACAGGTACGTACACGCAAACGCACACGCACCTGCATAGTACGTGCGCAGCTGGCCCACGTATGAACGCAGATGGGGAGCGTCACCATTAGCAGCACCCAGCAGCTGGAGTTTCCGTAGCCAAGAGCTCACACGCAGAGAAGCACACCCATGTGCCAGCAGCTTGAGGTCATGTGTATGTGTGTAGGGGTCTGGAAGGAGGAGGCGGGATAGTCTGTGAAGCGGAGGAGCAGGCAAGAGGGCAGTTTGTGACCTGGCAGAGCAGGAGGCAGGCAAGACTGGGACGTGGAGGAGCAGGAGGGAGGCCAGGCTCTGGGCTGGAGGAGCGGGAGGCAGGAGTGGCCCAGGAGCGTTGGTGGTATAGTGGTGAGCATAGCTGCCTTCCAAGCAGTTGACCCGGGTTCGATTCTTGGCCAACGCAGGCAAGCTTTTACTCAGCCTGGCTCCACAGTGCCTTGCCTGTCCTGTTCCCAAACAGCGCAGCTTCCCCCCCTCAGGAAGGTCACCTCGCATAGGGCGGTCGCGCCACTCCCCTTGACTCCCCCTGCAGCCTTGCTTCATGGACAGGCCTCTGGGCACCTCCGAGCCCAGCAGACACGGGCTGGGCTTTTAGCAAGGTCAGCCTTGCAAAAGCAGACTGCGGGGGCTGCTTTGCACCATTCTGAGATTCTCAGGCAGCGCTGAAGCATGGCAGCAGGTGCCCAGAGAACTTTGTTTGGGATTTTCCATGCCTGGGTATCACACTCAGGTTTCAGTGGGGCTCAGGCACTGTGCCACCTGCTCTAGCTTTGGGGCTAGCCCTGCTTTAGGCAGGCATTTGGACTAGTGACCGCCTGAGATGCCTTACAGTCTACCTCCTTCCATGAAGCAACAAGTCCCAGAGAGCTGTGCCCTCCTTCCTCTACGTCACGGGCAGTAAGTCAGCCTCTTCCCCGCAGGAACGGGAGCCCAGTCATTGCTCGGCACTTGGCGCATCTCCTGTCCTTTTGCCTTGACTCTCCAGACCCTTTCCCACACACTGACTCCTTGAGACCGACACAGCATTCCCCCAGGGGTTGGTGTGGCACAGCCCTCCTTGCCGAGCCTTCCCAGCCCCGAGCAGGGAAGAAGGAAGCACCCTGGTTGCCCCAGGAACCGTCCATGAGGCAGCGCTGCAGGCCAAGTGCTTGGTAGCGCTGCAGGCCAAGTGCTTGGCTTGCCATCTCCTGAGGCTCTGGAGGGAATGGAGGAAGTCACGGGAAAGGTAGACGTGTGCCTGGAGCCCTTGACAGGACATTGGCGTGCGTAGAGCCGTAATTCACTGACGGTTCCTTTGGTTGCTCCCGTGAAGGATTGCCTTGGGCTTTGGGAGATGTGTGGGAAGTGTGCTGCCCCTGTGCTGGGTACTCCGGTTCCATGTGGTATGAAGCGCGTGTAGGAGCTGCGGTCGCCAGTTTGCAGCCCTTGGTGGGAGCAGGGCAAGGGTGCTCCCGGGATACAGCTCCCCCTGCAGCAGTGCCAGGAGGAGGCTGGCTGAGGTGGGCTGGCTCTGGCAGCTGCAGGGGGCGGACCAGCAGCAGCAGCAGCGGGTCAGGATGGCCGAGTGGTCTAAGGCGTTGCGTTCAGGTTGCAGCCTCCCTGGGAGGCATGGCTTCGAGTCCCACTCCTGACAGGCTCTTCTCTCTGGCTGCCCCCCTTCATGCTTCTCTCTCTTCAGTGGAGGCTTCTTGCCCCTCTGGGGGCTCTGCTCAGCCTGCTGACCAGGTCTTGCTGCAGTCCCAGCTCCTGTAGAAGGAGAAATGGGCGTACCCATGCTGCCCCACCAGTAGCAGCTGGGTAGGCCTAGAACAGAATCATGGAGGGAGGAGAGCCCCTGGGGAATTCCACTTTTCCACTCTCCCCTACAAAAGTCACATTCTGCATGCCTCTCCCCTCCCCTGCAATGTGGAGCTTTGGACATTCTTCAAACATTCACCCACAAAACCCTCTTTCCCTGCTTCCGCTTTCCCCTCCAACAACCCTTCTGGTTGGAAGGCATTTCAGGGACTCAGAGAGTGCATCCTCCTGCTTCAGGCAGGCTCCCACCAGCTGATCAGTGCTTTGTCCTTTCGGGTCATAAAATACCTTGAGGACAGATGTTTTACAGCCTCTCTGGACCCCTGTTCCCATGCTTAGGCACCCTCTGGGTGATCATTTTTGATTGTGTAGCCAGTCACAAACTGCCTGCTCAATTTCTGACCATGGCGCTCATCCTCCAGCCATCGCAGGAGCCTCCTGGTAGGCACCAGGAGGCTCCTATTAGATCCCCGCTAAGCATTTTCTTCACCCAGCTGAGCAAGCCTTGGGTCCTCTGCCTTTCCTTACAAGGCCCCCCCAGCCCCTGACTATGCTAGGGATCCTCCGCTGAACTTGCTCCAGTTTATCATCACCTTTCCTTGGTTCCCCAGATAGTCCTTCTTCCCCCGTTTTGGAGATGGGGCAACTTTTCCCTCTCCTTAGTCATCAGGGAGCTCCTCTGCCCTCTGCTCCCAAAGCTGGAGAGCCCCTGCAATGCATCCTTCCCTCTTTCAGGCCCAGTGGCACATTGTGTAGGTGCCAATCCAGCACTAGGCATTGACCAGCAGGATTTCAACCCAGAAAGTTTCCCCGAACTGGCAGTTCCTCACCAGCAAAGATGGACAGCACCAGTGGGAAGAGGGACAGGTGGGAGTAAAGGCCCACCAGTAAGAGGCCAACAGGGGCATGGCAGGCTCTCTCCAACACTGCTGACAGGACAGAGGCATCCTCACGCAATCCCACCACAGGTTGCACGAGCACTGGTGGCATTTTTCAGAAGGACCGCAGTCAGGAAGTATGAGCCACAGAAGAGGTCCTCCTGTCCACACAGGAAGAGGAAGAGGAAGAGGAAGAGGAAGAGGAAGAGGGGACACGCACAGGGTGGTATCAGAGCATGCCGGAGCGTGTCGGGATTGAGGGAGATGCTGAAGGAGCTGGGATTGTTCAGCCTGGAGAAGAGAAGGTGAGGGGGCTTCTGCTGTATGAAGGTGGCTCTCTGGCTTGCCAAGGCCTGCCCTCGGCCAGAAAGACCTGGGGAGTGCAGGACCCAGGAGTGGCGTGGCCTCCTGCGTGAGCCTGCCTGGCCTGAGCTGCAGCTCCCAGGGGCTGGGGAGCTCTGGGAGATCTCTGGCCGCCCATTGAAGCCTGTAAGGGGGGCACAAAGTGTCCTCCCCGCAGTGTCCCGCAGGGAGGAGCAGCATCGGAGGCTACAGTGGATGGAACATTTGCCGTGACCTTGGGGAAGCAAACAGTCTGGGGACCACGGCAGCCCCAGCAGGCAGTGCTGCCAGGAAGGAAACCAAGGACAAAATGCCCCGAGCAAGGAAGCTGCCTTGTGGGCACTGGCCCACACAACCCACTGGCCCAGAATCCTTTCTCCCCGAGTGCTGGGTGAGACTAGCAGAGCCCCAGAAAGACCCTCCATTGCTTGGAGAAATGCTGTCTCAGCCCCAGAAGGGACATTTCTCCTCCTGCAGCGGCACAGCATCTGCATGGGAAAGGGCTGTCCCTTTCCCCATGCTCCAGCCCTTGGAGTGCGGGGTCCCTCCACCTCTTTGCAAGACCTTCAGAGATTGGGCCCTGCTCTTGCTGCTCCCAGACACTCCTCCCACCCTGCTCGGTCCTGCGGATCCCAGGGATGGATGAGGACAGTCCTCAGCAATGCTGCTTCTCTGGCACATGCTTTCAGATTTGTGACTCTGTGGAAATTTAACCCTTCTCCCGTGACTAGGTGTTTCTCACGCCCTCTCTGAATGTAACCTGCCATTTGATATCTTAGGCTTGGGCACGGCAGCCTGGTCTGTCCTGCGGGTTCAGAAGTACCGGCTGCCAGCCCAGTGCTTTGGGCAGTCCAAAAGTACCAGGCAGTTGTGTCCTCAGTGTCCTGGGCTAAGTCTGAGGTCCAGCAGAGTGTCCCCGCCTGTGTTTCCTCCTGTCTGACTGCTGGGAGGAAGGGCCCTGCTCTCACCACACAGACTCAAACCTTGGCCCAAGGAGGATAGCACCAGTGCAGCTTTTCCCCGCTGTGTGCACGGACCCTTCTTGGGCAGGCAGTGTGGTGGTCCCAGGGCATGAGGAAAAGTTCCCTCAGGCTCACAGTGAAATGTACCTGAGTCTGGAGCAGCCTTGGGAGAGAAAAACCTCATTGTCACTGAGTGAGAGGCCACTTTGGGGCAGAAGGGGATAGCATATGCTGGAATGTTGAGGAGATTAAGCTGGAAACTTCATAAGCAGGTGTAAGTATGCGAAAACAAGATTCTCCCAGGCTACCAGCCTGGGTCTTGTAAGAGAGGGCATGCCAGGCTTGCACAAAGTGCTCTGCCGCTCCCTGGAAAGATCCTGCGAGCGGAGAGTCGCGCGGTGGCCCTGAAGGAAGGCTGCATTTGGTGATGCCCAGGGAGATGGAGAGACCGCCAGGCTGGGCCAAGAGCACATGGCTCAGAGAGGGTGGCCACAGGGGAAGGAGAGCACATGTCCAGGAGGTCCCATGGTGTAATGGTGAGCACTCTGGACTCTGAATCCAGCGATCTGAGTTCAAATCTCAGTGGGACCTTGAGCTTTTGGGTCCCTCAGGGCTTTCCTCAGCATGCTTACACATTGGCAGCCTTGCCTTGCTGTCAGGTCAATGGTTTAATGCACTCTCATCTTCCTTCCTTTCCTCCCCTCAGGGCTTTCCTCAGCATGCTTACACATTGGCAGCCTTGCCTTGCTGTCAGGTCAATGGTTTAATGCACTCTCATCTTCCTTCCTTTCCTGTGCTCCCAGCCCTGGGACCGACACCAGTGCCCCTTCTGCTGCCCTGTGCCCACCAAACCTCTGCAGCTTTCCTGAGCACTGGACCCCACCCCCTCTCTGCTCCCTTGGTCTGGATGGCTGCTCCTGGATGAGGGCATCCAGCAGTGGCTCAGAGAATCACACAACACCTCAGGTGGAGAGCATGCACTCCAAGCCTGGCTCAAAGCAGCCTCAAGTGGAGGAGGCTATTCAGGGCCTTGTCTGCTTGGATGTGGGACACCTCCAAAGATGGAGACTCTACAACATTCCCTGGGCGACCATTTCCCGTCTTTCATTACCACTGCGTGTGACATTACTTGTATTCCCACCCCTGTCCATTGCTTCTGGTGCCATCCATTTCTCTGAGGCTTTTCTGTCTTTTGCTTGCTTGTTTATTTTGGGGGCTCTGGGATCAGTTCAGGGAGCTCCACCCACAACTGGCAGTGCCCCGTGCATGGGGACAGACGCACGGTCATGGGAGAGAGCAGGTTCTCCCTCTTCCTTTATCCTGGGGTGGGCTGGGATAGAGTTTACTTTCACAAGGAGCTGGAGGGGGCCCAGCCAGGACAGCTGACCCGAACTAGCCAAGTTCGATACCGTATGATGTCATGCTCAGTATATAACTGGGGGAGCTGGCAGTGGGGGCGGGGGGGGAGAAGGGATCACAGCTCGGAAATGAGCTGAGCATCAGGTTCTGTGTGGTGAGCAATTGCATTGTGCATCACATGCATTATATATTCTTTGGACAGCGAGCAGGCGGTGGTGCTTAGTTGCCAGCTGGGCTTAACTTACGACATCCTTGCAGCTATGTTGGCGAACTGAGGGGGGAGGAGAACAAACCACCACGAGTCTCCAGGTGTGCTGCACAAAGTCTTTAATGAGAAGGAGGAAATGCAGTGGCACGGAACAGAGACCGAGAAACACGTCTGCAGGGTTCAGGGGGGCACAGAGAATGGCCCATTTCCCAAGGACAAGCTCCAGGCAAAGCGCTTGCCTTTCCCCATCCCGATCTACCCGGTGGCAATGCCAGCCCACCAAGAGCAGGCCCTAACTCCGGCACACTCCCTCCGTCAGCAGGAGGTTCAGCAAAGCAGAAGAGAACGAGCCCTTTCCTGAGGAGCTCAGAGCAAAGCAGAGCCTGAGGAGACACGGCGAGGCCTGCAGTGCAGCGAGGAGCAGCAGGCACAGGTCCCTTCTGCCAGGTGGGATGAGGACACTCAGCCCACCTGCAAGCCGTGGCTACGCTCCTGCTGCTGCAGGATGCCTGTCTTCCTTGGTGCTCCAAAGGGGATGATCTGCTGGCTTCAGCAGTTCAGACCGCAGCGGGTGGGAGGCAGACACAGCCCTGACCCCCCCAGACCAAGGGAGCCCCCAGAAGAGATGGGAACCCCCCCGGCGCTGAGGGAGCTCCCAACAGCAGCTGACAGCGAGGATCCCACGGCTGTGCTCTGAGGGAAAGAGGTGAGGATGGGGCCCGGCAGGGTTACCACCACCGGGGAGGCTTCGATGAACACCGTCGAGTCAGCGCAGCGGGTGACACAGGGCTCACTGCAGCTGCTTGCAAGTGGGGTTGGGCCGGAGGCACCGCAGGGCGTTGGGAGACAGGGTCTGAAGCAAGACATCTCTCAGCGAGGGAGGCAAAGCTGAAAAACAGAGCAGGCAGGGAGCACGAACCTCAATATCAGCCCATCTGTCTTTTCCTCAGCTCTCTCCATGGACACTCTTTGTTTTCAAAACACCCAGTGTGCCTACAGTTCCCACAGCCCTCATCGTGCCCTCCGAGTTGCACGGCACAGGAAGGCTGACCCACTTTTGGAATAGGCCCCAGCGCAGTGGCGTTAAAGCGCCTGTGGAAAGACTGATCATACCTCATCTCCATCGTTGCTTTCAAGATGGCACTGGATGCACTTGGCCATGTGGTTAGAGACCATCAGCTAAAGGTGCACATTCTGGTGGGCAGACCCCCCTGCAGCTGAGCCCCATGGTTCCCCTTCTGCTTGAAAGAACCCTCCTTTTCCCAGCCACCTCCCCCAAAAGGCAAAGAGACTGCAGCCCTTCAACTGTTGTATGGCAGGGCAAAGCTGAGGCAGCCCAAGTCTCAGCCTCAGTAGCCACCAAGACAGCAGTTCAGCCCACAGAGAGAGATGGAGCGGACTCAGGCTTACCTTGCTCCTCGAGGAAAGGGAGGCAAGAGAGGAGGATGCAGAGCCTGGAGCAGCGCAGGCTTTTATGCTGTGTCCCAGAGCCCTGGGGGGGCCACAAACATTCCTTGCTCATGAAGCATCTCAACACCTAATAATTGCAGCTTGCCGAGGCCTCTCTGGTGATTAAGCCCTTGCCTCTCTCACCTGAAAATTTTTGCTCCCACTGCGTATCGTCTAACATCAATATAATTAATTTGTCTCCAGCGCTGCTAAGACCTATTGGCTTGGAGGTCTCAGGCTAGCTGTGCAGACATTTTAAGTGACTGTGTCCTTCCCACACACAAATTGACCTGTTTTGCTCAGCAAGTTCATCCCACAGGCCAAAGGCCTGGATGGCCTGCTTTTGAGGAGAGGCTCAGGGCAGGGAGCCAAAAGATCGTAGCTCTTTCTCCTGGGTGAGGGATGGGGTGGCCCATTCCATGCATTTCAAATTTCAAAGGGACATCGGATCAGTCTCCCAGAGCACCTGGGAGTCACATGAGCCCTTGAGCAACCACCAAAAGGCAATGCCTTGGAAGACAGCAAATGCAGGAGGTTGCATAGAAGCACCAGTTGATTCAGGAATGGTGCTAAAATGTGTGGAAAAGCCCTTGACGAAAGCGGCGCTTTGGGACTATAAGCTCTGGTATCCCTGGTACGCCTCAGGCTGGGGCAACGTGTGCACTGAAGTCCACAGCAGGGTGACTCATGTTTGCCTGGAGTTCAGGGTTTTTCCCAACTCTTCCACATCACGATGACTCCCAGGTACTCTGGGTCTCTTTCAGAGAAGAATGCGGGCATCTCTTTGATCACAAAACCATGCTGTGGTAGAGCCTGATGAGCGTAAGCTAGGTCCTCCTGGCTGTCACTCCGGCCCACAGGGGCCTTCCTTCCAGCCCACAAAGGACTTCCTTTGACGTTGAGCTTTGCCACATCCCTGGTGAGATGAGGCTCTTCTCCCATATGGGATTGTGCAGTCTTGACGTTCTGCTTAAACTTAGTCACAGTCTCCCCTGTGTCTACTAGGTGTTGAGATGCTTCATGAGCAAGGAATGTTTGTGGCCCCCCCAGGGCTCTGGGACACAGCATAAAAGCCTGCGCTGCTCCAGGCTCTGCATCCTCCTCTCTTGCCTCCCTTTCCTCGAGGAGCAAGGTAAGCCTGAGTCCGCTCCATCTCTCTCTGTGGGCTGAACTGCTGTCTTGGTGGCTACTGAGGCTGAGGCTTGGGCTGCCTCAGCTTTGCCCTGCCATACAACTGTTGAAGGGCTGCAGTCTCTTTGCCTTTTGGGGGAGGTGGCTGGGAGGAGCAGGGAAGAGGAGGGTTCTTTCAAGCAGAAGGGGAACCATGGGGCTCAGCTGCAGGGGGGGTCTGCCCACCAGAATGTGCACCTGCAGGAGGCCATCTCTAACGAAATGGCCAAGTGCATCCAGTGTCTTCTTCAAAGCAGCAGTGTTTGTTCTGGAGATGGAGTATGACCAGTCTTTCCACAGGTGCTTTAACGCCACTGCGCTGGGGCCTATTCCAAAAGTGGGTCAGCCTTCCTGTGCCGTGCAACTCGGAGGGCACGATGAGGGCTGTGGGAACTGTAGGCACACTGGGTGTTTTGAAAACAAAGAGTGTCCATGGAGAGAGCTGAGGAAAAGACAGACGGGCTGATATTGAGGTTCGTGCTCCCTGCCTGCTCTGTGTTTCAGCTTTGCCTCCCTCGCCGAGAGATGTCTTGCTTCAGACCCTGTCTCCCAACGCCCTGCGGCGCCTCTGGCCCAACCCCACTTGCAAGCAGCTGCAGTGAGCCCTGTGTCGCCCGCTGCGCTGACTCGACGGTGGCCATCCAGGCCTCCCCGGTGGTGGTAACCCTGCCGGGCCCCATCCTCACCTCTTTCCCTCAGAGCACAGCCGTGGGATCCTCGCTGTCAGCTGCTGTTGGGAGCTCCCTCAGCGCCGGGGGGGTTCCCATCTCTTCTGGGGGCTCCCTTGGTCTGGGGGGGTCAGGGCTGTGTCTGCCTCCCACCCGCTGCGGTCTGAACTGCTGAAGCCAGCAGATCTTCCCCTTTGGAGCACCAAGGAAGACAGGCATCCTGCAGCAGCAGGAGCGTAGCCACGGCTTGCAGGTGGGCTGAGTGTCCTCATCCCACCTGGCAGAAGCGACCTGTGCCTGCTGCTCCTCGCTGCACTGCAGGCCTCGCCGTGTCTCCTCAGGCTCTGCTTTGCTCTGAGCTCCTCAGGAAAGGGCTCGTTCTCTTCTGCTTTGCTGAACCTCCTGCTGACGGAGAGAGTGTGCCGGAGTTAGGACCTGCTCTTGGTGGGCTGGCATTGCCACCGGGTAGATCGGGATGGGGAAAGGCAAGCGCTTTGCCTGGAGCTTGTCCTTGGGAAATGGGCCATTCTCTGTGCCTCCCTGAACCCTGCAGACGTGTTTCTCGGTCTCTGTTCCGTGCCACTGCATTTCCTCCTTCTCATTAAAGACTTTGTGCAGCACAGCTGGAGACTCCTGGTGGTTTGTTCTCCTCCTCCCTCCGTTGGCTACGCGCTCTGCAAGGAAGAGCACTGGCTTCTGTCCCGATCTTACCAGCAGTTGTGGGTGGAGCTCCCTGAACTTACAGCAGAGCACCAAAAAGACTCAGAGTCATTGTGCATGAGTCTGTAACCTGGTGATCACGGCCCTGTGGGGCCAGTTGCCAAATTCTTCATTGTGAAAGTTAATAGAGACCTTTGGAATTAACTTTTCAGTCCTCTCAATTGTTGTTCACAAAATCATACGAAAAACAGTCATGGCACTTCTCTCTTTCATTGGTGTTTTGGAAAGAAACTCCAGGGGACAGGTATGGAGTGGAAAGGAGAAAAGCCCTTCTTTTCATGGCTGGACGTAGGCAGTGTGACTGCAAGATGGGGTTAGGGTGGGCATTTCACTAGGGAACTGAGCATGCACAATCACGATCCCCCTCTTCGTAACTCCACCTACTTGTAGAACTGCTATTGACAGAGCGGGAGTCTGTAAATACTGTGCTAACACACACCCCACATACAACCCCACTGTCCAGATTGGGTTTGGACTGTCAGCACAGCAAAACCATGCTTTTTGCTTTAAGCAACCCTGGAATCAGAGACTTGAGAAGCTTTGTCCCCTTTAGGTAGAGAGTCTAGCTGTGAGAGGCTCCTTGTGGTTCCCTTGGCCCACAGGCTGTAAGCTGCAAGAGAAATGAGAGTGTCTCAGTTCTTAGTTACCAGGAACATCGTTACATCCAGTTCCAGTAAACTTCAGGATGCCTCTGCAATGCCGGAGCCTGGACAGGTTAGGTCAGCCTCTCCAGGGTGACTTCAGATCTGACAGACAGGCCTCTGAGCCATTACATAAGGAGCAGGCCTCCTGCCACCACACAGCCCAACTGCATTGCTGGCCTCATGAAGCATAGCCTGTCCCTTGACCACCACCTAGGCATTTGTTGTGGTTTAACCCCAGCCAGCAACTAAGCACCACGCAGCCTCTCACTCACTCACTCCCTCCCCCCCACCCGGTGGGATGGGGGAGAGAATCGGGAAAAGAAGTAAAACTTGGGGGTTGAGATAAGAATGGTTTAATAGAACAGAAAAGAAGAAACTAATAATGATAACGATAACACTACTAAAATGACAACAGCAATAAGAAAAGTATCGGAATGTACGAATGATGCGCTGTGCAATTGCTCACCACCCACCGACCGATACCCAGCTAGTCCCCGAGCGGCCATTCCCCGCCCCCACCACCAGTTCCTATACTAGATGGGACGTCACATGGTATGGAATACCCTGTTGGCCAGTTTGGGTCAGCTGCCCTGGCTGTGTCCTGTGCCAACTTCTTGCGCCCCTCCAGCTTTCTCGCTGGCTGGGCATGAGAAGCTGAAAAATCCTTGACTTTCATCTAAACGCTACTTAGCAACAACTGAAAACATCAGCGTTATCAACAGTCTTCGCATACTGAACTGAAAACATAGCACTGTACCAGCTACTAGGAAGACAGTTAACTCTATCCCAGCTTAAACCAGGACAGTATCCACCCCTTATTCTATACCACTGATGTCATGCTCAGTTGCCATACCTTTAGTTACATCCTGATCAATCATCACCTTTTCCATCCTTTGAGACATATGAACAATGAGATAGATACATATATATATATATATATATGTATACACACACAGAGATACCATTCCATTAGTTTATGGATCATGTTCATTGAGTTCATTTAGTTCCCGACTCAGGGTGCCATCTGTCATACCAGTCTTTCTGGGCAGGAGGGATGGTGCAAAGTCCTCTCCGTCGGTAGAGCAGAATTGGGCTTCAGTGCGGTGCGACGAGCAGGTGACATTTGACGCAGCAGGAGGATGGTGTGCACTGTTGGATTATTGCATGCTGGAGTCAGTTCTGGTTCCATCACTACTGTGCTTTGCTCAGTTTTATCATAGTTCATTCTTGCTTGATCTAAGTGATTCTTACTATAGTACTATGGATATAGCACATAACAGTTATAGTAAGGATAACATACAGTAGCAGGGTTATATAGCAACTCATATCATACAGTTTACTTCTGGCTAGTCTCACCTAAAATCAAATCCCCTTGAGGCACACATCGGACTTCTCCATCTTTTCGCATTACCCACCAAGTGCACCCAGGCCCTTGAGCAAAAGCAATCCCACGAATGGGTTTACCTTTGCCTGAGGCAGGAGTAACCCAGACTGTCTTCCCTAACATATTTTTTATGTGCACTACAGGGACTTTATCCCCTTCTACAGTATGTAAAAATTCTGACTGGGCAGGGCCACCCCGATTGGCAGATCCTCTGGTGTTGACTAACCAGGTGGCTTTTGCTAAATGTGTATCCCAATGTTTGAAAGTTCCACCCCCCCATTGCTTTCAATGTAGTCTTTAACAGTCCATTGTATGGCTCAATTTTCCCAGAGGCTGGTGCATGATAGGGGATATGATACACCCACTCAATGCCATGTTCTTTGGCCCAGGTGCCTATGAGGTTGTTTTGGAAATGAGTCCCGTTGTCTGACTCAATTCTTTCTGGGGTGCCACCTCGCCACAAGACCTGCTTTTCAAGGCCCAGGATAGTGTTCCGGGCAGTGGCATGGGGTACAGAATATGTTTCCAGCCATCTGGTGGTTGCTTCCACCATTGTGAGCACATAGCGCTTGCCTTGGTGAGTTTGTGGGAGTGCGATATAGTCAGTCTGCCAGGCTTCCCCATATTTATATTTCAGCCATCGCCCTCCGTACCACAGGGGCTTTAACCGCTTGGCTTGCTTAATTGCAGCACATGTTTCACATTCGTGGATAACCTGTGCCATAGTGTCCATGGTCAAGTCCACCCCTCGATCACGAGCCCATCTATATGTTGCATCTCTTCCCTGACGACCTGAAGTATCATGGGCCCACTGAGCCATAAATAGCTCACCCTTATGTTGCCAGTCCAGGTCCACCTGAGATACTTCAATCTCGGCAGCCTGATCCACCTGTTGGTTATTTTGATGTTCTTCAGTGGCCCGACTCTTGGGTACGTGAGCATCTACATGACGTACTTTTACAAGCAGATTCTCTAGCCGGGACGCAATATCTTGCCACAGTGCGGCAGCCCAAATGAGTTTACCTCTGCGCTGCCAGTTGCCTTGCTTCCATTGCTGTAACCACCCCCATAGGGCATTTGCCACCATCCATGAGTCAGTAGAGAGACAGAGCACTGGCCACTTTTCTCTTTCAGCAACATCTAACGCTAGCTGGATGGCTTTCACCTCTGCAAACTGACTCGATTCACCTTCTCCTTCAGCAGTTTCTGTGACTTGTCGTGTAGGACTCCATACAGCAGCCTTCCACCTCTGATGCTTTCCCACAATGCGACAGGATCAGTCAGTGAACAGGGTATATTGCCTCTCATTTTCTGGCAGTTTATTATACAGCTGGGCTTCTTCAGCACGTGTCACCTCCTCCTCTGGTGACATTCCAAAATCTTTGCCTTCTGGCCAGTCCAGATCACTTCTAAAATTCCTGGGCAACTGGGGTTTCCTATGCGAGCCTGTTGGGGGATCAGTGCAATCCACTTACTCCACGTGGCATCAGCCGCATGATGTGTAGAGGAGACCCTCCCTTTGAACATCCAGCCCAGCACTGGCAGTCAGGGTGTTAAGAGGAGCTGTGTTTCAGTACCAGCCACTTCTGAGGCAGTTTGAACTCCTTCATATGCTGCCAATATCTCTTTTTCAGTTGGAGTATAGTAAGCCTCGGATCCTCGATATCCTCGACTCCAAAACCCCAGGGGTCGGCCTCGGGTCTCCCCAGGTGCTTTCTGCCACAGGCTCCAGGTAGGGCCATTCTCCCCGGCTGCAGTATAGAGCACATTTTTAACATCTTGTCCTGCCCGGACTGGTCCAAGGGCTACTGCATGAACAATCTCCCGCTTAATTTGTTCAAAGCCTTGCTGTTGCTCAGGGCCCCATTTGAAATCATTCTTCTTCCGGGTCACTTGATAGAGAGGGCTTACAATCAGACTGTAATTTGGAATATGCATTCTCCAAAAACCCACGACACCTAAGAAAGCCTGTGTTTCCTTTTTATTAGTCGGTGGAGGCATAGCTGCTATTTTGTTGATCACGTCCATTGGGATCTGATGACGTCCTTCTTGCCATTTTATTCCTAAAAACTGGATCTGCTGTGCAGGTCCCTTGACCTTTCTTTCTTTTATGGCAAAACCGGCTTTCAGAAGGATTTGGATTATTTTCTTCCCTTTCTCAAAGACTTCTTCTGCGGTGTTGCCCCATACGATGATGTCATCAACGTATTGCAGGTGTTCCGGAGCTTCACCTTTTTCCAGTGCAGTCTGGATTAGTCCATGGCAAATGGTGGGGCTGTGTTTCCACCCCTGGGGCAATCGATTCCAAGTGTACTGGACGCCCCTCCAAGTAAAAGGCAAATTGTGGACGACACTCTGCTGCCAGAGGGATTGAGAAAAACGCATTAGCAATGTCAATTGTGGCATACCACTTGGCTGCCTTTGACTCTAGCTCGTATTGAAGTTCTAGCATATCTGGAACGGCAGCACTCAGCGGTGGCGTAACTTCATTCAGGCCACGACAGTCAACTGTTAGTCTCCACTCTCCATTAGACTTTCGCACTGGCCATATGGGACTATTAAAGGGTGAGCGAGTTTTGCTGATCACTCCTTGGCTCTCCAGTTGGTGAATCAACTTGTGGATGGGAATCAAAGAGTCTCGGTTGGTATGATATTGCCGCCGCTGCACTGTCGTGGTAGCAATTGGCACTTGCTGTTCTTCAACCCTCAGCAACCCCACAATCGAAGGGTCTTGAGAGAGACCAGGCAGGGTAGACAGCTGTTCAGTGCCCTCCATCTCCAGGGAAGCTATACCAAAAGCCCAGCGATACCCCTTTGGGTCCTTAAAATACCCTCTCCTGAGATAGTCTATGCCAGGGATACACGGAGCCTTTGGACCAGTCGCAATGGGGTGTTTCTGCCATTCATTCCCAGTTAGGCTTAATTCAGCTTCCAATACAGTTAACTCTTGGGATCCCCTGTCACGATCCAATATCGGGGAGGGTTCTTAAATGATCCCAAGAGCGAGATGAAGACACAAACGAGGTCAGATGCTGTACAGCCTTACAAGTTTTATTTCCTATAACAACTGATAATAGCCACAGGACAGAGGGAAGAAGGAAGGAAAAAGAGGCAGACCTAAGCAAGAAAATGGAAGAGATACAGCAAGACGACCAGAAGAGATAAAAGAGACCACCACCACGAAGCCAGCAACGTCCCGTTGACTCAGTCTCGGTGCAGGTGATGGAGGGTCCAAGCTCCAGGTTCCAGCAGACAGGTGATGCCAAAGTCCCAGTTCCAAGCGCTGCAGTCCCTTTTCAGTCCTTTTTGTCTTTTTGTTCCTTTTCAGTTGCTTTTCAGTTGCTCGAGAGAGGAGTACGCAGTTCTTTTATTGTCCCGGTCCCCACGATTTCTCCAAAGAGTCCACCCATTTCCACGGAGCTCATTATCATACATGCCGCCCCGTGTTCCTCCATGGGCGCATGCCCAGGTGTTCTCGGTGGGTTCTTCACCTTGCTCGTGGGCAAGCACAGCTTGGTAGGCACTGCTAGCTTCAGCCGGATAGGGTGGTTTCTTCAGGGACATTTTGTTTCCTTCAGCACGTACTCCCCCACAGCAACAGGTTGTTGAGGCTAGCAAATGGTAACTGTGCAGCAGCAATGTCGAGACATAGTCCAACGCAGTCTCTTACACCACCTCGTGGCTCGACATTGCTGTCCTCGTGGTGGCGTGAAAGGTAAAGCTATAGAAAGAGAAAGAGGGAAAAAGCGCATAGTACAATGATATAATCAAGTTAACAACTTTCTAGCAAAATGACTTAACATAATGCAGCAAAATAAAAACCAAAGGTCAAAATAAGATGATTTGGCTTTCCAAGGCTTATTCTATGTTAATACAATATTTCTACATTAAACAACAACATGAACAAACAATATCATACCAATTATCCTAATTATAACATTTCTAAGTTAAACAACAACATCTAATAACTAACAACATGTACTTGACATCAACTAACCATTATAAATTTAACTAACTCTACAATATCAAAACATACTATACATTGACTTCAAGGTTGCGAAGATTCAATAGAAGAACACGACGGCAGTTTACATGGTGAACAGTTACAAGGACAAAGAAGAAGTATTAGAATAACTATTAAGATAACCGTTATCAACGCAAAGGCTATATAATAAATTGGAATCAACGCGAACACATACTCGTACTCTGTCATTTTTTTGGCAATGTACCACAAAGTGGTCACAGCCCTAACAGTCCACGCGGTCTGCTGCCCTGGTCTGCTGGTGTTGGGGTCCGCATGCACGGCGGGAAACCACCGTCCGCGCCCCCTTATCCTAGGGTGCATGCGTCGTCTGGGCCTAGAAACTTCTATCCCAGATCTGAACAAAGGTAAATGAACAACAACACTATATAACAATGATTAATAATACTTTAACCTAACATATTTAACCAAAATATATACACTTACAAGACAAACACATACATACCACAAGAGAAAATATAGCGAAAGCTAACAAAGCAATTGCCACAAAATTACTAATCTGAGTAAACACCTGTGTCTAAATAATTGATACAGTTGCGTGCTTTGATTGACAAAGGACACGAATCTGTTTTACACCATCAGGCGAGGCAGTAGATACAAATTGCATTTTAGATACGACATGCTGGATTAATTGAATAAAACAAGGAATAATACATGGCAAAAACATCAAAGCGACAAATGCACATAACGGATAGAAGCTGTTTTACCCATGGTGCTTCGAGTAGCCAAGACCATAAATCACTGTTCCAGCTGTCCCATGTTTGAACGGGGACATGGGCTAGTTTCCTAATACCTGTGGTCAGTTGAAGAACTACTCCACCTACATCGTCTATTTCCAAACAACGAGAGACATTTAATTTCCCACATACTCCTCCCTCTTCAGCTAGTAAGTAATCCAAAACCATGCGGTGTTGAAGGATTGCAGTGCGCATCTGTTGAGATTGTTGAGTTACAAAAAAGAAGTCTATTGGTTCACTGGGATTCCAAGTGGCAGGCCCATAATGCTCAATTATTCTTTCGGGAGGCCACTCATTTTCCCCCCACTTTTGGGTTCCACCTATTTTAACCTCAACAGATCGCTTGCTACGTGCAATCCTTTTGTCCCCTAAATTATCATATAGTCTTACTCCCAATCGAGGACTACCCGCCTCTGGAAGAAGGAGAAACAGAGGTCGGATAATCCCTATATAACAAATCCCTGACCAATTTGCTGGTAGTTGTTTGTAGGCAGTATGTCCACAAATCCAATAATGGCCTTTTTTGGCTTTGGCACCATTAGCAAATGGTCCAGCTGCAGTCTTTGGGAATTGGAACTAAGTTGTGTTCTCATTTCCCAAAGGGCTAAAAAAGGTGCTTGGCTTGTTGTTGTTTGTCTGGCCGGTACAATACCAGGCACCAGTGTTGTTCTTCCACTCACAAATTTGATGATAAATATGGTTTCCAGGCCATCGGAGAAAGAAGGTTTCGGTTTTGTTCGACCAAAACCCTTTAAACCCTTTGTTGCGGCTGGTTTCATCAAGCCACATCCATATGTAAACACCTCTATCTTCATTAACCAATTGATGTGTGAGTGTCCGTTGACACCTGCTTTCTCCGACATTGACCCCTCCCTTCTGGGTGCGATTTAAACAATATCTACCCACAATAGGAAATTGAATTGGCCATGTTTCACTATCATCCCAGGTAGTGCTATCAGTTTCACTATAATTGCTTACGATTTGTGCTGGAGTGAGGGGTGTGGAGGTCCACGGCCAGCTTGACAACCCTAAAGGTCCTCCACAAACCCAGCAGTGACTCACATTAAAGGTTTGGCTTACAGCTTTTGCTAACAAAACAAATTCGTTATCCTTAAAGGGTTCATATGGGTGGGGGGGAGGTGGGGCAATTGGCTTCCCTTCACCCTCATAGGTAAATCCCCAACATAACATAATTAATAATTAAAAATAACATCATGTCTGCTCCTCTTCTACTGTGGGTACGTCTGAGTCGCTTGCTTCCTCCTGAAAATGAAACAAAAAAAAAATTTGCTTCTCGGGTTAGAAAGAGGGAACAATCCATCTAGTATGAATCTCATGAATTTTTCCACAGGCATCTTTTGCCTTCCAGGTATGTTTGTTAAGGGGTGTGTCCAACACCAGTGGCACTGTGCCCACTGTGGGAAGTTCGACTAAGACAGGTTGTCCTGGGAAATGAGATGGATTGCTGAGGTGATCAGGCCCATGTGGGGCTGGCATGATTGTTGGAGCTTTTGGACAGAATGCTGTGATCTTTGGACACCCATTTACTCCCCAGTGACTATTAACGCTGGCCACTGCATCCCACACTCGCTCAGCCCATCCTGGCTTATGCGGTTTGAGGAAGCGTTTTAACAGACCATTTGTTCTTTCCATAATTCCGTTTGCTTGTGGGTAATACGGAGTATGAAACACCCACGAAATTCCCCCCTGGGCTGCCCATTCCTGGACCACTTTGGCTGTGAAATGTGAGCTGTTATCTGATTGGATTGACTGTGGTTTGGGGAAAATTCCAAACCATTCTTTCAGAGCCTTTATTGGGTTTTCTGCTGTCGCCTTAGCACATGCTTTAGCTTGCACTCGTCCGGATACTATCTCCACACCTACCAGTATGTAGTACTTTCCCTCTGACCTTTGAAAAGGACCAATGTAATCAATCTGCCAGGCCTCCCATAGGCCTTTTCCCTCTCTTAAATGCAGGGGGTCACCCTCCAGCGGGTGTCTGTCCAAACGGACGCGGCACTGTTCGCAGGAAGACACGCAAGTTTTACATTCTTCCCTGGTAACTGGCCACCCTCGGGCTTGTGCCTCACAATAGAGGTCCTTAACTCCTGAATGTTTCCATTTTACATGTAGCCATTCTAACAGATGTTCCCAATTTTCTACTATTTGTGTGCTTTGTAGGGGAGCTAGCCGGGCTAGCTCATCTACTTTGGCATTCCATCGGCTCACCGCGGCGTCCTCTGGTTGGTGAGATGCTACCCATGCTACTGCAAATTTCCCTTGTCTGGCAATGGTAAGAATACCCTGCCATTTTTTCCTTTTGCCATACAGGTATTCTATTGACGTCCCACCCGTTTTGTTCCCAGAATGGAAGCCACTCAGTGCAACCTTTAAACACAGCATAAGAATCAGTATAGATATAGACAGAAGAAGCAGATTGAGCCTCGTGTTGAAAAACGCTCCACACAGCAATTAGTTCTCCTACTTGTGCACTACCTTCCCCTTCGGTAATGATCTGTTCCTTGGTATCTACTCGAAGTGCCACAGCTCGATATTTCCAAATTTTTCCCTCTCGCCTTGACGAGGCATCCGTAAACCAGACATTTTGCAATTGTCCAGAAAACGGAGGAGCTACTTGTATTACAGGCAAAAGCTCAGGGGTTTCCCTATCTGGGTTTACCTCATCTTGTATATTTAACACTTTCGTGGCTCCTTCAGATACAGAAAAAAATTCGCAGAAGTGTTCTGTTTGTGCATACCATTTTCGCACAGAGGCTCTCTGGGCCACCCCGTCAGGGGGTGGAGTTCCTGCCAAAACTGCTTTGATCACTTTAAATGGACCTCTGAGCACTATAGGTTGTTGCCGGATGGTCCGTTCGGCTTCTCTCAGAGCTAAACTAACTACAAATAGACCTTTTTCCCAAGTTGTATACCTTTTTTCAGCATCTTTAAAGCTACGAGAATAAAAACCAATGGGCCGAACAGGCCCCTCTGGACCCTTTTGCCACAGATGGATTGACAGTCCAGTCTTGGCAAACCCCCACTCAATTTGAACCGGATCTGTTGGGTGAATGGGGCCAAGGGCCTGATAGGCAGTCGCTTCAAACACCAACAGCTGTAAAGCCTCCTCATGGACCTGAGTCCATTCCCACTGAGCTCTCTTTCGCAACAGGTCATACAGGGGTCTAGCAATAATTGAGAACTCAGGAATGTGTTTCCTCCAAAACACAGCAAGCCTAGTGCATGCTGTAAGTCCTTCTTTGACTCTGGCATCTTGATCTGATCAAGAGAGGAAAGGGTATCCGGTGGGATACACGTCATGCCTCCCTTCCACCAGGTTCCTAAAAATTTTACCTCATTTGAAGGGGTTTGGATCTTCTCAGGTGGAATTGTCAACCCTATACTTTCCAAATGGGTGATGATGTCATTCTGGGTTTCTCTAACTTCTTCTACCTGACTCCCTCCTATGAGCACATCATCTATATATTGATAGATCTTTACCTCTGCTTTTATGGGAATTGTTTCCAACTCTTGCGCTAGAGCATGGTGAGCCAGCGTGGGGGAGTGTTTGTATCCTTGAGGCAGTCATGTTAAGGTGTACTGTTGTCCTTCCCAGGTGAAGGCAAAGCGATCCTGGTCCTCAGGTTGTAAAGGGACCATAAAAAACATATCCTTAACATCGATCGTTGCCATGACAGGGTGGGATTGTTCCTGAATGGCAGCTATCAATTCAGCAATGTTTGGTACAGCAGCTGTTAGTGGACCTGTGTTGGCATTGAGCTTCCTGTAATCTATTGTCAATCTCCATTTGCCATTTCGTTTTCCGACTGGCCATGCTGGAGAGTTGAAGGGGGAGTGAGTGGGAACTACAGCCCCTTGTTTCTTTAAATCCTCCAGAACTGGCGTAATTCCTTCTCTTGCTCCTAGAGGCACTGGGTAGGGTTTAACATTGGTCAATTTGGAAGGGGGGAGCTTGCAATAGACACACCTCCATGCCGGATGTTTCGGCCAATTGCCTAATCTGAGGGACACCAAAAGACCATGAGTTTCCCTGGGTGTCACGCCACTGTCTACCCTTCACAACATCTATAGCTAGAAGATTCATCTGGAAAGATCCTACGGCCACCATGGTATTGACAGGGTTTTCCTCCCTTGGCAACCATAGTGTCACCGGCGTCATAGGCACTGATTGTGTTTTTCCCAAGGCATTTAAGACAATCAGATTTCTAGATGGAATCGAAACTCCACATTGTTCTGCTTCAGTCCACTTTAGCGTGGTAATTTGTGCCCCAGTATCAATTAAAAAGGTCACCAGTCTTTTCCTTGGTCCTACAGCAACAGTAATCAGTAAATCCCCTTTTGTATTGCAGGTGAGTTGTCTAACAAACATCCATCCTCCGCCTCCCCCCTCACCTTCGGGGGGTGGAGGGTCTAGTTTCCCACGACCTTCTTCTCCCTAGTCGGCTTCTCCTCAAGGTCTATCAAGGGTGGGGCACTAGGGATTGGTTTGGAAACGGCCCTTTGCCCTGACCAATTCTGCACAAGTTGCTCCAATCTTTGGGTCGGGAGCCCATCCATCAAGTCCCGGGGAATGCCTTTCTGAAGCCCTAGCTGCCACAGTCCCTGTCGACTTAGGGGCCTCTCTCTTCCAGGGGGTAATTGCCGCCCAATAAGTCGTCGTACGATCTTGTTTTCAGTTCTTTGAGACAATCCACCAACGGGCCATATTTTCTCCCAAAATTAATCAATTCCTGAGCTATCTCTCCCCATGTCCATATTTTTCTCCCTGACTGCCGATGATCAGGGGACATTTTTCCCTCCAGAGTGGCCATAATTCTTTCTCTATCGGGGGTGTTTTGAATCCTCCCTTGCAATTTAATCCCAATGGGTTTCAGGGAGTCGGGAAGTCCCCGTATCAGAGGAGTCATCCTCTCCGGGTCCACAGGCATCATCATCGGGGAGCCCTGGTGGGGCTTGAGCTCCCGATCGTACATCATCTGGAGACATGCCGCCTTTTGCACACTTTCCACTAGCTGATCCACCGTACTGGTTATGGCCAGGGGATCTCCCCTCTCCAAGGGGTTCAGCCCTCCGGCCCAATACGCAGCTCTCTGAGTCCATGGCCATGGGGCTCGGCGATCGCCAGTAGTTAGAAACACACCTGGACCCCAATATCCTTCTGCTTCTTTCTCTGACAACAAAATTCCGTCCCCTCCTGACAAAGACACTCTCCACACATACTCTGTCTCTGATTCCTTTGCTGTCCTTGCAAAATCTTTTTTCAGCTTTGCTAATTCAGTTGCTGTAAATGGGGCTTCTTTGGTGATAACCTGAGGACGGTCATCGCTATCGTCCTCATACACATACTCTGTTTTAATCAGTGGATACATATGTGGGAGGCTTTCTACGGTTTCTTTTGCCTTCTGCAAATCTCCCTGGGGGTAGATTTGCCGTATCCCTTTCTCCGCAGGCGTCACTTCTACCTCTGCCTGTGTATCCACCTCTCTCAAAAGTTGGTTCTTCAATTCCTTCTTTAATATCACGTTTAGGTTCCTTTCCTGCTCCAACAACTGTTTACTTTCTTTCAATTGTTCCTGCAGACCTTTGATTATCATCTGCGGGGAGTCTATCACAGTATCAGTTTGACAAGACTTCTGCTTTCTCTCTTCCATCGCAGCTGCAAGACTCGCTCCCAACACCGCACAAATTATAGCTTTTCCTTTCCCCTTCTTAACCTTAGCTTCCTTCTGCAAGATTCTTATCCTATCCACCACACTCTGTGGTTGAAACCAGTGGGTTTTCGCCCAATCTTGTCCCTGGAGTGAGGGGCGAGATTGGTGCGCCTCTAAAAGATCATATAGTTTCTCTATTCCTTCAACCTGTGAGGGCACAAAATCACAAACATCAACAGTTTTCTGAGCATCCATTTTCTCTAACACAAAGCGGGGCGTCTGCGTCCTGAGAGGGTCACAACTTAACAACAAATTCCCCCTATTCGCTCTCAGAAGGGCACACTTTAAAGTTACAGACCAACACAAAGGAGGGGGTTACGTCCTGAGAGGGTCCCACAATAGTACCGAATTCCCCCTTTTCACTCTCAAGAGAACACACTCCAAAGTGACACACTAACTCAAAGGACGGTTACGTCCTGAGAGGGCCACACATGAGTATCCAAGTTCCCCCTATTCGCTCTCAGGAGCCAGACTACACATTAACACAAAAATTCCACAACAAAGTCATACAGCACTCTCATCTCTGGGGATTCTGTCCGTGACGCCAATTTAAAAAATGTCTCGATCCAATATCGGGAAGGGTTCATAAATGATCCCAAGAGCGAGATGAAGACACAAACGAGGTCAGATGCTGTACAACCTTACAAGTTTTATTTCCTATAACAACTGATAATAGCCACAGGACAGAGGGAAGAAGGAAGGAAAAAGAGGCAGACCTATGCAAGAAAATGGAAGAGATACAGCAAGACGACCAGAAGAGATACAAGAGACCACCACCACGAAGCCAGCAACGTCCCGTTGACTCGGTCTCGGTGCAGGTGATGGAGGGTCCAAGCTCCAGGTTCCAGCAGACAGGTGATGCCAAAGTCCCAGTTCCAAGCGCTGCAGTCCCTTTTCAGTCCTTTTTGTCTTTTTGTTCCTTTTCAGTTGCTTTTCAGTTGCTCGAGAGAGGAGTACGCAGTTCTTTTATTGTCCCGGTCCCCACGATTTCTCCAAAGAGTCCACCCATTTCCACGGAGCTCATTATCATACATGCCGCCCCGTGTTCCTCCATGGGCGCATGCCCAGGTGTTCTCGCGATGCACCGCGCGAAGTGTACCTTCTATATTCTCTCTCTTGGGCAGAGGAGCGCTCACTCCTAATAGCTGAGATGTTGGTCCTTACAGGTGGGGAATAGGACATCTCCTCCTTGAATCGCTGGAAATCCTCGGACAGCTTCTCCACAGCCAAAATGCAGGCTTGTAGGGAGGAGGAGAGATTTTCTTCGTATTGACGGAGTTGGCGAGCCACTTCATCCACTGTCGGTGCCTCTTCGTCTTTCCAGGTCATTATTGCCAGTGAGTTGGCATAGGACGATGGTGCGCTCCGTACAAACTCCCGCCACATGGGTCGTGTGCATTGGACTTTGTCTGGATCTTTGGGTAATTGTGGGTTGTCCGGGTCATAATGAATCGTCTCTAGCACAGCTAATTCCCTCAGATATTGGATACCTTTTCCCATGGTGGTCCACTTGCTTGATTGACATATAACATCTTCCTTAAAGGGGTACCTTTCCTTCACACTTGACAGGAGTCGCCTCCAGAGGCTGATGGCTTGTGTCCCTTTTCCAATTGCCTTGTCAATGCCACCTTCCCTGGCAAGTGATCCCAGCTGCTTGGCTTCTCCACCTTCTAATTCCAAGCTATTAGCCCCATTGTCCCAGCATCGGAGGAGCCAGGTGATAATATGCTCACCTATATGGCGGCCGAAATCTTTTCGCATATCCCGCAGCTCACTCAAGGATAGGGACCGGGTTATTACCTCTGGTTCTGCCTCTTCCTCCTGTTCCCGTGATGACCCTGGTTCACCTTCATCCTTCGCTAAGCGAGCTGACTTTTTTGTATATTTCTTTTTCTGTACGGGGGTGTCCTGGGTTCAGCTGGGATAGAGTTAATTTTTACATAACCTGGGGGGGGGGGGGGGGGGCATAGCCGGGGCAGCCGACCTGAACTAGCCAAGGAGCTATTCCATACCATGTGACATCATGCTCAGTATATAAACGGGGAACGGGCCGGGGGGAGGGCTCTTGATTTTCGTTGGTGGAGCGTTGGGTTCCGGGTGGTGAGCAGTTGCACTGTGCATCACTTTTTTTTTGTATATTCTTTCATTAGTACCGTTGTTGTTGTTGTAACCTTTTTTTTTTGTGTTGTCCCAGTAAACTGCCCTTATCTCAACCCTCGAGGTTCCAGGTTTTTTTTTCTTTTCTCTCCTCCGTCTCCTCCCTATCCCACCGGAGGGGGGCGGGAGGAGTGAGCGAGCGGCTGCGTGGTCCTTTGTTACCGGCAGGGCTGAAACCACGACAGTCTTTTTTGGCGCCCAACGTGGGGCAGGAAGGCTTGAGATAACGACAGATCTGGCCAGAGCGTGTTGAAACAAATTTGTTATACGCATTTCTTATATTAGATAAATAGATGTTAGTCACAATGTTGATTCATTTGTTTACATGGTGGCGTTTTGTAAGTTCTTATGTGCTCTATGTATTGCCTGTAGTTACGTTTCACACCTCTGGGAGAGTGATTGGGATTATCATCTTGCTGTACTGGGCAATGTCG
Source organism: Harpia harpyja (assembly GCF_026419915.1). Taxonomy (NCBI): domain Eukaryota; kingdom Metazoa; phylum Chordata; class Aves; order Accipitriformes; family Accipitridae; genus Harpia; species Harpia harpyja. Next base: position 39,956,223 of record NC_068953.1, read on the forward strand.
ACTTGTGAAATGATTACATCACTGGTCATGAGGTTAAGCTGGTATCTGTATGAGGCAGTGATATCATTTCCATACTTCGGGCACCTTCTATCAGATTTTATTGGTAATTACACTCAGTCCATGGGGAAGTTAGGGGGGGATGCTTCCCCCCGTCCGTTTGCCTCCCTTCTCTCCTTCCGACTAATTACAACAGCCTTTGAGAATTTTGAATATCCTTGGGATGCACAAGCCAGTGTGCTGTTAGTGCTATGCCTCCTGAATATGTTTCAGGTCTTGTTTAGGGCTACAAAAAGGCTCTTTAAGAGTACCACCCAGAGATCTGCCCCAAAGCTGGATACTCATGGGTGGCACGGCATGTGGGAGGATATGGGCAGGTATCTAGAGAACTTCTTACCTCCAGTGGCTTGGAAGTTCACTCCCAAACAACTACAGAACCCTCATGAAGTGGTAGAATATTTGAAAGAAAAATGCTGTGGCTATTCCAAAGACGTACAAGTCACTGCACTGTGCTGGGCCCTGGCCAGTATCTACCAAACACTACTTGATGCTAGGCAGCACCGTCAGGGGGAAAAGGGGGAAAAGATGGAAAACAGGACAACAGGCACCGTGGCAACCCAAACCCTGACAACAGGCACCGTGGCTACCCCTACCCTGACAACAGGCACCGTGGCTACCCAAACCCTGACAACAGGCACCGTGGCTACCCCAACCCCGGAGACAGATACTGCAGCTAAACCAGAGAACCAACCTGTGCCAGTATCAGTCGCCCCTGTACAGAAAAAGAAACACACAAAGAAATCAGTTCGCTTAGTGAGAGATGAAGATGAACCAGGGTCATCGTGAGAACAGGAGGAAGAGGCAGAACCTGAAATAATTACCCGATCTCTATCCCTGAGTGAGTTGCGTGACATGCGAAAAGATTTTAGCCGCCACCCAGGTGAGCACATTGTTACCTGGCTGCTCCGATGCTGGGATAATGGGGCTAGTAGTGTGGAATTAGAGGGTAAGGAAGCCAAGCAGTTGGGATCTCTGTCTAGGGAAGTGGGCATCGACAAGGCAATTGGGAGAAAAACACAAGTCCTCAGCCTCTGGAGGCGACTTCTGTTATGTGTAAAGGAAAGATACCCCTTCAAGGATGAAGTTACATTTCACCAAGGCAAGTGGACCACCATGGAGAGAGGTATCCAGTACCTGAGGGAATTAGCCGTGCTGGAGGTGATTTATAATGATCCAGAAAATGCGCAGTCACCCACAGATCCAGATGAAGTCCAATGCACACAACCCATGTGGCGGAAGTTTCTACGAAGTGCACCACCAACCTACGCCAACTCATTGGCAGTAATGTCCTGGAAAGAAGGCAATGGACAAACGGTGGATGAATTGGCTGTCCAACTCCGGCAATACAAAGGAAGTCTCTCTTCCTCCCTACGGGCCTGTGTCTCGGCTGTAGAGGAATTGTCCCGAGAGTTCCAGCAATTCAAAGTGGATATGTCCTTCTCCCCACCTGTACAGGCCCGCATCGCAGCTATTGGGAGTAAGCACTCCTCTGCCCAAGAGAGAGAAGAGAGAAAGTACACACGACGGGCTAACCTGTGGTTTTACCTGCGTGACCATGGAGAGGACATGAGGAGGTGGGATGGAAAACCTACCTCAGTCCTGGATGCACGGGTACAGGAGTTGTGAGAAAAAGCAACCAGAAAAGAGGATTCTTCTTGGAAAACTGCTGCTCTAGTTTCCCGTGAGCAGTCCCCCAGACGCAGTAGATGGGCTGATCCCATTTCTGATCCTCTTGAAGGGACTTCTGATTCACGTGTGCGAAAAGTGAGTAATGGATATTCTAACCAGGATTAGAGGGGCCCTGCCTCCAGCCAGGTGGACGAGAGGGACAACCGAGTCTAATGGACAGTGTGGATTCGATGGCCTGGCACGTCAGACCCACAGGAATATAAGGCTCTAGTAGACACTGGTGCACAATGCACCCTAATGCCATCAAGTTATAAGGGGGCAGAACCCATCTGTATCTCTGGTGTGACAGGGGGATCCCAAGAGCTAACCGTATTGGAAGCTGAAATGAGTCTAACCGGGAATGAGTGGCATAAACACCCCATTGCAACTGGCCCAGAGGCCCCGTGCGTTCTTGGTATAGATTATCTCAGGAGGGGGTATTTCAAGGACCCAAAAGGGTACCGGTGGGCCTTTGGTATAGCTGCATTGGAGACGGAGGAGATTGAACAGCTGTCTACCCTGCCTGGTCTCTCTCAAGACCCTTCGGTTGTGGGGTTGCTGAAGGTTGAAGAACAACAGGTGCCAATTGCTACGACGACAGTGCACCGGCGGCAATATCGCACCAACCGAGACTCCCTGATCCCCATCCATAAGCTGATTTGCCAATTGGAGAGCCAAGGAGTGATCAGCAAGACTCACTCACCCTTTAGTAGTCCCATATGGCCTGTGCGGAAATCTAATGGGGAATGGAGACTAACAGTAGATTATCGTGGGCTGAATGAAGTCATGCAACCGCTGAGCGCTGCTGTGCCAGATATGTTAGAGCTTCAATATGAACTGGAATCAAAGGCAGCTAAGTGGTATGCCACAATTGACATTGCTAATGCATTTTTCTCCATTCCTTTGGCAGCGGAGTGCAGGCCACAGTTTGCTTTCACTTGGAGGGGCGTCCAGTACACCTGGAATCGACTGCCCCAGGGGTGGAAACACAGCCCCACTATTTGCCATGGACTGATCCAGGCTGCACTGGAAAAAGGTGAAGCTCCAGAACACCTGCAATACATTGATGACATCATTGTATGGGGCAACACGGCAGAAGAAGTCTTTGAGAAAGGGAAGAAAATAATCCAAATCCTTTTGAAGGCTGGTTTTGCCATAAAAGAAAGTAAGGTCAAGGGACCTGCACAGCAGATCCAGTTCTTAGGAGTAAAATGGCAAGATGGGCGTCGTCACATCCCTATGGATGTGATCAACAAAATAGCAGCTATGTCCCCACCAACTAATAAAAAGGAAACACAGGCTTTCTTAGGTGTTGTGGGCTTTTGGAGAATGCATATTCCAAATTACAGTCTGATTGTAAGTCCTCTCTATCAAGTTACCCGGAAGAAGAATGATTTTAAATGGGGGCCTGAGCAACGACAAGCCTTTGAACAAATTAAGCGGGAGATTGTTCATGCAGTAGCCCTTGGACCAGTCCGGGCAGGACAAGATGTTAAAAATGTGCTCTATACTGCAGCTGGGGAGAATGGCCCTACCTGGAGCCTGTGGCAGAAAGCACCTGGGGTGACCCGAGGCCGACCCCTGGGGTTTTGGAGTCGAGGATACAGAGGATCCGAGGCTCGCTATACTCCAACTGAAAAAGAGATATTGGCAGCATATGAAGGAGTTCGAGCCGCCTCAGAAGTGGTTGGTACTGAAACACAGCTCCTCTTAACACCCCGACTGCCAGTGCTGGGCTGGATGTTCAAAGGGAGGGTCTCCTCTACACATCATGCAACTGATGCCACGTGGAGTAAGTGGGCCGCACTGATCACTCAACAGGCTCGCATAGGAAACCCCAGTTGCCCAGGAATTTTAGAAGGGATCACAGACTGGCCAGAAGGCAAAGATTTTGGAATGTCACCAGAGGAGGAGGTGACACGTGCTGAAGAAGCCCAGCTGTATAATAAACTGCCAGAAAATGAGAGGCAATATGCCCTGTTCACTGATGGATCCTGCCGCATTGTGGGAAAACATCGGAGGTGGAAGGCTGCTGTATGGAGTCCTACACGACTAGTCGCAGAAACTGCTGAAGGAGAAGGTGAATCGAGTCAGTTTGCAGAGGTGAAAGCCATTCAGCTAGCGTTAGACATTGCTGAAAGAGAAAAGTGGCCAGTGCTCTATCTCTATACTGACTCATGGATGGTGGCGAATGCCCTATGGGGGTGGCTACAGCAATGGAAGCAGAGCAACTGGCAGCGCAGAGGTAAACCCATCTGGGCGGCAGCACTGTGGCAAGATATTGCTTTTCGGATAGAGAAGCTAGTGGTAAAAGTACGTCACGTAGATGCTCATGTACCCAAAAGTCAGGCCACTGAAGAACATCAAAACAACCAGCAGGCAGATCAGGCCGCCAAGATTGAAGTGTCTCAGGTGGACCTGGACTGGCAACATAAGGGTGAGCTATTTATGGCTCAGTGGGCCCATGATACCTCGGGCCATCAGGGAAGAGATGCAACATATAGATGGGCTCGTGACCGAGGGGTGGACTTGACCATGGACACTATGGCACAGGTTATCCACGAATGTGAAACATGTGCTGCAATTAAGCAAGCCAAGCGGCTAAAACCCCTGTTGCATGGAGGGCGATGGCTGAAATATAAACAGTGGGAGGCCTGGCAGATTGACTATATCACACTCCCACGAACCCGCCAAGGCAAGTGCCATGTGCTTACAATGGTGGAAGCAACCACTGGATGGCTGGAAACATATCCTGTGTCCCACGCCACTGCCCAGAACACTATCCTGGGCCTTGAAGAGAAAGTTTTATGGCGACACGGCACCCCAGAAAGAATCGAGTCGGACAACGGGACTCACTTCCGAAACAACCTCATAGACACCTGGGCCAAAGAACATGGCATTGAGTGGGTATATCACATCCCTTATCACGCACCGGCCTCCGGAAAAATCAAACGATACAATGGACTGCTGAAAACTACATTGAGAGCAATGGGGGGTGGAACTTTCAAACATTGGGATACACATTTAACAAAAGCCACCTGGTTAGTTAATACTAGAGGATCCGCCAATTGGGCTGGCCCTGCCCAACCAAGACTTCCACATACTGTAGAAGGGGATAAAGTCCCTGTAGTGCACATGAGAAGTATGTTAGGAAAGACAGTCTGGGTTAGTCCCCCCTCAAGCAGAGACAAACCCATCCAAGGGGTTGTTTTTGCTCAGGGACCTACGTACACCTGGTGGGTGATGCAGAAGGATGGGGAAGTTTGATGTGTACCTCAGGGAGATTTGATTTTGGGAGAGAATAGCCAGTGAATTAGGCTGTATGATATTTAACTGCTAAATAACCTGCCAATGTATGTCATTGTATCTATAGTGTCTATATGCCATATCAAGGGTATTACTGTAAGAATTACCCAAATGACTGAAGGATGGACTTTGAAACTGAGCCAAGTACAACAGTGATAGAACTTGAACTGGTGCCCAGCAATTTCCTCAAGATCAGCCTCTTCGACCTGCAGGCCAAGGGTGTGGGTTGCACCAAATGTACCGGCCACAAGTTCCAGAGGCAGCATACAACAACCTAACACCTCACACCATCTCTCTTATCCTGAAGAACTGTTACAACAGATGGAGCCCCAAAGTCATGGACTAAATAAAACTGATGGACACATTGGAGGGATAGCCAATCGACTAAGGGAATACTATTTGGGGGGGGGGGGGATGTCCATATACATATATATATATATGAGACAAGGAAAGTGGTAGTAGTTGATTAGAAAATGTAAGATCTGGGCATGATGTAGATGGTATAGAATAAGGGGTGGATAATGTCCTGGGTTCAGCTGGGATAGAGTTAATTTTTACAGGAACCTGGGAGGTGGGGGGGGGGGGGCATAGCCGGGGCAGCCGACCTGAACTAGCCAAGGAGCTATTCCATACCATGTGACATCATGCTCAGTATATAAATGGGGAGCGGGCCGGGGGGAGGGCTCTTGATTTTCGTTGGTGGAGCGTTGGGTTTGGGGTGGTGAGCAGTTGCACTGTGCATCACTTTTTTTTTGTATATTCTTTCATTAGTACCGTTGTTGTTGTTGTAACCTTTTTTTTTTGTGTTGTCCCAGTAAACTGCCCTTATCTCAACCCTCGAGGTTCCAGGGTTTTTTTTCTTTTCTCTCCTCCGTCTCCTCCCTATCCCACCGGAGGGGGGTGGGAGGAGTGAGCGAGCGGCTGCGTGGTCCTTTCTTACCGGCTGGGCTGAAACCACGACAGTGGGCAACTGATACTGGTGCAGGTTGGTCCGCTGGTTCAGTTGCAGTATCGCTCGCCGGGTTTTGGATAACCGCAGTGTCTGTCGCCAAGGTCTGGGTGGCCTCAATGCTCGTCGCCGGGGCTGGAGGGGCCACAGCGCCCGTTGCCGAGGTTTGGGTGACCGCAGTGCTCATCGTTTTGTTGTTAGGTCCAGAGACCTTCTCTTCCCCTTGAGGGTACTGAGTGGTGTCGAACAGGGCTCGGTAGGCATGGGCCAGGCCCCAGCACGTTGCAGTGATTTGTATCTCTCTGGAGCTGCCAGGGTGACAGCATACCTTTTCCAAATATTTTACTAGTTCTTCCGGATTCTGCACTTGTTCAGGGGTGAATTTCCAAAACACTGGAGGTGCCCACTTCTCTAGGTACTTGCCCATACTACCCCCCACACCCTGCCACTCATAATTATCCAGCCTCGGGGCAGATCTCTGGGTGACCTTCTTAAAAAGTTGTTTAACCTTAAACAAGAGCTGAACCACGTTCAGGAGCATGCTAATTCCTAGCAGTAGGGCTAGGACCGTGCTGGTCCCAACATCCCAAGAGTATTCAAATTTTTCAAAATTCTCAAACACCATTGTAACTGGACTGAAGGAGAAAGGAGAGGGGAAGAGAGGTATCCCACCCACAGACTGGTTTTCCAAGGAGGAAAGGTAAATGGTGTAATTATTAATAGTTTCCCACAGATGGCTCCTGGAGTATAAAGGTGACAATGCTGAGTGCAAATACCGGATTAATCGCACAACCGATGACTTCATCAAACCATAAACCAGTGTTATACAATACATCAAAGCGAAAACCTTAATCCACCTCCCACGGATGATAAGCAGCAGAAGAGGGACTACATACAGCAAGCGAAGTGATACATAACAGAACTTTAAAAACCAGAGCAACAACTCTAAGTACACATAAATCAACATAATGACCAGCGACTATTAGACCAATATAATGACTGCTTATAACAAACTTGTTTTAACAAGCTCTGGTCAGGTTTGTCGTTATCTCAACCCTTCAGGCCCCACGTTGGGCGCCAAAAAAGGACTGTGGTGGTTTAACCCCAGCCAGCAACTAAGCACCACGCAGCCGCTCACTCACTCACTCCCCCCCCACCCGGTGGGATGGGGGAGAGAATCGGGAAAAGAAGTAAAACTCCGGGGTTGAGATAAGAACGGTTTAATAGAACAGAAAAGAAGAAACTAATAATGATAATGACAACACTACTAAAATGACAACAGCACTAATAAAAGGATTGGAATGTACAAATGGATGGGTTTAGTCTCCCTCTAAGTCACCCCCACCCCCCATTTATTCTCCCTTTGCCCCTCCACGCTTTTCCTCAGCCAGTCTCTACCTCGCCCTTTCCATGGATCTCTCCCCCTCTCGCAAACCATTGCCCCTACACACCAACAACCTGCACGGCGGTCATGGTCTTTGTTCAAGGGCTGACACCGCCCTACGTCCCCAAGAGGCTGGAAGTGCTGCCGGGAGATCACCATCTGCCCTGCAGCAGCGTCCCCACCCTAGTGCTCACAGCAGGCTTGGAGGCCCCCTCAGATAAATCTGAGAAGCAAAGTGGGGTCTAATATCTCACCTCACCCTGGTTGTCTCCACACAGCTGCCTTCTCTTCTTCCCTGGAAGCAGCAGAGACACCAGCTGGGGGGTGAAACCATCCCCCCCTCCCGTGGCAGGATATCCCAGATGCCTGGCTGAGGACAAGGCGCTGGGAGCTTCAGCTGTAGCCCCTGGGGTTACGCCTCTCAAGGCCTCTGCAAGGCTGGCAGCAGGTGCCCGTCATGCTCCGTGCAGGTCCCAACTGCAAATCTTCGAGTGGAGCCTAGCCCTGAAACTCCCAGGGAGCCGCGTGTCATTGCACAGGGCACGTGATCAGCAGGGCAGAGAGGGCTGGAGCAGGTAGTTGTGGCCGAGTGGTGAAGGCGATGGACTAGAAATCCATTGGGGTTTCCCCGCGCAGGTTCGAATCCTGCCAACTACGGGGCGCAGTCCCCTTTTGGGCTCCCTGCAATTGACCACGCTGCAGCCAGCAGTGGGACTCAGCTCCCCACTGTGCCTGGTGCCCAGGGAGACAGTGAAAGCCCCTTGCCTACGGCACTTGTCCTCGCCCCCCCACACCCCACACCCCCCGAAATTCCTGGATGAAAGGGAAATCCTGCTCCCATTGACAAGGTAGGCAGGTTGGGGGAAGAGAATGGACCAGTGCCGAGTACCAGCCATGACAAGAGGTCCAATGTTAGAATCGTAGAATCATTTAGGTTGGAAAAGACCTCACGATCATCGGGTCCAACCGTCAACCATGCCCGCTAAACCATGTCCTGAAGTACCCCGTCCACTTGCTTTTTGAATACCTCCAGGGATGGTGACTCAACCACTTCCCTGGGCAGCCTATTCCAATGTTTGACAACCCTCTCAGTAAAAAAATTTTTCCTAATATCTAACCTAAATCTCCCTTGCCTCAACTTGAGGCCATTTCCTCTTGTCCTATCTCCAGCCACCTGACAGAAGACGCCAACACCCACCTCACTACAACCCCCTTTCAGGTAGTTCTAGAGAGCTATAAGGTCTCCCCTCAGCCTCCTCTTTTCTAGACTAAACAGCCCCAGTTCCCTCAGCCGCTCCTCATAAGACTTGTGCTCCAGGCCCCTGGCCAACTTGGTTGCCCTTCTCTGGACATGCTCCAGCAACTCAATGTCTTTCTTGTAGTGAGGGGCCCAAAACCGAACACAGTACTCGAGGTGCGGCCTCACCAGTGCCGAGTACAGGGGAACAATCACCTCCCTGCTCCTGCTGGCCACACTATTTCTGATACAGGCCAGGATGCCATTGGCCTTCTCGGCCACGTGGGCACACTGCTGGCTCATATTCAGCCGGCTGTCAACCAGCACCCCCAGGTCTTTCTCTGCCGGGCAGCTTTCCAGCCACTCTTCCCCAAGCCTGTAGCGCTGCATGGGGTTGCTGTGACCGACATGCAGGACCCGGCACTTGGCCTTGTTGAATTTCATACGATTGGCCTCAGCCCATCGATCCAGCCTGTCCAGATCCCTCTGCAGAGCCTCCCTACCCTCAAGCAGATCGACCCTGCCTCCCAACTTGGTGTCGTCTGCAAACTTGCTGAGGGTGCACTCAATCTCCTCATCCAAATCATCGAAAAAGATATTAAACAGAACAGGGCCCCACACCGAGCCCTGGGGAACACCACTTGTGACCCGCCGCCAACTGGATTTCACCCCATTCACCACTACCCTCTGGGCTCGGCCATCCAGCCAGTATTTCACCCAGTGAAGAGTACACTTATCCAAGCCACGAGACGCCAGTTTCTCAAGGGGCACGCCATGAGAGACAGTGTCAAAGCCCTTGCTGAAGTCAAGGAAGATAACATCCACAGCCTTTCCCTCATCCACTAGGCGGGTCACCCGGTCATAGAAGGAGATCAGGTTGGTCAAGCAGGACCTGCCTTTCGTAAACCCATGCTGACTGGGCCTGATCCCCTTCTTATCCTGGACTTGCCATGTGAGTGCTCTCAAGACAAACCGTTCCATAATCTTCCCCGGTACCGAGGTCAGGCTGACAGGCCTGTAGTTCCCCGGATCCTCCCTCCGACCCTTCTTGTAAATGGGAGAATGGACCAGTGCCGAGTACCAGCCATGACAAGAGGTCCAATGTTGTTGGCTCTTGAGCAGAACTTAAGAGCCTGATCTCACCTCACACCTCAGGCAGAACAACCCTACCAGCTGTCCTCCCTAGGCCTGAACCTACAGCAGCTCACCTCCAAAGACAGCCTGCACAGCATGGCCCTCATTGCTAAAGATGAAGGGGAGGCACCTCATGGATCGGAGATCTTGCCAGCACTCACAAAGTGCCCCTCACTTTAGGTGTCACAAAGGCAGACTGGTGTGGAGCAGCAGGCAAGGGGTGGGGGTGGGGGGAAGAGAAGGGGCCAGCGCCAACTATGAGCTACAGAAGAGGTCCTTCTTTGGACCTCATTGCTAACGATGAAGTGAAGACATATCATAGACCTAAGATCTTGCCTGGGGTCCTGGGGATATTCTGCCTGACCCGTCCCCAGCCCTTGCACACATGGACAACCTTTCCCAGGGGCCTTTCCCAAATTTAGCTTGAGGATGAGGGGATGAGGGGTGGGGCTCTCCTGTCTCCTCCTCTTCTGGGAAAGACATGGAAGTGCAGAAGAGGCCATGGTGGTGCCCGTGGCATCAGGAGACCATGCCCTGCCATCACCGACCCTGATGGGCGGGATAGAAAAGAACCAGAGGCTTCCCAGAGGGCTTCTTTCAGTCACATACCCAGCTGCTCCCAACAGAGCAGCAGCAGAGGAGGACCTGTTGGTAGCCTGCCTGGGTGGTTCAGCATCTTAAGGAAAAGGGAAACCCTGAGGGACACGTGCAGAGAGAGCCCAGACAAAGAGAAGGAGAGACGAGCCCATTGCTGGTGCATGGTCCGTTCCCTGCAGCCATGCCACTGAGGGTGGGGGAAGCATTGCAAGGGAAAAAGAAGCTCAGAGAGATAGTCAGTATGAATGGAGAAGGAAAGGGGCAATGGAGAGGGCACCTGGAAGGAGCCAGGGACCTCTTGATCTGCAGCAAAATACTTTCCCCTGAGCAATAGCCCCTGCAGCAGATAGGCTGGGGCCATGCTCCCCACGCTCACATCGGCACCCACGTCCCAGCGCTCTCCATCCCGCTTTTGTCTCCGCTGCATGCTCTGGCCTGTGGATGGGACGGGGCACCAGCAAACACAAGCCCAAAAATGCAGGCCTCAGCACTGCCACCTCGTCCCTCACGCTCACCAAGAGGCTTTACCAGCTCAGCCTGCCCAGAGCCTTCCCTGGGACACCTGGCAGCATTTAAGCCTGGCCACCTCCCAGTGTGGGTGGGCCAGCCCTGTCCTGTGGCGACTGGGAACCAACTCCACTCCCAGCAGGGCTGGGCAGGACAGGAATGGCACCAGGCACGGAGAGGAGGGGTTTCTCTGGCTCTTCGGCACCCTGCACGGTGGCGGGGGCAGCCCTCGGATCTCAGGGAGCAGCCAGGGCAGGCCTGCGCCAGGAGGGAGGACAAGCCAGGAGCTGTGGGGGAGCACAGCACAGCACAGCACAGCACAGCACTGGCAGGGCAAGGCCCTCACCGCTGGTCTGAAAGGCAAGGCGCCAACTGCTAGACAACTTGCTTAGAAGAACAAACACTGCCTAGGACTAAGGCCTTTTACCGCAGGGTCAACATGACCTGAAGACCCAACCTAAACTGGCTCCCACTGGCTGAGAACACCCCATGCAGATGATAAACCAATGGGAGATTTGTCTTTCAAAAAAACCCTAGGTATACAGCCATGGCCAGAACAGCAATCAACCTGAATCTAGTATAAAGCCCCTCCACCTGCACGGGACATTGGTTTAGAACAATGAAGATTAACACCCCACTGAGCATCTGTCCACACCACCTGCCCAGGAGAAGCACATAGTGATCTTGGGAGCAATAGTAACTGATTAGCCCACCCCTTAACATGAGTAATTTGCTTGGTCGACACAACTGTATTGTAAACATATACCAGCCCTGCTTTCCTCTGTCTTGGGGTCCTCCATGCATTAGGCTGGGGCACCACTATGTGAACAGCCAAACTCGGAGGATTAATTCCCTTGGTAATTCTATGCTTGGTAATGCTAAGCGTCCTTGTGTCCCTCCTCAGCCGGCAAAGAAGGGACGTTGACGCTGGGCACAGTCCCACAGCCCCCTGGGAGCTGGATTTCTGGGCAGGGTGGCAGCCCTCCTGAGTTCGCTGGAGAGCAGCTCCCCTCCACCCTGCAAAGCAACAAGGCTGCCCCCTCGCTCCGGGGTTTCCTTCAGTGCCTGCAGAGCCAGCTTGGGTGGTCAAGAAGAAAGTCCCCATCCAGGGTTATGGGCAGGAGATGTGGGGAGAAGGGCAAGGCAAGGCCCTTGAGCTCCGCAGCGAAGGCGCAAAGGAGGTGAACTTTCCTGAGAGCCAATTTTCTGGCCCGGGTGAGGGCACAGGACAGAGGAAGGGAAGGAGGCATGAGGGCTGGCAGTGCCAGGGAGCATCAGGCAGGGCCGTGGGAGGTGCCGGCAGAGGTGCTGGGGGGAGCAGAGTGGCGCAGCGGAAGCGTGCTGGGCCCATAACCCAGAGGTCGATGGATCGAAACCATCCTCTGCTAATTGTCGCTTTTTTTCCCTCCTCCTGACAGCTGCTGCCTCTCCCCGCAACTTTTAACCTGCACTGCTCTAGCTCTCTGGGCACCCATGGCCATGGCCCTCCTGTTCCCTCAGCCCCTTCTCTCTGCCACTGCCACCTTCTTTCTCCTTTGCCGCCTTAGGAGCCAGCACTCCCATAGTGCCCCTCGGCAAGGCAGACGGGAGGCTGTGGAGCAGCAGGCAGAGCTCCCCCCACAAGGAAGCGGGTGTCCTGGGGACACAGGCTTTTCTCCCTTCCCATCCAGCAGCTCAATCCCAACTTCCCAGCCGCAAGCAGGGACCTCCAGGAATCTGCAGGTGGGGAGGAGGAGGAGGACAAGGCTGGTGCTACTTTGGGAAACACCAATGCAATCAGCTTGACCATCTGGGGGTTTTCTCCATCCTAGTCTGTTTGCTGCCGTGCTCACTCGCAGCTCCAGCCAGGAGCAGGGCTGAGTAGGTATTCCCAGTGGGCACTGTATTGGCCATACGTGGCTAGGTGTTGGTAGTGGTGGGGAGAGGGGCTGCTGCAGGGTGGCCTCTGTGGGGAAGAGCTGAGGGGCTGCCCTGCACCACACACACAGCTGGTTCCAGGGGCCTCCACAACACTGAGCCATCTGCAAAGCTTGTGGCACCCAGGGCACCCATGCTGGCTGGAGCAGGCGGATATTCCTGAAGGAACTGCAACCTGCGGAGAAGGCACGCCAGTGAAGACTTTTCCTGACGGGCCTGAAGCCTGTGGAAGAGCCCACGCTGAAAGAGATTTTTCCTGTTCAGACGCGCAGCATGTGGAGAACCCATGCTGGAGTAGTCTGCAGTGAAGGAGTGCAGTTGAGCCTGGAAAAATTGGTTGGCATGGCGGTGTTTTCTTTGTCTTTTATTGCTCACTACAAGACAAAACACACACATAGCCCAAGCCTTTCCTTCTCTTCTGGCTGCTCAGCACTGGAATCCAGTGCTGGACACCCACCCCCTCACTCCCACATGCACATCAGCAGGTGCTCTGAACCCTCGACTGTACCACAGGTCTGTGCAGAATCCAGGCCTGGAGCCCAGGCCTGGTTTGTCCAGTGTCCTGCTCCAACCCTGGGCAGTCCCTGATGCCAATCCACTCTCTTCACTGGCTAGTGCAGCTTGAGATTTCCCAGCAAATACCCCTCTCACACACACATACACACACAAAGACCCCCCCCGCCAAAACCAGAAAAGCACAGTCTGACAGAAATGAGCTAGGAGTAGAATGCAATGAAAACAAGACCAATCGCATTCTTGTTCTTCACGTGTCTGCAAAGGGTTTCCAGGATAAGTTGCTCCTTCCCCTTCCCAGGGATCGAGGTGAGGCGGACCGGCCTGCTGTTGCCCCCATTCTCCTTTGCGCCATTCGCGAAGATAGGAGTGACAATGAATTTCTTCCAGGACTCAGGAACCTCTCCCAGTTGTCACAACCTTTCAAAGATAATTGAGAGTGGCCTCCTCTATAGGTCTTTCTTGCCTGAGTGCTTCACGAGCTGGCAGCAGGAAGATAGCACGGGTATCTGCAGGTGAGCTCCCTGCTACCTGAGTGCCTGACTGGCCAGAAGCCAGAAGATCGCTTGCATGTTGACTGTGAGGTGGCCTCTGGCTCTGCAGGCAATGGGCCACCCACAGGCATATCGCTTGTGCTAAGTGCTCGTCTTCATTCCAGAGTGGATACCACTGCACGGTATATCTTTTTATACCCAAACACTTCTTGGTCCAAAGGAAGCGGACAGTCCCTGAGAGGGAGATCTGAGAACATGCGGGCATGACAGTGTCAAAAATGGCCGTCCGGCAATCACAAAGCAATAGGAGAACCCACAGGGGATGACGCTGTCAGAAGTTGCCTCTTCCCTTTGTTTAGCGAGTGGGGGCTTCCTTGCCTGACGTGCTTCTGGGTAGACAGGTAGGGTTGGCTGGTCCTGACAGCCAATCACAGGTCTGCCTGAGAGCAGGTGGGCCTGATGGGGTCCAGAAATGGCTGTCAGCCAATCAGAGAGCAGTATGAAAACATGGTTGTTATGGTGCTTAATAAGAAAATGGCAGCTGAAAGAAAATGGTGCCCCCCGTGTATGTAGGGGAAGGTACGTCCTGGTCACGTGTACTTCATCATTCATCAGTGCCGGCACGGGCATTCACCAAAGCAATCATCCGTCGCCAAAACCAGGGGCAGCACAAGGCAGATTTTAGCCCAGGAACAGGTAATGCGTGGAGTCCTGCAAACAAATTGCTTACGGGCACGCAGCACAGAATGTGGCAGATGCTCATATCTGGCCAAGCATCATAGACCAAGAAACTTGTGCTAGAAATGATCCACCTGGCCTATTTGCACATTATATAGACAGAGAATTGCTACCCTAGCATTGCCTGCTTTTTACTTACTGATTGCTGAGCTACTACTACACACGTCTACAAGCTACGGACATATCCAGTGCCTAGGAAGAAACCCAGGCTGGTTGCTGTGCCTTTTTAATTCAGCCAAAGGGTACATCATGCAACCACACGCTAGCCCAGGACAGCGTGATTGTGACTCCGACTGGGGCAGACTCCGACCGCGCTACCTCAGCGTTATGCCCTCTGGTATTCCCCATGGGCACTGTATTGGCTACACATGGCAAGGTTTTGGTAGTGGAGGGGTCAGGGGGTGCTGCAGAATGGCCTCTGTGGGAAGAGATAAGGGGCTGCCCTGTGTCAGACACAGTCAGTTCCAGCTCCACAGTGGACCCACCGCACAAGACAGCTGAGCTGTCGTCATTGGTGGCCCCCCTGTGAAAACATATTCCAGAAAGGGCAAAAGAGGCCAGGCAGAGAGAGCTGGAAGGAGCAAAAAGAGTGGGAAAGAGCAGAGGGAAGACACATCCTGCTTGGACAGGTAAAGGAGTCTGGTGTGAAGCACTGCAGTTGTCCCGGCACAGGGGAGAGGAAAGGCGGTGTTTAAGTTTGTCTTTTTGTTTCTCACTACTTGCATCTGTTTTAATTGGCAAAGAATTAATTTTGCCCAAGTCAAGCCTGATTTTCCCACAAGAGTTTTTGCTAAGCCATGTCCGTGTGTTTATCTTGAGCCAAGAGATTTCTCAGTGTGTTTTCAGTGCTCCGCATCGCCCTGCGGGTGGGGAAAGTAGTGAGCAGCTGGGTGGGCGTTTGTCTGTGCTTAAACCACCACAGGTACGTACACGCAAACGCACACGCACCTGCATAGTACGTGCGCAGCTGGCCCACGTATGAACGCAGATGGGGAGCGTCACCATTAGCAGCACCCAGCAGCTGGAGTTTCCGTAGCCAAGAGCTCACACGCAGAGAAGCACACCCATGTGCCAGCAGCTTGAGGTCATGTGTATGTGTGTAGGGGTCTGGAAGGAGGAGGCGGGATAGTCTGTGAAGCGGAGGAGCAGGCAAGAGGGCAGTTTGTGACCTGGCAGAGCAGGAGGCAGGCAAGACTGGGACGTGGAGGAGCAGGAGGGAGGCCAGGCTCTGGGCTGGAGGAGCAGGAGGCAGGAGTGGCCCAGGAGCGTTGGTGGTATAGTGGTGAGCATAGCTGCCTTCCAAGCAGTTGACCCGGGTTCGATTCCTGGCCAACGCAGGCAAGCTTTTACTCAGCCTGGCTCCACAGTGCCTTGCCTGTCCTGTTCCCAAACAGCGCAGCTTCCCCCCCTCAGGAAGGTCACCTCGCATAGGGCGGTCGCGCCACTCCCCTTGACTCCCCCTGCAGCCTTGCTTCATGGACAGGCCTCTGGGCACCTCCGAGCCCAGCAGACACAGGCTGGGCTTTTAGCAAGGTCAGCCTTGCAAAAGCAGACTGCGGGGGCTGCTTTGCACCATTCTGAGATTCTCAGGCAGCGCTGAAGCATGGCAGCAGGTGCCCAGAGAACTTTGTTTGGGATTTTCCATGCCTGGGTATCACACTCAGGTTTCAGTGGGGCTCAGGCACTGTGCCACCTGCTCTAGCTTTGGGGCTAGCCCTGCTTTAGGCAGGCATTTGGACTAGTGACCGCCTGAGATGCCTTACAGTCTACCTCCTTCCATGAAGCAACAAGTCCCAGAGAGCTGTGCCCTCCTTCCTCTACGTCACGGGCAGTAAGTCAGCCTCTTCCCCGCAGGAACGGGAGCCCAGTCATTGCTCGGCACTTGGCGCATCTCCTGTCCTTTTGCCTTGACTCTCCAGACCCTTTCCCACACACTGACTCCTTGAGACCGACACAGCATTCCCCCAGGGGTTGGTGTGGCACAGCCCTCCTTGCCGAGCCTTCCCAGCCCCGAGCAGGGAAGAAGGAAGCACCCTGGTTGCCCCAGGAACCGTCCATGAGGCAGCGCTGCAGGCCAAGTGCTTGGCTTGCCATCTCCTGAGGCTCTGGAGGGAATGGAGGAAGTCACGGGAAAGGTAGACGTGTGCCTGGAGCCCTTGACAGGACATTGGCGTGCGTAGAGCCGTAATTCACTGACGGTTCCTTTGGTTGCTCCCGTGAAGGATTGCCTTGGGCTTTGGGAGATGTGTGGGAAGTGTGCTGCCCCTGTGCTGGGTACTCCGGTTCCATGTGGTATGAAGCGCGTGTAGGAGCTGCGGTCGCCAGTTTGCAGCCCTTGGTGGGAGCAGGGCAAGGGTGCTCCCGGGATACAGCTCCCCCTGCAGCAGTGCCAGGAGGAGGCTGGCTGAGGTGGGCTGGCTCTGGCAGCTGCAGGGGGCGGACCAGCAGCAGCAGCAGCGGGTCAGGATGGCCGAGTGGTCTAAGGCGTTGCGTTCAGGTTGCAGCCTCCCTGGGAGGCATGGCTTCGAGTCCCACTCCTGACAGGCTCTTCTCTCTGGCTGCCCCCCTTCATGCTTCTCTCTCTTCAGCGGAGGCTTCTTGCCCCTCTGGGGGCTCTGCTCAGCCTGCTGACCAGGTCTTGCTGCAGTCCCAGCTCCTGTAGAAGGAGAAATGGGCGTACCCATGCTGCCCCACCAGTAGCAGCTGGGTAGGCCTAGAACAGAATCATGGAAGGAGGAGAGCCCCTGGGGAATTCCACTTTTCCACTCTCCCCTACAAAAGTCACATTCTGCATGCCTCTCCCCTCCCCTGCAATGTGGAGCTTTGGACATTCTTCAAACATTCACCCACAAAACCCTCTTTCCCTGCTTCCGCTTTCCCCTCCAACAACCCTTCTGGTTGGAAGGCATTTCAGGGACTCAGAGAGTGCATCCTCCTGCTTCAGGCAGGCTCCCACCAGCTGATCAGTGCTTTGTCCTTTCGGGTCATAAAATACCTTGAGGACAGATGTTTCACAGCCTCTCTGGACCCCTGTTCCCATGCTTAGGCACCCTCCGGGTGATCATTTTTGATTGTGTAGCCAGTCACAAACTGCCTGCTCAATTTCTGACCATGGCGCTCATCCTCCAGCCATCGCAGGAGCCTCCTGGTAGGCACCAGGAGGCTCCTATTAGATCCCCGCTAAGCATTTTCTTCACCCAGCTGAGCAAGCCTTGGGTCCTCTGCCTTTCCTTACAAGGCCCCCCCAGCCCCTGACTATGCTAGGGATCCTCCGCTGAACTTGCTCCAGTTTATCATCACCTTTCCTTGGTTCCCCAGATAGTCCTTCTTCCCCCGTTTTGGAGATGGGGCAACTTTTCCCTCTCCTTAGTCATCAGGGAGCTCCTCTGCCCTCTGCTCCCAAAGCTGGAGAGCCCCTGCAATGCATCCTTCCCTCTTTCAGGCCCAGTGGCACATTGTGTAGGTGCCAATCCAGCACTAGGCATTGACCAGCAGGATTTCAACCCAGAAAGTTTCCCCGAACTGGCAGTTCCTCACCAGCAAAGATGGACAGCACCAGTGGGAAGAGGGACAGGTGGGAGTAAAGGCCCACCAGTAAGAGGCCAACAGGGGCATGGCAGGCTCTCTCCAACACTGCTGACAGGACAGAGGCATCCTCACGCAATGCCACCACAGGTTGCACGAGCACTGGTGGCATTTTTCAGAAGGACCGCAGTCAGGAAGTATGAGCCACAGAAGAGGTCCTCCTGTCCACACAGGAAGAGGAAGAGGAAGAGGAAGAGGAAGAGGAAGAGGAAGAGGAAGAGGAAGAGGAAGAGGAAGAGGAAGAGGGGACACGCACAGGGTGGTATCAGAGCATGCCGGAGCGTGTCGGGATTGAGGGAGATGCTGAAGGAGCTGGGATTGTTCAGCCTGGAGAAGAGAAGGTGAGGGGGCTTCTGCTGTATGAAGGTGGCTCTCTGGCTTGCCAAGGCCTGCCCTCGGCCAGAAAGACCTGGGGAGTGCAGGACCCAGGAGTGGCGTGGCCTCCTGCGTGAGCCTGCCTGGCCTGAGCTGCAGCTCCCAGGGGCTGGGGAGCTCTGGGAGATCTCTGGCCGCCCATTGAAGCCTGTAAGGGGGGCACAAAGTGTCCTCCCCGCAGTGTCCCGCAGGGAGGAGCAGCATCGGAGGCTACAGTGGATGGAACATTTGCCGTGACCTTGGGGAAGCAAAGAGTCGGCACCACGGCAGCCCCAGCAGGCAGTGCTGCCAGGAAGGAAACCAAGGACAAAATGCCCCGAGCAAGGAAGCTGCCTTGTGGGCACTGGCCCACACAACCCACTGGCCCAGAATCCTTTCTCCCCGAGTGCTGGGTGAGACTAGCAGAGCCCCAGGAAGACCCTCCATTGCTTGGAGAAACGCTGTCTCAGCCCCAGAAGGGACATCCCTCCTCCTGCAGTGGCACAGCATCTGCATGGGAAAGGGCTGTCCCTTTCCCCATGCTCCAGCCCTTGGAGCGCAGGGTCCCTCCACCTCTTTGCAAGACCTTCAGAGACTGGGCCCTGCTCTTGCTGCTCCCAGACACTCCTCCCACCCTGCTCGGTCCTGCGGATCCCAGGGATGGATGAGGACAGTCCTCAGCAATGCTGCTTCTCTGGCACATGCTTTCAGATTTGTGACTCTGTGGAAATTTAACCCTTCTCCCGTGACTAGGTGTTTCTCACGCCCTCTCTGAATGTAACCTGCCATTTGATATCTTAGGCTTGGGCACGGCAGCCTGGTCTGTCCTGCAGGTTCAGAAGTACCGGCTGCCAGCCCAGTGCTTTGGGCAGTCCAAAAGTACCAGGCAGTTGTGTCCTCAGTGTCCTGGGCTAAGTCTGAGGTCCAGCAGAGTGTCCCCGCCTGTGTTTCCTCCTGTCTGACTGCTGGGAGGAAGGGCCCTGCTCTCACCACACAGACTCAAACCTTGGCCCAAGGAGGATAGCACCAGTGCAGCTTCTCCCCACTGTGTGCACGGACCCTTCTTGGGCAGGCAGTGTGGTGGTCCCAGGGCATGAGGAAAAGTTCCCTCAGGCTCACAGTGAAATGTACCTGAGTCTGGAGCAGCCTCAGGAGAGAAAAACCTCATTGTCACTGAGTGAGAGGCCACTTTGGGGCAGAAGGGGATAGCATATGCTGGAATGTTGAGGAGATTAAGCTGGAAACTCCATAAGCAGGTGTAAGTATGCGAAAACAAGATTCTCCCAGGCTACCAGCCTGGGTCTTGTAAGAGAGGGCATGCCAGGCTTGCACAAAGTGCTCTGCCGCTCCCTGGAAAGATCCTGCGAGCGGAGAGTCGCGCGGTGGCCCTGAAGGAAGGCTGCACTTGGTGATGCCCAGGGAGATGGAGAGACCGCCAGGCTGGGCCAAGAGCACATGGCTCAGAGAGGGTGGCCACAGGGGAAGGAGAGCACATGTCCAGGAGGTCCCATGGTGTAATGGTGAGCACTCTGGACTCTGAATCCAGCGATCTGAGTTCAAATCTCAGTGGGTCCTTGAGCTTTAGGGTCCCTCAGGGCTTTCCTCAGCATGCTTACACATAGGCAGCCTTGCCTTGCTGTCAGGTCAATGGTTTAATGCACTCTCATCTTCCTTCCTTTCCTGTGCTCCCAGCCCTGGGACCGACACCAGTGCCCCTTCTGCTGCCCTGTGCCCACCAAACCTCTGCAGCTTTCCTGAGCACTGGACCCCACCCCCTCTCTGCTCCCTTGGTCTGGATGGCTGCTCCTGGATGAGGGCATCCAGCAGTGGCTCAGAGAATCACACAACACCTCAGGTGGAGAGCATGCACTCCAAGCCTGGCTCAAAGCAGCCTCAAGTGGAGGAGGCTATTCAGGGCCTTGTCTGCTTGGATGTGGGACACCTCCAAAGATGGAGACTCTGCAACATTCCCTGGGCGACCATTTCCCGTCTTTCATTACCACTGCGTGTGACATTACTTGTATTCCCACCCCTGTCCATTGCTTCTGGTGCCATCCATTTCTCTGAGGCTTTTCTGTCTTTTGCTTGCTTGTTTATTTTGGGGGCTCTGGGATCAGTTCAGGGAGCTCCACCCACAACTGGCAGTGCCCCGTGCATGGGGACAGACGCACGGTCATGGGAGAGAGCAGGTTCTCCCTCTTCCTTTATCCTGGGGTGGGCTGGGATAGAGTTTACTTTCACAAGGAGCTGGAGGGGGCCCAGCCAGGACAGCTGACCCGAACTAGCCAAGTTCGATACCGTATGATGTCATGCTCAGTATATAACTGGGGGAGCTGGCAGTGGGGGCGGGGGGGAGAAGGGATCACAGCTCGGAAATGAGCTGAGCATCAGGTTCTGTGTGGTGAGCAATTGCATTGTGCATCACATGCATTATATATTCTTTGGACAGCGAGCAGGCGGTGGTGCTTAGTTGCCAGCTGGGCTTAACTTACGACATCCTTGCAGCTATGTTGGCGAACTGAGGGGGGAGGAGAACAAACCACCACGAGCCTCCAGCTGTGCTGCACAAAGTCTTTAATGAGAAGGAGGAAATGCAGTGGCACGGAACAGAGACCGAGAAACATGTCTGCAGGGTTCAGGGAGGCACAGAGAATGGCCCATTTCCCAAGGACAAGCTCCAGGCAAAGCGCTTGCCTTTCCCCATCCCGATCTACCCGGTGGCAATGCCAGCCCACCAAGAGCAGGCCCTAACTCCGGCACACTCCCTCCGTCAGCAGGAGGTTCAGCAAAGCAGAAGAGAACGAGCCCTTTCCTGAGGAGCTCAGAGCAAAGCAGAGCCTGAGGAGACACGGCGAGGCCTGCAGTGCAGCGAGGAGCAGCAGGCACAGGTCCCTTCTGCCAGGTGGGATGAGGACACTGAGCCCACCTGCAAGCCGTGGCTACGCTCCTGCTGCTGCAGGATGCCTGTCTTCCTTGGTGCTCCAAAGGGGAAGATCTGCTGGCTTCAGCAGTTCAGACCGCAGCGGGTGGGAGGCAGACACAGCCCTGACCCCCCCAGACCAAGGGAGCCCCCAGAAGAGATGGGAACCCCCCCGGCGCTGAGGGAGCTCCCAACAGCAGCTGACAGCGAGGATCCCACGGCTGTGCTCTGAGGGAAAGAGGTGAGGATGGGGCCCGGCAGGGTTACCACCACCGGGGAGGCTTCGATGAACACCGTCGAGTCAGCGCAGCGGGCGACACAGGGCTCACTGCAGCTGCTTGCAAGTGGGGTTGGGCCGGAGGCACCGCAGGGCGTTGGGAGACAGGGTCTGAAGCAAGACATCTCTCGGCGAGGGAGGCAAAGCTGAAACACAGAGCAGGCAGGGAGCACGAACCTCAATATCAGCCCTTCTGTCTTTTCCTCAGCTCTCTCCATGGACACTCTTTGTTTTCAAAACACCCAGTGTGCCTACAGTTCCCACAGCCCTCATCGTGCCCTCCGAGTTGCACGGCACAGGAAGGCTGACCCACTTTTGGAATAGGCCCCAGCGCAGTGGCGTTAAAGCGCCTGTGGAAAGACTGATCATACCCCATCTCCATCGTTGCTTTCAAGATGGCACTGGATGCACTTGGCCATGTGGTTAGAGACCATCAGCTAAAGGTGCACATTCTGGTGGGCAGACCCCCCTGCAGCTGAGCCCCATGGTTCCCCTTCTGCTTGAAAGAACCCTCCTTTTCCCAGCCACCTCCCCCAAAAGGCAAAGAGACTGCAGCCCTTCAACAGTTGTATGGCAGGGCAAAGCTGAGGCAGCCCAAGTCTCAGCCTCAGTAACCACCAAGACAGCAGTTCAGCCCACAGAGAGAGATGGAGCGGACTCAGGCTTACCTTGCTCCTCGAGGAAAGGGAGGCAAGAGAGGAGGATGCAGAGCCTGGAGCAGCGCAGGCTTTTATGCTGTGTCCCAGAGCCCTGGGGGGGCCACAAACATTCCTTGCTCATGAAGCATCTCAACACCTAGTAGACACACAGGAGACTGTGAGTAAGTTTAAGCAGAACGTCAAGACTGCACAATCCCATGTGGGAGAAGAGCCTCATCGCACCAGCGATGTGACAAAGCTCAACGTCAAAGGAAGTCCTTTGTGGGCTGAAAGGAAGACCCCTGTGGGCTGGAGTGACAGCCAGGAGGACCTAGCTTACGCTCATCAGGCTCTACCACAGCATGGTTTTGTGATCAAAGAGATGCCCGCATTCTTCTCTGAAAGAGACCCACGCCCAAATTGACCTGTTTTGCTCAGCAAGGTCATCCCAGAGGCCAGAGGCCTGGATGGCCTGCTTTTGAGGAGAGGCTCAGGGCAGGGAGCCAAAAGCTCACAGCCCTTTTTCCTGGGTGAGGGATGGGGTGGCCCATTCCATGCATTTCAAACTACAAAGGGACATCGGATCAGTCTCCCAGAGTACCTGGGAGTCATCGTGATGTGGAAGAGTTGGGAAAAACCCTGAACTCCAGGCAAACATGAGTCACCCTGCTGTGGACTTCAGTGCACACGTTGCCCCAGCCTGAGGCGTAGCAGGGATGCTAGAGCTTATAGTCCCAAAGCGCCGCTTTCGTCAAGGGCTTTTCCACACATTTTAGCACCATTCCTGAATCAACTGGTGCTTCTATGCAACCTCCTGCATTTGTGTCTTCCAAGGCATTGCCTTTTGGTGGTTGCTCAAGGGCTCATGTGACTCCCAGGTGCTCTGGGAGACTGATCCGATGTCCCTTTGAAATTTGAAATGCATGGAATGGGCCACCCCATCCCTCACCCAGGAGAAAGAGCCACAATCTTTTGGCTCCCTGCCCTCAGCCTCTCCTCAAAAGCAGGCCATCCAGGCCTTTGGCATCTGGGATGACCTTGCTGAGCAAAACAGGTCAATTTGGGCGTGGGTCTCCTTCAGAGAAGGACGCGGGCATCTCTTTGATCACAAAACCATGCTGTGGTAGAGCCTGATGAGCGTAAGCTAGTTCTTCCTGGCTGTCACTCCAGCCCACAGGGGTCTTCCTTTCAGCCCACAAAGGACTTCCTTTGACGTTGAGCTTTGCCACATCGCTGGTGCGATGAGGCTCTTCTCCCATATGGGATTGTGCAGTCTTGACGTTCTGCTTAAACTTACTCACAGTCTCCCCTGTGTCTACTAGGTGTTGAGATGCTTCATGAGCAAGGAATGTTTGTGGCCCCCCCAGGGCTCTGGGACACAGCATAAAAGCCTGCGCTGCTCCAGGCTCTGCATCCTCCTCTCTTGCCTCCCTTTCCTCGAGGAGCAAGGTAAGCCTGAGTCCGCTCCATCTCTCTCTGTGGGCTGAACTGCTGTCTTGGTGGTTACTGAGGCTGAGACTTGGGCTGCCTCAGCTTTGCCCTGCCATACAACTGTTGAAGGGCTGCAGTCTCTTTGCCTTTTGGGGGAGGTGGCTGGGAAAAGGAGGGTTCTTTCAAGCAGAAGGGGAACCATGGGGCTCAGCTGCAGGGGGGTCTGCCCACCAGAATGTGCACCTTTAGCTGATGGTCTCTAACCACATGGCCAAGTGCATCCAGTGCCATCTTGAAAGCAACGATGGAGATGGGGTATGATCAGTCTTTCCACAGGCGCTTTAACGCCACTGCGCTGGGGCCTATTCCAAAAGTGGGTCAGCCTTCCTGTGCCGTGCAACTCGGAGGGCACGATGAGGGCTGTGGGAACTGTAGGCACACTGGGTGTTTTGAAAACAAAGAGTGTCCATGGAGAGAGCTGAGGAAAAGACAGAAGGGCTGATATTGAGGTTCGTGCTCCCTGCCTGCTCTGTGTTTCAGCTTTGCCTCCCTCGCCGAGAGATGTCTTGCTTCAGACCCTGTCTCCCAACGCCCTGCGGTGCCTCCGGCCCAACCCCACTTGCAAGCAGCTGCAGTGAGCCCTGTGTCGCCCGCTGCGCTGACTCGACGGTGTTCATCGAAGCCTCCCCGGTGGTGGTAACCCTGCCGGGCCCCATCCTCACCTCTTTCCCTCAGAGCACAGCCGTGGGATCCTCGCTGTCAGCTGCTGTTGGGAGCTCCCTCAGCGCCGGGGGGGTTCCCATCTCTTCTGGGGGCTCCCTTGGTCTGGGGGGGTCAGGGCTGTGTCTGCCTCCCACCCGCTGCGGTCTGAACTGCTGAAGCCAGCAGATCATCCCCTTTGGAGCACCAAGGAAGACAGGCATCCTGCAGCAGCAGGAGCGTAGCCACGGCTTGCAGGTGGGCTCAGTGTCCTCATCCCACCTGGCAGAAGGGACCTGTGCCTGCTGCTCCTCGCTGCACTGCAGGCCTCGCCGTGTCTCCTCAGGCTCTGCTTTGCTCTGAGCTCCTCAGGAAAGGGCTCGTTCTCTTCTGCTTTGCTGAACCTCCTGCTGACGGAGGGAGTGTGCCGGAGTTAGGGCCTGCTCTTGGTGGGCTGGCATTGCCACCGGGTAGATCGGGATGGGGAAAGGCAAGCGCTTTGCCTGGAGCTTGTCCTTGGGAAATGGGCCATTCTCTGTGCCTCCCTGAACCCTGCAGACGTGTTTCTCGGTCTCTGTTCCGTGCCACTGCATTTCCTCCTTCTCATTAAAGACTTTGTGCAGCACAGCTGGAGGCTCGTGGTGGTTTGTTCTCCTCCCCCCTCAGTTCGCCAACATAGCTGCAAGGATGTCGTAAGTTAAGCCCAGCTGGCAACTAAGCACCACCGCCTGCTCGCTGTCCAAAGAATATATAATGCATGTGATGCACAATGCAATTGCTCACCACACAGAACCTGATGCTCAGCTCATTTCCGAGCTGTGATCCCTTCTCCCCCCCGCCCCCACTGCCAGCTCCCCCAGTTATATACTGAGCATGACATCATACGGTATCGAACTTGGCTAGTTCGGGTCAGCTGTCCTGGCTGGGCCCCCTCCAGCTCCTTGTGAAAGTAAACTCTATCCCAGCCCACCCCAGGATAAAGGAAGAGGGAGAACCTGCTCTCTCCCATGACCGTGCGTCTGTCCCCATGCACGGGGCACTGCCAGTTGTGGGTGGAGCTCCCTGAACTGATCCCAGAGCCCCCAAAATAAACAAGCAAGCAAAAGACAGAAAAGCCTCAGAGAAATGGATGGCACCAGAAGCAATGGACAGGGGTGGGAATACAAGTAATGTCACACGCAGTGGTAATGAAAGACGGGAAATGGTCGCCCAGGGAATGTTGCAGAGTCTCCATCTTTGGAGGTGTCCCACATCCAAGCAGACAAGGCCCTGAATAGCCTCCTCCACTTGAGGCTGCTTTGAGCCAGGCTTGGAGTGCATGCTCTCCACCTGAGGTGTTGTGTGATTCTCTGAGCCACTGCTGGATGCCCTCATCCAGGAGCAGCCATCCAGACCAAGGGAGCAGAGAGGGGGTGGGGTCCAGTGCTCAGGAAAGCTGCAGAGGTTTGGTGGGCACAGGGCAGCAGAAGGGGCACTGGTGTCGGTCCCAGGGCTGGGAGCACAGGAAAGGAAGGAAGATGAGAGTGCATTAAACCATTGACCTGACAGCAAGGCAAGGCTGCCTATGTGTAAGCATGCTGAGGAAAGCCCTGAGGGACCCTAAAGCTCAAGGACCCACTGAGATTTGAACTCAGATCGCTGGATTCAGAGTCCAGAGTGCTCACCATTACACCATGGGACCTCCTGGACATGTGCTCTCCTTCCCCTGTGGCCACCCTCTCTGAGCCATGTGCTCTTGGCCCAGCCTGGCGGTCTCTCCATCTCCCTGGGCATCACCAAGTGCAGCCTTCCTTCAGGGCCACCGCGCGACTCTCCGCTCGCAGGATCTTTCCAGGGAGCGGCAGAGCACTTTGTGCAAGCCTGGCATGCCCTCTCTTACAAGACCCAGGCTGGTAGCCTGGGAGAATCTTGTTTTCGCATACTTACACCTGCTTATGGAGTTTCCAGCTTAATCTCCTCAACATTCCAGCATATGCTATCCCCTTCTGCCCCAAAGTGGCCTCTCACTCAGTGACAATGAGGTTTTTCTCTCCTGAGGCTGCTCCAGACTCAGGTACATTTCACTGTGAGCCTGAGGGAACTTTTCCTCATGCCCTGGGACCACCACACTGCCTGCCCAAGAAGGGTCCGTGCACACAGTGGGGAGAAGCTGCACTGGTGCTATCCTCCTTGGGCCAAGGTTTGAGTCTGTGTGGTGAGAGCAGGGCCCTTCCTCCCAGCAGTCAGACAGGAGGAAACACAGGCGGGGACACTCTGCTGGACCTCAGACTTAGCCCAGGACACTGAGGACACAACTGCCTGGTACTTTTGGACTGCCCAAAGCACTGGGCTGGCAGCCGGTACTTCTGAACCTGCAGGACAGACCAGGCTGCCGTGCCCAAGCCTAAGATATCAAATGGCAGGTTACATTCAGAGAGGGTGTGAGAAACACCTAGTCACGGGAGAAGGGTTAAATTTCCACAGAGTCACAAATCTGAAAGCATGTGCCAGAGAAGCAGCATTGCTGAGGACTGTCCTCATCCATCCCTGGGATCCGCAGGACCGAGCAGGGTGGGAGGAGTGTCTGGGAGCAGCAAGAGCAGGGCCCAGTCTCTGAAGGTCTTGCAAAGAGGTGGAGGGACCCTGCGCTCCAAGGGCTGGAGCATGGGGAAAGGGACAGCCCTTTCCCATGCAGATGCTGTGCCACTGCAGGAGGAGGGATGTCCCTTCTGGGGCTGAGACAGCGTTTCTCCAAGCAATGGAGGGTCTTCCTGGGGCTCTGCTAGTCTCACCCAGCACTCGGGGAGAAAGGATTCTGGGCCAGTGGGTTGTGTGGGCCAGTGCCCACAAGGCAGCTTCCTTGCTCGGGGCATTTTGTCCTTGGTTTCCTTCCTGGCAGCACTGCCTGCTGGGGCTGCCGTGGTGCCCAGACTCTTTGCTTCCCCAAGGTCACGGCAAATGTTCCATCCACTGTAGCCTCCGATGCTGCTCCTCCCTGCGGGACACTGCGGGGAGGACACTTTGTGCCCCCCTTACAGGCTTCAATGGGCGGCCAGAGATCTCCCAGAGCTCCCCAGCCCCTGGGAGCTGCAGCTCAGGCCAGGCAGGCTCACGCAGGAGGCCACGCCACTCCTGGGTCCTGCACTCCCCAGGTCTTTCTGGCCAAGGGCAGGCCTTGGCAAGCCAGAGAGCCACCTTCATACAGCAGAAGCCCCCTCACCTTCTCTTCTCCAGGCTGAACAATCCCAGCTCCTTCAGCATCTCCCTCAACCCCGACACGCTCCGGCATGCTCTGATACCACCCTGTGCGTGTCCCCTCTTCCTCTTCCTCTTCCTCTTCCTGTGTGCACAGGAGGACCTCTTCTGTGGCTCATACTTCCTGACTGCGGTCCTTCTGAAAAATGCCACCAGTGCTCGTGCAACCTGTGGTGGGATTGCGTGAGGATGCCTCTGTCCTGTCAGCAGTGTTGGAGAGAAGTGCCCCAGAGCCTGCCATGCCCCTGTTGGCCTCTTACTGGTGGGCCTTTACTCCCACCTGTCCCTCTTCCCACTGGTGCTGTCTGTTGTCGTGGTTCAACCCCAGCCAGCAACTAAGCACCACGCAGCCTCTCACTCACTCAATCCCCCCCCACCTGGTGGGATGGGGGAGAGAATCAGGAAAAGAAATAAAACTCGGGGGTTGAGATAAGAATGGTTTAATAGAACAGAAAAGAAGAAACTAATAATGATAATGACAACACTACTAAAATGACAACAGCAATAATAAAAGGATCGGAATGTACGAATGATGCGCTGTGCAATTGCTCACCACCTGCCAACCGACACCCAGCTAGTCCCCGAGCGGCCATTCCCCGCCCCCACCACCAGTTCCTATACTAGATGGGACGTCACATGGTATGGAATACCCTGTTGGCCAGTTTGGGTCAGCTGTCCTGGCTGTGTCCTGTGCCAACTTCTTGTGCCCCTCCAGCTTTCTTGCTGGCTGGGCATGAGAAGCTGAAAAATCCTTGACTTTTGTCTAAACGCTACTTAGCAACAACTGAAAACATCAGTGTTATCAACATTCTTCGCATACTGAACTCAAAACATAGCACTGTACCAGCTACTAGGAAGAAAATTAACTCTATCCCAGCTTAAACCAGGACAGTGTCCACCCCTTATTCTATACCATTGACGTCATGCTCAGTTCCCATACCTTTAGTTACATCCTGGTCAATCATCATCACCTTTTCCATCCCTTTGAGACATATGAACAATGAGATAGATACATATATATATGTATATATGTATAAACACACAGAGATACCATTCCTTTAGTTTATGGGTCATGTTCATAAAATGTTCATTGAGTTCATTTAGTTCCCGACTCAGGGTGCCATCTGTCCTACCAGTCTTTCTGGGCAGGAGGGATGGTGCAAAGTCCTCTCCGTCGGTAGAGCAGAATTGGGCTTCAGTGCGGTGCGACGAGCAGGTGACATTTGACGCAGCAGGAGGATGGTGTGCACCGTTGGATTATTGCATGCTGGAGTCAGTTCTGGTTCCATCACTACTGCGCTTCGCTCAGTTTTATCATAGTTCATTCTTGCTTGATCTAAGTGATTCTTACTATAGTACTATGGATATAGCACATAACAGTTATAGTAAGGATAACATACAGTAGCAGGGTTATATAGCAACTCATATCATACAGTTTACTTCTGGCTATTCTCACCTAAAATCAAATCCCCTTGAGGCACACATCGGATTTCTCCATCTTTTCGCATTACCCACCAAGTGCACCCAGGCCCTTGAGCAAAAGCAATCCCACGAATGGGTTTACCTTTGCCTGAGGCAGGAGTAACCCAGACTGTCTTCCCTAACATATTTTTTATGTGCACTACAGGGACTTTATCCCCTTCTACAGTATGTAAAAATTCTGACTGGGCAGGGCCACCCCGATTGGCAGATCCTCTGGTGTTGACTAACCAGGTGGCTTTTGCTAAATGTGTATCCCAATGTTTGAAAGTTCCACCCCCCCATTGCTTTCAATGTAGTCTTTAACAGTCCATTGTATGGCTCAATTTTCCCAGAGGCTGGTGCATGATAGGGGATATGATACACCCACTCAATGCCATGTTCTTTGGCCCAGGTGCCTATGAGGTTGTTTTGGAAATGAGTCCCGTTGTCTGACTCAATTCTTTCTGGGGTACCACCTCGCCACAAGACCTGCTTTTCAAGGCCCAGGATAGTGTTCCGGGCAGTGGCATGGGGTACAGAATATGTTTCCAGCCATCTGGTGGTTGCTTCCACCATTGTGAGCACATAGTGCTTGCCTTGGTGAGTTTGTGGGAGTGCGATATAGTCAGTCTGCCAGGCTTCCCCATATTTATATTTCAGCCATCGCCCTCCATACCACAGGGGCTTTAACCGCTTGGCTTGCTTAATTGCAGCACATGTTTCACATTCATGGATAACCTGTGCCATAGTGTCCATGGTCAAGTCCACCCCTCGATCACGAGCCCATCTATATGTTGCATCTCTTCCCTGACGGCCTGAAGTATCATGGGCCCAGCGAGCCATAAATAGCTCACCCTTATGTTGCCAGTCCAGGTCCACCTGAGACACTTCAATCTTGGCAGCCTGATCCACCTGTTGGTTATTTTGATGTTCTTCAGTGGCCCGACTCTTGGGTACGTGAGCATCTACATGACGTACTTTCACAAGCAGATTCTCTAGCCGGGACGCAATATCTTGCCACAGTGCGGCAGCCCAAATGAGTTTACCTCTGTGCTGCCAGTTGCTCTGCTTCCATTGCTGTAACCACCCCCATAGGGCATTTGCCACCATCCATGAGTCAGTAGAGAGACAGAGCACTGGCCACTTCTCTCTTTCAGCAACGTCTAACGCTAGCTGGATGGCTTTCACCTCTGCAAACTGACTCGATTCACCTTCTCCTTCAGCAGTTTCTGTGACTTGTCCTGTAGGACTCCATACAGCAGCCTTCCACCTCTGATGCTTTCCCACAATGCGACAGGATCAGTCAGTGAACAGGGTATATTGCCTCTCATTTTCTGGCAGTTTATTATACAGCTGGGCTTCTTCAGCACGTGTCACCTCCTCCTCTGGTGACATTCCAAAATCTTTGCCTTCTGGCCAGTCCGTGATCACTTCTAAAATTCCTGGGCAACTGGGGTTTCCTATGCGAGCCTGTTGGGGGATCAGTGCAATCCACTTACTCCACGTGGCATCAGTCGCGTGATGTGTAGAGGAGACCCTCCCTTTGAACATCCAGCCCAGCACTGGCAGTCGGGGTGTTAAGAGGAGCTGTGTTTCAGTACCAGCCACTTCTGAGGCAGTTCAAACTCCTTCATATGCTGCCAATATCTCTTTTTCAGTTGGAGTATAGTAAGCCTCGGATCCTCTATATCCTCGACTCCAAAACCCCAGGGGTCGGCCTCGGGTCTTCCCAGGTGCTTTCTGCCACAGGCTCCAGGTAGGGCCATTCTCCCCGGCTGCAGTATAGAGCACATTTTTAACATCTTGTCCTGCCCGGACTGGTCCAAGGGCTACTGCGTGAACAATCTCCCGCTTAATTTGTTCAAAGCCTTGCTGTTGCTCAGGGCCCCATTTAAAATCATTCTTCTTCCGGGTCACTTGATAGAGAGGGCTTACAATCAGACTGTAATTTGGAATATGCATTCTCCAAAAACCCACGACACCTAAGAAAGCCTGTGTTTCCTTTTTATTAGTCGGTGGAGGCATAGCTGCTATTTTGTTGATCACGTCCATTGGGATCTGATGACGCCCATCTTGCCATTTTTTTCCTAAAGACTGGATCTGCTGTGCAGGTCCCTTGACCTTTCTTTCTTTTATGGCAAAACCGGCTTTCAGAAGGATTTGGATTATTTTCTTCCCTTTCTCAAAGACTTCTTCTGCGGTGTTGCCCCATACGATGATGTCATCAACGTATTGCAGGTGTTCCGGAGCTTCACCTTTTTCCAGTGCAGTCTGGATTAGTCCATGGCAAATGGTGGGGCTGTGTTTCCACCCCTGGGGCAATCGATTCCAAGTGTACTGGACGCCCCTCCAAGTAAAAGGCAAATTGTGGACGACACTCTGCTGCCAGAGGGATTGAGAAAAACGCATTAGCAATGTCAATTGTGGCATACCACTTGGCTGCCTTTGACTCTAGCTCGTATTGAAGTTCTAGCATATCTGGAACGGCAGCACTCAGCAGTGGCGTAACTTCATTCAGGCCACGACAGTCAACTGTTAGTCTCCACTCTCCATTAGACTTATGCATTGTACATATGGGACTATTAAAGGGTGAGTGAGTTTTGCTGATCACTCCTTGGCTCTCCAGTTGGTGAATCAACTTGTGGATGGGAATCAAAGAGTCTCGGTTGGTATGATATTGCCGCCGCTGCACCGTCGTGGTAGCAATTGGCACTTGCTGTTCTTCAACCCTCAGCAACCCCACAATCGAAGGGTCTTGAGAGAGACCAGGCAGGGTAGACAGCTGTTCAGTGCCCTCCGTCTCCAAGGCAGCTATACCAAAAGCCCAGCGATACCCCTTTGGGTCCTTAAAATACCCTCTCCTGAGATAGACTATGCCAGGGATACACGGAGCCTTTGGACCAGTCGCAATGGGGTTTTTCTGCCATTCATTCCCAGTAAGGCTTATTCAGCTTCCAATACAGTTAACTCTTGGGATCCCCTGTCACGATTCAATATCGGGGAGGGTTCTTAAATGATCCCAAGAGCGAGATGAAGACACAAATGAGATCATAGAATCATAGAATCATTTTGGTTGGAAAAGACCTTCAAGATCATCGAGTCCAACCATTAACCATGCCCCCTAAACCATGCCATGGAGTACCCTGTCCACTCGCTTCTTGAATACCTCCAAGGATGGTGAATCAACCACTTCCCTGGGCAGCCCATTCCAATGTTTGACAACCCTCTCAGTAAAAAAATTTTTCCTAATATCTAACCTAAATCTCCCTTGCCTCAACTTGAGGCCATTTCCTCTTGTCCTATCTCCAGCCACCTGACAGAAGAGACCAACACCCACCTCACTACAACCCCCTTTCAGGTAGTTCTAGAGAGCGATAAGGTCTCCCCTCAGCCTCCTCTTTTCTAGACTGAACAACCCCAGATCTCTCAGCTGCTCCTCATAAGACTTGTGCTCAAGGCCCCTCACCAACTTGGTTGCCCTTCTCTGGACATGCTCTAGCAGCTCAATGTCCTTCCTGTAGTGAGGGGCCCAAAACTGAACACAGTACTCGAGGTGCGGCCTCACCACTGCGGAGTACAGGGGAACAACCACCTCCCTGTTCCTGCTGGCCACACTGTTCCTGATACAGGCCAGGATGCCATTGGCCTTCTCGGCCACGTGGGCACACTGCTGGCTCATATTCAGCCGGCTGTCAACCAGCACCCCCAGGTCTTTCTCTGCCGGGCAGCTTTCCAGCCACTCTTCCCCAAGCCTGTAGCGCTGCATGGGGTTGCCGTGACCGAAGTGCAGGACCCGGCACTTGGCCTTGTTAAACTTCATACGACTGGCCTCAGCCCATCGATCCAGCCTGTCCAGATCCCTCTGTAGAGCCTCCCTACCCTCAAGCAGATCGACCCTGCCTCCCAACTTGGTGTCGTCTGCAAACTTGCTGAGGGTGCACTCAATCCCCTCATCCAAATCATCGAAAAAGATATTAAACAGAACAGGGCCCCACACCGAGCCCTGGGGAACACCACTTGTGACCCGCCGCCAACTGGATTTCACCCCATTCACCACTACCCTCTGGGCTCGGCCATCCAGCCAGTATTTCTCCCAGTGAAGAGTACACTTATCCAAGCCACGAGACGCCAGTTTCTCAAGGGGCACGCCATGAGAGACAGTGTCAAAGGCCTTGCTGAAGTCAAGGAAGATAACATCCACAGCCTTTCCCTCATCCACTAGGCGGGTCACCCGGTCATAGAAGGAGATCAGGTTGGTCAAGCAGGACCTGCCTTTTGTAAACCCATGCTGACTGGGCCTGATCCCCCTCTTATCCTGGACTTGCCATGTGAGTGCTCTCAAGACAAACCGTTCCATAATCTTCCCCGGTACCGAGGTCAGGCTGACAGGCCTGTAGTTCCCCGGATCCTCCCTCTGACCCTTCTTATAAATGGGAGTCACATTGGCAAGCCTCCAGTCCTCTGGGACCTCCCCTGTTGACCAGGAACGCTGATAGATGATAGAGAGCGGCTTGGCAAGGACCTCTGCCAGTTCCCTCAGTACTCTTGGATGGATCCCATCAGGTCCCATAGATTTGTGAGTGTCCTGATGGCGTAGCAGGTCCCTAACTAATTCCTCCTGGATTAAGGGGGGTATGTTATGCTCGTCATCCTTACCTTCCAGCTCATGGGGTGGAGTACCCTGAGGATGACTGGAGTCACTATTAAAGACTGAGGCAAAGGAGGCATTAAGTACCTCAGCCTTTTCCTCATCCCTGGTTGCTACGTTCCCTTTTGTATCCATTAAAGGATAGATATTCTCCTTGGGATTCTTTTTACTGTTAACATATCTGTAAAAACATTTTTTGTTGTCCCTTACGATAGTGGCCAGATTTAGTTCTAGCTGAGCTTTCGCCTTTCTAATTTTCTCTCTGTATGATCTAACAAGATCCCTGTACTCCTCCCAAGTTGCCCGCCCTTTTCTCCAGAGATGATAAACTCTCCTTTTTTTCTTAAGTCCTAGCAAAAGCTCCCCATTCAGCCAGGCCGGTTGTTTTCCTCGGCGGTTTGACTTGCGGCACATGGGAATAGCCTGGGCCTGAGCCATTAAGATTTCCTTTTTAAAGAATGTCCATCCCTCCTGGACCCCTTTGCCCTTCAGGACCATCTCCCAAGGGACTCTCTCAACCAGTGCCTTGAAGAGGCCAAAGTTAGCCCTCTGGAAGTCCATAGTGGTGGTTTTGCTGACCACCTTCTTTGCCTCACCAAGAATTGAAAATTCTGTCATTTCATGGTCACTAAGCCCAAGACGGCCTCCAACCATCACACCTCCCACCAGTCCTTCCCTGTTCGTAAACAACAGATCTAGCAAGGCTCCTCCCCTGGTTGGCTCACCCACCAGCTGTGTCAAGAAGTTATCTTCCACACACTCCAGGAACCTCCTAGATTGTTTACTCACTGCTGTGTTGTATTTCCAGCAGATGTCTGGAAAGTTAAAGTCCCCCACAAGGACAAGGGCACATGATTCTGAGACTACTGCCAGCCGTTTGTAGAACGATTCATCCATCTCTTCAACCTGGTCAGGCGGTCTATAACAGACTCCCAGCACAATATCTGTCTTATTGGCTTTCCTTCTCATCCTCACCCATAAGCACTCCACCTTGTCATCAGAATCGTGTAGCTCTGAACAGTCAAAACATTCCCTAACATAAAGAGCCACCCCACCACCTCTTCTACCTTGCCTATCCCTTCTGAAGAGCTTGTAGCCATCCATTGCAGCACTCCAGTCATGGGAGTCATCCCACCATGTTTCCGTGATGGCGACTAAGTCATATCTATCCTGCTGCACAATGGCTTCCAGCTCCTCCTGTTTATTGCCCATGCTGCGTGCATTGGCATAGGTGCATTTGAGCTGGGTCATCGAATCCACCCCTAACATCGGCACGCTGCCCCCAGGCTCATCTCTGGTGCACCTAGTTTTATCCCTTACCCCCTTCGAACCTAGTTTAAAGCCCTTCCTATGAGCCCTGCCATCTCATGAGCAAGGATTCTCTTACCCCTTTGAGACAGTTGGACACCACCTGTCACTAGCAAGCCCGGTGCTGTGTAAGCCTCCCTATGATCAAAAAACCCCAAATTCCACCTATGGCACCAGCCTCTGAGCCACGTATTGACCAGGTGTGTTTTCCTATTCCTTTCAGTGTATTTCCTTGCCACTGAAGGGATTGAGGAAAAAACTACCTGTGCTCCTGATCTTTCTACTAATTGTCCCAGTGCCCTGAAATCCCTTTTGTTTGCCTTTGGATTCCTCTCTGCAATCTCATCACTGCCAACCTGCACAACCAGCAATGGGTAATAATCAGAGGTCCGAACCAGACCAGGGAGTTTCCTGGTAATGTCTTTTACCCGGGCCCCAAGGAGGCAGCAGACTTCCCTGTGGGATGGGTCAGGTCTGCATATCGGGCCCTCTGTCCCCCTTAAGAGGGAGTCACCTACAACAATTACCCTCCTTTTTCTTTTTTCAGAGGATGTGAGAATGCGTGGGGTTGCCCGATGGGGCTTAGGCACCTCCCTAGATAGGGCTTCATCTACACCCTGATCTTCACTGGCCTGGTCCTCAAGTTCCAGAGCCCCATACCTGTTCAGTAGGGGCAACTGGGAAGGTGAGGGAGACCGGGAGTGGATTCGCCTGCCTCCCCGAGCAGGGACCTGTATCCATTCCCCTCCATCTCTTAGGTCCCCTCCTGCCTGGTGGCAGGAGGGCAGGGGAACCTCCGATTCTTGCGGAGCCTCCATCTGCTGCCCCTGCCTCATGGATGGTAGGGTGTGGGGTGTGTGTGTGGTGTGTAGGGTGTGGGCCCACCAATCTATCTCCCTCTCACACTCCCTGATACTCCTCAACCTTTCCACTTCCTCCTTCAGCTCTACCACCAGGCTGAGCAAATCACTCACCTGGTCACACCTCACACAAGAGGTGTCCCCGCTGACCTCCATCATTTCTGATAGACTCAGGCACTCCCTGCAGCCAGAGACCTGGACAGCTGCATGTTTTACGCGGGACCTCTGTCTGCGTTGCCATATTTTTCCTAACAATGGCTTTCCCCCGAGTGACAACCATACCTGGGTCTCCCTCTGGGCCGACACCCACCACTTGAGCAGCCTGCTCGAGCTGGGAACGGGGGGGCTGCACCCTACCTGCACGAACTGCCACGCAAACTGCCGCGCCACGCCCTTTCTGACGCGCCACGCCCTGTTTGCCCGTCCTGTTCACCGCGCTCCTGGTCGCTGGCGCTCCTCAGGGCCGTTCAAATCTCCCGCGGTTGCCCCTGGCAACGCCCACGCCGCGTCAGCCTCTCCCGCGAGAGCCGCCGGCTCCGGCCGGGTCCCTCCACCCTTCCCCGGCGCTCCCGGGCCTCGGGAACCTCCCTGTCCGCCTCAATCTAGCGCTTAGCCGCCGACTTACCGCTGCCTCTGCTGGCCTCGCCGCTGACTGAACGCTGCTGACCGTTACGCCGCGTTCAAATCTCAGATGCCGTACAACCTTACAAGTTTTATTTCCTATAACAACTGATAATAGCCACAGGACAGAGGGAAGAAGGAAGGAAAAAGAGACAGACCTAAGCAAGAAAATGGAAGAGGTACAGCAAGACTAGTTACCACCACCATGAAGCCAGCAACGTCCCATTGACTCGGTCTCGGTGCAGGTGATGGAGGGTCCAAGCTCCAGGTTCCAGCAGACAGGTGATGCCAAAGTCCCAGTTCCAAGCGCTGCAGTCCCTTTTCAGTCCTTTTTGTCTTTTTGTTCCTTTTCAGTTGCTTTTCAGTTGCTCGAGAGAGGAGTACGCAGTTCTTTTATTGTCCCGGTCCCCACGATTTCTCCAAAGAGTCCACCCATTTCCACGGAGCTCATTATCATACATGCCGCCCCGTGTTCCTCCATGGGCGCATGCCCAGGTGTTCTCGGTGGGTTCTTCACCTTGCTCGTGGGCAAGCACAGCTTGGTAGGCACTGTTAGCTTCAGGCGGATATGGTGGTTTCTCCAGGGACATTTTGTTTCCTTCAGCGCGTACTCCCCCACAGCAACAGGTTGTTGAGGCTAGCAAATGGTAACTGTGCAGCAGCAATGTCGAGACAAACATAGTCCAACACAGTCTCCTACATCCCCCTGTCACACCAGAAATACAGATGGGTTCTGCCCCTTTATAACTTGATGGCATTAGAGTGAGTGCACTGTGTGCCGGTGTCTACTAGAGCCTTATACTCCTGTGGGTCTAACGCGCCAGGCCATCGAATCCACACAGTCCAATAGACCCGGTTATCCCTTTCCTCCACCTGGCTGGAGGCAGGGCCCCTCTAATTCTGGTCAGAGCATCCAGTATTCACTTCTCGTAAAATTGGCTCAGAAGTCCCTTCAAGAGGATAAGAAATAAGATCAGCCCTTCTACTCTGTTTGGAAACTGAAGCGGCATTTTTCCTGGTAGAATCCCCTTTTGTGGTGGTTTTTCCTCGCAGCTCACGTACCTATGCATTTAGGACCGAGGTAGGTTTTCCATCCCATTTCCTCATGTCCTCTCCATGATCACATAAGTAAAACCACAGGGCACCTCGCGGTGTGTACCTTCTATATTGTCTGTCTTGGGCAGAGGAGCGTTCACTCCTAATAGCTGAGATGTTGGTCCTTACAGGTGGGGAATAGGACATCTCCTCCTTGAATTGCTGGAAATCCTCGGACAGCTTCTCCACAGCCAAAATGCAGGCTTGTAGGGAGGAGGAGAGATTTTCTTCGTATTGACGGAGTTGGCGAGCCACTTCATCCACCGTCGGTGCCTCTTCGTCTTTCCAGGTCATTATTGCCAGTGAGTTGGCATAGGACGATGGTGCGCTCCGTACAAACTCCCGCCACATGGGTCGTGTGCATTGGACTTTGTCTGGATCTTTGGGTAATTGTGGGTTGTCTGGGTCATAATGAATCGTCTCTAGCACAGCTAATTCCCTCAGATATTGGATACCTTTTCCCATGGTGGTCCACTTGCTTGATTGACATATAACATCTTCCTTAAAGGGGTACCTTTCCTTCACACTTGACAGGAGTCGCCTCCAGAGGCTGATGGCTTGTGTCCCTTTTCCAATTGCCTCGTCAATGCCACCTTCCCTGGCAAGCGATCCCAGCTGCTTGGCTTCCCTACCTTCTAATTCCAAGCTATTAGCCCCATTGTCCCAGCATCGGAGGAGCCAGGTGATAATATGCTCACCTATATGGCGGCCGAAATCTTTTCGCATATCCCGCAGCTCACTCAAGGATAGGGACCGGGTTATTACCTCTGGTTCTGCCTCTTCCTCCTGTTCCCGTGATGACCCTGGTTCACCTTCATCCTTCGCTAAGCGAGCTGACTTTTTTGTATATTTCTTTTTCTGTACGGGGGCAACTGATACTGGTGCAGGTTGGTCCACTGGTTCAGTTGCAGTATCGCTCTCCGGGTTTTGGATAACCGCAGTGTCTGTCACCAAGGTCTGGGTGGCCTCAATGCTCATCACCGGGGCTGGAGGGGCCACAGTGCCCGTTGCCGAGGTTTGGGTGACCGCAGTGCTCATCGTTTTGTTGTTAGGTCCAGAGACCTTCTCTTCCCCTTGAGGGTACTGAGTGGTGTCGAACAGGGCTCGGTAGGCACGGGCCAGGCCCCAGCACGTTGCAGTGATTTGTATCTCTCTGGAGCTGCCAGGGTGACAGCATACCTTTTCCAAATATTTTACTAGTTCTTCCGGATTCTGCACTTGTTCAGGGGTGAATTTCCAAAACACTGGAGGTGCCCACTTCTCTAGGTACTTGCCCATACTACCCCCCACACCCTGCCACTCATAATTATCCAGCCTCGGGGCAGATCTCTGGGTGACCTTCTTAAAAAGTTGTTTAACCTTAAACAAGAGCTGAACCACGTTCAGGAGCATGCTAATTCCTAGCAGTAGGGCTAGGACCATGCTGGTCCCAACATCCCAAGAGTATTCAAATTTTTCAAAATTCTCAAACACCATTGTAACTGGACTGAAGGAGAAAGGAGAGGGGAAGAGAGGTATCCCACCCACAGACTGGTTTTCCAAGGAGGAAAGGTAAATGGTGTAATTATTAATAGTTTCCCACAGATGGCTCCTGGAGTATAAAGGTGACAATGCTGAGTGCAAATACCGGATTAATCCCACAACCGATGACTTCATCAAACCATAAACCAGTGTTATACAATACATCAAAGCGAAAACCTTAATCCACCTCCCATGGATGATAAGCAGCAGAAGAGGGACTACATACAGCAAGCGAGGTGATACATAACAGAACTTTAAAAACCAGAGCAACAACTCTAAGAACGCATAAATCAACATAATGACCAGCGACTATTAGACCAATATAATGACTGCTTATAACAAACTTGTTTTAACAAGCTCTGGTCAGGTTTGTCGTTATCTCAACCCTTCGGGCCCCACGTTGGGCACCAAAAAGGGACTGTGGTGGTTTAACCCCAGCCAGCAACTAAGCACCACGCAGCCGCTCACTCACTCACTCACTCCCCCCCCACCTGGTGGGATGGGGGAGAGATTCGGGAAAAGAAGTAAAACTCGGAGGTTGAGATAAGAACGGTTTAATAGAACAGAAAAGAAGAAACTAATAATGATAATGATAACACTACTAAAATGACAACAGCAATAATAAAAGGATCGGAATGTACGAATGATGTGCTGTGCAATTGCTCACCACCCGCCGACCAACACCCAGCTAGTCCCCGAGCGGCCATTCCCCACCCCCACTCCCCTCAGTTCCTATACTAGTTGGGATGTCACATCGTATGGAATACCCCATTAGCCAGTTTGGGTCAGCTGCCCTGGCTGTGTCCTGTGCCAACTTCTTGTGCCCCTCCAGCTTTCTCGCT
Source organism: Harpia harpyja (assembly GCF_026419915.1). NCBI lineage: Eukaryota > Metazoa > Chordata > Aves > Accipitriformes > Accipitridae > Harpia > Harpia harpyja. The sequence continues at coordinate 39,996,218 of NC_068953.1, forward strand.
GGCTGGGCATGAGAAGCTGAAAAATCCTTGACTTTCGTCTAAACACTACTTAGCAACAACTGAAAACATCAGTGTTATCAACATTCTTTGCATACTGAACTCAAAACATAGCACTGTACCAGCTGCTAGGAAGACAATTAACTCTATCCCAGCTGAAATAAGGACATCCAGTGTTTGCTGGTGAGGAACTGCCAGTTCGGGGAAACTTTCTGGGTTGAAATCCTGCTGGTCAATGCCTAGTGCTGGATTGGCACCTACACAATGTGCCACTGGGCCTGAAAGAGGGAAGGACGCATCGTGGGGGCTCTCCAGCTTTGGGAGCAGAGGGCAGAGGAGCTCCCTGATGACTAAGGAGAGGGAAAAGTTGCCCCGTCTCCAAAACGGGGGAAGAAGGACTATCTGGGGAACCAAGGAAAGGTGATGATAAACTGGAGCAAGTTCAGCGGAGGATCCCTAGCATAGTCAGGGGCTGGGGGGGCCTTGTAAGGAAAGGCTGAGGACCCAAGGCTTGCTCAGCTGGGAGAAGAAAATGCTTAGCGGGGATCTAATAGGAGCCTCCTGGTGCCTACCAGGAGGCTCCTGCGATGGCTGGAGGATGAGAGCCATGGTCAGAAATTGAGCAGGCAGTTTGTGACTGGCTACACATTCAAAAATGATCACCCGGAGGGTGCCTAAGCATGGGAACAGGGGTCCAGAGAGGCTGTGAAACATCTGTCCTCAAGGTATTTTATGACCTGAAAGGACAAAGCACTGATCAGTTGGTGGGAGCCTGCCTGAAGCAGGAGGATGCACTCTCTGAGTCCCTGAAATGCCCTCCAACCAGAAGGGTTGTTGGAGGGGAAAGGGGAAGCAGGGAGAGAGGGTTTTGTGGGTGAATATTTGAAGAATGTCCAAAGCTCCACGTTGCAGGGGAGGGGAGAGGCATGCAGAATGTGACTTTTGTAGGGGAGAGTGGAAAAGTGGAATTCCCCAGGGGCTCTCCTCCTTCCATGATTCTGTTCTAGGCCTACCCAGCTGCTACTGGTGGGGCAGCATGGGTACGCCCATTCCTCCTTCTACAGGAGCTGGGACTGCAGCAAGACCTGGTCAGCAGGCTGAGCAGAGCCCCCAGAGGGGCAAGAAGCCTCCACTGAAGAGAGAGGCCAAGAGAGAGAAGCCATGAAGCGGGGCAGCCAGAGAGAAGAGCCTGTCAGGAGTGGGACTCGAAGCCATGCCTCCCAGGGAGGCTGCAACCTGAACGCAACGCCTTAGACCACTCGGCCATCCTGACCCGCTGCTGCTGCTGCTGGTCCGCTCCCTGCAGCTGCCAGAGCCAGCCCACCTCAGCCAGCCTCCTCCTGGCACTGCTGCAGGGGGAGCTGTATCCTGGGAGCACCCTTGCCCTGCTCCCACCAAGGGCTGCGGACTGGCGACCTCAGCTCCTACACGCGCTTCATACCACATGGAACCGGAGTACCCAGCACAGGGGCAGCACACTTCCCACACATCTCCCAAAGCCCAAGGCAATCCTTCACGGGAGCAACCAAAGGAACCGTCAGTGAATTACGGCTCTACGCACGCCAATGTCCTGTCAAGGGCTCCAGGCACACGTCTACCTTTCCCGTGATTTCCTCCATTCCCTCCAGAGCCTCAGGAGATGGCAAGCCAAGCACTTGGCCTGCAGCGCTGCCAAGCACTTGGCCTGCAGCGCTGCCTCATGGACGGTTCCTGGGGCAACCAGGGTGCTTCCTTCTTCCCTGCTCGGGGCTGGGAAGGCTCGGCAAGGAGGGCTGTGCCACACCAACCCCTGGGGGAATGCTGTGTCGGTCTCAAGGAGTCAGTGTGTGGGAAAGGGTCTGGAGAGTCAAGGCAAAAGAACAGGAGATGCGGCAAGTGCCGAGCAATGACTGGGCTCCCGTTCCTGCCGGGAAGAGGCTGACTTACTGCCCGTGACGTAGAGGAAGGAGGGCACAGCTCTCTGGGACTTGTTGCTTCATGGAAGGAGGTAGACTGTAAGGCATCTCAGGCGGTCACTAGTCCAAATGCCTGCCTAAAGCAGGGCTAGCCCCAAAGCTAGAGCAGGTGGCACAGTGCCTGAGCCCCACTGAAACCTGAGTGTGATACCCAGGCATGGAAAATCCCAAACAAAGTTCTCCGGGCACCTGCTGCCATGCTTCAGCGCTGCCTGAGAATCTCAGAATGGTGCAAAGCAGCCCCCGCAGTCTGCTTTTGCAAGGCTGACCTTGCTAAAAGCCCGGCCTGTGACTGCTGGGCTCGGAGGTGCCCAGAGGCCTGTCCATGAAGCAAGGCTGCAGGGGGAGTCAAGGGGAGTGGCGCGACTGCCCTATGCGAGGTGACCTTCCTGAGGGAGGGAAGCTGCGCTGTTTGGGAACAGGACAGGCAAGGCACTGTGGAGCCAGGCTGAGTAAAAGCTTGCCTGCGTTGGCCAGGAATCGAACCCGGGTCAACTGCTTGGAAGGCAGCTATGCTCACCACTATACCACCAACGCTCCTGGGCCACTCCTGCCTCCCGCTCCTCCAGCCCAGAGCCTGGCCTCCCTCCTGCTCCTCCACGTCCCAGTCTTGCCTGCCTCCTGCTCTGCCAGGTCACAAACTGCCCTCTTGCCTGCTCCTCCGCTTCACAGACTATCCCGCCTCCTCCTTCCAGACCCCTGCACACATACACACGACCTCAAGCTGCTGGCACGTGGGTGTGCTTCTCTGCGTGTGAGCTCTTGGCTACGGAAACTCCAGCTGCTGGGTGCTGCTAATGGTGACGCTCCCCATCTGCGTTCATACGTGGGCCAGCTGCGCACGTACTATGCAGGTGCGTGTGCGTTTGCGTGTACGTACCTGTGGTGGTTTAAGCACAGACAAACGCCCACCCAGCTGCTCACTACTTTCCCCACCCGCAGGGCGATGCGGAGCACTGAAAACACACTGAGAAATCTCTTGGCTCAAGATAAACACACGGACATGGCTTAGCAAAAACTCTTGTGGGAAAATCAGGCTTGACTTGGGCAAAATTAATTCTTTGCCAATTAAAACAGATGCAAGTAGTGAGAAACAAAAAGACAAACATAAAACACCGCCTTTCCTCTCCCCTGTGCCGGGACAACTGCAGTGCTTCACACCAGACTCCTCTACTCGCCCAAGCAGGATGTGTCTCTGCTCTTTCCCACTCTTTTTGTTCCTTCCAGCTCTCTCTGCCTGGCCTCTTTTGCCCTTTCTGGAATATGTTTTCACAGGGGGGCCACCAATGTAGACGACAGCTCAGCTGTCTTGTGCGGTGGGTCCACTGTGGAGCTGGAACTGACTGTGTCTGACACAGGGCAGCCCCTTATCTCTTCCCACAGAGGCCATTCTGCAGCACCCCCTGACCCCTCCACTACCAAAACCTTGCCATGTGTAGCCAATACAGTGCCCATGGGGAATACCAGAGGGCATAACGCTGAGGTAGCGCGGTCAGAGTCTGCCCCAGTCGGAGTCACAATCACGCTGTCCTGGGCTAGCGTGTGGTTGCATGATGTACCCTTTGGCTGAATTAAAAAGGCACAGCAACCAGCCTGGGTTTCTTCCTAGGCACTGGATATGTCCGTAGCTTGTAGACGTGTGTAGTAGTAGCTCAGCAATCAGTAAGTAAAAAGCAGGCAATGCTAGGGTAGCAATTCTCTGTCTATATAATGTGCAAATAGGCCAGGTGGATCATTCCTAGCACAAGTTTCTTGGTCTATGATGCTTGGCCTGATATAAGCATCTGCCACATTCTGTGCTGTGTGCTCGTAAGCAATTTGTTTGCAGGACTCCAAGCATTACCTGTTCTTGGGCTAAAATCTGCCTTGTGCTGCCCCTGGTTTTGGGGATGGATGATTGCTTTGGTGAATGCCCGTGCCGGCACTGATGAATGATGAAGTACACGTGACCAGGACGTACCTTCCCCTACATACACGGGGGGCACCATTTTCTTTCAGCTGCCATTTTCTTATTAAGCACCATAACCACCGTGTTTTCATACTGCTCTCTGATTGGCTGACAGCCATTTCTGGACCCCATCATGCCCACCTGCTCTCAGGCAGACCTGTGATTGGCTGTCAGGACCAGCCAACCCTACCTGTCTACCCAGAAGCACGTCAGGCAAGGAAGCCCCCACTCACTAAACAAAGGGAAGAGGCAACTTCTGACAGCGTCATTCCCCGTGGGTTCTCCTATTGCTTTGTGATTGCCGGACGGCCATTTTTGACACTGTCATTCCCGCTTGTTCTCAGATCTCCCTCTCAGGGACTGTCCGCTTCCTTTGGACCAAGAAGTGTTTGGGTATAAAAAGATATACCGTGCAGTGGTATCCACTCTGGAATGAAGACGAGCACTTAGCACAAGCGATATGCCTGTGGGTGGCCCATTGCCTGCAGAGCCAGAGGCCACCTCACAGTCAACATGCAAGCGATCTTCTGGCTTCTGGCCAGTCAGGCACTCAGGTAGCAGGGAGCTCACCTGCAGATACCCGTGCTATCTTCCTGCTGCCAGCTCGTGAAGCACTCAGGCAAGAAAGACCTATAGAGGAGGCCACTCTCAATTATCTTTGAAAGGACGCGACAACTGGGAGAGGTTCCTGAGTCCTGGAAGGAAGTCATTGTCACTCCTATCTTCGCGAATGGCGCAAAGGAGAATGAGGGCAACAGCACGCCGGTCCGCCACACCTCGATCCCTGGGAAGGGGAAGGAGCAACTCATCCTGGAAACCCTTTGCAGACACGTGAAGAACAAGAATGCGATTGGTCTTGTTTTCATTGTATTCTACTCCTAGCTCATTTCTGTCAGACTGTGCTTTTCTTGTGTTGGGGTGGGGGTGTGTTTGTGGAGAGTGGCTTAGCAACTTCATCTGCCAGTTCCTTCATGGCCCTCGGATACATCTCATCGGGTCCCATGGACTTGTGCACATCCTTAGGTGGTCTCAAACCTGATCTTCTCTTACGTTGGGTGGTACTTCATTCTCCCAGTCCCTGCCTTTGGATCTGTGAATTGGGTGGCATGGCTAGAGCACTTGCTGGTGAAGAGTGAGGCAAAAAAGTTGTTGAGTACCTCAGCCTTCTCCATGTCGGTTGTAGCCAGGTCTCCCATTCTGCTCATCGTGGGGGGGTGTACAGTTTGTTTCATCTTCCTTTGTTGTCTCACGTACCTGAAGAAACCCTTCTTGTTATTTTTCATGTCCCTAGCCAAGTTCAGCTCCAGCTGTACCTTGCACTCCACAAGTGGGCCACCAGGAGAGTGTAGTGAGGGGGCCTGCACTGGTGAGCAGATCCTAGGGTTATGGGGTGAGGTCTGGAGATGGACTTGAAGTCGATACCAGGATTAGGAGTGAAGGCTCCCTCTGGGATTTACAGTGAAAGCTGTGCTGGGACAGACTTTCCCTCCTCCTTCCAGCCCTTCTGCCTGGAAGGGGTTTCCAGTAACTGCCATGAAAGGGGAACGCAGAGCAGGTGGCATTGCATGCACACATCCAGCTCAGGCTCTGTGGCATTTCTCTCCAACACCCCTGCCAGGACAGAGAAACCCCACGCCATCCCACTGCAGGCTGCACAAGCACCGGTGGCATTTTTCAGGAGGACCACGGTCAGGAAGTATGAGCCACAGAAGAGGTCTTCCTGTGCACACATCTATCAGGAAGAGAGGACATGCGCAGAGTGGGATCGGAGGGTGCCAAAGCGTGTGGTGATTGAGGGAGATGCTGAGGGAGCTTGGTTTGTTCAGCCCGGAGAAGAGAAGGTGAGGGGGCAACTGATTGCAGGCTTCCACTGTGTGGAGCATGGTTTGTAGAGAAGGCAAAGGCAGTCCCTTCCTGGACAAAAGTCAGCTGGACAAGGTGGCAAGGATCCTCCACTGTCTTTGCAGTTAGCCCTGCACTGAGCAGCAGGATAGTCTACACACCTGCAAGTGGCCTGCCAACCTTTTTCCTAGGACTGCATCATTCTTTGCAGCGGTTGCTGTTTTAAATAAAACCCTTTGATTCACATAAACCCCATGCAAATCATAATTAGAGCCTGAGACCTGATGTTCTCTTTGTGTGTGGTTTTTGGTGGGTGGGGGTTATCCGTAGGAGACAGGGCTAGTGTGGGTAGGTTTCCTGCTCATGCAACAATCTCAAGTCATTGTCCTGGGGAAAAGACTGTGTGCAGTAAAGGGCCTTTTCAGCAAAGCCTCTGTGCTTGGCATCCTTGTTAACTGGGTTGAATAAAAGTTTTCATGTGGTCTGTATAATGACACCTCAAGGATGCCCACTTCTCTCTCTCATTCTCAGCCTGGTTGTTTCACCCCACTTTTAAAACCCACCTAGTTCTAGGTTTGATCTGCATGAGCCAAGAGGTCTGAGTGTGCTCCATGGCTCCTAGGAGAGCACAAGGGCTGGGTTTGTGCAGGCAGGGAACAACAACTGCTCTGCATTTCCCTTTCAGTGACTATAGACCTCTCTGGGCTGGAAGGAGGAGGGAAAGTCTGTCCAAGCACAGATCTCTCTGCAAATCCTGGAGGGAGCCTTCAATCCTAATCCTGGTATTTACTTCCTGTCCATCTCCAGACCTCACCCCATACCCCTGGGGCCTGCTCACCAGTGCTGGCACCCTCACTGTCATCTCCTGGTGGCCTACTTGTGGGCCTGGGAGGCTCAGTTGTGAGAATCCCTGGCTGCTAGGGTGGGCACCAGGCCTCAAGCCCCTTCTCGGGTGAAAGCGTACCTGGATACGTTGGATACGTGGTTGGAGTGGGTCATCTCAAATCTTCCTTTCCAGCACAAGCTCATTGATGAAAGCTGAGCAGAAGGATTGTTGCCCTTCCCTTGGCACTGCAGAGGCTACATCTGGATTGGTGTGCCCATTTTGTTTTGATGCAGGCTGAAGTTTCCTGGCCAACACCTCACACACACACACGCGTGCGCGTGCACACACACAAACATACACACCCACAAAAAGAGGAGAGCAGAGTCAGACAGAAATGGGCTAGGAATAGTGTAATGAAAACAACAATCACCTTCTTCTTCTTCATTTGTCTGGAAAGCGTTTCCAGGATGAGTTGCTCCTTCCCCTTTCCAGGGATCGAGGAGAGACTGGCCAGCCTGCAGTTCCCCAGGTCCTCCTTTGTGCCCTTCTGGAAGATTGGAGTGACTTTGACTTTCTTCCAGGCCTCAGGGAACTCTCCCAGTTGCCATCACCGTTCAAAGGCAATCCGGAGTTTCTTCTTCCAGAAGTTCTCCTTGTCTGAGTGCTTCTGTGAGCTGGCAGCAGGAAGACGGCATGGGTATCTGTAAGTGAGCTCCCTGCTACCTGGGTACCTGATTGGCCAGAAGCCAGATTATGGCTTGGATGTTGACTGTGAGGTTGCGTCTGGCTCCGCAGGCCATCTGCAGGAACATGGCTTGTGCTAGGTGCTTGCGTTCTTGATAAGCAGCAGCGTGCACATTTTGGGCTGTGTGCTTGTGAGTTCCCTTCAACCTCATTGCCTGCTAGGCCAGCAGCAGGCATGTGGTTTGCATTTTGATCTTAAGGTCACTTCTGTCTCTGCAGCTGATGGGCCGGAGTAGGCTCACGGCAGCTCTAGGCGCTTGTGAAGGTCACTGGTGCCTGAATACCTGATAGGAAAGAAGGAGGCACGTGGCTTGGATGCTGATTGCAAGGTCACTGCTACCTGAGTAGCAGACGGGCCAGTGAGAGGAATATTCCAGGCAAGTGAAGAACTGCAGTGTCCCAACAGCTACAGGAAGTTGTGTAAGGAAAGAGCCAGACTCTCCGGAGAGGGGCGCTGCGAAAGGGCAAGATTAACACTAACAAGTTGCAACAAGGGAAATGCCAGCTGCCTCTGTGGGAAAGTAAGTGACAAGGGGCACGGTGCAGCCCTGGAAGAGCTGCCCAAGAGACAGTGACCTCTCCGACAGTGGCAGTGTTCAGAAGTTGATGGGGCAAGGCCCAGAGCTTCCTGAGGTAACTGGGAAGTTTGGCCTGCTCAGGGCAGGCAGTTGTCCCATAGGACCTCCAGAGGTCCCTTCTAACTTTCATTATTCTGGGGTGCACTGAGTCTCATGGGCCCTTGAGTAGCCACTGAAAGGCAATGCCTTGGAAGGCTGCAGCAGCACGAGATTGCACAGAAGTACCAGTTGTTTCACGAACGGTGCTACAGTGTGTAGAAATGTCCTTGAAGAAAGCAGCACTTTGGGAGGAATGAGGCTATAAGCTCTGCTATCCCTGGCACGCCTGAGGCCAGGGCACTGTGTCCACTGAAGTCCACCGCAGGGTGACTCGTGTTTGCCTGGAGTTCAGGGTTTTTCCAAACTCTTCCACATCACGATGACTCCCAGGTGCTCTGGGAGACTGATCCATTGTCCCTTTGTAGTTTGAAATGCATGGAATGGGCCACTCCATCCCTCACCCAGGAAAAAGGGCTGTGAGCTTTTGGCTCCCTGCCCTGAGCCTCTCCTCAAAAGCAGGCCATCCAGGCCTCTGGCCTCTGGGATGACCTTGCTGAGCAAAACAGGTCAATTTGGGCGTGGGTCTCTCTCAGGGAAGGATGCGGGCATCTCTTTGATCACAAAACCATGCTGTGGTAGAGCCTGATGAGCGTAATCTAGGTCCTCGTGGCCGTCACGCCTGCGGGCAGGGGACTTCCCTGCAGCACACCATGGTTTTTCCTTGCTGTTCAGCTTTGCCACATCCCTGGAAAGGGTGTCTCTTCTCCCATATGGGATTGTGCAGTCTTGACCTGCTGCCTGAACCTACCCACAGTCTTCTGTGCACCTACGATGACCTGCAGGGAGAAATGTCTCTCTGGTTCAGCCTGAGTGCCTGCACTGAAAGCACTTGAGAGCTGGCTTGAGGTGCCCTTCATGGTTGAATTTCACCATGATTCGTGGACAAGCTCACCATGAAGAGGGCAAACTGACAAAGCCGATCCGTATGACGCAAACTCACTTAAAAACTCTGCACACCTAGCCTGAGACCTTGGAGTTAATTGGCCTTATGAAGCTGGGACACAGATGAATCACTTCAATGTTCAATGGTATAAAAAGGTAGAAGAACATTCGGGATGAAAGAGGCAAGGGCTTAATCACCAGAGAGACCTCGGCAAGCAGAAGCTACTAGGTGTTGAGATGCTTCATGAGCAAGGAATGTTTGTGGCCCCCCCAGGGCTCTGGGACACAGCATAAAAGCCTGCGCTGCTCCAGGCTCTGCATCCTCCTCTCTTGCCTCCCTTTCCTCGAGGAGCAAGGTAAGCCTGAGTCCGCTCCATCTCTCTCTGTGGGCTGAACTGCTGTCATGGTGGCTACGAAGGTAGATACTTGGGCTGCCTTCGCCCTGCCATACAACTGTTGAAGAGCTGTAACATCTTTCCCGTCAGATAGGGCTGGCTGGGGAGAGCTGGGAAGAGGAGGGTTCTTTCAAGCAGAAGGGGATCCATGGGGCTCAGCTGCAGGGGGGTCTGCCCACCAGAATGTGCACCTTTAGCTGATGGTCTCTAACCACATGGCCAAGTGCATCCAGTGTCTTCTTCAAAGCAACAATGGAGATGGGGTATGATCAGTCTTTCCACAGGCGCTTTAACGCCACTGGCTGGGGCCTATTCCAAAAGTGGGTCAGCCTTCCTGTGCCGTGCAACTCGGAGGGCACGATGAGGGCTGTGGGAACTGTAGGCACACTGGGTGTTTTGAAAACAAAGAGTGTCCATGGAGAGAGCTGAGGAAAAGACAGACAGGCTGATATTGAGGTTCGTGCTCCCTGCCTGCTCTGTGTTTCAGCTTTGCCTCCCTCGCTGAGAGATGTCTTGCTTCAGACCCTGTCTCCCAACGCCCTGCGGCGCCTCCGGCCCAACCCCACTTGCAAGCAGCTGCAGTGAGCCCTGTGTCGCCCGCTGCGCTGACTCAACGGTGGCCATCCAGGCCTCCCCGGTGGTGGTGACCCTGCCGGGCCCCATCCTCACCTCTTTCCCTCAGAGCACAGCCGTGGGATCCTCGCTGTCAGCGGCTGTTGGGAGCTCCCTCAGCGCCGGGGGGGTTCCCATCTCTTCTGGGGGCTCCCTTGGTCTGGGGGGGTCAGGGCTGTGTCTGCTTCCCACCCGCTGCGGTCTGAACTGCTGAAGCCAGCAGATCTTCCCCTTTGGAGCACCAAGGAAGACAGGCATCCTGCAGCAGCAGGAGCATAGCCACGGCTTGCAGGTGGGCTCAGTGTCCTCATCCCACCTGGCAGAAGGGACCTGTGCCTGCTGCTCCTCGCTGCACTGCAGGCCTCGCCGTGTCTCCTCGGGCTCTGCTTTGCTCTGAGCTCCTCAGGAAAGGGCTCGTTCTCTTCTGCTTTGCTGAACCTCCTGCTGACGGAGGGAGTGTGCCGGAGTTAGGGCCTGCTCTTGGTGGGCTGGCATTGCCACCGGGTAGATTGGGATGGGGAAAGGCAAGCGCTTTGCCTGGAGCTTGTCCTTGGGAAATGGGCCATTCTCTGTGCCTCCCTGAACCCTGCAGATGTGTTTCTCGGTCTCTGTTCTGTGCCACTGCATTTCCTCCTTCTCATTAAAGACTTTGTGCAGCACAGCTGGAGACTCCTGGTGGTTTGTTCTCCTCCTCCCTCCGTTGGCTACGCGCTCTGCAAGGAAGAGCACTGGCTTCTGTCCCGATCTTACCAGCAGTTGTGGGTGGAGCTCCCTGAACTTACAGCAGAGCTCCAAAAAGAAGCAAGCAGGCAAGAAGAAGACTAAAGCCCCAGAGAAATGGAGCGTGAGTCTGTAACCTGCTCATCACAGCCCTGCAATGTTTCCCAGGGTCAGCCTTGCGTCCCAACCCTGAAAGCATTCAAGAGCTGATCTCATTTCTTCTGCCAGTGTACCCAGCGCTTCTTGCATGTATGCTCAGGAAGCAGTGACTTTTCACTGCCTCCCCTGAGTACCCACTGGCAGAGGATAGTAGCAGGCTTATGAACTGGCCTGAGATGATAACATGGAGACGTGTGCTCAGCTGAGTTGTGGAGGGTGCCTTCCAAAACAGGCAGGGACAAGTTGCCTCTCTGAGCCTGAATCTCAGCGAGACTCGTGGCATTTGGAAGTCAGGTTTATGCCTCCTTTCCTTTTGCTGATGCACCTTGCTACTCACAGGTGTTTTGGAGGCAAGAAGCACCTAAGCTGCTCAGCAGTAAAGCAAGGCCTCCTACGTGCAAGCATGCAGCCAAGCACAAAGCTAGATCCAGTGTCACTGTTTAGTCTTGCAGATTATGCATTACTCTCCCCAGCGCTGCACCACCAACACCTCTCAGCGGTCACTGCTGCTCCAGGTGCATGAATTTTGGACGAGGGGCACATCTTCCCCTGACCGAACGCTGTTGCTTCTGCTTTCTCTCTTGGTCCAATCCGGCAGCAAGTGGAAAGCCTTCTGCAAGGTGTCCTTCCTCTGCAGCAGACCTTGATGTCTGCATGCTAGGTGTGCTTACAGGGATGCCACCAGTGTCTTTGTGTGGCTGATTCCCACTTCTGCACAGCTAGGGGCTCTGTCAGCCCTGCCAAAGGGACACTGAGGTGATTAAGGACTTGGCTCATCCGTCATACAAGGACAGGCTGGGGCAGCTGGGTTTGGTTAGCCTGGGGAAGGGAAGGCTGAGGGTGCTGAAGAGTGGACAGGTAGATTAAAGGAGAGTGAGCCATCCTCTTGTCAGTGGTGCCCAGTGGGAGGGCAAGAAACAATGGACAGAGGTGGAAATACGAGAAATGTCTCACACAAAGTAACCCCATTTTACTGCGGGGGTGGTCAAAGACCAGTGTCCCAGTTGGTGAGATGTGATTGTTAATACGGACATTTGAGTTAACGTCTCAGTCCTCTCAATTGTTGTACAGAGTCTTCGTATGAAAAACAGCCATTGCAATTCTCTCTTTCATTGGTGTTGTGGGAAGAAACTCCAGGGGATGGGTATGGAGTGGAAAGGAGGAAAGCGCTGGTTTTCATGTCTGGACGTAGGCAGCGTGATTGCCAGATGGGGTTAGGGTGGGCATTTCAGTAGGAAACTGAGCACGCACAATCACAATCCTGCTCTTCATAACTCCACCTATTTGTAGCACTGCCGATGACAGGGTGGGAGTCTGTAAATACTGTGCTAGCACAACCCCACCACCCAGACTAGGTTTTGACTATCAGCACAGCAAAGAACGTTGCATTTTTTGCTTTAAGCAACCCTGGAATCAGAGACTTGAGAAGCTTTGTCCCCTTTAGGTAGAGAGTCTAGTTGAGAGAGGCTCCCTTGGCCCACAGGCCATAAGCTGCAAGAGAAGTGAGGGTATCTCATTTCTTAGTTACCAAGAACATCGTTACACCCAATTCCAGTAAACTTCAGGATGTCTCTGCAATGCCGGAGCCTGGACAGGTTAGGTCAGCATCTCCAGGGTGATTTCAGATCTGACAGACAGGCCTCTGAGCCACTACATCCACCCCATCTAACGCCCGTAAGTAACTATACCGTGCAGCACTTCCCCCAAGTAAGTATATGCTCTAAGTTTCAGCAATCCCACTGGTTACATTCTATGGTCCCTTGAATTTTTACTCTGAGGGACTGGACGTGTATCTTGAAGGCATCTGTCAGTCCTCTAAAGAGGGGTTTAAGGTGGCTAGGGTTGAGCAGGGCAGCCATGCAGATGATAAACCAACGGGAGATTTGTCTTTCAAAAAAACCCCAGGTATACAGCCACGGCCAGAACAGCAATCAACCTGAATCTAGTATAAAGCCCCTCCACCTGCACGGGACATTGGTTTAGAACAATGAAGATTAACACCCCACTGAGCATCTGTCCACACCACCTGCCCAGGAGAAGCACATAGTGATCTTGGGAGCAATAGTAACTGATTAGCCCACCCCTTAACATGAGTAATTTGCTTGGTCGACACAACTGTATTGTAAACATATACCAGCCCTGCTTTCCTCTGTCTCGCGGTCCTCCATGCATTAGGCTGGGGCACCACTATGTGCACAGCCAAACTAGGAGGATTAATTCCCTTGGTAATTCTATGCTTGGTAATGCTACGCGTCCTCGTGTCCCTCCTCGGCCGGCAAAGAAGGGACGTTGACGCCGGGCACAGTCCCACAGCCCCCTGGGAGCTGGATTTCTGTGCAGGGTGGCAGCCCTCCTGAGCTCGCTGGAGAGCAGCTCCCCTCCGCCCTGCAAAGCAACAAGGCTGCCCCCTCGCTCCGGGGTTTCCTTCAGTGCCTGCAGAGCCAGCTTGGGTGGTCAAGAAGAAAGTCCCCATCCAGGGTTATGGGCAGGAGATGTGGGGAGAAGGGCAAGGCAAGGCCCTTGAGCTCCGCAGCGAAGGCGCAAAGGAGGTGAACTTTCCTGAGAGCCAATTTTCTGGCCCGGGTGAGGGCACAGGACAGAGGAAGGGAAGGAGGCATGAGGGCTGGCAGTGCCAGGGAGCATCAGGCAGGGCCGTGGGAGGTGCCGGCAGAGGTGCTGGGGGGAGCAGAGTGGCGCAGCGGAAGCGTGCTGGGCCCATAACCCAGAGGTCGATGGATCGAAACCATCCTCTGCTAATTGTTGCTTTTTTTCCCTCCTCCTGACAGCTGCTGCCTCTCCCCGCAACTTTTAACCTGCACTGCTCTAGCTCTCTGGGCACCCATGGCCATGGCCCTCCTGTTCCCTCAGCCCCTTCTCTCTGCCACTGCCACCTTCTTTCTCCTTTGCCGCCTTAGGAGCCAGCACTCCCATAGTGCCCCTCGGCAAGGCAGACGGGAGGCTGTGGAGCAGCAGGCAGAGCTCCCCCCACAAGGAAGCGGGTGTCCTGGGGACACAGGCATTTCTCCCTTCCCATCCGGCAGCTCAATCCCAACTTCCCAGCTGCAAGCAGGGACCTCCAGGAATCTGCAGGTGGGGAGGAGGAGGAGGACAAGGCTGGTGCTACTTTGGGAAACACCAATGCAATCAGCTTGACCATCTGGGGGTTTTCTCCATCCTAGTCTGTTTGCTGCCGTGCTCACTCGCAGCTCCAGCCAGGAGCAGGGCTGAGTAGGTATTCCCAGTGGGCACTGTATTGGCCATACGTGGCTAGGTGTTGGTAGTGGTGGGGAGAGGGGCTGCTGCAGGGTGGCCTCTGTGGGGAAGAGCTGAGGGGCTGCCCTGCACCACACACACAGCTGGTTCCAGGGGCCTCCACAACACTGAGCCATCTGCAAAGCTTGTGGCACCCAGGGCACCCATGCTGGCTGGAGCAGGTGGATATTCCTGAAGGAACTGCAACCTGTGGAGAAGGCACGCCAGTGAAGACTTTTCCTGACGGGCCTGAAGCCTGTGGAAGAGCCCACGCTGAAAGAGATTTTTTCCTGTTCAGAAGCACAGCATGTGGAGAACCCATGCTGGAGTAGTCTGCAGTGAAGGAGCGCAGTTGAGCCTGGAAAAATTGGGAGGCATGGCGGAGTTTTCTTTGTCTTTTATTGCTCACTACAAGACAAAACACACATATAGCCCGAGCCTTTCCTTCTCTTCTGGCTGCTCAGCACTGGAATCCAGTGCTGGACACCCACCCCCTCACTCCCACGTGCACATCAGCAGGTGCTCTGAACCCTCGACTGTACCACAGGTCTGTGCAGAATCCAGGCCTGGAGCCCAGGCCTGGTTTGTCCAGTGTCCTGCTCCAACCCTGGGCAGTCCCTGATGCCAATCCACTCTCCTCACTGGCTAGTGCAGCTTGAGATTTCCCAGCAAATACCCCTCTCACACACACACACACACACAAACACACCCCCACCCCAACACAAGAAAAGCACAGTCTGACAGAAATGAGCTAGGAGTAGAATACAATGAAAACAAGACCAAGCGCATTCTTGTTCTTCACGTGTCTGCAAAGGGTTTCCAGGATGAGTTGCTCCTTCCCCTTCCCAGGGATCGAGGTGAGGCGGACCGGCCTGCTGTTGCCCCCATTCTCCTTTGCGCCTTTCGCAAAGATAGGAGTGACAATGACTTCCTTCCAGGACTCAGGAACCTCTCCCAGTTGTCGTGACCTTTCAAAGATAATTGAGAGTGGCCACCTCTATAGGTCTTTTTTGCCTGAGTGCTTCACGAGCTGGCAGCAGGAAGATAGCACGGGTATCTGCAGGTGAGCTCCCTGCTACCTGAGTGCCTGACTGGCCAGAAGCCAGAAGATCGCTTGCATGTTGACTGTGAGGTGGCCTCTGGCTCTGCAGGCAATGGGCCACCCACAGGCATATCGCTGTGCTAAGTGCTCGTCTTCATTCCAGAGTGGATACCACTGCACGGTATATCTTTTTATATCCAAACACTTCTTGGTCCAAAGGAAGCGGACAGTCCCTGAGAGGGAGATCTGAGAACAAGCGGGCATGACAGTGTCAAAAATGGCCGTCCGGCAATCACAAAGCAATAGGAGAACCCACAGGGGATGACGCTGTCAGAAGTTGCCTCTTCCCTTTGTTTAGCGAGTGGGGGCTTCCTTGCCTGACGTGCTTCTGGGTACACAGGTAGGGTTGGCTGGTCCTGACAGCCAATCACAGGTCTGCCTGAGAGCAGGTGGGCATGATGGGGTCCAGAAATGGCTGTCAGCCAATCAGAGAGCAGTATGAAAACATGGTGGTTATGGTGCTTAATAAGAAAATGGCAGCTGAAAGAAAATGGTGCCCCCCGTGTATGTAGGGGAAGGTACGTCCTGGTCACGTGTACTTCATCATTCATCAGTGCTGGCACGGGCATTCACCAAAGCAATCATCCATCCCCAAAACCAGGGGCAGCACAAGGCAGATTTTAGCCCAGGAACAGGTAACGCGCGGAGTCCTGCAAAACAAATTGTTTACGGGCACGCAGCACGGAATGTGGCGGATGCTCATATCCGACCAAGCATCATAGACCAAGAAACTTGTGCTAGGAATGATCCACCTGGCCTATTTGCACATTATATAGACAGAGAATTGCTACCCTAGCATTGCCTGCTTTTTACTTACTGATTGCTGAGCTACTACTACACACGTCTACAAGCTACGGACATATCCAGTGCCTAGGAAGAAACCCAGGCTGGTTGCTGTGCCTTTTTAATTCAGCCAAAGGGTACATCATGCAACCACACGCTAGCCCAGGACAGCGTGATTGTGACTCCGACTGGGGCAGACTCTGACCGCGCTACCTCAGCGTTATGCCCTCTGGTATTCCCCATGGGCACTGTATTGGCTACACATGGCAAGGTTTTGGTAGTGGAGGGGTCAGGGGGTGCTGCAGAATGGCCTCTGTGGGAAGAGATAAGGGGCTGCCCTGTGTCAGACACAGTCAGTTCCAGCTCCACAGTGGACCCACCGCACAAGACAGCTGAGCTGTCGTCTACATTGGTGGCCCCCCTGTGAAAACATATTCCAGAAAGGGCAAAAGAGGCCAGGCAGAGAGAGCTGGAAGGAACAAAAAGAGTGGGAAAGAGCAGAGACACGTCCTGCTTGGGCGAGTAGAGGAGTCTGGTGTGAAGCACTGCAGTTGTCCCGGCACAGGGGAGAGGAAAGGCAGTGTTTTATGTTTGTCTTTTTTTTTTCTCACTACTTGCATCTGTTTTAATTGGCAAAGAATTAATTTTGCCCAAGTCAAGCCTGATTTTCCCACAAGAGTTTTTGCTAAGCCATGTCCGTGTGTTTATCTTGAGCCAAGAGATTTCTCAGTGTGTTTTCAGTGCTCCGCATCGCCCTGCGGGTGGGGAAAGTAGTGAGCAGCTGGGTGGGCGTTTGTCTGTGCTTAAACCACCACAGGTACGTACACGCAAACGCACACGCACCTGCATAGTACGTGCGCAGCTGGCCCACGTATGAACGCAGATGGGGAGCGTCACCATTAGCAGCACCCAGCAGCTGGAGTTTCCGTAGCCAAGAGCTCACACGCAGAGAAGCACACCCACGTGCCAGCAGCTTGAGGTCGTGTGTATGTGTGCAGGGGTCTGGAAGGAGGAGGCGGGATAGTCTGTGAAGCGGAGGAGCAGGCAAGAGGGCAGTTTGTGACCTGGCAGAGCAGGAGGCAGGCAAGACTGGGACGTGGAGGAGCAGGAGGGAGGCCAGGCTCTGGGCTGGAGGAGCGGGAGGCAGGAGTGGCCCAGGAGCGTTGGTGGTATAGTGGTGAGCATAGCTGCCTTCCAAGCAGTTGACCCCGGTGCGATTCCTGGCCAATGCAGACCAACTTTTCTTCTGCCTGGCTCCATAGTGCCTTCCCCATTTAGCAACAGCAGGCTGCAGGGGCTGCTTTGTACCATTCTGAGATTCTCAGGCAGTGTTGAAGCACTGCAGCAGGTGCCCGGAGAACTTTGGGATTCTCCATGCCTGGGTGTCACACTCGGTTTTCAGTGGGGCTCAGGCATTGAGCCACCTGCTCTAGCTTTGGGGCTAGCCCTGCTTTAGGCAGGCATTTGGACTAGTGACCGCCTGAGATGCCTTGCAGTCTAGCTCCTTCCATGAAGCAACAAGTCCCAGAGAGATCTGGGCCCTCCTTTTTCTGCACCATGCGCAATAAGTGAGCCTCTTCCCCACAGGAATGGGAGCTCAGTCGTTGCTCTGCACTTGGCGCATCCTCTGTGCTTTCACCATGACTCTCCAGCCTTGACATGATGTTGGCATGTGCAGAGACGTAATTTGTGATGGTTCCGTTGGTTGCTCCCGTGAACGACTGCCTCGGCCTTTGCAAGGAGCTGCCCCTGTGCTGGCTACTGTGCAGTCCTGAAGTGTGTGTAGGTGCTGCAGTCGCCTGTCAGCCGCCCTTGGTGGGAGCAGGGCAAGGGCGCTCCCAGGATACGGCTCCCCCTGCAGCAGTGCCAGGAGGAGGCTGGCTGAGGTGGACTGGCTCTGGCAGCTGCAGGGGGCGGACCAGCAGCAGCAGCGGCAGCAGCGGGTCAGGATGGCCGAGTGGTCTAAGGCGCTGCATTCAGGTTGCAGTCTCCCTGGGAGACGTGGGTTCGAGTCCCACTCCTGACAGGCTTGTCTTTCTCTTGGTTTCCTTCCCTTTCCCCCCCTGAGGGGATGGTCTTGCTCCTCTAGGCGTTCTGGAGGTTAGGGCTTGCTGCATAGCCTAACCACCACCACTGCCGGTGGCTTAGCACAGAGATGCTGCTAGAGAGTCCCTACGCAATTCCACTTTTCCACTCTCCCCTACAAAACGCACATTCTGCATGCCTCTCGCCTAGAATGTGGACCTTTGGGCATTCTTCAAACATTCACCCACTAAACCCTCTCTCCCTGCTTCCACTTTCCCCTCCAACAACCCTTCTGGTTGGAGGGCATTTCAGGGACTCAGAGAGTGCATCCTCCTGCTTCAGGCAGGCTCCCACCAGCTGATCAGTGCTTTGTCCTTTCGGGTCATAAAATACCTTGAGGACAGATGCTTCACAGCCTCTCTGGACCCCTGTTCCCATGCTTAGGCACCCTCCGGGTGATCATTTTTGAATGTGTAGCCAGTCACAAACTGCCTGCTCAATTTCTGACCATGGCTCTCATCCTCCAGCCATCGCAGGAACTCCTATTAGATCCCCGCTAAGCATTTTCTTCTCCCAGCTGAGCAAGCCTTGGGTCCTCTGCCTCTCCTTACAAGGCCAGAGCCCTCTGCCCCTGACTATGCTAGGGATCCTCCGCTGAACTTGCTCCAGTTTATCATCACCTTTCCTTGGTTCCCCAGATAGTCCTTCTTCCCCCGTTTTGGAGACGGGGCAACTTTTCCCTCTCCTTAGTCATCAGGGAGCTCCTCTGCCCTCTGCTCCCAAAGCTGGAGAGCCCCTGCGATGCGTCCTTCCCTCTTTCAGGCCCAGTGGCACATTGTGTAGGTGCCAATCCAGCACTAGGCATTGACCAGCAGGATTTCAACCCAGAAAGTTTCCCCAAACTGGCAGTTCCTCACCAGGAAACATGGACAGCACCAGTGGGAAGAGGGGCAGGTGGGAGTAAAGGCCCACCAGTAAGAGGCCAACAGGGGCATGGCAGGCTCTCTCTAACACTGCTGACAGGACAGAGGCATCCTCACGCAATGCCACCACAGGCTGCACGAGCACTGGTGGCATTTTTCAGAAGGACCGCAGTCAGGAAGTATGAGCCACAGAAGAGGTCCTCCTGTGCACACAGGAAGAGGAAGAGGAAGAGGAAGAGGGGACACGCACAGGGTGGTATCAGAGCATGCCGGAGCGTGTCGGGATTGAGGGAGATGCTGAAGGAGCTGGGATTGTTCAGCCTGGAGAAGAGAAGGTGAGGGGGCTTCTGCTGTATGAAGGTGGCTCTCTGGCTTGCCAAGGCCTGCCCTCGGCCAGAAAGACCTGGGGAGTGCAGGACCCAGGAGTGGCGTGGCCTCCTGCGTGAGCCTGCCTGGCCTGAGCTGCAGCTCCCAGGGGCTGGGGAGCTCTGGGAGATCTCTGGCCGCCCATTGAAGCCTGTAAGGGGGGCACAAAGTGTCCTCCCCGCAGTGTCCCGCAGGGAGGAGCAGCATCGGAGGCTACAGTGGACGGAACATTTGCCGTGACCTTGGGGAAGCAAAGAGTCTGGGCACCACGGCAGCCCCAGCAGGCAGTGCTGCCAGGAAGGAAACCAAGGACAAAATGCCCCGAGCAAGGAAGCTGCCTTGTGGGCACTGGCCCACACAACCCACTGGCCCAGAATCCTTTCTCCCCGAGTGCTGGGTGAGACTAGCAGAGCCCCAGGAAGACCCTCCATTGCTTGGAGAAACGCTGTCTCAGCCCCAGAAGGGACATCCCTCCTCCTGCAGTGGCACAGCATCTGCATGGGAAAGGGCTGTCCCTTTCCCCGTGCTCCAGCCCCTGGAGCGCGGGGTCCCTCCACCTCTTTGCAAGACCTTCAGAGACTGGGCCCTGCTCTTGCTGCTCCCAGACACTCCTCCCACCCTGCTCGGTCCTGCGGATCCCAGGGATGGATGAGGAAAGCCCTCAGCAATGCTGCTTCTCCGGGACATGCTTTCAGATTTGTGACTCTGTGGAAATTTAACCCTTCTCCCGTGACTAGGTGTTTTTCATGCCTTCTCTGAATGTAGCTCGCCATTTGATATCTTAGGCTTGGGCATGGCAGCCTGGTCTGTCCTGCGGGTTCAGAAGTACCGGCTGCCAGCCCAGTGCTTTGGGCAGTCCAAAGGCACCAGGAGGCTGTGTCCTCAGTGTCCTGGGCTAAGTCTGAGATCCAGCAGAGTGTCCCCGCCTGTGTTTCCTCCTGTCTGACTGCTGGGAGGAAGGGCCCTGCTCTCACCACACAGACTCAAACCTTGGCCCAAGGAGGATAGCTCCAGTGCAGCTTCTCCCCACTGTGTGCATGGACCCTTGGCCAGGTGGACCCAGGGCATGTGGGAGAGTTGCCTTGAGCTAACAGTAGAATTCACCTAAGTCTGGACCAGTCTGGAGCAGCCTCAGGAGAGAAAAACCTCATTCTCACTGAGGGAAGGGCCGCTTTGGGGCAGAAGGGGACAGCGTGTCCTGGAAAAGAGGACCAGGGTCTGAAGTCAGCCAGCACTGTCCCACCAGAGGAAGGCAGTCCAGCTTGTGCAACCCATAACAAGCTGCCTTGGGTCCTCCTGCCAGCTCTTCCCTCTGTTGAACCTCATCCCGTGCCCTCTCTCTTGGTTGCCCCCTTCGGCAATGTCAGGAGCTTGGCTAGGACCGCAACCAAAAGTGAGGATATGTGGTTAACGGCTGCTTAGTATGAGGTACAAGGTGAGAACAGGAGAGGCAATAACTTACACAGGCAGATTGGGAGGCTGTCCAACATGGGGGTGAAGGGAGGCGGCAGCAGAGACCGCAAGTGCAAGTATCGAGCCACAGATCGCTGAGCCACGAATGTAGTCTGCAAGGTGCAACGTTGAAGAGGTTAAGCTGGAAAATTCATAAACAAGTCTAACGAGGAAAAAGCAAGATTCTCCCAGGTTACCAGCCTGGGTCTTGTAAGAGAGGGCATGCCAGCCTTGCACAAAGTGCTCTGCCACTCCCTTGAAAGATCCTGTGAGCAGAGACTGGCCCGGTAGCCCTGAAGGAAGGCTGCACTTGGTGATGCCCAGGGAGATGGAGAGACTGCCAGTCTCAGCCAGGAGCACGTGGCTCGGCAAGGGTGGCCACAGGGGAAAGACCACATCTGCCCAGGAGGTCCCATGGTGTAATGGTGAGCACTCTGGACTCTGAATCCAGCCATCTCAGTTCAAATCTCAGTGGGACCTTGAGCTTTCGGCTCCCTCACGGCTTTCCTCAGCATGATTACACATTTAGCTCTCTACAGCTACCTGAAGAGGGGGTTGTAGTGAGGTGGGTTCTGCTCTCTTCTGTCAGGTGGCTGGAGATAGGATGAGAGGAAATGGCCTCAAGTTGTGGCAAGGGAGATTTAAATTAGATATTAGGAAAAATTTCATTACTAAGAGGGTTGTCACACATTGGAATAGGCTGCCCAGGGAAGTGGTTGAGTCACCATCCCTGGAGGTATTCAAAAAACGTGTAGACGGGGTATTCCATAACATGGTTTAGTGGGCATAGATGATGGTTGAACTCGATGATCTTGAAGGTCTCTTCCAACATAAATGAATCTATGATTCTATGATTAGCACCCTTGACTTGCTGTCAGGTCAATGGTTTAATGCACTCTCATCTTCCTTCGTTTCCTGTGCTCCCAGTCCTGGGACCGACACCAGTGCCCCTTCTGCTGCCCTGTGCCCACCAAACCTCTGCAGCTTTCCTGAGCACTGGACCCCACCCCCTCTCTGCTCCCTTGGTCTGGATGGCTGCTCCTGGATGAGGGCATCCAGCAGTGGCTCAGAGAATCACACAACACCTCAGGTGGAGAGCATGCACTCCAAGCCTGGCTCAAAGCAGCCTCAAGTGGAGGAGGCTATTCAGGGCCTTGTCTGCTTGGATGTGGGACACCTCCCAAGATGGAGATGCTACAACACTCCCTGGGCGACCATTTCCCGTCTTTCATTACCACTGTGTGTGGCAGTACTTGTATTCCCACCCCTGTCCATTGATTCTGGTGCCATCCATTTCTCTGAGGCTTTTCTGTCTTTCTCTTGCCTGCTTGTTTATTTTCGGTGCTCTGGGATCAGTTCAGGGAGCTCCACCCACAACTGGCAGTGCCCCGTGCATGGGGACAGACGCACGGTCATGGGAGAGAGCAGGTTCTCCCTCGTCCTTTATCCTGGGGTGGGCTGGGATAGAGTTTACTTTCACAAGGAGCTGGAGGGGGCCCAGCCAGGACAGCTGACCCAAACTAGCCAAGGGGGTATTCGATACGGTATGATGTCATGCTCAGTATATAACTGGGGGAGCTGGCAATGGGGGCGGGGGGGAGAAGGGATCACAGCTCGGAAATGGGCTGAGCATCAGGTTCTGTGTGGTGAGCAATTGCATTGTGCATCACATGCATTATATATTCTTTGGAGAGCGAGCAGCCGTGTGGTGCTTACTTGCCAGCTGGGCTTAACCCACGACATCCTTGCAGCTATGTTGGCGAACTGAGGGGGGAGGAGAACAAACCACCACGAGCCTCCAGCTGTGCTGCACAAAGTCTTTAATGAGAAGGAGGAAATGCAGTGGCACGGAACAGAGACCGAGAAACACATCTGCAGGGTTCAGGGAGGCACAGAGAATGGCCCATTTCCCAAGGACAAGCTCCAGGCAAAGCGCTTGCCTTTCCCCATCCCAATCTACCCGGTGGCAATGCCAGCCCACCAAGAGCAGGCCCTAACTCCGGCACACTCCCTCCGTCAGCAGGAGGTTCAGCAAAGCAGAAGAGAACGAGCCCTTTCCTGAGGAGCTCAGAGCAAAGCAGAGCCCGAGGAGACACGGCGAGGCCTGCAGTGCAGCGAGGAGCAGCAGGCACAGGTCCCTTCTGCCAGGTGGGATGAGGACACTGAGCCCACCTGCAAGCCGTGGCTATGCTCCTGCTGCTGCAGGATGCCTGTCTTCCTTGGTGCTCCAAAGGGGAAGATCTGCTGGCTTCAGCAGTTCAGACCGCAGCGGGTGGGAGGCAGACACAGCCCTGACCCCCCCAGACCAAGGGAGCCCCCAGAAGAGATGGGAACCCCCCCGGCGCTGAGGGAGCTCCCAACAGCAGCTGACAGCGAGGATCCCACGGCTGTGCTCTGAGGGAAAGAGGTGAGGATGGGGCCCGGCAGGGTCACCACCACCGGGGAGGCCTGGATGGCCACCGTCGAGTCAGCGCAGCGGGCGACACAGGGCTCACTGCAGCTGCTTGCAAGTGGGGTTGGGCCGGAGGCGCCGCAGGGTGTTGGGAGACAGGGTCTGAAGCAAGACATCTCTCGGCGAGGGAGGCAAAGCTGAAACACAGAGCAGGCAGGGAGCACGAACCTCAATATCAGCCCGTCTGTTTCTCAGCTCTCTCCATGGACACTCTTTGTTTTCAAAACACCCAGTGTGCCTACAGTTCCCACAGCCCTCATCGTGCCCTCCAAGTTGCACGGCACAGGAAGGCTGACCCACTTTTGGAATAGGCCCCAGCGCAGTGGCGTTAAAGCGCCTGTGGAAAGACTGATCATACCCCATCTCCATTGTTGCTTTGAAGAAGACACTGGATGCACTTGGCCATGTGGTTAGAGACCATCAGCTAAAGGTGCACATTCTGGTGGGCAGACCCCCCTGCAGCTGAGCCCCATGGATCCCCTTCTGCTTGAAAGAACCCTCCTCTTCCCAGCTCTCCCCAGCCAGCCCTATCTGATGGGAAAGATGTTACAGCTCTTCAACAGTTGTATGGCAGGGCGAAGGCAGCCCAAGTATCTACCTTCGTAGCCACCATGACAGCAGTTCAGCCCACAGAGAGAGATGGAGCGGACTCAGGCTTACCTTGCTCCTCGAGGAAAGGGAGGCAAGAGAGGAGGATGCAGAGCCTGGAGCAGCGCAGGCTTTTATGCTGTGTCCCAGAGCCCTGGGGGGGCCACAAACATTCCTTGCTCATGAAGCATCTCAACACCTAGTAGTTGCAGCTTGCCGAGGCCTCTCTGGTGATTAAGCCCTTGCCTGTCTCACCTGAAATGTTTTGCTCCCACTGCGTATGGTCTAACATCAATATAATTAATTTGTCTGCAGCCCTGCTAAGACCTATTGACTCGGAGGTCTCAGGCTAGCTGTGCAGAGATCTTAAGTGACTGTGTCTTTCCCACACCCAAATTGACCTGTTTTACTCAGCAAGGTCATCCCAGAGGCCAGAGGCCTGGATGGCCTGCTTTTGAGGAGAGGCTTAGGGCAGGGAGCCAAAAGCTCACAGCCCTTTTTCCTGGGTGAGGGATGGGGTGGCCCATTCCATGCATTTCAAACTACAAAGGGACATCGGATCAGTCTCCCAGAGTACCTGGGAGTCATCGTGATGTGGAAGAGTTGGGAAAAACCCTGAACTCCAGGCAAACATGAGTCACCCTGCTGTGGACTTCAGTGCACACGTTGCCCCAGCCTGAGGCGTACCAGGGATACCAGAGCTTATAGTCCCAAAGCGCCGCTTTCGTCAAGGGCTTTTCCACACATTTTAGCACCATTCCTGAATCAACTGGTGCTTCTATGCAACCTCCTGCATTTGTGTCTTCCAGGGCATTGCCTTTTGGTGGTTGCTCAAGGGCTCATGTGACTCCCAGGTGCTCTGGGAGACTGATCCGATGTCCCTTTGAAATTTGAAATGCATGGAATGGGCCACCCCATCCCTCACCCAGGAAAAAGGGCTGTGAGCTTTTGGCTCCCTGCCCTGAGCCTCTCCTCAAAAGCAGGCCATCCAGGCCTCTGGCCTCTGGGATGACCTTGCTGAGCAAAACAGGTCAATTTGGGCGTGGGTCTCTTTCAGAGAAGGATGTGGGCATCTCTTTGATCACAAAACCATGCTGTGGTAGAGCCTGATGAGCGTAAGCTAGGTCCTCCTGGCTGTCACTCCGGCCCACAGGGGCCTTCCTTCCAGCCCACAAAGGACTTCCTTTGACGTTGAGCTTTGCCACATCGCTGGTGCGATGAGGCTCTTCTCCCATATGGGATTGTGCAGTCTTGACGTTCTGCTTAAACTTACTCACAGTCTCCCCTGTGTCTACTAGGTGTTGAGATGCTTCATGAGCAAGGAATGTTTGTGGCCCCCCCAGGGCTCTGGGACACAGCATAAAAGCCTGCGCTGCTCCAGGCTCTGCATCCTCCTCTCTTGCCTCCCTTTCCTCGAGGAGCAAGGTAAGCCTGAGTCCGCTCCATCTCTCTCTGTGGGCTGAACTGCTGTCATGGTGGCTACGAAGGTAGATACTTGGGCTGCCTTCGCCCTGCCATACAACTGTTGAAGAGCTGTAACATCTTTCCCATCAGATAGGGCTGGCTGGGGAGAGCTGGGAAGAGGAGGGTTCTTTCAAGCAGAAGGGGATCCATGGGGCTCAGCTGCAGGGGGGTCTGCCCACCAGAATGTGCACCTTTAGCTGATGGTCTCTAACCACATGGCCAAGTGCATCCAGTGTCTTCTTCAAAGCAACAATGGAGATGGGGTATGATCAGTCTTTCCACAGGCGCTTTAACGCCACTGCGCTGGGGCCTATTCCAAAAGTGGGTCAGCCTTCCTGTGCCGTGCAACTTGGAGGGCACGATGAGGGCTGTGGGAACTGTAGGCACACTGGGTGTTTTGAAAACAAAGAGTGTCCATGGAGAGAGCTGAGAAACAGACGGGCTGATATTGAGGTTCGTGCTCCCTGCCTGCTCTGTGTTTCAGCTTTGCCTCCCTCGCCGAGAGATGTCTTGCTTCAGACCCTGTCTCCCAACGCCCTGCGGCGCCTCCGGCCCAACCCCACTTGCAAGCAGCTGCAGTGAGCCCTGTGTCGCCCGCTGCGCTGACTCGACGGTGGCCATCCAGGCCTCCCCGGTGGTGGTGACCCTGCCGGGCCCCATCCTCACCTCTTTCCCTCAGAGCACAGCCGTGGGATCCTCGCTGTCAGCTGCTGTTGGGAGCTCCCTCAGCGCCGGGGGGGTTCCCATCTCTTCTGGGGGCTCCCTTGGTCTGGGGGGGTCAGGGCTGTGTCTGCCTCCCACCCGCTGCGGTCTGAACTGCTGAAGCCAGCAGATCTTCCCCTTTGGAGCACCAAGGAAGACAGGCATCCTGCAGCAGCAGGAGCATAGCCACGGCTTGCAGGTGGGCTCAGTGTCCTCATCCCACCTGGCAGAAGGGACCTGTGCCTGCTGCTCCTCGCTGCACTGCAGGCCTCGCCGTGTCTCCTCGGGCTCTGCTTTGCTCTGAGCTCCTCAGGAAAGGGCTCGTTCTCTTCTGCTTTGCTGAACCTCCTGCTGACGGAGGGAGTGTGCCGGAGTTAGGGCCTGCTCTTGGTGGGCTGGCATTGCCACCGGGTAGATTGGGATGGGGAAAGGCAAGCGCTTTGCCTGGAGCTTGTCCTTGGGAAATGGGCCATTCTCTGTGCCTCCCTGAACCCTGCAGATGTGTTTCTCGGTCTCTGTTCCGTGCCACTGCATTTCCTCCTTCTCATTAAAGACTTTGTGCAGCACAGCTGGAGGCTCGTGGTGGTTTGTTCTCCTCCCCCCTCAGTTCGCCAACATAGCTGCAAGGATGTCGTGGGTTAAGCCCAGCTGGCAAGTAAGCACCACACGGCTGCTCGCTCTCCAAAGAATATATAATGCATGTGATGCACAATGCAATTGCTCACCACACAGAACCTGATGCTCAGCCCATTTCCGAGCTGTGATCCCTTCTCCCCCCCGCCCCCATTGCCAGCTCCCCCAGTTATATACTGAGCATGACATCATACCGTATCGAATACCCCCTTGGCTAGTTTGGGTCAGCTGTCCTGGCTGGGCCCCCTCCAGCTCCTTGTGAAAGTAAACTCTATCCCAGCCCACCCCAGGATAAAGGACGAGGGAGAACCTGCTCTCTCCCATGACCGTGCGTCTGTCCCCATGCACGGGGCACTGCCAGTTGTGGGTGGAGCTCCCTGAACTGATCCCAGAGCACCGAAAATAAACAAGCAGGCAAGAGAAAGACAGAAAAGCCTCAGAGAAATGGATGGCACCAGAATCAATGGACAGGGGTGGGAATACAAGTACTGCCACACACAGTGGTAATGAAAGACGGGAAATGGTCGCCCAGGGAGTGTTGTAGCATCTCCATCTTGGGAGGTGTCCCACATCCAAGCAGACAAGGCCCTGAATAGCCTCCTCCACTTGAGGCTGCTTTGAGCCAGGCTTGGAGTGCATGCTCTCCACCTGAGGTGTTGTGTGATTCTCTGAGCCACTGCTGGATGCCCTCATCCAGGAGCAGCCATCCAGACCAAGGGAGCAGAGAGGGGGTGGGGTCCAGTGCTCAGGAAAGCTGCAGAGGTTTGGTGGGCACAGGGCAGCAGAAGGGGCACTGGTGTCGGTCCCAGGACTGGGAGCACAGGAAACGAAGGAAGATGAGAGTGCATTAAACCATTGACCTGACAGCAAGTCAAGGGTGCTAATCATAGAATCATAGATTCATTTATGTTGGAAGAGACCTTCAAGATCATCGAGTTCAACCATCATCTATGCCCACTAAACCATGTTATGGAATACCCCGTCTACACGTTTTTTGAATACCTCCAGGGATGGTGACTCAACCACTTCCCTGGGCAGCCTATTCCAATGTGTGACAACCCTCTTAGTAATGAAATTTTTCCTAATATCTAATTTAAATCTCCCTTGCCACAACTTGAGGCCATTTCCTCTCATCCTATCTCCAGCCACCTGACAGAAGAGAGCAGAACCCACCTCACTACAACCCCCTCTTCAGGTAGCTGTAGAGAGCTAAATGTGTAATCATGCTGAGGAAAGCCGTGAGGGAGCCGAAAGCTCAAGGTCCCACTGAGATTTGAACTGAGATGGCTGGATTCAGAGTCCAGAGTGCTCACCATTACACCATGGGACCTCCTGGGCAGATGTGGTCTTTCCCCTGTGGCCACCCTTGCCGAGCCACGTGCTCCTGGCTGAGACTGGCAGTCTCTCCATCTCCCTGGGCATCACCAAGTGCAGCCTTCCTTCAGGGCTACCGGGCCAGTCTCTGCTCACAGGATCTTTCAAGGGAGTGGCAGAGCACTTTGTGCAAGGCTGGCATGCCCTCTCTTACAAGACCCAGGCTGGTAACCTGGGAGAATCTTGCTTTTTCCTCGTTAGACTTGTTTATGAATTTTCCAGCTTAACCTCTTCAACGTTGCACCTTGCAGACTACATTCGTGGCTCAGCGATCTGTGGCTCGATACTTGCACTTGCGGTCTCTGCTGCCGCCTCCCTTCACCCCCATGTTGGACAGCCTCCCAATCTGCCTGTGTAAGTTATTGCCTCTCCTGTTCTCACCTTGTACCTCATACTAAGCAGCCGTTAACCACATATCCTCACTTTTGGTTGCGGTCCTAGCCAAGCTCCTGACATTGCCGAAGGGGGCAACCAAGAGAGAGGGCACGGGATGAGGTTCAACAGAGGGAAGAGCTGGCAGGAGGACCCAAGGCAGCTTGTTATGGGTTGCACAAGCTGGACTGCCTTCCTCTGGTGGGACAGTGCTGGCTGACTTCAGACCCTGGTCCTCTTTTCCAGGACACGCTGTCCCCTTCTGCCCCAAAGCGGCCCTTCCCTCAGTGAGAATGAGGTTTTTCTCTCCTGAGGCTGCTCCAGACTGGTCCAGACTTAGGTGAATTCTACTGTTAGCTCAAGGCAACTCTCCCACATGCCCTGGGTCCACCTGGCCAAGGGTCCATGCACACAGTGGGGAGAAGCTGCACTGGAGCTATCCTCCTTGGGCCAAGGTTTGAGTCTGTGTGGTGAGAGCAGGGCCCTTCCTCCCAGCAGTCAGACAGGAGGAAACACAGGCGGGGACACTCTGCTGGATCTCAGACTTAGCCCAGGACACTGAGGACACAGCCTCCTGGTGCCTTTGGACTGCCCAAAGCACTGGGCTGGCAGCCGGTACTTCTGAACCCGCAGGACAGACCAGGCTGCCATGCCCAAGCCTAAGATATCAAATGGCGAGCTACATTCAGAGAAGGCATGAAAAACACCTAGTCACGGGAGAAGGGTTAAATTTCCACAGAGTCACAAATCTGAAAGCATGTCCCGGAGAAGCAGCATTGCTGAGGGCTTTCCTCATCCATCCCTGGGATCCGCAGGACCGAGCAGGGTGGGAGGAGTGTCTGGGAGCAGCAAGAGCAGGGCCCAGTCTCTGAAGGTCTTGCAAAGAGGTGGAGGGACCCCGCGCTCCAGGGGCTGGAGCACGGGGAAAGGGACAGCCCTTTCCCATGCAGATGCTGTGCCACTGCAGGAGGAGGGATGTCCCTTCTGGGGCTGAGACAGCGTTTCTCCAAGCAATGGAGGGTCTTCCTGGGGCTCTGCTAGTCTCACCCAGCACTCGGGGAGAAAGGATTCTGGGCCAGTGGGTTGTGTGGGCCAGTGCCCACAAGGCAGCTTCCTTGCTCGGGGCATTTTGTCCTTGGTTTCCTTCCTGGCAGCACTGCCTGCTGGGGCTGCCGTGGTGCCCAGACTCTTTGCTTCCCCAAGGTCACGGCAAATGTTCCGTCCACTGTAGCCTCCGATGCTGCTCCTCCCTGCGGGACACTGCGGGGAGGACACTTTGTGCCCCCCTTACAGGCTTCAATGGGCGGCCAGAGATCTCCCAGAGCTCCCCAGCCCCTGGGAGCTGCAGCTCAGGCCAGGCAGGCTCACGCAGGAGGCCACGCCACTCCTGGGTCCTGCACTCCCCAGGTCTTTCTGGCCGAGGGCAGGCCTTGGCAAGCCAGAGAGCCACCTTCATACAGCAGAAGCCCCCTCACCTTCTCTTCTCCAGGCTGAACAATCCCAGCTCCTTCAGCATCTCCCTCAATCCCGACACGCTCCGGCATGCTCTGATACCACCCTGTGCGTGTCCCCTCTTCCTCTTCCTCTTCCTCTTCCTGTGTGCACAGGAGGACCTCTTCTGTGGCTCATACTTCCTGACTGCGGTCCTTCTGAAAAATGCCACCAGTGCTCGTGCAGCCTGTGGTGGCATTGCGTGAGGATGCCTCTGTCCTGTCAGCAGTGTTAGAGAGAGCCTGCCATGCCCCTGTTGGCCTCTTACTGGTGGGCCTTTACTCCCACCTGCCCCTCTTCCCACTGGTGCTGTCCATGTTTCCTGGTGAGGAACTGCCAGTTTGGGGAAACTTTCTGGGTTGAAATCCTGCTGGTCAATGCCTAGTGCTGGATTGGCACCTACACAATGTGCCACTGGGCCTGAAAGAGGGAAGGACGCATCGCAGGGGCTCTCCAGCTTTGGGAGCAGAGGGCAGAGGAGCTCCCTGATGACTAAGGAGAGGGAAAAGTTGCCCCGTCTCCAAAACGGGGGAAGAAGGACTATCTGGGGAACCAAGGAAAGGTGATGATAAACTGGAGCAAGTTCAGCGGAGGATCCCTAGCATAGTCAGGGGCAGAGGGCTCTGGCCTTGTAAGGAGAGGCAGAGGACCCAAGGCTTGCTCAGCTGGGAGAAGAAAATGCTTAGCGGGGATCTAATAGGAGTTCCTGCGATGGCTGGAGGATGAGAGCCATGGTCAGAAATTGAGCAGGCAGTTTGTGACTGGCTACACATTCAAAAATGATCACCCGGAGGGTGCCTAAGCATGGGAACAGGGGTCCAGAGAGGCTGTGAAGCATCTGTCCTCAAGGTATTTTATGACCCGAAAGGACAAAGCACTGATCAGCTGGTGGGAGCCTGCCTGAAGCAGGAGGATGCACTCTCTGAGTCCCTGAAATGCCCTCCAACCAGAAGGGTTGTTGGAGGGGAAAGTGGAAGCAGGGAGAGAGGGTTTAGTGGGTGAATGTTTGAAGAATGCCCAAAGGTCCACATTCTAGGCGAGAGGCATGCAGAATGTGTGTTTTGTAGGGGAGAGTGGAAAAGTGGAATTGCGTAGGGACTCTCTAGCAGCATCTCTGTGCTAAGCCACCGGCAGTGGTGGTGGTTAGGCTATGCAGCAAGCCCTAACCTCCAGAACGCCTAGAGGAGCAAGACCATCCCCTCAGGGGGGGAAAGGGAAGGAAACCAAGAG
Source organism: Harpia harpyja (assembly GCF_026419915.1). Taxonomy (NCBI): domain Eukaryota; kingdom Metazoa; phylum Chordata; class Aves; order Accipitriformes; family Accipitridae; genus Harpia; species Harpia harpyja. The sequence continues at coordinate 40,027,184 of NC_068953.1, forward strand.
AAAGACAAGCCTGTCAGGAGTGGGACTCGAACCCACGTCTCCCAGGGAGACTGCAACCTGAATGCAGCGCCTTAGACCACTCGGCCATCCTGACCCGCTGCTGCCGCTGCTGCTGCTGGTCCGCCCCCTGCAGCTGCCAGAGCCAGTCCACCTCAGCCAGCCTCCTCCTGGCACTGCTGCAGGGGGAGCCGTATCCTGGGAGCGCCCTTGCCCTGCTCCCACCAAGGGCGGCTGACAGGCGACTGCAGCACCTACACACACTTCAGGACTGCACAGTAGCCAGCACAGGGGCAGCTCCTTGCAAAGGCCGAGGCAGTCGTTCACGGGAGCAACCAACGGAACCATCACAAATTACGTCTCTGCACATGCCAACATCATGTCAAGGCTGGAGAGTCATGGTGAAAGCACAGAGGATGCGCCAAGTGCAGAGCAACGACTGAGCTCCCATTCCTGTGGGGAAGAGGCTCACTTATTGCGCATGGTGCAGAAAAAGGAGGGCCCAGATCTCTCTGGGACTTGTTGCTTCATGGAAGGAGCTAGACTGCAAGGCATCTCAGGCGGTCACTAGTCCAAATGCCTGCCTAAAGCAGGGCTAGCCCCAAAGCTAGAGCAGGTGGCTCAATGCCTGAGCCCCACTGAAAACCGAGTGTGACACCCAGGCATGGAGAATCCCAAAGTTCTCCGGGCACCTGCTGCAGTGCTTCAACACTGCCTGAGAATCTCAGAATGGTACAAAGCAGCCCCTGCAGCCTGCTGTTGCTAAATGGGGAAGGCACTATGGAGCCAGGCAGAAGAAAAGTTGGTCTGCATTGGCCAGGAATCGCACCGGGGTCAACTGCTTGGAAGGCAGCTATGCTCACCACTATACCACCAACGCTCCTGGGCCACTCCTGCCTCCCGCTCCTCCAGCCCAGAGCCTGGCCTCCCTCCTGCTCCTCCACGTCCCAGTCTTGCCTGCCTCCTGCTCTGCCAGGTCACAAACTGCCCTCTTGCCTGCTCCTCCGCTTCACAGACTATCCCGCCTCCTCCTTCCAGACCCCTGCACACATACACACGACCTCAAGCTGCTGGCACGTGGGTGTGCTTCTCTGCGTGTGAGCTCTTGGCTACGGAAACTCCAGCTGCTGGGTGCTGCTAATGGTGACGCTCCCCATCTGCGTTCATACGTGGGCCAGCTGCGCACGTACTATGCAGGTGCGTGTGCGTTTGCGTGTACGTACCTGTGGTGGTTTAAGCACAGACAAACGCCCACCCAGCTGCTCACTACTTTCCCCACCCGCAGGGCGATGCGGAGCACTGAAAACACACTGAGAAATCTCTTGGCTCAAGATAAACACACGGACATGGCTTAGCAAAAACTCTTGTGGGAAAATCAGGCTTGACTTGGGCAAAATTAATTCTTTGCCAATTAAAACAGATGCAAGTAGTGAGAAAAAAAAAAGACAAACATAAAACACTGCCTTTCCTCTCCCCTGTGCCGGGACAACTGCAGTGCTTCACACCAGACTCCTCTACTCGCCCAAGCAGGACGTGTCTCTGCTCTTTCCCACTCTTTTTGTTCCTTCCAGCTCTCTCTGCCTGGCCTCTTTTGCCCTTTCTGGAATATGTTTTCACAGGGGGGCCACCAATGTAGACGACAGCTCAGCTGTCTTGTGCGGTGGGTCCACTGTGGAGCTGGAACTGACTGTGTCTGACACAGGGCAGCCCCTTATCTCTTCCCACAGAGGCCATTCTGCAGCACCCCCTGACCCCTCCACTACCAAAACCTTGCCATGTGTAGCCAATACAGTGCCCATGGGGAATACCAGAGGGCATAACGCTGAGGTAGCGCGGTCAGAGTCTGCCCCAGTCGGAGTCACAATCACGCTGTCCTGGGCTAGCGTGTGGTTGCATGATGTACCCTTTGGCTGAATTAAAAAGGCACAGCAACCAGCCTGGGTTTCTTCCTAGGCACTGGATATGTCCGTAGCTTGTAGACGTGTGTAGTAGTAGCTCAGCAATCAGTAAGTAAAAAGCAGGCAATGCTAGGGTAGCAATTCTCTGTCTATATAATGTGCAAATAGGCCAGGTGGATCATTCCTAGCACAAGTTTCTTGGTCTATGATGCTTGGTCGGATATGAGCATCCGCCACATTCCGTGCTGCGTGCCCGTAAACAATTTGTTTTGCAGGACTCCGCGCGTTACCTGTTCCTGGGCTAAAATCTGCCTTGTGCTGCCCCTGGTTTTGGGGATGGATGATTGCTTTGGTGAATGCCCGTGCCAGCACTGATGAATGATGAAGTACACGTGACCAGGACGTACCTTCCCCTACATACACGGGGGGCACCATTTTCTTTCAGCTGCCATTTTCTTATTAAGCACCATAACCACCATGTTTTCATACTGCTCTCTGATTGGCTGACAGCCATTTCTGGACCCCATCATGCCCACCTGCTCTCAGGCAGACCTGTGATTGGCTGTCAGGACCAGCCAACCCTACCTGTGTACCCAGAAGCACGTCAGGCAAGGAAGCCCCCACTCGCTAAACAAAGGGAAGAGGCAACTTCTGACAGCGTCATTCCCCGTGGGTTCTCCTATTGCTTTGTGATTGCCGGACGGCCATTTTTGACACTGTCATGCCCGCTTGTTCTCAGATCTCCCTCTCAGGGCCTGTCCGCTTCCTTTGGACCAAGAAGTGTTTGGATATAAAAAGATATACCGTGCAGTGGTATCCACTCTGGAATGAAGACGAGCACTTAGCACAGCGATATGCCTGTGGGTGGCCCATTGCCTGCAGAGCCAGAGGCCACCTCACAGTCAACATGCAAGCGATCTTCTGGCTTCTGGCCAGTCAGGCACTCAGGTAGCAGGGAGCTCACCTGCAGATACCCGTGCTATCTTCCTGCTGCCAGCTCGTGAAGCACTCAGGCAAAAAAGACCTATAGAGGTGGCCACTCTCAATTATCTTTGAAAGGTCACGACAACTGGGAGAGGTTCCTGATTCCTGGAAGGAAGTCATTGTCACTCCTATCTTTGCGAAAGGCGCAAAGGAGAATGGGGGCAACAGCAGGCCGGTCCGCCTCACCTCGATCCCTGGGAAGGGGAAGGAGCAACTCATCCTGGAAACCCTTTGCAGACACGTGAAGAACAAGAATGCGATTGGTCTTGTTTTCATTGTATTCTACTCCTAGCTCATTTCTGTCAGACTGTGCTTTTCTTGTGTTGGGGTGGGGGTGTGTTTGTGTGTGTGTGTGTGTGTGAGAGGGGTATTTGCTGGGAAATCTCAAGCTGCACTAGCCAGTGAGGAGAGTGGATTGGCATCAGGGACTGCCCAGGGTTGGAGCAGGACACTGGACAAACCAGGCCTGGGCTCCAGGCCTGGATTCTGCACAGACCTGTGGTACAGTCGAGGGTCCAGAGCACCTGCTGATGTGCACGTGGGAGTGAGGGGGTGGGTGTCCAGCACTGGATTCCAGTGCTGAGCAGCCAGAAGAGAAGGAAAGGCTCGGGCTATATGTGTGTTTTGTCTTGTAGTGAGCAATAAAAGACAAAGAAAACACCGCCATGCCTCCCAATTTTTCCAGGCTCAACTGCGCTCCTTCACTGCAGACTACTCCAGCATGGGTTCTCCACATGCTGTGCTTCTGAACAGGAAAAATCTCTTTCAGCGTGGGCTCTTCCACAGGCTTCAGGCCCCTCAGGAAAAGTCTTCACTGGCGTGCCTTCTCCGCAGGTTGCAGTTCCTTCAGGAATATCCACCTGCTCCAGCCAGCATGGGTGCCCTGGGTGCCACAAGCTTTGCAGATGGCTCAGTGTTGTGGAGGCCCCTGGAACCAGCTGTGTGTGTGGTGCAGGGCAGCCCCTCAGCTCTTCCCCACAGAGGCCACCCTGCAGCAGCCCCTCTCCCCACCACTACCAACACCTAGCCACGTATGGCCAATACAGTGCCCACTGGGAATACCTACTCAGCCCTGCTCCTGGCTGGAGCTGCGAGTGAGCACGGCAGCAAACAGACTAGGATGGAGAAAACCCCCAGATGTCAAGCTGATTGCATTGGTGTTTCCCAAAGTAGCACCAGCCTTGTCCTCCTCCTCCTCCCCACCTGCAGATTCCTGGAGGTCCCTGCTTGCGGCTGGGAAGTTGGGATTGAGCTGCCGGATGGGAAGGGAGAAATGCCTGTGTCCCCAGGACACCCGCTTCCTTGTGGGGGGAGCTCTGCCTGCTGCTCCACAGCCTCCCGTCTGCCTTGCCGAGGGGCACTATGGGAGTGCTGGCTCCTAAGGCGGCAAAGGAGAAAGAAGGTGGCAGTGGCAGAGAGAAGGGGCTGAGGGAACAGGAGGGCCATGGCCATGGGTGCCCAGAGAGCTAGAGCAGTGCAGGTTAAAAGTTGCGGGGAGAGGCAGCAGCTGTCAGGAGGAGGGAAAAAAAGCAACAATTAGCAGAGGATGGTTTCGATCCATCGACCTCTGGGTTATGGGCCCAGCACGCTTCCGCTGCGCCACTCTGCTCCCCCCAGCACCTCTGCCGGCACCTCCCACGGCCCTGCCTGATGCTCCCTGGCACTGCCAGCCCTCATGCCTCCTTCCCTTCCTCTGTCCTGTGCCCTCACCCGGGCCAGAAAATTGGCTCTCAGGAAAGTTCACCTCCTTTGCGCCTTCGCTGCGGAGCTCAAGGGCCTTGCCTTGCCCTTCTCCCCACATCTCCTGCCCATAACCCTGGATGGGGACTTTCTTCTTGACCACCCAAGCTGGCTCTGCAGGCACTGAAGGAAACCCCGGAGCGAGGGGGCAGCCTTGTTGCTTTGCAGGGCGGAGGGGAGCTGCTCTCCAGCGAGCTCAGGAGGGCTGCCACCCTGCACAGAAATCCAGCTCCCAGGGGGCTGTGGGACTGTGCCCGGCATCAACGTCCCTTCTTTGCCGGCCGAGGAGGGACACGAGGACGCGTAGCATTACCAAGCATAGAATTACCAAGGGAATTAATCCTCCTAGTTTGGCTGTGCACATAGTGGTGCCCCAGCCTAATGCATGGAGGACCCCAAGACAGAGGAAAGCAGGGCTGGTATATGTTTACAATACAGTTGTGTCGACCAAGCAAATTACTCATGTTAAGGGGTGGGCTAATCAGTTACTATTGCTCCCAAGGTCACTATGTGCTTCTCCTGGGCAGGTGGTGTGGACAGATGCTCAGTGGGGTGTTAATCTTCATTGTTCTAAACCAATGTCCCGTGCAGGTGGAGGGGCTTTATACTAGATTCAGGTTGATTGCTGTTCTGGCCGTGGCTGTATACCTGGGGTTTTTTTGAAAGACAAATCTCCCGTTGGTTTATCATCTGCATGGCTGCCCTGCTCAACCCTAGCCACCTTAAACCCCTCTTTAGAGGACTGACAGATGCCTTCAAGATACACGTCCAGTCCCTCAGAGTAAAAATTCAAGGGACCATAGAATGTAACCAGTGGGATTGCTGAAACTTAGAGCATATACTTACTTGGGGGAAGTGCTGCACGGTATAGTTACTTACGGGCGTTAGATGGGGTGGATGTAGTGGCTCAGAGGCCTGTCTGTCAGATCTGAAATCACCCTGGAGATGCTGACCTAACCTGTCCAGGCTCCGGCATTGCAGAGACATCCTGAAGTTTACTGGAATTGGGTGTAACGATGTTCTTGGTAACTAAGAAATGAGATACCCTCACTTCTCTTGCAGCTTATGGCCTGTGGGCCAAGGGAGCCTCTCTCAACTAGACTCTCTACCTAAAGGGGACAAAGCTTCTCAAGTCTCTGATTCCAGGGTTGCTTAAAGCAAAAAATGCAACGTTCTTTGCTGTGCTGATAGTCAAAACCTAGTCTGGGTGGTGGGGTTGTGTTAGCACAGTATTTACAGACTCCCACCCTGTCATCGGCAGTGCTACAAATAGGTGGAGTTATGAAGAGCAGGATTGTGATTGTGCGTGCTCAGTTTCCTACTGAAATGCCCACCCTAACCCCATCTGGCAATCACGCTGCCTACGTCCAGACATGAAAACCAGCGCTTTCCTCCTTTCCACTCCATACCCATCCCCTGGAGTTTCTTCCCACAACACCAATGAAAGAGAGAATTGCAATGGCTGTTTTTCATACGAAGACTCTGTACAACAATTGAGAGGACTGAGACGTTAACTCAAATGTCCGTATTAACAATCACATCTCACCAACTGGGACACTGGTCTTTGACCACCCCCGCAGTAAAATGGGGTTACTTTGTGTGAGACATTTCTCGTATTTCCACCTCTGTCCATTGTTTCTTGCCCTCCCACTGGGCACCACTGACAAGAGGATGGCTCACTCTCCTTTAATCTACCTGTCCACTCTTCAGCACCCTCAGCCTTCCCTTCCCCAGGCTAACCAAACCCAGCTGCCCCAGCCTGTCCTTGTATGACGGATGAGCCAAGTCCTTAATCACCTCAGTGTCCCTTTGGCAGGGCTGACAGAGCCCCTAGCTGTGCAGAAGTGGGAATCAGCCACACAAAGACACTGGTGGCATCCCTGTAAGCACACCTAGCATGCAGACATCAAGGTCTGCTGCAGAGGAAGGACACCTTGCAGAAGGCTTTCCACTTGCTGCCGGATTGGACCAAGAGAGAAAGCAGAAGCAACAGCGTTCGGTCAGGGGAAGATGTGCCCCTCGTCCAAAATTCATGCACCTGGAGCAGCAGTGACCGCTGAGAGGTGTTGGTGGTGCAGCGCTGGGGAGAGTAATGCATAATCTGCAAGACTAAACAGTGACACTGGATCTAGCTTTGTGCTTGGCTGCATGCTTGCACGTAGGAGGCCTTGCTTTACTGCTGAGCAGCTTAGGTGCTTCTTGCCTCCAAAACACCTGTGAGTAGCAAGGTGCATCAGCAAAAGGAAAGGAGGCATAAACCTGACTTCCAAATGCCACGAGTCTCGCTGAGATTCAGGCTCAGAGAGGCAACTTGTCCCTGCCTGTTTTGGAAGGCACCCTCCACAACTCAGCTGAGCACACGTCTCCATGTTATCATCTCAGGCCAGTTCATAAGCCTGCTACTATCCTCTGCCAGTGGGTACTCAGGGGAGGCAGTGAAAAGTCACTGCTTCCTGAGCATACATGCAAGAAGCGCTGGGTACACTGGCAGAAGAAATGAGATCAGCTCTTGAATGCTTTCAGGGTTGGGACGCAAGGCTGACCCTGGGAAACATTGCAGGGCTGTGATGAGCAGGTTACAGACTCACGCTCCATTTCTCTGGGGCTTTAGTCTTCTTCTTGCCTGCTTGCTTCTTTTTGGAGCTCTGCTGTAAGTTCAGGGAGCTCCACCCACAACTGCTGGTAAGATCGGGACAGAAGCCAGTGCTCTTCCTTGCAGAGCGCGTAGCCAACGGAGGGAGGAGGAGAACAAACCACCAGGAGTCTCCAGCTGTGCTGCACAAAGTCTTTAATGAGAAGGAGGAAATGCAGTGGCACAGAACAGAGACCGAGAAACACATCTGCAGGGTTCAGGGAGGCACAGAGAATGGCCCATTTCCCAAGGACAAGCTCCAGGCAAAGCGCTTGCCTTTCCCCATCCCAATCTACCCGGTGGCAATGCCAGCCCACCAAGAGCAGGCCCTAACTCCGGCACACTCCCTCCGTCAGCAGGAGGTTCAGCAAAGCAGAAGAGAACGAGCCCTTTCCTGAGGAGCTCAGAGCAAAGCAGAGCCCGAGGAGACACGGCGAGGCCTGCAGTGCAGCGAGGAGCAGCAGGCACAGGTCCCTTCTGCCAGGTGGGATGAGGACACTGAGCCCACCTGCAAGCCGTGGCTATGCTCCTGCTGCTGCAGGATGCCTGTCTTCCTTGGTGCTCCAAAGGGGAAGATCTGCTGGCTTCAGCAGTTCAGACCGCAGCGGGTGGGAAGCAGACACAGCCCTGACCCCCCCAGACCAAGGGAGCCCCCAGAAGAGATGGGAACCCCCCCGGCGCTGAGGGAGCTCCCAACAGCCGCTGACAGCGAGGATCCCACGGCTGTGCTCTGAGGGAAAGAGGTGAGGATGGGGCCCGGCAGGGTCACCACCACCGGGGAGGCCTGGATGGCCACCGTTGAGTCAGCGCAGCGGGCGACACAGGGCTCACTGCAGCTGCTTGCAAGTGGGGTTGGGCCGGAGGCGCCGCAGGGCGTTGGGAGACAGGGTCTGAAGCAAGACATCTCTCAGCGAGGGAGGCAAAGCTGAAACACAGAGCAGGCAGGGAGCACGAACCTCAATATCAGCCTGTCTGTCTTTTCCTCAGCTCTCTCCATGGACACTCTTTGTTTTCAAAACACCCAGTGTGCCTACAGTTCCCACAGCCCTCATCGTGCCCTCCGAGTTGCACGGCACAGGAAGGCTGACCCACTTTTGGAATAGGCCCCAGCCAGTGGCGTTAAAGCGCCTGTGGAAAGACTGATCATACCCCATCTCCATTGTTGCTTTGAAGAAGACACTGGATGCACTTGGCCATGTGGTTAGAGACCATCAGCTAAAGGTGCACATTCTGGTGGGCAGACCCCCCTGTAGCTGAGCCCCATGGATCCCCTTCTGCTTGAAAGAACCCTCCTCTTCCCAGCTCTCCCCAGCCAGCCCTATCTGACGGGAAAGATGTTACAGCTCTTCAACAGTTGTATGGCAGGGCGAAGGCAGCCCAAGTATCTACCTTCGTAGCCACCATGACAGCAGTTCAGCCCACAGAGAGAGATGGAGCGGACTCAGGCTTACCTTGCTCCTCGAGGAAAGGGAGGCAAGAGAGGAGGATGCAGAGCCTGGAGCAGCGCAGGCTTTTATGCTGTGTCCCAGAGCCCTGGGGGGGCCACAAACATTCCTTGCTCATGAAGCATCTCAACACCTAGTAGCCTCTGCTTGCCGAGGTCTCTCTGGTGATTAAGCCCTTGCCTCTTTCATCCCGAATGTTCTTCTACCTTTTTATACCATTGAACATTGAAGTGATTCATCTGTGTCCCAGCTTCATAAGGCCAATTAACTCCAAGGTCTCAGGCTAGGTGTGCAGAGTTTTTAAGTGAGTTTGCGTCATACGGATCGGCTTTGTCAGTTTGCCCTCTTCATGGTGAGCTTGTCCACGAATCATGGTGAAATTCAACCATGAAGGGCACCTCAAGCCAGCTCTCAAGTGCTTTCAGTGCAGGCACTCAGGCTGAACCAGAGAGACATTTCTCCCTGCAGGTCATCGTAGGTGCACAGAAGACTGTGGGTAGGTTCAGGCAGCAGGTCAAGACTGCACAATCCCATATGGGAGAAGAGACACCCTTTCCAGGGATGTGGCAAAGCTGAACAGCAAGGAAAAACCATGGTGTGCTGCAGGGAAGTCCCCTGCCCGCAGGCGTGACGGCCACGAGGACCTAGATTACGCTCATCAGGCTCTACCACAGCATGGTTTTGTGATCAAAGAGATGCCCGCATCCTTCCCTGAGAGAGACCCACGCCCAAATTGACCTGTTTTGCTCAGCAAGGTCATCCCAGAGGCCAGAGGCCTGGATGGCCTGCTTTTGAGGAGAGGCTCAGGGCAGGGAGCCAAAAGCTCACAGCCCTTTTTCCTGGGTGAGGGATGGAGTGGCCCATTCCATGCATTTCAAACTACAAAGGGACAATGGATCAGTCTCCCAGAGCACCTGGGAGTCATCGTGATGTGGAAGAGTTTGGAAAAACCCTGAACTCCAGGCAAACACGAGTCACCCTGCGGTGGACTTCAGTGGACACAGTGCCCTGGCCTCAGGCGTGCCAGGGATAGCAGAGCTTATAGCCTCATTCCTCCCAAAGTGCTGCTTTCTTCAAGGACATTTCTACACACTGTAGCACCGTTCGTGAAACAACTGGTACTTCTGTGCAATCTCGTGCTGCTGCAGCCTTCCAAGGCATTGCCTTTCAGTGGCTACTCAAGGGCCCATGAGACTCAGTGCACCCCAGAATAATGAAGGTTAGAAGGGACCTCTGGAGGTCCTATGGGACAACTGCCTGCCCTGAGCAGGCCAAACTTCCCAGTTACCTCAGGAAGCTCTGGGCCTTGCCCCATCAACTTCTGAACACTGCCACTGTCGGAGAGGTCACTGTCTCTTGGGCAGCTCTTCCAGGGCTGCACCGTGCCCCTTGTCACTTACTTTCCCACAGAGGCAGCTGGCATTTCCCTTGTTGCAACTTGTTAGTGTTAATCTTGCCCTTTCGCAGCGCCCCTCTCCGGAGAGTCTGGCTCTTTCCTTACACAACTTCCTGTAGCTGTTGGGACACTGCAGTTCTTCACTTGCCTGGAATATTCCTCTCACTGGCCCGTCTGCTACTCAGGTAGCAGTGACCTTGCAATCAGCATCCAAGCCACGTGCCTCCTTCTTTCCTATCAGGTATTCAGGCACCAGTGACCTTCACAAGCGCCTAGAGCTGCCGTGAGCCTACTCCGGCCCATCAGCTGCAGAGACAGAAGTGACCTTAAGATCAAAATGCAAACCACATGCCTGCTGCTGGCCTAGCAGGCAATGAGGTTGAAGGGAACTCACAAGCACACAGCCCAAAATGTGCACGCTGCTGCTTATCAAGAACGCAAGCACCTAGCACAAGCCATGTTCCTGCAGATGGCCTGCGGAGCCAGACGCAACCTCACAGTCAACATCCAAGCCATAATCTGGCTTCTGGCCAATCAGGTACCCAGGTAGCAGGGAGCTCACTTACAGATACCCATGCCGTCTTCCTGCTGCCAGCTCACAGAAGCACTCAGACAAGGAGAACTTCTGGAAGAAGAAACTCCGGATTGCCTTTGAACGGTGATGGCAACTGGGAGAGTTCCCTGAGGCCTGGAAGAAAGTCAAAGTCACTCCAATCTTCCAGAAGGGCACAAAGGAGGACCTGGGGAACTGCAGGCTGGCCAGTCTCTCCTCGATCCCTGGAAAGGGGAAGGAGCAACTCATCCTGGAAACGCTTTCCAGACAAATGAAGAAGAAGAAGGTGATTGTTGTTTTCATTACACTATTCCTAGCCCATTTCTGTCTGACTCTGCTCTCCTCTTTTTGTGGGTGTGTATGTTTGTGTGTGTGCACGCGCACGCGTGTGTGTGTGTGAGGTGTTGGCCAGGAAACTTCAGCCTGCATCAAAACAAAATGGGCACACCAATCCAGATGTAGCCTCTGCAGTGCCAAGGGAAGGGCAACAATCCTTCTGCTCAGCTTTCATCAATGAGCTTGTGCTGGAAAGGAAGATTTGAGATGACCCACTCCAACCACGTATCCAACGTATCCAGGTACGCTTTCACCCGAGAAGGGGCTTGAGGCCTGGTGCCCACCCTAGCAGCCAGGGATTCTCACAACTGAGCCTCCCAGGCCCACAAGTAGGCCACCAGGAGATGACAGTGAGGGTGCCAGCACTGGTGAGCAGGCCCCAGGGGTATGGGGTGAGGTCTGGAGATGGACAGGAAGTAAATACCAGGATTAGGATTGAAGGCTCCCTCCAGGATTTGCAGAGAGATCTGTGCTTGGACAGACTTTCCCTCCTCCTTCCAGCCCAGAGAGGTCTATAGTCACTGAAAGGGAAATGCAGAGCAGTTGTTGTTCCCTGCCTGCACAAACCCAGCCCTTGTGCTCTCCTAGGAGCCATGGAGCACACTCAGACCTCTTGGCTCATGCAGATCAAACCTAGAACTAGGTGGGTTTTAAAAGTGGGGTGAAACAACCAGGCTGAGAATGAGAGAGAGAAGTGGGCATCCTTGAGGTGTCATTATACAGACCACATGAAAACTTTTATTCAACCCAGTTAACAAGGATGCCAAGCACAGAGGCTTTGCTGAAAAGGCCCTTTACTGCACACAGTCTTTTCCCCAGGACAATGACTTGAGATTGTTGCATGAGCAGGAAACCTACCCACACTAGCCCTGTCTCCTACGGATAACCCCCACCCACCAAAAACCACACACAAAGAGAACATCAGGTCTCAGGCTCTAATTATGATTTGCATGGGGTTTATGTGAATCAAAGGGTTTTATTTAAAACAGCAACCGCTGCAAAGAATGATGCAGTCCTAGGAAAAAGGTTGGCAGGCCACTTGCAGGTGTGTAGACTATCCTGCTGCTCAGTGCAGGGCTAACTGCAAAGACAGTGGAGGATCCTTGCCACCTTGTCCAGCTGACTTTTGTCCAGGAAGGGACTGCCTTTGCCTTCTCTACAAACCATGCTCCACACAGTGGAAGCCTGCAATCAGTTGCCCCCTCACCTTCTCTTCTCCGGGCTGAACAAACCAAGCTCCCTCAGCATCTCCCTCAATCACCACACGCTTTGGCACCCTCCGATCCCACTCTGCGCATGTCCTCTCTTCCTGATAGATGTGTGCACAGGAAGACCTCTTCTGTGGCTCATACTTCCTGACCGTGGTCCTCCTGAAAAATGCCACCGGTGCTTGTGCAGCCTGCAGTGGGATGGCGTGGGGTTTCTCTGTCCTGGCAGGGGTGTTGGAGAGAAATGCCACAGAGCCTGAGCTGGATGTGTGCATGCAATGCCACCTGCTCTGCGTTCCCCTTTCATGGCAGTTACTGGAAACCCCTTCCAGGCAGAAGGGCTGGAAGGAGGAGGGAAAGTCTGTCCCAGCACAGCTTTCACTGTAAATCCCAGAGGGAGCCTTCACTCCTAATCCTGGTATCGACTTCAAGTCCATCTCCAGACCTCACCCCATAACCCTAGGATCTGCTCACCAGTGCAGGCCCCCTCACTACACTCTCCTGGTGGCCCACTTGTGGAGTGCAAGGTACAGCTGGAGCTGAACTTGGCTAGGGACATGAAAAATAACAAGAAGGGTTTCTTCAGGTACGTGAGACAACAAAGGAAGATGAAACAAACTGTACACCCCCCCACGATGAGCAGAATGGGAGACCTGGCTACAACCGACATGGAGAAGGCTGAGGTACTCAACAACTTTTTTGCCTCACTCTTCACCAGCAAGTGCTCTAGCCATGCCACCCAATTCACAGATCCAAAGGCAGGGACTGGGAGAATGAAGTACCACCCAACGTAAGAGAAGATCAGGTTTGAGACCACCTAAGGATGTGCACAAGTCCATGGGACCCGATGAGATGTATCCGAGGGCCCTGAAGGAACTGGCAGATGAAGTTGCTAAGCCACTCTCCACACACACACAAACACACCCCCACCCCAACACAAGAAAAGCACAGTCTGACAGAAATGAGCTAGGAGTAGAATACAATGAAAACAAGACCAATCGCATTCTTGTTCTTCACGTGTCTGCAAAGGGTTTCCAGGATGAGTTGCTCCTTCCCCTTCCCAGGGATCGAGGTGTGGCGGACCGGCGTGCTGTTGCCCTCATTCTCCTTTGCGCCATTCGCGAAGATAGGAGTGACAATGACTTCCTTCCAGGACTCAGGAACCTCTCCCAGTTGTCGCGACCTTTCAAAGATAATTGAGAGTGGCCTCCTCTATAGGTCTTTCTTGCCTGAGTGCTTCACGAGCTGGCAGCAGGAAGATAGCACGGGTATCTGCAGGTGAGCTCCCTGCTACCTGAGTGCCTGACTGGCCAGAAGCCAGAAGATCGCTTGCATGTTGACTGTGAGGTGGCCTCTGGCTCTGCAGGCAATGGGCCACCCACAGGCATATCGCTTGTGCTAAGTGCTCGTCTTCATTCCAGAGTGGATACCACTGCACGGTATATCTTTTTATATCCAAACACTTCTTGGTCCAAAGGAAGCGGACAGGCCCTGAGAGGGAGATCTGAGAACAAGCGGGCATGACAGTGTCAAAAATGGCCGTCCGGCAATCACAAAGCAATAGGAGAACCCACGGGGAATGACGCTGTCAGAAGTTGCCTCTTCCCTTTGTTTAGCGAGTGGGGGCTTCCTTGCCTGACGTGCTTCTGGGTACACAGGTAGGGTTGGCTGGTCCTGACAGCCAATCACAGGTCTGCCTGAGAGCAGGTGGGCATGATGGGGTCCAGAAATGGCTGTCAGCCAATCAGAGAGCAGTATGAAAACACGGTGGTTATGGTGCTTAATAAGAAAATGGCAGCTGAAAGAAAATGGTACCCCCTGTGTATGTAGGGGAAGGTACGTCCTGGTCACGTGTACTTCATCATTCATCAGTGCCGGCACGGGCATTCACCAAAGCAATCATCCGTCGCCAAAACCAGGGGCAGCACAAGGCAGATTTTAGCCCAGGAACAGGTAATGCGTGGAGTCCTGCAAACAAATTGCTTACGGGCACGCAGCACAGAATGTGGCAGATGCTCATATCTGGCCAAGCATCATAGACCAAGAAACTTGTGCTAGAAATGATCCACCTGGCCTATTTGCACATTATATAGACAGAGAATTGCTACCCTAGCATTGCCTGCTTTTTACTTACTGATTGCTGAGCTACTACTACACACGTCTACAAGCTACGGACATATCCAGTGCCTAGGAAGAAACCCAGGCTGGTTGCTGTGCCTTTTTAATTCAGCCAAAGGGTACATCATGCAACCACACGCTAGCCCAGGACAGCGTGATTGTGACTCCGACTGGGGCAGACTCCGACCGCGCTACCTCAGCGTTATGCCCTCTGGTATTCCCCATGGGCACTGTATTGGCTACACATGGCAAGGTTTTGGTAGTGGAGGGGTCAGGGGGTGCTGCAGAATGGCCTCTGTGGGAAGAGATAAGGGGCTGCCCTGTGTCAGACACAGTCAGTTCCAGCTCCACAGTGGACCCACCGCACAAGACAGCTGAGCTGTCGTCTACATTGGTGGCCCCCCTGTGAAAACATATTCCAGAAAGGGCAAAAGAGGCCAGGCAGAGAGAGCTGGAAGGAACAAAAAGAGTGGGAAAGAGCAGAGACACGTCCTGCTTGGGCGAGTAGAGGAGTCTGGTGTGAAGCACTGCAGTTGTCCCGGCACAGGGGAGAGGAAAGGCAGTGTTTTATGTTTGTCTTTTTTGTTTCTCACTACTTGCATCTGTTTTAATTGGCAAAGAATTAATTTTGCCCAAGTCAAGCCTGATTTTCCCACAAGAGTTTTTGCTAAGCCATGTCCGTGTGTTTATCTTGAGCCAAGAGATTTCTCAGTGTGTTTTCAGTGCTCCGCATCGCCCTGCGGGTGGGGAAAGTAGTGAGCAGCTGGGTGGGCGTTTGTCTGTGCTTAAACCACCACAGGTACGTACACGCAAACGCACACGCACCTGCATAGTACGTGCGCAGCTGGCCCACGTATGAACGCAGATGGGGAGCGTCACCATTAGCAGCACCCAGCAGCTGGAGTTTCCGTAGCCAAGAGCTCACACGCAGAGAAGCACACCCACGTGCCAGCAGCTTGAGGTCGTGTGTATGTGTGCAGGGGTCTGGAAGGAGGAGGCGGGATAGTCTGTGAAGCGGAGGAGCAGGCAAGAGGGCAGTTTGTGACCTGGCAGAGCAGGAGGCAGGCAAGACTGGGACGTGGAGGAGCAGGAGGGAGGCCAGGCTCTGGGCTGGAGGAGCGGGAGGCAGGAGTGGCCCAGGAGCGTTGGTGGTATAGTGGTGAGCATAGCTGCCTTCCAAGCAGTTGACCCGGGCTCGATTCCTGGCCAACGCAGGCAAGCTTTTACTCAGCCTGGCTCCACAGTGCCTTGCCTGTCCTGTTCCCAAACAGCGCAGCTTCCCTCCCTCAGGAAGGTCACCTCGCATAGGGCAGTCGCGCCACTCCCCTTGACTCCCCCTGCAGCCTTGCTTCATGGACAGGCCTCTGGGCACCTCCGAGCCCAGCAGACACAGGCTGGGCTTTTAGCAAGGTCAGCCTTGCAAAAGCAGACTGCGGGGGCTGCTTTGCACCATTCTGAGATTCTCAGGCAGCGCTGAAGCATGGCAGCAGGTGCCCGGAGAACTTTGTTTGGGATTTTCCATGCCTGGGTATCACACTCAGGTTTCAGTGGGGCTCAGGCACTGTGCCACCTGCTCTAGCTTTGGGGCTAGCCCTGCTTTAGGCAGGCATTTGGACTAGTGACCGCCTGAGATGCCTTACAGTCTACCTCCTTCCATGAAGCAACAAGTCCCAGAGAGCTGTGCCCTCCTTCCTCTACGTCACGGGCAGTAAGTCAGCCTCTTCCCAGCAGGAACGGGAGCCCAGTCATTGCTCGGCACTTGCCGCATCTCCTGTTCTTTTGCCTTGACTCTCCAGACCCTTTCCCACACACTGACTCCTTGAGACCGACACAGCATTCCCCCAGGGGTTGGTGTGGCACAGCCCTCCTTGCCGAGCCTTCCCAGCCCCGAGCAGGGAAGAAGGAAGCACCCTGGTTGCCCCAGGAACCGTCCATGAGGCAGCGCTGCAGGCCAAGTGCTTGGCAGCGCTGCAGACCAAGTGCTTGGCTTGCCATCTCCTGAGGCTCTGGAGGGAATGGAGGAAATCACGGGAAAGGTAGACGTGTGCCTGGAGCCCTTGACAGGACATTGGCGTGCGTAGAGCCGTAATTCACTGACGGTTCCTTTGGTTGCTCCCGTGAAGGATTGCCTTGGGCTTTGGGAGATGTGTGGGAAGTGTGCTGCCCCTGTGCTGGGTACTCCGGTTCCATGTGGTATGAAGCGCGTGTAGGAGCTGAGGTCGCCAGTCCGCAGCCCTTGGTGGGAGCAGGGCAAGGGTGCTCCCAGGATACAGCTCCCCCTGCAGCAGTGCCAGGAGGAGGCTGGCTGAGGTGGGCTGGCTCTGGCAGCTGCAGGGGGCGGACCAGCAGCAGCAGCAGCGGGACAGGATGGCCGAGTGGTCTAAGGCATTGCGTTCAGGTTGCAGCCTCCCTGGGAGGCATGGCTTCGAGTCCCACTCCTGACAGGCTCTTCTCTCTGGCTGCCCCGCTTCATGGCTTCTCTCTCTTGGCCTCTCTCTTCAGTGGAGGCTTCTTGCCCCTCTGGGGGCTCTGCTCAGCCTGCTGACCAGGTCTTGCTGCAGTCCCAGCTCCTGTAGAAGGAGAAATGGGCGTACCCATGCTGCCCCACCAGTTGCAGCTGGGTAGGCCTAGAACAGAATCATGGAAGGAGGAGAGCCCCTGGGGAATTCCACTTTTCCACTCTCCCCTACAAAAGTCACATTCTGCATGCCTCTCCTCTCCCCTGCAACGTGGAGCTTTGGACATTCTTCAAACATTCACCCACAAAACCCTCTCTCCCTGCTTCCCCTTTCCCCTCCAACAACCCTTCTGGTTGGAGGGCATTTCAGGGACTCAGAGAGTGCATCCTCCTGCTTCAGGCAGGCTCCCACCAGCTGATCAGTGCTTTGTCCTTTCAGGTCATAAAATACCTTGAGGACAGATGTTTCACAGCCTCTCTGGACCCCTGTTCCCATGCTTAGGCACCCTCCGGGTGATCATTTTTGAATGTGTAGCCAGTCACAAACTGCCTGCTCAATTTCTGACCATGGCTCTCATCCTCCAGCCATCGCAGGAGCACCCTGGTAGGCACCAGGAGGCTCCTATTAGATCCCCGCTAAGCATTTTCTTCACCCAGCTGAGCAAGCCTTGGGTCCTCAGCCTTTCCTTACAAGGCCCCCCCAGCCCCTGACTATGCTAGGGATCCTCCGCTGAACTTGCTCCAGTTTATCATCACCTTTCCTTGGTTCCCCAGATAGTCCTTCTTCCCCCGTTTTGGAGACGGGGCAACTTTTCCCTCTCCTTAGTCATCAGGGAGCTCCTCTGCCCTCTGCTCCCAAAGCTGGAGAGCCCCTGCGATGCGTCCTTCCCTCTTTCAGGCCCAGTGGCACATTGTGTAGGTGCCAATCCAGCACTAGGCATTGACCAGCAGGATTTCAACCCAGAAAGTTTCCCCAAACTGGCAGTTCCTCACCAGGAAACACTGGATGTCCTTATTTCAGCTGGGATAGAGTTAATTGTCTTCCTAGCAGCTGGTACAGTGCTATGTTTTGAGTTCAGTATGCAAAGAATGTTGATAACACTGATGTTTTCAGTTGTTGCTAAGTAGCGTTTAGATGAAAGTCAAGGATTTTTCAGCTTCTCATGCCCAGCCAGCGAGAAAGCTGGAGGGGCACAAGAAGTTGGCACAGGACACAGCCAGGGCAGCTGACCCAAACTGGCTAATGGGGTATTCCATACCATGTGACGTCCCATCTAGTATAGGAACTGGGGGGAGGGGGCGGGGAATGGCCGCTCGGGGACTAGCTGGGTGTTGGTCGGCGGGTGGTGAGCAATTACACAGCGCATCATTCGTACATTCCGATCCTTTTATTATTGCTGTTGTCATTTTAGTAGTGTTATCATTATCATTATTAGTTTCTTCTTTTCTGTTCTATTAAACCGTTCTTATCTCAACCCCCGAGTTTTACTTCTTTTCCCGAATCACTCCCCCATCCCACCGGGTGGGGGGGGAGTGAGTGAGTGAGTGAGCGGCTGCGTGGTGCTTAGTTGCTGGCTGGGGTTAAACCACCACAGTCCCTTTTTGGTGCCCAACGTGGGGCCCGAAGGGTTGAGATAACGACAAACCTGACCAGAGCTTGTTAAAACAAGTTTGTTATAAGCAGTCATTATATTGGTCTAATAGTCGCTGGTCATTATGTTGATTTATGCGTTCTTAGAGTTGTTGCTCTGGTTTTTAAAGTTCTGTTATGTATCACCTCGCTTGCTGTATGTAGTCCCTCTTCTGCTGCTTATCATCCATGGGAGGTGGATTAAGGTTTTCGCTTTGATGTATTGTATAACACTGGTTTATGGTTTGATGAAGTCATCGGTTGTGGGATTAATCCGGTATTTGCACTCAGCATTGTCACCTTTATACTCCAGGAGCCATCTGTGGGAAACTATTAATAATTACACCATTTACCTTTCCTCCTTGGAAAACCAGTCTGTGGGTGGGATACCTCTCTTCCCCTCTCCTTTCTCCTTCAGTCCAGTTACAATGGTGTTTGAGAATTTTGAAAAATTTGAATACTCTTGGGATGTTGGGACCAGCATGGTCCTAGCCCTACTGCTAGGAATTAGCATGCTCCTGAACGTGGTTCAGCTCTTGTTTAAGGTTAAACAACTTTTTAAGAAGGTCACCCAGAGATCTGCCCCGAGGCTGGATAATTATGAGTGGCAGGGTGTGGGGGGTAGTATGGGCAAGTACCTAGAGAAGTGGGCACCTCCAGTGTTTTGGAAATTCACCCCTGAACAAGTGCAGAATCCGGAAGAACTAGTAAAATATTTGGAAAAGGTATGCTGTCACCCTGGCAGCTCCAGAGAGATACAAATCACTGCAACGTGCTGGGGCCTGGCCCGTGCCTACCGAGCCCTGTTCGACACCACTCAGTACCCTCAAGGGGAAGAGAAGGTCTCTGGACCTAACAACAAAACGATGAGCACTGCGGTCACCCAAACCTCGGCAACGGGCGCTGTGGCCCCTCCAGCCCCGGTGATGAGCATTGAGGCCACCCAGACCTTGGTGACAGACACTGCGGTTATCCAAAACCCGGAGAGCGATACTGCAACTGAACCAGTGGACCAACCTGCACCAGTATCAGTTGCCCCCGTACAGAAAAAGAAATATACAAAAAAGTCAGCTCGCTTAGCGAAGGATGAAGGTGAACCAGGGTCATCACGGGAACAGGAGGAAGAGGCAGAACCAGAGGTAATAACCCGGTCCCTATCCTTGAGTGAGCTGCGGGATATGCGAAAAGATTTCGGCCGCCATATAGGTGAGCATATTATCACCTGGCTCCTCCGATGCTGGGACAATGGGGCTAATAGCTTGGAATTAGAAGGTAGGGAAGCCAAGCAGCTGGGATCGCTTGCCAGGGAAGGTGGCATTGACGAGGCAATTGGAAAAGGGACACAAGCCATCAGCCTCTGGAGGCGACTCCTGTCAAGTGTGAAGGAAAGGTACCCCTTTAAGGAAGATGTTATATGTCAATCAAGCAAGTGGACCACCATGGGAAAAGGTATCCAATATCTGAGGGAATTAGCTGTGCTAGAGACGATTCATTATGACCCAGACAACCCACAATTACCCAAAGATCCAGACAAAGTCCAATGCACACGACCCATGTGGCGGGAGTTTGTACGGAGCGCACCATCGTCCTATGCCAACTCACTGGCAATAATGACCTGGAAAGACGAAGAGGCACCGACGGTGGATGAAGTGGCTCGCCAACTCCGTCAATACGAAGAAAATCTCTCCTCCTCCCTACAAGCCTGCATTTTGGCTGTGGAGAAGCTGTCCGAGGATTTCCAGCAATTCAAGGAGGAGATGTCCTATTCCCCACCTGTAAGGACCAACATCTCAGCTATTAGGAGTGAACGCTCCTCTGCCCAAGACAGACAATATAGAAGGTACACACCGCGAGGTGCCCTGTGGTTTTACTTATGTGATCATGGAGAGGACATGAGGAAATGGGATGGAAAACCTACCTCGGTCCTAAATGCATAGGTACGTGAGCTGCGAGGAAAAACCACCACAAAAGGGGATTCTACCAGGAAAAATGCCGCTTCAGTTTCCAAACAGAGTAGAAGGGCTGATCTTATTTCTTATCCTCTTGAAGGGACTTCTGAGCCAATTTTACGAGAAGTGAATACTGGATGCTCTGACCAGAATTAGAGGGGCCCTGCCTCCAGCCAGGTGGAGGAAAGGGATAACCGGGTCTATTGGACTGTGTGGATTCGATGGCCTGGCGCGTTAGACCCACAGGAGTATAAGGCTCTAGTAGACACCGGCACACAGTGCACTCACTCTAATGCCATCAAGTTATAAAGGGGCAGAACCCATCTGTATTTCTGGTGTGACAGGGGGATGTAGGAGACTGTGTTGGACTATGTTTGTCTCGACATTGCTGCTGCACAGTTACCATTTGCTAGCCTCAACAACCTGTTGCTGTGGGGGAGTACGCGCTGAAGGAAACAAAATGTCCCTGGAGAAACCACCATATCCGCCTGAAGCTAACAGTGCCTACCAAGCTGTGCTTGCCCACGAGCAAGGTGAAGAACCCACCGAGAACACCTGGGCATGCGCCCATGGAGGAACACGGGGCGGCATGTATGATAATGAGCTCCGTGGAAATGGGTGGACTCTTTGGAGAAATCGTGGGGACCGGGACAATAAAAGAACTGCGTACTCCTCTCTCGAGCAACTGAAAAGCAACTGAAAAGGAACAAAAAGACAAAAAGGACTGAAAAGGGACTGCAGCGCTTGGAACTGGGACTTTGGCATCACCTGTCTGCTGGAACCTGGAGCTTGGACCCTCCATCACCTGCACCGAGACCGAGTCAATGGGACGTTGCTGGCTTCATGGTGGTGGTAACTAGTCTTGCTGTACCTCTTCCATTTTCTTGCTTAGGTCTGTCTCTTTTTCCTTCCTTCTTCCCTCTGTCCTGTGGCTATTATCAGTTGTTATAGGAAATAAAACTTGTAAGGTTGTACGGCATCTGAGATTTGAACGCGGCGTAACGGTCAGCAGCGTTCAGTCAGCGGCGAGGCCAGCAGAGGCAGCGGTAAGTCGGCGGCTAAGCGCTAGATTGAGGCGGACAGGGAGGTTCCCGAGGCCCGGGAGCGCCGGGGAAGGGTGGAGGGACCCGGCCGGAGCCGGCGGCTCTCGCGGGAGAGGCTGACGCGGCGTGGGCGTTGCCAGGGGCAACCGCGGGAGATTTGAACGGCCCTGAGGAGCGCCAGCGACCAGGAGCGCGGTGAACAGGACGGGCAAACAGGGCGTGGCGCGTCAGAAAGGGCGTGGCGCGGCAGTTTGCGTGGCAGTTCGTGCAGGTAGGGTGCAGCCCCCCCGTTCCCAGCTCGAGCAGGCTGCTCAAGTGGTGGGTGTCGGCCCAGAGGGAGACCCAGGTATGGTTGTCACTCGGGGGAAAGCCATTGTTAGGAAAAATATGGCAACGCAGACAGAGGTCCCGCGTAAAACATGCAGCTGTCCAGGTCTCTGGCTGCAGGGAGTGCCTGAGTCTATCAGAAATGATGGAGGTCAGCGGGGACACCTCTTGTGTGAGGTGTGACCAGGTGAGTGATTTGCTCAGCCTGGTGGTAGAGCTGAAGGAGGAAGTGGAAAGGTTGAGGAGTATCAGGGAGTGTGAGAGGGAGATAGATTGGTGGGCCCACACCCTACACACCACACACACACCCCACACCCTACCATCCATGAGGCAGGGGCAGCAGATGGAGGCTCCGCAAGAATCGGAGGTTCCCCTGCCCTCCTGCCACCAGGCAGGAGGGGACCTAAGAGATGGAGGGGAATGGATACAGGTCCCTGCTCGGGGAGGCAGGCGAATCCACTCCCGGTCTCCCTCACCTTCCCAGTTGCCCCTACTGAACAGGTATGGGGCTCTGGAACTTGAGGACCAGGCCAGTGAAGATCAGGGTGTAGATGAAGCCCTATCTAGGGAGGTGCCTAAGCCCCATCGGGCAACCCCACGCATTCTCACATCCTCTGAAAAAAGAAAAAGGAGGGTAATTGTTGTAGGTGACTCCCTCTTAAGGGGGACAGAGGGCCCGATATGCAGACCTGACCCATCCCACAGGGAAGTCTGCTGCCTCCTTGGGGCCCGGGTAAAAGACATTACCAGGAAACTCCCTGGTCTGGTTCGGACCTCTGATTATTACCCATTGCTGGTTGTGCAGGTTGGCAGTGATGAGATTGCAGAGAGGAATCCAAAGGCAAACAAAAGGGATTTCAGGGCACTGGGACAATTAGTAGAAAGATCAGGAGCACAGGTAGTTTTTTCCTCAATCCCTTCAGTGGCAAGGAAATACACTGAAAGGAATAGGAAAACACACCTGGTCAATACGTGGCTCAGAGGCTGGTGCCATAGGTGGAATTTGGGGTTTTTTGATCATAGGGAGGCTTACACAGCACCGGGCTTGCTAGTGACAGGTGGTGTCCAACTGTCTCAAAGGGGTAAGAGAATCCTTGCTCATGAGATGGCAGGGCTCATAGGAAGGGCTTTAAACTAGGTTCGAAGGGGGTAAGGGATAAAACTAGGTGCACCAGAGATGAGCCTGGGGGCAGCGTGCCGATGTTAGGGGTGGATTCGATGACCCAGCTCAAATGCACCTATGCCAATGCACGCAGCATGGGCAATAAACAGGAGGAGCTGGAAGCCATTGTGCAGCAGGATAGATATGACTTAGTCGCCATCACGGAAACATGGTGGGATGACTCCCATGACTGGAGTGCTGCAATGGATGGCTACAAGCTCTTCAGAAGGGATAGGCAAGGTAGAAGAGGTGGTGGGGTGGCTCTTTATGTTAGGGAATGTTTTGACTGTTCAGAGCTACACGATTCTGATGACAAGGTGGAGTGCTTATGGGTGAGGATGAGAAGGAAAGCCAATAAGACAGATATTGTGCTGGGAGTCTGTTATAGACCGCCTGACCAGGTTGAAGAGATGGATGAATCGTTCTACAAACGGCTGGCAGTAGTCTCAGAATCATGTGCCCTTGTCCTTGTGGGGGACTTTAACTTTCCAGACATCTGCTGGAAATACAACACAGCAGTGAGTAAACAATCTAGGAGGTTCCTGGAGTGTGTGGAAGATAACTTCTTGACACAGCTGGTGGGTGAGCCAACCAGGGGAGGAGCCTTGCTAGATCTGTTGTTTACGAACAGGGAAGGACTGGTGGGAGGTGTGATGGTTGGAGGCCGTCTTGGGCTTAGTGACCATGAAATGACAGAATTTTCAATTCTTGGTGAGGCAAAGAAGGTGGTCAGCAAAACCACCACTATGGACTTCCAGAGGGCTAACTTTGGCCTCTTCAAGGCACTGGTTGAGAGAGTCCCTTGGGAGATGGTCCTGAAGGGCAAAGGGGTCCAGGAGGGATGGACATTCTTTAAAAAGGAAATCTTAATGGCTCAGGCCCAGGCTATTCCCATGTGCCGCAAGTCAAACCGCCGAGGAAAACAACCGGCCTGGCTGAATGGGGAGCTTTTGCTAGGACTTAAGAAAAAAAGGAGAGTTTATCATCTCTGGAGAAAAGGGCGGGCAACTTGGGAGGAGTACAGGGATCTTGTTAGATCATACAGAGAGAAAATTAGAAAGGCGAAAGCTCAGCTAGAACTAAATCTGGCCACTATCGTAAGGGACAACAAAAAATGTTTTTACAGATATGTTAACAGTAAAAAGAATCCCAAGGAGAATATCTATCCTTTAATGGATACAAAAGGGAACGTAGCAACCAGGGATGAGGAAAAGGCTGAGGTACTTAATGCCTCCTTTGCCTCAGTCTTTAATAGTGACTCCAGTCATCCTCAGGGTACTCCACCCCATGAGCTGGAAGGTAAGGATGACGAGCATAACATACCCCCCTTAATCCAGGAGGAATTAGTTAGGGACCTGCTACGCCATCAGGACACTCACAAATCTATGGGACCTGATGGGATCCATCCAAGAGTACTGAGGGAACTGGCAGAGGTCCTTGCCAAGCCGCTCTCTATCATCTATCAGCGTTCCTGGTCAACAGGGGAGGTCCCAGAGGACTGGAGGCTTGCCAATGTGACTCCCATTTATAAGAAGGGTCAGAGGGAGGATCCGGGGAACTACAGGCCTGTCAGCCTGACCTCGGTACCGGGGAAGATTATGGAACGGTTTGTCTTGAGAGCACTCACATGGCAAGTCCAGGATAAGAGGGGGATCAGGCCCAGTCAGCATGGGTTTACAAAAGGCAGGTCCTGCTTGACCAACCTGATCTCCTTCTATGACCGGGTGACCCGCCTAGTGGATGAGGGAAAGGCTGTGGATGTTATCTTCCTTGACTTCAGCAAGGCCTTTGACACTGTCTCTCATGGCGTGCCCCTTGAGAAACTGGCGTCTCGTGGCTTGGATAAGTGTACTCTTCACTGGGAGAAATACTGGCTGGATGGCCGAGCCCAGAGGGTAGTGGTGAATGGGGTGAAATCCAGTTGGCGGCGGGTCACAAGTGGTGTTCCCCAGGGCTCGGTGTGGGGCCCTGTTCTGTTTAATATCTTTTTCGATGATTTGGATGAGGGGATTGAGTGCACCCTCAGCAAGTTTGCAGACGACACCAAGTTGGGAGGCAGGGTCGATCTGCTTGAGGGTAGGGAGGCTCTACAGAGGGATCTGGACAGGCTGGATCGATGGGCTGAGGCCAGTCGTATGAAGTTTAACAAGGCCAAGTGCCGGGTCCTGCACTTCGGTCACGGCAACCCCATGCAGCGCTACAGGCTTGGGGAAGAGTGGCTGGAAAGCTGCCCGGCAGAGAAAGACCTGGGGGTGCTGGTTGACAGCCGGCTGAATATGAGCCAGCAGTGTGCCCAGGTGGCCGAGAAGGCCAATGGCATCCTGGCCTGTATCAGGAACAGTGTGGCCAGCAGGAACAGGGAGGTGGTTGTTCCCCTGTACTCCGCAGTGGTGAGGCCGCACCTCGAGTACTGTGTTCAGTTTTGGGCCCCTCACTACAGGAAGGACATTGAGCTGCTAGAGCATGTCCAGAGAAGGGCAACCAAGTTGGTGAGGGGCCTTGAGCACAAGTCTTATGAGGAGCAGCTGAGAGATCTGGGGTTGTTCAGTCTAGAAAAGAGGAGGCTGAGGGGAGACCTTATCGCTCTCTAGAACTACCTGAAAGGGGGTTGTAGTGAGGTGGGTGCTGGTCTCTTCTGTCAGGTGGCTGGAGATAGGACAAGAGGAAATGGCCTCAAGTTGAGGCAAGGGAGATTTAGGTTAGATATTAGGAAAAATTTTTTTACTGAGAGGGTTGTCAAACATTGGAATGGGCTGCCCAGGGAAGTGGTTGATTCACCATCCTTGGAGGTATTCAAGAAGCGAGTGGACAGGGTACTCCATGGCATGGTTTAGGGGGCATGGTTAATGGTTGGACTCGATGATCTTGAAGGTCTTTTCCAACCAAAATGATTCTATGATTCTATGATCTCATTTGTGTCTTCATCTCGCTCTTGGGATCATTTAAGAACCCTCCCCGATATTGAATCGTGACAGGGGATCCCAAGAGTTAACTGTATTGGAAGCTGAATAAGCCTTACTGGGAATGAATGGCAGAAAAACCCCATTGCGACTGGTCCAAAGGCTCCGTGTATCCCTGGCATAGTCTATCTCAGGAGAGGGTATTTTAAGGACCCAAAGGGGTATCGCTGGGCTTTTGGTATAGCTGCCTTGGAGACGGAGGGCACTGAACAGCTGTCTACCCTGCCTGGTCTCTCTCAAGACCCTTCGATTGTGGGGTTGCTGAGGGTTGAAGAACAGCAAGTGCCAATTGCTACCACGACGGTGCAGCGGCGGCAATATCATACCAACCGAGACTCTTTGATTCCCATCCACAAGTTGATTCACCAACTGGAGAGCCAAGGAGTGATCAGCAAAACTCACTCACCCTTTAATAGTCCCATATGTACAATGCATAAGTCTAATGGAGAGTGGAGACTAACAGTTGACTGTCGTGGCCTGAATGAAGTTACGCCACTGCTGAGTGCTGCCGTTCCAGATATGCTAGAACTTCAATACGAGCTAGAGTCAAAGGCAGCCAAGTGGTATGCCACAATTGACATTGCTAATGCGTTTTTCTCAATCCCTCTGGCAGCAGAGTGTCGTCCACAATTTGCCTTTTACTTGGAGGGGCGTCCAGTACACTTGGAATCGATTGCCCCAGGGGTGGAAACACAGCCCCACCATTTGCCATGGACTAATCCAGACTGCACTGGAAAAAGGTGAAGCTCCGGAACACCTGCAATACGTTGATGACATCATCGTATGGGGCAACACCCCAGAAGAAGTCTTTGAGAAAGGGAAGAAAATAATCCAAATCCTTCTGAAAGCCGGTTTTGCCATAAAAGAAAGAAAGGTCAAGGGACCTGCACAGCAGATCCAGTCTTTAGGAATAAAATGGCAAGATGGGCGTCATCAGATCCCAATGGACGTGATCAACAAAATAGCAGCTATGCCTCCACCGACTAATAAAAAGCAAACACAGGCTTTCTTAGGTGTCGTGGGTTTTTGGAGAATGCATATTCCAAATTACAGTCTGATTGTAAGCCCTCTCTATCAAGTGACCCGGAAGAAGAATGATTTTAAATGGGGCCCTGAGCAACAGCAAGGCTTTGAACAAATTGAGCGGGAGATTGTTCATGCAGTAGCCCTTGGACCAGTCCGGGCAGGACAAGATGTTAAAAATGTGCTCTATACTGCAGCCGGGGAGAATGGTCCTACCTGGAGCCTGTGGCAGAAAGCACCTGGGGAGACCCGAGGCCAACCCCTGGGGTTTTGGAGTCGAGGATATAGAGGATCCGAGGCTTACAATACTCCAACTGAAAAAGAGATATTGGCAGCATATGAAGGAGTTTGAACTGCCTCAGAAGTGGCTGGTACTGAAACACAGCTCCTCTTAACACCCCGACTGCCAGTGCTGGGCTGGATGTTCAAAGGGAGGGTCTCCTCTACACATCACGCGACTGATGCCACGTGGAGTAAGTGGATTGCACTGATCCCCCAACAGGCTCGCATAGGAAACCCCAGTTGCCCAGGAATTTTAGAAGTGATCACGGACTGGCCAGAAGGCAAAGATTTTGGAATGTCACCAGAAGAGGAGGTGACACGTGCTGAAGAAGCCCAGCTGTATAATAAACTGCCAGAAAATGAGAGGCAATATACCCTGTTCACTGACTGATCCTGTCACATTGTGGGAAAGCATCAGAGGTGGAAGGCTGCTGTATGGAGTCCTACAGGACAAGTCACAGAAACTGCTGAAGGAGAAGGTGAATCGAGTCAGTTTGCAGAGGTGAAAGCCATCCAGCTAGCGTTAGATGTTGCTGAAAGAGAAAAGTGGCCAGTGCTCTATCTCTCTACTGACTCATGGATGGTGGCAAATGCCCTATGGGGGTGGTTACAGCAATGGAAGCAGAGCAACTGGCAGCACAGAGGTAAACTCATTTGGGCTGCCGCACTGTGGCAAGATATTGCGTCCCGGCTAGAGAATCTGCTTGTGAAAGTACGTCATGTAGATGCTCACGTACCCAAGAGTCGGGCCACTGAAGAACATCAAAATAACCAACAGGTGGATCAGGCTGCCAAGATTGAAGTGTCTCAGGTGGACCTGGACTGGCAACATAAGGGTGAGCTATTTATGGCTCGCTGGGCCCATGATACTTCAGGCCGTCAGGGAAGAGATGCAACATATAGATGGGCTCGTGATCGAGGGGTGGACTTGACCATGGACACTATGGCACAGGTTATCCATGAATGTGAAACATGTGCTGCAATTAAGCAAGCCAAGCGGTTAAAGCCCCTGTGGTATGGAGGGCGATGGCTGAAATATAAATATGGGGAAGCCTGGCAGACTGACTATATCGCACTCCCACAAACTCACCAAGGCAAGCGCTATGTGCTCACAATGGTGGAAGCAACCACCAGATGGCTGGAAACATATTCTGTACCCCATGCCACTGCCCGGAACACTATCCTGGGCCTTGAAAAGCAGGTCTTGTGGCGAGGTGGCACCCCAGAAAGAATTGAGTCAGACAACGGGACTCATTTCCAAAACAACCTCATAGGCACCTGGGCCAAAGAACATGGCATTGAGTGGGTGTATCATATCCCCTATCATGCACCAGCCTCTGGGAAAATTGAGCCATACAATGGACTGTTAAAGACTACATTGAAAGCAATGGGGGGGTGGAACTTTCAAACATTGGGATACACATTTAGCAAAAGCCACCTGGTTAGTCAACACCAGAGGATCTGCCAATCGGGGTGGCCCTGCCCAGTCAGAATTTTTACATACTGTAGAAGGGGATAAAGTCCCTGTAGTGCACATAAAAAATATGTTAGGGAAGACAGTCTGGGTTACTCCTGCCTCAGGCAAAGGTAAACCCATTCGTGGGATTGCTTTTGCTCAAGGGCCTGGGTGCACTTGGTGGGTAATGCGAAAAGATGGAGAAATCCGATGTGTGCCTCAAGGGGATTTGATTTTAGGTGAGAATAGCCAGAAGTAAACTGTATGATATGAGTTGCTATATAACCCTGCTACTGTATGTTATCCTTACTATAACTGTTATGTGCTATATCCATAGTACTATAGTAAGAATCACTTAGATCAAGCAAGAATGAACTATGATAAAACTGAGCAAAGCGCAGTAGTGATGGAACCAGAACTGACTCCAGCATGCAATAATCCAACGGTGCACACCATCCTCCTGCTGCGTCAAATGTCACCTGCTCGTCGCACCGCACTGAAGCCCAATTCTGCTCTACCAACGGAGAGGACTTTGCACCATCCCTCCTGCCCAGAAAGACTGGTAGGACAGATGGCACCCTGAGTCGGGAACTAAATGAACTCAATGAACATTTTATGAACATGACCCATAAACTAAAGGAATGGTATCTCTGTGTGTTTATACATATATACATATATATATATATGTATCTATCTCATTGTTCATATGTCTCAAAGGATGGAAAAGGTGATGATTGATCAGGATGTAACTAAAGGTATGGGAACTGAGCATGACGTCAATGGTATAGAATAAGGGGTGGACACTGTCCTGGTTTAAGCTGGGATAGAGTTAACTGTCTTCCTAGTAGCTGGTACAGTGCTATGTTTTGA
Organism: Harpia harpyja; assembly: GCF_026419915.1. Classification (NCBI taxonomy): domain Eukaryota; kingdom Metazoa; phylum Chordata; class Aves; order Accipitriformes; family Accipitridae; genus Harpia; species Harpia harpyja. Next base: position 40,056,651 of record NC_068953.1, read on the forward strand.
GTTCAGTATGCGAAGAATGTTGATAACGCTGATGTTTTCAGTTGTTGCTAAGTAGCGTTTAGATGAAAGTCAAGGATTTTTCAGCTTCTCATGCCCAGCCAGCGAGAAAGCTGGAGGGGCACAAGAAGTTGGCACAGGACACAGCCAGGGCAGCTGACCCAAACTGGCTAATGGGGTATTCCATACCATGTGACATCCCATCTAGTATAGGAACTGGTGGTGGGGGCGGGGAATGGCCGCTCGGGGACTAGCTGGGTGTCGGTCGGCGGGTGGTGAGCAATTGCACAGCGCATCATTCGTACATTCCGATCCTTTTATTATTGCTGTTGTCATTTTAGTAGTGTTATCATTATCATTATTAGTTTCTTCTTTTCTGTTCTATTAAACCATTCTTATCTCAACCCCCAAGTTTTACTTCTTTTCCCGATTCTCTCCCCCATCCCACCGGGTGGGGGGGAGGGAGTGAGTGAGCGAGAGGCTGCATGGTACTTAGTTGCTGGCTGGGGTTAAACCACAACAAATGCCCAGGTGGTGGTCAAGGGACAGGCTGTGCTTCATGAGGCCAGCAATGCAATTGGGCTGTGTGGTGGCAGGAGGCCTGCTCCTTATGTAATGGCTCAGAGGCCTGTCTGTCAGATCTGAAGTCACCCTGGAGAGGCTGACCTAACCTGTCCAGGCTCCGGCATTGCAGAGGCATCCTGAAGTTTACTGGAACTGGATGTAACGATGTTCCTGGTAACTAAGAACTGAGACACTCTCATTTCTCTTGCAGCTTACAGCCTGTGGGCCAAGGGAACCACAAGGAGCCTCTCACAGCTAGACTCTCTACCTAAAGGGGACAAAGCTTCTCAAGTCTCTGATTCCAGGGTTGCTTAAAGCAAAAAGCATGGTTTTGCTGTGCTGACAGTCCAAACCCAATCTGGACAGTGGGGTTGTATGTGGGGTGTGTGTTAGCACAGTATTTACAGACTCCCGCTCTGTCAATAGCAGTTCTACAAGTAGGTGGAGTTACGAAGAGGGGGATCGTGATTGTGCATGCTCAGTTCCCTAGTGAAATGCCCACCCTAACCCCATCTTGCAGTCACACTGCCTACGTCCAGCCATGAAAAGAAGGGCTTTTCTCCTTTCCACTCCATACCTATCCCCTGGAGTTTCCTTCCACAACACCAATGAAAGAGAGAAGTGCCATGACTGTTTTTCGTATGATTTTGTGAACAACAATTGAGAGGACTGAAAAGTTAATTCCAAAGGTCTCTATTGACTTTCACAATGAACAATTTGGCAACTGGCCCCACAGGGCCGTGATCACCAGGTTACAGACTCATGCTCAATGACTCTGAGGCTTTTTGGTGCTCTGCTGTAAGTTCAGGGAGCTCCACCCACAACTGCTGGTAAGATCGGGACAGAAGCCAGTGCTCTTCCTTGCAGAGCGCGTAGCCAACGGAGGGAGGAGGAGAACAAACCACCAGGAGTCTCCAGCTGTGCTGCACAAAGTCTTTAATGAGAAGGAGGAAATGCAGTGGCACGGAACAGAGACCGAGAAACACTTCTGCAGGGTTCAGGGAGGCACAGAGAATGGCCCATTTCCCAAGGACAAGCTCCAGGCAAAGCGCTTGCCTTTCCCCATCCCGATCTACCTGGTGGCAATGCCAGCCCACCAAGAGCAGGCCCTAACTCCGGCACACTCCCTCCGTCAGCAGGAGGTTCAGCAAAGCAGAAGAGAACGAGCCCTTTCCTGAGGAGCTCAGAGCAAAGCAGAGCCTGAGGAGACACGGCGAGGCCTGCAGTGCAGCGAGGAGCAGCAGGCACAGGTCCCTTCTGCCAGGTGGGATGAGGACACTGAGCCCACCTGCAAGCCGTGGCTACGCTCCTGCTGCTGCAGGATGCCTGTCTTCCTTGGTGCTCCAAAGGGGAAGATCTGCTGGCTTCAGCAGTTCAGACCGCAGCGGGTGGGAGGCAGACACAGCCCTGACCCCCCCAGACCAAGGGAGCCCCCAGAAGAGATGGGAACCCCCCCGGCGCTGAGGGAGCTCCCAACAGCAGCTGACAGCGAGGATCCCACGGCTGTGCTCTGAGGGAAAGAGGTGAGGATGGGGCCCGGCAGGGTCACCACCACCGGGGAGGCCTGGATGGCCACCGTCGAGTCAGCGCAGCGGGCGACACAGGGCTCACTGCAGCTGCTTGCAAGTGGGGTTGGGCCGGAGGCGCCGCAGGGCGTTGGGAGACAGGATCTGAAGCAAGACATCTCTCGGCGAGGGAGGCAAAGCTGAAACACAGAGCAGGCAGGGAGCACGAACCTCAATATCAGCCCATCTGTCTTTTCCTCAGCTCTCTCCATGGACACTCTTTGTTTTCAAAACACCCAGTGTGCCTACAGTTCCCACAGCCCTCATCGTGCCCTCCAAGTTGCACGGCACAGGAAGGCTGACCCACTTTTGGAATAGGCCCCAGCGCAGTGGCGTTAAAGCGCCTGTGGAAAGACTGATCATACCCAATCTCCAGAACAAACACTGCTGCTTTGAGGAAGACACTGGATGCACTTGGCCATGTGGTTAGAGACCATCAGCTAAAGGTGCACATTCTGGTGGGCAGACCCCCCTGCAGCTGAGCCCCATGGTTCCCCTTCTGCTTGAAAGAACCCTCCTCTTCCCAGCTCTCCCCAGCCACCTCCCCCAAAAGGCAAAGAGACTGCAGCCCTTCAACAGTTGTATGGCAGGGCAAAGCTGAGGCAGCCCAAGCCTCAGCCTCAGTAGCCACCAAGACAGCAGTTCAGCTCACAGAGAGAGATGGAGCAGACTCAGGCTTACCTTGCTCCTCGAGGAAAGGGAGGCAAGAGAGGAGGATGCAGAGCCTGGAGCAGCGCAGGCTTTTATGCTGTGTCCCAGAGCCCTGGGGGGGCCACAAACATTCCTTGCTCATGAAGCATCTCAACACCTAGTAGACACAGGGGAGACTGTGAGTAAGTTTAAGCAGAACGTCAAGACTGCACAATCCCATATGGGAGAAGAGCCTCATCTCACCAGGGATGTGGCAAAGCTCAACGTCAAAGGAAGTCCTTTGTGGGCTGGAAGGAAGACCCCTGTGGGCCGGAGTGACAGCCAGGAGGACCTAGCTTACGCTCATCAGGCTCTACCACAGCATGGTTTTGTGATCAAAGAGATGCCCGCATCCTTCTCTGAAAGAGACCCACGCCCAAATTGACCTGTTTTGCTCAGCAAGGTCATCCCAGAGGCCAGAGGCCTGGATGGCCTGCTTTTGAGGAGAGGCTCAGGGCAGGGAGCCAAAAGCTCACAGCCCTTTTTCCTGGGTGAGGGATGGGGTGGCCCATTCCATGCATTTCAAACTACAAAGGGACAATGGATCAGTCTCCCAGAGTACCTGGGAGTCATCGTGATGTGGAAGAGTTGGGAAAAACCCTGAACTCCAGGCAAACATGAGTCACCCTGCTGTGGACTTCAGTGCACACGTTGCCCCAGCCTGAGGCGTAGCAGGGATACCAGAGCTTATAGTCCCAAAGCGCCGCTTTCGTCAACGGCTTTTCCACACATTTTAGCACCATTCCTGAATCAACTGGTGCTTCTATGCAACCTCCTGCATTTGCTGTCTTCCAAGGCATTGCCTTTTCGTGGTTGCTCAAGGGCTCATGTGACTCCCAGGTCATCAAGGTCTTTGGCCTGTGGGATGACCTTGCTAAGCAAAACAGGTCAATTTGGGTGTGGGAAAGACACAGTCACTTAAAATGTCTGCACAGCTAGCCTGAGACCTCCAAGCCAATAGGTCTTAGCAGGCCTGGAGACAAATTAATTATATTGATGTTAGACAATACGCAGTGGGAGCAAAACATTTCAGGTGAGACAGGCAAGGGCTTAATCACCAGAGAGGCCTCGGCAAGCTGCAACTACTAGGTGTTGAGATGCTTCATGAGCAAGGAATGTTTGTGGCCCCCCCAGGGCTCTGGGACACAGCATAAAAGCCTGCGCTGCTCTAGGCTCTGCATCCTCCTCTCTTGCCTCCCTTTCCTCGAGGAGCAAGGTAAGCCTGAGTCCGCTCCATCTCTCTGTGTGAGCTGAACTACTGTCTTGGTGGCTACTGAGGCTGAGGCTTGGGCTGCCTCAGCTTTGCCCTGCCATACAACTGTTGAAGGGCTGCAGTCTCTTTGCCTTTTGGGGGAGGTGGCTGGGAGGAGCTGGGAAGAGGAGGGTTCTTTCAAGCAGAAGGGGAACCATGGGGCTCAGCTGCAGGGGGGTCTGCCCACCAGAATGTGCACCTGCAGGAGGCCATCTCTAACGAAATGGCCAAGTGCATCCAGTGTCTTCTTCAAAGCAGCAGTGTTTGTTCTGGAGATGGGGTATGACCAGACTTTCCACAGGCGCTTTAACGCCACTGCGCTGGGGCCTATTCCAAAAGTGGGTCAGCCTTCCTGTGCCGTGCAACTCGGAGGGCACGATGAGGGCTGTGGGAACTGTAGGCACACTGGGTGTTTTGAAAACAAAGAGTGTCCATGGAGAGAGCTGAGGAAAAGACAGATGGGCTGATATTGAGGTTCGTGCTCCCTGCCTGCTCTGTGTTTCAGCTTTGCCTCCCTCGCCGAGAGATGTCTTGCTTCAGACCCTGTCTCCCAACACCCTGCGGCGCCTCCGGCCCAACCCCACTTGCAAGCAGCTGCAGTGAGCCCTGTGTCGCCCGCTGCGCTGACTCGACGGTGTTCATCGAGGCCTCCCCGGTGGTGGTGACCCTGCCGGGCCCCATCCTCACCTCTTTCCCTCAGAGCACAGCCGTGGGATCCTCGCTGTCAGCTGCTGTTGGGAGCTCCCTCAGCGCCGGGGGGGTTCCCATCTCTTCTGGGGGCTCCCTTGGTCTGGGGGGGTCAGGGCTGTGTCTGCCTCCCACCCGCTGCGGTCTGAACTGCTGAAGCCAGCAGATCTTCCCCTTTGGAGCACCAAGGAAGACAGGCATCCTGCAGCAGCAGGAGCGTAGCCACGGCTTGCAGGTGGGCTGAGTGTCCTCATCCCACCTGGCAGAAGGGACCTGTGCCTGCTGCTCCTCGCTGCACTGCAGGCCTCGCCGTGTCTCCTCGGGCTCTGCTTTGCTCTGAGCTCCTCAGGAAAGGGCTCGTTCTCTTCTGCTTTGCTGAACCTCCTGCTGACGGAGGGAGTGTGCCGGAGTTAGGGCCTACTCTTGGTGGGCTGGCATTGCCACCGGGTAGGTCGGGATGGGGAAAGGCAAGCGCTTTGCCTGGAGCTTGTCCTTGGGAAATGGGCCATTCTCTGTGCCTCCCTGAACCCTGCAGACGTGTTTCTCGGTCTCTGTTCCGTGCCACTGCATTTCCTCCTTCTCATTAAAGACTTTGTGCAGCACAGCTGGAGGCTCGTGGTGGTTTGTTCTCCTCCCCCCTCAGTTCGCCAACATAGCTGCAAGGATGTCGTAAGTTAAGCCCAGCTGGCAACTAAGCACCACCGCCTGCTCGCTGTCCAAAGAATATATAAAGCATGTGATGCACAATGCAATTGCTCACCACACAGAACCTGATGCTCAGCCCATTTCCGAGCTGTGATCCCTTCTCCCCCCCGCCCCCACTGCCAGCTCCCCCAGTTATATACTGAGCATGACATCATACAGTATCGAACTTGGCTAGTTCGGGTCAGCTGTCCTGGCTGGGCCCCCTCCAGCTCCTTGTGAAATTAAACTCTATCCCAGCCCACCCCAGGATAAAGGAAGAGGGAGAACCTGCTCTCTCCCATGACCGTGCATCTGTCCCCATGGACAGGGGTGGGAATACAAGTAATGTCACACGCAGTGGTAATGAAAGACAGGAAATGGTCACCCAGGGAGTGTTGTAGCATCTCCATCTTTGGAGGTGTCCCACATCCAAGCAGACAAGGCCCTGAATAGCCTCCTCCACTTGAGGCTGCTTTGAGCCAGGCTTGGAGTGCATGCTCTCCACCTGAGGTGTTGTGTGATTCTCTGAGCCACTGCTGGATGCCCTCATCCAGGAGCAGCCATCCAGACCAAGGGAGCAGAGAGGGGGTGGGGTCCAGTGCTCAGGAAAGCTGCAGAGGTTTGGTGGGCACAGGGCAGCAGAAGGGGCACTGGTGTCGGTCCCAGGGCTGGGAGCACAGGAAAGGAAGGAAGATGAGAGTGCATTAAACCATTGACCTGACAGCAAGGCAAGGCTGCCAATGTGTAAGCATGCTGAGGAAAGCCCTGAGGCAGCCAAAAGCTCAAGGTCCCACTGAGATTTGAACTGAGATGGCTGGATTCAGAGTCCAGAGTGCTCACCATTACACCATGGGACCTCCTGGACATGTGCTATCCTTCCCCTGTGGCCACCCTCCCTGAGCCATGTGCATTTGGCCCAGCCTGGCGGTCTCTCCATCTCCCTGGGCATCACCAAGTGCAGCCTTCCTTCAGGGCTACCGGGCCAGTCTCTGCTCACAGGATCTTTCAAGGGAGTGGCAGAGCACTTTGTGCAAGCCTGGCATGCCCTCTCTTACAAGACCCAGGCTGGTAACCTGCGAGAATCTTGCTTTTTCCTCCTTAGACTTGTTTATGAATTTTCCAGCTTAACCTCTTCAACGCTGCACCTTGCAGACCACATTCGTGGCTCAGCGATCTGTGGCTCGATACTTGCACTTGCGGTCTCTGCTGCCGCCTCCCTTCACCCCCATGTTGGACAGCCTCCCAATCTGCCTGTGTAAGTTATTGCCTCTCCTGTTCTCACCTTGTACCTCATACTAAGCAGCCGTTAACCACATATCCTCACTTTTGGTTGCGGTCCTAGCCAAGCTCCTGACATTGCCGAAGGGGGCAACCAAGAGAGAGGGCACGGGATGAGGTTCAACAGAGGGAAGAGCTGGCAGGAGGACCCAAGGCAGCTTGTTATGGGTTGCACAAGCTGGACTGCCTTCCTCTGGTGGGACAGTGCTGGCTGACTTCAGACCCTGGTCCTCTTTTCCAGGACACGCTGTCCCCTTCTGCCCCAAAGCGGCCCTTCCCTCAGTGAGAATGAGGTTTTTCTCTCCTGAGGCTGCTCCAGACTGGTCCAGACTTAGGTGAATTCTACTGTTAGCTCAAGGCAACTCTCCCACATGCCCTGGGTCCACCTGGCCAAGGGTCCATGCACACAGTGGGGAGAAGCTGCACTGGAGCTATCCTCCTTGGGCCAAGGTTTGAGTCTGTGTGGTGAGAGCAGGGCCCTTCCTCCCAGCAGTCAGACAGGAGGAAACACAGGCGGGGACACTCTGCTGGACCTCAGACTTAGCCCAGGACACTGAGGACACAACTGCCTGGTACTTTTGGACTGCCCAAAGCACTGGGCTGGCAGCCGGTACTTCTGAACCCGCAGGACAGACCAGGCTGCCGTGCCCAAGCCTAAGATATCAAATGGCAGGTTACATTCAGAGAGGGCATGAGAAACACCTAGTCACGGGAGAAGGGTTAAATTTCCACAGAGTCACAAATCTGAAAGCATGTGCCAGAGAAGCAGCATTGCTGAGGACTGTCCTCATCCATCCCTGGGATCCGCAGGACCGAGCAGGGTGGGAGGAGTGTCTGGGAGCAGCAAGAGCAGGGCCCAGTCTCTGAAGGTCTTGCAAAGAGGTGGAGGGACCCCGCACTCCAGGGGCTGGAGCATGGGGAAAGGGACAGCCCTTTCCCATGCAGATGCTGTGCCACTGCAGGAGGAGGGATGTCCCTTCTGGGGCTGAGACAGCGTTTCTCCAAGCAATGGAGGGTCTTCCTGGGGCTCTGCTAGTCTCACCCAGCACTCGGGGAGAAAGGATTCTGGGCCAGTGGGTTGTGTGGGCCAGTGCCCACAAGGCAGCTTCCTTGCTCGGGGCATTTTGTCCTTGGTTTCCTTCCTGGCAGCACTGCCTGCTGGGGCTGCCGTGGTGCCCAGACTCTTTGCTTCCCCAAGGTCACGGCAAATGTTCCGTCCACTGTAGCCTCCGATGCTGCTCCTCCCTGCGGGACACTGCGGGGAGGACACTTTGTGCCCCCCTTACAGGCTTCAATGGGCGGCCAGAGATCTCCCAGAGCTCCCCAGCCCCTGGGAGCTGCAGCTCAGGCCAGGCAGGCTCACGCAGGAGGCCACGCCACTCCTGGGTCCTGCACTCCCCAGGTCTTTCTGGCCGAGGGCAGGCCTTGGCAAGCCAGAGAGCCACCTTCATACAGCAGAAGCCCCCTCACCTTCTCTTCTCCAGGCTGAACAATCCCAGCTCCTTCAGCATCTCCCTCAACCCCGACACGCTCCGGCATGCTCTGATACCACCCTGTGCGTGTCCCCTCTTCCTCTTCCTCTTCCTCTTCCTGTGTGCACAGGAGGACCTCTTCTGTGGCTCATACTTCCTGACTGCGGTCCTTCTGAAAAATGCCACCAGTGCTCGTGCAGCCTGTGGTGGCATTGCGTGAGGATGCCTCTGTCCTGTGAGCAGTGTTGGAGAGAAGTGCCCCAGAGCCTGCCATGCCCCTGTTGGCCTCTTACTGGTGGGCCTTTACTCCAACCTGCCCCTCTTCCCACTGGTGCTGTCTGTTGTCATGGTTCAACCCCAGCCAGCAACTAAGCACCACGCAGCCGCTCACTCACTCAATCCCCCCCCACCTGGTGGGATGGGGGAGAGAATCAGGAAAAGAAATAAAACTTGGGGGTTGAGATAAGAATGGTTTAATAGAACAGAAAAGAAGAAACTAATAATGATAATGACAACACTACTAAAATGACAACAGCAATAATAAAAGGATCGGAATGTACGAATGATGCGCTGTGCAATTGCTCACCACCTGCCAACCGACACCCAGCTAGTCCCCGAGCGGCCATTCCCCGCCCCCACCACCAGTTCCTATACTAGATGGGATGTCACATGGTATGGAATACCCCATTAGCCAGTTTGGGTCAGCTGCCCTGGCTGTGTCCTGTGCCAACTTCTTGTGCCCTTCCAGCTTTCTCGCTGGCTGGGCATGAGAAGCTGAAAAATCCTTGACTTTCATCTAAACGCTACTTAGCAACAACTGAAAACATCAGCGTTATCAACATTCTTCGCATACTGAACTCAAAACATAGCACTGTACCAGCTACTAGGAAGACAGTTAACTCTATCCCAGCTTAAACCAGGACAGTATCCACCCCTTATCGTATACCATTGACGTCATGCTCAGTTCCCATACCTTTAGTTACATCCTGGTCAATCATCATCACCTTTTCCATCCCTTTGAGACATATGAACAATGAGATAGATACATATATATATATATATATGTATATATGTATAAACACACAGAGATACCATTCCTTTAGTTTATGGGTCATGTTCATAAAATGTTCATTGAGTTCATTTAGTTCCCGACTCAGGGTGCCATCTGTCCTACCAGTCTTTCTGGGCAGGAGGGATGGTGCAAAGTCCTCTCCGTCGGTAGAGCAGAATTGGGCTTCAGTGCGGTGCGACGAGCAGGTGACATTTGACGCAGCAGGAGGATGGTGTGCACCGTTGGATTATTGCATGCTGGAGTCAGTTCTGGTTCCATCACTACTGCGCTTTGCTCAGTTTTATCATAGTTCATTCTTGCTTGATCTAAGTGATTCTTACTATAGTACTATGGATATAGCACATAACAGTTATAGTAAGGATAACATACAGTAGCAGGGTTATATAGCAACTCATATCATACAGTTTACTTCTGGCTATTCTCACCTAAAATCAAATCCCCTTGAGGCACACATCGGATTTCTCCATCTTTTCGCATTACCCACCAAGTGCACCCAGGCCCTTGAGCAAAAGCAATCCCACGAATGGGTTTACCTTTGCCTGAGGCAGGAGTAACCCAGACTGTCTTCCCTAACATATTTTTTATGTGCACTACAGGGACTTTATCCCCTTCTACAGTATGTAAAAATTCTGACTGGGCAGGGCCACCCCGATTGGCAGATCCTCTGGTGTTGACTAACCAGGTGGCTTTTGCTAAATGTGTATCCCAATGTTTGAAAGTTCCACCCCCCCATTGCTTTCAATGTAGTCTTTAACAGTCCATTGTATGGCTCAATTTTCCCAGAGGCTGGTGCATGATAGGGGATATGATACACCCACTCAATGCCATGTTCTTTGGCCCAGGTGCCTATGAGGTTGTTTTGGAAATGAGTCCCGTTGTCTGACTCAATTCTTTCTGGGGTGCCACCTCGCCACAAGACCTGCTTTTCAAGGCCCAGGATAGTGTTCCGGGCAGTGGCATGGGGTACAGAATATGTTTCCAGCCATCTGGTGGTTGCTTCCACCATTGTGAGCACATAGCGCTTGCCTTGGTGAGTTTGTGGGAGTGCGATATAGTCAGTCTGCCAGGCTTCCCCATATTTATATTTCAGCCATCGCCCTCCATACCACAGGGGCTTTAACCGCTTGGCTTGCTTAATTGCAGCACATGTTTCACATTCATGGATAACCTGTGCCATAGTGTCCATGGTCAAGTCCACCCCTCGATCACGAGCCCATCTATATGTTGCATCTCTTCCCTGACGGCCTGAAGTATCATGGGCCCAGCGAGCCATAAATAGCTCACCCTTATGTTGCCAGTCCAGGTCCACCTGAGACACTTCAATCTTGGCAGCCTGATCCACCTGTTGGTTATTTTGATGTTCTTCAGTGGCCCGACTCTTGGGTACGTGAGCATCTACATGACGTACTTTCACAAGCAGATTCTCTAGCCGGGACGCAATATCTTGCCACAGTGCGGCAGCCCAAATGAGTTTACCTCTGTGCTGCCAGTTGCTCTGCTTCCATTGCTGTAACCACCCCCATAGGGCATTTGCCACCATCCATGAGTCAGTAGAGAGATAGAGCACTGGCCACTTTTCTCTTTCAGCAACATCTAACGCTAGCTGGATGGCTTTCACCTCTGCAAACTGACTCGATTCACCTTCTCCTTCAGCAGTTTCTGTGACTTGTCCTGTAGGACTCCATACAGCAGCCTTCCACCTCTGATGCTTTCCCACAATGCGACAGGATCAGTCAGTGAACAGGATATATTGCCTCTCATTTTCTGGCAGTTTATTATACAGCTGGGCTTCTTCAGCACGTGTCACCTCCTCCTCTGGTGACATTCCAAAATCTTTGCCTTCTGGCCAGTCCAGATCACTTCTAAAATTCCTGGGCAACTGGGGTTTCCTATGCGAGCCTGTTGGGGGATCAGTGCAATCCACTTACTCCACGTGGCATCAGCCGCGTGATGTGTAGAGGAGACCCTCCCTTTGAACATCCAGCCCAGCACTGGCAGTCGGGGTGTTAAGAGGAGCTGTGTTTCAGTACCAGCCACTTCTGAGGCAGTTCAAACTCCTTCATATGCTGCCAATATCTCTTTTTCAGTTGGAGTATTGTAAGCCTCGGATCCTCTATATCCTCGACTCCAAAACCCCAGGGGTTGGCCTCGGGTCTCCCCAGGTGCTTTCTGCCACAGGCTCCAGGTAGGACCATTCTCCCCGGCTGCAGTATAGAGCACATTTTTAACATCTTGTCCTGCCCGGACTGGTCCAAGGGCTACTGCATGAACAATCTCCCGCTTAATTTGTTCAAAGCCTTGCTGTTGCTCAGGGCCCCATTTAAAATCATTCTTCTTCCGGGTCACTTGATAGAGAGGGCTTACAATCAGACTGTAATTTGGAATATGCATTCTCCCAAAACCCACGACACCTAAGAAAGCCTGTGTTTGCTTTTTATTAGTCGGTGGAGGCATAGCTGCTATTTTGTTGATCACGTCCATTGGGATCTGATGACGCCCATCTTGCCATTTTATTCCTAAAGACTGGATCTGCTGTGCAGGTCCCTTGACCTTTCTTTCTTTTATGGCAAAACCGGCTTTCAGAAGGATTTGGATTATTTTCTTCCCTTTCTCAAAGACTTCTTCTGCGGTGTTGCCCCATACGATGATGTCATCAACGTATTGCAGGTGTTCCGGAGCTTCACCTTTTTCCAGTGCAGTCTGGATTAGTCCATGGCAAATGGTGGGGCTGTGTTTCCACCCTTGGGGCAATCGATTCCAAGTGTACTGGACGCCCCTCGAAGTAAAAGGCAAATTGTGGACGACACTGCTGCCAGAGGGATTGAGAAAAACGCATTAGCAATGTCAATTGTGGCATACCACTTGGCTGCCTTTGACTCTAGCTCATATTGAAGTTCTAGCATATCTGGAACGGCAGCACTCAGCGGTGGCGTAACTTCATTCAGGCCACGACAGTCAACTGTTAGTCTCCACTCTCCATTAGACTTTCGCACTGGCCATATGGGACTATTAAAGGGTGAGCGAGTTTTGCTGATCACTCCTTGGCTCTCCAGTTGGTGAATCAACTTGTGGATGGGAATCAAACAGTCTCGGTTGGTATGATATTGCCGCCGCTGCACCGTCGTGGTAGCAATTGGCACTTGCTGTTCTTCAACCCTCAGCAACCCCACAATCGAAGGGTCTTGAGAGAGACCAGGCAGGGTAGACAGCTGTTCAGTGCCCTCCATCTCCAGGGAAGCTATACCAAAAGCCCAGCGATACCCCTTTGGGTCCTTAAAATACCCTCTCCTGAGATAGTCTATGCCAGGGATACACGGAGCCTTTGGACCAGTCGCAATGGGGTGTTTCTGCCATTCATTCCCAGTTAGGCTTAATTCAGCTTCCAATACAGTTAACTCTTGGGATCCCCTGTCACGATCCAATATCAGGGAGGGTTCTTAAACGATCCCAAGAGCGAGATGAAGACACAAACGAGGTCAGATGCTGTACAACCTTACAAGTTTTATTTCCTATAACAACTGATAATAGCCACAGGACAGAGGGAAGAAGGAAGGAAAAAGAGGCAGACCTAAGCAAGAAAATGGAAGAGATACAGCAAGACGACCAGAAGAGATAAAAGAGACCACCACCACGAAGCCAGCAACGTCCCGTTGACTCGGTCTCGGTGCAGGTGATGGAGGGTCCAAGCTCCAGGTTCCAGCAGACAGGTGATGCCAAAGTCCCAGTTCCAAGCGCTGCAGTCCCTTTTCAGTCCTTTTTTGTCTTTTTGTTCCTTTTCAGTTGCTTTTCAGTTGCTCGAGAGAGGAGTACGCAGTTCTTTTATTGTCCTGGTCCCCACGATTTCTCCAAAGAGTCCACCCATTTCCACGGAGCTCATTATCATACATGCCGCCCCGTGTTCCTCCATGGGTGCATGCCCAGGTGTTCTCGGTGGGTTCTTCACCTTGCTCGTGGGCAAGCACAGCTTGGTAGGCACTGCTAGCTTCAGCCGGATATGGTGGTTTCTTCAGGGACATTTTGTTTCCTTCAGCACGTACTCCCCCACAGCAACAGGTTGTTGAGGCTAGCAAATGGTAACTGTGCAGCAGCAATGTCGAGACAAACATAGTCCAACACAGTCTCTTACACCACCTCGTGGCTCAACATTGCTGTCCTCGTGGTGGCGTGAAAGGTAAAGGTATAGAAAGAGAAAGAGGGAAAAAGCGGATACTACAATGATATAATCAAGTTAACAACTTTCTAGCAAAATGACTTAACATAATGCAGCAAAATAAAAACCAAAGGTCAAAATAAGATGATTTGGCTTTCCAAGGCTTATTCTATGTTAATACAATATTTCTACATTAAACAACAACATGAACAAACAACAATATCAACAAACACCAATATCATACCAATTATCCTAATTATAACATTTCTAAGTTAAACAACAACATCTAATAACTAACAACATGTACTTGACATCAACTAACCATTATAAATTTAACTAACTCTACAATATCAAAACATACTATACATTGACTTCAAGGTTGCGAAGATTCAATAAAAGAACACGACGGCAGTTTACATGGTGAACAGTTACAAGGACAAAGAAGAAGTATTAGAATAACTATTAAGATAACCATTATCAACACAAAGGCTATATAATTAATTGGAATCAACGCGAACACATACTCGTACTCCGTCATTTTTTTGGCAATGTACCACAAAGTGGTCACATCCCTAACAGTCCACGCGGTCTGCTGCCCTGGTCTGCTGGTGTTGGGGTCCGCATGCACGGCAGGAAACCACCGTCCGCGCCCCCTTATCCTAGGGTGCATGCGTCGTCTGGGCCTAGAAACTTCTATCCCAGATCTGAACAAAGGTAAATGAACAACAACACTATATAACAATGATTAATAATACTTTAACCTAACATATTTAACCAAAATATATACACTTACAAGACAAACACATACATACCACAAGAGAAAATATAGCGAAAGCTAACAAAGCAATTGCCACAAAATTACTAATCTGAGTAAACACCTGTGTCTAAATAATTGATACAGTTGCGTGCTTTGATTGACAAAGGACACGAATCTGTTTTACACCATCAGGCGAGGCAGTAGATACAAATTGCATGTTAGATACGACATGTTGGATTAATTGAATAAACCAAGGAATAATACATGGCAAAAACATCAAAGTGACAAATGCACATAACAGATAAAACAGAAGCTGTTTTACCCATGGTGCTTCGAGTAGCCAAGACCATAAATCACCGTTCCAGCTGTCCCATGTTTGAACGGGGACATGGGCTAGTTTCCTAATACCTGTTGTCAGTTGAAGAACTACTTCACCTACATCGTCTATTTCCAAACAACGAGAGACATTTAATTTCCCACATACTCCTCCCTCTTCAGCTAGTAAGTAATCCAAAACCATGCGGTGTTGAAGGATTGCAGTGCGCATCTGTTGAGATTGTTGAGTTACAAAAAAGAAGTCTATTGGTTCACTGGGATTCCAAGTGGCAGGCCCATAATGCTCAATTATTCTTTCGGGAGGCCACTCATTTTCCCCCCACTTTTGGGTTCCACCTATTTTAACCTCAACAGATCGCTTGCTACGTGCAATCCTTTTGTCCCCTAAATTATCATATAGTCTTACTCCCAATCGAGGACTACCCGCCTCTGGAAGAAGGAGAAACAGAGGTCGGATAATCCCTATATAACAAATCCCTGACCAATTTGCTGGTAGTTGTTTGTAGGCAGTATGTCCACAAATCCAATAATGGCCTTTTTTGGCTTTGGCACCATTAGCAAATGGTCCAGCTGCAGTCTTTGGGAATTGGAACTAAGTTGTGTTCTCATTTCCCAAAGGGCTAAAAAAGGTGCTTGGCTTGTTGTTGTTTGTCTGGCCGGTACAATACCAGGCACCAGTGTTGTTCTTCCACTCACAAATTTGATGATAAATATGGTTTCCAGGCCATCGGAGAAAGAAGGTTTCGGTTTTGTTCGACCAAAACCCTTTAAACCCTTTGTTGCGGCTGGTTTCATCAAGCCACATCCATATGTAAACACCTCTATCTTCATTAACCAATTGATGTGTGAGTGTCCGTTGACACCTGCTTTCTCCAACATTGACCCCTCCCTTCTGGGTGCGATTTAAACAATATCTACCCACAATAGGAAATTGAATTGGCCATGTTTCACTATCATCCCAGGTAGTGCTATCAGTTTCACTATAATTGCTTACGATTTGTGCTGGAGTGAGGGGTGTGGAGGTCCACGGCCAGCTTGACAACCCTAAAGGTCCTCCACAAACCCAGCAGTGACTCACATTAAAGGTTTGGCTTACAGCTTTTGCTAACAAAACAAATTCGTTATCCTTAAAGGGTTCATATGGGTGGGGGGGAGGTGGGGCAATTGGCTTCCCTTCACCCTCATAGGTAAATCCCCAACATAACATAATTAAAAATAACATCATGTCTGCTCCTCTTCTACCGTGGGTACGTCTGAGTCGCTTGCTTCCTCCTGAAAATGAAACAAAAAAAAAATTTGCTTCTCGGGTTAGAAAGAGGGAACAATCCATCTAGTATGAATCTCATGAATTTTTCCACAGGCATCTTTTGCCTTCCAGGTATGTTTGTTAAGGGGTGTGTCCAACACCAGTGGCACTGTGCCCACTGTGGGAAGTTCGACTAAGACAGGTTGTCCTGGGAAATGAGATGGATTGCTGAGGTGATCAGGCCCATGTGGGGCTGGCATGATTGTTGGAGCTTTTGGACAGAATGCTGTGATCTTTGGACACCCATTTACACCCCAGCGACTATTAATGCTGGCCACTGCATCCCACACTCGCTCAGCCCATCCTGGCTTATGCGGTTTGAGGAAGCGTTTTAACAGACCATTTGTTCTTTCCATAATTCCGTTTGTTTGTGGGTAATACGGAGTATGAAACACCCACAAAATTCCCTCCTGGGCTGCCCATTCCTGGACCACTTTGGCTGTGAAATGTGAGCTGTTATCTGATTGGATTGACTGTGGTTTGGGGAAAATTCCAAACCATTCTTTCAGAGCCTTTATTGTGTTTTCTCCTGTCGCCTTAGCACATGCTTTAGATTGCACTAGTCCGGATACTATCTCCGCACCTACCAGTATGTAGTACTTTCCCTCTGACCTTTGAAAAGGACCAATGTAATCAATCTGCCAGGCCTCCCATAGGCCTTTTCCCTCTCTCAAATGCAGGGGGTCACTCTCCAGTGGGTGTCTGTCCAAACGGACGCGGCACTGTTCGCAGGAAGACATGCAAGTTTGTACATTCTTCCCTAGTAACTGGCCACCCTCGGGCTTATGCCTCACAATAGAGGTCCTTAACTCCTGAATGTTTCCGTTTTACATGTAGCCATTCTAACAGATGTTCCCAATTTTCTACTATTTGTGTGCTTTGTAGGGGAGCTAGCCGGGCTAGCTCATCTACTTTGGCATTCCATCGGCTCACTGGGGCATCATCTTGATGAGATGCTACCCATGCTACTGCAAATTTCCCTTGTCTGGCAATGGTAAGAATATCCTGCCATTTTTTCCTTTTGCCATACAGGTATTCTATTGACGTCCCATCTGTTTTGTTCCCAGAATGGAAGCCACTCAGTGCAACCTTTAAACACAGCATAAGAATCAGTATAGATATAGACAGAAGAAGCAGATTGAGCCTCGTGATGGAAGACACTCCACACAGCAATTAGTTCTCCTACTTGTGCACTACCTTCCCCTTCAGTAATGATCTGTTCCTTGGTATCTACTCGAAGTGCCACAGCTCGATATTTCCAAATTTTTCCCTCTCGCCTTGACGAGGCATCCGTAAACCAGACATTTTGCAATTGTCCAGAAAACGGAGGAGCTACTTGTATTACAGGCAAAAGCTCAGGGGTTTCCCTATCTGGGTTTACCTCATCTTGTATATTTAACACTTTCGTGGCTCCTTCAGATACAGAAAAAAATTCGCAGAAGTGTTCTGTTTGTGCATACCATTTTCGCACAGAGGCTCTCTGGGCCACCCCGTCAGGGGGTGGAGTTCCTGCCAAAACTGCTTTGATCACTTTAAATGGACCTCTGAGCACTATAGGTTGTTGCCGGATGGTCCGTTCGGCTTCTCTCAGAGCTAAACTAACTACAAATAGACCTTTTTCCCAAGTTGTATACCTTTTTTCAGCATCTTTAAAGCTACGAGAATAAAAACCAATGGGCCGAACAGGCCCCTCTGGACCCTTTTGCCACAGATGGATTGACAGTCCAGTCTTGGCAAACCCCCACTCAATTTGAACCGGATCTGTTGGGTGAATGGGACTAAGGGCCTGATGGGCAGTTGCTTCAAACACCAACAGCTGTAAAGCCTCCTCATGGACCTGAGTCCATTCCCACTGAGCTCTCTTTCGCAACAGGTCATACAGGGGTCTAGCAATAATTGAGAACTCAGGAATGTGTTTCCTCCAAAACACAAGCAAGCCTAGTGCATGCTGTAAGTCCTTCTTTGACTCTGGCATCTTGATCTGATCAAGAGAGGAAAGGGTATCCGGTGGGATACACGTCATGCCTCCCTTCCACCAGATTCCTAAAAATTTTACCTCATTTAAAGGGGTTTGGATCTTCTCAGGTGGAATTGTCAACCCTATACTTTCCAAATGGGTGATGATGTCGTTCTGGGTTTCTCTAACTTCTTCTACCTGACTCCCTCCTATGATCATATCATCTATATATTGATAGATCTTTACCTCTGCTTTTATGGGAATTGTTTCCAACTCTTGCGCTAGAGCATGGTGAGCCAGCGTGGGGGAGTGTTTGTATCCTTGAGGCAGTCGTGTTAAGGTGTACTGTTGTCCTTCCCAGGTGAAGGCAAAGCGATCCTGGTCCTCAGGTTGTAAAGGGACCATAAAAAACATATCCTTAACATCGATCGTTGCCATGACAGGGTGGGATTGTTCCTGAATGGCAGCTATCAATTCAGCAATGTTTGGTACAGCAGCTGTTAGTGGACCTGTGTTGGCATTGAGCCTCCTGTAATCTATTGTCAATCTCCATTTGCCATTTCATTTTCTGACTGGCCATGCTGGAGAGTTGAAGGGGGAGTGAGTGGGAACTACAACCCCTTGTTTCTTTAAATCCTCCAGAACTGGCGTAATTCCTTCTCTTGCTCCTAGAGGCACTGGGTAGGGTTTAACATTGGTCAATTTGGAAGGGGGGAGGGTAGGTGCCGCTTGCAATAGACACACCTCCATGCCGGATGTTTCGGCCAATTGCCTAATCTGAGGGACACCAAAAGACCATGAGTTTCCCTGGGTGTCACGCCACTGTCTACCCTTCACAACATCTATAGCTAGAAGATTCATCTGGAAAGATCCTACGGCCACCATGGTATTGACAGGGTTTTCCTCCCTTGGCAACCATAGTGTCACCGGCGTCATAGGCACTGATTGTGTTTTTCCCAAGGCATTTAAGACAATCAGATTTCTAGATGGAATCGAAACTCCACATTGTTCTGCTTCAGTCCACTTTAGCGCGGTAATTTGTGCCCCAGTATCAATTAAAAAGGTCACCAGTCTTTTCCTTGGTCCTACAGCAACAGTAATCAGTAAATCCCCTTTTGTATTACAGGTGAGTTGTCTAACAAACATCCATCCTCCACCTCCCCCCTCACCTTCGGGGGGCAGAGGGTCTAGTTTCCCACCACCTTCTTCTCCCTAGTCGGCTCCTCCTCAAGGTCTATGAAGGGTGGGGCACTAGGGATTGGTTTGGAAACCGCCCTTTGCCCTGACCAATTCTGCACAAGTTGCTCCAATCTTTGGGTCGGGAATCCATCCATCAAGTCCCGGGGAGCGCCTTTCTGAAGCCCTAGCTGCCACAGTCCCTGTCGACTTAGGGGCCTCTCTCTTCCAGGGGGTAATTGCCGCCCACTAAGTCGTCGTACGATCTTGTTTTCAGTTCTTTGAGACAATCCACCAATGGGGCCATATTTTCTCCCAAATTTAATCAATTCCTGAGCTCTCTCTCCCCATGTCCATACTTTTCTCCCTGACTGCCGATGATCAGGGGACATTTTTCCCTCCAGGGTGGCCATAATTCTTTCTCTATCGGGGGTGTTTTGAATCCTCCCTTGCAATTTAATCCCAATGGGTTTCAGGGAGTCGGGAAGTCCCCGTATCAGAGGAGTCATCCTCTCCGGGTCCACAGGCATCATCATCGGGGAGCCCTGGTGGGGCTTGAGCTCCCGATCATATATCATCTGAAGACATGCCGCCTTTTGCACACTTTCCACTAGCTGATCCACCGTACTGGTTATGGCCAGGGGACCTCCCCTCTCCAAGGGGTTCAGCCCTCCGGCCCAATACGCAGCTCTCTGAGTCAATGGCCATGGGGCTCAGCGATCGCCAGTAGTTAGAAACACACCTGGACCCCAATATCCTTCTGCTTCTTTCTCTGACAACAAAATTCCGTCCCCTCCTGACAGAGACACTCTCCACACATACTCTGTCTCTGATTCCTTTGCTGTCCTTGCAAAATCTTTTTTCAGCTTTGCTAATTCAGTTGCTGTAAATGGGACTTCTTTGGTGATAACCTGAGGACGGTCATCGCTATCGTCCTCATACACATACTCTGTTTTAATCAGTGGATACATATGTGGGAGGCTTTCTACGGTTTCTTTTGCCTTCTGCAAATCTCCCTGGGGGTAGATTTGCCGTATCCCTTTCTCCGCAAGCGTCACTTCTACCTCTGCCTGTGTATCCACCTCTCTCAAAAGTTGGTTCTTCAATTCCTTCTTTAATATCATGTTTAGGTTCCTTTCCTGCTCCACAACTGTTTACTTTCTTTCAATTGTTCCTGCAGACCTTTGATTATCATCTGCGGGGAGTCTATCACAGTATCAGTTTGACAAGACTTCTGCTTTCTCTCTTCCATCGCAGCTGCAAGACTCGCTCCCAACACCGCACAAATTATAGCTTTTCCTTTCCCCTTCTTAACCTTAGCTTCCTTCTGCAAGATTCTTATCCTATCCACCACACTCTGTGGTTGAAACCAGTGGGTTTTCGCCCAATCTTGTCCCTGGAGTGAGGGGCGAGATTGGTGCGCCTCTAAAAGATCATATAGTTTCTCTATTCCTTCAACCTGTGAGGGCACAAAATCACAAACATCAACAGTTTTCTGAGCATCCATTTTCTCTAACACAAAGCGGGGCGTCTGCGTCCTGAGAGGGTCACAACTTAACAACAAATTCCCCCTATTCGCTCTCAGAAGGGCACACTTTAAAGTTACAGACCAACACAAAGGAGGGGGTTACGTCCTGAGAGGGTCCCACAATAGTACCGAATTCCCCCTTTTCACTCTCAAGAGAACACACTCCAAAGTGACACACTAACTCAAAGGACGGTTACGTCCTGAGAGGGCCACACATGAGTATCCAAGTTCCCCCTATTCGCTCTCAGGAGCCAGACTACACATTAACACAAAAATTCCACAACAAAGTCGTACAGCACTCTCATCTCTGGGGATTCTGTCCGTGACACCAATTTAAAAAATGTCTCAATCCAATATCAGGGAGGGTTCATAAATGATCCCAAGAGCGAGATGAAGACACAAACGAGGTCAGATGCTGTACAACCTTACAAGTTTTATTTCCTATAACAACTGATAATAGCCACAGGACAGAGGGAAGAAGGAAGGAAAAAGAGGCAGACCTAAGCAAGAAAATAGAAGAGATACAGCAAGACGACCAGAAGGGATACAAGAGACCACCACCACGAAGCCAGCAACGTCCCGTTGACTCGGTCTCGGTGCAGGTGATGGAGGGTCCAAGCTCCAGGTTCCAGCAGACAGGTGATGCCAAAGTCCCAGTTCCAAGCGCTGCAGTCCCTTTTCAGTCCTTTTTTGTCTTTTTGTTCCTTTTCAGTTGCTTTTCAGTTGCTTGAGAGAGGAGTACGCAGTTCTTTTATTGTCCCGGTCCCCACGATTTCTCCGAAGAGTCCACCCATTTCCACGGAGCTCATTATCATACATGCCGCCCCGTGTTCCTCCATGGGCGCATGCCCAGGTGTTCTCGGTGGTTTCACCTTGCTCGTGGGCAAGCACAGCTTGGTAGGCACTGCTAGCTTCAGGCGGATATGGTGGTTTCTTCAGGGACATTTTGTTTCCGTCAGCACGTACTCCCCCACAGCAACAGGTTGTTGAGGCTAGCAAATGGTAACTGTGCAGCAGCAATGTCGAGACAAACATAGTCCAACACAGGCTCTTACATCCCCCTGTCACACCAGAAATACAGATGGGTTCTGCCCCTTTATAACTTGATGGCATTAGAGTGAGTGCACTGTGTGCCGTGTCTACTAGAGCCTTATACTCCTGTGGGTCTAACGCGCCAGGCCATCGAATCCACACAGTCCAATAGACCCGGTTATCCCTTTCCTCCACCTGGCAGGAGGCAGGGCCCCTCTAATTCTGGTCAGAGTATCCAGTATTCACTTCTCGTAAAATTGGCTCAGAAGTCCCGTCAAGAGGATCAGAAATAAGATCAGCCCTTCTACTCTGTTTGGAAACTGAAGCGGCATTTTTCCTGGTAGAATCCCCTTTTGTGGTGGTTTTTCCTCGCAGCTCACGTACCCGTGCATTTAGGACCGAGGTAGGTTTTCCATCGCATTTCCTCATGTCCTCTCCATGATCACATAGGTAAAACTACAGGGCACCTCGCGATGTGCAGCTTCTATGTTCTCTCTCTTGGGCAGAGGAGCGCTCACTCCTAATAGCTGAGACGTTGGTCCTTACAGGTGGGGAATAGGACATCTCCTCCTTGAATTGCAGGAAATCCTCAGACAGCTTCTCCACAGCCAAAATGCAGGCTTGTAGGGAGGAGGAGAGATTTTCTTCGTATTGACGGAGTTGGCGAGCCACTTCGTCCACTGTCGGTGCCTCTTCGTCTTTCCAGGTCATTATTGCCAGTGAGTTGGCATAGGACGATGGTGCGCTCCGTACAAACTCCCGCCACATGGGTCATGTGCATTGGACTTTGTCTGGATCTTTGGGTAATTGTGGGTTGTCCGGGTCATAATGAATCCTCTCTAGCACAGCTAATTCCCTCAGATATTGGATACCTTTTCCCATGGTGGTCCACTTGCTTGATTGACATATAACATCTTCCTTAAAGGGGTACCTTTCCTTCACACTTGACAGGAGTCGCCTCAAGAGGCTGATGGCTTGTGTCCCTTTTCCAATTGCCTTGTCAATGCCACCTTCCCTGGCAAGTGATCCCAGCTGCTTGGCTTCCCTACCTTCTAATTCCAAGCTATTAGCCCCATTGTCCCAGCATCGGAGGAGCCAGGTGATAATATGCTCACCTATATGGCGGCCGAAATCTTTTCGCATATCCTGCAGCTCACTCAAGGATAGGGACCGGGTTATTACCTCTGGTTCTGCCTCTTCCTCCTGTTCCCGTGATGACCCTGGTTCACCTTCATCCTTCGCTAAGCGAGCTGACTTTTTTGTATATTTCTTTTTCTGTACGGGGGCAACTGATACTGGTGCAGGTTGGTCCACTGGTTCAGTTGCAGTATCGCTCTCCGGGTTTTGGATAACTGCAGTGTCTGTCACCAAGGTCTGGGTGGCCTCAATGCTCATCGCCGGGGCTGGAGGGGCCACAGCGCCCGTTGCCGAGGTTTGGGTGTCCGCAGTGCTCATCGTTTTGTTGTTAGGTCCAGAGACCTTCTCTTCCCCTTGAGGGTACTGAGTGGTGTCGAACAGGGCTCGGTAGGCACGGGCCAGGCCCCAGCACATTGCAGTGATTTGTATCTCTCTGGAGCTGCCAGGCTGACAGCATACCTTTTCCAAATATTTTACTAGTTCTTCCAGATTCTGCACTTGTCCAGGGGTGAATTTCCAACTTCTCTAGGTACTTGCCCATACTACCCCCCACACCCTGCCACTCATAATTATCCAGCCTCAGGGCAGATCTCTGGTGATCTTCTTAAATAGTTGTTTAACCTTAAACAAGAGCTGAACCACGTTCAGGAGCATGCTAATTCCTAGCAGTAGGGCTAGGACCGTGCTGGTCCCAACATCCCAAGAGTATTCAAATTTTTCAAAATTCTCAAACACCATTGTAACTGGACTGAAGGAGAAAGGAGAGGGGAAGAGAGGTATCCCACCCATAGACTGGTTTTCCAAGGAGGAAAGGTAAATGGTATAATTATTAATAGTTTCCCACAGATGGATTCCACAGGATAAAGGTGACAATGCTGAGTGCAAATACCGGATTAATCCCACAGCCGACGACTTTATCATACCATAAACCAGTGTTATACAATACATCAAAGCGAAAACCTTAATCCACCTCCCATGGATGATAAGCAGCAGAAGAGGGACTACATACAGCAAGCGAGGTGATACATAACAGAACTTTAAAAACCAGAGCAACAACTCTAAGAACACATAAATCCATATAATGACCAGCGACTATTAGACCAATATAATGAATGCTTATAACAAACTTGTTTTAACAAGCTCTGGTCAGGTTTGTCGTTATCTCAACCCTTCAGGCCCCACGTTGGGCGCCAAAAAAGGACTGTGGTGGTTTAACCCCAGCCAGCAACTAAGCACCACGCAGCCGCTCACTCACTCACTCCCCCCCCACCCGGTGGGATGGGGGAGTGAATCGGGAAAAGAAGTAAAACTCCAGGGTTGAGATAAGAACGGTTTAATAGAACAGAAAAGAAGAAACTAATAATGATAATGACAACACTACTAAAATGACAACAGCACTAATAAAAGGATTGGAATGTACAAATGGATGGTTTTAGTCTCCCTCTAAGTCACCCCCACCCCCCATTTATTCTCCCTTTGCCCCTCCATGCTTTTCCTTAGCCAGTCTCTACCTCGCCCTTTCCATGGATCTCTCCCCCTCTCGCAAAGCATTGCCCCTACACACCAACAACCTGCACGGCGGTCATGGTCTTTGTTCAAGGGCTGACACCGCCCTACGTCCCCAAGAGGCTGGAAGTGCTGCCGGGAGATCACCATCTGCCCTGCAGCAGCGTCCCCACCCTAGTGCTCACAGCAGGCTTGAAGGCCCCCTCAGATAAATCTGAGAAGCAAAGTGGGGTCTAATATCTCACCTCACCCTGGTTGTCTCCACACAGCTGCCTTCTCTTCTTCCCTGGAAGCAGCAGAGACACCAGCTGGGGGGTGAAACCATCCCCCCCTCCCGTGGCAGGATATCCCAGATGCCCGGCTGAGGACAAGGCGCTGGGAGCTTCAGCTGTAGCCCCTGGGGTTACGCCTCTCAAGGCCTCTGCAAGGCTGGCAGCAGGTGCCCGTCATGCTCCGTGCAGGTCCCAACTGCAAATCTTCGAGTGGAGCCTAGCCCTGAAACTCCCAGGGAGCCGTGTGTCATTGCACAGGGCACGTGATCAGCAGGGCAGAGAGGGCTGGAGCAGGTAGTTGTGGCCGAGTGGTGAAGGCGATGGACTAGAAATCCATTGGGGTTTCCCCGCGCAGGTTCGAATCCTGCCAACTACGGGGCACAGTCCCTTTTTGGGCTCCCTGCAATTGACCACGCTGCAGCCAGCAGTGGGACTCAGCTCCCCACTGTGCCTGGTGCCCAGGGAGACAGTGAAAGCCCCTTGCCTACGGCACTTGTCCTTGCCCCCCCACACCCCCCGAAATTCCTGAATGAAAGGGAAATCCTGCTCCGATTGACAAGGTAGGCAGGTTGGGGGAAGAGAATGGACCAGTGCCGAGTACCAGCCATGACAAGAGGTCCAATGTTGTTGGCTCTTGAGCAGAACTTAAGAGCCTGATCTCACCTCACACCTCAGGCAGAACAACCCTACCAGCTGTCCTCCCTAGGCCTGAACCTACAGCAGCTCACCTCCAAAGACAGCCTGCACAGCATGGCCCTCATTGCTAAAGATGAAGGGGAGGCACCTCATGGATCGGAGATCTTGCCAGCACTCACAAAGTGCCCCTCACTTTAGGTGTCACAAAGGCAGACTGGTGTGGAGCAGCAGGCAAGGGGTGGGGGTGGGGGGAAGAGAAGGGGCCAGCGCCAACTATGAGCTACAGAAGAGGTCCTTCTTTGGACCTCATTGCTAACGATGAAGTGAAGACATATCATAGACCTAAGATCTTGCCTGGGGTCCTGGGGATATTCTGCCTGACCTGTCCCCAGCCCTTGCACACATGGACAACCTTTCCCAGGGGCCTTTCCCAAATTTAGCTTGAGGGGATGAGGGGTGGGGCTCTCCTGTCTCCTCCTCTTCTGGGAAAGACATGGAAGTGCAGAAGAGGCCATGGTGGTGCCCGTGGCATCAGGAGACCATGCCCTGCCATCACCGACCCTGATGGGCGGGATAGAAAAGAACCAGAGGCTTCCCAGAGGGCTTCTTTCAGTCGCATACCCAGCTGCTCCCAACAGAGCAGCAGCAGAGGAGGACCTGTTGGTAGCCTGCCTGGGTGGTTCAGCATCTTAAGGAAAAGGGAAACCCTGAGGGACACGTGCAGAGAGAGCCCAGACAAAGAGAAGGAGAGACGAGCCCATTGCTGGTGCATGGTCCGTTCCCTGCAGCCATGCCACTGAGGGTGGGGGAAGCATTGCAAGGGAAAAAGAAGCTCAGAGAGATAGTCAGTATGAATGGAGAAGGAAAGGGGCAATGGAGAGGGCACCTGGAAGGAGCCAGGGACCTCTTGATCTGCAGCAAAATACTTTCCCCTGAGCAATAGCCCCTGCAGCAGATAGGCTGGGGCCATGCTCCCCACGCTCACATCGGCACCCACGTCCCAGCGCTCTCCATCCCGCTTTTGTCTCCGCTGCATGCTCTGGCCTGTGGATGGGACGGGGCACCAGCAAACACAAGCCCAAAAATGCAGGCCTCAGCACTGCCACCTCGTCCCTCACGCTCACCAAGAGGCTTTACCAGCTCAGCCTGCCCAGAGCCTTCCCTGGGACACCTGGCAGCATTTAAGCCTGGCCACCTCCCAGTGTGGGTGGGCCAGCCCTGTCCTGTGGCGACTGGGAACAACCTCCACTCCCAGCAGGGCTGGGCAGGACAGGAATGGCACCAGGCACGGAGAGGAGGGGTTTCTCTGGCTCTTCGGCACCCTGCACGGTGGCGGGGGCAGCCCTCGGATCTCAGGGAGCAGCCAGGGCAGGCCTGCGCCAGGAGGGAGGACAAGCCAGGAGCTGTGAGGGAGCACAGCACAGCACAGCACAGCACTGGCAGGGCAAGGCCCTCACCGCTGGTCTGAAAGGCAAGGCGCCAACTGCTAGACAACTTGCTTAGAAGAACAAACACTGCCTAGGACTAAGGCCTTTTACCGCAGGGTCAACATGACCTGAAGACCCAACCTAAACTGGCTCCCACTGGCTGAGAACACCCCATGCAGATGATAAACCAACGGGAGATTTGTCTTTCAAAAAAACCCCAGGTATACAGCCACGGCCAGAACAGCAATCAACCTGAATCTAGTATAAAGCCCCTCCACCTGCACGGGACATTGGTTTAGAACAATGAAGATTAACACCCCACTGAGCATCTGTCCACACCACCTGCCCAGGAGAAGCACATAGTGATCTTGGGAGCAATAGTAACTGATTAGCCCACCCCTTAACATGAGTAATTTGATTGGTTGACACAACTGTATTGTAAACATATACCAGCCCTGCTTTCCTCTGTCTCGCGGTCCTCCATGCATTAGGCTGGGGCACCACTATGTGCACAGCCAAACTAGGAGGATTAATTCCCTTGGTAATTCTATGCTTGGTAATGCTAAGCGTCCTCGTGTCCCTCCTCGGCCGGCAAAGAAGGGACGTTGACGCCGGGCACAGTCCCACAGCCCCCTGGGAGCTGGATTTCTGGGCAGGGTGGCAGCCCTCCTGAGCTCGCTGGAGAGCAGCTCCCCTCCGCCCTGCAAAGCAACAAGGCTGCCCCCTCGCTCCGGGGTTTCCTTCAGTGCCTGCAGAGCCAGCTTGGGTGGTCAAGAAGAAAGTCCCCATCCAGGGTTATGGGCAGGAGATGTTGGGAGAAGGGCAAGGCAAGGCCCTTGAGCTCCGCAGCGAAGGCGCAAAGGAGGTGAACTTTCCTGAGAGCCAATTTTCTGGCCCGGGTGAGGGCACAGGACAGAGGAAGGGAAGGAGGCATGAGGGCTGGCAGTGCCAGGGAGCATCAGGCAGGGCCGTGGGAGGTGCCGGCAGAGGTGCTGGGGGGAGCAGAGTGGCGCAGCGGAAGCGTGCTGGGCCCATAACCCAGAGGTCGATGGATCGAAACCATCCTCTGCTAATTGTCGCTTATTTCCCTCCTCCTGACAGCTGCTGCCTCTCCCAGCAACTTTTAACCTGCACTGCTCTAGCTCTCTGGGCACCCATGGCCATGGCCCTCCTGTTCCCTCAGCCCCTTCTCTCTGCCACTGCCACCTTCTTTCTCCTTTGCCGCCTTAGGAGCCAGCACTCCCATAGTGCCCCTCGGCAAGGCAGACGGGAGGCTGTGGAGCAGCAGGCAGAGCTCCCCCCACAAGGAAGCGGGTGTCCTGGGGACACAGGCATTTCTCCCTTCCCATCCGGCAGCTCAATCCCAACTTCCCAGCCGCAAGCAGGGACCTCCAGGAATCTGCAGGTGGGGAGGAGGAGGAGGACAAGGCTGGTGCTACTTTGGGAAACACCAATGCAATCAGCTTGACCATCTGGGGGTTTTCTCCATCCTAGTCTGTTTGCTGCCGTGCTCACTCGCAGCTCCAGCCAGGAGCAGGGCTGAGTAGGTATTCCCAGTGGGCACTGTATTGGCCATACGTGGCTAGGTGTTGGTAGTGGTGGGGAGAGGGGCTGCTGCAGGGTGGCCTCTGTGGGGAAGAGCTGAGGGGCTGCCCTGCACCACACACACAGCTGGTTCCAGGGGCCTCCACAACACTGAGCCATCTGCAAAGCTTGTGGCACCCAGGGCACCTGTGCTGGCTGGAGCAGGCGGATATTCCTGAAGGAACTGCAACCTGCGGAGAAGGCACGCCAGTGAAGACTTTTCCTGAGGGGCCTGAAGCCTGTGGAAGAGCCCACGCTGAAAGAGATTTTTCCTGTTCAGACGCGCAGCATGTGGAGAACCCATGCTGGAGTAGTCTGCAGTGAAGGAGTGCAGTTGAGCCTGGAAAAATTGGGAGGCATGGCGGTGTTTTCTTTGTCTTTTATTGCTCACTACAAGACAAAACACACACATAGCCCGAGCCTTTCCTTCTCTTCTGGCTGCTCAGCACTGGAATCCAGTGCTGGACACTCACTCCCACGTGCACATCAGCAGGTGCTCTGAACCCTCGACTGTACCACAGGTCTGTGCAGAATCCAGGCCTGGAGCCCAGGCCTGGTTTGTCCAGTGTCCTGCTCCAACCCTGGGCAGTCCCTGATGCCAATCCACTCTCCTCACTGGCTAGTGCAGCTTGAGATTTCCCAGCAAATACCCCTCTCACACACACACACACACACAAAGACCCCCCCCGCCAAAACCAGAAAAGCACAGTCTGACAGAAATGAGCTAGGAGTAGAATACAATGAAAACAAGACCAATCGCATTCTTGTTCTTCACGTGTCTGCAAAGGGTTTCCAGGATGAGTTGCTCCTTCCCCTTCCCAGGGATCGAGGTGAGGTGGACCGGCCTGCTGTTGCCCCCATTCTCCTTTGCGCCTTTCGCAAAGATAGGAGTGACAATGAATTTCTTCCAGGACTCAGGAACCTCTCCCAGTTGTCGCGACCTTTCAAAGATAATTGAGAGTGGCCTCCTCTATAGGTCTTTCTTGCCTGAGTGCTTCACGAGCTGGCAGCAGGAAGATAGCACGGGTATCTGCAGGTGAGCTCCTGCTACCTGAGTGCCTGACTGGCCAGAAGCCAGAAGATCGCTTGCATGTTGACTGTGAGGTGGCCTCTGGCTCTGCAGGCAATGGGCCACCCACAGGCATATCGCTTGTGCTAAGTGCTCGTCTTCATTCCAGAGTGGATACCACTGCACGGTATATCTTTTTATACCCAAACACTTCTTGGTCCAAAAGAAGCGGACAGTCCCTGAGAGGGAGATCTGAGAACAAGCGGGCATGACAGTGTCAAAAATGGCCGTCCGGCAATCACAAAGCAATAGGAGAACCCACGGGGAATGACGCTGTCAGAAGTTGCCTCTTCCCTTTGTTTAGCGAGTGGGGGCTTCCTTGCCTGACGTGCTTCTGGGTAGACAGGTAGGGTTGGCTGGTCCTGACAGCCAATCACAGGTCTGCCTGAGAGCAGGTGGGCATGATGGGGTCCAGAAATGGCTGTCAGCCAATCAGAGAGCAGTATGAAAACATGGTTGTTATGGTGCTTAATAAGAAAATGGCAGCTGAAAGAAAATGGTGCCCCCCGTGTATGTAGGGGAAGGTACGTCCTGGTCACGTGTACTTCATCATTCATCAGTGCCGGCACGGGCATTCACCAAAGCAATCATCCATCCCCAAAACCAGGGGCAGCACAAGGCAGATTTTAGCCCAGGAACAGGTAACGCGCGGAGTCCTGCAAAACAAATTGTTTACGGGCACGCAGCACGGAATGTGGCGGATGCTCATATCCGACCAAGCATCACAGACCAAGAAACTTGTGCTAGGAATGATCCACCTGGCCTATTTGCACATTATATAGACAGAGAATTGCTACCCTAGCATTGCCTGCTTTTTACTTACTGATTGCTGAGCTACTACTACACACGTCTACAAGCTACGGACATATCCAGTGCCTAGGAAGAAACCCAGGCTGGTTGCTGTGCCTTTTTAATTCAGCCAAAGGGTACATCATGCAACCACACGCTAGCCCAGGACAGCGTGATTGTGACTCCGACTGGGGCAGACTCTGACCGCGCTACCTCAGCGTTATGCCCTCTGGTATTCCCCATGGGCACTGTATTGGCTACACATGGCAAGGTTTTGGTAGTGGAGGAGTCAGGGGGTGCTGCAGAATGGCCTCTGTGGGAAGAGATAAGGGGCTGCCCTGTGTCAGACACAGTCAGTTCCAGCTCCACAGTGGACCCACCGCACAAGACAGCTGAGCTGTCGTCTACATTGGTGGCCCCCCTGTGAAAACATATTCCAGAAAGGGCAAAAGAGGCCAGGCAGAGAGAGCTGGAAGGAGCAAAAAGAGTGGGAAAGAGCAGAGACACGTCCTGCTTGGGCGAGTAGAGGAGTCTGGTGTGAAGCACTGCAGTTGTCCCGGCACAGGGGAGAGGAAAGGCAGTGTTTTATGTTTGTCTTTTTGTTTCTCACTACTTGCATCTGTTTTAATTGGCAAAGAATTAATTTTGCCCAAGTCAAGCCTGATTTTCCCACAAGAGTTTTTGCTAAGCCATGTCCGTGTGTTTATCTTGAGCCAAGAGATTTCTCAGTGTGTTTTCAGTGCTCCGCATCGCCCTGCGGGTGGGGAAAGTAGTGAGCAGCTGGGTGGGCGTTTGTCTGTGCTTAAACCACCACAGGTACGTACACGCAAACGCACACGCACCTGCATAGTACGTGCGCAGCTGGCCCACATATGAACGCAGATGGGGAGCGTCACCATTAGCAGCACCCAGCAGCTGGAGTTTCCGTAGCCAAGAGCTCACACGCAGAGAAGCACACCCACGTGCCAGCAGCTTGAGGTCGTGTGTATGTGTGCAGGGGTCTGGAAGGAGGAGGCGGGATAGTCTGTGAAGCGGAGGAGCAGGCAAGAGGGCAGTTTGTGACCTGGCAGAGCAGGAGGCAGGCAAGACTGGGACGTGGAGGAGCAGGAGGGAGGCCAGGCTCTGGGCTGGAGGAGCGGGAGGCAGGAGTGGCCCAGGAGTGTTGGTGGTATAGTGGTGAGCATAGCTGCCTTCCAAGCAGTTGACCCGGGTTCGATTCTTGGCCAATGCAGGCAAGCTTTTACTCAGCCTGGCTCCACAGTGCCTTGCCTGTCCTGTTCCCAAACAGCGCAGCTTCCCCCCCTCAGGAAGGTCACCTCGCATAGGGCGGTCGCGCCACTCCCCTTGACTCCCCCTGCAGCCTTGCTTCATGGACAGGCCTCTGGGCACCTCCGAGCCCAGCAGACACAGGCTGGGCTTTTAGCAAGGTCAGCCTTGCAAAAGCAGACTGCGGGGGCTGCTTTGCACCATTCTGAGATTCTCAGGCAGTGTTGAAGCACTGCAGCAGGTGCCTGGAGAACTTTGGGATTCTCCATGCCTGGGTGTCACACGGTTTTCAGTGGGGCTCAGGCATTGGGCCACCTGCTCTAGCTTTCTGGATAGCCCTGCTTTAGGCAGGCATTTGGACTAGTGACCGCCTGAGATGCCTTGCAGTCTAGCTCCTTCCATGAAGCAACAAGTCCCAGAGAGATCTGGGCCCTCCTTCTTCTGCACCATGCGCAATAAGTGAGCCTCTTCCCCACAGGAATGGGAGCTCAGTCGTTGCTCTGCACTTGGCGCATCCTCTGTGCTTTCACCATGACTCTCCAGCCCCTTTCCCACACACTGGCTCCTTGAGGTCGGCACAGCACTCACCCAGAGGTTGGTGTGGCAGAGCCCTCCTTGCCCAGCCTTCCCAGCTCCGAGGAGGGAAGAAGGAAGCACCCTTGTTGCCCCAGGAACAGTCCACGAGGCAGGATTGTGGGCCAAATGCTTAGCTTGCCATCTCCTGCGGCTCTGGAGGAATGGAGGAAGTCATGGGAAAGGTAGGTGTGTGCCCGGAGCCCCTTGACATGATGTTGGCATGTGCAGAGACGTAATTTGTGATGGTTCCGTTGGTTGCTCCCGTGAACGACTGCCTCGGCCTTTGCAAGGAGCTGCCCCTGTGCTGGCTACTGTGCAGTCCTGAAGTGTGTGTAGGTGCTGCAGTCGCCTGTCAGCCGCCCTTGGTGGGAGCAGGGCAAGGGCGCTCCCAGGATACGGCTCCCCCTGCAGCAGTGCCAGGAGGAGGCTGGCTGAGGTGGACTGGCTCTGGCAGCTGCAGGGGGCGGACCAGCAGCAGCAGCGGCAGCAGCGGGTCAGGATGGCCGAGTGGTCTAAGGCGCTGCATTCAGGTTGCAGTCTCCCTGGGAGACGTGGGTTCGAGTCCCACTCCTGACAGGCTTGTCTTTCTCTTGGTTTCCTTCCCTTTCCCCCCCTGAGGGGATGGTCTTGCTCCTCTAGGCGTTCTGGAGGGTAGGGCTTGCTGCATAGCCTAACCACCACCACTGCCGGTGGCTTAGCACAGAGATGCTGCTAGAGAGTCCCTATGCAATTCCACTTTTCCACTCTCCCCTACAAAACGCACATTCTGCATGCCTCTCGCCTAGAATGTGGACCTTTGGGCATTCTTCAAACATTCACCCACTAAACCCTCTCTCCCTGCTTCCACTTTCCCCTCCAACAACCCTTCTGGTTGGAGGGCATTTCAGGGACTCAGAGAGTGCATCCTCCTGCTTCAGGCAGGCTCCCACCAGCTGATCAGTGCTTTGTCCTTTCGGGTCATAAAATACCTTGAGGACAGATGCTTCACAGCCTCTCTGGACCCCTGTTCCCATGCTTAGGCACCCTCCGGGTGATCATTTTTGAATGTGTAGCCAGTCACAAACTGCCTGCTCAATTTCTGACCATGGCTCTCATCCTCCAGCCATCGCAGTAGCCTCCTGGTAGGCACCGGGAGGCTCCTATTAGATCCCCGCTAAGCATTTTCTTCTCCCAGCTGAGCAAGCCTTGGGTCCTCTGCCTCTCCTCACAAGGCCAGAGCCCCCTGCCCCTGACTATGCTAGGGATCCTCCGCTGAACTTGCTCCAGTTTATCATCACCTTTCCTTGGTTCCCCAGATAGTCCTTCTTCCCCCGTTTTGGAGACGGGGCAACTTTTCCCTCTCCTTAGTCATCAGGGAGCTCCTCTGCTCTCTACTCCCAAAGCTGGAGAGCCCCTGCGATGCGTCCTTCCCTCTTTCAGGCCCAGTGGCACATTGTGTAGGTGCCAATCCAGCACTAGGCATTGACCAGCAGGATTTCAACCCAGAAAGTTTCCCCAAACTGGCGGTTCCTCACCAGGAAACATGGACAGCACCAGTGGGAAGAGGGGCAGGTGGGAGTAAAGGCCCACCAGTAAGAGGCCAACAGGGGCATGGCAGGCTCTCTCCAACACTGCTGACAGGACAGAGGCATCCTCACGCAATCCCACCACAGGCTGCACGAGCACTGGTGGCATTTTTCAGAAGGACCGCAGTCAGGAAGTATGAGCCACAGAAGAGGTCCTCCTGTGCACACAGGAAGAGGAAGAGGAAGAGGGGACATGCACAGGGTGGTATCAGAGCATGCCGGAGCGTGTCGGGGTTGAGGGAGATGCTGAAGGAGCTGGGATTGTTCAGCCTGGAGAAGAGAAGGTGAGGGGGCTTCTGCTGTATGAAGGTGGCTCTCTGGCTTGCCAAGGCCTGCCCTCGGCCAGAAAGACCTGGGGAGTGCAGGACCCAGGAGTGGCGTGGCCTCCTGCGTGAGCCTGCCTGGCCTGAGCTGCAGCTCCCAGGGGCTGGGGAGCTCTGGGAGATCTCTGGCCGCCCATTGAAGCCTGTAAGGGGGGCACAAAGTGTCCTCCCCGCAGTGTCCCGCAGGGAGGAGCAGCATCGGAGGCTACAGTGGACGGAACATTTGCCGTGACCTTGGGGAAGCAAAGAGTCTGGGCACCACGGCAGCCCCAGCAGGCAGTGCTGCCAGGAAGGAAACCAAGGACAAAATGCCCCGAGCAAGGAAGCTGCCTTGTGGACACTGGCCCACACAACCCACTGGCCCAGAATCCTTTCTCCCCGAGTGCTGGGTGAGACTAGCAGAGCCCCAGGAAGACCCTCCATTGCTTGGAGAAACGCTGTCTCAGCCCCAGAAGGGACATCCCTCCTCCTGCAGTGGCACAGCATCTGCATGGGAAAGGACTGTCCCTTTCCCCATGCTCCAGCCCCTGGAGTGGGGGGTCCCTCCACCTCTTTGCAAGACCTTCAGAGACTGGGCCCTGCTCTTGCTGCTCCCAGACACTCCTCCCACCCTGCTCGGTCCTGCGGATCCCAGGGATGGATGAGGACAGTCCTCAGCAATGCTGCTTCTCTGGCACATGCTTTCAGATTTGTGACTCTGGAAATTTAACCCTTCTCCCGTGACTAGGTGTTTCTCACGCCCTCTCTGAATGTAACCTGCCATTTGATATCTTAGGCTTGGGCACGGCAGCCTGGTCTGTCCTGCAGGTTCAGAAGTACCGGCTGCCAGCCCAGTGCTTTGGGCAGTCCAAAAGTACCAGGCAGTTGTGTCCTCAGTGTCCTGGGCTAAGTCTGAGATCCAGCAGAGTGTCCCCGCCTGTGTTTCCTCCTGTCTGACTGCTGGGAGGAAGGGCCCTGCTCTCACCACACAGACTCAAACCTTGGCCCAAGGAGGATAGCTCCAGTGCAGCTTCTCCCCACTGTGTGCATGGACCCTTGGCCAGGTGGACCCAGGGCATGTGGGAGAGTTGCCTTGAGCTAACAGTAGAATTCACCTAAGTCTGGACCAGTCTGGAGCAGCCTCAGGAGAGAAAAACCTCATTCTCACTGAGGGAAGGGCCGCTTTGGGGCAGAAGGGGACAGCGTGTCCTGGAAAAGAGGACCAGGGTCTGAAGTCAGCCAGCACTGTCCCACCAGAGGAAGGCAGTCCAGCTTGTGCAACCCATAACAAGCTGCCTTGGGTCCTCCTGCCAGCTCTTCCCTCTGTTGAACCTCATCCCGTGCCCTCTCTCTTGGTTGCCCCCTTCGGCAATGTCAGGAGCTTGGCTAGGACCGCAACCAAGAGTGAGGATATGTGGTTAACGGCTGCTTAGTATGAGGTACAAGGTGAGAACAGGAGAGGCAATAACTTACACAGGCAGATTGGGAGGCTGTCCAACATGGGGGTGAAGGGAGGCGGCAGCAGAGACCACAAGTGCAAGCATCGAGCCACAGATCGCTGAGCCACGAATGTAGTCTGCAAGGTGCAACGTTGAAGAGGTTAAGCTGGAAAATTCATAAACAAGTCTAACGAGGAAAAAGCAAGATTCTCCCAGGTTACCAGCCTGGGTCTTGTAAGAGAGGGCATGCCAGCCTTGCACAAAGTGCTCTGCCACTCCCTTGAAAGATCCTGTGAGCAGAGACTGGCCCGGTAGCCCTGAAGGAAGGCTGCACTTGGTGATGCCCAGGGAGATGGAGAGACTGCCAGTCTCAGCCAGGAGCACGTGGCTCGGCAAGGGTGGCCACAGGGGAAAGACCACATCTGCCCAGGAGGTCCCGTGGTGTAATGGTGAGCACTCTGGACTCTGAATCCAGCCATCTCAGTTCAAATCTCAGTGGGACCTTGAGCTTTTGGCTCCCTCACTGCTTTCCTCAGCATGATTACACATTTAGCTCTCTACAGCTACCTGAAGAGGGGGTTGTAGTGAGGTGGGTTCTGCTCTCTTCTGTCAGGTGGCTGGAGATAGGATGAGAGGAAATGGCCTCAAGTTGTGGCAAGGGAGATTTAAATTAGATATTAGGAAAAATTTCATTACTAAGAGGGTTGTCACACATTGGAATAGGCTGCCCAGGGAAGTGGTTGAGTCACCATCCCTGGAGGTATTCAAAAAACGTGTAGACGGGGTATTCCATAACATGGTTTAGTGGGCATAGATGATGGTTGAACTCGATGATCTTGAAGGTCTCTTCCAACATAAATGATTCTATGATTCTATGATTAGCACCCTTGCCTTGCTGTCAGGTCAATGGTTTAATGCACTCTCATCTTCCTTCCTTTCCTGTGCTCCCAGCCCTGGGACCGA
Source organism: Harpia harpyja (assembly GCF_026419915.1). Classification (NCBI taxonomy): domain Eukaryota; kingdom Metazoa; phylum Chordata; class Aves; order Accipitriformes; family Accipitridae; genus Harpia; species Harpia harpyja. The sequence goes on from NC_068953.1 coordinate 40,092,685, forward strand.
CACCAGTGCCCCTTCTGCTGCCCTGTGCCCACCAAACCTCTGCAGCTTTCCTGAGCACTGGACCCCACCCCCTCTCTGCTCCCTTGGTCTGGATGGCTGCTCCTGGATGAGGGCATCCAGCAGTGGCTCAGAGAATCACACAACACCTCAGGTGGAGAGCATGCACTCCAAGCCTGGCTCAAAGCAGCCTCAAGTGGAGGAGGCTATTCAGGGCCTTGTCTGCTTGGATGTGGGACACCTCCAAAGATGGAGACTCTACAACACTCCCTGGGCGAACATGTCCCGTCTTTCATTACCACTGTGTGAGGCAGTACTTGTATTCCCACCCCTGTCCATTGCTTCTGGTGCCATCCATTTCTCTGAGGCTTTTCTGTCTTTCTCTTGCCTGCTTGTTTATTTTCGGTGCTCTGGGATCAGTTCAGGGAGCTCCACACACAACTGGCAGTGCCCCGTGCATGGGGACAGACACACGGTCATGGGAGAGAGCAGGTTCTCCCTCTTCCTTTATCCTGGGGTGGGCTGGGATAGAGTTTACTTTCACAAGGAGCTGGAGGGGGCCCAGCCAGGACAGCTGACCCGAACTAGCCAAGGGGGTATTCGATACGGTATGATGTCATGCTCAGTATATAACTGGGGGAGCTGGCAGTGGGGGCAGGGGGGAGAAGGGATCACAGCTCGGAAATGGGCTGAGCATCAGGTTCTGTGTGGTGAGCAATTGCATTGTGCATCACATGCTTTTTATATTCTTTGGAGAGCGAGCAGCCGTGTGGTGCTTAGTGGCCAGCTGGGCTTAACTTACGACATCCTTGCAGCTATGTTGGCGAACTGAGGGGGGAGGAGAACAAACCACCACGAGTCTCCAGGTGTGCTGCACAAAGTCTTTAATGAGAAGGAGGAAATGCAGTGGCACAGAACAGAGACCGAGAAACACTTCTGCAGGGTTCAGGGAGGCACAGAGAGTGGCCCATTTCCCAAGGACAAGCTCCAGGCAAAGCGCTTGCCTTTCCCCATCCCGATCTACCCGGTGGCAATGCCAGCCCACCAAGAGCAGGCCCTAACTCCGGCACACTCCCTCCGTCAGCAGGAGGTTCAGCAAAGCAGAAGAGAACGAGCCCTTTCCTGAGGAGCTCAGAGCAAAGCAGAGCCTGAGGAGACACGGCGAGGCCTGCAGTGCAGCGAGGAGCAGCAGGCACAGGTCCCTTCTGCCAGGTGGGATGAGGACACTGAGCCCACCTGCAAGCCGTGGCTACGCTCCTGCTGCTGCAGGATGCCTGTCTTCCTTGGTGCTCCAAAGGGGAAGATCTGCTGGCTTCAGCAGTTCAGACCGCAGCGGGTGGGAGGCAGACACAGCCCTGACCCCCCCAGACCAAGGGAGCCCCCAGAAGAGATGGGAACCCCCCCGGCGCTGAGGGAGCTCCCAACAGCAGCTGACAGCGAGGATCCCACGGCTGTGCTCTGAGGGAAAGAGGTGAGGATGGGGCCCGGCAGGGTCACCACCACCGGGGAGGCCTGGATGGCCACCGTCGAGTCAGCGCAGCGGGCGACACAGGGCTCACTGCAGCTGCTTGCAAGTGGGGTTGGGCCGGAGGCGCCGCAGGGCGTTGGGAGACAGGGTCTGAAGCAAGACATCTCTCGGCGAGGGAGGCAAAGCTGAAACACAGAGCAGGCAGGGAGCACGAACCTCAATATCAGCCCGTCTGTTTCTCAGCTCTCTCCATGGACACTCTTTGTTTTCAAAACACCCAGTGTGCCTACAGTTCCCACAGCCCTCATCGTGCCCTCCAAGTTGCACGGCACAGGAAGGCTGACCCACTTTTGGAATAGGCCCCAGCGCAGTGGCGTTAAAGCGCCTGTGGAAAGACTGATCATACCCAATCTCCAGAACAAACACTGCTGCTTTGAAGAAGACACTGGATGCACTTGGCCATGTGGTTAGAGACCATCAGCTAAAGGTGCACATTCTGGTGGGCAGACCCCCCTGCAGCTGAGCCCCATGGTTCCCCTTCTGCTTGAAAGAACCCTCCTCTTCCCAGCTCTCCCCAGCCACCTCCCCCAAAAGGCAAAGAGACTGCAGCCCTTCAACAGTTGTATGGCAGGGCAAAGCTGAGGCAGCCCAAGCCTCAGCCTCAGTAGCCACCAAGACAGCAGTTCAGCTCACAGAGAGAGATGGAGCGGACTCAGGCTTACCTTGCTCCTCGAGGAAAGGGAGGCAAGAGAGGAGGATGCAGAGCCTGGAGCAGCGCAGGCTTTTATGCTGTGTCCCAGAGCCCTGGGGGGGCCACAAACATTCCTTGCTCATGAAGCATCTCAACACCTAGTAGACACACAGGAGACTGTGAGTAAGTTTAAGCAGAACGTCAAGACTGCACAATCCCATATGGGAGAAGAGCCTCATCTCACCAGGGATGTGGCAAAGCTCAACGTCAAAGGAAGTCCTTTGTGGGCTGAAAGGAAGACCCCTGTGGGCCGGAGTGACAGCCAGGAGGACCTAGCTTATGCTCATCAGGCTCTACCACAGCATGGTTTTGTGATCAAAGAGATGCCCACGTCCTTCTCTGAAGGAGACCCACGCCCAAATTGACCTGTTTTGCTCAGCAAGGTCATCCCAGATGCCAAAGGCCTGGATGGCCTGCTTTTGAGGAGAGGCTCAGGGCAGGGAGCCAAAAGCTCACAGCCCTTTTTCCTGGGTGAGGGATGGGGTGGCCCATTCCATGCATTTCAAATTTCAAAGGGACATCGGATCAGTCTCCCAGAGCACCTGGGAGTCACATGAGCCCTTGAGCAACCACCAAAAGGCAATGCCTTGGAAGACACAAATGCAGGAGGTTGCATAGAAGCACCAGTTGATTCAGGAATGGTGCTAAAATGTGTGGAAAAGCCCTTGACGAAAGCGGCGCTTTGGGACTATAAGCTCTGGTATCCCTGCTACGCCTCAGGCTGGGGCAACGTGTGCACTGAAGTCCACAGCAGGGTGACTCATGTTTGCCTGGAGTTCAGGGTTTTTCCCAACTCTTCCACATCACGATGACTCCCAGGTACTCTGGGAGACTGATCCATTGTCCCTTTGTAGTTTGAAATGCATGGAATGGGCCACCCCATCCCTCACCCAGGAAAAAGGGCTGTGAGCTTTTGGCTCCCTGCCCTGAGCCTCTCCTCAAAAGCAGGCCATCCAGGCCTCTGGCCTCTGGGATGACCTTGCTGAGCAAAACAGGTCAATTTGGGCGTGGGTCTCTTTCAGAGAAGGACGCGGGCATCTCTTTGATCACAAAACCATGCTGTGGTAGAGCCTGATGAGCGTAAGCTAGGTCCTCCTGGCTGTCACTCCGGCCCACAGGGGTCTTCCTTCCAGCCCACAAAGGACTTCCTTTGATGTTGAGCTTTGCCACATCCCTGGTGAGATGAGGCTCTTCTCCCATATGGGATTGTGCAGTCTTGACGTTCTGCTTAAACTTACTCACAGTCTCCTGTGTGTCTACTAGGTGTTGAGATGCTTCATGAGCAAGGAATGTTTGTGGCCCCCCAGGGCTCTGGGACACAGCATAAAAGCCTGCGCTGCTCCAGGCTCTGCATCCTCCTCTCTTGCCTCCCTTTCCTCGAGGAGCAAGGTAAGCCTGAGTCCGCTCCATCTCTCTCTGTGAGCTGAACTGCTGTCTTGGTGGCTACTGAGGCTGAGGCTTGGGCTGCCTCAGCTTTGCCCTGCCATACAACTGTTGAAGGGCTGCAGTCTCTTTGCCTTTTGGGGGAGGTGGCTGGGGAGAGCTGGGAAGAGGAGGGTTCTTTCAAGCAGAAGGGGAACCATGGGGCTCAGCTGCAGGGGGGTCTGCCCACCAGAATGTGCACCTTTAGCTGATGGTCTCTAACCACATGGCCAAGTGCATCCAGTGTCTTCTTCAAAGCAGCAGTGTTTGTTCTGGAGATTGGGTATGATCAGTCTTTCCACAGGCGCTTTAACGCCACTGCGCTGGGGCCTATTCCAAAAGTGGGTCAGCTTTCCTGTGCCATGCAACTTGGAGGGCACGATGAGGGCTGTGGGAACTGTAGGCACACTGGGTGTTTTGAAAACAAAGAGTGTCCATGGAGAGAGCTGAGAAACAGACGGGCTGATATTGAGGTTCGTGCTCCCTGCCTGCTCTGTGTTTCAGCTTTGCCTCCCTCGCCGAGAGATGTCTTGCTTCAGACCCTGTCTCCCAACGCCCTGCGGCGCCTCCGGCCCAACCCCACTTGCAAGCAGCTGCAGTGAGCCCTGTGTCGCCCGCTGCGCTGACTCGACGGTGGCCATCCAGGCCTCCCCGGTGGTGGTGACCCTGCCGGGCCCCATCCTCACCTCTTTCCCTCAGAGCACAGCCGTGGGATCCTCGCTGTCAGCTGCTGTTGGGAGCTCCCTCAGCGCCGGGGGGGTTCCCATCTCTTCTGGGGGCTCCCTTGGTCTGGGGGGGTCAGGGCTGTGTCTGCCTCCCACCCGCTGCGGTCTGAACTGCTGAAGCCAGCAGATCTTCCCCTTTGGAGCACCAAGGAAGACAGGCATCCTGCAGCAGCAGGAGCATAGCCACGGCTTGCAGGTGGGCTGAGTGTCCTCATCCCACCTGGCAGAAGGGACCTGTGCCTGCTGCTCCTCGCTGCACTGCAGGCCTCGCCGTGTCTCCTCAGGCTCTGCTTTGCTCTGAGCTCCTCAGGAAAGGGCTCGTTCTCTTCTGCTTTGCTGAACCTCCTGCTGACGGAGGGAGTGTGCCGGAGTTAGGGCCTGCTCTTGGTGGGCTGGCATTGCCACCGGGTAGATCGGGATGGGGAAAGGCAAGCGCTTTGCCTGGAGCTTGTCCTTGGGAAATGGGCCATTCTCTGTGCCTCCCTGAACCCTGCAGAAGTGTTTCTCGGTCTCTGTTCCGTGCCACTGCATTTCCTCCTTCTCATTAAAGACTTTGTGCAGCACAGCTGGAGACTCCTGGTGGTTTGTTCTCCTCCTCCCTCCGTTGGCTACGCGCTCTGCAAGGAAGAGCACTGGCTTCTGTCCCGATCTTACCAGCAGTTGTGGGTGGAGCTCCCTGAACTTACAGCAGAGCACCAAAAAGCCTCAGAGTCATTGAGCATGAGTCTGTAACCTGGTGATCACGGCCCTGTGGGGCCAGTTGCCAAATTGTTCATTGTGAAAGTTAATAGAGTCCTTTGGAATTAACTTCTCAGTCCTCTCAATTGTTGTTCACATAATCATACGAAAAACAGTCATGGCACTTCTCTCTTTCATTGGTGTTGTGGAAAGAAACTCCAGGGGACAGGTATGGAGTGGAAAGGAGAAAAGCCCTTCTTTTCATGGCTGGACGTAGGCAGTGTGACTGCAAGATGGGGTTAGGGTGGGCATTTCACTAGGGAACTGAGCATGCACAGTCATGATCCCCCTCTTCGTAACTCCACCTACTTGTAGAACTGCTATTGCATTGCTGGCCTCGTGAAGCACAGCCTGTCCCTAGGCATTATTGATCTTCATCTGTACCCTGCCATGGCAGCATGCTATTCTTGCCAGGTGCAACCACCACCACCAGCAGCAGCAGGTGCAGTTCTGTGCCAGGCCAAAAAAGGCCTCCCTCCTGGCTGCTGTACCAGCATTTCAGTGAGGAGTCCAGGCTGGAGCTCTCCCAACAGGCAGAAAGCACTGGCCTCAGTCGGTCTCAGGGCTGCAAGGAGGCAAGGGGTCTGGCTTGAAACCCCAGGGGAAAGCTGGGCATTTTCTGAGCAGAAGAGCCTGCCTGCAGAAGATGTAAGGCACCCACCCTGGAGCCAGCCTGAAGAGACGTCTGCCTGCCTTGGCCAGGAATCAAAGCTGGGTCAAGAGCTTAGAAAGCAGCTGTGCTCACTAATATTCCAGCAAGGCACCTGTGGGCAGTGCTGCCTCCTGCTCCTCCAGATCAGAGCCTGGCCGGCCTCCTGCTCCTCCACTTCACAGACTGGCCGGCCTCCTCCCTCCAGCCCCCCGCACACACACTTCCTCAAGCCACTCCTCATGCTCAGCCTCTCGACTGCAACCACCTCCCACCCTTGCTCTGCATGCAGTCAGACACTGCCAGGTGCACCACCTCCACACTGCCTCCTTAACGCCATTTTCCTGCTCCAGAGCCAAGACAGAAGGGGAGCCACTTTCATCTAGTGGTGTAAACTACCGCTTTTGTGGATCATTTAATATTTTGGTCCATGCTCAGGAACTGGACAATGCTTGCAGTGGTGGAAAAAAGCTCTGGACATACCTATTCCACAAAATCAAGCTCTCTCCAGTCTCCCTCTAAGTCACCCCCACCCCCCATTTATTCTCCCTTTGCCCCTCCACGCTTTTCCTCAGCCAGTCTCTACCTCGCCCTTTCCATGGATCTCTCCCCCTCTCGCAAAGCATTGCCCCTACACACCAACAACCTGCACGGCGGTCATGGTCTTTGTTCAAGGGCTGACACCGCCCTACGTCCCCAAGAGGCTGGAAGTGCTGCCGGGAGATCACCATCTGCCCTGCAGCAGCGTCCCCACCCTAGTGCTCACAGCAGGCTTGAAGGCCCCCTCAGATAAATCTGAGAAGCAAAGTGGGGTCTAATATCTCACCTCACCCTGGTTGTCTCCACACAGCTGCCTTCTCTTCTTCCCTGGAAGCAGCAGAGACACCAGCTGGGGGGTGAAACCATCCCCCCCTCCCGTGGCAGGATATCCCAGATGCCCGGCTGAGGACAAGGCGCTGGGAGCTTCAGCTGTAGCCCCTGGGGTTACGCCTCTCAAGGCCTCTGCAAGGCTGGCAGCAGGTGCCCGTCATGCTCCGTGCAGGTCCCAACTGCAAATCTTCGAGTGGAGCCTAGCCCTGAAACTCCCAGGGAGCCGTGTGTCATTGCACAGGGCACGTGATCAGCAGGGCAGAGAGGGCTGGAGCAGGTAGTTGTGGCCGAGTGGTGAAGGCGATGGACTAGAAATCCATTGGGGTTTCCCCGCGCAGGTTCGAATCCTGCCAACTACGGGGCGCAGTCCCCTTTTGGGCTCCCTGCAATTGACCACGCTGCAGCCAGCAGTGGGACTCAGCTCCCCACTGTGCCTGGTGCCCAGGGAGACAGTGAAAGCCCCTTGCCTACGGCACTTGTCCTCGCCCCCCCACACCCCACACCCCCCGAAATTCCTGGATGAAAGGGAAATCCTGCTCCCATTGACAAGGTAGGCAGGTTGGGGGAAGAGAATGGACCAGTGCCGAGTACCAGCCATGACAAGAGGTCCAATGTTGTTGGCTCTTGAGCAGAACTTAAGAGCCTGATCTCACCTCACACCTCAGGCAGAACAACCGTACCAGCTGTCCTCCCTAGGCCTGAACCTACAGCAGCTCACCTCCAAAGACAGCCTGCACAGCATGGCCCTCATTGCTAAAGATGAAGGGGAGACATCTCATGGAGTGCCCCTCACTTTAGGTGTCACAAAGGCAGACTGGTGTGGAGCAGCAGGCAAGGGGTGGGGGTGGGGGGAAGAGAAGGGGCCAGCGCCAACTACGAGCTACAGAATGGGGGAGCACAGCACCGCAGTAGCAGCAGGCAAGGCCCTCACCTACAGAATGGGGGAGCACAGCACCGCAGTAGCAGCAGGCAAGGCCCTCACCTCCAGAATGGGGGAGCACAGCACCGCAGTAGCAGCAGGCAAGGCCCTCACCGCTGGTCTGAAAGGCAAGGCGCCAACTGCTAGACAACTTGCTTAGAAGAACAAACACTGCCTAGGACTAAGGGCTTTTACCGCAGGGTCAACGTGACCTGAATACCCAACCTAAACTGGCTCTCACTGGCTGAGAACACCCCATGCAGATGATAAACAAATGGGAGATTTGTCTTTCAAAAAAACCCCAGGTATACAGCCACGGCCAGAACAGCAATCAGCCTGAATCTAGTATAAAGCCCCTCCACCTGCACGGGACATTGGTTTAGAACAATGAAGATTAACACCCCACTGAGCATCTGTCCACACCACCTGCCCAGGAGAAACACATAGTGATCTTGGGAGCAATAGTAACTGATTAGCCCACCCCTTAACATGAGTAATTTGATTGGTTGACACAACTGTATTGTAAACATATACCAGCCCTGCTTTCCTCTGTCTTGGGGTCCTCCATGCATTAGGCTGGGGCACCACTATGTGCACAGCCAAACTAGGAGGATTAATTCCCTTGGTAATTCTATGCTTGGTAATGCTAAGCGTCCTCGTGTCCCTCCTCGGCCGGCAAAGAAGGGACGTTGACGCCGGGCACAGTCCCACAGCCCCCTGGGAGCTGGATTTCTGGGCAGGGTGGCAGCCCTCCTGAGCTCGCTGGAGAGCAGCTCCCCTCCGCCCTGCAAAGCAACAAGGCTGCCCCCTCGCTCCGGGGTTTCCTTCAGTGCCTGCAGAGCCAGCTTGGGTGGTCAAGAAGAAAGTCCCCATCCAGGGTTATGGGCAGGAGATGTTGGGAGAAGGGCAAGGCAAGGCCCTTGAGCTCCGCAGCGAAGGCGCAAAGGAGGTGAACTTTCCTGAGAGCCAATTTTCTGGCCCGGGTGAGGGCACAGGACAGAGGAAGGGAAGGAGGCATGAGGGCTGGCAGTGCCAGGGAGCATCAGGCAGGGCCGTGGGAGGTGCCGGCAGAGGTGCTGGGGGGGAGCAGAGTGGCGCAGCGGAAGCGTGCTGGGCCCATAACCCAGAGGTCGATGGATCGAAACCATCCTCTGCTAATTGTCGCTTATTTCCCTCCTCCTGACAGCTGCTGCCTCTCCCAGCAACTTTTAACCTGCACTGCTCTAGCTCTCTGGGCACCCATGGCCATGGCCCTCCTGTTCCCTCAGCCCCTTCTCTCTGCCACTGCCACCTTCTTTCTCCTTTGCCGCCTTAGGAGCCAGCACTCCCACAGTGCCCCCCGGCAAGGCAGACGGGAGGCTGTGGAGCAGCAGGCAGAGCTCCCCCCACAAGGAAGCGGGTGTCCTGGGGACACAGGCATTTCTCCCTTCCCATCCAGCAGCTCAATCCCAACTTCCCAGCCGCAAGCAGGGACCTCCAGGAATCTGCAGGTGGGGAGGAGGAGGAGGACAAGGCTGGTGCTACTTTGGGAAACACCAATGCAATCAGCTTGACCATCTGGGGGTTTTCTCCATCCTAGTCTGTTTGCTGCCGTGCTCACTCGCAGCTCCAGCCAGGAGCAGGGCTGAGTAGGTATTCCCAGTGGGCACTGTATTGGCCATACGTGGCTAGGTGTTGGTAGTGGTGGGGAGAGGGGCTGCTGCAGGGTGGCCTCTGTGGGGAAGAGCTGAGGGGCTGCCCTGCACCACACACACAGCTGGTTCCAGGGGCCTCCACAACACTGAGCCATCTGCAAAGCTTGTGGCACCCAGGGCACCTGTGCTGGCTGGAGCAGGCGGATATTCCTGAAGGAACTGCAACCTGTGGAGAAGGCACGCCAGTGAAGACTTTTCCTGACGGGCCTGAAGCCTGTGGAAGAGCCCACGCTGAAAGAGATTTTTCCTGTTCAGAAGCACAGCATGTGGAGAACCCATGCTGGAGTAGTCTGCAGTGAAGGAGCGCAGTTGAGCCTGGAAAAATTGGTTAGCATGGTGGTTTTTTTCTTTGTCTTTTATTGCTCACTACAAGACAAAACACACATATAGCCCGAGCCTTTCCTTCTCTTCTGGCTGCTCAGCACTGGAATCCAGTGCTGGACACCCCACCCCCTCACTCCCACGTGCACATCAGCAGGTGCTCTGAACCCTAGACTGTACCACAGGTCTGTGCAGAATCCATGCCTAGAGCCCAGGCCTGGTTTGTCCAGTGTCCTGCTCCAACCCTGGGCAGTCCCTGATGCCAATCCACTCTCCTCACTGGCTAGTGCAGCTTGAGATTTCCCAGCAAATTCCTCCCCCCCCCCCCCCCCCCCCCCCCCCCCCCCACAAAAAAAAGCACAGTCTGACAGAAGTGGGCTAGCAGTAGAATGCAATGATGTCCTGGTGTCAGCTGGGATAGATTTAATTGTCTTCCTAGTAGCTGGTACGGTGCTATGTTTTGAGTTCAGTATGCAAAGAATGTTGATAATGTTATGTTTTCAGTTGTTGCTAAGTAGTGTTTAGTCTAAAGTCAATGATTTTTCAGCTTCTCATGCTCAGCTGGAGGGGCATAAGAAGTTGGCACAGGACAAAGCCAGGGCAGCTGACCCAAACTGGCCAACAGGGTATTCCATACCATGTGACGTCACATCTAGTGTATAAACTGGGGGGGAGTGGAGGGCGGGGGGATCGCCACTCGGCAACTAGCTCGGTGTCGATTGGTGGGTGGTGGGCAATTGCACAGCACATCATTTGTACATTCCAATCCTTTTATTATTGCTGTTGTCATTTTAGTAGTGTTATCATTATCATTATTAGTTTCTTCTTTTCTGTTCTATTAGACCGTTCTTATCTCAACCCCCGAGTTTTACTTCTTTTCCTGATTCTCTCCCCCATCCCACTGGGTGGGGGGGGAGTGAGTGAGCGGCTGTGTGGTGCTTAGTTGCTGGCTGGGGTTAAACCATGATAAATGAAAACAAGACCAATCACATTCTTGTTCTTCACGTGTCTGGAAAGGGTTTCCAGTATGAATTCCTCCTTCCCCTTTCCAGGGATTAAGTTGAGGTAGACCAGCTTGCAGTTCCCCAGGCCATCTTCTGTGTCTTTCGGGAAGATAGGAGTGACAATGACTTTCTTCCAGGACTCAGGAACCTCTCCCAGTTGTCGCGACCTTTCAAAGATAATTGAGAGTGGCCTCCTCTATAGGTCTTTTTTGCCTGAGTGCTTCACGAGCTGGCAGCAGGAAGATAGCATGGGTATCTGCAGGTGAGCTCCCTGCTACCTGAGTGCCTGACTGGCCAGAAGCCAGAAGATCGCTTGCATGTTGACTGTGAGGTGGCCTCTGGCTCTGCAGGCAATGGGCCACCCACAGGCATATCGCTTGTGCTAAGTGCTCGTCTTCATTCCAGAGTGGATACCACTGCACGGTATATCTTTTTATACCCAAACACTTCTTGGTCCAAAGGAAGCGGACAGTCCCTGAGAGGGAGATCTGAGAACATGTGGGCATGACAGTGTCAAAAATGGCCGTCCGGCAATCACAAAGCAATAGGAGAACCCACGGGGAATGACGCTGTCAGAAGTTGCCTCTTCCCTTTGTTTAGCGAGTCGGGCTTCCTTGCCTGACGTGCTTCTGGGTACACAGGTAGGGTTGTGTTTGGGTTTGTGTGGCGGGTTTTTTGGTAGAGGGGGAGGGGCTGCAAGTGTGGCTTCCGTGAGAAGCTGCTAGAAGCTTCCCCAGCTCTAAGTCAGACCCTCCTCTGGCCAAGGCTGATCCAAACAGCGACAGCGGTAGTGCCTCTGGATAATGCACTTAAGAAGTGGAGCCTACAGTGGGTGGTGAGCACATTGGAATGTGAGAGAAACTGCTATGCAGATACGAAGGCCAGTGAAGAAGGAGGGAGAGGAGGTGTGCCGGAGGAGGTGATACCCCTGCAGCCCATGGTGAGATGGCAGGCTGTCCCCCTGCAGCCTATGGACGTGAGCAGTGGAGGAGATGCCCTCTTGCAGCATGTGAAGGACCCCACGCTGGAGCAGTTGGATGCCCCCAAAGATGGCTGTAACTCCATGGGAAAGCCCACGTTGGGAAGTCATGACTGAAGTTCGGCCTGCAGAAAAGAGCCATGCCAGGGAAGTTCATGAAGGGCTGCAGCCCATGGGAAGGACTTCACTTTGGAGAAGTTTGTGAAGGAATGTCCCCTGTGGGAGGGACACCCACGCTGGAGCAGGGGAAGAGTGAGGAGTTCTCCCCCTGATGAGGAAGGAGCGGCAGAGACAATGTGTGGCAAACTGACCCCAACCCCCTTTCCCTGTCCCCCTGAGCCACTGCGGGGAGGAGGTAGAGAAAACTGGGAGTGGATTTGAGCCGGGAAGGAGGGAGGTGTGGTGGAAAGATGTTTTAAGGTTTGGTTTTACTTCTCATTATCCTTGTTTTGATTTGATTTGTAGTAAATTAAATTGATTTGTTTTTTCCCCAAATTGCTTTTGTCTTTTGCCCATGACCGTAAGTGGTGAGTGATCCCTCCCTGTCCTTGTCTCAACCATGAGCTTTTCTTTATATTTTCTCCTCATCCCACTGGCGCAGAGGGGAAGGAGTGAGAGAGAGGCTTCATGGTGCTTTGTTACCAGCTGGGCTTAAGCCACGACAGTCATGTACCCTCTTCTCCTTTGACGGGATCCTGTGCACCCAGGAGAGTTGGGATGACACATGTTTGATTTTAACAACATTTTACTGAGGAGCCCTAAAAAGACTGCTGCTCCCCATAGTGTTGCATGACACCATTCAGAAGAAGGTGTTCTATGGTTAAATGTGGAGCCATGGGCCTTTTATGCTTTACAAGTGTTGGATGAGGCTAAAGGCACTGAGGATGATAGCAGCTGTTCGGATGTGAATGTTAATATAGACCTTTTGAGTTAACTTAGTCTCTTAACTGTTATTCGCAAACTTCATATGAAAAACAGTCATGGCACTTCTCTCTTTCAGAGAAGTGTCGTGGTTTAACCCAGCCAGCAACTAACACCACGCAGCCGCTCACTCACTCCCCCCCACCCAGTGGGATGGGGAGAAAATCGGGAAAAGAAGCAAAACCCGTGGGTTGAGATAAGAACGGTTTAATAGAACAGAAAAGAAGAAACTAATAATGATAATGATAACACTAATAAAATGACAACAGCAATAATGAAAGGATTGGAATGTACAAATGATGCGCAGTGCAATTGCTCACCACCCGCCGACCGACACCCAGCCAGTCCCCGAGTGGCGAATCCTTGCCCCCCCACTTCCCCGTTCCTATACTGGATGGGACGTCACATGGTATGGAATACCCCGTTGGCCAGTTTGGGTCAGCTTCCCTGGCTGTGTTCTGTGCAACTTCTTGTGCCCCTCCAGCTTTCTCACTGGCTGGGCATGAGAAGCTGAAAAATCCTTGACTTTAGTCTAAACACTACTGAGCAACAACTGAAGACATCAGTGTTATCAACATTCTTCGCATACTGAACTCAAAACATAGCACTGTACCAGCTACTAGGAAGACAGATAACTCTATCCCAGCTGAAACCAGGACAAGAAGTTATGGGAATAAAGTCCAGGGGATGGGTATGGAGTGGAAAGGAGGAAAGCACTAGTTTTCAGGTCTGGACATGGGCAGTGTGACTGCAAGGTGGGGTTAGGGTGGGCATTTGGGTAAGGAACAGAGCATGCACAATCATGATCCCCCTCTTTGTACCTCCACTTGTAGCATTGCCAATGACAGAGTGGAAGCCTGTAAATTCTGCACTAACCCAAACCCTGCATATGACCCTACTGCCCAGATTGGTGTTTAGACTGTCAGCACAGTGAAGAACAATTTTCTTTATGCAACCCTGGAATCAGACACTTGAGAAGCTTCATCCCCTTGAGTTAACAAATCTAGTTGTGAGAGGCTCCTTGTGCTTCCCTTGGCCCACAGGCCAACCTGCAAGAGAAATGAAGGTGTTTTAGTTGTTTCATACTCAAAAGGGAATTGCGAGGAGTTTTCATACAGTGCTACAAATCCTTTGTTTGCAGGGTCATTTTTTTTTTTCTACCCACTCAGGAATTAGAGCTCCTTTGCCAGTGATGAGAAAATGCCCTATACAGCACAGTTCCACCCATGCAAAATCTTTTTCCATTCTGACCACCCACACCTTCTATTTCTTCTGTATTTTCCCCCTTTTTCTGTGCAGGTTTAGCAAGCCTCGGAAGGCATGGATTAAGGCTGCTTTCTGTTTTGGAGAGGAGGGTTCCATTTGTCAGGCTGAGCAGCGGGTGGAAGAGCATCTGGAAAGTGAACATCTGACCTAGAATAAACTGAAAACTCTCTGGATGTTCTCTTGCTGCCATCCCATGGACATTTTGGGTACTCCCATTTCAGTCTGCTGCAACTGAACAAGAAAGCCCCAAGCCAAGTAATTCTTCTGGCTCCTTGCTGCATCACATCCTAGAAGGGGATGCCTGTGTCTCTCATGAAGTACCATTTCATGTTCACTAAAGGAAGGCACTGCAGTGGATTGCAGGGAAGGGGAGGGAAGAGGGAAGAGGGAAGAGGGAGGGGGGGAGGAGGAGGAGAATGGGTAGGTGAAGGAGGATTGGCTCAAGTGCATTTCCAAAGCATGCCAGATTAATGACATGTTTGTGTCTGCCCACTGGCCATTCTGAAGCTCCCAGTGGGCAGGACGTGCTGTGAGAGTGTGCATGTCCAGTACTGTTTGTGGTCCTGCCGGAGCCTGGAGGGGCTTTGTGCCATGCCAAGAAACCCCAATGCAAACAAACATCCTTGGAGAGTGGGCTTCAGTCTGTTTGCCACCTGTGCCCATAGAAACAGTCTTAGTGTCCTGACAGTCAGCAATAAAGTTGCAAGAGTCTGCGCTGCCCATGAGTCTTACATAGGGAATCTCCTATTGCTCTCCAAGCAGGATGATGCCTGGGGCCTGTGCTGATCTCCTCCTTCCCTGGGAGTTGCTGTATTCTAGGTTCTGGCAGAGGTTTTTCTCACACCTTGGCTCTCCTCATTCAAAGTTCCTGCACCCCTGAGACTTCCCATCTGCTTTCTGGTGATTAGTGCATGCACAGGGTAAGTTTTACCTTCCCTGGGAACAGATGAAATTTTGGCTGCTGCTCTCTCCTTCCTCAGTGCCCAATGGACATCTGTAATCAAGGCACTGGTGTCCCAGAATGAACCCTGGCTGAGCATTTGGGCTCTGCAACCCTGTGTAGTGGACTGTGGCCTGGGGAGGTAGTACGTGAAGGGACTGGTGAACCTGGTATTCATTTCACCATAGGAGGTGAGGCTGAAGCACTTGGGACAGATGGGACACATGGTGATCCACTCTCCTGAGCGGACACAGTGGTTCTGGGACAGGCTAGAGCAATCAGCAGAAGCAGGAATGCCTTGAGTCACTGGGGGCTGATAGATCCAGAGGTCCTGAAACCCCTGAACTCTCACCATGCTGAAACACACGTGAAAGAGCTGTTCATGTGACAAAACTACCTCATTTCTGTCATTGCTCACTGCAAGGTTCATGCTCCCCATGCATGTCGCCAGTGGCCTTCAACTTCAGCGACAATTTCTCGACTTGACCTCCCACCTTGAGCTGAATCTGGCAAGGACCATGAGGGGCAATAAGAAAGGTTTCTACAAGTACATCTGCTGCAAAAGGAAGCCTAAAGAAGGTGTGGGCCCAGTGCTGAATGTGAGGGGCAGGGGGGCGGGGCTGGTAACAGAGGACGTAGGAGAAACCAAGGAACTCGATACCTTCTTCACTTCAGTCTTCACTGGTAAGTTTTGCTTTAGGGAAATACAGGCTCCTAAGCACAGTGGGAAAGTGTGGAGCAATGAAGACTTACCCTTGGTAGAAGACAATCAGGTTAGGGAACATATAAAATACTGGATATACCCAACTCTGGTGGGGTGCATCCATGAATGCTGAGGGAGCTTGCCAATGTCAATGCCAGGCCACTCTCAACAGTCTTTGAACAATGATAGTAATCAGGAGAGGTTTCTGTGTGCTGGAAGAGAGCAAACGTTACTCTTGTCTTGAAGAAGGGCTAGAAGGAGGACGCAGGGAACTTGAGGTAGCTTCACATCAGTCACTTGGAAGGTGATGGAGCATATAATACTGCAAACCATTTCCATCATATGAAGCATAGAAAGGTGATTTGGAGTAGTCATCATGGATTTATGACGGGGAAATAATCTCTGATGTGTATACCTAAGCCTTCAATGAAGAGATGACTACCTTGGGGACAAGAGTAGAGCAAGCCATATTGATTTTCTTGACTTGAACAAGACTTTCACAGATCACTCCCATGACAGCCTCACAGAAGAGTTAATGAAATGTGAACCAGATAAGTGGACAGAGAGATGATTGAAAACTAGCCGAAGTGCCAGGCCCAGGGGGTTCTGATCAGTGGCACAAACTTCAGTTGGAAGCCAGGCACTCAAGCTGTACACTAATAGTGATTGATACTGGATTCTATACTGTTTAACATTTTCCATTAATGGCCTGGACAGTGGGGCAGAGTAAAGCCTCAGCAAGTTTACAGATGATACAAATCTTAGAGGAGGGGGTCATACAGGTCAAACTACAGATAGATGATGCTAGCAGCTGCAGCAGCAGTTGCATCATGCTGAGATGAACATGAGGCTTGTGAGGTAGCTGGGGCATGTCTGAGGGGATTTCTGGGCCCCTGAAACCCTTGAGCTGTGTGTGTGGGCTGGTAGGCAGCAGGTCTCCTGGAAGGAGAGGAGAGGGGAAAAGCTGGGCATGCTGGCTGTCCCCCTGGCCAGTTCAAGCCACGGGAAGGCATAAATAACTGGCCCCTAGGGAGCACCAGGGAACAGGGTATGCAGACAGGGAGTGGCATCTGTTGGGAGCAGTGTCCGGAGTTCAAGTCAAAAGCTTCCAGTTATCAGGCTGCTGCCTGCTCTGCTTACCCACAGGCTTAGGCTGCAGCCCTGATGGTCACCCGTGGTGGAAAGAGACTTAACTGCAAGGTTTGAGCAAATGACTTGAACTTCGTTTACAGACTTAACTGCAAGGTTCAAGCAAATGGGATTGCTTTTGCTCAAGGGCCTGGGTGCACTTGGTGGGTAATGCGAAAAGATGGAGAAATCCGATGTGTGCCTCAAGGGGATTTGATTTTAGGTGAGACTAGCCAGAAGTAAACTGTATGATATGAGTTGCTATATAACCCTGCTACTGTATGTTATCCTTACTATAACTGTTATGTGCTATATCCATAGTACTATAGTAAGAATCACTTAGATCAAGCAAGAATGAACTATGATAAAACTGAGCAAAGCACAGTAGTGATGGAACCAGAACTGACTCCAGCATGCAACAATCCAATGGTGCACACCATCCTCCTGCTGCGTCCGATGTCACCTGCTCGTCGCACCGCACTGAAGCCCAGTTCTGCTCTACCAACAGAGAGGACTTTGCACCATCCCTCCTGCTCAAAAAGACTGGTATGACAGATGGAGGCCAGAGTCAGGAACTAAATGAACTCAACAAATATTTTATGAACGTGACCCATAAACTAAAGGAATGATATCTCTGTGTGTGTATACATATATACATATATATATATGTATCGTTTTTTATATGTCTCAAAGGGACGGAAAACGTGATGATGATTGACTGCGATGCAACTGAAGGTATGGGAACAGAGCATATCAATGGTATAGAATAAGGGGTGGATACTGTCCTCGTTTCAGCTGGGATAGAGTTAACTGTCTTCCTAGTAGCTGGTATAGTGTTATGTTTTTGAGCTAGGTATGAGAATAATGTTGATAAAACTGGTGTTTTCAGTTGTTGCTCAGTAGTGTTTAGTCTAAAGTCAAGGATTTTTCAGCTTCTCAAGCCCAGCCAGCGAGAAAGCTGGAGGGACACAAGAAGTTGGGAGAGGACACAGCCAGGGCAGCTGACCCAAACTGGCCAATGGGGTATTCCATACCATGTGACATCACATCTAGTTTATAAACTGGGGGGAGTGGGGGCAGGGGGATCGCTGCTCGGGGACTAACTGGGCGTCAATCAGTGGGTGGTGATCAATTGCACTGTGCATTATTTGTATATTCCAATCCTTTTATCATTACTGCTGTCACTTTATTAGTGTTATCATTATCATTATTAGTTTCTTCTTTTTATATTCTATTAAACCATTCTTATCTCAGCCCACGAGTTTTACTTCTTTTTCCGATTCTCTCCCCCATCCCACTGGGTGGAGGGGAGTGAGTGAGCAGCTGCGTGGTGCTTAGTTGCTGGCTGGGGTTAAACCATGACAGCTGCCAACACCAGCAGACTCTGGGACCTAGAGATTTGTCCTTCCCAGCCACTGGAGGCCAGTCTGGTGCACTCTGAGGTCCAGACGTTTCTCTGTCCCACGCCAACAGATGCAGCTGCTGCTTTCCCATTCATGTTTTCATTCAGTAGCAAGCATGTATCCTAGAGAGGCACACACACAGAGGACACTGAAATGGCAGCCGTGCAAACTGCCACAGAGAAGGGCCCTGACTTTAATAGCACCTATATATAACACTACCAGAACTCACAAGAAACGGAAGTATAAATATCCAAGTCCCCTTCATCCCTTCTGGCTGATTGGGATTGAAGCTGTGTAGCAAAAACACCCACTCACTCTCTGGATTCACCAGCATACCCACATTCGCAGATCCCTTGTATATAAGCATGGACCCTTAGTCTATCTTGTATACATGCCCATATCCTGGGCTGTCTTACCTGCTATGTGGGTCTTCTCTTAATTGCCAGCTAGCCCAGCTTTATGGTCACTAGCAAACAGGTGCATACACCCGCACCATCATCTTCTCTCACGAGCACCTCTTGCCCCAGTGGGATGTGCCTTGAATTTCACGGGGTCGCGGTGTGCCCGGATCCTGGATATCCACATCTTGCTCAGAAACTGAGTCTGAGAAAGGTTGATACAGGGTTTCCTCCACTGGCTAGTCCAGCTTGAAATCTGAGAGTGGATTACACGTATACACCCATACACATCAGGTCAGTTGAAAATACAAGCACCTTGATCCCCCCAGTTTCTGGCATCCCAGCCCCATGGGGTCTTATGACCCATGGTCCCTCTCATTACTGGTGCTTAGACCCTCACTAGCTCCAGTTGCTGGCCCCACAGACACATGCACCCTATGACCCTTTATCTGACTCCAGTTGCTGGCACTTGATTTACTCACTACAGTCTCTCCAGTTGCTGACACCTAAGTTTGTAGTATTCACACACAGCATACAGAGTGAAATTAGCAGGATAGTTAAGAAAGAATTTAATAAAACCAAAGACCAATTGTCTTTGACCATTCGCCATAACATTCTTTAATAGGTTTTGCATTGTCAGATACATAGGACTCGGCCACAAAGCCAAGACAGGAGAGGTGTTTGCTGCACAAAATAAGTCCTATGACAGAGGTGAAGTCAATCTCCAAGACCGAGAATGTGCTCCTGAGAAATGCCCTGGTTGTGGACAGCCTATTATGTAGACACCATGTGAACATCCTTAGCATTTTCCCTGTTTGCTTCATCGTGCAGGCGAGCAAAGGGTAAGGGAGATGAGAACCAGAGGATTTGAGGTTATAGACACATAAGTGGAGAATTTTGTGTTATGTACCTTCCATTCATACTGCACTCCTGGGTGCAGGTGGAATAAACTGACACACAGACATTGAATCCATTACAGATTCCCAGGGATGTCTGCCTAGCTTCTGCTCCAGAAGGACATGGCTTTCCTTTAGGTCTTGTGTTGTGTTTGCTCCATGTAGCTGTTTTCCCAGAACTTGTGGGATCATTCACCTGGTGTGCAAGCCAATAACACACAGAGTCGAGGTACTAGCTATTTATTGCCGGTTCTGCACAGAAAAGGGTGCTAGGGGGTATCCCCGCAAAGCTAGCACACCCAGCACTAAAACAGTCATTCATTTATACATTGTAAATTAGCATAATTACCATACGCATTGTTTATCAACCTTTTACTGGTGCCCATAATTCCATATCTTAAAGCTGATTGCTGTATAGTGTCCTTGTCTTCATTTAAAGGTGCAGCGTCTTTTAATTTTACTGCAATGGCAGTGGGTGAGAGTCTTCAGGTGGAGGTGGGTATCATAAATTCTAGAGGTGTGGTCTTCATATTATAATTAGTTAAGTTCACCTAAAGGGCACATTTTTAGTTGATTCATGTTGCATAGCCAAGCTTCTTTGGGCAACCAGCCCACTAAAGTTTCTGGTTTCTAGTTTTAGGTCTATTTGTTCCTTCTATTCCATTGTCTTGTCAAGAGTTGCTTACCCAAGTGATTTACATTGATTACTTATCTTTTGTTCCCTACTTTTGTAAAAAATTACAACCATAAAGATTTCAATATCACAGCTGTCCTGGACACCGCAGGCATCTTACATGGTACTAGATGCCTCTTTTAGGCCATTACACTCAGTGTCCCAAGCTAAGTTTGTTGTTTTCATTGTTGGGATTTACATATGCCCAAACTTCTCTCATAGTCAATGGAGTTCTAGTGAATGGAGGCTAAAGACAGGCCTAGCTACCCAGCTGTCTCTTTGTGACAGACATCTCTGTTGTTAGGTTAGCTAAATGGCTGTTTAGGTTCCATTGATTTTACTGACAAAGGTAGATTCATTTGCCCTAAAAGTAGGCAGTTAGTATAATTAGAAATGGTCAAGGGGAATCCCCCCCAGCACTTCGCTGATTACTAGAACGATGTGGATCTCTCATAATTCTACCACCATAACTTGCAACCACTTGTAGATGCCTTGGGACACCAAAGCATCTCAAATGTCACCAAGAATTTATATGTGATAACTTAAACCTGTCCTCCATCTCCATTGATTACATTAGGAACCTAGACAAGGAGCTCATATGCTGTGCACTTTGTTCTGTGCACCCTCCCTGTGCACACCTAAACTTTGGCAAGAGGAATCATACTTCCCTTGTCTCTGTGGAATGTATCGAAGGGAGATGAATCCCAACCCATTCCTATGGCTCCTAACCAGGACTGATGCCTAGATTGATTCAGCTGAATCAATACCCTGAACATGGGCAAAATGAATGTAGATGTCAAGGCATGCTTTTCTGTTTGGGGAATGGAATAGGGCCTTCTATAGAAAAATATCTCAATATATCTTAGAAATGCACCCTCAGGTAGGAAAAATCACACTGCTGGGTTCTGCCTCTCTCTAACCATTGCTTAGAGAGGAAATAGAAATCTGGTAGACTTCAGTCTATTTCAAGGAGCATTCCCCAGGAATGACAGGAGCATCTAAATGGAAACTAATAAATCAGCAAACAAATAAAGTAGATCTATCTGTTACAGTCCATCTTCTGGAATACAACATCTGTCTCCCTGACCTGGCTGTGGTGTCCTTTGTTAAGGATGTCAGGAGATGTTTCCTTCTCCTGCAGCCCCGGCCCAGGATCCTCCTGCCCAGCCACTGGAGCGCAGCCCAGTTGCTTGGGGACGCAGGGTCCCTGCCCAGGCTGAGGGATGCAGCTGCTGCTTTTCCATCTGCAGGTTCAACCAGTAACAAAGCTGAGCATGTGTCCCAGAGGCATACACACACACACACATACACACACAAAGGACACTGAGATGACCAGTCAGACAGACTGCCACAGACAAGGCACTGCTGTCACCAGCACCCACACACAGAAGCTACATCATACCCAAGCACAGACAACCACATCTGCTCCTCCTCTGGGACTCGCAGAGACAGGCATTGGAACAGGCTGCCCGGGGAAGTTGTTGAGTCACCATCCCTGGAGTTATTCAAAAAGCGTGTAGACAAGGCACTTCAGGACATGGTTTAGTGGGCATGGTTGACGGTTGGACTCGATGATCTTAAAGGTCTTTTTCAACCTAAACGTTTCTATGATTCCATGATTCTATGAGACAGGAGGTCACTAGTAAAGGCACACACATGACACTCTCTGGGTTCACAAGCTCACACACATTCACAGGTGCCCTGAGCACCAGCACAGACCCTCTGCTGCCCGGTACCCCTGCCCGGGCCCCAGCCCTCTTACCCACCCCATGGGTGCCCTATATGCCAGCTGGTCCAGCTTGATGCACACTGCAAACACACAGCACTCATGCCCTCATCTCAAGGTCACCCCACACTCCCACATCCCCCCAGGTCCCCCAGCCAAGGGTCAAGTTTTGTCTTTTTCATGTCCTAAAAGAAAGCCCTACTCCAGTGCACCAAGGATGGAGATTTCTACCCATCTTTGTGGGGCTCCCCTGTTAAGTTAAATAATGCAGAGCTCCTTGGCTTGACCTTTCCCTCTAGGGTTCCCATTCTCAGGGCTGAAATTGCAGTGTTTGCCCTCCAGCCTTGTCAAGAATTCCACCAAGAGCAGAGGTCCCCATGTGGCTTGTTGATCTGGAGGAAGGATTCTGTGTTCAGTTTCAAGATGACCTGGATTCAAAATGAAGAAGGGACAGTCTTCCCCGTTTTCTGTCTGTGTGAACAGCACAGCATGGGTGTCCAAGGTGCTGTGGTAACTAAATGCTTCACCGGGAGATAAGGCCACAGGAAATATGCACTTCTTACATCCCTGGCCATGTTTGCAGTGTAAACTCACCCTTGAATCCAGGCTCAGTTCATTTCTACATGAACAATTTCAGGCCAGGAACAGAGCCTGGTACTACTGGCTTCTTCCAGGAATCAAACAAAAGCACAAGGGAAGCCATCCTCCTTTGTAGAAGTCTGTGTGGAAATTGCACCGATGATCCATAGTTTGGGGACAAAGGCAAACAGCTCAGGTGCCAACACTGAAGAAAGATGATCAGAGAACTACCAGCTCATCAGGTGATAGTGGGAAAGAGGAAATACTCCTGTCTCCTATCTGACTCTGTCTTCATTGTAGCCCCTACCCAGTGCCTTGCTTGTTTCTGTTATTGCTCAAGAAGGGCTTGTCCTATGCTCTACTGTGATGGGAGAAGGGGGAGAAGGAGATGTGCTGGCATGCCTTAGTTGCACTTTCTCCTCTGATAATGAAAAGAACAGAAGCTGGGACAGAAGATCAGGGAAGACAAGTGTGTTTGTATGAAGATAAGTCAATCTAATGGCTTCTAAGTTGGAAGTAAGGAAATGTGTCTAAGGCAAAACTAAACCAAAAAAACCCTAAAAAAAAAAGCTTGAAATGGCTTCTATGCCTGAAAGACTGTTGACACTTGCGTTCAGACAGCCCGACTCAGAGTCCAGTGGTCTCCCTGTCTCCCCATGGCCTGCTGATGGACAGATTCCTGCCCAGGGATGGGTAGGATGCAGAAGGGTATTCTGGCCTTGGGTCCTCACTGCTTTTCTCATCTCAAAGCACCTGTCATCTTCTCAGCCTCAGAAGGTGATAATGAGGAGCTAGGAACCAGGTTGCCTTATGTCTGTCACATGTCCAGGAGGGCAAGTGGCATAGAGCAGAGGAGGGCAAATGACAAAAGGGAACTCAGAAGGGCCCATTTCCCCATGCTGGTTGGCAAATGAAAAGCTGTAAGTCAGGATGGAGTGACTAGAGGGAGTCTTTTCACCACAGTCTCTCAAGAAACCTTCTCCTACATGGATCTGGGACTGCTACCTCCATGGCATAAGCACTTTTTTTCTCAGTAGGGAACAGCATTTGGGTGCACATGAATGATGGCCCAGAGTGAACAGAGTGCCTTAAGCCTATACACTTGGACTGAAAAAAACATCAAACCATTATTTCTCTGGCCACAGAGGAACCAATCATGTAATTTCTAAGCCTCTCTTTCCTTCTTTCAGAGGATGGACCTGTGGATTGTTCCAGGCCACATTGAAAGATTTTTACTTCCTTGGCAGACTATAAGTCAAAAGGACACACTGGGGGCTTTGCTTCTTAAATGTCCTTCTTTCCTCTTATCCCCTGCAGGGCCTTCCAACTTAAAAGTGGTATGGGATTTTGCAGTTTGACACAGAAATGCTTCTCGTTAGTGGACTTCACTGCCCCAGTGTTCTGGAGTTCAGAGGTTTGGAGTACCTGGAGATCCATGCTTTCAACAGCCAAAGGATGGAGAGACAAGTTGTGTTTTGAGATTAGCTGTAAATCTCAGTTTATCTCCCATTTCAGCTTGATCACACAGTTTCAGGAGAGGCTGCTGCAGAGCTCAGGTGTTGACCATGTGCCTCTTCTAAGATTTCATTTTAGACAGCACCTGCAATGCAACAAGAACCATGTCTCTAAGGCTGCTGAGGAAATATCAAATATTTCAGTTCCCCCCGATTTAGTAGGTTGAACACAGAAACAAGAGAGGGACTGCAGAGGCAGGTAAAAAATATCTTGGCTTGACTGGAATTTCTCCCACAGTCATTGAGTTATCCTAAATAAGCTGAGGTCAACTGAGTCTGAACAGTTTCTGTTGTTTCTTGAACTCAGATATCACCAAATTTCTATTAAGGGCTTAGTACACTAGTTTACAACTCAGCATCAGTGACTATGAGCTGAAGCTAATGTCAAGGTTGCTTTTATTTTTCTCAGATACAGCATGTTCCCTTCAGCAAATATTAAGGTCAGTTTAATCTAATTCATTATAAGAAATTACAGCCATGCCTGAGACCTTTTCATATGCTATGTTATGCTAAAGTGCTTTTTCTCATTGGTTGGAGGGGCAGTGTTGTAATTTGTGGTGATTTTTTTTTCGAAGTATGGGAAATGATTTAATATTTACTTCAGTTTAAGAGAAAAAGAAAACATCCTGCATGTTGAAATTTGATAGGATGTTTTAGAGTTGGCCATCTGCATTCTCAAGGCGGAATTTTGAGGGAAGTTAAAAAGAAAATTTACAACTGACATGAATTAGAGTGCTTACCTGTTTCTAATGCATGTTAATTGTAAAAACATGAAACACATGGTTGCAGAGATTCTTTTGAAAATGCATACTAACAGCAAGTCATATTTTTATTAGAAATATAACCTGCAAGTGAAGGAGTGCTCTCTTTGAAAAGAATTACCAGGGGGAGTAGAGGCAGACAGAGGTGTGCTAAAGGGTAGAACAGAAGATCTGGAAAAAAGTTTGGGAAAGTAAAGGTAGAGGGGCCAAATAGAGGCAATGAGAATGAGGAAGGGATGATTCCCACAACACTCAACTTGAGGACTTATACTGGGATCCTGAGCTCTGTGGCCTCCCTCTATAAACAATGAAGAAAAATGGAGCAGACAGTCACCAGAGAGGCCAATTCAGAAGTGCTAAACCAGAAGCCTACCTGCACAGTAGTCTGAATCATGCTTTGGATGTACCTTACCTCTAGGGGCTCACCTAAGAGTGGGATACATCTTAACGAATGGGATCATGTGAAAGCTAAGCATTCTGTCTCAGAAAGTCATTGAGGCTTCCTTTATGGTCAGTGGAAAGAGGAAGGTGCCTTTCAAAGCCTCCCTAAGTTTGGGTACCAAAGATAAAGGGTTACCTTTTCCTTTCTCAAGGCCTTACCTGTCTTTCCTGCCTTCCCAAAGATTTTATTCACTTCTTCTGGAGGTTTTGCTTCCCTGAGTAAACTAGGTCCCTCCTTAAAGTACAGGTTGGACCATACTGTGCTGTATTGTAAAGTATATGACCCAGTGATATAGATAACTGCCTGTAATAATTCTATTTCTGATAATGCAAGTACACAGAATCGCACAACCATTGGATTTGTGCTTCCTTTTCAACATACATATTCTTGGACACATCTAATACAACTGATTTCACCTCATTTTAGACACTGATAGACATCTGTACCTGAACTGACTATTGAGACACCTATGACAGTTGATGGAGAGAAATACATTCTTCTAATGGGCAACTTCTCAGGTCCATTTTAGGCTTTTACCTCAGAACAAGGCAAATTTGTCATCTGGAGGTGCCTATTTCCACCACTGGAGACTGATTTTCTCCTTAATTCACCTCTGTGTAAATCAGTTGAGGCAAATTATAATCCTGAACAAGCTTTTAGAAAACTACACATTCCTTGGGCCATTTTCTCTTTCAACTCAGGAGGCTGGTATGAAGCCTTTCTTTTCTCTACTGAGGACAGAGTAGTCTGAAAGCTTGTAGGCATGATCATGATGAAGCACCCTGAGAGGTTACAGCATCTTTCTTGAGCCATTTTATCTGGTCATGACTGCTATTGGTTTACCCCGAATTCTGTGCCTAGGACTTAGGAGGTGTCTAAACAGTTACCCAGTTTCATTGTACAGATCCATGAGGCTCTTGGCAGACTTCCAGGTGCATAGAGTGAGACTTCTCTTAATCCTAATGAAGAGCTGCAAACCCTGTGCAATTGATTTGGATAACTGAGACATACGAAACATCATAGGACGCCGAAATGTCCATACACACACAGAGATCTGAACTTGTCATCCAATGCTTCCTAAGCTTTCAAAAGAGAGAGTGCACCATGACAGGTCATCTCTTTCATTTTAAGATTTGTAACTATCCTATGTGTCCAAGCTCCCATGCAAGGTGACTGAAAGCAGAATGAAACTATTAATTTAAACTAAAACCCTCCGGAAGTCAGCTATTGTTCTAACAGAACATGCACATAACACAGACATCGTATCAGGTTAATATCAAATAGGTGGAGGGATGGAAAAACAGGCTTATGGACTGCTGGACGAGTTGGGTGAGACTTGTCCTCGTTGTTTATCAAGACATCTAAGATTTCAGCATCTGAAACACAGACATCTCACAAGTGATTGAGAAGCCTGAGCACATCTCTATAGATTTAGATATCATGGGCTATCCAGCATATCCATGGAAGGCTCATAAATGTGACACAAGATCCACAGGAGTGCACCCTGTCTTCCCTGCATGGCAGATAGTGGCCAGGGTGCACATCATCAGACTTGTCAAAGAGCAGTAGATGCCTTGCTTTAGGACTGGAATTGACTCTCTGAATTTCACGTAAGCTACTGCTAACAACAGAGAGCTATTTGGCTTGTCTTAAGAAATGTACCATACCGTTTCATTGTTTTCACTGTGTCTTTATTGTTCCAAGATGAATTCTCTGAAGAAGGGACCAATGGAAATAAAACTTCTGTGGTCATGTTTGTTATTCTGGGTTTTTCTCATCACCCAGATATGAAAATCATCTTCTTTATCCTATTTCTGTGTATTTACTTTGTCACGGTGCTGGGAAATCTAATTATTCTTCTTGCAATTAACATGGACCCTGTCCTCCATACCCCCATGTACTTCTTCCTCAGGAACTTATAATTTCTGGAACTCTGCTACACCCTGCACCAGAATGCTGGTCAATCTTTTCTCAAGTGATACGTCCATCTCTTTTGCAGGTTGTGCTGCACAGATGTATTTCTTTCTGTTCTTTGGGGCTACTGAGTGCTGCCTCTTAGCTGCTATGGCGTATGACTGCTACCAAGCCATATGCAACCCTCTGCATTACATGGATATCATAATAAGAAGGTATGCATGCAGCTGGCTGCTTCCTCATGGATATGTGGCAACCTTGTGGTCCTTGGGCACACTACATTTATCTTCTCTTTGCCTTTCTGTGCGTCCAACGTGATCAACCATTTCTTCTGTGAGATCCAACCAGTGCTGGTGCTGGTATGCAGCGACACTTACTAGAATGAGCTACAGATCATTCTGTCTGCTGCCTTTGTCATCCTGATGCCTTTTCTGCTCATTTTGGTGTCCTATGGCCTCATCATTTCCTCCATCTGCAAAATCAGGTCTGCCAAAGGAAGGTATAAAGCATTCTCCACTTGCTTCTCACATCTCACTGTAGTGACATTATTCTATGGGACAGCTGTGTTCATCTATATACGTCCCAAATCCAGTTATTCCCTGGATGTGGACAAAGTGCGCTCTCTGTTCTATTCTGTGGTGACCCCTATATTGAACCCTGTTATCTACAGCCTTAGGAATAGAGAGGTGAAAGGTGCTCTCTTTAATACGAGAAATAAGCTATTTCACCCTAACTCCTAGGTCAGTTCCCCTCAGCTGAACAACCATCCACAAATACCTCACCTCAGAAGAAGAACCGGCACATTGCCAGAGTGATATAGGAAAGATCAGTGACAGAACTTTAGGATAGGAAGGCATTCAGCTCACCTGAGTTCAAAAAAAGTAATTAGGTGTCTAAATAGGAGTATCTGGTGGCATTTGAAGTGCATAGTTTCCAGCTGCCATTATAGAACCTGTGCATCTCCATTGTTAGAGTTGCCAGTACCAGTTGAAGATCTTGGATACAGAGGATGTCTCATGTGATCCCAGGCACATACCTTTAGGCATAAGAATTACTCCCCAGATGTCTATGACATGCTAGAGGGAAGGGATGCCGTTCAGAGGGACCTTGACAGTCTCTAGAAGTGGGCCCATGTGAAACTCATGCAGTTCAAGAAGGCCAAGTGCAAGGCCCTGCACCTGGATCAGGGCAACCATCAGTATCAATACAGACTAGGGGATCAATTGATTGAGAGCAGCCCTGCGGAGAAGGACTTGGGGATCCTGGTGAGTGAAAAATTGGATATGAGCTGGCAACGTGCACTTGCAGCCCAGAAAGCCAATTGTACGCTGGGCTGTATCAAAAGAAGCATGGCCAGCAGGTCGAGGGAGGTGATTCTGCCCCTCTACTCCGCTCTTGTGAGACCCAACCTGGAGTGCTTCATCCAGTTCCAGGGTCCCCAGTTTAAGAAAGATACGGACCTGTTGGAGCAGGTCCAGAGGAGGGCCACAAAAATGATCCAAGGACTGGAACACCTCTCCTATGAAGAAAGGCTGAGAGAGTTGTTTTGTTCAGCCTGGAGAAGAGAAGGCTCCAGGGAGACCTTATTGTAGCCTTTCAATACTTAAATGGGACTTGTAAGAAAGGTGGAGAAAGACTTTTTATCAAGGCCTGTAGTGACAGAAAAAGGGGCAATGATTTTAAAGTGACAGAGGGTAGGTTTAGATTCATCATAAAGAAGAAATGTTTTATGATGAGGGTGATGAGACACTGGAAGAAGTTGCCCAGAGAATTTGTGGATGTGCCATCATTGGAAGTGTTCAAAGACAGGTTGGATGGGGCTTTAAGCAAACTCATCTAATAAAAGATGTCCCTGCTTATGGCAGGGGGTTGGAACTAGATGATGTTTAAAGGTCCCTTCCAACCCAAACCATTTTAGGATTCTATGATGATATGATTCTATGAGACAAGTTAATCTGGCTGGTTCAATTCAGTTGTGCATATTCAGAGGCATGTACTACCACCTAAAAATCACCTGGGACATTTCACCCATACACATAGGCTTGGAAATATGACATGGGACATACAGAAAACATGTTGTCTTCTGCAGTAGTGGCTTGGGAGCAGGCAGGATGCCAGTGGACATCTCCAATGGCATAGACACCTGCTACAATGTACATGGTTTGGGCCAGGGCCAGTGGAGTCTATGAAGTGATGCATGTCTCTTCTTTATAAACAAAGGAATCAGTCTCTGAATTCCAGTGACTCACTGTCTCTCTACTCTCAGACAGACATCTAGTGTCATTTGAAATGCCGTAAGGTTTTGGAACTGAACTCCTGATTATAATTTAGGAGGTCATGGATATGCTATAGTGTCATCTATGGGCTATCATCCATATCTGTGTCATCTCTGGAAGACCCATAAGGACATCCTTAACATGCCTGGGCATCTCAAATAGCACTAAACACACATGTTCAAGTAAATTAATCAAGCTCAAAATCTCCTTTGACTCTAATGGGAGCTTAGACACCTAACTTACTTGGAGACACCTATATAAATGTGATTGGGAAAAGTATCAAGCCCCACCTTTGCATTGTAGGGACTTACATGCAGGTGAAATGAACTCCACCCATGTGATAGGGAGACTAAACCCACCTTCAGCCCATCCTCTAATGTTGCAAGACAACATTTCATACCATTAGTCTCCACCTCACAAATCTCACTTTCTGTTGAGAGTTCCTCTACCGACATGGTTCTTTTTCACAAATGTTAAGTGTTATGTGACGTAACCATAAAGGGCATTGATCTCCACCAAAATTTGTGCTGAGATAGCTACCATGTCTTGGGTTTACATAAAATTTTAAAGACTGCTTTAAGGGACAGAGAAATGGAAAGGGGAAAGAAAACATTTCTTCCTGTTTTATTCAGCTAACAATTTTCCTTACAGATGTCAACAGAACTGTTTCAGAGTTCATAAACAATTCTGAAGAAATGCATCTGAATTGTGGCTTATTTACATTTTCAGTGTGCTCTTATGTCTTATAATAATAATCTTGATTATTTAAAGTAGTTTTAATTGTCTGAATTTTGTTTTTTCCAAATAACTTTCTTAAATTACTACCAGTGAAAAACAAAAAATTTTTTGGCTGACTTCATGTTTGAAAAACTTGCTTGGCTGACTTCCTTTACATATTTTCTGATAATTCCACACTTCTTCCTCTCTATGATTTTGCTGTAACTATTTGAGAAACATTACAGATTTTTAAGATAAAAGGTACTTACATAAAGGGTCTTTCATCAGTCTTACTAAAAGCATGAAACTTCTTCAAAATATTGTACTACTTCAGTCTACAGTCTTTAGTCTTTACATATATGCCATACATAATGTATAAAAATGAAAACACAATATGTCAGCTTGTAAATTTTCATTAAACAAATTCAGTTTTCTGAAGGTAGAATATTGTTTTCAGAGAATCTAAATCTTTTCACATGTGTTTTGTTCAATGAGTTCTGTAAGGATTTCTGCAGAGACACACATGTATGCAGACACACTTCTGTGCATATACATATGAACACATATACACCTCTGCAACTGTCTTGCCTGCAGGCAGGTGCCCCTGGCAGAGCCCATGGTCAGCAGTTCCCAGAGACAAGCCACGTGCTGACAGGATGGTCTCAGAGGGTAATAAAAGGCCTCCCTGAGTGGCCAAAAGCATTGCACTCTCACTTGTATTTACACTGTTTCAGCACAGGATGGGTTTTTGATCATTCAATTGGAAAATCAAATGTGCAGGTAAGTGCAAGGCAGGTACTGTTTCTGGAATGCACGTCAACTTGGCACACTCCCCAGGGCTAAGGAGTTCAGCCTGGTTTACTTGGAAAATGAGCAGAACTTCACAATGAAACAGAAACTCTTTAGAAACTTATTTCCCACAATTATTTTGGTTTGGTTTGGTTTTGTGGGGTGGGAGGAGAAGAGGAAGGAAGATGTTTTCTGCTTCAGGCATCATCTGCCAAGGTCACACAGGTACAGCTCTGCCTAGCTTTGCTGTGCAGTCCACATCTGCTGAGTCCATCTTTAGATGCAGTGTCTTGTTCCCAGAGTCTGTGTTGTACCTGGCAGCTGCCAAAAGCAACTATGCAAACACCTTCCCAAGATGGCAGAGACATAAGTAAGGCTCCTTCCAGCTGAGGGCATGATAGACTGTTGTGTGCCTGAAGAGATATCACAGGAACATAGACTTTGCAAGTAGTCCAGGGAAGGCAGGAGCAAATTGCTTTTCAGGGCACATCCTCTGGGATTGCCTCCTGTTATCTCTTCCAGGTAATTCCCAATGCAACAAACCCAGTGAATGCTAGCCCTTACTCCTCCGAGCTTAGTTCTGTCTGTGGAGACAGTTTTCCAAGTTATCCTACCCTCAATGCATGGCGCTTGTTGTTGCCATGCTTTCCTCAAGTCTGCAAAAGCATCACATAGCCAGGCTGTCTCCTGAACAAGGACTTGAACCCTGAATGTTCATGTTTAGAGGCTGATATTTTCCCAGCTAAGTGGCCCAGACACTGCGATGCACATCTGAACCACATGCAGAAGACAGCAATATTGCAGGCCTTTAGGGGAAGACATAGCTGGAGGTTATATACCATGATAAGGAATTAATTTGGCCTTCAGTACTTAAAGAAAACTCAATGGGAGACAGATACTCCATTTATTGCCCAGAAGGGACTTTTCAAAACACAGATGGAAGCAAAACACACACACGGTAACGTCAGGTACTGTTGCCTGAGCACACACACGCTTTTTGCACACATGGTGAAGGAGAAAATAGGCATTCCCTACTTCATACTGATCCAGCCGAGACATTGGCAGTTGTCAGCACAAATGCTAAGCAGCTGAGCTCCAAATGAAAAACATAGCTTGTAGTCTGGAAAATCAGGGCACATCTTGCTGTCTGCACCACCCTTAAGAGGAAACCAGGAGCAAAGGCGTGTGCGCTGGCCCTTTGCTGGACTCGATCCCTTCTCCAGGGCAAGTAGTGAAGTCGGACTGATGCAGCAGCATGAAGCTTTCAGAGCACTTTTTTCTTCTCTCTTGTGAATAAGAACCTTGAAAAAAAGACAACATCATCTCTCAGGACCTGACTAGGGCTGGTGCAGCAGATGCATGAGCCCCAGGGCTTTCCTTGCAAACACTGCACTGGGATTAAATGCTGAGGTAAGTGATTTGAAAGCCAAGGTTGCCTTAGGATCCAAGTCACACCTGCTTTGGGCACCAAAGGGCTGGCCAGCCTGGCTGTCTTCTCAGAAACTGACATTTTCTTTTCCTAGAAAATGAACTCAAGCTGAGATCTGAGAGGGCCGAATCCCGAGTGCTTTCTTCCTGCACAGAACATGCTGAGTGTTGCTCTGGCTAGGCCCACAATGAGGACAAGGGTCTGAGGTGCTACTTTCTCTGAGTCTTCAAAGCAGGATCTTCAGCATAACAGACTGAAACACTCCCTAGTGCACCCTGAAGGGCCCGATGCCCGGGGCAGGACCTTGATACCTAGGCCCAAGTAGGGCAGTACCTCTCACCAGGGCAGCATCACAATTATAGGCAAAGGGAGCCCCCCCTCTGGAGGGGAATTCACTTTTCCTCTTGGAGATGTGAGAGCAGCCAACACTGCCATCCCACCAAGAAATGCTGGGGACTGTCTCTCCAAAGCCAGTGCTGCTGGAGCCTCCTGTGTGGTGGAGACTTCCCTCTGAGGACACAGAGAAGGGTTGGGGGGTGTGACAGTGTGTGGCTAATGCAGGATGTCCCTCAAAGTAGGAGTGGTGAGAGTCTTGTAATGCATCAGTGCATGGGATCATTATGAATCTCATTAAGAGAAGCTCTCAGGCTCTGCAAGATCTTGGTTGAAGTATCACTTACTGGGGATAGCACAAGAAGGAGAAACAGGATAGCATAGGTAGCCGTGCATTTTCTCACATACCTGTGTAGCCTCAGCAGTGGGACAATATGCATGAACACCTTTTCAGTGACAGAAATGTGGACCCATTTTTGTCAGGGGTGAAAGTGTTTCTGCCAATGAAAGCAGGAAGGAAGAAGCAGGGCCAGTGTCCAGACTCAGGAAGGAGATGAGGACTGGTCCTTCATGAATGAGTTGTCTATTGGAGAGAATGAGACATAGATAAAGACCACTTCACCTCCTCCCAGCTCCACTGACAAGAGGACACAATCCCTGAGGTGTTTGACCCAGCAGCCTTCTGCATAGCAGCCAAACATGCTCATCTACTGCATTGCAGAGACACCCATCAGGGGCTACCAGGGATGTGCTTTTCCATCTCGGGGCAGTCCCAAGCGTAGATGAAATGGCAGCATCCCTGATCCTAGCCCACATCCCAGCCTCCAGGGAAAGACCAAGTCTTCTCTGCACCCTGATGCTTTTTGCTCTAGATCAAGAGGGGAACAGGAGTGTACATCATGTGAGATGGGTTTCTCTGCTTTATCATGTTTTGTTTTCTCCTTCACTTATGGAGTTCCAAAAGTGCTCCCCACAGAGGGAATTTCCCTTCCCCAGTTGCTCTGCTGCTGCAGCAATCAGGGAAAAGTCCTGTGTAGACAGCAAGGCAGAGCTGTGTGAGTGAGTTCACGCAGGGCAAGAAGTTTGTCCCACTCCTGTTTGTGTCAAGGTTAGGAAATGGTGCCTGTTGCTTTTCAACCATCCCTCATGGGAGAGAGGACACCACTGACAACTCCTGCAACGTGGCCAGGGAAGTTTCACAGGCCCTTGAGCATCCTTAGGCTCCCTCCCTATAGCACACAAATAGTGAGGCCTCTGGGCTTGATGATACAAACCTGTGCCAGCATCAGACTCTGTCAGAGCCCAAAAGACCATTTGTGGTGGAAAAAGACTTAACTGCAATGTTCAAGCAAATGATTTATTTGAACTGCACTTACAGGCTTAACACACCACTATTGCAGGTTTTACAGCTACAATGGAGGAAATGCACTGTTGCAATTTTTAAAGCAAGAGTAGTACACTATTACAACCATAAGTGATTCACAGACAACCACACATGTGTTTACAAACATAAAGCATAAACAATATTCACTTACCCCTCCGGGTAAGGGCTCTCAATCCCAGGGAAGCTACCTCGACCGGCATCCCGATCAAGCCGGGGAAGGGTCTCCTTCACAAGCCAACTGTATAGTTGGAGAAGTGACTTCCCGATACTGGCTGGCTGGACAAGCCACCAAGTTGGGAGGGAGGGTTGATCTGCTCAAGGGTAGGAAGGCTCTACAGAGGGATCTGGACAGGCTGGATCGATGGGCTGAGGCCAACTGTATGAGGTTCAACAAGGCCAAGTGCCGGGTCCTGCACTTCAGTCACAACAATCCCATGCAGCGCTACAGGCTTGGGGAAGAGTGGCTGGAAAGCTGCCCGGCAGAGAAAGACCTGGGGGTGCTGGTTGACAGCCGGCTGAATATGAGCCAGCAGTGTGCCCAGGTGGCCAAGGCAGCCAACGGCATCCTGGCCTGTATCAGAAACAGTGTGGCCAGCAGGAGCAGGGAGGTGATTGTTCCCCTGTACTTGGCACTGGTGAGGCCTCACCTTGAGTACTGTGTTCAGTTTTGGGCCCCTCACTACAGGAAAGACATTGAGGTGCTGGAGCATGTCCAGAGAAGGGCAACCAAGTTGGTGAGGGGCCTGGAGCACAAGTCTTATGAGGAGCGGCTGAGGGAACTGGGGTTGTTTAGTCTGGAGAAAAGGAGGCTGAGGGGAGACCTTATTGCTTTCTACAACTACTTGAAAGGAGGTTGTAGCGAGGTGGGTGCTGGTCTCTTCTGTCAGGTGGCTGGAGACAGGACAAGAGGAAATGGCCTCAAGTTGCAGCAAGGGAGGTTTAGATTGGATATTAGGAAAAATTTCTTTACTGAAAGGGTTGTCAGGCATTGGAACAGGCTGCCCAGGGAAGTAGTTGAGTCACCATCCCTGGAGGTATTCAAAAAGCAAGTGGACGGGGTACTTCAAGACATGGTTTAGTGGGCATGGTTGATGGTTGGACTCGATGATCTTAAAGGTCTTTTCTAACCTAAAAGATTCTATGATTCTATGATTTCCAACCTGAATCTTAGGGTTTTTATCCCCTGACTTGTGGAATGGTGTGTACGACTATGCCTGAGTGGATTATGATATATGCCTAAATGGATTATGTGTATCTGAGCGGAGTCTCCCCTTATCTTTCTTTTGCTGGTCTGTGATTGTTTGACTACACAAGGTTGTCATTTGAAAGTGAAGCTGAAACCCTCCAGCTTTTCTTTTTTTTACCTTGCTTCCTCAGGCAACTGAATAGTGGTTGGATTGAGACTCAGGGCATACTATTTGTTAAGGGATTTCAAGGCTCAGTTCAGGTTTTGTTTCTTTGAATGGTGCAGCCACCACCCTGTTTAGTTTAGGGTTTATCAGACAACCCAGGGCTAAGCTGTCTACACAGCTCCCTGTGAGTTGTCTCTGCAGAGAGACAGGGCCTCAAGGCAATCCAAGGCTGAGTCGCTTTTGTAACCCCCCATGAGTTGCCTGTGTGCACTAGACATGGTGAAACTCATTTGTGAACTGTGAGCCAGACAATCCACACACCATTCTCCATAGCCCTAAAGAAAAGACCTTCCTCAAAAGTCATTTGACCACCAGGTAGTGAGTTTCTTCAAGTGTCAGGTGGGGCAGAAAGGTTTGATTAGCTGCCAGGGAAGAAGAACTGTTGAGGTTTTTTGCAAGCCTCTTTCTGGTACCCCAAGCCCTGGACTTGCTGTCATTTTCCTTTCCTTTCTCCAGAGTTCTCCTGGTCGTATGGGTTTAGAGAAGGATGCCAGAAAGCAGTGACAAAGATCCCACAGAAGGCGAATCGGATCATGGAGGCACATGTGCTGGTGGGTTCATGCCTCTGCGCAGGAGGTCTGCCCTGGAATGTCTGTCCTGCTGCATAGGAACACGCCTCACTCAGGAAGAAAGTTTGCTGGGAACAGAGGAGGGACTACAGCCTGCAGACCTGGTTGCCCAGAAAGGTGCTGTGTGGCTGTGCCAGGGACAGAAGTTTGTCCCTACTCCTCTAGGCTCCACTACTATAGGTGATGCTGTGCCAATGTTGTTTGCCCTCCTTAGCCTCCCCACTGTGAACCCTGCTTTCCGGTGTGGTTGGAAATGCAGTCAAAGAGGCAGAGAACAGCTGCAGGAAACAGGTTGCCTGTTCTTGGCTGTGAAGACAGACAGACAAGGGGAGGTGGAGCTACTCCTTTCCTGTGCAATGATTCTCTCCCTGGAGTATGTGCAGATATGTCAATGCCCTGCAACACTTCAGTTCCTGAGATATGGCTTGGATCTTCACAGTATCTCAGGACATCTCAGCTCTCATGGCCCGGGCCACCAGGGCAAATGCAAACTTCCTGCACCATGTGGCCTCTAGTAGCTGCTTGTGGGATGGTAAACATGCTGGTGGCTGAAAAAATCTTATTCCTATGAGACTTCTCTTCTGAGTAATGTGGGATCGCAAGAGAAGCTGCAGAACACCATGCAGGAGTTGGTTGTAGAGTATAGTATTTTCGCTGCAATGGGCTGTGCTGCAAGTGGTAAACAAAGTGAGAAGAATGGTGACTGTGTGTCTGTCGTGAGTGCTTCTATCTGTGTGAACTGTAATGCATCCGGCAGAAAGAATCATAGAATCATAGAATCATAGAATCATTTCGGTTGGAAAAGACCTTCAAGTTCATCAAGTCCAACCATTAACCATGCCCCCTAAACCATGCCCTGGAGTACCCTATCCACTCGCTTTTTGAATACCTCCAGGGATGGTGACTCAACCACTTCCCTGGGCAGCCTATTCCAATGTTTGACAGCCCTCTCAGTAAAAAAATTTTTCCTAATATCTAACCTAAATCTCCTTTGCCTCAACTTGAGGCCATTTCCTCTTGTCCTATCTCCAGACACCTGACAGAAGAGACCAACACCCTCCTCACTACAACCTCCTTTCAAGTAGTTGTAGAGAGCGATAAGGTCTCCCCTCAGCCTCCTCTTTTCTAGACTGAACAACCCCAGATCCCTCAGCCGCTCCTCATAAGACTTGTGCTCAAGGCCCCTCACCAACTTTGTTGCCCTTCTCTGGACACGCTCAAGCAGCTCTATGTCTTTCCTGTAGTGAGGGGCCCAAAACTGAACACAGTACTCGAGGTGCGGCCTCACCAGTGCCGAGTACAGGGGAACAACCACCTCCCTGTTCCTGCTGGCCACAATGTTCCTGATACAGGCCAGGATGCGATTGGCTTTCTTGGCCACCTGGGCACAGGGCATAGTCTCATGAAAGCAGTGAAAGAGGAGAAGTGGATCATTCCTCGGGGTGGGTGTGGAGAGACGAAAGAGTTTTAGTCATCTGCCTGGTGAGTTGAAAGGTCTGGCAGAGACCCACTGGGGCACAGTCCAGTCATTCACCTGGCTCTGGGAATGACCTCAGAAGAAGAGGTCCGCTCTCTCTCACTCCCGCCTGTGCTCCTTCATTGGACTGAGCTGTTGGCAGAGAGTCTGAAGCTGGCGAGAGACATCCTTGTTCTGGAATGCAGTCCTTGCTAACCCCTGCCCTTCAAAAAAAAGGAAACCAAGAGAGAGGACGGGAAATGAGGTTCAGCAGACATAAGAGATCGCAGAAGGACCCAAAGTAGCTTGCTAGGGATTGCATGAGCTGCCATTCAGCTCACCTCGTCCCCATAGCCCGCATGATACTCTTGTGACAGATCACTGACAGTGACACCTGTGAGTGAGCATCACCTTCCTCAAACGGTCACAGTGGCACCACTTAGACGGGCTATTTCACAGCCCCAGCTGTCCCTTTGCTGGCTCAAGCAAAACTGCCTGCACCGGTTCTGTGCCCGGTGAACACAGAGCTGGGCACAGGGCGGGTGGCCGGAGGAAGAGGTGCCCCCTCTCCATCAGCGTGCCTCCAAACGCACCTCTCTGCCTTTCCCCACCGGGCCTCGCCACTTCCGTCCTCTTCCGCTCACCACGGACGCGTGGTGGCAGACCAAGCAAAAGTCCATTTCAAAGCGACCGGCCTGCCCGTGGCCAGGGATGAGGCAAGAGCAGCGTGGAACGGCTGAGCAGGAGTCTGGGCGTCGGCCTGTAGAGAAAACCACCAGCCCCACAGCACGCGTTGCCCGGGAGAAAGGTGCGATTTCAGGAGAAAGGACCACGAGGAGACTCGGGCTGGGATGCAGCATTTCTTTAATGAGAACAGAAAGTGTGTGTGCATTTTGAGGGGAGGGGGAAGAGCGCTGAGCCTGAGAAGTCCAGGGCTCCACAGGGCAAGAGGACATCACCCTTTGCAGCGGGATAGAAAGCGCCTGCAAGGCGCTCCTTCCTCCCTGTTGCAGCTGCAGCCGGTGAGAATCCTCTCCCATCTACAGCAAGGGCGAGGGAAGTATTTTGCCTTGGTCAACGGCAAAAGCTATGAAGGCCAGGAGGGAGGATGAGGGCGCTACCTGGCGGTAGCAAGGAAAGCACAGGCAGAATAAGAGCAAGAAGGGCACGATGTCAAGGGGTGACACGCGGCTCCCTTCCATTCATGGGGAGAGGCAGGTGTCCCATGCACTAGGAAGCCACAGGCATCTCCCCGGTGCTGGATCCAGATCTCGTTTCTCCGTTCCTGGTTGCTCTTTCCAATGTGAGCCATGCGCTGGCCCTACCAGCAGAGACTGCATGAACGCAGGGGCCCACACAGACCGCTCCCGAGGCCTGTGAATCTCCCAAATCCAAGGGCGCCCCCAGAAGAGACGGGGACCCCCCCAGCGCTGAGGGAGCTCCCAACAGCAGCTGACAGCGAGGATCCCACGGCTGTGCTCTGAGGGAAAGAGGTGAGGATGGGGCCCGGCAGGGTCACCACCACCGGGGAGGGTTCGATCACGGTGGTGGAGTCAGCGCACCGTAGAACACAAGGCTCATTGCAGCTGTTTGCAAGGGGGGCTGGTCCGCAGGGGAAAGGGAGGCAGGGTCTGTAGCAAGACATCTCTCGGCGAGGGAGGCAGAGCTGAAACACAGAGCAGGGCATGAGCACGAGACGGAAGCCGAGGGAAGAGGACGGGTCAGAACCACAAGCACACCTGCCGAAAGAGACCGGGTGGGTTCAGACTTACCTAGCTGACTGAGGAGGTGGCAGCAAGGGCAGTGGATGGCAAGGCCTGGAGACGCATGGCCTTTTATACCCTGTCTCCAAGCCTTGGGGGGTCCTGAAGCGTTCTTTATGCATGAAACACTTTGCTAACTAGCAGTATTTGCTTGCAAAGCTCTCCTGGATGATTACATCTTTCCCCCTTTCATCTGAGAGGTTTTGCTCCCATCCAACACGTGGGCAAGACCAAAATGTGCCCTTTGAGGTCCAGCAGTCATTATGCTGCTCCCTAAGGCCACAGGACGTCGTTGTCCATCTCGTCTCAGCTGCTTGTAGAGACGCCAAGTGGTGTGCTGGCCACGCACATTCCTGGAGCATGGCCGCCACCACCACCCCTCCACACCGCCCACTGCCCTTCAGCCACTGAGGAATTCAGCACCTGAAGTCACCTCACCATTGCTTCCAGCTCAGGGCCTTGGCCTGAACAGCAGAGGCTCATACGCTTAGCAGGTATGTTTAGACATTTGGGCAGTGGCCGGCCAGCCTCTTTTTGGCTCATCCTCTGCCCAGCTCTTGCAGTCTTCAGCTTTCCTGGACCCAGAAAGGGAACTATTTCGCTCTGACCCTGACCCCACAAAAGCACCTGGGAGCTCTGGTTCCCTGCCTTTACCACATCCCACAGAGGCTGATGGCCGCCAGGATGAGCATGAGGGGAAAAACAAACCCATTTTGTCTTGGATCGGCCTCAGGCAAGGAGTCGTAAGGCTCTTTGAACTTTTGCCCATTCCTTTGATGGACTTGTTTTTCAGTAAACAATAAACCCTCTGAGCTGAGCTCATATGCCCCTTGGGAAGAAGAAACACAAAGGTGACGTCTTCTAGGAACACCACCATTCACATCCAGGAGTGAAACAGCTGGACCTTCCTGATGAGAGTGACCAGCTCAGCTCTTTGGCCTCCCCTTTGATGTAGTGCTGATGCCTGTATGACTTGGGCAGAGGGTGAGCCACAAGGACTGCTGAACAGTGTGATCATCACAGGCCTCACTGAATGCATATGTCAACAGGTGCATGCTGATGCACACCAGCTGCACACATGGAGGGACACACAAAGCCCATTGCCCGTGTTGGGAAACCAAGCCAGACCTAACCCAACTCAGCCGCATCCAACCCAGCACAGAGCAACCCAACCCAACCTTCCCAAACAAGCCAAACACAAACTCAAACGATACCATTCCAAACTGAATCAAATCAAATCAAGCCACTTAAGTCAAATTGCATCTCCCCTTGGTAACTTTTCTCTGGCAGGAGGTATTGCGCTTTTTGATGTAAAAAGGCCAGGGTTTGAGTGCGGGGTGATCCTCTGCCTTCCCGTGGGCTGCAGCTATCATGCCCTGGTCGAATTCTCAATCTTGAGGGATGCAGGACGGGTAGAGAGTAGAGTCAGGACCCTAAACCTCAGAAAGGCAAACTCTTGGCTGTTTAGGGTGCTAGTGCATGGGATCCCTTGGGAAACTGCCCTCGGAGATAAAGGAGCGTGGTGGGTTAACCCTGGCTGAATGCCAGGTGCCCACCAAAGCCGTTCTATCACTCCCCCCCCCCCCCCCTCAGCTGGACAGAGGAGAGAAAATATAACAAAGGGCTCGTGAGTCGAGATAAGGACAGGGAGAGATCACTCAACCAATTACCGTCACGGGCAAAACAGACTCAACTTGGGGAAAATTAACTTAATTTATTGCCAATCAACCAGAGTAGGGTAATGAGAAATAAAACCAAATCTCAAAATACCTTCCCTCCACCCCTCCCTTCTTCCCGGGCACAGCTCCGCTCCTGGATTCTCTACCTACACCCCGCCCCCCCCCCAACCAGTGGCACAGGGGGACGGGGAATGGGGGTTACGGTCAGTTCATCACACGTTGTCTCTGCCGCTTCATCCTCTTCCGGGGCAGCACCCATCACACTCTTCCCCTGCTCCAGCGTGGGGTCCCTCCCACGGGAGACAGTCCTCCACGAACTTCTCCAACGTGGGTCCCTCCCACGGGCTGCAGTTCTTCACGAACTGCTCCAGCATGGGTCCCTTCCACGGTGTGCAGTCCTTCAGGAGCACACTGCTCCAGTGTGTCCCCCCCGCGGGGTCGCAAGTCCTGCCAGAAAACCTGCTCCATGGGCTCCTCTCTCCACAGATCCGCAGGTCCTGGCAGGAGCCTGCTCCAGCGCGGGGGTTCCCACGGGGTCACAGCCTCCTTCGGGCAGCCACCTGCTCTGGCGTGGGGTCCCCCACGGGCTGCAGGTGGATATCTGCTCCACCGTGGACCTCCCTGGGCTGCAGGGGGACAGCCTGCCTCACCATGGCCTTCACCACGGGCTGCAGGGGAATCTCTGCTCCGGCGCCTGGAGAGCCTCCTCCCCCTCCTTCTTCACTGACCTTGGTGTCCGCAGGGTTGTTTCTCTTACGTATTCTCACTCCTCTCTCCGGCTGCCTTTTCTGTGCCCGCTGCAACTGTTTTCCCTTCTTAAATAGGTTATCACAGAGTCGCTACCACTATCGCTGATTGGCTCGGCCTTGGCCGGCGGCGGGTCCGTCTTAGAGCCGGCTGGTATTGGCTCTGTCGGACATAGGGGAAGCTTCTAGCAGCTTCTCACAGAAGCCGCCCCTGTAACCCCCCCACTACCAAAACCTTGCCACACAAACCCAATAAAAGGAGCAAACGAGAGCTGGGAGATATTGACAGACATTTTTCTTAGGGCGCTAAAGCTCTCAAAACCAACGGGCAAGAAGTCAGGCAGGGGAGGCAGGAGGCCAGCTTGGCTAAGTCAAGACCTCTTAGCCAAACTGAAACACAAAACCAAAATGCATAGGCAGTGGAGGCAGGGATACACATCCTGGGGAGATTATAGGGCAGTGGCCCAGGAGTGCAAGGTGGGGGTCAGGAACCCAAGGCACAGCTGGAGCTGAACTTGGCTAGGGACATGAAAAATAACTAGAAGAGTTTCTGCCGCTGCGTAGGACAACAAAGGAAGATGAAAGAAACTGTACCCCCCCAGTGGACGTGGAGAAGGCTGAGGTACTCAACAATATTTTTTTGCCTCAGTTTTCACTGGCAATCACTCTGCCCACATCTCTCAAGTCCCTGAACCTCAAGGCGGGGACCTGGGGAATGAAGTCCCTCCCATCACAAGAGAAGATCAGGTTCGAGACCATCGAAAAACCTGAATGTGCACAAGTCCATGGGACCTCATGAGATGCATCCGAGGGTCCTGAAGGAACTGGCAGATGAAGTCGCTAAGCCACTCTCCATCAAATTTGAAAAGTCGCGGCAGACTGGCGAAGTTCCCAGTGACTGGAAAAGGGGAAAAATAACCCCCACTTTTAAAAAGGGGAAAAAAGGAAGACCTGGGGAGCTGCAGGCCGGTCAGTCTCACCTCTGTGCCCGGCAAGATCATGGAGCAGATCCTCCTGGAAACTACGCTAAGGCACGTGGAAAACAGAGGTGTGACTGGTGACAGCCAACATGGCTTCACTAAGGGCAAATCGTGCCTGACAAACTTAGTGGCCTTCTACGACGGGGTTACAACATTGGTGGATAAGGGAAGAGCGACTGACGTCACCTACTTGTGCGAAGCGTTTGATACTGTCCCACACAACATCCTTGTCTCTAAAATGGAGAGACATGGATTTGACAGGTGGACCACTCGGTCGATAAGGAACTGGCCGGATGGTCGCACTCAAAGAGCTGTGGTTGACGGCTCGACGTCCGGGTGGAGACCGGTGATGAGTGGTGTCCCTCAGGGGTCCGGACAGGCACCAGTATTACTTAACATCTTTGTCGGGGACATGGACAGTGGGATTGAGTGCACCCTCAGCAAGATGGCGGATGACACCAAGCTGAGCGGTGTGGTCGATACTCTAGAGGGAAGGGATGCCATCCAGAGGGACCTGGACAGGCCAGAGAGGTGGGCCCGTGTGAACCTCATGCAGTTCAAGAAGGCCAAGTGCAAGGCCCTGCACCTAGGTCGGGGCAATCCCAACCACGGATACAGGCTGGGCGATGAGTGGATTGAGAGCAGGGGCAACAGTTTTAAACTGAGAGAGGGTAGATTTACATTAGGTGTTAGGAAGAAATTCTTTCCTGTGAGGCTGGTGAGACACTGGAACAGGTCGTCCAGAGAAGCTGTGGACGCCCCCTCCCTGGCAGTGTTCAAGGCCAGGTTGGATGGGCCTTTGAGCAACCTGATCTAGTGGAAGGTATCCCTGCCCGTGGCGGGGCGAGGGGTTGGAACTAGATGATCCTTAAGGTCCCTTCCAACCCAAACTATTCTATGATTCTATGTGGCCTCCTGTAGCTGCTTATGGGATGGTAAACGTGCTGGTGGCTGGAAAAAATCTTATTCCTCTGAGTCATGTGGGATGACTGAAAAGAGAAGCTGGAAAGCAACGTGCAGGAGGAGGTTGTTTAATATAGTATTTTGGCTGCGGTGGCCTGTGCCACAGGCAATGCAGAAAACGAGAAGAATGGTGACTGTGTGTCTGTCATGAGTGCTTCTGTCTGCATGAACAGTAACGCGTCCAGCAGAAAGAAGAGCGTAGTCATAGAATCGTAGAATCATAGAATATCTCGAGTTGGAAGGGACCCGTAAGGATCATCGAGTCCAACTCCCTGCTCCTCGCAGGACTACCTAAGACTAAACCATATGACTAAGAGTGTCGTCCAGATGCCCCTTGAACTCTGGCAGTCCTCCACAACATCCTTCTCTCTAAATGGGAGGCATATGGATTTGATGGGTGGA
Organism: Harpia harpyja; assembly: GCF_026419915.1. Taxonomy (NCBI): domain Eukaryota; kingdom Metazoa; phylum Chordata; class Aves; order Accipitriformes; family Accipitridae; genus Harpia; species Harpia harpyja. The sequence continues at coordinate 40,136,384 of NC_068953.1, forward strand.
CTGTTTGGTGGATAAGGAATTGCTTGGATGGTCACACCCAGAGGGTAGTGGTCAACGGCTCAATGTCCAGATGGAGATCAGTGACAAGTGGTGTCCCTCAGGGGTCCATACTGGGAGCAGTACTGTTTAATATCTTCATCAACAACATAGACAGTGGGATTGAGTGCACCCTCAGCAAGTTTGCAGACGACACCAAGCTGAGTGGTGTGGTTGACATGCCTGAGGGACAGGATGCCATCCAGAGGGACCTGGCCAAGCTCGAGAAGTGGGCCCGTGCGAACCTTGTGAAGTTCAACAAGGCCAAGTGCAAGGTCCTGCACATGGGTCAGGGCGACCCCCGGTATCGATACAGGCTGGGGGATGAAGGGGTTGAGCGCAGCCCTGCAGAGAAGGGCTTGGGGGTACTGGTGGATGAAAGGCTTGGACACGAGCTGGCAGTGTGCACTCGCAGCCCAGAAAGCCAACGGTATCCTGGGCTGCATCAAAAGAAGCATGGCCAGCCGGTCCAGGGAGGTGATTCTGCCCCTCTACTCCACACTCGGGAGACCCCGCCTGGACTATGCGTCCAGATCTGGAGTCCTCAGCACGGGAAAGACACGGACCTGTTGGAGCGGGTCGAGAGGAGGACCACGAAAATGATCAGAGGGATGGAACCCCTCTCCCATGAGGACAGTGAAAGAGTTGAGGTTGTTCGGCCTGGAGAAGGGAAGGCTCCGGGGAGACCTTCCTGTGGCCTTTCAATACTTAAAGGGGGCTTATAAGAAGCGCCCCCTATACGAAAGATGGGAACAAACTTTTTAGTAGGGTCTGTGGCAATAGGACGAAGGGTAACGGTTTCAAGCTAAAAGAAGGTAGATTCAGGCTAGATATAAAGAAGAAATTTTTTACGATGAGGGTGGTGAAACACTAGAACAGGTTGCCCAGAGAGGTGGTAGATGCCCCACCCCTGGAAACATTCAAGGTCAGGCTGGACGTGGCTCTGAGCAACCTGATCTAGTTGAAGATGTCCCTGCTCATTGCAGGAGGGGTTGGACTAGGTGACCTTTAAAGGTCCCTTCCAACCCAAACTATTTTATGATTCCATGATTCTGTGAATTTGGAGAATACTGAGCAGACCACAGTCCTCTCTCAAGTCTCTTACAGGATCACAACCTTGTCTGTGGTGGAGGTAGCCATGTGGCGCAGGGATTGATACTGGGTCCAGTGCTGTTTAACAACTGCAGGAGCGACCTTGACCATGGGGCAGAGTGCACCCTCAGCAAGTTTGCAGATGATACAAAACTGGGAAGAGGGGCCGATAGACCACATGCTTGTTGCACTGCCATTCAGCTGGACCCCGACAGACTGCAGAACCCTTTGCTCTGTGGCTGTAGGGTGTCCCACAGGAGACAGGTGGGTGGGCCTGTACTGAAGCACAAAGTGCTGGCTCTTTTGGGAACCCAGTGAGAAAGGCATGAACACTTTCAAGGGAGATGATGATTTTATTACTAACATAGCAATGGTGAGAGCAAATCGTAGAATCCTTCATCCCGTCTGATGCTGGGAACCCTAAGGTGGTGCAGCCATTGGTCAGGGCATGGCACGCTGCGCAGGTGATGGTCACCAGCTCTGCGTTCACTTGCACTCTTGCAGAGCCTTGATTGCAATACAACTTCCGTATGTTATCTGTCACTGATAGCAATCAGGCCTGGAATGTGGACTTAGCCTTGAAGGCTCCCTTGGGTGACAGATCCTAATATTCTTAACATATTAACAAAGCTCGAGTGTTCCTGGGGACAGCGCGCAGAGTTGGTGCAAGAAGACTTTGTACAGGGAGTCTTGCAGTAGCCATTGTATTCGTGGAGTTTGTGACCTTGAACAGGCCACGTCTGCTCGATCAGGCCTTGTACTTAAAGCCCAATGTCTTAGCATAAGTAGCTGCTGTAAGGGAACCAGCTGGAGTGCCCCGTGCCGGCCCGTGCTGTGCGCTGGTGGATGTTATGACAGAGATAACATTCCAACCTGTCAGGAGAAGACACATGATTCTGTTTGTTACACAAAATAAAAGGCCCCATGGCATGGTAGGCAGGAGGAACCTCTCCACAGGTGGGATCCACGCAGCATACTGTGGGAAAATCCTCCTGGGTTCTGTCCAATGCTGCATGGCAGCAGGGTGCCCAGCATCTGAAGGGACGCAGGATTTACTGCCTATCTATATTCCTCTTCCCACCCTATCTCATTAAAGCAGCTTTTTATTAAGCCACTTGTTGTTGGGCCTTTCCTCCCGAAATCCAGAAAAGGAGCCTGCTTTCTTTCTTTCCATTTCTTTCTCTTCACGTCACTCCCCCACCCACCTGGTAAAGAAGAGCCCCATAATATTTCAAGTGGGCAGAAGAAAACAGTACATACGTGACACTGACTAAATCTACATCTATGAGGAGCAAGTAGCGGTCGCACAGTGTTCATGATACGGATTGGCCATGATGTGATCACTGACTCCACGTGCAATAGTCTTTCAGGCTGACGACTGCATGGCCATGCCTGGGCAAGGCAGGGGCTTGCCCTGGGGGTTTCCCCCAACCCTTTCACTCTGTTAAAAACAAGATCAGCCTGCATAGGAAACTGCCCCGATAATCACTTCAGGTCATGCTTTGCTCTGGCAGGACTTCTAGGTGCACAAAACCGCCACTTGCCATTCAGCTCACCTCGTCCCCATAGCCCGCATGATACTCTTGTGACAGATCACTGACAGTGACACCTGTGAGTGAGCATCACCTTCCTCAAACGGTCACAGTGGCACCACTTAGACGGGCTATTTCACAGCCCCAGCTGTCCCTTTGCTGGCTCAAGCAAAACTGCCTGCACCGGTTCTGTGCCCGGTGAACACAGAGCTGGGCACAGGGCGGGTGGCCGGAGGAAGAGGTGCCCCCTCTCCATCAGCGTGCCTCCAAACGCACCTCTCTGCCTTTCCCCACCGGGCCTCGCCACTTCCGTCCTCTTCCGCTCACCACGGACACGTGGTGGCAGACCAAGCAAAAGTCCATTTCAAAGCGACCGGCCTGCCCGTGGCCAGGGATGAGGCAAGAGCAGCGTGGAACGGCTGAGCAGGAGTCTGGGCGTCGGCCTGTAGAGAAAACCACCAGCCCCACAGCACGCGTTGCCCGGGAGAAAGGTGCGATTTCAGGAGAAAGGACCACGAGGAGACTCGGGCTGGGATGCAGCATTTCTTTAATGAGAACAGAAAGTGTGTGTGCATTTTGAGGGGAGGGGGAAGAGCGCTGAGCCTGAGAAGTCCAGGGCTCCACAGGGCAAGAGGACATCACCCTTTGCAGCGGGATAGAAAGCGCCTGCAAGGCGCTCCTTCCTCCCTGTTGCAGCTGCAGCCGGTGAGAATCCTCTCCCATCTACAGCAAGGGCGAGGGAAGTATTTTGCCTTGGTCAACGGCAAAAGCTATGAAGGCCAGGAGGGAGGATGAGGGCGCTACCTGGCGGTAGCAAGGAAAGCACAGGCAGAATAAGAGCAAGAAGGGCACGATGTCAAGGGGTGACACGCGGCTCCCTTCCATTCATGGGGAGAGGCAGGTGTCCCATGCACTAGGAAGCCACAGGCATCTCCCCGGTGCTGGATCCAGATCTCGTTTCTCCGTTCCTGGTTGCTCTTTCCAATGTGAGCCATGCGCTGGCCCTACCAGCAGAGACTGCATGAACGCAGGGGCCCACACAGACCGCTCCCGAGGCCTGTGAATCTCCCAAATCCAAGGGCGCCCCCAGAAGAGACGGGGACCCCCCCAGCGCTGAGGGAGCTCCCAACAGCAGCTGACAGCGAGGATCCCACGGCTGTGCTCTGAGGGAAAGAGGTGAGGATGGGGCCCGGCAGGGTCACCACCACCGGGGAGGGTTCGATCACGGTGGTGGAGTCAGCGCACCGTAGAACACAAGGCTCATTGCAGCTGTTTGCAAGGGGGGCTGGTCCGCAGGGGAAAGGGAGGCAGGGTCTGTAGCAAGACATCTCTCGGCGAGGGAGGCAGAGCTGAAACACAGAGCAGGGCATGAGCACGAGACGGAAGCCGAGGGAAGAGGACGGGTCAGAACCACAAGCACACCTGCCGAAAGAGACCGGGTGGGTTCAGACTTACCTAGCTGACTGAGGAGGTGGCAGCAAGGGCAGTGGATGGCAAGGCCTGGAGACGCATGGCCTTTTATACCCTGTCTCCAAGCCTTGGGGGGTCCTGAAGCGTTCTTTATGCATGAAACACTTTGCTAACTAGCAGTATTTGCTTGCAAAGCTCTCCTGGATGATTACATCTTTCCCCCTTTCATCTGAGAGGTTTTGCTCCCATCCAACACGTGGGCAAGACCAAAATGTGCCCTTTGAGGTCCAGCAGTCATTATGCTGCTCCCTAAGGCCACAGGACGTCGTTGTCCATCTCGTCTCAGCTGCTTGTAGAGACGCCAAGTGGTGTGCTGGCCACGCACATTCCTGGAGCACGGCCGCCACCACCACCCCTCCACACCGCCCACTGCCCTTCAGCCACTGAGGAATTCAGCACCTGAAGTCACCTCACCATTGCTTCCAGCTCAGGGCCTTGGCCTGAACAGCAGAGGCTCATACGCTTAGCAGGTATGTTTAGACATTTGGGCAGTGGCCGGCCAGCCTCTTTTTGGCTCATCCTCTGCCCAGCTCTTGCAGTCTTCAGCTTTCCTGGACCCAGAAAGGGAACTATTTCGCTCTGACCCTGACCCCACAAAAGCACCTGGGAGCTCTGGTTCCCTGCCTTTACCACATCCCACAGAGGCTGATGGCCGCCAGGATGAGCATGAGGGGAAAAACAAACCCATTTTGTCTTGGATCGGCCTCAGGCAAGGAGTCGTAAGGCTCTTTGAACTTTTGCCCATTCCTTTGATGGACTTGTTTTTCAGTAAACAATAAACCCTCTGAGCTGAGCTCATATGCCCCTTGGGAAGAAGAAACACAAAGGTGACGTCTTCTAGGAACACCACCATTCACATCCAGGAGTGAAACAGCTGGACCTTCCTGATGAGAGTGACCAGCTCAGCTCTTTGGCCTCCCCTTTGATGTAGTGCTGATGCCTGTATGACTTGGGCAGAGGGTGAGCCACAAGGACTGCTGAACAGTGTGATCATCACAGGCCTCACTGAATGCATATGTCAACAGGTGCATGCTGATGCACACCAGCTGCACACATGGAGGGACACACAAAGCCCATTGCCCTTGTTGGGAAACCAAGCCAGACCTAACCCAACTCAGCCGCATCCAACCCAGCACAGAGCAACCCAACCCAACCTTCCCAAACAAGCCAAACACAAACTCAAACGATACCATTCCAAACTGAATCAAATCAAATCAAGCCACTTAAGTCAAATTGCATCTCCCCTTGGTAACTTTTCTCTGGCAGGAGGTATTGCGCTTTTTGATGTAAAAAGGCCAGGGTTTGAGTGCGGGGTGATCCTCTGCCTTCCCGTGGGCTGCAGCTATCATGCCCTGGTCGAATTCTCAATCTTGAGGGATGCAGGACGGGTAGAGAGTAGAGTCAGGACCCTAAACCTCAGAAAGGCAAACTCTTGGCTGTTTAGGGTGCTAGTGCATGGGATCCCTTGGGAAACTGCCCTCGGAGATAAAGGAGCGTGGTGGGTTAACCCTATCTCATACTGGGGAGGGTTCTTAAACAATCCGAAGAGTGAGATCAAGACACAAACGCGGTCAGATGCCATAAAACCTTGTAAGTTTTATTTCCTATAACAACTGATAATAGTGACAGGACAGAGGGAAGAAGAAAGGAAATAGGCAGACCTAAGCAAGAGAACAGAGAGATACAGCAGGACTAGTTACCACCACCACAAAGCCAGCGATGTCCCGTTGGCTCGGTCTCAGTGCAGGTGATGGGGTAAGCTCCAAGTTCCAGTAGAGAGATGATGCTGAATGCTTGTGGGATACTTGGAAAGTAATGGGCACACAGTGAACAATCCAGACTCGATAGAATTGATCAATTTGTGAGCCAAGGATGTTTTGTAGGCAGCAGACTTCAAGGATGCTTTGCTTGTGGACACATATTTAGCTAACGGTAGTAAGAGCATTCCAGACGCCTTTAGAAGGCCTTGAACAGAATAAACAAGAAGACAAAAAAAGAAAGATACCAATTAGAAGAACACAGGTGCGCATTCCACGATAAAGGGAACTTGGCACAAAGAACCTCAATTCGGCAGCTTATCTTGACCAATTAGACTGAGACAAGTTTCGTATGTTTTAGTTAATACAACCAATTATGCCTTATGTTTATACACGTGTACAGTGTTGTTATAAACAATCATTAGGTGTAACTAGGCACGTGGACAGCTCATGCTAACCAATCTCTAATTTGCTTATGCGTGAACAGTAACTAGAATGAATATATAAACCGAGCTATCTTGGCAATAAAGTGGCATCTGCTTGATCATATTGATTGTGCGCAGTGTCCGTGACTTACGCATCAACAAATGCTGATTTCTTCTTCTTTTCTTCTCTTTTCATTCCCTTCTGAGAGAGGAGTACATGGTTCTTTTATTGTCCTGGTCCCCACGATTTCTCCCAATGAGCCCGCCCATTTCCACAGAGCTCATTGTCATACGTGCCGCCCCGTGTTCCTCCATGCGCGCATGCCCAGGTGTTCACGGTGGTCCTCTTCACCCAGCTCATGCGCAAGTGCAGCTTGGTAGGCTCTGCTTTCTAGCTTTGGGCAGATATGGTGGTTTCTTCGGGGACATTTTGTTTCCTTCAGCGCGTACTCCCCCACAGCAACAGGATGTTGAGGCTAGGAAATGGTAGTGGCACAGGAGCAATGTCGAGACAAACACAGTCCAACACAGTCTCTTACACCACCCCGTGGCTCGACATTGCTGTCCTCGTGGTGGCGTGAAAGGTAGAGGTATAGAGAGAGAAAGAGGGGGAAAAAAGCGCATAAAACAACATCATCGAGTTAACAACTTCCTATAAAAATGACTTAACATGAAACCTTAACTGTTTTCCCAAGTGATTGCAACATCAATCTATATATATAAAACAAGGTTAATGTGGCAAAAAAGACAAAGGGCAAGATAGGATGATTTGGTTTTCTAAGGCTTATTCCATGTTGACATAATTTTTTTATATTAAACAGTAACATAAACAAACAAAAATATTATACGATGGTTATACTAATTATAACTTTTTTTCTAATTATAACATTTCTAAATTAAACAACAACATTTAATAACTAACTATATTTAGTTAACATCAACTAACCATTATAAATTTAACTAACTTTACAAGACCAAAACATATTATAGGCTTATTTTATGGTTCTGAGGGTTTAAGAGAAGATGGCTTGCATGGGTTCTGGCAGGGTGGACATTTACAAGGACAAAAAAACGAATATTAAAAGAGCTATCATGGCAGCAATTAACAAAACCAAAACTACATAACAAAGTGGCACAATTATAAACATATGTTCCATCATTTTCGTGAGTCCAATAATACAAAACTAAGCAGCCGGGACCTTCATGGTCCATGCGGTCTGCTGTCCTGGTCCACTGGAGTTGGGATCAGCATGCGCAGCAGGAAAATCGCTTTCCACACCCCCTTATCCTAAAGCACATGCGTCCTCTAGGCCTAGAAACTTCTCTCCCAGATTTGAACAAAGGTAACAATGGTTAACAATATTCTAACCAAACATAACGATATTCATTAACAACACTTTAACCTAACGTATTTAATCAAAATGTGTCCCAGGCCAGGCCTAGGGATGTGCTCCCGGTCTTCTGGAACTGGGGGGAGAAGGTGGCTGTCTACATGAACAAGTACAATTGCAAGACGGTTTACATGGACACGTACAAGACAAACACATACATACCACAAGAGAAAATATAGCAAGAGCTAACAAAGGAACTGCCAAAAAATTAAGTATCAAAAGGGTATACATTCTAAAAATGGTGGTCTGACTAACCTGAGTTGGGGGGGTCTGCCTACGCAGCAGGAAAATTAATTTCCATGCCCCCAGCCCAGAGCACATGTGTCTATTCCAAATTTAGACAATGACAAATAAAACCAAAAAAAAGGTCTAAATAATTGATACAGCTGCAGGCTTTGATTGGCGAATGACATGAATCTGCTTTCAAAAACATCAAAGCGACAAATGCACATAACAGATAAAATAAAAGCTGTTTTACCCATGGTGCTCCGGGTAACCAAGACCATAAATCACCGTTCCAGCTGTCCCATGCTTGAACGGGGACATGGGCTAGTTTCCTAATATCTGTGGTCAGTTGAAGAACTACTTCACCTACATCATCTATTGCCAAATAACAATTAGAGACGTTTAGTTTCCCACATATTCCTCCCTCTTCAGCTAGTAAATAATCCAAAACCATGCTGTGTTGAAGGATTGCAGTGCGCATCTGTTGAGATTGTTGCGTTAAAAGGTCTATAGCATTAGCAGTTTTATTCGTAATAATTTCTAAGACTGCTTGCAATCGAATTATGCGGTTCAAATTGTAAATCGGTTCTCTTGCCCCTGCTATTGGTTCACTGGGATTCCAAGTGGCAGGTCCATAATGCTCAATTATTCTTTTGGGAGGCCACTCATTTTTCCCCCACTTTTGGGTTCCACCTATTTTAACCTCAACAGATCGCTTGCTATGTGCAATCCTTTTGTCCCCTAAATTATCATATAGTCTTACTCCCAGTCGAGGACTACCCGCCTCTGGAAGAAGGAAAAACAGACGTCAGATAATCCCTATATAACAAATCCCTGATCAGTTTGCTGGTAGTTGTTTGTAGGCAGTATGTCCACAAATCCAATAATGGCCTTTTTTGGCTTTGGCACCATTGGCAAATGGTCCAGCTGCAACCTTTGGGAATTGGAAATAAGTTGTGTTCTCATTTCCCAAAGGGCTAAAAAAGGTGCTTGGTTTGTTGTTGTTTGTCTGGCCGGTACAATACCAAGCACCAGTGTTGTTCTTCCACTCACAAATTTGATGATAAATTTGGTTTCCAGGCCATCAGAGAAAGAAGGTTTCATTTTTGTTTGACCAAAACCCTTTGTTGCGGCCGGTTTCATCAAGTCACATCCATATGTAAACATCTCTATCTTCATTAACCAATTGATGTGTGAGTGTCTGTTGACACCTGCTTTCTCCAACATTGACCCCTCCCTTCTGGGTGCGATTTAAACAATATCTACCCACAATAGGAAATTGAATTGGCCATGTTTCACTATCATCCCAGTTGGTGTTATCAGTTCCGCTATAATTGCTTACGATTTGTGCTGGAGTGAGGGGTGTGGAGGTCCACGGCCAGCTTGACAACTCTAGAGGTTTCCCACAAACCCAACAGTGACTCAGATTAAAGGTTTGGCTTACAGCTTTTGCTAACAAAACAAATTCGTTATCCTTAAAGGGATCATATGGGTTCGGGGGAGGTGGGGGAATTGGCTTCCCTTCACCCTCATAGGTAAATCCCCAACATAACATAATTAAAAATAACATTGTCTGCTTCTCTTTTTCCGTGGGTACATGTGGGTCACTTGCTTCCTCCTGAAAATAAAACAAAACCCAAATTCACTTCTTGGGTTAGAAAGAAGGAACAATCCATCTAGCGTGAATCTTACGAGTTTTTCCATGGGCATCTTTTGCCTTCCAGGTCTATTTGTTAAGGGGTGTGTCCAACACCAGTGGCACTGTGCCCACTGTGGGAAGTTCGACTAAGACAGGTTGTCCTGGGAAATGAGATGGGTTGCTGGGGTGATCAGGACCATGTGGGGCTGGCATGATTGTTGGAGCTTTTGGACATCCATTTACTCCCCAGTGACTATTAACGCTGGTCACTGCATCCCACACTCTCTCAGCCCATCCTGGCTTATGTGGTTTGAGGAAGCGTTTTAACAGACCATTTGTTCTTTCCATAATTCCGTTTGCTTGTGGGTAATACGGAGTATGAAACACCCACAAAATTCCCTCCTGGGCTGCCCATTCCTGGACCACTTTGGCTGTGAAATGTGAGCCGTTGTCTGATTGGATTGACTGTGGTTTGGGGAAAATTCCAAACCATTCTTTCAGAGCCTTTATTGTGTTTTCTCCTGTCGCCTTAGCACATGCTTTAGCTTGCACTAGTCCGGATACTATCTCCGCACCTACCAGTATGTAGTACTTTCCCTCTGACCTTCGAAAGGGACCGATATAATCAATCTGCCAGGCCTCCCATAGGCCTTTTCCCTCTCTCAAATGCAGGGGGTCACCCTCCAGCGGGTGTCTGTCCAAACGGACGCGGCACTGTTCGCAGGAAGACACGCAAGTTTTACATTCTTCCCTGGTAACTGGCCACCCTCGGGCTTGTGCCTCACAATAGAGGTCCTTAACTCCTGAATGTTTCCATTTTACATGTAGCCATTCTAACAGATGTTCCCAATTTTCTACTATTTGTGTGCTTTGTAGGGGAGCTAGCCGGGCTAGCTCATCCACTTTGGCATTCCATCGGCTCACCGGGGCATCATCTTGATGAGATGCTACCCATGCTACTGCAAATTTCCCTTGTCTGGCAATGGTAAGAATATCCTGCCATTTTTCCTTTTGCCATACAGGTATTCTATTGACGTCCCATCCGTTTTGTTCCCAGAATGGAAGCCACTCAGTGCAACCTTTAAACACAGCATAAGAATCAGTATAGATATAGACAGAAGAAGCAGATTGAGCCTCGTGATGGAAGACACTCCACACAGCAATTAGTTCTCCTACTTGTGCACTACCTTCCCCTTCGGTAATGATCTGTTCCTTGGTATCTACTCGAAGTGCCACAGCTCGATATTTCCAAATTTTTCCCTCTTGCCTCGACGAGGCGTCCGTAAACCAGACATTTTGCAATTGTCCAGAAAACGGAGGAGCTACTTGTATTACAGGAAAAAGCTCGGGTGTTTCCCTATCTGGGTTTACCTCATCTTGTATATTTAACACTTTCGTGGCTCCTTCAGATACAGAAAAAATTTCGCAGTAGTGTTCTGTTTGTGCATACCATTTTCGCACAGAGGCTCTCTGGGCCACCCCGTCAGGGGGTGGAGTTCCTGCCAAAACTGCTTTGATCACTTTAAATGGACCTCTGAGCACTATAGGTTGTTGCCGGATGGTCCGTTCGGCTTCTCTCAGAGCTAAACTAACTACAAATAGACCTTTTTCCCAAGTTGTATACCTTTTTTCAGCATCTTTAAAGTTACGAGAGTAAAAACCAATGGGCCGAACAGGCCCCTCTGGACCCTTTTGCCACAGATGGATTGACAGTCCAGTCTTGGCAAACCCCCACTCAATTTGAACCGGATCTGTTGGGTGAATGGGACCAAGGGCCTGATAGGCAGTCGCTTCAAACACCAACAGCTGTAAAGCCTCCTCATGGACCTGAGTCCATTCCCACTGAGCTCTCTCTCGCAATAAGTCATACCGGGGTCTAGCAATAATTGAGAAGTCAGGAATGTGTTTCCTCCAAAACACAAGCAACCCTAGGGCATGCTGTAAGTCTTTCTTCGACTCTGGCATCTTGATCTGATCGAGAGAGGAAAGGGTCATGCCTCTCTTCCACCAGATTCCTAAAAAATTTACCTCACTTGAAGGGGTTTGTATTTTCTCAGGTGGAATTGTCAACCCTATACTTTCTAAATGGGTGATGATGTCCTTCTGGGTTTCTCTAACTTCTTCTACCTGACTCCCTCTTATGAGCACATCATCTATCTCTTGATAGATCTTCACCTCTGCTCTTATGGGAATTGTTTCCAACTCTTGCGCTAGAGCATGGTGAGCCAGCATGGGGGAGTGCTTGTATCCTTGAGGGAGTCATGTAAAGGTGTACTGTTGTCCTTCCCAGGTGAAGGCAAAGTGATCCTGGTCCTCAGGTTGTAAAGGGACCATAAAAAACATATCCTTAACATCGATCGTTGCCATGACAGGGTGGGATTGTTCCTGAATGGCAGCTATCAATTCAGCAATGTTTGGTACAGCAGCTGTTAGTGGACCTGTGTTGGCATTGAGCCTCCTGTAATCTATTGTCAATCTCCATTTGCTGTTTGGTTTTCAGACTGGCCATGCTGTAGAGTTGAAGGGGGAGTGAGTGGGAACTACAACCCCTTGTTTCTTTAAATCCTCCAGAACTGACGTAATTCCTTCTCTTGCTCCCAAAGACGATGGGTAGGGTTTAACATTTGTCAGTTTGGAAGGGGGGAGGGTAGGTGCCGCTTGCAACAGATGCACCTCTGTGCCTGACGTTTCGGCCAATTGCCTGATCTGAGGGACACCAAAAGATCATGAGTTTCCCTGGGTATCACGCCACTGCCTTCCCTTCAAAACATCTATGCCTAGAAGATTCATCTGGAAAGATCCTACGGCCACCATGGTACTGACAGGGTTTTCCTCCCCTGGTAACCATAGTGTCACCGGAGTCATAGGCACTGATTGTGTTTTTCCCAAGGCATTTAAGACAATCAGATTTCTAGATGGAATCGAGATTCCACATTGTTCTGTTTCGGTCCGCATTAGCACAGTAATTTGTGCCCCAGTATCAATTAAAAAGGTCACCAGTCTTTTCCTTGGTCCTACAGCAACAGTGATCAGTAAATCCCCTTTGGTATTGCAGGTGAGTTGTCTTACAAGCATCCATCCTCTGCCTGCCCCCTCACCATCGGGGGTGTGAGAGACTGAATTGTTATCTTGAGCTGTTTGTCTCAAAGATTGTTAGGTGTGAGAGACTTCTCAAGTCATTCATCTCAAGAATTGTGGACTGCTTACCTCGAGCCCTTTGTCTCTGAAATGGCCTAAGCAGGACATTCCTCCATCCATAAGGACAATTACTAGGCCACTGAGGCATTCAGGAGAGGAAACAGGCTGAAGCTGACAAGCATGTAAGAATGTGGAGGCTACCATTCTCACAGAAACTGTAGTCTTTGAGATAAGATACTGGTTTCTGGTGTTGATCACGCAAAAGGTCGTGTCATAGATGAAACCTGCAGCATGTGAACAGTGCATGAACAATACATATGTGCATACATCATTGAAATATGCCCTATAAAAAACTGTGGAGACAAGCCGTGGTGTGCACCCACCACCGAAGAATTGAAGACTGGGGACCAACGGGAAGCCTCTGGATCCATGGTGGTGACTATCCTTGCAACTCTATCCCAACTGCTTGCTTGATTTCTGCCTTTTCTTCCATTCTATCCTATCGCTACTATTTTCTACTTTTGATAATTTTTATAATAAAAACTCATTTGGGTATATGGCATTTGACCTCGTTTGTGTCCTAATCTTGCTCTTGGGATCATATCGAAACCTTCCCCGACATTGGATCAGGACAGCGGGGCGGAGGGTTTAGTTTCCCGCCACCTTCTTTTCCCCATTCGGCTCCTCCTCAAGGTCTATCAAGGATGGGGCATTAGGGGTTGGTCTGAAAGTGGCCCTTTGTCCTGACTATTTCTGCACAAGTTGTTCTAATTTTTGGGTCAGGAATCCATCCATCAAGTCCCAGGGAATGCCTTTCTGAAGACCTAGCTGCAACAGTCCCTGTCGAGTTAGGGGCCTCTCTCTTCCAGAGGGTGATTGCTGCCCACTAACTCATTCTGCAGCCCGTACAACTTTGGTTTCTGTTCTTTGGGACAATCCACCAATGGGGCCATACTTTCTCCCAAAATTAATCAATTCCTGGGCTATCTCTCCCCATGTCCGTACTTTTCTCCCTGGCTGCCAGTGGTCAGGGGTCACTTTCCCCTCCAGAGTGGCCGTAATTCTTTCTCCATTGGGGGTGAATCCTCCCTTGTAATTGAATCCCAATGGGTTTCAGGGAGTCGGGAAGTCCCTGTATCAGGGGAGTCATCCTCTCTGAGTCCACAGGTATCATCATCGGGGAGCCCTGGTTGGGCTTGAGCTCCCGATCATACATCATCTGGAGACATGCTGCCTTTTGCACACTGTCCACTAGCTGATCCACAGGACCTGTTATGGCAAGGGGATCTCCCCTCTCCAAGGGGTTCAGCTCTCTGGCCCAAGACTCAGCTCTCTGAGTGAATGACCATGGGGCTTGGTGATCGCTGGTAGTTAGAAACACACCAGGACCCCAATATCCTTATGCTTCTTTTTCCGACAAGAAAATTCCATCCCCTCCTGACAAAGACACTCTCCACAAATACTCTGTCTCTGATTCCTTTGCAATCCTTGCAAAATCTTTTCTCAACTTTGCTAATTCAGTTGCTGTAAATGGGACTTCTTTGGTCATAACCTGAGTGTTATGGATGCACGACTAACCAAATCCCACAGGTGTTAAAACTCAGATTTATTCTTCAGCAAAAGTTAGTTAGAAGTCCGGTAACATCTAATAAAACCACAGGCTCAATGATGTAAGGAGAATTAATACTACACGGCTGACTTAAGAATCCCCAAGATTTAAAGTGATGGCTCAAAACGTGCGTATCACTCACCTAAAAGCTGAGAGCTCTCTCCCTCGAGGAGTTACCTCGGGAGGTGCCCCGGCCCGAGGGGGAGTCCCCGACTGCAGACCCGCTGCTCCGAGGAGGACTGCCAACATATCCTCTGGTGGGACCCCGTTTATACCCCTGTCGAATCTGACCTGTGGTCATTTAATTCTATTGGCTAGGAGGGTCACCTTGGTGTACCTGGTGCATCTCGATTGGCCAGGTCAAATTTCAACCTGCAGCCTCCAGGGTTTCCTTCCCCTTCTCCCTTCCTGGAGAAGTTTCGTTTCCTGCTGGCAGGATAGGGGGGGCGGGATGTACTGCCACACTGAGGGCTGTCATCGCTATTGTCCTCATACACATACTCAGTTTTAATCAGCGGATACATATGTGGGAGACTTTCTACGATTTCTTTTGCCTTCTGCAAACCTCCTTGGGGGTAGATTTGCTGTATCCGCTTCTCTGAAAGTGTCACTCCTACCTCTGCCTGTGTACCCCCACAATGCACAAAATGGGAGACCTGGCTACAACGGACAAGTGGTACCCCTCAGGGCACTTTTCAAATTTGATGGAGAGTGGCTTAGCGACTTCATCTGCCAGTTCCTTCAGGACCCTCGGATGCATCTCATGAGGTCCCATGGACTTGTGCACATTCAGGTTTTTCGATGGTCTCGAACCTGATCTTCTCTTGTGATGGGAGGGACTTCATTCCCCAGGTCCCCGCCTTGAGGTTCAGGGACTTGAGAGATGTGGGCAGAGTGATTGCCAGTGAAAACTGAGGCAAAAAAATATTGTTGAGTACCTCAGCCTTCTCCACGTCCACTGGGGGGGTACAGTTTCTTTCATCTTCCTTTGTTGTCCTACGCAGCGGCAGAAACTCTTCTAGTTATTTTTCATGTCCCTAGCCAAGTTCAGCTCCAGCTGTGCCTTGGGTTCCTGACCCCCACCTTGCACTCCTGGGCCACTGCCCTATAATCTCCCCAGGATGTGTATCCCTGCCTCCACTGCCTATGCATTTTGGTTTTGTGTTTCAGTTTGGCTAAGAGGTCTTGACTTAGCCAAGCTGGCCTCCTGCCTCCCCTGCCTGACTTCTTGCCCGTTGGTTTTGAGAGCTTTAGCGCCCTAAGAAAAATGTCTGTCAATATCTCCCAGCTCTCGTTTGCTCCTTTTATTGGGTTTGTGTGGCAAGGTTTTGGTAGTGGGGGGGTTACAGGGGCGGCTTCTGTGAGAAGCTGCTAGAAGCTTCCCCTATGTCCGACAGAGCCAATACCAGCCGGCTCTAAGACGGACCCGCCGCCGGCCAAGGCCGAGCCAATCAGCGATAGTGGTAGCGACTCTGTGATAACCTATTTAAGAAGGGAAAACAGTTGCAGCGGGCACAGAAAAGGCAGCCGGAGAGAGGAGTGAGAATACGTAAGAGAAACAACCCTGCGGACACCAAGGTCAGTGAAGAAGGAGGGGGAGGAGGCTCTCCAGGCGCCGGAGCAGAGATTCCCCTGCAGCCCGTGGTGAAGGCCATGGTGAGGCAGGCTGTCCCCCTGCAGCCCAGGGAGGTCCACGGTGGAGCAGATATCCACCTGCAGCCCGTGGGGGACCCCACGCCAGAGCAGGTGGCTGCCCGAAGGAGGCTGTGACCCCGTGGGAACCCCCGCGCTGGAGCAGGCTCCTGCCAGGACCTGCGGATCTGTGGAGAGAGGAGCCCATGGAGCAGGTTTTCTGGCAGGACTTGCGACCCCGCGGGGGGGACACACTGGAGCAGTGTGCTCCTGAAGGACTGCACACCGTGGAAGGGACCCATGCTGGAGCAGTTCGTGAAGAACTGCAGCCCGTGGGAGGGACCCACGTTGGAGAAGTTCGTGGAGGACTGTCTCCCGTGGGAGGGACCCCACGCTGGAGCAGGGGAAGAGTGTGATGGGTGCTGCCCCGGAAGAGGATGAAGCGGCAGAGACAACGTGTGATGAACTGACCGTAACCCCCATTCCCCGTCCCCCTGTGCCACTGGTTGGGGGGGGGGCGGGGTGTAGGTAGAGAATCCAGGAGCGGAGCTGTGCCCGGGAAGAAGGGAGGGGTGGAGGGAAGGTATTTTGAGATTTGGTTTTATTTCTCATTACCCTACTCTGGTTGATTGGCAATAAATTAAGTTAATTTTCCCCAAGTTGAGTCTGTTTTGCCCGTGACGGTAATTGGTTGAGTGATCTCTCCCTGTCCTTATCTCGACTCACGAGCCCTTTGTTATATTTTCTCTCCTCTGTCCAGCTGAGGGGGGGGGGGGGGGAGTGATAGAACGGCTTTGGTGGGCACCTGGCATTCAGCCAGGGTTAACCCACCACGCTCCTTTATCTCCGAGGGCAGTTTCCCAAGGGATCCCATGCACTAGCACCCTAAACAGCCAAGAGTTTGCCTTTCTGAGGTTTAGGGTCCTGACTCTACTCTCTACCCGTCCTGCATCCCTCAAGATTGAGAATTCGACCAGGGCATGATAGCTGCAGCCCACGGGAAGGCAGAGGATCACCCCGCACTCAAACCCTGGCCTTTTTACATCAAAAAGCGCAATACCTCCTGCCAGAGAAAAGTTACCAAGGGGAGATGCAATTTGACTTAAGTGGCTTGATTTGATTTGATTCAGTTTGGAATGGTATCGTTTGAGTTTGTGTTTGGCTTGTTTGGGAAGGTTGGGTTGGGTTGCTCTGTGCTGGGTTGGATGCGGCTGAGTTGGGTTAGGTCTGGCTTGGTTTCCCAACAAGGGCAATGGGCTTTGTGTGTCCCTCCATGTGTGCAGCTGGTGTGCATCAGCATGCACCTGTTGACATATGCATTCAGTGAGGCCTGTGATGATCACACTGTTCAGCAGTCCTTGTGGCTCACCCTCTGCCCAAGTCATACAGGCATCAGCACTACATCAAAGGGGAGGCCAAAGAGCTGAGCTGGTCACTCTCATCAGGAAGGTCCAGCTGTTTCACTCCTGGATGTGAATGGTGGTGTTCCTAGAAGACGTCACCTTTGTGTTTCTTCTTCCCAAGGGGCATATGAGCTCAGCTCAGAGGGTTTATTGTTTACTGAAAAACAAGTCCATCAAAGGAATGGGCAAAAGTTCAAAGAGCCTTACGACTCCTTGCCTGAGGCCGATCCAAGACAAAATGGGTTTGTTTTTCCCCTCATGCTCATCCTGGCGGCCATCAGCCTCTGTGGGATGTGGTAAAGGCAGGGAACCAGAGCTCCCAGGTGCTTTTGTGGGGTCAGGGTCAGAGCGAAATAGTTCCCTTTCTGGGTCCAGGAAAGCTGAAGACTGCAAGAGCTGGGCAGAGGATGAGCCAAAAAGAGGCTGGCCGGCCACTGCCCAAATGTCTAAACATACCTGCTAAGCGTATGAGCCTCTGCTGTTCAGGCCAAGGCCCTGAGCTGGAAGCAATGGTGAGGTGACTTCAGGTGCTGAATTCCTCAGTGGCTGAAGGGCAGTGGGCGGTGTGGAGGGGTGGTGGTGGCGGCCGTGCTCCAGGAATGTGCGTGGCCAGCACACCACTTGGCGTCTCTACAAGCAGCTGAGACGAGATGGACAACGACGTCCTGTGGCCTTAGGGAGCAGCATAATGACTGCTGGACCTCAAAGGGCACATTTTGGTCTTGCCCACGTGTTGGATGGGAGCAAAACCTCTCAGATGAAAGGGGGAAAGATGTAATCATCCAGGAGAGCTTTGCAAGCAAATACTGCTAGTTAGCAAAGTGTTTCATGCATAAAGAACGCTTCAGGACCCCCCAAGGCTTGGAGACAGGGTATAAAAGGCCATGCGTCTCCAGGCCTTGCCATCCACTGCCCTTGCTGCCACCTCCTCAGTCAGCTAGGTAAGTCTGAACCCACCCGGTCTCTTTCGGCAGGTGTGCTTGTGGTTCTGACCCGTCCTCTTCCCTCGGCTTCCGTCTCGTGCTCATGCCCTGCTCTGTGTTTCAGCTCTGCCTCCCTCGCCGAGAGATGTCTTGCTACAGACCCTGCCTCCCTTTCCCCTGCGGACCAGCCCCCCTTGCAAACAGCTGCAATGAGCCTTGTGTTCTACGGTGCGCTGACTCCACCACCGTGATCGAACCCTCCCCGGTGGTGGTGACCCTGCCGGGCCCCATCCTCACCTCTTTCCCTCAGAGCACAGCCGTGGGATCCTCGCTGTCAGCTGCTGTTGGGAGCTCCCTCAGCGCTGGGGGGGTCCCCGTCTCTTCTGGGGGCGCCCTTGGATTTGGGAGATTCACAGGCCTCGGGAGCGGTCTGTGTGGGCCCCTGCGTTCATGCAGTCTCTGCTGGTAGGGCCAGCGCATGGCTCACATTGGAAAGAGCAACCAGGAACGGAGAAACGAGATCTGGATCCAGCACCGGGGAGATGCCTGTGGCTTCCTAGTGCATGGGACACCTGCCTCTCCCCATGAATGGAAGGGAGCCGCGTGTCACCCCTTGACATCGTGCCCTTCTTGCTCTTATTCTGCCTGTGCTTTCCTTGCTACCGCCAGGTAGCGCCCTCATCCTCCCTCCTGGCCTTCATAGCTTTTGCCGTTGACCAAGGCAAAATACTTCCCTCGCCCTTGCTGTAGATGGGAGAGGATTCTCACCGGCTGCAGCTGCAACAGGGAGGAAGGAGCGCCTTGCAGGCGCTTTCTATCCCGCTGCAAAGGGTGATGTCCTCTTGCCCTGTGGAGCCCTGGACTTCTCAGGCTCAGCGCTCTTCCCCCTCCCCTCAAAATGCACACACACTTTCTGTTCTCATTAAAGAAATGCTGCATCCCAGCCCGAGTCTCCTCGTGGTCCTTTCTCCTGAAATCGCACCTTTCTCCCGGGCAACGCGTGCTGTGGGGCTGGTGGTTTTCTCTACAGGCCGACGCCCAGACTCCTGCTCAGCCGTTCCACGCTGCTCTTGCCTCATCCCTGGCCACGGGCAGGCCGGTCGCTTTGAAATGGACTTTTGCTTGGTCTGCCACCACGCGTCCGTGGTGAGCGGAAGAGGACGGAAGTGGCGAGGCCCGGTGGGGAAAGGCAGAGAGGTGCGTTTGGAGGCACGCTGATGGAGAGGGGGCACCTCTTCCTCCGGCCACCCGCCCTGTGCCCAGCTCTGTGTTCACCGGGCACAGAACCGGTGCAGGCAGTTTTGCTTGAGCCAGCAAAGGGACAGCTGGGGCTGTGAAATAGCCCGTCTAAGTGGTGCCACTGTGACCGTTTGAGGAAGGTGATGCTCACTCACAGGTGTCACTGTCAGTGATCTGTCACAAGAGTATCATGCGGGCTATGGGGACGAGGTGAGCTGAATGGCAGCTCATGCAATCCCTAGCAAGCTACTTTGGGTCCTTCTGCGATCTCTTATGTCTGCTGAACCTCATTTCCCGTCCTCTCTCTTGGTTTCCTTTTTTTTGAAGGGCAGGGGTCAGCAAGGACTGCATTCCAGAACAAGGATGTCTCTCGCCAGCTTCAGACTCTCTGCCAACAGCTCAGTCCAATGAAGGAGCACAGGCGGGAGTGAGAGAGAGCGGACCTCTTCTTCTGAGGTCATTCCCAGAGCCAGGTGAATGACTGGACTGTGCCCCAGTGGGTCTCTGCCAGACCTTTCAACTCACCAGGCAGATGACTAAAACTCTTTCGTCTCTCCACACCCACCCCGAGGAATGATCCACTTCTCCTCTTTCACTGCTTTCATGAGACTATGCCCTGTGCCCAGGTGGCCAAGAAAGCCAATCGCATCCTGGCCTGTATCAGGAACATTGTGGCCAGCAGGAACAGGGAGGTGGTTGTTCCCCTGTACTCGGCACTGGTGAGGCCGCACCTCGAGTACTGTGTTCAGTTTTGGGCCCCTCACTACAGGAAAGACATAGAGCTGCTTGAGCGTGTCCAGAGAAGGGCAACAAAGTTGGTGAGGGGCCTTGAGCACAAGTCTTATGAGGAGCGGCTGAGGGATCTGGGGTTGTTCAGTCTAGAAAAGAGGAGGCTGAGGGGAGACCTTATCGCTCTCTACAACTACTTGAAAGGAGGTTGTAGTGAGGAGGGTGTTGGTCTCTTCTGTCAGGTGTCTGGAGATAGGACAAGAGGAAATGGCCTCAAGTTGAGGCAAAGGAGATTTAGGTTAGATATTAGGAAAAATTTTTTTACTGAGAGGGCTGTCAAACATTGGAATAGGCTGCCCAGGGAAGTGGTTGAGTCACCATCCCTGGAGGTATTCAAAAAGCGAGTGGATAGGGTACTCCAGGGCATGGTTTAGGGGGCATGGTTAATGGTTGGACTTGATGAACTTGAAGGTCTTTTCCAACCGAAATGATTCTATGATTCTATGATTCTATGATTCTTTCTGCCGGATGCATTACAGTTCACACAGATAGAAGCACTCACAACAGACACACAGTCACCATTCTTCTCACTTTGTTTACCACTTGCAGCACAGCCCATTGCAGCGAAAATACTATACTCTACAACCAACTCCTGCATGGTGTTCTGCAGCTTCTCTTGCGATCCCACATTACTCAGAAGAGAAGTCTCATAGGAATAAGATTTTTTCAGCCACCAGCATGTTTACCATCCCACAAGCAGCTACTAGAGGCCACATGGTGCAGGAAGTTTGCATTTGCCCTGGTGGCCCGGGCCATGAGAGCTGAGATGTCCTGAGATACTGTGAAGATCCAAGCCATATCTCAGGAACTGAAGTGTTGCAGGGCATTGACATATCTGCACATACTCCAGGGAGAGAATCATTGCACAGGAAAGGAGTAGCTCCACCTCCCCTTGTCTGTCTGTCTTCACAGCCAAGAACAGGCAACCTGTTTCCTGCAGCTGTTCTCTGCCTCTTTGACTGCATTTCCAACCACACCGGAAAGCAGGGTTCACAGTGGGGAGGCTAAGGAGGGCAAACAACATTGGCACAGCATCACCTATAGTAGTGGAGCCTAGAGGAGTAGGGACAAACTTCTGTCCCTGGCACAGCCACACAGCACCTTTCTGGGCAACCAGGTCTGCAGGCTGTAGTCCCTCCTCTGTTCCCAGCAAACTTTCTTCCTGAGTGAGGCATGTTCCTATGCAGCAGGACAGACATTCCAGGGCAGACCTCCTGCGCAGAGGCATGAACCCACCAGCACATGTGCCTCCATGATCCGATTCGCCTTCTGTGGGATCTTTGTCACTGCTTTCTGGCATCCTTCTCTAAACCCATACGACCAGGAGAACTCTGGAGAAAGGAAAGGAAAATGACAGCAAGTCCAGGGCTTGGGGTACCAGAAAGAGGCTTGCAAAAAACCTCAACAGTTCTTCTTCCCTGGCAGCTAATCAAACCTTTCTGCCCCACCTGACACTTGAAGAAACTCACTACCTGGTGGTCAAATGACTTTTGAGGAAGGTCTTTTCTTTAGGGCTATGGAGAATGGTGTGTGGATTGTCTGGCTCACAGTTCACAAATGAGTTTCACCATGTCTAGTGCACACAGGCAACTCATGGGGGGTTACAAAAGCGACTCAGCCTTGGATTGCCTTGAGGCCCTGTCTCTCTGCAGAGACAACTCACAGGGAGCTGTGTAGACAGCTTAGCCCTGGGTTGTCTGATAAACCCTAAACTAAACAGGGTGGTGGCTGCACCATTCAAAGAAACAAAACCTGAACTGAGCCTTGAAATCCCTTAACAAATAGTATGCCCTGAGTCTCAATCCAACCACTATTCAGTTGCCTGAGGAAGCAAGGTAAAAAAAAGAAAAGCTGGAGGGTTTCAGCTTCACTTTCAAATGACAACCTTGTGTAGTCAAACAATCACAGACCAGCAAAAGAAAGATAAGGGGAGACTCCGCTCAGATACACATAATCCATTTAGGCATATATCATAATCCACTCAGGCATAGTCGTACACACCATTCCACAAGTCAGGGGATAAAAACCCTAAGATTCAGGTTGGAAATCATAGAATCATAGAATCTTTTAGGTTAGAAAAGACCTTTAAGATCATCGAGTCCAACCATCAACCATGCCCACTAAACCATGTCTTGAAGTACCCCGTCCACTTGCTTTTTGAATACCTCCAGGGATGGTGACTCAACTACTTCCCTGGGCAGCCTGTTCCAATGCCTGACAACCCTTTCAGTAAAGAAATTTTTCCTAATATCCAATCTAAACCTCCCTTGCTGCAACTTGAGGCCATTTCCTCTTGTCCTGTCTCCAGCCACCTGACAGAAGAGACCAGCACCCACCTCGCTACAACCTCCTTTCAAGTAGTTGTAGAAAGCAATAAGGTCTCCCCTCAGCCTCCTTTTCTCCAGACTAAACAACCCCAGTTCCCTCAGCCGCTCCTCATAAGACTTGTGCTCCAGGCCCCTCACCAACTTGGTTGCCCTTCTCTGGACATGCTCCAGCACCTCAATGTCTTTCCTGTAGTGAGGGGCCCAAAACTGAACACAGTACTCAAGGTGAGGCCTCACCAGTGCCAAGTACAGGGGAACAATCACCTCCCTGCTCCTGCTGGCCACACTGTTTCTGATACAGGCCAGGATGCCGTTGGCTGCCTTGGCCACCTGGGCACACTGCTGGCTCATATTCAGCCGGCTGTCAACCAGCACCCCCAGGTCTTTCTCTGCCGGGCAGCTTTCCAGCCACTCTTCCCCAAGCCTGTAGCGCTGCATGGGATTGTTGTGACTGAAGTGCAGGACCCGGCACTTGGCCTTGTTGAACCTCATACAGTTGGCCTCAGCCCATCGATCCAGCCTGTCCAGATCCCTCTGTAGAGCCTTCCTACCCTTGAGCAGATCAACCCTCCCTCCCAACTTGGTGGCTTGTCCAGCCAGCCAGTATCGGGAAGTCACTTCTCCAACTATACAGTTGGCTTGTGAAGGAGACCCTTCCCCGGCTTGATCGGGATGCCGGTCGAGGTAGCTTCCCTGGGATTGAGAGCCCTTACCCGGAGGGGTAAGTGAATATTGTTTATGCTTTATGTTTGTAAACACATGTGTGGTTGTCTGTGAATCACTTATGGTTGTAATAGTGTACTACTCTTGCTTTAAAAATTGCAACAGTGCATTTCCTCCATTGTAGCTGTAAAACCTGCAATAGTGGTGTGTTAAGCCTGTAAGTGCAGTTCAAATAAATCATTTGCTTGAACATTGCAGTTAAGTCTTTTTCCACCACAAATGGTCTTTTGGGCTCTGACAGAGTCTGATGCTGGCACAGGTTTGTATCATCAAGCCCAGAGGCCTCACTATTTGTGTGCTATAGGGAGGGAGCCTAAGGATGCTCAAGGGCCTGTGAAACTTCCCTGGCCACGTTGCAGGAGTTGTCAGTGGTGTCCTCTCTCCCATGAGGGATGGTTGAAAAGCAACAGGCACCATTTCCTAACCTTGACACAAACAGGAGTGGGACAAACTTCTTGCCCTGCGTGAACTCACTCACACAGCTCTGCCTTGCTGTCTACACAGGACTTTTCCCTGATTGCTGCAGCAGCAGAGCAACTGGGGAAGGGAAATTCCCTCTGTGGGGAGCACTTTTGGAACTCCATAAGTGAAGGAGAAAACAAAACATGATAAAGCAGAGAAACCCATCTCACATGATGTACACTCCTGTTCCCCTCTTGATCTAGAGCAAAAAGCATCAGGGTGCAGAGAAGACTTGGTCTTTCCCTGGAGGCTGGGATGTGGGCTAGGATCAGGGATGCTGCCATTTCATCTACGCTTGGGACTGCCCCGAGATGGAAAAGCACATCCCTGGTAGCCCCTGATGGGTGTCTCTGCAATGCAGTAGATGAGCATGTTTGGCTGCTATGCAGAAGGCTGCTGGGTCAAACACCTCAGGGATTGTGTCCTCTTGTCAG
The DNA here is from genome assembly GCF_026419915.1 of Harpia harpyja. Taxonomy (NCBI): domain Eukaryota; kingdom Metazoa; phylum Chordata; class Aves; order Accipitriformes; family Accipitridae; genus Harpia; species Harpia harpyja. Next base: position 40,160,630 of record NC_068953.1, read on the forward strand.
TGGAGCTGGGAGGAGGTGAAGTGGTCTTTATCTATGTCTCATTCTCTCCAATAGACAACTCATTCATGAAGGACCAGTCCTCATCTCCTTCCTGAGTCTGGACACTGGCCCTGCTTCTTCCTTCCTGCTTTCATTGGCAGAAACACTTTCACCCCTGACAAAAATGGGTCCACATTTCTGTCACTGAAAAGGTGTTCATGCATATTGTCCCACTGCTGAGGCTACACAGGTATGTGAGAAAATGCACGGCTACCTATGCTATCCTGTTTCTCCTTCTTGTGCTATCCCCAGTAAGTGATACTTCAACCAAGATCTTGCAGAGCCTGAGAGCTTCTCTTAATGAGATTCATAATGATCCCATGCACTGATGCATTACAAGACTCTCACCACTCCTACTTTGAGGGACATCCTGCATTAGCCACACACTGTCACACCCCCCAACCCTTCTCTGTGTCCTCAGAGGGAAGTCTCCACCACACAGGAGGCTCCAGCAGCACTGGCTTTGGAGAGACAGTCCCCAGCATTTCTTGGTGGGATGGCAGTGTTGGCTGCTCTCACATCTCCAAGAGGAAAAGTGAATTCCCCTCCAGAGGGGGGGCTCCCTTTGCCTATAATTGTGATGCTGCCCTGGTGAGAGGTACTGCCCTACTTGGGCCTAGGTATCAAGGTCCTGCCCCGGGCATCGGGCCCTTCAGGGTGCACTAGGGAGTGTTTCAGTCTGTTATGCTGAAGATCCTGCTTTGAAGACTCAGAGAAAGTAGCACCTCAGACCCTTGTCCTCATTGTGGGCCTAGCCAGAGCAACACTCAGCATGTTCTGTGCAGGAAGAAAGCACTCGGGATTCGGCCCTCTCAGATCTCAGCTTGAGTTCATTTTCTAGGAAAAGAAAATGTCAGTTTCTGAGAAGACAGCCAGGCTGGCCAGCCCTTTGGTGCCCAAAGCAGGTGTGACTTGGATCCTAAGGCAACCTTGGCTTTCAAATCACTTACCTCAGCATTTAATCCCAGTGCAGTGTTTGCAAGGAAAGCCCTGGGGCTCATGCATCTGCTGCACCAGCCCTAGTCAGGTCCTGAGAGATGATGTTGTCTTTTTTTCAAGGTTCTTATTCACAAGAGAGAAGAAAAAAGTGCTCTGAAAGCTTCATGCTGCTGCATCAGTCCGACTTCACTACTTGCCCTGGAGAAGGGATCGAGTCCAGCAAAGGGCCAGCGCACACGCCTTTGCTCCTGGTTTCCTCTTAAGGGTGGTGCAGACAGCAAGATGTGCCCTGATTTTCCAGACTACAAGCTATGTTTTTCATTTGGAGCTCAGCTGCTTAGCATTTGTGCTGACAACTGCCAATGTCTCGGCTGGATCAGTATGAAGTAGGGAATGCCTATTTTCTCCTTCACCATGTGTGCAAAAAGCGTGTGTGTGCTCAGGCAACAGTACCTGACGTTACCGTGTGTGTGTTTTGCTTCCATCTGTGTTTTGAAAAGTCCCTTCTGGGCAATAAATGGAGTATCTGTCTCCCATTGAGTTTTCTTTAAGTACTGAAGGCCAAATTAATTCCTTATCATGGTATATAACCTCCAGCTATGTCTTCCCCTAAAGGCCTGCAATATTGCTGTCTTCTGCATGTGGTTCAGATGTGCATCGCAGTGTCTGGGCCACTTAGCTGGGAAAATATCAGCCTCTAAACATGAACATTCAGGGTTCAAGTCCTTGTTCAGGAGACAGCCTGGCTATGTGATGCTTTTGCAGACTTGAGGAAAGCATGGCAACAACAAGCGCCATGCATTGAGGGTAGGATAACTTGGAAAACTGTCTCCACAGACAGAACTAAGCTCGGAGGAGTAAGGGCTAGCATTCACTGGGTTTGTTGCATTGGGAATTACCTGGAAGAGATAACAGGAGGCAATCCCAGAGGATGTGCCCTGAAAAGCAATTTGCTCCTGCCTTCCCTGGACTACTTGCAAAGTCTATGTTCCTGTGATATCTCTTCAGGCACACAACAGTCTATCATGCCCTCAGCTGGAAGGAGCCTTACTTATGTCTCTGCCATCTTGGGAAGGTGTTTGCATAGTTGCTTTTGGCAGCTGCCAGGTACAACACAGACTCTGGGAACAAGACACTGCATCTAAAGATGGACTCAGCAGATGTGGACTGCACAGCAAAGCTAGGCAGAGCTGTACCTGTGTGACCTTGGCAGATGATGCCTGAAGCAGAAAACATCTTCCTTCCTCTTCTCCTCCCACCCCACAAAACCAAACCAAACCAAAATAATTGTGGGAAATAAGTTTCTAAAGAGTTTCTGTTTCATTGTGAAGTTCTGCTCATTTTCCAAGTAAACCAGGCTGAACTCCTTAGCCCTGGGGAGTGTGCCAAGTTGACGTGCATTCCAGAAACAGTACCTGCCTTGCACTTACCTGCACATTTGATTTTCCAATTGAATGATCAAAAACCCATCCTGTGCTGAAACAGTGTAAATACAAGTGAGAGTGCAATGCTTTTGGCCACTCAGGGAGGCCTTTTATTACCCTCTGAGACCATCCTGTCAGCACGTGGCTTGTCTCTGGGAACTGCTGACCATGGGCTCTGCCAGGGGCACCTGCCTGCAGGCAAGACAGTTGCAGAGGTGTATATGTGTTCATATGTATATGCACAGAAGTGTGTCTGCATACATGTGTGTCTCTGCAGAAATCCTTACAGAACTCATTGAACAAAACACATGTGAAAAGATTTAGATTCTCTGAAAACAATATTCTACCTTCAGAAAACTGAATTTGTTTAATGAAAATTTACAAGCTGACATATTGTGTTTTCATTTTTATACATTATGTATGGCATATATGTAAAGACTAAAGACTGTAGACTGAAGTAGTACAATATTTTGAAGAAGTTTCATGCTTTTAGTAAGACTGATGAAAGACCCTTTATGTAAGTACCTTTTATCTTAAAAATCTGTAATGTTTCTCAAATAGTTACAGCAAAATCATAGAGAGGAAGAAGTGTGGAATTATCAGAAAATATGTAAAGGAAGTCAGCCAAGCAAGTTTTTCAAACATGAAGTCAGCCAAAAAATTTTTTGTTTTTCACTGGTAGTAATTTAAGAAAGTTATTTGGAAAAAACAAAATTCAGACAATTAAAACTACTTTAAATAATCAAGATTATTATTATAAGACATAAGAGCACACTGAAAATGTAAATAAGCCACAATTCAGATGCATTTCTTCAGAATTGTTTATGAACTCTGAAACAGTTCTGTTGACATCTGTAAGGAAAATTGTTAGCTGAATAAAACAGGAAGAAATGTTTTCTTTCCCCTTTCCATTTCTCTGTCCCTTAAAGCAGTCTTTAAAATTTTATGTAAACCCAAGACATGGTAGCTATCTCAGCACAAATTTTGGTGGAGATCAATGCCCTTTATGGTTACGTCACATAACACTTAACATTTGTGAAAAAGAACCATGTCGGTAGAGGAACTCTCAACAGAAAGTGAGATTTGTGAGGTGGAGACTAATGGTATGAAATGTTGTCTTGCAACATTAGAGGATGGGCTGAAGGTGGGTTTAGTCTCCCTATCACATGGGTGGAGTTCATTTCACCTGCATGTAAGTCCCTACAATGCAAAGGTGGGGCTTGATACTTTTCCCAATCACATTTATATAGGTGTCTCCAAGTAAGTTAGGTGTCTAAGCTCCCATTAGAGTCAAAGGAGATTTTGAGCTTGATTAATTTACTTGAACATGTGTGTTTAGTGCTATTTGAGATGCCCAGGCATGTTAAGGATGTCCTTATGGGTCTTCCAGAGATGACACAGATATGGATGATAGCCCATAGATGACACTATAGCATATCCATGACCTCCTAAATTATAATCAGGAGTTCAGTTCCAAAACCTTACGGCATTTCAAATGACACTAGATGTCTGTCTGAGAGTAGAGAGACAGTGAGTCACTGGAATTCAGAGACTGATTCCTTTGTTTATAAAGAAGAGACATGCATCACTTCATAGACTCCACTGGCCCTGGCCCAAACCATGTACATTGTAGCAGGTGTCTATGCCATTGGAGATGTCCACTGGCATCCTGCCTGCTCCCAAGCCACTACTGCAGAAGACAACATGTTTTCTGTATGTCCCATGTCATATTTCCAAGCCTATGTGTATGGGTGAAATGTCCCAGGTGATTTTTAGGTGGTAGTACATGCCTCTGAATATGCACAACTGAATTGAACCAGCCAGATTAACTTGTCTCATAGAATCATATCATCATAGAATCCTAAAATGGTTTGGGTTGGAAGGGACCTTTAAACATCATCTAGTTCCAACCCCCTGCCATAAGCAGGGACATCTTTTATTAGATGAGTTTGCTTAAAGCCCCATCCAACCTGTCTTTGAACACTTCCAATGATGGCACATCCACAAATTCTCTGGGCAACTTCTTCCAGTGTCTCATCACCCTCATCATAAAACATTTCTTCTTTATGATGAATCTAAACCTACCCTCTGTCACTTTAAAATCATTGCCCCTTTTTCTGTCACTACAGGCCTTGATAAAAAGTCTTTCTCCACCTTTCTTACAAGTCCCATTTAAGTATTGAAAGGCTACAATAAGGTCTCCCTGGAGCCTTCTCTTCTCCAGGCTGAACAAAACAACTCTCTCAGCCTTTCTTCATAGGAGAGGTGTTCCAGTCCTTGGATCATTTTTGTGGCCCTCCTCTGGACCTGCTCCAACAGGTCCGTATCTTTCTTAAACTGGGGACCCTGGAACTGGATGAAGCACTCCAGGTTGGGTCTCACAAGAGCGGAGTAGAGGGGCAGAATCACCTCCCTCGACCTGCTGGCCATGCTTCTTTTGATACAGCCCAGCGTACAATTGGCTTTCTGGGCTGCAAGTGCACGTTGCCAGCTCATATCCAATTTTTCACTCACCAGGATCCCCAAGTCCTTCTCCGCAGGGCTGCTCTCAATCAATTGATCCCCTAGTCTGTATTGATACTGATGGTTGCCCTGATCCAGGTGCAGGGCCTTGCACTTGGCCTTCTTGAACTGCATGAGTTTCACATGGGCCCACTTCTAGAGACTGTCAAGGTCCCTCTGAACGGCATCCCTTCCCTCTAGCATGTCATAGACATCTGGGGAGTAATTCTTATGCCTAAAGGTATGTGCCTGGGATCACATGAGACATCCTCTGTATCCAAGATCTTCAACTGGTACTGGCAACTCTAACAATGGAGATGCACAGGTTCTATAATGGCAGCTGGAAACTATGCACTTCAAATGCCACCAGATACTCCTATTTAGACACCTAATTACTTTTTTTGAACTCAGGTGAGCTGAATGCCTTCCTATCCTAAAGTTCTGTCACTGATCTTTCCTATATCACTCTGGCAATGTGCCGGTTCTTCTTCTGAGGTGAGGTATTTGTGGATGGTTGTTCAGCTGAGGGGAACTGACCTAGGAGTTAGGGTGAAATAGCTTATTTCTCGTATTAAAGAGAGCACCTTTCACCTCTCTATTCCTAAGGCTGTAGATAACAGGGTTCAATATAGGGGTCACCACAGAATAGAACAGAGAGCGCACTTTGTCCACATCCAGGGAATAACTGGATTTGGGACGTATATAGATGAACACAGCTGTCCCATAGAATAATGTCACTACAGTGAGATGTGAGAAGCAAGTGGAGAATGCTTTATACCTTCCTTTGGCAGACCTGATTTTGCAGATGGAGGAAATGATGAGGCCATAGGACACCAAAATGAGCAGAAAAGGCATCAGGATGACAAAGGCAGCAGACAGAATGATCTGTAGCTCATTCTAGTAAGTGTCGCTGCATACCAGCACCAGCACTGGTTGGATCTCACAGAAGAAATGGTTGATCACGTTGGACGCACAGAAAGGCAAAGAGAAGATAAATGTAGTGTGCCCAAGGACCACAAGGTTGCCACATATCCATGAGGAAGCAGCCAGCTGCATGCATACCTTCTTATTATGATATCCATGTAATGCAGAGGGTTGCATATGGCTTGGTAGCAGTCATACGCCATAGCAGCTAAGAGGCAGCACTCAGTAGCCCCAAAGAACAGAAAGAAATACATCTGTGCAGCACAACCTGCAAAAGAGATGGACGTATCACTTGAGAAAAGATTGACCAGCATTCTGGTGCAGGGTGTAGCAGAGTTCCAGAAATTATAAGTTCCTGAGGAAGAAGTACATGGGGGTATGGAGGACAGGGTCCATGTTAATTGCAAGAAGAATAATTAGATTTCCCAGCACCGTGACAAAGTAAATACACAGAAATAGGATAAAGAAGATGATTTTCATATCTGGGTGATGAGAAAAACCCAGAATAACAAACATGACCACAGAAGTTTTATTTCCATTGGTCCCTTCTTCAGAGAATTCATCTTGGAACAATAAAGACACAGTGAAAACAATGAAACGGTATGGTACATTTCTTAAGACAAGCCAAATAGCTCTCTGTTGTTAGCAGTAGCTTACGTGAAATTCAGAGAGTCAATTCCAGTCCTAAAGCAAGGCATCTACTGCTCTTTGACAAGTCTGATGATGTGCACCCTGGCCACTATCTGCCATGCAGGGAAGACAGGGTGCACTCCTGTGGATCTTGTGTCACATTTATGAGCCTTCCATGGATATGCTGGATAGCCCATGATATCTAAATCTATAGAGATGTGCTCAGGCTTCTCAATCACTTGTGAGATGTCTGTGTTTCAGATGCTGAAATCTTAGATGTCTTGATAAACAACGAGGACAAGTCTCACCCAACTCGTCCAGCAGTCCATAAGCCTGTTTTTCCATCCCTCCACCTATTTGATATTAACCTGATACGATGTCTGTGTTATGTGCATGTTCTGTTAGAACAATAGCTGACTTCCGGAGGGTTTTAGTTTAAATTAATAGTTTCATTCTGCTTTCAGTCACCTTGCATGGGAGCTTGGACACATAGGATAGTTACAAATCTTAAAATGAAAGAGATGACCTGTCATGGTGCACTCTCTCTTTTGAAAGCTTAGGAAGCATTGGATGACAAGTTCAGATCTCTGTGTGTGTATGGACATTTCGGCGTCCTATGATGTTTCGTATGTCTCAGTTATCCAAATCAATTGCACAGGGTTTGCAGCTCTTCATTAGGATTAAGAGAAGTCTCACTCTATGCACCTGGAAGTCTGCCAAGAGCCTCATGGATCTGTACAATGAAACTGGGTAACTGTTTAGACACCTCCTAAGTCCTAGGCACAGAATTCGGGGTAAACCAATAGCAGTCATGACCAGATAAAATGGCTCAAGAAAGATGCTGTAACCTCTCAGGGTGCTTCATCATGATCATGCCTACAAGCTTTCAGACTACTCTGTCCTCAGTAGAGAAAAGAAAGGCTTCATACCAGCCTCCTGAGTTGAAAGAGAAAATGGCCCAAGGAATGTGTAGTTTTCTAAAAGCTTGTTCAGGATTATAATTTGCCTCAACTGATTTACACAGAGGTGAATTAAGGAGAAAATCAGTCTCCAGTGGTGGAAATAGGCACCTCCAGATGACAAATTTGCCTTGTTCTGAGGTAAAAGCCTAAAATGGACCTGAGAAGTTGCCCATTAGAAGAATGTATTTCTCTCCATCAACTGTCATAGGTGTCTCAATAGTCAGTTCAGGTACAGATGTCTATCAGTGTCTAAAATGAGGTGAAATCAGTTGTATTAGATGTGTCCAAGAATATGTATGTTGAAAAGGAAGCACAAATCCAATGGTTGTGCGATTCTGTGTACTTGCATTATCAGAAATAGAATTATTACAGGCAGTTATCTATATCACTGGGTCATATACTTTACAATACAGCACAGTATGGTCCAACCTGTACTTTAAGGAGGGACCTAGTTTACTCAGGGAAGCAAAACCTCCAGAAGAAGTGAATAAAATCTTTGGGAAGGCAGGAAAGACAGGTAAGGCCTTGAGAAAGGAAAAGGTAACCCTTTATCTTTGGTACCCAAACTTAGGGAGGCTTTGAAAGGCACCTTCCTCTTTCCACTGACCATAAAGGAAGCCTCAATGACTTTCTGAGACAGAATGCTTAGCTTTCACATGATCCCATTCGTTAAGATGTATCCCACTCTTAGGTGAGCCCCTAGAGGTAAGGTACATCCAAAGCATGATTCAGACTACTGTGCAGGTAGGCTTCTGGTTTAGCACTTCTGAATTGGCCTCTCTGGTGACTGTCTGCTCCATTTTTCTTCATTGTTTATAGAGGGAGGCCACAGAGCTCAGGATCCCAGTATAAGTCCTCAAGTTGAGTGTTGTGGGAATCATCCCTTCCTCATTCTCATTGCCTCTATTTGGCCCCTCTACCTTTACTTTCCCAAACTTTTTTCCAGATCTTCTGTTCTACCCTTTAGCACACCTCTGTCTGCCTCTACTCCCCCTGGTAATTCTTTTCAAAGAGAGCACTCCTTCACTTGCAGGTTATATTTCTAATAAAAATATGACTTGCTGTTAGTATGCATTTTCAAAAGAATCTCTGCAACCATGTGTTTCATGTTTTTACAATTAACATGCATTAGAAACAGGTAAGCACTCTAATTCATGTCAGTTGTAAATTTTCTTTTTAACTTCCCTCAAAATTCCGCCTTGAGAATGCAGATGGCCAACTCTAAAACATCCTATCAAATTTCAACATGCAGGATGTTTTCTTTTTCTCTTAAACTGAAGTAAATATTAAATCATTTCCCATACTTCGAAAAAAAAATCACCACAAATTACAACACTGCCCCTCCAACCAATGAGAAAAAGCACTTTAGCATAACATAGCATATGAAAAGGTCTCAGGCATGGCTGTAATTTCTTATAATGAATTAGATTAAACTGACCTTAATATTTGCTGAAGGGAACATGCTGTATCTGAGAAAAATAAAAGCAACCTTGACATTAGCTTCAGCTCATAGTCACTGATGCTGAGTTGTAAACTAGTGTACTAAGCCCTTAATAGAAATTTGGTGATATCTGAGTTCAAGAAACAACAGAAACTGTTCAGACTCAGTTGACCTCAGCTTATTTAGGATAACTCAATGACTGTGGGAGAAATTCCAGTCAAGCCAAGATATTTTTTACCTGCCTCTGCAGTCCCTCTCTTGTTTCTGTGTTCAACCTACTAAATCGGGGGGAACTGAAATATTTGATATTTCCTCAGCAGCCTTAGAGACATGGTTCTTGTTGCATTGCAGGTGCTGTCTAAAATGAAATCTTAGAAGAGGCACATGGTCAACACCTGAGCTCTGCAGCAGCCTCTCCTGAAACTGTGTGATCAAGCTGAAATGGGAGATAAACTGAGATTTACAGCTAATCTCAAAACACAACTTGTCTCTCCATCCTTTGGCTGTTGAAAGCATGGATCTCCAGGTACTCCAAACCTCTGAACTCCAGAACACTGGGGCAGTGAAGTCCACTAACGAGAAGCATTTCTGTGTCAAACTGCAAAATCCCATACCACTTTTAAGTTGGAAGGCCCTGCAGGGGATAAGAGGAAAGAAGGACATTTAAGAAGCAAAGCCCCCAGTGTGTCCTTTTGACTTATAGTCTGCCAAGGAAGTAAAAATCTTTCAATGTGGCCTGGAACAATCCACAGGTCCATCCTCTGAAAGAAGGAAAGAGAGGCTTAGAAATTACATGATTGGTTCCTCTGTGGCCAGAGAAATAATGGTTTGATGTTTTTTTCAGTCCAAGTGTATAGGCTTAAGGCACTCTGTTCACTCTGGGCCATCATTCATGTGCACCCAAATGCTGTTCCCTACTGAGAAAAAAAGTGCTTATGCCATGGAGGTAGCAGTCCCAGATCCATGTAGGAGAAGGTTTCTTGAGAGACTGTGGTGAAAAGACTCCCTCTAGTCACTCCATCCTGACTTACAGCTTTTCATTTGCCAACCAGCATGGGGAAATGGGCCCTTCTGAGTTCCCTTTTGTCATTTGCCCTCCTCTGCTCTATGCCACTTGCCCTCCTGGACATGTGACAGACATAAGGCAACCTGGTTCCTAGCTCCTCATTATCACCTTCTGAGGCTGAGAAGATGACAGGTGCTTTGAGATGAGAAAAGCAGTGAGGACCCAAGGCCAGAATACCCTTCTGCATCCTACCCATCCCTGGGCAGGAATCTGTCCATCAGCAGGCCATGGGGAGACAGGGAGACCACTGGACTCTGAGTCGGGCTGTCTGAACGCAAGTGTCAACAGTCTTTCAGGCATAGAAGCCATTTCAAGCTTTTTTTTTTAGGGTTTTTTTGGTTTAGTTTTGCCTTAGACACATTTCCTTACTTCCAACTTAGAAGCCATTAGATTGACTTATCTTCATACAAACACACTTGTCTTCCCTGATCTTCTGTCCCAGCTTCTGTTCTTTTCATTATCAGAGGAGAAAGTGCAACTAAGGCATGCCAGCACATCTCCTTCTCCCCCTTCTCCCATCACAGTAGAGCATAGGACAAGCCCTTCTTGAGCAATAACAGAAACAAGCAAGGCACTGGGTAGGGGCTACAATGAAGACAGAGTCAGATAGGAGACAGGAGTATTTCCTCTTTCCCACTATCACCTGATGAGCTGGTAGTTCTCTGATCATCTTTCTTCAGTGTTGGCACCTGAGCTGTTTGCCTTTGTCCCCAAACTATGGATCATCGGTGCAATTTCCACACAGACTTCTACAAAGGAGGATGGCTTCCCTTGTGCTTTTGTTTGATTCCTGGAAGAAGCCAGTAGTACCAGGCTCTGTTCCTGGCCTGAAATTGTTCATGTAGAAATGAACTGAGCCTGGATTCAAGGGTGAGTTTACACTGCAAACATGGCCAGGGATGTAAGAAGTGCATATTTCCTGTGGCCTTATCTCCCGGTGAAGCATTTAGTTACCACAGCACCTTGGACACCCATGCTGTGCTGTTCACACAGACAGAAAACGGGGAAGACTGTCCCTTCTTCATTTTGAATCCAGGTCATCTTGAAACTGAACACAGAATCCTTCCTCCAGATCAACAAGCCACATGGGGACCTCTGCTCTTGGTGGAATTCTTGACAAGGCTGGAGGGCAAACACTGCAATTTCAGCCCTGAGAATGGGAACCCTAGAGGGAAAGGTCAAGCCAAGGAGCTCTGCATTATTTAACTTAACAGGGGAGCCCCACAAAGATGGGTAGAAATCTCCATCCTTGGTGCACTGGAGTAGGGCTTTCTTTTAGGACATGAAAAAGACAAAACTTGACCCTTGGCTGGGGGACCTGGGGGGATGTGGGAGTGTGGGGTGACCTTGAGATGAGGGCATGAGTGCTGTGTGTTTGCAGTGTGCATCAAGCTGGACCAGCTGGCATATAGGGCACCCATGGGGTGGGTAAGAGGGCTGGGGCCCGGGCAGGGGTACCGGGCAGCAGAGGGTCTGTGCTGGTGCTCAGGGCACCTGTGAATGTGTGTGAGCTTGTGAACCCAGAGAGTGTCATGTGTGTGCCTTTACTAGTGACCTCCTGTCTCATAGAATCATGGAATCATAGAAACGTTTAGGTTGAAAAAGACCTTTAAGATCATCGAGTCCAACCGTCAACCATGCCCACTAAACCATGTCCTGAAGTGCCTTGTCTACACGCTTTTTGAATAACTCCAGGGATGGTGACTCAACAACTTCCCCGGGCAGCCTGTTCCAATGCCTGTCTCTGCGAGTCCCAGAGGAGGAGCAGATGTGGTTGTCTGTGCTTGGGTATGATGTAGCTTCTGTGTGTGGGTGCTGGTGACAGCAGTGCCTTGTCTGTGGCAGTCTGTCTGACTGGTCATCTCAGTGTCCTTTGTGTGTGTATGTGTGTGTGTGTGTATGCCTCTGGGACACATGCTCAGCTTTGTTACTGGTTGAACCTGCAGATGGAAAAGCAGCAGCTGCATCCCTCAGCCTGGGCAGGGACCCTGCGTCCCCAAGCAACTGGGCTGCGCTCCAGTGGCTGGGCAGGAGGATCCTGGGCCGGGGCTGCAGGAGAAGGAAACATCTCCTGACATCCTTAACAAAGGACACCACAGCCAGGTCAGGGAGACAGATGTTGTATTCCAGAAGATGGACTGTAACAGATAGATCTACTTTATTTGTTTGCTGATTTATTAGTTTCCATTTAGATGCTCCTGTCATTCCTGGGGAATGCTCCTTGAAATAGACTGAAGTCTACCAGATTTCTATTTCCTCTCTAAGCAATGGTTAGAGAGAGGCAGAACCCAGCAGTGTGATTTTTCCTACCTGAGGGTGCATTTCTAAGATATATTGAGATATTTTTCTATAGAAGGCCCTATTCCATTCCCCAAACAGAAAAGCATGCCTTGACATCTACATTCATTTTGCCCATGTTCAGGGTATTGATTCAGCTGAATCAATCTAGGCATCAGTCCTGGTTAGGAGCCATAGGAATGGGTTGGGATTCATCTCCCTTCGATACATTCCACAGAGACAAGGGAAGTATGATTCCTCTTGCCAAAGTTTAGGTGTGCACAGGGAGGGTGCACAGAACAAAGTGCACAGCATATGAGCTCCTTGTCTAGGTTCCTAATGTAATCAATGGAGATGGAGGACAGGTTTAAGTTATCACATATAAATTCTTGGTGACATTTGAGATGCTTTGGTGTCCCAAGGCATCTACAAGTGGTTGCAAGTTATGGTGGTAGAATTATGAGAGATCCACATCGTTCTAGTAATCAGCGAAGTGCTGGGGGGGATTCCCCTTGACCATTTCTAATTATACTAACTGCCTACTTTTAGGGCAAATGAATCTACCTTTGTCAGTAAAATCAATGGAACCTAAACAGCCATTTAGCTAACCTAACAACAGAGATGTCTGTCACAAAGAGACAGCTGGGTAGCTAGGCCTGTCTTTAGCCTCCATTCACTAGAACTCCATTGACTATGAGAGAAGTTTGGGCATATGTAAATCCCAACAATGAAAACAACAAACTTAGCTTGGGACACTGAGTGTAATGGCCTAAAAGAGGCATCTAGTACCATGTAAGATGCCTGCGGTGTCCAGGACAGCTGTGATATTGAAATCTTTATGGTTGTAATTTTTTACAAAAGTAGGGAACAAAAGATAAGTAATCAATGTAAATCACTTGGGTAAGCAACTCTTGACAAGACAATGGAATAGAAGGAACAAATAGACCTAAAACTAGAAACCAGAAACTTTAGTGGGCTGGTTGCCCAAAGAAGCTTGGCTATGCAACATGAATCAACTAAAAATGTGCCCTTTAGGTGAACTTAACTAATTATAATATGAAGACCACACCTCTAGAATTTATGATACCCACCTCCACCTGAAGACTCTCACCCACTGCCATTGCAGTAAAATTAAAAGACGCTGCACCTTTAAATGAAGACAAGGACACTATACAGCAATCAGCTTTAAGATATGGAATTATGGGCACCAGTAAAAGGTTGATAAACAATGCGTATGGTAATTATGCTAATTTACAATGTATAAATGAATGACTGTTTTAGTGCTGGGTGTGCTAGCTTTGCGGGGATACCCCCTAGCACCCTTTTCTGTGCAGAACCGGCAATAAATAGCTAGTACCTCGACTCTGTGTGTTATTGGCTTGCACACCAGGTGAATGATCCCACAAGTTCTGGGAAAACAGCTACATGGAGCAAACACAACACAAGACCTAAAGGAAAGCCATGTCCTTCTGGAGCAGAAGCTAGGCAGACATCCCTGGGAATCTGTAATGGATTCAATGTCTGTGTGTCAGTTTATTCCACCTGCACCCAGGAGTGCAGTATGAATGGAAGGTACATAACACAAAATTCTCCACTTATGTGTCTATAACCTCAAATCCTCTGGTTCTCATCTCCCTTACCCTTTGCTCGCCTGCACGATGAAGCAAACAGGGAAAATGCTAAGGATGTTCACATGGTGTCTACATAATAGGCTGTCCACAACCAGGGCATTTCTCAGGAGCACATTCTCGGTCTTGGAGATTGACTTCACCTCTGTCATAGGACTTATTTTGTGCAGCAAACACCTCTCCTGTCTTGGCTTTGTGGCCGAGTCCTATGTATCTGACAATGCAAAACCTATTAAAGAATGTTATGGCGAATGGTCAAAGACAATTGGTCTTTGGTTTTATTAAATTCTTTCTTAACTATCCTGCTAATTTCACTCTGTATGCTGTGTGTGAATACTACAAACTTAGGTGTCAGCAACTGGAGAGACTGTAGTGAGTAAATCAAGTGCCAGCAACTGGAGTCAGATAAAGGGTCATAGGGTGCATGTGTCTGTGGGGCCAGCAACTGGAGCTAGTGAGGGTCTAAGCACCAGTAATGAGAGGGACCATGGGTCATAAGACCCCATGGGGCTGGGATGCCAGAAACTGGGGGGATCAAGGTGCTTGTATTTTCAACTGACCTGATGTGTATGGGTGTATACGTGTAATCCACTCTCAGATTTCAAGCTGGACTAGCCAGTGGAGGAAACCCTGTATCAACCTTTCTCAGACTCAGTTTCTGAGCAAGATGTGGATATCCAGGATCCGGGCACACCGCGACCCCGTGAAATTCAAGGCACATCCCACTGGGGCAAGAGGTGCTCGTGAGAGAAGATGATGGTGCGGGTGTATGCACCTGTTTGCTAGTGACCATAAAGCTGGGCTAGCTGGCAATTAAGAGAAGACCCACATAGCAGGTAAGACAGCCCAGGATATGGGCATGTATACAAGATAGACTAAGGGTCCATGCTTATATACAAGGGATCTGCGAATGTGGGTATGCTGGTGAATCCAGAGAGTGAGTGGGTGTTTTTGCTACACAGCTTCAATCCCAATCAGCCAGAAGGGATGAAGGGGACTTGGATATTTATACTTCCGTTTCTTGTGAGTTCTGGTAGTGTTATATATAGGTGCTATTAAAGTCAGGGCCCTTCTCTGTGGCAGTTTGCACGGCTGCCATTTCAGTGTCCTCTGTGTGTGTGCCTCTCTAGGATACATGCTTGCTACTGAATGAAAACATGAATGGGAAAGCAGCAGCTGCATCTGTTGGCGTGGGACAGAGAAACGTCTGGACCTCAGAGTGCACCAGACTGGCCTCCAGTGGCTGGGAAGGACAAATCTCTAGGTCCCAGAGTCTGCTGGTGTTGGCAGCTGTCATGGTTTAACCCCAGCCAGCAACTAAGCACCACGCAGCTGCTCACTCACTCCCCTCCACCCAGTGGGATGGGGGAGAGAATCGGAAAAAGAAGTAAAACTCGTGGGCTGAGATAAGAATGGTTTAATAGAATATAAAAAGAAGAAACTAATAATGATAATGATAACACTAATAAAGTGACAGCAGTAATGATAAAAGGATTGGAATATACAAATAATGCACAGTGCAATTGATCACCACCCACTGATTGACGCCCAGTTAGTCCCCGAGCAGCGATCCCCCTGCCCCCACTCCCCCCAGTTTATAAACTAGATGTGATGTCACATGGTATGGAATACCCCATTGGCCAGTTTGGGTCAGCTGCCCTGGCTGTGTCCTCTCCCAACTTCTTGTGTCCCTCCAGCTTTCTCGCTGGCTGGGCTTGAGAAGCTGAAAAATCCTTGACTTTAGACTAAACACTACTGAGCAACAACTGAAAACACCAGTTTTATCAACATTATTCTCATACCTAGCTCAAAAACATAACACTATACCAGCTACTAGGAAGACAGTTAACTCTATCCCAGCTGAAACGAGGACAGTATCCACCCCTTATTCTATACCATTGATATGCTCTGTTCCCATACCTTCAGTTGCATCGCAGTCAATCATCATCACGTTTTCCGTCCCTTTGAGACATATAAAAAACGATACATATATATATATATGTATATATGTATACACACACAGAGATATCATTCCTTTAGTTTATGGGTCACGTTCATAAAATATTTGTTGAGTTCATTTAGTTCCTGACTCTGGCCTCCATCTGTCATACCAGTCTTTTTGAGCAGGAGGGATGGTGCAAAGTCCTCTCTGTTGGTAGAGCAGAATTGGGCTTCAGTGCGGTGCAACGAGCAGGTGACATTTGACGCAGCAGGAGGATGGTGTGCACCGTTGGATTGTTGCATGCTGGAGTCAGTTCTGGTTCCATCACTACTGTGCTTTGCTCAGTTTTATCACAGTTCATTCTTGCTTGATCTAAGTGATTCTTACTATAGTACTATGGATATAGCACATAACAGTTATAGTAAGGATAACATACAGTAGCAGGGTTATATAGCAACTCATATCATACAGTTTACTTCTGGCTAGTCTCACCTAAAATCAAATCCCCTTGAGGCACACATCGGATTTCTCCATCTTTTCGCATTACCCACCAAGTGCACCCAGGCCCTTGAGCAAAAGCAATCCCACGAATGGGTTTACCTTTGCCTGAGGCAGGAGTAACCCAGACTGTCTTCCCTAACATATTTTATGTGCACTACAGGGACTTTATCCCCTTCTACAGTATGTAAAAATTCTGACTGGGCAGGGCCACCCTGACTGGCAGATCCTCTGGTGTTGACTAACCAGGTGGCTTTTGCTAAATGTGTATCCCAATGTTTGAAAGTTCCACCCCCCCATTGCTTTCAATGTAGTCTTTAACAGTCCATTGTATGGCTCAATTTTCCCAGAGGCTGGTGCATGATAGGGAATATGATACACCCACTCAATGCCATGCTCTTTGGCCCAGGTGTCTATGAGGTTGTTTTGGAAATGAGTCCCGTTGTCTGACTCAATTCTTTCTGGGGTGCCATGCCGCCACAAGACCTGCTTTTCAAGGCCCAGGATAGTGTTCCGGGCAGTGGCATGGGGTACAGAATATGTTTCCAGCCATCTGGTGGTTGCTTCCACCATCGTGAGCACATAGCACTTGCCTTGGTGAGTTTGTGGGAGTGCGATATAGTCAATCTGCCAGGCTTCCCCATATTTATATTTCAGCCATCGCCCTCCATACCACAGGGGCTTTAACCGCTTGGCTTGCTTAATTGCAGCACATGTTTCACATTCATGGATAACCTGTGCCATAGTGTCCATGGTCAAGTCCACCCCTCGACCACGAGCCCATCTATATGCTGCATCTCTTCCCTGACGGCCTGAAGTATCATGGGCCCAGCGAGCCATAAATAGCTCACCCTTATGTTGCCAGTCCAGGTCCACCTGAGACACTTCAATCTTGGCAGCCTGATCCACCTGTTGGTTATTTTGATGTTCTTCAGTGGCCTGACTCTTGGGTACGTGAGCATCTACATGACGTACTTTTACAAGCAGATTCTCTAGCCGGGACGCAATATCTTGCCACAGTGCGGCAGCTCAAATGAGTTTACCTCTGTGCTGCCACTTGCTCTGCTTCCATTGCTGTAACCACCCCCATAGGGCATTTGCCACCATCCATGAGTCAGTAGAGAGATAGAGCACTGGCCACTTTTCCCTTTCAGCAACGTCTAACGCTAGCTGGATGGCTTTCACCTCTGCAAACTGACTCAATTGACCTTCTCCTTCGGCAGTTTCTGTGACTTGTCGTGTAGGACTCCATACAGCAGCCTTCCACCTCTGATGCTTTCCCACAATGCGACAGGATCAGTCAGTGAACAGGGTATATTGCCTCTCATTTTCTGGCAGTTTATTATACAGCTGGGCTTCTTCAGCACGTGTCACCTCCTCCTCTGGTGACATTCCAAAATCTTTGCCTTCTGGCCAGTCCGTGATCCCTTCTAAAATTCCTGGGCAACTGGGGTTTCCTATGCGGGCCCGTTGTGTGATCAGTGCAATCCACTTACTCCACGTGGCATCAGTCGCGTGATGTGTAGAGGAGACCCTCCCTTTGAACATCCAGCCCAGCACTGGCAGTCGGGGTGCTAAGAGGAGCTGTGTTTCAGTACCAACCACTTCTGAGGCAGTTCGAACTCCTTCATATGCTGCCAATATCTCTTTTTCAGTTGGAGTATAGCGAGCCTCGGATTCTCGATATCCTCGAGTCCAAAACCCCAGGGGTTGGCCTCGGGTCTCCCCAGGTACTGTCTGCCAGAGGCTCCAGGTAGGGCCATTCTCCACGGCTGCAGTATAGAGCACATTTTTAACATCTTCTCCTGCCCGGATTGATCCAAGGGCTACTGCATGAACAATATCCCACGTAATTTGATCAAAGGTTTGTTGTTGTTCAGGGCGCCATTTAAAATCATTCTTCTTCCGGGTCACTTTGAAGGATTACATCACGCTACCCACGTACAAGGACTTGTGATCTACGACTGCTCTGCTTGGGTACCCTTTCCAGCCAAAAGGGCACAGAGGCCACTAAAGAGTCAAGTCTGCCATGAGACACAAATACTGATTTCCCGTACAACACAACTCTTGACCATAAGCAGCCAAGTGACAGCAGTTTTTTTTGGTTGTTGTGAAGACAAAGTTACAAGGAAACAATGTCACTCCCTCCTTCGTCACTCACATGAAGATACAACAGGAGAATCCCATCAATACTACTTCCAAAACGGTCGCTTTAGTCACGTCATAGATTTGTAGCAGTCACTTATCTCACTCCGTTGCTAACCTACTCTTTTGCACTTGTGAAAACAGAAAAGTCCTAACTACATTTTCTCCAATACATCTCTATATTTCAGTCTCCTCCTGAACGTCTCAGCTGCTTTTTATGGTTGGGTGGGCTTTGCGTTTTGTTACCAGACCTCCCCAAAACCCTAGCACTGGAGCAAAACAGCGAACGTAGGAATGTAACATCAAGTACAAGCCTGAGCAGACACGGCTACGAGAGCCCCGCTAATCACCCGCTCTCAGTCCAACACAAAGGACTCCCTCCACCTACGCTGGCAACCTTCCCACAAAGTACCAAGATGGACCTGTAGCCAGAGGGATAACCGATTTCACTACTAACCTGCAAGACAGGTGCATACAAACTTCAGAAAGGGACACAAGATCAAGTATGCCTCTAGCAAGGAAAGTCAGATGCATGGCTAGAAGTAGGCTGCCTGCAAGGCAAACCAAGGGAGAGAGGTCCACTTTTAAATCGACTGGCTAAGGGCAAGACCTTCTTCTGGCGGGAAAACTGGCCACCTGATTGGCTACGTCATGACTTTTTCAAAGCCAGCAGAAAAATTCTGAAGATGGGGAAACGCTTGAGGTCCAGCAGTGCCTCCTCTTCACCTCGAACTGAGAAGTGCTCTGCCAGCTTCCCAAGCAACAGGCACTTTCCAGACCTCTCCACGGTAGGAAGGAAAGAAGGCTGCCTAATTTGGATTACTTAATACCTGTTTGGGTTGGTTTGGTTTTGGCTCTTCCTCCCCAAATCAGAACCTCCCGACTGTCTACCCGGCTTCTCAGATCTGCCCACCTATTTGTTCATTTACTTTAACCAAGGGAGAGGCGCTTGGCAAACAAGGGAGGGACGTCAACGGGCATCGCTGATGGATTTGTGACCAGCACGCCCCGGTGCAATACAGGGGACACCTGCACCGTGGCGGATCGGGAAGCGGGAACACCCTCGCCGTCAGCTAAAACGCTGGGACACCGCCTCCGTGGCTCTTCCTCCTCCCAGGACTCAGCGAGGGACTCCTGGACTTTATTTGAAGTCGGGGTCTAGATTATGATTATTGTATCATGCACTAATTAGTAAGCATTTGACCAGATCTGCAGAGGGTCAGGTGACTGAAAAAGTCTAAGGAACCGAAGATTTAGCTCACAGGAAAGCTATGCTCGTCGCTAGACAATTCTGCGTAGCAATAAGCTACACCGATTGCTAAAGTCTTTCTAGAATAATAAAGCTCTGCGTGTCACTCCAACCCTGCGGCCAGCTCTCATTCTACCAAGGAGCTTTAACATCAAGAGCCTCGCTGCCCCCCACAGCATTGGGTGACACAGACGTCGGAAAGAAACTTTTATAGGCAGTTATGTGGTGCTGGCTAATTTAAAGCACCTCCGTATGAAAAAAAAAAAACCAAAACCAACCAAGAAACCAAGAAAAAACTCACCTGTCCTGCATGCAATTCACAACCAAATCCTCCACCCGAGCTCACACAGGAACAAAACAAACCCTTCTGCTTTCCCCACATCCAAAGCATCCAGTTTTCCCTGCAAGGCAGAACAGCAACCAATCCACTCTATATCCTAACCAAGCTCATTACTGCAGGTGCTTCTGCAGTGCTAATGGGAAGAGTCTGTACCTGTGCAAGCGACGATACGGGTCTTACCACAAGTGCCAGGATTGCTGCAGCGCAGAGGGAGAACCTTGTAGCTCTTTCTCCTAGAGCGCAGGGGGGTAGGGAAAGAAAGAAGGATTATTTTTTTAAAAACAAAAATACATTCAGATCACCGTTGAAAATATGGAGCAACGTGCTAAAACCCCAGGTTTTACAGCGAACAAAAAAAAACCCCTAACTACAAAGTGGCCACGTACTGTCTTTCCTTTTCCATCCCACAGATAACTCCCTCAATAAGAGACAAGCGCACGTGACAACTCGAGCGATCCGTGCGTTTACCGCGCATAAAAGCAAACGATGCCTTTTCAGCTGGTGTGTATAGCCAGAGAGCCAAATAAACTCCAATGGCGTAACTTGCAAAGAGCTACGTGATCTTACACTTTACCTGTAGTGCCCTACTGGAGAACTGCAGAGCTGTGGACTCTCAGAGATACTGGGGCACAACTCTTGGCCTGCCTGGAATGTTCAGGGCTCTCTCGGATACCTGGGCAGAAGCAGAAAGCATTTTGGTTTTGGAGCAAGGCTGACTACAGTTGCAAGTTTTCTTTGGCATACTCCCACCTGGAAGCTAAACCAAAGCAGCTACACGTGCAGCTGAACGATTGCTCGGCGCAGCCACACCAACAGAGCTCTCCTACCACACGCTTTGAGTCATTACTACACCAAAGTCAACTTTTCCAGCGGAACCTAGCCACAAACTCTGAAACAACCTAATTCTGGGGTCACACCGATGCAAGTCATTTCTCCCTAAGAAATCCCCAAAACGGAAGTAATAAACCACGTCGTCATCTCTGCTACATCAGGTATCAGACTCCTTCAGTTGAGCTGTAAGTGCATTTCAGAAATAACAGGACCAACCCCAACAGAAAAGACAGAACCACAGCACGCTCCTTAAAAAGAAAATCTGAACACCTGACTCTTAACTGTGACCAAGGGAAGATGTGACACGACCTTTCAAACATTCTGGATGTGGAGGTGGGACTAAACGGTGTTTGTGAATTAAGAACAGGCATGCTCGTTAAGACAGGCTGGTTAAGCTCACCACCAAACCTCTACACCAGCATTTGCTAACACTGTTCAACTTTGGGTATGCAGAGTGGCATTCGGTTAACGTGACAGCATCTCCCAGTAACAGCCAGCATTAACCTAACAACTCCACCTCCCTCGCGCCGAAACGGAAGAAAACTCAAACCGCGCCCCCTTCTCCTTACGCTGGGTTAGAGTTTGTGACAGCAATTTGATGCCGTACTTTGGAAGAGCCCAAGGGCGCAGCCTAAGGAAACTGGAGCTTCCTGGGCCTCAGAGTAATTCTAGAGCTAAAGCGGTGATAGACATCAAC
Organism: Harpia harpyja; assembly: GCF_026419915.1. NCBI lineage: Eukaryota > Metazoa > Chordata > Aves > Accipitriformes > Accipitridae > Harpia > Harpia harpyja. The sequence goes on from NC_068953.1 coordinate 40,182,164, forward strand.
TCTAGATCAGATAATACATGCCAACACTCATCACTGACCCAAGACGGCAAGCTCCTCCTGTCCTACCCAAGGGTTTCAAAACCAACACGCTTCCTTCCTAAAGCGGGACGCTACCTTATTTCCTTGTAACGCCATTCAGACATTCCTTGACATGAGGCTAGAGGTAGGTTACGCAGGCCATCAAGCCACTGTCTGGAAGCACCAGAGCCTTTTGGGTACTGTTTGGCACCACGGTTTGCGTGAGAAGGAAACTAAAACACAGAACAGACGGCGAGAAATTTCACCTGCCATGGACATAGCTACGGCCAACAAGGACGACTGAGACCAAGTCCTCCTTCTCAGGGGAAAAGCACGCACCAAATAAATAATTGCTGAACAGACCGGTACAGTTCACGTTGAACGGGAAAAAAAAACCAGCAGATTTGAGGAACACAGCACAAGAACTGACTACCACAATACTTCTTTTGTATAGTACTGAAGCCTAAAGCCACTACACGTACGTAAAAAGTGCATGTATTACGTAAACGTATGGTTCCTGTAATCATTACATCGTTATTTAAATACGTTCTCGTATACGCTAATGTCTATTTCTCTGTGTATAAATACCTATAAAACCCAAACCTTTACTCTTCCTCTGGCCATACACACCTTTCACCTCAACGTACACCAAGAAGCATCCTAAAATCCACAGGTCATTATCTACAAAATTCCAGTGAAACCTGTAGCTAAGAAATATTTCAGGACGACTGCTACAAAATGCAGCAGGAATGCAGACACCACCACCACTTAAGGGACACTAAAAGCACAACGTTCCCAAATCTGACAACTCTTTTAGGACACGAATCCTACAGTTTTGCCCCTTACGTTAGTGGTTTTGGTTTTTTTTTTTTTTTAATTAGGTGGTGAAACAGTTTTTGCCATTGGTATCCAACAGCACCCGGTTCCTAAGTCAGCAGTCATCAAGATCGTCAGCTAAAGGTGGTTGTTTCGACAGCTACCCTGTTCCGTTTACCAGGATGTGCTGAGGGTCGACAGGAGACGAGGATCGTGACCTGTGCTGGCGCTTGCTCCACCACAACCGTGCTGACGCGATTTGACGAATGCCAGAATTTCGTCTGCCTTCAGGCGGTGCAGCCGTCCCACGAGAGCCACAGCTGTCCGCCCCCAGGTAACACTGCTCGTCCTCAAACACTCCGAGGCACTGCGCCCCCAAGCAGGGCATCGCTTTAGTCCTTCATCAGAGAAGCGCAGCATCAAAGCAGAGCAATGGAAATGCCGTAGTTAACATTTACAAAGTTTGCAGCACGTCAAATGCTTCCCATCCCGCTAACAACCTCGGACGGACGAACCGCTCATGAATACCACCTGCGTTGCGCGCGTACATACAGGCGCGCGTGCGTGTATACGCCTATGCTACTGCATTGCCCTCCTCCCCTCTATTTTCTAGGCTAGAAGCATCAAGCTCAAGGTCAAATGAAGCACTGGCAAGTAGGAAGGTACCAGTTCACTTCAGATCATCGGTTACTACCTTGGCACCCAAACGACCGCTCAAACCACCACGAGTCGCAAAAACAACAAGTCTAACACTTAACAAAACTTACTGTCAAGCACCAAAGCTGGCACAATCGGAAGCTGCACTACGAAGGGAATTCTCAGATGCACATACCTACAGATCTCTCTACAGCTGTCTCTCAGATTGCCATCTACGTTATCGTGAGGCAGTACTTCGACCCGTGGGTTTTCAGCACAGCAACAACAGTCATAAGCAAGAGGGCCTCCAGTTACCTGGGGACGCTCTGACGTAAGCCGTTCCTGACGTTTTTCACCTCCTGGAACTGGAATCCAATTGTTGGCGGCTACGTCTGGTAACCTACGCCTCTAAAACCGACGCTGCTCGTTGCAGCGTTTATCAGCCCCAGCAAGCACAGGGCAGCGCTGTGCCCGGATTCAGGACAGGCTCCTATCGAGGGAGCCACGTGGAAATACACCTACAGCCTCCTTGCACGTAAAGGAGCCACGCCGAGTTCGCTTCCCAGGCCTCGGTGATTCTAGAGCTAAACTGGCCACCTTCAGATTTACGCTCAGATAATACATGCCGACACCCACCCCAGGCCCTGGGGAACTAACAAAGCAGCTCCCGTTTGTACGTCACGGGGGACCGCAGGGCAAGAGAGAAGGGGCTGGGGAGCACCCACCCGACCCCTAACTCCCCACGCGGGACGGGACGTGGCGATTGCTACCCTTCAGAAAAGCACAGCTGTGCTGAAACAAGTCGACGCTTACCCAGTCACCTCTCCTTGTCCCAAACGAAGCTCTACAGGCCACGCGTTTCTCCAAAAGAAACGTGCTCGGGGGGGGCATCAGGCTTTCTTCTCGCCTCCCGGCGCGGCGTCCCCTTCAAAAAGCACCAACAAAACGTCAGCTCAGGGGTGGCGGCGGCGGCGGCGGCTCGGGGGGGTTCCGTGCCCGGGGGCAATTCGGGCAGCTCCTCAGCACTAAGTGCCTCTCTGGACACAGACCTTTCTCCGTCCACCCTCACCGCGGGGCACGTTCCCGCCTCGCTTCCCGGCCTGGCCAAACCCTCCCCAGGGAAGGGGCGTGAAGGAAACCTCCCGACCGCCCAGGCTGAGGCGAGCCGAGGCGAACCGAAGCGCCAGCTCGCCGCTGACCGCCCCCGCCAGCGGGAGACCGAGATCCATCCCGCCGAGGGGGCCTGACGCAGAGCCCGAGGCCTCCCCGGGGGCAGGCGGGCACCCAGGGCCGCTACAGCGGGGTCCTGCCGAGCACTGCCTCCTGCCCTGCCCCGTGGCACGACGCTCCGATGCCTTCCTTCAGAACCATTTCAACTTCTCTCAAAACCCTTACGCTACCTCTTCTGACACCACTATTTGAAGAACGTTCCTACTGTATTTGCAAGCTGAAACACAGTCCTCCAACTTGCTCCCGCGTTTCCATGACTGAACAGACTCACGGAATCATTGAGGGTGGAAGGCTCTTCTTGAGATCATCTACTCCGCCCCCAGGTATGGAATTCTGGAGTATTTCGGGGGTATTTTTATTTTTAACAACGAGGGAACGTGGAAGACGGTCCCTAATTATTTCAGTTTTATTTCATGATCTGAGATCAAATTAACTTTGAAGGATTACATCACGCTACCCACGTACAAGGACTTGTGATCTACGACTGCTCTGCTTGGGTACCCTTTCCAGCCAAAAGGGCACAGAGGCCACTAAAGAGTCAAGTCTGCCATGAGACACAAATACTGATTTCCCGTACAACACAACTCTTGACCATAAGCAGCCAAGTGACAGCAGGTTTTTTTGGTTGTTGTGAAGACAAAGTTACAAGGAAACAATGTCACTCCCTCCTTCGTCACTCACATGAAGATACAACAGGAGAATCCCATCAATACTACTTCCAAAACGGTCGCTTTAGTCACGTCATAGATTTGTAGCAGTCACTTATCTCACTCCGTTGCTAACCTACTCTTTTGCACTTGTGAAAACAGAAAAGTCCTAACTACATTTTCTCCAATACATCTCTATATTTCAGTCTCCTCCTGAACGTCTCAGCTGCTTTTTATGGTTGGGTGGGCTTTGCGTTTTGTTACCAGACCTCCCCAAAACCCTAGCACTGGAGCAAAACAGCGAACGTAGGAATGTAACATCAAGTACAAGCCTGAGCAGACACGGCTACGAGAGCCCCGCTAATCACCCGCTCTCAGTCCAACACAAAGGACTCCCTCCACCTACGCTGGCAACCTTCCCACAAAGTACCAAGATGGACCTGTAGCCAGAGGGATAACCGATTTCACTACTAACCTGCAAGACAGGTGCATACAAACTTCAGAAAGGGACACAAGATCAAGTATGCCTCTAGCAGGGAAAGTCAGATGCATGGCTAGAAGTAGGCTGCCTGCAAGGCAAACCAAGGGAGAGAGGTCCACTTTTAAATCGACTGGCTAAGGGCAAGACCTTCTTCTGGCGGGAAAACTGGCCACCTGATTGGCTACGTCATGACTTTTTCAAAGCCAGCAGAAAAATTCTGAAGATGGGGAAACGCTTGAGGTCCAGCAGTGCCTTCTCTTCACCTCGAACTGAGAAGTGCTCTGCCAGCTTCCCAAGCAACAGGCACTTTCCAGACCTCTCCGCGGTAGGAAGGAAAGAAGGCTGCCTAATTTGGATTACTTAATACCTGTTTGGGTTGGTTTGGTTTTGGCTCTTCCTCCCCAAATCAGAACCTCCCGACTGTCTACCCGGCTTCTCAGATCTGCCCACCTATCTGTTCATTTACTTTAACCAAGGGAGAGGCGCTTGGCAAACAAGGGAGGGACGTCAACGGGCATCGCTGATGGATTTGTGACCAGCACGCCCCGGTGCAATACAGGGGACACCTGCACCGTGGCGGATCGGGAAGCGGGAACACCCTCGCCGTCAGCTAAAACGCTGGGACACCGCCTCCGTGGCTCTTCCTCCTCCCAGGACTCAGCGAGGGACTCCTGGACTTTATTTGAAGTCGGGGTCTAGATTATGATTATTGTATCGTGCACTAATTAGTAAGCATTTGACCAGATCTGCAGAGGGTCCAGGTGACTGAGAAAGTCTAAGGAACCGAAGATTTAGCTCACAGGAAAGCTATGCTCGTCGCTAGACAATTCTGCGTAGCAATAAGCTACACCGATTGCTAAAGTCTTTCTAGAATAATAAAGCTCTGCGTGTCACTCCAACCCTGCGGCCAGCTCTCATTCTACCAAGGAGCTTTAACATCAAGAGCCTCGCTGCCCCCACAGCATCGGGTGACACAGACGTCGGAAAGAAACTTTTATAGGCAGTTATGTGGTGCTGGCTAATTTAAAGCACCTCCGCATGAAAAAAAAAAACCCAAAACCAACCAAGAAACCAAGAAAAAACTCACCTGTCCTGCATGCAATTCACAACCAAATCCTCCACCCGAGCTCACACAGGAACAAAACAAACCCTTCTGCTTTCCCCACATCCAAAGCATCCAGTTTTCCCTGCAAGGCAGAACAGCAACCAATCCACTCTATATCCTAACCAAGCTCATTACTGCAGGTGCTTCTGCAGTGCTAATGGGAAGAGTCTGTACCTGTGCAAGCGACGATACGGGTCTTACCACAAGTGCCAGGATTGCTGCAGCGCAGAGGGAGAACCTTGTAGCTCTTTCTCCTAGAGCGCAGGGGGGTAGGGAAAGAAAGAAGGATTATTTTTTTAAAAACAAAAATACATTCAGATCACCGTTGAAAATATGGAGCAACGTGCTAAAACCCCAGGTTTTACAGCGAACAAAAAAAACCCCCTAACTACAAAGTGGCCACGTACTGTCTTTCCTTTTCCATCCCACAGATAACTCCCTCAATAAGAGACAAGCGCACGTGACAACTCGAGCGATCCGTGCGTTTACCGCGCATAAAAGCAAACGATGCCTTTTCAGCTGGTGTGTATAGCCAGAGAGCCAAATAAACTCCAATGGCGTAACTTGCAAAGAGCTACGTGATCTTACACTTTACCTGTAGTGCCCTACTGGAGAACTGCAGAGCTGTGGACTCTCAGAGATACTGGGGCACAACTCTTGGCCTGCCTGGAATGTTCAGGGCTCTCTCGGATACCTGGGCAGAAGCAGAAAGCATTTTGGTTTTGGAGCAAGGCTGACTACAGTTGCAAGTTTTCTTTGGCATACTCCCACCTGGAAGCTAAACCAAAGCAGCTACACGTGCAGCTGAACGATTGCTCGGCGCAGCCACACCAACAGAGCTCTCCTACCACACGCTTTGAGTCATTACTACACCAAAGTCAACTTTTCCAGCGGAACCTAGCCACAAACTCTGAAACAACCTAATTCTGGGGTCACACCGATGCAAGTCATTTCTCCCTAAGAAATCCCCAAAACGGAAGTAATAAACCACGTCGTCATCTCTGCTACATCAGGTATCAGACTCCTTCAGTTGAGCTGTAAGTGCATTTCAGAAATAACAGGACCAACCCCAACAGAAAAGACAGAACCACAGCACGCTCCTTAAAAAGAAAATCTGAACACCTGACTCTTAACTGTGACCAAGGGAAGATGTGACACGACCTTTCAAACATTCTGGATGTGGAGGTGGGACTAAACGGTGTTTGTGAATTAAGAACAGGCATGCTCGTTAAGACAGGCTGGTTAAGCTCACCACCAAACCTCTACACCAGCATTTGCTAACACTGTTCAACTTTGGGTATGCAGAGTGGCATTCGGTTAACGTGACAGCATCTCCCAGTAACAGCCAGCATTAACCTAACAACTCCACCTCCCTCGCGCCGAAACGGAAGAAAACTCAAACCGCGCCCCCTTCTCCTTACGCTGGGTTAGAGTTTGTGACAGCAATTTGATGCCGTACTTTGGAAGAGCCCAAGGGCGCAGCCTAAGGAAACTGGAGCTTCCTGGGCCTCAGAGTAATTCTAGAGCTAAAGCGGTGATAGACATCAACTCTAGATCAGATAATACATGCCAACACTCATCACTGACCCAAGACGGCAAGCTCCTCCTGTCCTACCCAAGGGTTTCAAAACCAACACGCTTCCTTCCTAAAGCGGGACGCTACCTTATTTCCTTGTAACGCCATTCAGACATTCCTTGACATGAGGCTAGAGGTAGGTTACGCAGGCCATCAAGCCACTGTCTGGAAGCACCAGAGCCTTTTGGGTACTGTTTGGCACCACGGTTTGCGTGAGAAGGAAACTAAAACACAGAACAGACGGCGAGAAATTTCACCTGCCATGGACATAGCTACGGCCAACAAGGACGACTGAGACCAAGTCCTCCTTCTCAGGGGAAAAGCACGCACCAAATAAATAATTGCTGAACAGACCGGTACAGTTCACGTTGAACGGGAAAAAAAAACCAGCAGATTTGAGGAACACAGCACAAGAACTGACTACCACAATACTTCTTTTGTATAGTACTGAAGCCTAAAGCCACTACACGTACGTAAAAAGTGCACGTATTACGTAAACGTATGGTTCCTGTAATCATTACATCGTTATTTAAATACGTTCTCGTATACGCTAATGTCTATTTCTCTGTGTATAAATACCTATAAAACCCAAACCTTTACTCTTCCTCTGGCCATACACACCTTTCACCTCAACGTACACCAAGAAGCATCCTAAAATCCACAGGTCATTATCTACAAAATTCCAGTGAAACCTGTAGCTAAGAAATATTTCAGGACGACTGCTACAAAATGCAGCAGGAATGCAGACACCACCACCACTTAAGGGACACTAAAAGCACAACGTTCCCAAATCTGACAACTCTTTTAGGACACGAATCCTACAGTTTTGCCCCTTACGTTAGTGGTTTTGGTTTTTTTTTTTTTTTAATTAGGTGGTGAAACAGTTTTTGCCATTGGTATCCAACAGCACCCGGTTCCTAAGTCAGCAGTCATCAAGATCGTCAGCTAAAGGTGGTTGTTTCGACAGCTACCCTGTTCCGTTTACCAGGATGTGCTGAGGGTCGACAGGAGACGAGGATCGTGACCTGTGCTGGCGCTTGCTCCACCACAACCGTGCTGACGCGATTTGACGAATGCCAGAATTTCGTCTGCCTTCAGGCGGTGCAGCCGTCCCACGAGAGCCACAGCTGTCCGCCCCCAGGTAACACTGCTCGTCCTCAAACACTCCGAGGCACTGCGCCCCCAAGCAGGGCATCGCTTTAGTCCTTCATCAGAGAAGCGCAGCATCAAAGCAGAGCAATGGAAATGCCGTAGTTAACATTTACAAAGTTTGCAGCACGTCAAATGCTTCCCATCCCGCTAACAACCTCGGACGGACGAACCGCTCATGAATACCACCTGCGTTGCGCGCGTACATACAGGCGCGCGTGCGTGTATACGCCTATGCTACTGCATTGCCCTCCTCCCCTCTATTTTCTAGGCTAGAAGCATCAAGCTCAAGGTCAAATGAAGCACTGGCAAGTAGGAAGGTACCAGTTCACTTCAGATCATCGGTTACTACCTTGGCACCCAAACGACCGCTCAAACCACCACGAGTCGCAAAAACAACAAGTCTAACACTTAACAAAACTTACTGTCAAGCACCAAAGCTGGCACAATCGGAAGCTGCACTACGAAGGGAATTCTCAGATGCACATACCTACAGATCTCTCTACAGCTGTCTCTCAGATTGCCATCTACGTTATCGTGAGGCAGTACTTCGACCCGTGGGTTTTCAGCACAGCAACAACAGTCATAAGCAAGAGGGCCTCCAGTTACCTGGGGACGCTCTGACGTAAGCCGTTCCTGACGTTTTTCACCTCCTGGAACTGGAATCCAATTGTTGGCGGCTACGTCTGGTAACCTACGCCTCTAAAACCGACGCTGCTCGTTGCAGCGTTTATCAGCCCCAGCAAGCACAGGGCAGCGCTGTGCCCGGATTCAGGACAGGCTCCTATCGAGGGAGCCACGTGGAAATACACCTACAGCCTCCTTGCACGTAAAGGAGCCACGCGTTCGCTTCCCAGGCCTCGGTGATTCTAGAGCTAAACTGGCCACCTTCAGATTTACGCTCAGATAATACATGCCGACACCCACCCCAGGCCCTGGGGAACTAACAAAGCAGCTCCCGTTTGTACGTCACGGGGGACCGCAGGGCAAGAGAGAAGGGGCTGGGGAGCACCCACCCGACCCCTAACTCCCCACGCGGGACGGGACGTGGCGATTGCTACCCTTCAGAAAAGCACAGCTGTGCTGAAACAAGTCGACGCTTACCCAGTCACCTCTCCTTGTCCCAAACGAAGCTCTACAGGCCACGCGTTTCTCCAAAAGAAACGTGCTCGGGGGGGGCATCAGGCTTTCTTCTCGCCTCCCGGCGCGGCGTCCCCTTCAAAAAGCACCAACAAAACGTCAGCTCAGGGTGGTGGCGGCGGCGGCGGCGGCTCGGGGGGGTTCCGTGCCCGGGGGCAATTCGGGCAGCTCCTCAGCACTAAGTGCCTCTCTGGACACAGACCTTTCTCCGTCCACCCTCACCGCGGGGCACGTTCCCGCCTCGCTTCCCGGCCTGGCCAAACCCTCCCCAGGGAAGGGGCGTGAAGGAAACCTCCCGACCGCCCAGGCTGAGGCGAGCCGAGGCGAACCGAAGCGCCAGCTCGCCGCTGACCGCCCCCGCCAGCGGGAGACCGAGATCCATCCCGCCGAGGGGGCCTTGACGCAGAGCCCGAGGCCTCCCCGGGGGCAGGCGGGCACCCAGGGCCGCTACAGCGGGGTCCTGCCGAGCACTGCCTCCTGCCCTGCCCCGTGGCACGACGCTCCGATGCCTTCCTTCAGAACCATTTCAACTTCTCTCAAAACCCTTACGCTACCTCTTCTGACACCACTATTTGAAGAACGTTCCTACTGTATTTGCAAGCTGAAACACAGTCCTCCAACTTGCTCCCGCGTTTCCATGACTGAACAGACTCACGGAATCATTGAGGGTGGAAGGCTCTTCTTGAGATCATCTACTCCGCCCCCAGGTATGGAATTCTGCAGTATTTCGGGGGTATTTTTATTTTTAACAACGAGGGAACGTGGAAGACGGTCCCTAATTATTTCAGTTTTATTTCATGATCTGAGATCAAATTAACTTTGAAGGATTACATCACGCTACCCACGTACAAGGACTTGTGATCTACGACTGCTCTGCTTGGGTACCCTTTCCAGCCAAAAGGGCACAGAGGCCACTAAAGAGTCAAGTCTGCCATGAGACACAAATACTGATTTCCCGTACAACACAACTCTTGACCATAAGCAGCCAAGTGACAGCAGTTTTTTTTGGTTGTTGTGAAGACAAAGTTACAAGGAAACAATGTCACTCCCTCCTTCGTCACTCACATGAAGATACAACAGGAGAATCCCATCAATACTACTTCCAAAACGGTTGCTTTAGTCACGTCATAGATTTGTAGCAGTCACTTATCTCACTCCGTTGCTAACCTACTCTTTTGCACTTGTGAAAACAGAAAAGTCCTAACTACATATTCTCCAATACATCTCTATATTTCAGTCTCCTCCTGAACGTCTCAGCTGCTTTTTATGGTTGGGTGGGCTTTGCGTTTTGTTACCAGACCTCCCCAAAACCCTAGCACTGGAGCAAAACAGCGAACGTAGGAATGTAACATCAAGTACAAGCCTGAGCAGACACGGCTACGAGAGCCCCGCTAATCACCCGCTCTCAGTCCAACACAAAGGACTCCCTCCACCTACGCTGGCAACCTTCCCACAAAGTACCAAGATGGACCTGTAGCCAGAGGGATAACCGATTTCACTACTAACCTGCAAGACAGGTGCATACAAACTTCAGAAAGGGACACAAGATCAAGTATGCCTCTAGCAAGGAAAGTCAGATGCATGGCTAGAAGTAGGCTGCCTGCAAGGCAAACCAAGGGAGAGAGGTCCACTTTTAAATCGACTGGCTAAGGGCAAGACCTTCTTCTGGCGGGAAAACTGGCCACCTGATTGGCTACGTCATGACTTTTTCAAAGCCAGCAGAAAAATTCTGAAGATGGGGAAACGCTTGAGGTCCAGCAGTGCCTCCTCTTCACCTCGAACTGAGAAGTGCTCTGCCAGCTTCCCAAGCAACAGGCACTTTCCAGACCTCTCCACGGTAGGAAGGAAAGAAGGCTGCCTAATTTGGATTACTTAATACCTGTTTGGGTTGGTTTGGTTTTGGCTCTTCCTCCCCAAATCAGAACCTCCCGACTGTCTACCCGGCTTCTCAGATCTGCCCACCTATTTGTTCATTTACTTTAACCAAGGGAGAGGCGCTTGGCAAACAAGGGAGGGACGTCAACGGGCATCGCTGATGGATTTGTGACCAGCACGCCCCGGTGCAATACAGGGGACACCTGCACCGTGGCGGATCGGGAAGCGGGAACACCCTCGCCGTCAGCTAAAACGCTGGGACACCGCCTCCGTGGCTCTTCCTCCTCCCAGGACTCAGCGAGGGACTCCTGGACTTTATTTGAAGTCGGGGTCTAGATTATGATTATTGTATCATGCACTAATTAGTAAGCATTTGACCAGATCTGCAGAGGGTCCAGGTGACTGAAAAAGTCTAAGGAACCGAAGATTTAGCTCACAGGAAAGCTATGCTCGTCGCTAGACAATTCTGCGTAGCAATAAGCTACACCGATTGCTAAAGTCTTTCTAGAATAATAAAGCTCTGCGTGTCACTCCAACCCTGCGGCCAGCTCTCATTCTACCAAGGAGCTTTAACATCAAGAGCCTCGCTGCCCCCACAGCATTGGGTGACACAGACGTCGGAAAGAAACTTTTATAGGCAGTTATGTGGTGCTGGCTAATTTAAAGCACCTCCGTATGAAAAAAAAAAAACCAAAACCAACCAAGAAACCAAGAAAAAACTCACCTGTCCTGCATGCAATTCACAACCAAATCCTCCACCCGAGCTCACACAGGAACAAAACAAACCCTTCTGCTTTCCCCACATCCAAAGCATCCAGTTTTCCCTGCAAGGCAGAACAGCAACCAATCCACTCTATATCCTAACCAAGCTCATTACTGCAGGTGCTTCTGCAGTGCTAATGGGAAGAGTCTGTACCTGTGCAAGCGACGATACGGGTCTTACCACAAGTGCCAGGATTGCTGCAGCGCAGAGGGAGAACCTTGTAGCTCTTTCTCCTAGAGCGCAGGGGGGTAGGGAAAGAAAGAAGGATTATTTTTTTAAAAACAAAAATACATTCAGATCACCGTTGAAAATATGGAGCAACGTGCTAAAACCCCAGGTTTTACAGCGAACAAAAAAAAACCCCTAACTACAAAGTGGCCACGTACTGTCTTTCCTTTTCCATCCCACAGATAACTCCCTCAATAAGAGACAAGCGCACGTGACAACTCGAGCGATCCGTGCGTTTACCGCGCATAAAAGCAAACGATGCCTTTTCAGCTGGTGTGTATAGCCAGAGAGCCAAATAAACTCCAATGGCGTAACTTGCAAAGAGCTACGTGATCTTACACTTTACCTGTAGTGCCCTACTGGAGAACTGCAGAGCTGTGGACTCTCAGAGATACTGGGGCACAACTCTTGGCCTGCCTGGAATGTTCAGGGCTCTCTCGGATACCTGGGCAGAAGCAGAAAGCATTTTGGTTTTGGAGCAAGGCTGACTACAGTTGCAAGTTTTCTTTGGCATACTCCCACCTGGAAGCTAAACCAAAGCAGCTACACGTGCAGCTGAACGATTGCTCGGCGCAGCCACACCAACAGAGCTCTCCTACCACACGCTTTGAGTCATTACTACACCAAAGTCAACTTTTCCAGCGGAACCTAGCCACAAACTCTGAAACAACCTAATTCTGGGGTCACACCGATGCAAGTCATTTCTCCCTAAGAAATCCCCAAAACGGAAGTAATAAACCACGTCGTCATCTCTGCTACATCAGGTATCAGACTCCTTCAGTTGAGCTGTAAGTGCATTTCAGAAATAACAGGACCAACCCCAACAGAAAAGACAGAACCACAGCACGCTCCTTAAAAAGAAAATCTGAACACCTGACTCTTAACTGTGACCAAGGGAAGATGTGACACGACCTTTCAAACATTCTGGATGTGGAGGTGGGACTAAACGGTGTTTGTGAATTAAGAACAGGCATGCTCGTTAAGACAGGCTGGTTAAGCTCACCACCAAACCTCTACACCAGCATTTGCTAACACTGTTCAACTTTGGGTATGCAGAGTGGCATTCGGTTAACGTGACAGCATCTCCCAGTAACAGCCAGCATTAACCTAACAACTCCACCTCCCTCGCGCCGAAACGGAAGAAAACTCAAACCGCGCCCCCTTCTCCTTACGCTGGGTTAGAGTTTGTGACAGCAATTTGATGCCGTACTTTGGAAGAGCCCAAGGGCGCAGCCTAAGGAAACTGGAGCTTCCTGGGCCTCAGAGTAATTCTAGAGCTAAAGCGGTGATAGACATCAACTCTAGATCAGATAATACATGCCAACACTCATCACTGACCCAAGACGGCAAGCTCCTCCTGTCCTACCCAAGGGTTTCAAAACCAACACGCTTCCTTCCTAAAGCGGGACGCTACCTTATTTCCTTGTAACGCCATTCAGACATTCCTTGACATGAGGCTAGAGGTAGGTTGCGCAGGCCATCAAGCCACTGTCTGGAAGCACCAGAGCCTTTTGGGTACTGTTTGGCACCACGGTTTGCGTGAGAAGGAAACTAAAACACAGAACAGACGGCGAGAAATTTCACCTGCCATGGACATAGCTACGGCCAACAAGGACGACTGAGACCAAGTCCTCCTCCTCAGGGGAAAAGCACACACCAAATAAATAATTGCTGAACAGACCGGTACAGTTCACGTTGAACGGGAAAAAAAAACCAGCAGATTTGAGGAACACAGCACAAGAACTGACTACCACAATACTTCTTTTGTATAGTACTGAAGCCTAAAGCCACTACACGTACGTAAAAAGTGCATGTATTACGTAAACGTATGGTTCCTGTAATCATTACATCGTTATTTAAATACGTTCTCGTATACGCTAATGTCTATTTCTCTGTGTATAAATACCTATAAAACCCAAACCTTTACTCTTCCTCTGGCCATACACACCTTTCACCTCAACGTACACCAAGAAGCATCCTAAAATCCACAGGTCATTATCTACAAAATTCCAGTGAAACCTGTAGCTAAGAAATATTTCAGGACGACTGCTACAAAATGCAGCAGGAATGCAGACACCACCACCACTTAAGGGACACTAAAAGCACAACGTTCCCAAATCTGACAACTCTTTTAGGACACGAATCCTACAGTTTTGCCCCTTACGTTAGTGGTTTTGGTTTTTTTTTTTTTAATTAGGTGGTGAAACAGTTTTTGCCGTTGGTATCCAACAGCACCCGGTTCCTAAGTCAGCAGTCATCAAGATCGTCAGCTAAAGGTGGTTGTTTCGACAGCTACCCTGTTCCGTTTACCAGGATGTGCTGAGGGTCGACGGGAGACGAGGATCGTGACCTGTGCTGGCGCTTGCTCCACCACAACCGTGCTGACGCGATTTGACGAACGCCAGAATTTCGTCTGCCTTCAGGCGGTGCAGCCGTCCCACGAGAGCCACAGCTGTCCGCCCCCAGGTAACACTGCTCGTCCTCAAACACTCCGAGGCACTGCGCCCCCAAGCAGGGCATCGCTTTAGTCCTTCATCAGAGAAGCGCAGCATCAAAGCAGAGCAATGGAAATGCCGTAGTTAACATTTACAAAGTTTGCAGCACGTCAAATGCTTCCCATCCCGCTAACAACCTCGGACGGACGAACCGCTCATGAATACCACCTGCGTTGCGCGCGTACATACAGGCGCGCGTGCGTGTATACGCCTATGCTACTGCATTGCCCTCCTCCCCTCTATTTTCTAGGCTAGAAGCATCAAGCTCAAGGTCAAATGAAGCACTGGCAAGTAGGAAGGTACCAGTTCACTTCAGATCATTGGTTACTACCTTGGCACCCAAACGACCGCTCAAACCACCACGAGTCGCAAAAACAACAAGTCTAACACTTAACAAAACTTACTGTCAAGCGCCAAAGCTGGCACAATCGGAAGCTGCACTACGAAGGGAATTCTCAGATGCACATACCTACAGATCTCTCTACAGCTGTCTCTCAGATTGCCATCTACGTTATCGTGAGGCAGTACTTCGACCCGTGGGTTTTCAGCACAGCAACAACAGTCATAAGCAAGAGGGCCTCCAGTTACCTGGGGACGCTCTGACGTAAGCCGTTCCTGACGTTTTTCACCTCCTGGAACTGGAATCCAATTGTTGGCGGCTACGTCTGGTAACCTACGCCTCTAAAACCGACGCTGCTCGTTGCAGCGTTTATCAGCCCCAGCAAGCACAGGGCAGCGCTGTGCCCGGATTCAGGACAGGCTCCTATCGAGGGAGCCACGTGGAAATACACCTACAGCCTCCTTGCACGTAAAGGAGCCACGCCGAGTTCGCTTCCCAGGCCTCGGTGATTCTAGAGCTAAACTGGCCACCTTCAGATTTACGCTCAGATAATACATGCCGACACCCACCCCAGGCCCTGGGGAACTAACAAAGCAGCTCCCGTTTGTACGTCACGGGGGACCGCAGGGCAAGAGAGAAGGGGCTGGGGAGCACCCACCCGACCCCTAACTCCCCACGCGGGACGGGACGTGACGATTGCTACCCTTCAGAAAAGCACAGCTGTGCTGAAACAAGTCGACGCTTACCCAGTCACCTCTCCTTGTCCCAAACGAAGCTCTACAGGCCACGCGTTTCTCCAAAAGAAACGTGCTCGGGGGGGGCATCAGGCTTTCTTCTCGCCTCCCGGCGCGGCGTCCCCTTCAAAAAGCACCAACAAAACGTCAGCTCAGGGGTGGCGGCGGCGGCGGCGGCTCGGGGGGGTTCCGTGCCCGGGGGCAATTCGGGCAGCTCCTCAGCACTAAGTGCCTCTCTGGACACAGACCTTTCTCCGTCCACCCTCACCGCGGGGCACGTTCCCGCCTCGCTTCCCGGCCTGGCCAAACCCTCCCCAGGGAAGGGGCGTGAAGGAAACCTCCCGACCGCCCAGGCTGAGGCGAGCCGAGGCGAACCAAAGCGCCAGCTCGCCGCTGACCGCCCCCGCCAGCGGGAGACCGAGATCCATCCCGCCGAGGGGGCCTGACGCAGAGCCCGAGGCCTCCCCGGGGGCAGGCGGGCACCCAGGGCCGCTACAGCGGGGTCCTGCCGAGCACTGCCTCCTGCCCTGCCCCGTGGCACGACGCTCCGATGCCTTCCTTCAGAACCATTTCAACTTCTCTCAAACCCTTACGCTACCTCTTCTGACACCACTATTTGAAGAACGTTCCTACTGTATTTGCAAGCTGAAACACAGTCCTCCAACTTGCTCCCGCGTTTCCATGACTGAACAGACTCACGGAATCATTGAGGGTGGAAGGCTCTTCTTGAGATCATCTACTCCGCCCCCAGGTATGGAATTCTGCAGTATTTCGGGGGTATTTTTATTTTTAACAACGAGGGAACGTGGAAGACGGTCCCTAATTATTTCAGTTTTATTTCATGATCTGAGATCAAATTAACTTTGAAGGATTACATCACGCTACCCACGTACAAGGACTTGTGATCTACGACTGCTCTGCTTGGGTACCCTTTCCAGCCAAAAGGGCACAGAGGCCACTAAAGAGTCAAGTCTGCCATGAGACACAAATACTGATTTCCCGTACAACACAACTCTTGACCATAAGCAGCCAAGTGACAGCAGGTTTTTTTGGTTGTTGTGAAGACAAAGTTACAAGGAAACAATGTCACTCCCTCCTTCGTCACTCACATGAAGATACAACAGGAGAATCCCATCAATACTACTTCCAAAACGGTCGCTTTAGTCACGTCATAGATTTGTAGCAGTCACTTATCTCACTCCGTTGCTAACCTACTCTTTTGCACTTGTGAAAACAGAAAAGTCCTAACTACATTTTCTCCAATACATCTCTATATTTCAGTCTCCTCCTGAACGTCTCAGCTGCTTTTTATGGTTGGGTGGGCTTTGCGTTTTGTTACCAGACCTCCCCAAAACCCTAGCACTGGAGCAAAACAGCGAACGTAGGAATGTAACATCAAGTACAAGCCTGAGCAGACACGGCTACGAGAGCCCCGCTAATCACCCGCTCTCAGTCCAACACAAAGGACTCCCTCCACCTACGCTGGCAACCTTCCCACAAAGTACCAAGATGGACCTGTAGCCAGAGGGATAACCGATTTCACTACTAACCTGCAAGACAGGTGCATACAAACTTCAGAAAGGGACACAAGATCAAGTATGCCTCTAGCAGGGAAAGTCAGATGCATGGCTAGAAGTAGGCTGCCTGCAAGGCAAACCAAGGGAGAGAGGTCCACTTTTAAATCGACTGGCTAAGGGCAAGACCTTCTTCTGGCGGGAAAACTGGCCACCTGATTGGCTACGTCATGACTTTTTCAAAGCCAGCAGAAAAATTCTGAAGATGGGGAAACGCTTGAGGTCCAGCAGTGCCTTCTCTTCACCTCGAACTGAGAAGTGCTCTGCCAGCTTCCCAAGCAACAGGCACTTTCCAGACCTCTCCGCGGTAGGAAGGAAAGAAGGCTGCCTAATTTGGATTACTTAATACCTGTTTGGGTTGGTTTGGTTTTGGCTCTTCCTCCCCAAATCAGAACCTCCCGACTGTCTACCCGGCTTCTCAGATCTGCCCACCTATCTGTTCATTTACTTTAACCAAGGGAGAGGCGCTTGGCAAACAAGGGAGGGACGTCAACGGGCATCGCTGATGGATTTGTGACCAGCACGCCCCGGTGCAATACAGGGGACACCTGCACCGTGGCGGATCGGGAAGCGGGAACACCCTCGCCGTCAGCTAAAACGCTGGGACACCGCCTCCGTGGCTCTTCCTCCTCCCAGGACTCAGCGAGGGACTCCTGGACTTTATTTGAAGTCGGGGTCTAGATTATGATTATTGTATCGTGCACTAATTAGTAAGCATTTGACCAGATCTGCAGAGGGTCCAGGTGACTGAGAAAGTCTAAGGAACCGAAGATTTAGCTCACAGGAAAGCTATGCTCGTCGCTAGACAATTCTGCGTAGCAATAAGCTACACCGATTGCTAAAGTCTTTCTAGAATAATAAAGCTCTGCGTGTCACTCCAACCCTGCGGCCAGCTCTCATTCTACCAAGGAGCTTTAACATCAAGAGCCTCGCTGCCCCCACAGCATCGGGTGACACAGACGTCGGAAAGAAACTTTTATAGGCAGTTATGTGGTGCTGGCTAATTTAAAGCACCTCCGCATGAAAAAAAAAAACCCAAAACCAACCAAGAAACCAAGAAAAAACTCACCTGTCCTGCATGCAATTCACAACCAAATCCTCCACCCGAGCTCACACAGGAACAAAACAAACCCTTCTGCTTTCCCCACATCCAAAGCATCCAGTTTTCCCTGCAAGGCAGAACAGCAACCAATCCACTCTATATCCTAACCAAGCTCATTACTGCAGGTGCTTCTGCAGTGCTAATGGGAAGAGTCTGTACCTGTGCAAGCGACGATACGGGTCTTACCACAAGTGCCAGGATTGCTGCAGCGCAGAGGGAGAACCTTGTAGCTCTTTCTCCTAGAGCGCAGGGGGGTAGGGAAAGAAAGAAGGATTATTTTTTTAAAAACAAAAATACATTCAGATCACCGTTGAAAATATGGAGCAACGTGCTAAAACCCCAGGTTTTACAGCGAACAAAAAAAAACCCCTCACTACAAAGTGGCCACGTACTGTCTTTCCTTTTCCATCCCACAGATAACTCCCTCAATAAGAGACAAGCGCACGTGACAACTCGAGCGATCCGTGCGTTTACCGCGCATAAAAGCAAACGATGCCTTTTCAGCTGGTGTGTATAGCCAGAGAGCCAAATAAACTCCAATGGCGTAACTTGCAAAGAGCTACGTGATCTTACACTTTACCTGTAGTGCCCTACTGGAGAACTGCAGAGCTGTGGACTCTCAGAGATACTGGGGCACAACTCTTGGCCTGCCTGGAATGTTCAGGGCTCTCTCGGATACCTGGGCAGAAGCAGAAAGCATTTTGGTTTTGGAGCAAGGCTGACTACAGTTGCAAGTTTTCTTTGGCATACTCCCACCTGGAAGCTAAACCAAAGCAGCTACACGTGCAGCTGAACGATTGCTCGGCGCAGCCACACCAACAGAGCTCTCCTACCACACGCTTTGAGTCATTACTACACCAAAGTCAACTTTTCCAGCGGAACCTAGCCACAAACTCTGAAACAACCTAATTCTGGGGTCACACCGATGCAAGTCATTTCTCCCTAAGAAATCCCCAAAACGGAAGTAATAAACCACGTCGTCATCTCTGCTACATCAGGTATCAGACTCCTTCAGTTGAGCTGTAAGTGCATTTCAGAAATAACAGGACCAACCCCAACAGAAAAGACAGAACCACAGCACGCTCCTTAAAAAGAAAATCTGAACACCTGACTCTTAACTGTGACCAAGGGAAGATGTGACACGACCTTTCAAACATTCTGGATGTGGAGGTGGGACTAAACGGTGTTTGTGAATTAAGAACAGGCATGCTCGTTAAGACAGGCTGGTTAAGCTCACCACCAAACCTCTACACCAGCATTTGCTAACACTGTTCAACTTTGGGTATGCAGAGTGGCATTCGGTTAACGTGACAGCATCTCCCAGTAACAGCCAGCATTAACCTAACAACTCCACCTCCCTCGCGCCGAAACGGAAGAAAACTCAAACCGCGCCCCCTTCTCCTTACGCTGGGTTAGAGTTTGTGACAGCAATTTGATGCCGTACTTTGGAAGAGCCCAAGGGCGCAGCCTAAGGAAACTGGAGCTTCCTGGGCCTCAGAGTAATTCTAGAGCTAAAGCGGTGATAGACATCAACTCTAGATCAGATAATACATGCCAACACTCATCACTGACCCAAGACGGCAAGCTCCTCCTGTCCTACCCAAGGGTTTCAAAACCAACACGCTTCCTTCCTAAAGCGGGACGCTACCTTATTTCCTTGTAACGCCATTCAGACATTCCTTGACATGAGGCTAGAGGTAGGTTACGCAGGCCATCAAGCCACTGTCTGGAAGCACCAGAGCCTTTTGGGTACTGTTTGGCACCACGGTTTGCGTGAGAAGGAAACTAAAACACAGAACAGACGGCGAGAAATTTCACCTGCCATGGACATAGCTACGGCCAACAAGGACGACTGAGACCAAGTCCTCCTTCTCAGGGGAAAAGCACGCACCAAATAAATAATTGCTGAACAGACCGGTACAGTTCACGTTGAACGGGAAAAAAAAACCAGCAGATTTGAGGAACACAGCACAAGAACTGACTACCACAATACTTCTTTTGTATAGTACTGAAGCCTAAAGCCACTACACGTACGTAAAAAGTGCACGTATTACGTAAACGTATGGTTCCTGTAATCATTACATCGTTATTTAAATACGTTCTCGTATACGCTAATGTCTATTTCTCTGTGTATAAATACCTATAAAACCCAAACCTTTACTCTTCCTCTGGCCATACACACCTTTCACCTCAACGTACACCAAGAAGCATCCTAAAATCCACAGGTCATTATCTACAAAATTCCAGTGAAACCTGTAGCTAAGAAATATTTCAGGACGACTGCTACAAAATGCAGCAGGAATGCAGACACCACCACCACTTAAGGGACACTAAAAGCACAACGTTCCCAAATCTGACAACTCTTTTAGGACACGAATCCTACAGTTTTGCCCCTTACGTTAGTGGTTTTGGTTTTTTTTTTTTTAATTAGGTGGTGAAACAGTTTTTGCCGTTGGTATCCAACAGCACCCGGTTCCTAAGTCAGCAGTCATCAAGATCGTCAGCTAAAGGTGGTTGTTTCGACAGCTACCCTGTTCCGTTTACCAGGATGTGCTGAGGGTCGACGGGAGACGAGGATCGTGACCTGTGCTGGCGCTTGCTCCACCACAACCGTGCTGACGCGATTTGACGAACGCCAGAATTTCGTCTGCCTTCAGGCGGTGCAGCCGTCCCACGAGAGCCACAGCTGTCCGCCCCCAGGTAACACTGCTCGTCCTCAAACACTCCGAGGCACTGCGCCCCCAAGCAGGGCATCGCTTTAGTCCTTCATCAGAGAAGCGCAGCATCAAAGCAGAGCAATGGAAATGCCGTAGTTAACATTTACAAAGTTTGCAGCACGTCAAATGCTTCCCATCCCGCTAACAACCTCGGACGGACGAACCGCTCATGAATACCACCTGCGTTGCGCGCGTACATACAGGCGCGCGTGCGTGTATACGCCTATGCTACTGCATTGCCCTCCTCCCCTCTATTTTCTAGGCTAGAAGCATCAAGCTCAAGGTCAAATGAAGCACTGGCAAGTAGGAAGGTACCAGTTCACTTCAGATCATCGGTTACTACCTTGGCACCCAAACGACCACTCAAACCACCACGAGTCGCAAAAACAACAAGTCTAACACTTAACAAAACTTACTGTCAAGCACCAAAGCTGGCACAATCGGAAGCTGCACTACGAAGGGAATTCTCAGATGCACATACCTACAGATCTCTCTACAGCTGTCTCTCAGATTGCCATCTACGTTATCGTGAGGCAGTACTTCGACCCGTGGGTTTTCAGCACAGCAACAACAGTCATAAGCAAGAGGGCCTCCAGTTACCTGGGGACGCTCTGACGTAAGCCGTTCCTGACGTTTTTCACCTCCTGGAACTGGAATCCAATTGTTGGCGGCTACGTCTGGTAACCTACGCCTCTAAAACCGACGCTGCTCGTTGCAGCGTTTATCAGCCCCAGCAAGCACAGGGCAGCGCTGTGCCCGGATTCAGGACAGGCTCCTATCGAGGGAGCCACGTGGAAATACACCTACAGCCTCCTTGCACGTAAAGGAGCCACGCCGAGTTCGCTTCCCAGGCCTCGGTGATTCTAGAGCTAAACTGGCCACCTTCAGATTTACGCTCAGATAATACATGCCGACACCCACCCCAGGCCCTGGGGAACTAACAAAGCAGCTCCCGTTTGTACGTCACGGGGGACCGCAGGGCAAGAGAGAAGGGGCTGGGGAGCACCCACCCGACCCCTAACTCCCCACGCGGGACGGGACGTGGCGATTGCTACCCTTCAGAAAAGCACAGCTGTGCTGAAACAAGTCGACGCTTACCCAGTCACCTCTCCTTGTCCCAAACGAAGCTCTACAGGCCACGCGTTTCTCCAAAAGAAACGTGCTCGGGGGGGGCATCAGGCTTTCTTCTCGCCTCCCGGCGCGGCGTCCCCTTCAAAAAGCACCAACAAAACGTCAGCTCAGGGGTGGCGGCGGCGGCGGCGGCTCGGGGGGGTTCCGTGCCCGGGGGCAATTCGGGCAGCTCCTCAGCACTAAGTGCCTCTCTGGACACAGACCTTTCTCCGTCCACCCTCACCGCGGGGCACGTTCCCGCCTCGCTTCCCGGCCTGGCCAAACCCTCCCCAGGGAAGGGGCGTGAAGGAAACCTCCCGACCGCCCAGGCTGAGGCGAGCCGAGGCGAACCGAAGCGCCAGCTCGCCGCTGACCGCCCCCGCCAGCGGGAGACCGAGATCCATCCCGCCGAGGGGTCCGGGGTCCCCCTTGGACGCCTCCCTGGGGCCCCCGCCGCCAGGCCCGGTGCGTCCCGGCCCGGCCCGGCGCGGCGCGGGCGGTGGGGGGGGGGGCGGGCTTAGCCTCACTGCCGGCTCCACCGCACCGCTGGGACGAGTGATCGCGACCGAAGCCCCCACGCCACCCTAGGGCTTCAGACGCCTGCGGCCCAGGCCGGGCCGGGCCGGGCCGGGCCGTACCCGCGCCACGCGGCAGCAGCACCCGCTTCCGCCGCCACCCGCGCCGCTGAGAGCGAGTCGCCGCGGGGCGGGGCGAGACGGAGCTCCGGCAGGGCCCCGTAGTGCTGCCCGTGTCGTTCGCCGGACCCGCGCTTGCGGACTGAGGCGGCGCCGCGGCCGGGCAGGACCCGGCGCTCAGGCGGGACGTCCTGCGTCTCGGCGCGGCAGGACTTCTCCCGGGAGCGGCGTCTGGAGAAGGAGCTCCCGGAGTTCGGCCCCGGAGGGGGCGGCTGCGACTGCTCTTCCCTTCGGAAATAAACCTCTTTTCTCCCGGAGTGCGAGCGGCCGCTGTGGCCGCGCTGTTCGCTACAGACGTTGCACCCTGGCAGACGCGATCCGTGCCGGGCGGGAACGAGCACGGACAGTGCTGACCTGGCGTAGAGCAGTTGAACAAAAGGTCTCTTGTTTTGGGAGGGGCGCGGGGTTCTGGGGGGGGCTTTGAGGGGTGATGGGGGTGCGCTGGTTTTTTTTTGGGGGGGGGGGGGTTAAACGCTTTTTTATACGCTTGTCCCGCAGTCTAGCGTGGGTCTGCCGGCGGGTAAATAAGATGTCGGTTTACAGCCGCGAGGCGCTTCGTTAAGCAGCAACCCAAACTTCGCAGCTGGTGACAGGGTTTCTGCGTCGGGCGGTGGGTGACAGGGGCCGCGGGGAAGCCAGGGCGACTCGCTGAGCAGCTGCAAATGAATTCACGAAGGGCTCGGGCGGGCAGGGGCCTCTGGGGGCCACCTAGTCCACCCTCCCCGGTCAGGCAGAGCCATTTGCCCTGGCCCACGTCCAGTTGGTTTTGGAGTATCTCCGAGGATGGAGACTCCACAACCTGTTGGGGCCACTCGCTGTGCCAGCGTTTGACCCGCCCTTACGGGACAAGACAGATGGTTGTTTCTGTTCCAGTGGGGTGTCCTGTCTTTTAATTTGTGCACCTTGCCTCTCACCCTGTTAATGGGCGCCACCGAGGAGTGCCTGGCTGCCTCCGCTTCCATCCCATGAGGTGTTCGTGCACGTAGATGAGGTCCATCTGAGCCTTCTCTTCTCCAGGCTAAACAGCCCCCGTTCTCTTGGCCTTTCTTCAGACTCCAGGCCCTCCCTCGTCGTCACGGTGGCCCATCCCCGGACTCTCTCTGGTATGTCCATGCCTCTCTCGTACTGGGGATCCCAGCACTGGACACAGCACTCCAGGTGCGGGCTCGCCAGCGCTGAGCGATTTCCCCAAGAAAGCTGGGAAAGGTGCCTTCTGCCAGCGCTGAAAAAAGGGCCTGTCCAGGGTAAAAAAACACCTCACACAAATTCCTCCTTCTTGGGAAACGTAGTTACGTATGTATACTGATGGAAAGCAATAATAGGTTTAAATGTACTGGATTTGGAATGAATGCGATGCTGTAAGTCATTCTTGAGGAAAAGCTACACGCTTTCACTTGAATCATCCTAATGGAACATTTACTTGCTTAAGAAGCGTAGTAGTGAAAGGGGCCACGCTCTCTGAAGCTGATACTCCATTACTGCTGGGTAGTATCTAAATCCTTAAACCTGACAGACGTGCAGACAGCAGCAACGCAGGCCTTGATATTGCTGAGCTGGAAGGGCTGTTCATCTGCTGGGGGCTGTAACGTAGTGAGAACCGCAGTAGAGCCATAACATCCTTCAGACACTGGACAACTTACCTGAAATACAATTTAAATGATGTGACGAGCAAAGGGAATAAAAGCAACCGCACCTCTCTGCTTATACGTTGTTTTTTAATCAGAATGCAGCAATGACTGTCAGAAATAACATTTTGATAATCTAATATGACAGTGAAAAACCATTATGTTGTGAGGTTCTCATTTCTGCCCTTTACTGTGTTTGGGCGTTTGGGATAATAGCCAAAAGAACTGAAAATAAGGCAGTTTCCTACAGGTTCTTTCACATGGGATCAGTTAAAATGAAAACATATTTAAAATCGAACAATCATAGTTCTTTTTTCCCCACTATGATAAAACCATGTACCTGTATTTCTCAAAAGCTGTACTTAATGTTCGTCCGTAAAGAAGTCTTGCTTAAGGCACCAGAAAACAAGTCTTTTCTTCATAAATGTTACAGGTTTCCGTGAGGCACAGAGATAAACGCACTGAATGGCAATATCTGTCTTTGCTAGGTTCAGGTGAATAAGATAGTTAAGTCACTGAACAGAAGCCCTTTGAAAACGAAAACTAGTTTTTGTTCATGCTGACTCATGAAGGCATGTAAAATATAGATAAAGTGCAAGTAGTAATCAAGCCACCGTTTGAGAAAACTAACACCAAACTGTCTTTTAATTGATGAGAATGTATGTTTTTGAAAGGTCCAGAAGCCAGTATGTATTCACTTTCAATTTTTTTAAAAGAGGCAAGTTTCTAAAGGCCACAAAACCACACTGTTGGCGTATTTATTTTAGCAAGTGGTGACCTAGAGACCATGTGCTGCAACATGGTATTCCTGAGGAAGCAGAATAGCTTTTTTAAATTTCCCTGGGATTTACTGATTTGATATCCACCCAAACCCTAGTGATGAAACAGTGGGAGCAAATCTGTATTGTTAACAAACAACACAGAAACACCAAAAATCCAATTCCTTGTTACATGCTGAATGCCTTCACAGACCCGACTTCCCCCCCGCCCCCCCCCCCAAAAAAAGAAGTTAAAAAATCAGAATTTTGGTCACTTTTTTGATCATACAAATTTTACAGGGAAGGTTTTTACCTCTTCTCCCGCCAAAAGCCAATGATATGAGTGAAAGAGAGAGAGTGGGGAAAGACAACAATCAATCGCTTTGGAATTCAGGAATGTTTAGAAAACGCCAACTTTGTTAGAAGGAATGGATGGGGAGTACAGAACTAGTGCTTAATCGTGTACAAAATAAAAAGATTTTGAAGGAAAAGGGGTTTTTCCACACCTTTCTAATTGTATTGAGAAATGCACTAAAATCCTCTTCCACAAGAACACAGAACACTGCAGCAGTGCCAGACGTGCTTGATGCATTTCTTTAAGCCTTATATTTGCCAACGTGTTCGCGAGCTATGATCATCCTTTGAATCTGAGCAGTTCCCTCATAAATCTGAAAAAAAAACCCCTGCAATAATGTTAGCTGATCATTTTTTAAACTATTTTAAGAGATCTCTCTGTGCTTGTAAACCTTCATAGCACTAATCCAGTGTGGATTAGGATGTGCAGAAAGACAGAGAAAACTGAAAAAATTTGAGTGTGACTTGATGAACTACAGTGGGCTAAATGCGATAAACCACATACAAGATACTGAGAGACAGTCTTGTTCTCTCAGATGCTCTCATCAAACTTCAGTAAGGTTCTCATGAAATTGACAGACGTAGTGGGTCCAGAAGGATGGGGAAAATGTCTTACCTGGGGAAGAAAATACAAAATTTAGGTTTTACAAAGTAGGTTTTGAAACAGTGGGTGCAGGGGAGGAGGTGACCTGTGCTGAAAGTGTTGTATTTTCTTTGACTAGCCTTTCAAGGCCATAGCAAATGTTCGCTTTCATCCATTTATTCCCACTGCTTCTTCTTAAATAGCACTCTCTTCAACACAGTATTTCTTTTTTTCTTTCTTCCTTCCTTTTTTTTTTTAAACCACGTATTCTTGCATTTTCCTCTAGAAACATTCTGTGTTGTCCCTCTGTTCTGCTTGGCTTGCTGGCAGCAAAGTTGGAGTTACACAACAAAAGACGTGTATGGGTCTAACGCAGAAAGAAGGCCATGTACTCCACAGGTACAGTGCAATGTGATTCAAGGGCAACATAGTTTAGGGGTTTAAGTGTTTCAGCTCCCAGTTCTGCCAAAACTTGCTTTGGCAAATTGCTCCAAGGCATGCAAATTTACTTTCTCTGTCGTCATAAAATGGGGGTAATCTTCCCAAGAACCTTACAAAGCTTTTCAAAAATAAAGACGCTATAACCTGTGGTCACTCTGGTGTTTTGGTTCAGAGGAAATGGTTCATTCTCAGAGTGAATTCTCTGAGTGCTGCTGCTTACCCCATGTCTAAATTACTTGCTGATGAAGAGAGCCATGAAACCCAAGTGTAAAGACATCAAAACCCAGAGCCTTCTTAAGTAACCACGAGAAAGGTTTTGGTTTACAAGTCAATGGGAGTAGTGTCAAGCATCATTGACAATTAAAGAAGGGAAGTTTTCCAAATCCGAGAAACTAAATTAGGTTTTCTATCGTAGTAGCCTAGATTTGTAGCTAGGCAGAAACCCAGAGCAAAGCATGAACGTGTAAGAATGTTACCAGTAAACACAGGAGCAGAATTGTGTCATACTGAGAAATATCAAAGATACGGAAGAAAAGAACAGGTGGAAAAGAAAGTTTCTGTACGTGAAACAAATGGCCAAAAGCGTATACCGTCTGGAATTGGGCAGTAATATAGGGACGCGTAACCAAGAGACATTGGATGAAATAATTGTAAAGACAAAAGCCTTTCCTGTGTTCTTTTGGGGATGAAGGGGAGCAGAAGAAACGCCCAAAATCTAATAATAAATGTGATTAATTTGAACAATTTAAAAAAAAAAGTCTACCTAGCCATGCATTCATGATGGATCAGTGCAGTGGAAAATCTAAATAACTGGGATCCTGTAAAATCAGTGTCAACTTTCAAATAAACTTCTAAGCCTCCCACCCTTTTTCTCTAGAAAAGCATGGCACCTGACAGGAAAAAAGCCCAACCATAACAAAGTTCAATTACTCATTCATTTCCTCACTTGCAGGAGTGCAACTAGGACTAAGAACCTTTAGATTCCAGAGCAGTAATTTTCTATCCTTAGATAGAGAAAAAATTCTTGGCTAGTGAGAATAGTTTTAATTTTAAAGTCAGCTGTAAGAGAAATTTCAACTACCTAGAATCTTAACAGCTGTTCTAACTAACATTACAAATCATTGTCCCCATGCATTTCTTAATATGTATTTTGGTATGTTTTATCTAGTCATTATTAATGTCAGAAAGAGGTGAAAAGACAAAGATTACTGGTTTTGCTAAACGTAATTAAACGATTCTTGCTGAATAAAGAAAGAACTGTCCCATAGTACATGCTAAGAGAAGAATTATGACATGGAATAATTTCTTGGTCGTAATACTGCAGAAAAAGATCTGGGTGACTATGGGCTAAACATGAGTAAATATGAGCATGTTTTGTTCTTGGAGGAGGGGGGGACAGAAACAAACTAATCACTCCAGGCTGTGCCACGCTTCTGTTAATACAACATATGCAAGGTAATTAATCCCCAATACTCAGTGCTGGTGGTACCTCAGCTGAAGTAATCTGCCCAGCTTAGGATACCAAAGTTCCAGACAGAAGGTTTAGAGCACAGCAAGAAGTGAAGAACAGCATCATACATAAACCATCTATCTCTACCTGCAGAATACCAAAGCAAGCATTGGTATTTTGATCACTGTTTTCTACAGTGCTTTTTTCTAAGAGTTCCAAAGCTTCAAAATGAAGAGTCCAAGAATTTCAAAGAGTTACCACATCAAAAAAGCAAAACCACACCACTAAGTTTCTTTCTCTTGTGTAGGTTAAGTTGTTGATCTAATGCAAAGAGTTTTGTATGCAAGAATTTGCCTGATTTGAATGCCCTTTCTTTAAATGGAAGGATTATTGCTCTCATCCTCCCAATTTTTTTTAGTATGTGTACATCACGATTTCAGATAAGTAGCCATTAAGTTTATTTGATAGAAAACATTTGCATGACTGTAAAGGTCACATTCTCTCTTTTACTCACCTGGTAGATTTTAGCATCTCTCATGAGTTTTTCTACAGGATATTCAGTATTAAATCCATTTCCTCCAAAAATCTGCACTGCGTCTGTAGCTACTTGGTTTGCAACATCACCTGTGAGAATGCCTTTGCAATGGAAGCGTAGTAGGTACTCCTGCGACCAGCATCGACTTCCCATGCAGCTCTTTGGTAAGCCATCCTAGCCAGTTCCACTTTCATTGCCATTTCAGCAGGCATGAAAGACACCGCTTGGTGCTACGAATGATGAAATAAGCCAAGTTAACATTGCCGGCTTAAAATTCTATGACATCCAAGAAGAATATAGTCGTCTTAATTTCTTAATTTGCAAATCCAACACACTCAGGAAATTGTACTTGAGGAATTCTACAGAATTTGGATCAGGTTCTCAACTGTAAGTTGAATTAGACTTTCAAGTTTTTAATTCTAAAATCCACTTAGGCACAGGGATTACGTATTGAATTATGAAGTTGTGCTTTACTTTTCATGAGATCTGTACTTAGCTTGCTGTTTATTTGTATTTCTTAAAACCTGCTAAGCGGTGTGATTGGCAATGGTTTCTATTCATATTAATACTGTGAGTCTTGTTTCATGTACCTCACAGAGGTTTTTTCCTTCCCTGAAAATCCCTGTTCATTAGAGTTGAAGAACTTAAGTCTGTACCTGAGTTTCAGGGGTTTGGGTGGTTTTTTCCTTCCCTGAAAATCCCTGTTCATTAGAGTTGAAGAACTTAAGTCTGTACCTGAGTTTCAGGGGTTTGGGTGGAGTTTTCTTTTTGATATATTTATTTTTATATATTTAACTTACTTCACCAATTCGTTTCCCAAAGGTTTTCCTCTCGAAAGCATATTTAGTAGCTTCATCGAGTGCTCTTTTTGCTAACCCAACAGCACCAGCTGCTACCTGAATTAAATATAGCACAGAATGAATATCAGAAATGCCTATTGTATTTTTTAAGTAAGTTATTTCTGATACTTACGGGTGGTCTGGTCTTATCAGAAGCTCCCATTGTGATTTTAAAGCCAGCTCCCTCAGCTATTAATACATTTTCTTTTGGAACTCGTACATCTTCAAAGACAATACCTCTGGTATCAGAGCAGCGCTGACCCATATTTATTTCCTGAAAAGGGATGTTTACAGAGATGCAACTAAATTGGATTCTTCCAAGGTACAACACATTTTCATTCTTTAGTTTACTCAAAGCATAAAATAAGCCTTTTTTTTCCCCCAAACACTTCATTTTTATCTAAAAATCACCATATCTACAACAAATGACAGTTTTGCATTTACAGACCAGCATGCCCTTAATTTGTCACAGCTGGGCAGTTTACTTTCTCTGTATGTGAGATCAATTCTGTAGCTGTAATCACTCGTCTTTTTCTAGTTCATCTATATCCTTTGAGATGGGAGGGGGAAAAGTAAAGAACCTAACATGCAGGGAATAGTAGAATACAGCTGTACTACAAACAAACAAATAAATAAATAAATGAGATTTTCAAGTTTTCGGATTCCTTTCCTAATGTTCAATGTCTAGTTTTGCCTGCTACTGAAACCAGTACTTTCTTTAGTTCTTTCTTTGTTTTCTTTCTTCCCTCCCCACCCCCCGCCAAAAGAGAACTAGCACCAGTGTCTCCGAGGCCTGTTCCTTGAGCAGGAGGAGCTAAAATTAAAGCACACTGTGTGTTTATGGTTAAAGTTTTCCACCTTGCTTCTTACACTTTCAAGGCATGCTAGTTCATATTAATTGGCACTTGTTGATTGAATGGTTCTCAAACATGCTTTTGCAGCTGTGCAAAGTGCCCTTACTTTAGACCATTCTGCATAGTTCCTTATCTGAATGAATAAAAATATAGTTATTAAGTGTGTCTTATGAATAACTTCTGTATACTGTGAAATTGAAAAGATCATTGAAAAAGTTCAGTTGCTTCACAGCCTTTTTTCTTTAATGGCTTGCATTATTGGTTTAGCAGCGAATAATAATTCCTGGCTTGTCAAATAAGAGGTGTACTCTTCACCTTTCTTCCAATTTGGATTCCAGGGCTGTTTGCTTCCACAATGAATCCAGTAAAGGCTTTGCTTGCAGGAGCTTTTGGATCTGGATTGGTACAAGCTAGCAAAAAATACCTAGAACATGTTAAATTTTTTATGTGTGTTTGTACCATATAATAAATCTATCAATAAGTTAACAACCCTTTTTCCTTGGGCCTTCCAAAAATAAACTGAGAGGGAGCAAGAGAGAGGAAGCTTCAGTGCATCTCTTACTGCAAAAGTCAAGATGTAACTAAATTCCTTCCCATCAACATGCAAAGGTTCTCCTCCTTTTCCATGTATTCTAAGTCTTTTAATATTACCATCAGCTTCACAAAGAGTACAAAAGAAACCTATTCACAGCATATATGCAGAAATCAGTACTTAGGAAATAGAGTATTGAATGCAAAATGTTAAGTTATCCCCTGATTTCAAAGATCTTAACTTTGTTCTTCCAAGTGTAAGTTCTAAGTAAGTTTTTTTCTGTTAGAAATTAAACAGTTGTAAATCACATTTATGCTGTTCAGCAATATCAATAGATAACAGGTAGATTCTCTTTGATGGTTCTGCCTTGAACAAGGAAACAAATAACAAGAAAAGTCAGCTTTATACGTGAATGTAGAAAGTTTTTCGTATTGAATTATAAAGAATTTATGTGTTGGGGGTGAGCATGATCTTATTATGTGAGACATGATGAAAGAGGTCTATATTGTAAAGCACCTTCATCGACACCACAGCAAAATCTGGATTCTTTGACACCTGGAAAATGTTTTCCCTTAAGAAAATAAAATGTAACACCACAGTCCTAGACTTTTTCTATCTTCACCAAAAGTGAGAGGTGTTTCTAGCAGCATCAGAAGCAACTGATCTCAGTCACCACACCCACAAAGCAAGGTCCATTGTAACATGAGCCTGACGAGTACTTTGCAAGTTAACTCTTACTGTTGCTGCCCTTCCCGGAAGAGAAAGGGGAATTAATTTTGTTTGATAGCAGCAAAAATGGAGAGGCATTCTTCAATGGAGCTGTCATGTCACCGCTCGGTTTCCTTCTCAGGCATTGCGCAGCACTGAGACTGCTTCCTGTAGTGTGGTGAAACATAGAGAATGTTCAGATTGGCAACAGATCTTTAAAGAAACACTAGTGTCTAACTTGGAGACACACACGCAGGTCAGTATAAAACAGAATAACAGAAAATGTAATGCGAGTCAAAAGTCAACACACCAGTTTGCTTTCCCACCGTTTGTGATCCACATCTTCTGGCCATTAATAACATACTCATCTCCTTTCTTCTCAGCCTTTGTTTTTATACCAGCCACATCAGAGCCTGCTCCAGGCTCTGTTACACACTAAGCCTAAAAGAAAAGAAAATGCAAAATCTCGAGGAACAGAAGTTCTGTCTTTAAGCAACCGCAAATTATTGCAGAATTATGTCCACCAAACTGATCCGTAATAAAAGTTTTAAGTGAACTGCATGGAAAACCCCAAAATACTACATCAAAAAACCCGCAACAACTGTCTGAGCAAGAATCCAAATGTGTATGGGTTAATTTTCCTTATAAATCCACAATAATACTTAAAATTGTCTTTTAACGCTCAACAGAACCATTCTGGAACGCTAATAAGTCATCACTTCCTTATGCTTCACAAACTTTGATATGAAAGCTGAGGACCTCTGAAAATAAGAGCAGAGAGTAACATTTTATGGTGCCCTGTCTTCAGCTGGGATAGGGTTAATTTTCTTTCTGGTAGCTGGTAGAGTGTTATGTTTTGGATTTAGCATGAGAATAATGTTATCATTTCACGTACCTGCGCATATACCACTGCAGATGCCATTGCAGGTGCAAATACGATTGCAGACAGCATTGCAGGTGAACGTACGATTGCAGACGGAGATCCCAGTGGAGATGCTGATGCCACTGCAGATACCCTTGGAGAAGCCATTGCAGGTGCAGGTAGATAGGCAGACACTGTTGCTGCAGAAGTTATCATTGCAGAGGCTGCTGATGGTGCAGGTGGCACTGCTGATGCCATAGCAGGTGCAGGTAGCACTGCTGATGCCATAGCAGATGCAGATACCATTGCAGATGTAGATGCCATTTCAGACAGAGATACCATTGCAAATGGCATTGCGGATTCGAGTAGTGTTGCAAAAACCGTTGCATAGACCATTGCAGAGGCACATACCTTTCCTTATAATGTCACAGATGCAGACACCAAAGCCCATACTGATAGCATGTTTCCATACATTCTGTATGGTATGTCTAAATATTTTGATGGTTTTAATGTTTCGTACCGCTCGTGGAAACTGGTTTAGCTGCTAGGTGACTGTAAAAGTGAGATTTGGTAAATAATTATCAGAATTCTTATACTAACACTATGGCTGAAACAATAGACAAAAGTATAGCCAAGCAATCAACTAGTAGAGGTAGTTACTGATAAGTTTTGCAGTTCCTTGCTCTTATGACTAGATGTTCCTGTACACTAGATGAGAACAATGTTGAAACTGACCACATGTGACTGAAACTGCGTTAAGCTTCAAGGTCAAGAATAAAGACTTCAAGGACAGCCAACAAGAACTTCAAATGGGTCGGTGGTCGTAAAAGCAGCCCTTCGACTCAAATGGAGCCTTCATTGCGCATGATCGGATGTAGGCGGTACTATGATAATCAGTTATAATCATTTTTATGTATATGTATACTAATCTGAATAATATGCAATTAGTTATTCTATATAACCTGTTTGTGCTAAAGCTGTGGTATGCACGCCAGGTGGAACTATCCTCCGTGCATCCCCCACTGCAGTAAAGAATGCCTGCTTTCTAAAACTCCAAAACGAGTCTTGGAGAGTTTCTTCGACCGGCTTTTCGGTATCAATAGCATTGCAGATGCAGACACCCTTCTAGATGCAGATAGGACTGCAGCTGCCATTCTGCAGAGACCATTGCTAATGCAAAGGCAGGTGCAGGTGCAATAGGAGATGCAGAGGCCACTGCAGACACTCGTAGCATTACGAATGCCTTTGCATTCTGATCCTGTGGCAGTTGTCGGTAGCATTAGACGTACGGACCGATGCAGATACAAGTACCAGCACCGAT
Organism: Harpia harpyja; assembly: GCF_026419915.1. NCBI lineage: Eukaryota > Metazoa > Chordata > Aves > Accipitriformes > Accipitridae > Harpia > Harpia harpyja. The sequence goes on from NC_068953.1 coordinate 40,215,457, forward strand.
GCCATTACCAATACTACTACAGACCCCGATACCGGTACGGATAGAGACAGCAACAGCGTTGCAGAGCGTCACACACATGCTGAGACCCATAATGGTACAGATACCGTTAGAGATATCGTTGCAGGTAGAGGTAGAATTACTCATACACACACACAAACAAAATACACATATGTCCTGGTTTCAGAGCTGAGATAGAACTAATTTGCTTTCTAGTAGCTGGTACGGTGCTATGTTTTGAGTTCAGTACGTGAAGAATGTTGATAACACACTGATGTCTTCACTTGTTGCTAAGTAGTGTTTAGTCTAAAGTCAAGGATTTTTCAGCTTCTCGTGCCCAGCGAGCAAGAAGGCTGGAGGGGCACAAGAAGTTGGGAGGGGACACAGCCAGGGCAGCTGACCCAAACTGGCCAAAGGGTATTCCATACCACGTGGCGTCATGCCCAATATATAAACTGGGGGGAGCTGGCCTGGGGGGATCGCTGCTCGGGAACTAACTGGGCACCGGTCGGCAGGTGGTGAGCGATTGCATTGTGCATCACTTGTTTTGTATATTCCAATCCTTTTATTAGTATTGTCATGTTACTACTGTTGTTGTTATCATTATTAGTTTCTTCCTTTCTGTTCGACTAAACTGTTCTTATCTCAACCCACAATCTTTACCGTTTTTTCCCCGATTCTCTCCCCCATCGCACTGGGTGTGGGGGGAGCGAGTGAGCGGCTGCGTGGTGCTTAGTTACCGGCTGGGGTTAAACCACGACAACAAAACAAACCTTGCAAAAAGCATTGCAAGTCCACGTGCAGCTACAGATACGGTTACAGGTACCATTAGAGACACAGAGAGTGGTACAATCACAAGTCCCTTTCTGCGTTGGATGAGATGAGCAGCCAGCTTTATTGTGCTGGGGGATAGGGGCCAGCACTTGGGGCTGGCGCATGCCCGGTCAGCGGCGTCTTCCAGGCCGGCTGTAAGGTTTTTGCGCCCGCCGTTGTAACCGTGAGCGGTATCGGATCCGGTCTGGCCCAGGGTGGCTGGAGCAGCTGCTTCTCGCGGGCACTGGGGAGCCTCGGAACAGGCCCAGTGCCATCTGTCTGTCAGTGCTGGGGCTGCTGCCTCCCAGCGCTGGGGACCTGCAGGATGGTCCCAATGCCAGCTGGCTGGCAGTGCCGAAGGCACTGCTTTCAGCACTCGGGGCTGGCACACGGCTGGTCCTGCGGTGATTTCCAGGCTGGCTGTAAGGTTTTTGCGCCTGCCGTTGTAACCGTGAGCGGTATCGGATCCGGTCTGGCCCAGGGTGGCTGGAGCAACTGCTACTTTCAGGCACCGGGGAGCTGCAGGATGGCCCCAGTGGCGCCTGTTTGATGGTGCTGGGCCTGCTGCTCTCATAGCCCAGGGAGCTGTGGGACAGCCCCGATGCCGCCTGGCTGGTGGTGCTGGGGCTGGCAAGCTCTGAGTTGTCACGGGAGGCTGCGAGGGGAGGCAGGAAAGTCAGCGGCACGGCCACCCAGCCCTGGGGAAGGAGAGGCCATCGTGGTGCCCACAGCCTTCCTGGAGCCAAAGCCCACCCTAAGCCCCTGCTCCCAGGCCTAGCTGGGACACTGGCCACAGCAGCACAGGGGCACCCGGGTGCTTTGCCTCTTACCAGCGCCCAGGCCAGCACAGCAGTTGCACTCCCAGGTGGTTGCGCCGTTGCTCAAGCAGAGGCAGCGTCGGTGGGTGCCTTTGGCAGCACAGGAGCTGCACAGGAGCCCTTGCCAGGGCCTGGGGAAGCAAAGGGGTTGCTGGTTGTGAGGACAAAGTGACGCAAGCAAGGAATGGCCCGGCAGAGCCCTTGTTCTTAGTCCTTCCTCCCCGAGCCCGTGTGGAGACAGAGAGCCCGTGCAGAGCCCTAGCTGGCTGCTTTGGCAACCTACCCCTCTTCCTCTGCCTGCTCGCTGCCTCCCGGACAAAGGCGCTTGCTGGCGTTGCAGCGTCTGTGCCTCTGATAGACTGGTCCGCATGCCTGGTCACTCTCCCATGATGGTTGTCTGCTGGAGAAGGAAGGGAAAAGTGTTGAGCCCCTGCTGGCCCCAGCATCGGGCAGGTCCAGGCTGTCCCTGCTCCTCTGCCCCCACCCTGTTTCCAGCTCCTCCGTGAAGCTGAGGACAAGAGCCAGGGGACAGCAGGACAGGCCTGCTGGGGCCGTCCCTGGCCTGGCACTGCGCGCTTGTGCTCGATGTTTCGTGAGTTGGGAAGAGGAAGAACCACCTCTTGGAGATTCGAATCCCCATGGCGAGCATTTCCATCACAAACTGATCTTGGTTTCGGCAACGCAGGCAGCAGAGGCGGACGCCAGCGTGGATAGCCTGTTTCTGGATGCAGCTCCGGTGGAACCAGGCGTGTCGGCATGCTGGGCACACCATGGTGTGGTAGGACTTATTGTCCTCCACGGGGTCCAGGCAGATGATGCAGGTGCTGTTCTGCCCTGGCTTAGCCTTCACGGCCTGCTCTGGGCGGTGCTCCCAGCAGAAGGACCTGGGGGGAAGATGGAAGGGATGGGCGAGGTGAGGTGAGAAGTGCTGAGTCCTTCCCCCGCGATGGGGAGGAGGGCAGAGGAGCTGTGAAGGAGCCCCAGAGCCTGTCTGGGCTCTGGCGCTGGCTGTGGCCGTGGCAGGCTGCTGGGAAGTGTCCCTGTGGGTTCCTCACTTGTGTGTCCACTGCTGACGGGAGAGGGCTTGAGGACAAGGCGGCTCCTGCGTGAGGGCTGGCAGCCCTTACCTGTACAGCCCGAAGAACTGGGTGACACATTCGCCCCGTGAGGCGCAGGGGAGATGGAAGCTGCGGTCACACCCCTTCTCCCCGCAGGTGATGGCGGCGCCCATCTCGCCGCAAATGAAGCATCGCTGGAAAGAGCACAGCAGCCTCTCTCAGGGGCAAGCTCAGGGCCTGCATGGCCGACCCCTTGCCTCCAGGCAGGGCGCAGGCTGTGGGCACTGCTGGCTCACAGCCCGCAGACCTGCCTGGTGCACGAGGCTTGTGCCTGTGCCAGAGCCTCTGTGGAGCTGCTGGGAGCAGGCGTTTGTCCCAGAGCTGGTGGAGGGGCTTGGATTTCTTCCGGGAGGTCCAGGAGGAGCTCCCGCAAGCGTCTCCTGGTGCAAACCTCCCTGCTCCTGCCAGGTCCTCACCTGCTGGCTTGCCACCTGGATTGCACGTCTGGTGTCCTCAGCGAGAAAGCCGTTCCCACTCTCTCGTGGAAAAAGCCCGCTGGCAAGAAACTGCAGAGCAGAGAAGGCCGGGAGCCCATTAGGTCAGCAAGGAAGGGACCATCCCTGGCAGAAAGCTGGAGGGAGAACTCACCAGGCAGTATGTGTGGGCACAGAGCCCTTTCCTTGCTCTTTTGCACCCACAGGTAGCCGGATCAGCCTCTGCCCGGCGACACAGCATGCATGCTGGAGGGGAGAGAACAAATGCTGCTGGGAGCGGGCACCTCTGCGGGGCTGGGGAAGCGTCCCTGTGGGATTGCCCCCAAGGCCCTGCTCTGTCCCTGCTGAGCTGGCTGAAGGGCAGGGCTGGGGCCTTTGGAGAAGAAGGGGGCATGGCAGGCACAGGTGCCCACAGCCCAGCCTGGGCTCCGCTTGCTGAGGGGAGGAGGGACCCTGCCCCAGGGCGGCTGGGGAGCTCCCGCCTTCCTCTCGCCCTGCTCTTGGCCGCAGGCAGACTGCCCCGACGACCCCTCTGTCAGCCATGGGGAGCCGTGGGGAGGGATACTTTGCTCTCACCTTGCCCCCTCGAGTCGGGTTCCTGCCGCTTCATGGCGAACCTGGTGCACAGCGACGGTGAGCGCTTGGAGAGCCTCCGCCTCAGCAGCGCTGGGGTTTCTCCTCCGGACGCTCCTCTGCCAAGCCTGAGGGAGCAGTGGGACGCAGCGAGCTTGCCACACAGGCCCCAGAGCCCCGAGGTGCGAGGCTCCCCTCCTCCCTCGCCAGCCCCGGGCAAGCCCCTTCCTCCTCTGCCCTCTCCTCACCTCGCCAGGTCGCACCAATGCACGGCCGGAGCCCAGCGGCCTGTCATCCACGCCTCGGCGATGGGTCACGGTGGCCGCTGTGACGTCACCACCGCCCGTCTGCGCGTGCCCCCAGCGTGGGCAGGGGTGTCCTCGGCTACCTGCCACCCCTGTGACACGGCCACCGCCTCACAGGGGTGGCTCTGATATGCCGGGGCTGAGCCCTTGGCGCACGAGTTGGGGGGGGCGGCTGCTCTTGCACCCGTCTGGGGCTGCGGTGCTGGCACCGGTTGCACCGGCACCGACTCCGGCTTTGCACGTGCGATCTTATAATGCCATGCTGACGGCGTGGCCTGTTTTAAACCTGCGTTTGTACTTGCCTGTCTTTGCTTTTCTACGTCAGCGTCTTATGTGAGTGCTGCAGAGGTGGCGTGACGAAAAATGGGGGGCCAGGAGAGAAGATGCTTAGATGCCAAGTGGTGGACTTGGAAGAGCGACCTTGGGGTGTTGAATGATGCAGAAGAAGTAACTGACTCTTCTGTTTGCCTGTTTTGTGTAAAAGTCGTGTATTTCACACAGGAGAGGGATTTAGTTGTAATGTTAACGTAGCTGAACTAACTGCTTCCGAAGAGTAGCGCAATTTACAAGAACATTTACTTTTGTTCTCGAGAACTATGACTTGGCATCTTACCAGTATGGTCATGCTACAGAATTCCTCTGAGGGTGGAGGAAATACCTTCTTCAGAAGACGTGAGACAACAGTGAGATGCTGAAATACATGTCTTCTGCTACGCTCTCTGAACGGCCTTACGGTTTTTGCAGGGATGCCGTTGAAAAACAGCTATTTCTGGGCCTGCCTTTTCACCTCCGACCTTATGAAGAGCTTGCCCGGTGCCTTCTATCGCACTGGCACAACTGAGTTGTTTGTCTTTACATCCCATTTCTCAGCCTGCACAAGGAAATGTTTGCTTGGAAAGCTTGGTTTGCTGACAGGCTATAAAAAGGCCCTATATGGCTTCCACTGTTTGTCAGCGTGGCTCAAGGTTTGATTGCTGTTTGCCTGTTGTTTTCTTGCCGTCTCAGCTCACAAAGAGTCTTCTGTACCGTGTAGGTTGATTACCCCGTTATGAGCAGATACGTAATTGTTTTCGCAAACTGACTCGAGCTCCATTTTCAAAGAGCATTTGCATTGTGCATCACTTGTTTTGTCTATTCCAATCCTTTTATTAGTACTGTCATGTTATTACTGTTGTTATTATCATTATTAGTGTAGAGAAATTCCATGCGGGGACGGACGACAGCACACCAATATGATGATCAAAGTCGCCAGTTTATTGAGCATAGCAGATCACTCTTATACAATTCTCTAAGTTCCTTAAAAGCTCTGATTGGTTGCCGCATGCAAGCATATAGTGTCCACGCGCATAAACGTAAAGGCATAATTGGATGTACTAACTCTGTACACGCGCATAACCGTAAGGCATAATTGGTTATATCAACTAAAACTTGCGAAACTTGTCTCAATCTAATTGGTCAAGATGATAAACTGACAAATTGAGGTTCTTTGTGCCAAGTTCCCTTTATCGTGGAATGTGCACCTGTGTTCTTCTAGTTGGTAACTTTCTTTTTTTGTCTTCTTGTTTACTCTGTTCAAGGCCTTCTAAAGGCATCTGGAATGCTCTTGCGACCGTTAGCTAAATATGTGTCCGCAACAATCAGTTTCTTCCTTTCTGTTCTACTAAACTGTTCTTACCTCAACCTTCTTTCTTCTCAGCCTTTGTTTTTATACCAGCCACATCAGAGCCTGCTCCAGGCTCTGTTACACACTAAGCCTAAAAGAAAAGAAAATGCAAAATCTCGAGGAACAGAAGTTCTGTCTTTAAGCAACCGCAAATTATTGCAGAATTATGTGCACCAAACTGATCCGTAATAAAAGTTTTAAGTGAACTGCATGGAAAACCCCAAAATACTACATCAAAAAACCCGCAACAACTGTCTGAGCAAGAATCCAAATGTGTATGGGTTAATTTTCCTTATAAATCCACAATAATACTTAAAATTGTCTTTTAACGCTCAACAGAACCATTCTGGAACGCTAATAAGTCATCACTTCCTTATGCTTCACAAACTTTGATATGAAAGCTGAGGACCTCTGAAAATAAGAGCAGAGAGTAACATTTTATGGTGCCCTGTCTTCAGCTGGGATAGGGTTAATTTTCTTTCTGGTAGCTGGTAGAGTGTTATGTTTTGGATTTAGCATGAGAATAATGTTATCATTTCACGTACCTGCGCATATACCACTGCAGATGCCATTGCAGGTGCAAATACGATTGCAGACAGCATTGCAGGTGAACGTACGATTGCAGACGGAGATCCCAGTGGAGATGCTGATGCCACTGCAGATACCCTTGGAGAAGCCATTGCAGGTGCAGGTAGATAGGCAGACACTGTTGCTGCAGAAGTTATCATTGCAGAGGCTGCTGATGGTGCAGGTAGCACTGCTGATGCCATAGCAGGTGCAGATACCATTGCGGATGTAGATGCCATTTCAGACAGAGATACCATTGCAAATGGCATTGCGGATTCGAGTAGTGTTGCAAAAACCGTTGCATAGACCATTGCAGAGGCACATACCTTTCCTTATAATGTCACAGATGCAGACACCAAAGCCCATACTGATAGCATGTTTCCATACATTCTGTATGGTATGTCTAAATATTTTGATGGTTTTAATGTTTCGTACCGCTCGTGGAAACTGGTTTAGCTGCTAGGTGACTGTAAAAGTGAGATTTGGTAAATAACTATCAGAATTCTTATACTAACACTATGGCTGAAACAATAGACAAAAGTATAGCCAAGCAATCAACTAGTAGAGGTAGTTACTGATAAGTTTTGCAGTTCCTTGCTCTTATGACTAGATGTTCCTGTACACTAGATGAGAACAATGTTGAAACTGACCACATGTGACTGAAACTGCGTTAAGCTTCAAGGTCAAGAATAAAGACTTCAAGGACAGCCAACAAGAACTTCAAATGGGTCGGTGGTCGTAAAAGCAGCCCTTCGACTCAAATGGAGCCTTCATTGCGCATGATCGGATGTAGGCGGTACTATGATAATCAGTTATAATCATTTTTATGTATATGTATACTAATCTGAATAATATGCAATTAGTTATTCTATATAACCTGTTTGTGCTAAAGCTGTGGTATGCACGCCAGGTGGAACTATCCCCCGTGCATCCCGCACTGCAGTAAAGAATACCTGCTTTCTAAAACTCCAAAACGAGTCTTGGAGAGTTTCTTCGACCGGCTTTTCGGTATCAATAGCATTGCAGATGCAGACACCCTTCTAGATGCAGATAGGACTGCAGCTGCCATTCTGCAGAGACCATTGCTAATGCAAAGGCAGGTGCAGGTGCAATAGGAGATGCAGAGGCCACTGCAGACACTCGTAGCATTACGAATGCCTTTGCATTCTGATCCTGTGGCAGTTGTCGGTAGCATTAGACGTACGGACCGATGCAGATACAAGTACCAGCACCGATGCCATTACCAATACTACTACAGACCCCGATACCGGTACGGATAGAGACAGCAACAGCGTTGCAGAGCGTCACACACATGCTGAGACCCATAATGGTACAGATACCGTTAGAGATATCGTTGCAGGTAGAGGTAGAATTACTCATACACACACACAAACAAAATACACATATGTCCTGGTTTCAGAGCTGAGATAGAACTAATTTGCTTTCTAGTAGCTGGTACGGTGCTATGTTTTGAGTTCAGTACGTGAAGAATGTTGATAACACACTGATGTCTTCACTTGTTGCTAAGTAGTGTTTAGTCTAAAGTCAAGGATTTTTCAGCTTCTCGTGCCCAGCGAGCAAGAAGGCTGGAGGGGCACAAGAAGTTGGGAGGGGACACAGCCAGGGCAGCTGACCCAAACTGGCCAAAGGGTATTCCATACCATGTGGCGTCATGCCCAATATATAAACTGGGGGGAGCTGGCCTGGGGGGATCGCTGCTCGGGAACTAACTGGGCACCGGTTGGCAGGTGGTGAGCGATTGCATTGTGCATCACTTGTTTTGTATATTCCAATCCTTTTATTAGTATTGTCATGTTACTACTGTTGTTGTTATCATTATTAGTTTCTTCCTTTCTGTTCGACTAAACTGTTCTTATCTCAACCCACAATCTTTACCGTTTTTTCCCCGATTCTCTCCCCCATCGCACTGGGTGTGGGGGGAGCGAGTGAGCGGCTGCGTGGTGCTTAGTTACCGGCTGGGGTTAAACCACGACAACAAAACAAACCTTGCAAAAAGCATTGCAAGTCCACGTGCAGCTACAGATACGGTTACAGGTACCATTAGAGACACAGAGAGTGGTACAATCACAAGTCCCTTTCTGCGTTGGATGAGATGAGCAGCCAGCTTTATTGTGCTGGGGGATAGGGGCCAGCACTTGGGGCTGGCGCATGCCCGGTCAGCGGCGTCTTCCAGGCCGGCTGTAAGGTTTTTGCGCCCGCCGTTGTAACCGTGAGCGGTATCGGATCCGGTCTGGCCCAGGGTGGCTGGAGCAACTGCTACTTTCAGGCACCGGGGAGCTGCAGGATGGCCCCAGTGGCGCCTGTTTGATGGTGCTGGGCCTGCTGCTCTCATAGCCCAGGGAGCTGTGGGACAGCCCCGATGCCGCCTGGCTGGTGGTGCTGGGGCTGGCAAGCTCTGAGTTGTCACGGGAGACTGCGAGGGGAGGCAGGAAAGTCAGCGGCACGGCCACCCAGCCCTGGGGAAGGAGAGGCCATCGTGGTGCCCACAGCCTTCCTGGAGCCAAAGCCCACCCTAAGCCCCTGCTCCCAGGCCTAGCTGGGACACTGGCCACAGCAGCACAGGGGCACCCGGGTGCTTTGCCTCTTACCAGCGCCCAGGCCAGCACAGCAGTTGCACTCCCAGGTGGTTGCGCCGTTGCTCAAGCAGAGGCAGCGTCGGTGGGTGCCTTTGGCAGCACAGGAGCTGCACAGGAGCCCTTGCCAGGGCCTGGGGAAGCAAAGGGGTTGCTGGTTGTGAGGACAAAGTGACGCAAGCAAGGAATGGCCCGGCAGAGCCCTTGTTCTTAGTCCTTCCTCCCCGAGCCCGTGTGGAGACAGAGAGCCCGTGCAGAGCCCTAGCTGGCTGCTTTGGCAACCTACCCCTCTTCCTCTGCCTGCTCGCTGCCTCCCGGACAAAGGCGCTTGCTGGCGTTGCAGCGTCTGTGCCTCTGATAGACTGGTCCGCATGCCTGGTCACTCTCCCATGATGGTTGTCTGCTGGAGAAGGAAGGGAAAAGTGTTGAGCCCCTGCTGGCCCCAGCATCGGGCAGGTCCAGGCTGTCCCTGCTCCTCTGCCCCCACCCTGTTTCCAGCTCCTCCGTGAAGCTGAGGACAAGAGCCAGGGGACAGCAGGACAGGCCTGCTGGGGCCGTCCCTGGCCTGGCACTGCGCGCTTGTGCTCGATGTTTCGTGAGTTGGGAAGAGGAAGAACCACCTCTTGGAGATTCGAATCCCCATGGCGAGCATTTCCATCACAAACTGATCTTGGTTTCGGCAACGCAGGCAGCAGAGGCGGACGCCAGCGTGGATAGCCTGTTTCTGGATGCAGCTCCGGTGGAACCAGGCGTGTCGGCATGCTGGGCACACCATGGTGTGGTAGGACTTATTGTCCTCCACGGGGTCCAGGCAGATGATGCAGGTGCTGTTCTGCCCTGGCTTAGCCTTCACGGCCTGCTCTGGGCGGTGCTCCCAGCAGAAGGACCTGGGGGGAAGATGGAAGGGATGGGCGAGGTGAGGTGAGAAGTGCTGAGTCCTTCCCCCGCGATGGGGAGGAGGGCAGAGGAGCTGTGAAGGAGCCCCAGAGCCTGTCTGGGCTCTGGCGCTGGCTGTGGCCGTGGCAGGCTGCTGGGAAGTGTCCCTGTGGGTTCCTCACTTGTGTGTCCACTGCTGACGGGAGAGGGCTTGAGGACAAGGCGGCTCCTGCGTGAGGGCTGGCAGCCCTTACCTGTACAGCCCGAAGAACTGGGTGACACATTCGCCCCGTGAGGCGCAGGGGAGATGGAAGCTGCGGTCACACCCCTTCTCCCCGCAGGTGATGGCGGCGCCCATCTCGCCGCAAATGAAGCATCGCTGGAAAGAGCACAGCAGCCTCTCTCAGGGGCAAGCTCAGGGCCTGCATGGCCGACCCCTTGCCTCCAGGCAGGGCGCAGGCTGTGGGCACTGCTGGCTCACAGCCCGCAGACCTGCCTGGTGCACGAGGCTTGTGCCTGTGCCAGAGCCTCTGTGGAGCTGCTGGGAGCAGGCGTTTGTCCCAGAGCTGGTGGAGGGGCTTGGATTTCTTCCGGGAGGTCCAGGAGGAGCTCCCGCAAGCGTCTCCTGGTGCAAACCTCCCTGCTCCTGCCAGGTCCTCACCTGCTGGCTTGCCACCTGGATTGCACGTCTGGTGTCCTCAGCGAGAAAGCCGTTCCCACTCTCTCGTGGAAAAAGCCCGCTGGCAAGAAACTGCAGAGCAGAGAAGGCCGGGAGCCCATTAGGTCAGCAAGGAAGGGACCATCCCTGGCAGAAAGCTGGAGGGAGAACTCACCAGGCAGTATGTGTGGGCACAGAGCCCTTTCCTTGCTCTTTTGCACCCACAGGTAGCCGGATCAGCCTCTGCCCGGCGACACAGCATGCATGCTGGAGGGGAGAGAACAAATGCTGCTGGGAGCGGGCACCTCTGCGGGGCTGGGGAAGCGTCCCTGTGGGATTGCCCCCAAGGCCCTGCTCTGTCCCTGCCGAGCTGGCTGAAGGGCAGGGCTGGGGCCTTTGGAGAAGAAGGGGGCATGGCAGGCACAGGTGCCCACAGCCCAGCCTGGGCTCCGCTTGCTGAGGGGAGGAGGGACCCTGCCCCAGGGCGGCTGGGGAGCTCCCGCCTTCCTCTCGCCCTGCTCTTGGCCGCAGGCAGACTGCCCCGACGACCCCTCTGTCAGCCATGGGGAGCCGTGGGGAGGGATACTTTGCTCTCACCTTGCCCCCTCGAGTCGGGTTCCTGCCGCTTCATGGCGAACCTGGTGCACAGCGACGGTGAGCGCTTGGAGAGCCTCCGCCTCAGCAGCGCTGGGGTTTCTCCTCCGGACGCTCCTCTGCCAAGCCTGAGGGAGCAGTGGGACGCAGCGAGCTTGCCACACAGGCCCCAGAGCCCCGAGGTGCGAGGCTCCCCTCCTCCCTCGCCAGCCCCGGGCAAGCCCCTTCCTCCTCTGCCCTCTCCTCACCTCGCCAGGTCGCACCAATGCACGGCCGGAGCCCAGCGGCCTGTCATCCACGCCTCGGCGATGGGTCACGGTGGCCGCTGTGACGTCACCACCGCCCGTCTGCGCGTGCCCCCAGCGTGGGCAGGGGTGCCCTCGGCTACCTGCCACCCCTGTGACACGGCCACCGCCTCACAGGGGTGGCTCTGATATGCCGGGGCTGAGCCCTTGGCGCACGAGTTGGGGGGGGCGGCTGCTCTTGCACCCGTCTGGGGCTGCGGTGCTGGCACCGGTTGCACCGGCACCGACTCCGGCTTTGCACGTGCGATCTTATAATGCCATGCTGACGGCGTGGCCTGTTTTAAACCTGCGTTTGTACTTGCCTGTCTTTGCTTTTCTACGTCAGCGTCTTATGTGAGTGCTGCAGAGGTGGCGTGACGAAAAATGGGGGGCCAGGAGAGAAGATGCTTAGATGCCAAGTGGTGGACTTGGAAGAGCGACCTTGGGGTGTTGAATGATGCAGAAGAAGTAACTGACTCTTCTGTTTGCCTGTTTTGTGTAAAAGTCGTGTATTTCACACAGGAGAGGGATTTAGTTGTAATGTTAACGTAGCTGAACTAACTGCTTCCGAAGAGTAGCGCAATTTACAAGAACATTTACTTTTGTTCTCGAGAACTATGACTTGGCATCTTACCAGTATGGTCATGCTACAGAATTCCTCTGAGGGTGGAGGAAATACCTTCTTCAGAAGACGTGAGACAACAGTGAGATGCTGAAATACATGTCTTCTGCTACGCTCTCTGAACGGCCTTACGGTTTTTGCAGGGATGCCGTTGAAAAACAGCTATTTCTGGGCCTGCCTTTTCACCTCCGACCTTATGAAGAGCTTGCCCGGTGCCTTCTATCGCACTGGCACAACTGAGTTGTTTGTCTTTACATCCCATTTCTCAGCCTGCACAAGGAAATGTTTGCTTGGAAAGCTTGGTTTGCTGACAGGCTATAAAAAGGCCCTATATGGCTTCCACTGTTTGTCAGCGTGGCTCAAGGTTTGATTGCTGTTTGCCTGTTGTTTTCTTGCCGTCTCAGCTCACAAAGAGTCTTCTGTACCGTGTAGGTTGATTACCCCGTTATGAGCAGATACGTAATTGTTTTCGCAAACTGACTCGAGCTCCATTTTCAAAGAGCATTTGCATTGTGCATCACTTGTTTTGTCTATTCCAATCCTTTTATTAGTACTGTCATGTTATTACTGTTGTTATTATCATTATTAGTGTAGAGAAATTCCATGCGGGGACGGACGACAGCACACCAATATGATGATCAAAGTCGCCAGTTTATTGAGCATAGCAGATCACTCTTATACAATTCTCTAAGTTCCTTAAAAGCTCTGATTGGTTGCCGCATGCAAGCATATAGTGTCCACGCGCATAAACGTAAAGGCATAATTGGATGTACTAACTCTGTACACGCGCATAACCGTAAGGCATAATTGGTTATATCAACTAAAACTTGCGAAACTTGTCTCAATCTAATTGGTCAAGATGATAAACTGACAAATTGAGGTTCTTTGTGCCAAGTTCCCTTTATCGTGGAATGTGCACCTGTGTTCTTCTAGTTGGTAACTTTCTTTTTTTGTCTTCTTGTTTACTCTGTTCAAGGCCTTCTAAAGGCATCTGGAATGCTCTTGCGACCGTTAGCTAAATATGTGTCCGCAACAATCAGTTTCTTCCTTTCTGTTCTACTAAACTGTTCTTACCTCAACCTTCTTTCTTCTCAGCCTTTGTTTTTATACCAGCCACATCAGAGCCTGCTCCAGGCTCTGTTACACACTAAGCCTAAAAGAAAAGAAAATGCAAAATCTCGAGGAACAGAAGTTCTGTCTTTAAGCAACCGCAAATTATTGCAGAATTATGTGCACCAAACTGATCCGTAATAAAAGTTTTAAGTGAACTGCATGGAAAACCCCAAAATACTACATCAAAAAACCCGCAACAACTGTCTGAGCAAGAATCCAAATGTGTATGGGTTAATTTTCCTTATAAATCCACAATAATACTTAAAATTGTCTTTTAACGCTCAACAGAACCATTCTGGAACGCTAATAAGTCATCACTTCCTTATGCTTCACAAACTTTGATATGAAAGCTGAGGACCTCTGAAAATAAGAGCAGAGAGTAACATTTTATGGTGCCCTGTCTTCAGCTGGGATAGGGTTAATTTTCTTTCTGGTAGCTGGTAGAGTGTTATGTTTTGGATTTAGCATGAGAATAATGTTATCATTTCACGTACCTGCGCATATACCACTGCAGATGCCATTGCAGGTGCAAATACGATTGCAGACAGCATTGCAGGTGAACGTACGATTGCAGACGGAGATCCCAGTGGAGATGCTGATGCCACTGCAGATACCCTTGGAGAAGCCATTGCAGGTGCAGGTAGATAGGCAGACACTGTTGCTGCAGAAGTTATCATTGCAGAGGCTGCTGATGGTGCAGGTAGCACTGCTGATGCCATAGCAGGTGCAGGTAGCACTGCTGATGCCATAGCAGATGCAGATACCATTGCGGATGTAGATGCCATTTCAGACAGAGATACCATTGCAAATGGCATTGCGGATTCGAGTAGTGTTGCAAAAACCGTTGCATAGACCATTGCAGAGGCACATACCTTTCCTTATAATGTCACAGATGCAGACACCAAAGCCCATACTGATAGCATGTTTCCATACATTCTGTATGGTATGTCTAAATATTTTGATGGTTTTAATGTTTCGTACCGCTCGTGGAAACTGGTTTAGCTGCTAGGTGACTGTAAAAGTGAGATTTGGTAAATAATTATCAGAATTCTTATACTAACACTATGGCTGAAACAATAGACAAAAGTATAGCCAAGCAATCAACTAGTAGAGGTAGTTACTCATAAGTTTTGCAGTTCCTTGCTCTTATGACTAGATGTTCCTGTACACTAGATGAGAACAATGTTGAAACTGACCACATGTGACTGAAACTGCGTTAAGCTTCAAGGTCAAGAATAAAGACTTCAAGGACAGCCAACAAGAACTTCAAATGGGTCGGTGGTCGTAAAAGCAGCCCTTCGACTCAAATGGAGCCTTCATTGCGCATGATCGGATGTAGGCGGTACTATGATAATCAGTTATAATCATTTTTATGTATATGTATACTAATCTGAATAATATGCAATTAGTTATTCTATATAACCTGTTTGTGCTAAAGCTGTGGTATGCACGCCAGGTGGAACTATCCCCCGTGCATCCCGCACTGCAGTAAAGAATACCTGCTTTCTAAAACTCCAAAACGAGTCTTGGAGAGTTTCTTCGACCGGCTTTTCGGTATCAATAGCATTGCAGATGCAGACACCCTTCTAGATGCAGATAGGACTGCAGCTGCCATTCTGCAGAGACCATTGCTAATGCAAAGGCAGGTGCAGGTGCAATAGGAGATGCAGAGGCCACTGCAGACACTCGTAGCGTTACGAATGCCTTTGCATTCTGATCCTGTGGCAGTTGTCGGTAGCATTAGACGTACGGACCGATGCAGATACAAGTACCAGCACTGATGCCATTACCAATACTACTACAGACCCCGATACCGGTACGGATAGAGACAGCAACAGCGTTGCAGAGCGTCACACACATGCTGAGACCCATAATGGTACAGATACCGTTAGAGATATCGTTGCAGGTAGAGGTAGAATTACTCATACACACACACAAACAAAATACACATATGTCCTGGTTTCAGAGCTGAGATAGAACTAATTTGCTTTCTAGTAGCTGGTACGGTGCTATGTTTTGAGTTCAGTACGTGAAGAATGTTGATAACACACTGATGTCTTCACTTGTTGCTAAGTAGTGTTTAGTCTAAAGTCAAGGATTTTTCAGCTTCTCGTGCCCAGCGAGCAAGAAGGCTGGAGGGGCACAAGAAGTTGGGAGGGGACACAGCCAGGGCAGCTGACCCAAACTGGCCAAAGGGTATTCCATACCACGTGGCGTCATGCCCAATATATAAACTGGGGGGAGCTGGCCTGGGGGGATCGCTGCTCGGGAACTAACTGGGCACCGGTCGGCAGGTGGTGAGCGATTGCATTGTGCATCACTTGTTTTGTATATTCCAATCCTTTTATTAGTATTGTCATGTTACTACTGTTGTTGTTATCATTATTAGTTTCTTCCTTTCTGTTCGACTAAACTGTTCTTATCTCAACCCACAATCTTTACCGTTTTTTCCCCGATTCTCTCCCCCATCGCACTGGGTGTGGGGGGAGCGAGTGAGCGGCTGCGTGGTGCTTAGTTACCGGCTGGGGTTAAACCACGACAACAAAACAAACCTTGCAAAAAGCATTGCAAGTCCACGTGCAGCTACAGATACGGTTACAGGTACCATTAGAGACACAGAGAGTGGTACAATCACAAGTCCCTTTCTGCGTTGGATGAGATGAGCAGCCAGCTTTATTGTGCTGGGGGATAGGGGCCAGCACTTGGGGCTGGCGCATGCCCGGTCAGCGGCGTCTTCCAGGCCGGCTGTAAGGTTTTTGCGCCCGCCGTTGTAACCGTGAGCGGTATCGGATCCGGTCTGGCCCAGGGTGGCTGGAGCAGCTGCTTCTCGCGGGCACTGGGGAGCCTCGGAACAGGCCCAGTGCCATCTGTCTGTCAGTGCTGGGGCTGCTGCCTCCCAGCGCTGGGGACCTGCAGGATGGTCCCAATGCCAGCTGGCTGGCAGTGCCGAAGGCACTGCTTTCAGCACTCGGGGCTGGCACACGGCTGGTCCTGCAGTGATTTCCAGGCTGGCTGTAAGGTTTTTGCGCCTGCCGTTGTAACCGTGAGCGGTATCGGATCCGGTCTGGCCCAGGGTGGCTGGAGCAACTGCTACTTTCAGGCACCGGGGAGCTGCAGGATGGCCCCAGTGGCGCCTGTTTGATGGTGCTGGGCCTGCTGCTCTCATAGCCCAGGGAGCTGTGGGACAGCCCCGATGCCGCCTGGCTGGTGGTGCTGGGGCTGGCAAGCTCTGAGTTGTCACGGGAGGCTGCGAGGGGAGGCAGGAAAGTCAGCGGCACGGCCACCCAGCCCTGGGGAAGGAGAGGCCATCGTGGTGCCCACAGCCTTCCTGGAGCCAAAGCCCACCCTAAGCCCCTGCTCCCAGGCCTAGCTGGGACACTGGCCACAGCAGCACAGGGGCACCCGGGTGCTTTGCCTCTTACCAGCGCCCAGGCCAGCACAGCAGTTGCACTCCCAGGTGGTTGCGCCGTTGCTCAAGCAGAGGCAGCGTCGGTGGGTGCCTTTGGCAGCACAGGAGCTGCACAGGAGCCCTTGCCAGGGCCTGGGGAAGCAAAGGGGTTGCTGGTTGTGAGGACAAAGTGACGCAAGCAAGGAATGGCCCGGCAGAGCCCTTGTTCTTAGTCCTTCCTCCCCGAGCCCGTGTGGAGACAGAGAGCCCGTGCAGAGCCCTAGCTGGCTGCTTTGGCAACCTACCCCTCTTCCTCTGCCTGCTCGCTGCCTCCCGGACAAAGGCGCTTGCTGGCGTTGCAGCGTCTGTGCCTCTGATAGACTGGTCCGCATGCCTGGTCACTCTCCCATGATGGTTGTCTGCTGGAGAAGGAAGGGAAAAGTGTTGAGCCCCTGCTGGCCCCAGCATCGGGCAGGTCCAGGCTGTCCCTGCTCCTCTGCCCCCACCCTGTTTCCAGCTCCTCCGTGAAGCTGAGGACAAGAGTCAGGGGACAGCAGGACAGGCCTGCTGGGGCCGTCCCTGGCCTGGCACTGCGCGCTTGTGCTCGATGTTTCGTGAGTTGGGAAGAGGAAGAACCACCTCTTGGAGATTCGAATCCCCATGGCGAGCATTTCCATCACAAACTGATCTTGGTTTCGGCAACGCAGGCAGCAGAGGCGGACGCCAGCGTGGATAGCCTGTTTCTGGATGCAGCTCCGGTGGAACCAGGCGTGTCGGCATGCTGGGCACACCATGGTGTGGTAGGACTTATTGTCCTCCACGGGGTCCAGGCAGATGATGCAGGTGCTGTTCTGCCCTGGCTTAGCCTTCACGGCCTGCTCTGGGCGGTGCTCCCAGCAGAAGGACCTGGGGGGAAGATGGAAGGGATGGGCGAGGTGAGGTGAGAAGTGCTGAGTCCTTCCCCCGCGATGGGGAGGAGGGCAGAGGAGCTGTGAAGGAGCCCCAGAGCCTGTCTGGGCTCTGGCGCTGGCTGTGGCCGTGGCAGGCTGCTGGGAAGTGTCCCTGTGGGTTCCTCACTTGTGTGTCCACTGCTGACGGGAGAGGGCTTGAGGACAAGGCGGCTCCTGCGTGAGGGCTGGCAGCCCTTACCTGTACAGCCCGAAGAACTGGGTGACACATTCGCCCCGTGAGGCGCAGGGGAGATGGAAGCTGCGGTCACACCCCTTCTCCCCGCAGGTGATGGCGGCGCCCATCTCACCGCAAATGAAGCATCGCTGGAAAGAGCACAGCAGCCTCTCTCAGGGGCAAGCTCAGGGCCTGCATGGCCGACCCCTTGCCTCCAGGCAGGGCGCAGGCTGTGGGCACTGCTGGCTCACAGCCCGCAGACCTGCCTGGTGCACGAGGCTTGTGCCTGTGCCAGAGCCTCTGTGGAGCTGCTGGGAGCAGGCGTTTGTCCCAGAGCTGGTGGAGGGGCTTGGATTTCTTCCGGGAGGTCCAGGAGGAGCTCCCGCAAGCGTCTCCTGGTGCAAACCTCCCTGCTCCTGCCAGGTCCTCACCTGCTGGCTTGCCACCTGGATTGCACGTCTGGTGTCCTCAGCGAGAAAGCCATTCCCACTCTCTCGTGGAAAAAGCCCGCTGGCAAGAAACTGCAGAGCAGAGAAGGCCGGGAGCCCATTAGGTCAGCAAGGAAGGGACCATCCCTGGCAGAAAGCTGGAGGGAGAACTCACCAGGCAGTATGTGTGGGCACAGAGCCCTTTCCTTGCTCTTTTGCACCCACAGGTAGCCGGATCAGCCTCTGCCCGGCGACACAGCATGCATGCTGGAGGGGAGAGAACAAATGCTGCTGGGAGCGGGCACCTCTGCGGGGCTGGGGAAGCGTCCCTGTGGGATTGCCCCCAAGGCCCTGCTCTGTCCCTGCCGAGCTGGCTGAAGGGCAGGGCTGGGGCCTTTGGAGAAGAAGGGGGCATGGCAGGCACAGGTGCCCACAGCCCAGCCTGGGCTCCGCTTGCTGAGGGGAGGAGGGACCCTGCCCCAGGGCGGCTGGGGAGCTCCCGCCTTCCTCTCGCCCTGCTCTTGGCCGCAGGCAGACTGCCCCGACGACCCCTCTGTCAGCCATGGGGAGCCGTGGGGAGGGATACTTTGCTCTCACCTTGCCCCCTCGAGTCGGGTTCCTGCCGCTTCATGGCGAACCTGGTGCACAGCGACGGTGAGCGCTTGGAGAGCCTCCGCCTCAGCAGCGCTGGGGTTTCTCCTCCGGACGCTCCTCTGCCAAGCCTGAGGGAGCAGTGGGACGCAGCGAGCTTGCCACACAGGCCCCAGAGCCCCGAGGTGCGAGGCTCCCCTCCTCCCTCGCCAGCCCCGGGCAAGCCCCTTCCTCCTCTGCCCTCTCCTCACCTCGCCAGGTCGCACCAATGCACGGCCGGAGCCCAGCGGCCTGTCATCCACGCCTCGGCGATGGGTCACGGTGGCCGCTGTGACGTCACCACCGCCCGTCTGCGCGTGCCCCCAGCGTGGGCAGGGGTGCCCTCGGCTACCTGCCACCCCTGTGACACGGCCACCGCCTCACAGGGGTGGCTCTGATATGCCGGGGCTGAGCCCTTGGCGCACGAGTTGGGGGGGGCGGCTGCTCTTGCACCCGTCTGGGGCTGCGGTGCTGGCACCGGTTGCACCGGCACCGACTCCGGCTTTGCACGTGCGATCTTATAATGCCATGCTGACGGCGTGGCCTGTTTTAAACCTGCGTTTGTACTTGCCTGTCTTTGCTTTTCTACGTCAGCGTCTTATGTGAGTGCTGCAGAGGTGGCGTGACGAAAAATGGGGGGCCAGGAGAGAAGATGCTTAGATGCCAAGTGGTGGACTTGGAAGAGCGACCTTGGGGTGTTGAATGATGCAGAAGAAGTAACTGACTCTTCTGTTTGCCTGTTTTGTGTAAAAGTCGTGTATTTCACACAGGAGAGGGATTTAGTTGTAAAGTTAACGTAGCTGAACTAACTGCTTCCGAAGAGTGGCGCAATTTAAAAGAACATTGTAAAGGCAGCCGAGCGCTCGTGGAAAATTTTCTTTCTTTCCTTCTTTCTTTCTTCTTTCATTCTTTCTTTCTTTCTTTATTTATTTTTTGTTCGGCAGGTAAGCCCTCATCGAAAATGTCTCTTTTTCTTTTGTTCTTTCTTTCTTTCTTTCTTTCTTTCTTTCTTTCTTTCTTTCTTTCTTTCTTTCTTTCTTTCTTTCTTTCTTCGGCAGCCGAGCCCTCATCGAGAATTTCTTTCTTTCCTTCTTTCTTCGGCAGCTAAGCCCTCATAGTCAATCTTCCTTTCTTTCTTTCTTTCTTTCCTTCTTTCTTTCTTTCTTTCTTTCTTTCTTTCATCTTTCTTTCTTTCTTATTTCTTCTTTCTTTCTTCCTCAGCTGAGACCTCGTCGAAAATGTCGCTCTTCCTTTCTTTCTTTCTTTCTTTCTTTCTTTCATTCTTTTTTTGGCATCCGAGCCCTTGTCGAATATTAATTTTTCTTTCTTTCTTTCTTTCTTTCTTTCTTTCTTTCTTTCTTTCTTCTTTCTTTCTTTCTTTCATTCTTTCTTTCTTTCATTCTTCGGCAGCCTAGCCATCATCAAAAATTTCTTCCTTTCTTTCTTTTTTTCTTTCTTTCTTTCTTTCTTGCTTTCTTTCTTCGGCAGCTAAGCCCTCATTGAAAATATCACTTTCTTTCTTTCTTTTTTTCTTTCTTTCTTTCTTTCTTTCCTCCTTCCTTCCTTCCTTCCTTCCTTTCTTTCTTTCTTTCTTTCTTTCTTTCTTTCTTTCTTTCTTTCTATCTTCGGCAGCCGAGCCGTTGTCGATAATTTCTTTCTTTCTTTCTTCTTTCTTCGGCAGCTAAACCCTCATCGAAAATATGTCACTTTCTTTCTTTCTTTCTTTCATTTTTTTTTTGGCAGCCGAGCCCTCGTCGAATATTTCTTTCTTTGTTTCTTTGTTTCTTTGTTTCTTTCTTTCTTTCTTTCATTCTTTCTTTCTTCTTTCTTTCTTTGTTTCGATTTTCGTCAGCTGAGCCCTTGTCACATATTTCTTCTTTTCTTTCTTTCTTTCTTTCTTCCTTTCCTGTTATTTCTTTCAGTCTTTCATTGTTTCTATCATCGGCAGCCGAGCGCTCGTCGAAAATTTCTTTCTTTCTTTCTTTCTTTCCTTCGATCTTTCTTTCTTTCATTCTTTCTTTCTTCTTTCTTCTTTTTTTCTTCGGCAGCTAAGCCCTTGTCGAAAATGTCTCTCTTTCTTTCTTTCCTTCTTTCTTTCATTTTTTTCGGCATCCGAGCCCTCGTCGAATATTAATTTCTTTCTCTCTTCCATTCTTTCTTTCTTTCTTTCTTATTTCTTTCTTTCTTTCTTTCTTTCTTCTTTCTTTCTTTCTTCTTTCTTTCTCTCTCTCATTCTTTCTTTTGATTTTCGGCAGCTGAGCCCTCGTCAAAAATTTCTTTTTTTTCTTTCTTTCTTTCTTTCTCTTTCTTTCTTTCTTTCTTTCTTTCTTTCTTTCTTTCTTTCTTCTTTCTTTCTGTCTTTCTATTTTCGGCACCGGAATCCTCTTCGAAAATTTCTTTCTTTGTTTCGTCTTCTTTTTTCTTTATTTCTTTCTATTTTCGGCATCTGAGCCCTCATTGAATACTTTCTTTTTTTCTTTCCTTTTTTCTTTCTTTCTTTCTTCCTTTCTTTCTTTCTTTCTTTCTCTCACTCTTTCTTTCGATTTTCGGCAGCTGAGCTGTCGTCAAAAATTTCTTCTTTTCTTTCTTTCTTTCTTTCTTTCTTTTCCTTTCTTTCTTTCTTTCTTTCTTTCTTTCTTTCTTTCTTTCTATCTTTCTTTCTTTCTTTCTTTTTTCGGCAGCCGAGCCTTTATCGAAAAGTTTTTTCTTTCTTTCTTTCCTTCTTTCTTCTTTCTTTCTTTCTTTCTTTCTTTCTACCTTCGGCAGCCGAGCCCTCGTCGAAAATTTATTTTTCTTTCTTTCTTTCTTCTTTCTTTCTTTCTTTCTTTCTTTCTTTCTTTCATTCTTCTGCAGCCTAGCCATCATCAAAAATTTCTTTCATTCTTTCTTTCTTTTTTTCTTTCTTTCTTCTTTCTTTCTTCAGCAGCTAAGCCCTTGTCAAAAATGTCTCTCTTTCTTTCTTTCTTTCTTTCTGTCTTCAGAAGCCGAGCCCTCGTCGAAAATTAATTTCTTTCTTTCTTTCTTTCTTTCTTTCTTTCTTTCTTTCTTTCCTTCTTTCTTTCTTTCTTTCTTCCTTTCTTTCTTTCTTCTTCTTTTTTTCTTCGGCAGCTAAGTCCTTCTCTGAAATGTCTCTCTTTCTTTCTTTCTTTCTTTCTTTCCTTCTTTCTTTCTTTCGTTCTTTTTTCTTTTTTCTTTCTTTCTTTCTTTCTTTCTTTCGATTTTCAGCAGCTGAGCCCTCGTCACATATTTCTTCTTTTTTTTCTTTCTTTCTTTCTTTCTTTCTTTCTTGCTATTTTCGGCAGCCGAGCACTCATGAAAAATGTCTTTCTTTCTTTCTTTCTTTCATTCTTTCTTTCTTTTTTCTTTGGCAGCTAAACCCTCATTGAAAATATGTCTCTTTCTTTCTTTATTTATTTATTTATGTATTGCTTTATTTCTTTCTTCCGTAGCCGAGCCCTAATTGAAAAGTTCTTTCTTTCTTTCTTTCTTTCTTTCTTTCTTTCTATGCAGCTGAACCCTCGTAATCAATTTTTCTTTCTTTCTTTCTTTCTTTCTTTCTTTCTTTCTTTCTTTCTTTCTTTTTTCTTTCTTCTTTCTTTCTTTTATCTTTCTTCTTTCTTTCTTCGTCAGCTAAGCTCTTGTCGAAAATATCTCTCTTTCTTTCTTTCTTTCTTTCTTTTTTTTTTCGGCAGCCGAGACCTCGTCGATTATTAATTTCTTTTCCTTTCTTTCTTTCTTTCTTTCTTTCTTTCTTCTTTCTTTCTTTCTTTCTTTCGATTTCGGCAGCTGAGCCCTCGTGACATATTTCTTCTTTTCTATATTTCTTTCCTTCTTTCTTTCTTTCTTTCTTTCTTTTTTCTTTCTTTCTTTCTTTCTTTCTTTCTTTCTTTCTTTCTTTCTATTTTCGGTAGCCAATCCCTCATCGAAAATTTCTTTCTTTTTTTCTTTCTTCGGCATCTGAGCCCTCGTAGTTAATCTTTCTTTCTTTCTTTCTTTCTTTCTTTCTTTCTTTCTTTCTTTCTTTCATCTTTCTTCTTTCTTTCTTTGTCAGCTAAGCCCTTGTCGAAAATATCTCTCTTTCTTTCTTCTTTCTTTCTTTCTTCTTTCTTCTTTTTCCTTCGGCAATTAAGACCTTGTCGGAAATGTCTCTCTCTCTTTCTTCCTTTCTTTCTTTTTTTTTCGGCAGCCAAGCCCTCGGTCGAATATTAATTTCTTTCTTTCTTTCGTTCTTTCTTTCTTTCTTTCTTTCGATTTTCGGCAGCTGAGCCCTCATTATATATTTCTTCTTTTCTTTCTTTCTTTCTTTCTTTCTTTCTTTCTTTCTTTCCTGTTCTTTCTTTCATTCTTTCTTTGTTTCTATCTTCGGCAGCCGAGCGCTTGTCGAAAATTTCTTTCTTTCTTTCTTTCTTTCATTCTTTCTTTCTTCTTTCTTCTTTTTTTCTTCAGCAGCTAAGCCCTTGTGAAAAATTTCTTTCTTTCTTTCTTTCTTCCTTTCTTTCTTTCTTTCTTTCTTTCTTTCTTTCTTTCTTTCTTTCTTTCCTCTTCTTTTTTTCTTCGGAAGCTAAGTCCTTATCTGAAATGTCTACCTTTCTTTCTTTCTCTCTTTCTTTCTTTCTTTCTTTCTTTCTTTCTATTTTCGGCAGCTGAGCCCTCGTCGAAAATTTCTTTCTTTCTTTCTGACTTTCTTTCTTTCTTTCTTTCTTTCTCTCATTCTTTCTTTCGATTTTCGGGAGCTGAGCTGTCGTCAAAAATTTCTTCTTTTGTTTCTTTCTCTCTTTTTCTTTCTTTCTTTCTTTCTTCCTTTCCTTCTTTCTTTCTTTTTTCTTTCTTTCTTTCTTTCTTTCTTTCTTTCTTTCTTTCTTTCTTTCTTTCTTTCTTTTTTCGGCAGCCGAGCCTTTATCGAAAAGTTTTCTTTCTTTCTTTCTTTCTTTCTTTCTTTCTTTCTTTCATTCTTTCATTCTTCTGCATCCTAGCCATCATCAAAAATTTCTTTCATTCTTTCTTTCTTTTTTTCTTTCTTTCTTTCTTTCTTGCTTTCTTTCTTCGGCAGCTAAGCCCTTATCAAAAATGTCTCTCTTTCTTTCTTTCTTTCTTTCTTTCTTTCTTTTTCATCTTTCTTCTTTCTTTCATTGTCAGCTAAACCCTTGTCGAAAATGTCTCTCTTTCTTTCTTTCTTCTTTCTTTCATTTTTTTCGGCAGCCAAGCCCTCGTCAAATATTAATTTCTTTCTTACTTTCTTTCTTTCTTTCTTTCTTTCTTCTTTCTTTCTCTCATTCTTTCTTTCGATTTTCGGCAGCTGAACTGTCGTCAAAAATTTCTTCTTTTATTTCTTTCTCTCTTTTTCTTTCTTTCTTTCTTTCTTTCTATCTTTCTTTCTTTCTTTTTTCAGCAGCCGATCCTTTATCGAAAAGTTTTCTTTCTTTCTTTCATTCTTTCTTTCTTTCTTTCATTCTTTCTTTCTCTCCTTCTTTCTTTCTTTCTTTCTTCTTTCTTTCTTTCTTTCTTTCTTTCTTTGTTTCGATTTTCAGCAGCTGAGCCCTCGTTACATATTTCTTCTTGTCTTTCTTTCTTTCTTCCTTTCTTTCTTTCTTTCTTTCTTTCTTTCTTTCTTTCTTTCTTCTTTCTTCTTTTTTCCTTCGGCAGCTAAGACTTTGTCGAAAATGTCTCTCTTTCGTTCTTTCTTTCTTTCTTTCTTTCTTTCTTTCTTTTTTTTCGGCAGCCAAGCCCTCGTCGAATATTAATTTCTTTCTTTCTTTCTTTCTTTCTTTCTTTCGATTTTCGGCAGCTGAGCCCTCGTTACATATTTCTTCTTTTCTTTCTTTCTTTCTTTCTTTCTTTCTTTCTTTCTTTCTTTCTTTCTTTCTTTCCTGTTCTTTCCTTCATTCTTTCTTTCTCTTTCTATCTTCGGCAGCCGAGCGCTTGTAGGAAATGTCTTTCTTTCTTTCTTCTTTCTTTCTTTCTTTCTTTCGATCTTTCTTTCTTTCATTATTTCTTTCTTCTTTCTTCTTTTTTCTTCAGCAGCTAAGCCCTTATCGAAAATGTATCTCTTTCTTTCTTTCTTTCTTTCTTTCATTCTTCAGCAGCCGAGCCCTCGTCAAAAATTTCTCTTTCTTTCTTCCTTCCTTTCTTTCTTTCTTTCTTTGTTTTTTTCTTTCTTTTTTCTTCTTTTTTCCTTCAGCACCTAAGCCCTTGTCGAAAATGTCTGTCTTTATTTATTTATTTCTTTTTCTCTCATTTTCTGTCTTTCTTTCTTTCTTCCTTTCTTTCTTCCTTTCTTTCTTTCTTTCTTTCTTTCTTTCATTCTTTGGCAGCCCAGCCATCATCAGAAATTTCTTTTTTTCTTTCTTTCTTTCTTTTTTCTCTCTTTTTTCTTTTTTTCTTTCTTTCTTCTTTCTTCTTTCTTTCTTCGGCAGGTAAGCCCTTGTCGAAAATGTCCTCCCTTTCTTTCTTTCTTTCTTTCTTTCTTTCTTTCTTTCTTTCTTTCTTTCTTTCTTTCTTCGGCAGCTAAGCCCTCATCGAAAATATCTCTCTTTCTTTCTTTCTTTCTTTCTTCTTCTTTCTTTCTTTCTTCCTTCCTTCCTTCCTTCCTTCCTTCCTTCCTTCCTTCCTTTATTTTTTTCTTTCTTATTTCGGCAGAGGAGCCCTCATCGAAAATTTCTTTCTTTCTTTCTTTCCTTTTCTTTCCTTCTTTCTTTCTTTCTTTCTTTCATTCATACTTCGGCACCTGAGCCATCATTAAAAATTTCTATCATTCTTTCTTTCTTTCTTTCTTTCCTTCGATCTTTCTTTCTTTCTTTCATTCTTTCTTTCTTCTTTCTTCTTTTTTTCTTCGGCAGCTAAGCCCTTGTCGAAAATGTTTCTCTTTCTTTCTTTCTTTCTTTCTTATTTCTTCCTTCCTTTCTTTCTTTCTTTCTTTCTTTCCTTTCTTTCTTTCTTTCTTTCTTTCCATTTTCGGCAGCTGAACCCTCGTCACATATTTCTTCTTTTTTTCTTTCTTTCCTTCTTTTTCGTTCTTTCATTCTTTCTTTTTTTCTACCTTTGGCAGCCGTGCCCTCTTCGAAAATTTCTTTCTTTCTATTTTTCTTTCTTTCTTTGTTTCTTTCTTTCTTTCTTTCTTTCTTCCGTTCTTTCCATTTTCGGAATCTGAGCCCTCGTCGAAAATTTCTTTCTTTCTTTCTTTCTTTCTTCCTTACTTTCTTACTTCCTTTCTTTATTTCTTTTTTTTCTTTCTTTTTTTCTTCTTTGTTTTTTTCTTTTTTCTTCTTTTTTCCTTCAGCACCTAAGCCCTTGTCGAAAATGTCTGTCTGTATTTCTTTATTTCTTTTTCTCTCATTTTCTGTCCTTCTTTCTTTCTTTCTTTCTTTCTTTCTTTCTATCTTCGGCAGCCGAGCCCTCATCGATAATTTCTTTCTTTCTTTCTTCTTTCTTCGGCAGCTAAACCCTCATCGAAAATATGTCACTTTCTTTCTTTCTTTCATTTTTTTTTGGCAGCCGAGCCCTCGTTGAAAATTTTTCTTTCTTTCTTCTTTCTTTCTTTCTTTCTTTCTTTCTTTCGATCTTTCTTTCTCTCTTTCTTTCATTCTTTCTTTCTTCTTTCTTCTTTTTTTCTTCGGCAGCTAAGCCCTTGTCGAAAATGTCTCTCTTTCTTTCTTTCTTTCTTTCTCTCATTTTTTTTCGGCAGCCAAGCCCTCGTCGAATATTAATTTCTTTATCTCTTCCTTTCTTTCTTTCTTTCTTTCTTTCTTATTTCTTCCTTTCTTTCTTTCTTTCTTTCTTTCTTTCTTTCTTTCTTCTTTCTTTCTTTCTTTTTCTTTCCTTCTTTCTTTCCATTTTCGGCAGCTGAAAACATCAGTGTTATCAACACTCTTCGCTCTGAACTCAAAACATAGCACTGTACCAGCTACTAGGAAGACAGTTAACTCTATCCCAGCTGAAACCAGGACATAAAGGAAGAAAGAATGAAAGAAAGAAAGAAAGAAAGAAAGAAAGAAAGAAAAAAGAAAGAAAGAAAGAAAGAGATATTTTCGATGAGAGCTTAGCTGCCGAAGAAAGAAAGAAAGAAAGAATGAAAGAAAGAAAGAAAGAAAGAAAGAAAGGGAGAAATTTTCGACAAGGGCTTAGCTGCCGAAGAAAGAAAGAAGAAAGAAGAAAGAAAGAAAAGAAGAAAGAAAGAGAGAAAAAAGAAAGAAAGAAAGAAACAAAGAAATTTTTGATGATGGCTAGTCTGCCGAAGAATGAAAGAAAGAAAGAAAGAAAGAAAGAGAGAAACAAAGAAGAAAGAGAGAAAGAAAGAAAGAAAGAAAGAAAAATTGACTACGAGGGTTCAGCTGCCAAAGAAAGAAAGAAAGAAAGAAAGAACTTTTCGATGAGGGCTCGGCTACCGAAGAAATAAGTAAATAAATACAGAAAGAAAGAAAGAAAGAAAGAAAGAGACATATTTTCGATGAGGGTTTAGCTGCTGAAGAAAGAAGAAAGAAAAAAGAAAGAAAGAATGAAAGAAAGAAAAAAAGACATTTTTCATGAGTGCTCGGCTGCCGAAAATAGCAAGAAAGAAAGAAAGAAAGAAAGAAAGAAATTAATAATTTATGAGGTCCCGGCTGCCGAAAAAAAAATGAAAGAAAGAAAGAAAGAAAGAAAAATAAAGAAAGAATGAAACAAATTTTTGATGATGGCTAGGCTGCAGAAGAGTGAAAGAAAGAATGAAAGAAAGAAAGAAAGTGTCCTGGTTTCAGCTGGGATAGAGTTAACTGTCTTCCTAGTAGCTGGTACGGTGCTATGTTTTGAGTTCAGTATGTGAAGAATGTTGATAACACTGATGTTTTCAGTTGTTGCTCAGTAGTGTTTAGACTAATGTCAAGGATTTTTCAGCTTCTCATGCCCAGCCAGTGAGAAAGCTGGAGGGGCACAAGAAGTTGGCACAGGACACAGCCAGGGCACCTGACCCAAACTGGCCAGCGGGGTATTCCATACCATGTGACGTCCCATCCAGTATAGGAACGGGGAAGTGGGGGGCAGGGATTCGCCGCTCGGGGACTGGCTGGGTGTCGGTCGGCGGGTGGTGAGCAATTGCACTGCGCATCATTTGTACATTCCAATCCTTTCATTATTGCTGTTGTCATTTTAGTAGTGTTATCATTATCATTATTAGTTTCTTCTTTTCTGTTCTATTAAACCGTTTCTTATCTCAACCCACGGGTTTTGCTTCTTTTCCCGATTTTCTCTCCCATCCTACTGGGTGGGGGGGAGTGAGTGAGCGGCTGCGTGGTGTTTAGTTGCTGGATGGGGTTAAACCACGACACTTTATTTCTTCCTTTATTTTTTTCTTTCTTATTTCGGCAGAGGAGCACTCGTCGAAAATTCTTTCTTTCTTTCTTTTTTCTTTCCTTATTTCTTTCTTTCTTTCTTTCATACTTCAGCACCTGAGCCATCATCAAAAATTTCTTTCT